>NC_089503.1:250309088-251509088 GCF_036850995.1 Saccopteryx leptura | reverse complement strand
CGACCTCAGCATTTCCAGGTCGACGCATTATCCACTGCGCCACCACAGGTCAGGCCTCATCCTGTCTTTCTACAACAGGAAAACGGGTAAAGCCATTTATTGTTTCCCCTACATTTCTAGCCTGGTCTATAGATTGTTGGAGGGAGGATTTCCCATATTTTGAGCTATAGACTCCACAATCAGCCCAATAAGGGAATGAAGGAGCAGAGGGTTGAATGTAGGAAGGAGCTGAGGGCAGTGCAACTAAGGCAGCCATAGCCATGGATTTTTCATCCCCGAGTCATCCTCAGACTCCAAGTTATCCTCCTATTCACATCCCTCTGTTTCCAGCTCACCCTGATACTTTTCAGACAACTATTTGTCTTCATACAGAAACATTTTTACAAAAAGGTCCCTTATTTTTTACCCTACCTGTCCCATAATCTTTTACTCCCGACTACACTTTCCCCAAAAACTTTCTTTACTCACTGTGCGCACTTCACTTTGGGGAGTTCCATCACCTTCCTTCAGTTTTGGTTTCCTCGTACTCAAGTCTTCTGTTCAGGCACCACTTGCCCTGGACCAGCACGGCTCCTAATAACGGTGCAGAATTAAGGAAACATACTCATCAAGAAAAAATGGGACTGGGAGGACTCTTCAAATACTGATGGCAATATCCCAGAGCCCCAGAGCCCCAGTTTGCTTTATTATATAGCTATATGCAAATCAAGGAAGTCCTTAATACAAAGTTACACATCCAAGGCTAAAACAGGAACTCTCCCAAGGCATAAACAGGATGCATTAGTGAAATCTACCAACATCTGAAAACAAAGAGTCAGAGGAAGGGCAAGTAAATTGCTTCCAGCAACCTAAGGAAGCAAGTGGAGTGGGTGCAAATACTCAGCATCATAGCCAAATATGGAGATGGAGGGGGGAGAACTTAGCCTTTTGCTAAACCTCGAATCTACAATGGCTTTCTGCCATTTGTGGTCCACAACACTTGCAGACCTGTAGCTGTGAAGCTCAGCACTAGTTGGCAACAAACTAAGCAACTCTCACTGTGGTCATGGGAATTGAGGAGCCTGATATAGTTCTGAAGTTGGTGTGGCTTTGTCTTTGGTAGGAGGGTTGGCCTTTCCCACAGGAGTACTACAATGTTTTTTCTCCCTTCTCTAGTAGTTCTGACCTCCTGAGTTTGATGCAAGGCCCGTGGACTGGAGTTGTGAGATTGGACAGGGGACTAGGTATTCCTGATGCTCTGCATCTTGGGGCATATACTGGCTCCCACGAGACAGGTCCAGATCTCCTTGTTCACTGCGGAGCTCCCAGCTCCCCACAGTGCTCAGCCAAGTGTGAGCCCCAGCAAATGTTGAAAGACCTAAATGGCACCTGAGACATAATTTTATTAACCAATGTCACCCTAATAAATCAATACAGATAAACAATAAAAAGACTTAAATGAGATACTGCACATGCCCATTGTGGGTGAGAACTGGTATGGCTTGCCTGGGTAGTGGGAAGAGGACTAAAGTTGGCTCACCATTTATTGGCCAGCCCAGGGAAGAGGCCCTCTGGTGTCAGCACTCCCCATACCTGAACCAGCAAAATAGACATACTGTCTCCAATTCCATAGAGGCAGTAGTATCAGGGAAAGAAAGAAGCTTTAAAGCAGGTTTTGAATCTCAGCTTTCCCACTTACTAACTTTATGATTGACCTGGGCCCTAGCAATTGGGCAAGAAAAGAAAAAGCCATCCAAATCATAAAAAGTAAAACTGTCACTATAGTCAGTCATGTACCACTGAATGACAGCAGTACTTTTTGAGAAATGCACCATTAAGGAATCCTGTCATTGTGCAGTTTGCTTACACAAACCTAGATGGTATAAGCTACTGCAATGGTTTTCAACCTTCTTATACTTTGGGACTGCTAAGGCAGAAATCACCCTGAGCATAAATTAATTCGACTAAAACCACTGGGTCTATCATCTTCATACAACATCAGGGTGGTTAACTCTTTGCTGACCTCCATGAAATTTCTGGTGGATTGGTCCACAGACTGGTGGTTGAAAAATGCTAGCCTAGCTTGACCAGGCGGCGGCGCAGTGGATGGAGCATCAGACTGGGACCAGAGGACCCAGATTTGAAACCCCGAGGTTGCTGGCTTGAGCACAGGCTCATCTGGTTTGAGCAAGGTTCACCAGCTTGAGGCCAAGGTCGCTGGTTTGAGCAAGGGGTCACTTGGTCTGCTGTAGCCTCCCAGTCAAGACGCATATGAGAAAGCAGTCAATGAACCACTAAGGTGCCGCAATGAAGAATTGATGCTTCTCATTTCTCTCCTTTCCTGTCTGTCTGTCCCTATCTGTCTCTCTCTCTCTGTCTCTGTCCAAAAAAAGAAAAAGAAAAATGCTAGCCTACTGCACACCTAGGCTATATGGTTTAGCCTATGGCTCTTAGGATATAAACATGTACAGCATGTTACTGTACTGAATACTTTTGGTAACTGTAACACAAATAGTACTTGTGTATCCAGATGTATCTAAACATAGAAAAGGTAAAAATATGGTATAAAAGATAAAAATTGGTAAACCTATATAGGGCCCTTACTATGAATGGAGCTTTCAGAACTGGGAGTTGCTCTAGGTGAGTTAGTGAGTTAGTGGAGAATGAATGTAAAGTCCTAGAATATTGCTGTACACTACTGTAGACTATATTATAAACAAGTACACTTAGGCTACACTTAACCTATAAAATAACACAAGATTAAAATAGGTACAGAAGAAAATGATGCCATCAAATGAGGCTGCTGCTGGCGTAACATAGTATACTTTTTTTTCCCCCAAAGACTTTGATTTTTTTCTTCTTCTTTCTTTTCCAGGTGAGAGGAGGGAAGACAGACTCACTCATGCACCCTGACTGGGATCCACCCAGCAACTCCCATCTGGGGCTGATGCTTGCAGTCAAGCTATTTTTAGCACCTGAGGCAGAGCACCTAGGGCTGATGGCACTCAAACCGATTAAGCCATAGCTATGGGAGTGGGGGAGAGAGAGAGAAGAGGGAAGAGTGGGGTAGAGAAACAGATGGTCACTTCTGTGTGCCCTGGCCAGGAATCAAACCCAGGACATTCACATGCCAGGCCAACACTCTCACCACTGAGCCACCAGCGAGGGCAACATGGCATACTCTTATAGCAAACTTTTTTCTTTATTTTTAAAAATTATTTATCAATTGGTTGATTTTAGAGAGAGAGAAACATTGATTTGTTGTTCCACTTCTTTACACATTCATTGGTTGATTCTTGTATATGCCCTGACCAGGGATCGAACCCACAATCTTAGAATATTGGGACAACACTTCAATCAATTGAGCTATCCAGCCCCGGCTACAAACTTTCTTTTTCCCTCCCTCCCTTCCTCCCTTTTTATTGAGCAGGGGAGATAGTGAGATAGACTCCTACATGCACCCTGACCAGAATCCACCCGCCAACCCCATCTGAGGCTGATACCGAGCTATTTTTGGCATCTGAGGCTGACATGCTTACACTAACCAAGTTATCCTCAATGCCCAGGGCCACACTAGGTCCGAGCCACTGGCTGCGGGAGGAGAAGAGGGAGAGTAGGGGGAGAGGGAGGGAGGGAGGGAGGGGGAAAAAAGCAGATGGTTGCTTCTCCTGTGTGCCCTGACTGGAATCAAACCCGGGACATCCATACCCTAGGCCGACACTCTATCCACTGGGCCACTGGCCAGGGCCAACTTTTTCTTTTATAATTAGTACAAAAGCCAGTAACAGTCATTTGTTATTAAGTGTCATGTATTGTACACAACTGTATGTGCTTTACTTTGATACTATGCTATAAATATGTTATGTACTATACTGTAAAAACATGTGCTTTACTTTTCTATGACTGGCAGTGCAGGTTTGTTTACACCATCACCACAAACATGCGAATAACGCGTTGCACTACAACTTTACAATGGCTACAACATCATCAGGTAATAGGAAATTTTCAGCTTAATTATAATGTGATCACTGTGCTATATGTGATCTGTTGTTGACCAAAAAATCACTATGTAGCAATAAGTGTAGATGACATGATATGTAGATAATATGACAGCAGACAACAATAGAAAACCCTGAAGACTCCACCAAAAAAACCCACTTAGGATAAGTGAATAAAGCTGCAGGATACAAAATCAATACACAAAAATGTGTTATGTTTCTATACACTTACTGATATTAACAGGTTATATGGTTTAGCCTATTGCTCTTAGGATATAAACATGTACAGCATGTTACTGTACTGAATACTGTAGGCAACTGTAACACAATAGTACTTGTGTATCCAGATGTATCTATCAGAGAAATTAAGAAAACAACCCAATTTACAATTGCATTAAAAAATAACTAGGAATAAGGGTTTGTTTGTTTGTTTGTTTGTTTTGTATTTTTCCAAAGTGAGAAGCAAGGGGGAGTCAGACAGGGCCCACCAGGGGGCGCTGCTCCACTGCAATCAGAGCCATTCTAGCACCTGAGGCGGAGGCCATGGAGCCATCCTCAGCGCCCGCACCAACTTTGCTCCAACGGAGCCCGGGCTGTGGGAGAGGAAGAGAGAGATAGAAAGGAAAGGGGGAAGGGTGGAGAAGCAGATGGGTGTTTCTCTTGTGTGCCCTGGCCAGGAATTGAACCCAGGACTTCCATATGCTGGGCTGATGCTCTAACACTGAGCCAACCGGCCAGGGCCTAGAAATAAATTTAACCAAGGAGGTTAAAGATCTGTACACTGAAAACTACAAGACACTGATGAAAGAAATTGAAGGCAAATAAATGGAAAAATGTTCTGTGCTCATGAATTGGAAGAATAGTATTAAAGTGTCCACACTACTCAAATAATTTACAGATCCAATGCAATGCCTATTAAAATTGCAATAACATTTTTCACAGAAATAGAACAAACAAACATAACATTTGTATGGAACTACAAAAGACCCCAAATAGCCAATGTAACTTGAAAGAACAAAGATGGAGATATCTTATACCCTGATTTCAAACTATACTACAAGTCTATAGTAATCAAAACAAAACAGTATATTGGCATAAAAACAGACACATAGCCTGACCAGGCGGTGGCGTAGTGGATAGAGCGTCAGACTGAGATGCAGAGGACCCAGGTTCGAGACCCAAAGGTAGCCAGCTTGAGCGTGGGCTCATCTGGTTTGGGCAAAGCTCACAAGCTTGGACCCAAGGTCGCTGGCTCAAGCAAGGAGTTACTCGGTCTGCTGTAGCCCCATGGTCAAGGC
The DNA here is from genome assembly GCF_036850995.1 of Saccopteryx leptura. Taxonomy (NCBI): domain Eukaryota; kingdom Metazoa; phylum Chordata; class Mammalia; order Chiroptera; family Emballonuridae; genus Saccopteryx; species Saccopteryx leptura. The sequence continues at coordinate 251,503,813 of NC_089503.1, read as the reverse complement.
ACATATGAGAAAGCAATCAATGAACAACTAAGGTGTCGCAACATGCAACGAAAAAGTAATGATTGATGCTTCTCATCTCACCATTCCTGTCTGTTCCTGTCTATCCTTCTCTCTGACTCTCTGTCTCTGTAAAAACAAAAACAAAAACAAAAACAAAAAAAACAAACAAAAAAACAAAAACAGACACATAGATCAATGGAACAGAAGAGAGACCCAGAAATAACTCACACATGAATGATCAATTAATTTATGACAAAGGAGCAAAGAATATACAATGGGCAAAGGACAGTAAATGATGTTGAGAAACTGAAGAGCTGCATACAAAAGAATGAAACTGGGTCCTGGCCAGTTGGCTCAGCGGTAGAGCATCAGCCTGGCATGTGGAAGTCCCAGGTTCGATTCCCGGTTAGAGCACCCAGGAGAAGCACCCATCTGCTTCTCTGCCCTTCCCCCTCTCCTTCCTGTCTTTCTCTCTCTTCCCCTCCTACAGCCAAGGCTCTATTAGAGCAAAGTTGGCCTGGGTGCTGAGGATGGCTCCATGGCCTCTGCCTCAGGCACTAGAATGGCTCCAGCCACAGCAGAGCAACGCCCCAGATGGGCAGAACATCGCCCCCTGGCAGGCATGCCGGTGGATCCCGGTCAGGCTCATGGGGGAGTCTGTCTCTGCCTCCCTGCTTCTAACTTCGAAAAAATACAGGAAAAAAAAAATGAATGAAACTGGATCACTGTCTTACGCCATACACAAAGATCAACTCAAAACGAAGTAAAGACTTGAATGTAAGACCTAAATCCAGAAAACTCCTAGAAGAAAATAGGCAGTAAGCCTTGGTAATGATTTTTTTTGGATTTGACACCAAAAGTAAAGGCAAAAAAAAGAAAAACAAGTGGGATTATATAAAAATAAAAACCTGCATAGCAAAAGAAACCATTGACAAAATCAAAGGGCAACCTGGTGAGTGGAAGAAAGTATTTGCAAATGATATCTCATAAGACATTAATATCCAAAATATTCAAATTACAATCAATAACATAAAATCAATGGCAAACAAACAAATACATCCAAACAATCCAATTAAAAATGAGTATAGAATCTGAATAAACATTTTTCCATAGAATACATACAAATGGGCAACATGTACGTGAAAATACACTCATCATCCCTAATCATCAGGGAAATACAAGTCAAAGCTGCATTGAGGTATCACCTCACACCTGTCAGCATGTTACTGTACTGAGTATGATAGGCAACTGTAACACAAGAGTACCTGTGTATCTAGACATACCTAAACATAGAAAAGGTAAAAAATATCAAAAAGACAAATAACACATGTTGGTGCACTGCTAGTGGAAATTGCAGACACTATAAAACAGTATGGATTTTCCTTAAAAATTAAAAATAGAACTACCATATGATCCAGCACTTCTACTTCTGGGTATTTATCTGTAGTAAACACTAACTTGAAAAGATATCTTCAGCCCTGGCCAGGTAGCTCAGTTGGTTGAAGCATCATCCCCAAGCACAGATATTGCTGGTTTGATCCCCAGTCAGAGCACATACAAGAACAGCTTGATGTTCCTATCTCTCTGTCTCTCTTTTTCTCTTTCTTAAAAAAAAAAAAAAAAGACATCTGCATTGTTGCGGAGACAATGACTACTTGGAATGGCAAATCTGTCATCTGGTTCCCATTGTTCACACAAGGCACCACTTGTCCTGGTGGCAAGACTACTCAGAGACCAGATAAAATGCACCGAGGGACCAAGGCGAGGCAACAGTTCTGGTCAGCAGATCGAAGGACTGAAGCCCCACCCCAGCCTCACTCAGACATTTATTAACCAGTACAAATAATTCAAGGAAGCAGAAAGAAGAAGTTTTCAGGGGGTGAAATAAAGGACAAGGAACATGCTGACTCCTAATCTCATTCTGAGAGCCTAAACATTTTTTTGTTGCTAAATCTTATCCTGCTGTTCTGCTGTTTCCAGCACATACTGTTTCCAGTAAAGAGAGGCCCCTGGACTCTTTTCTGCTCAGGGCTTTCACTGTAGGGTGTCTTGCTGTCTTTAACTGTTATCCTAACTCTGCATATTTTCACAACATATTCCCACACTGCATCCCTCATGTTTATTGCATTATTATTTATAATAGCCAAGATAAGGAAATGACCTAGATATCCATCAATAAATGAATGGATAAAGAAAATGTGGTATATGCCCACAGTAGAATATTCAGCCATAAAAAAGAAGGAAACCTTTCTTTTGTGGGTAGTGGCGAACATGGAGAGAACACTAACAAGGTTTCTGGTACACAGTGAGAGCACCTGGTAGTGGGGTGTGGCCTGCCCACCCCAAGTGTGTATACTGTCTTTGCACACGCACATCTTTGCACCTAACCATGTCATTGCAAAGTCCCACTTCTGATACTCTGTGTCTCAACTGAAGAAGATAAAGAAATCTTCAGGGGGCATCGGCCTGGCATATGGAAGTCCTGGATTCAATTCCCAGCCAGGGCACACAGGAGAAGCGCCCATCTGCTTCTCTACCCTTACCCCTCTCCTTTCTCTCTGTCTCTCTCTTCCTCTCCCGCAGCCAAGGTTCTATTGGAGCAAAGTTGGTCCTGGTGTTGAGGATGGCTCCATGGCCTCCACCTCAGGCGCTAGAATGGCTCTGGTTGCAATGGAGCAACACTCCAGATGCGTAGAGCATCACCCTCTAGTCGGTATGCCTGGTGGATTCCAGTCGGGCACATGCGGGAGTCTGTCCCTGCCTCCCCGCTTCTCACTTCAGAAAAAAAAAAGTAATATTCAGGAGAAATTTTCTTCTGTGGGCAGGTATTCAAAAACTGCCCCTTTCAAGTAAAGAACTTTGGTACTTGGCTGTGCTATGACTCCCGCCATGGCGTCCACAACATGTATCTGGGCATGACCACGATGGGCACTATCACCCAGTGCTACCAACACATGGAGCCCTGGCACCGAGCCCACACCTACTCAATCCAGATAATGAAGGTGAAGGAGATCGCATCCAGTAAATGCTGCCAACTGGCAGTCAACCGTTTCATGACTTCAAGATTAAATCTCCGCAGTCCACCAGGTCCTTCCTTGCCAGCACAAGTCACGCTTCACCACCAAGAGGCCCAACATTTTCTTGTAGATGCAGGCCTCTCTGTCCCCTGGTCTGCCCAAATAAACTCCCTGAGAAAACCCATGGGGAGAAAAAGCAAGGAAATCTTGCCATCTGCAACAACATAGTTGGACCTCAACTGTATTTTGCTTAGTGAAGTAAGTCTGACAAAGACAAGTCTTATGGCCTTGGCTGGTTGGCTCAGTGGTAGAGCATTAGCCCAGAGTGTAGAAGTCCCAGGTTCGATTCCCGGCCAGGGCACACAGGTGAAGTGCCCATCTGCTTCTCCACCCCTCCCCCCTCTCGCTTCTCTCTCTCTTTCTCTCTCTCTCTCTCTCTTTCTCTCTCTCCCTCTCCCCCCCCCTCTCTTCTCCTCCCCTCCTGCAGCCAAGGCTCAATTAGAGCAAGTTGACCCTGTACACTGAAGATGGCTCCATGGCCTCTGCCTCGGGCGCTAAGAAATGGTTCTGGTTGCAACAGAGCAAGGGCCCCAGATGGGCAGAGCATCACCCCCTAGTGGACTGGCCAGGTGGATTCCCTTCTGGATGCACGCTGGGGTCTCTGCCTCCTCTCCTCTCACTAAAAAAAAAAAAAAAAAAAAAGATAAGCCTCTTATGAGCTTTCATATGTGGAATCTAAAAAAGAAAGGAAAGAAAATGAGCTCATAGAACAGTTTGGCTGCTGCCAGAGAGTTGAGGAGTAGGGTTGGGGGTGGGTGAAGTGGGTGAATGGAGTAAAACAGGGGTCCCCAAACTACGGCCCGCGGGCCACATGCGGCCCCCTTAGGCCATTTATCCGGCCCCCGCCGCACTTCTGGAAGGGGCACCTCTTTCATTGGTGGTCAGTGAGAGGAGCATAGTTCCCACTGAAATATTGTTCAGTTTGTTGATTTAAATTTACTTGTTCTTTATTTTAAATATTGTATTTGTTCCCCTTTTGTTTTTTTACTTTAAAATAAGATATGTGCAGAGTGCATAGGAATTTGTTCATAGTTTTTTTATAGTCCGGCCCTCCAACGGTCTGAGGGACAGTGAACTGGCCCCCTGTGTAAAAAGTTTGGGGACCCCTGGAGTAAAAGGTATGAACTTCCAGTTATAAATAAGTTGTGGGGATGTAATGGACAGCTTGGTGACTATACTTAATAATACTGTATATAATATTTTATAAAAAAGTAAGGTTTGAATTTCAGCTTTCACACTAGCTTTGTAACTGACCTGGAACAGCTGAAGTGATCTCTCCATGCCTCAAGTTCCTTATGTGTAAGTGGAAATGATTCTGCTTAGGACTGTTAGAAAAAAATCAAACAACACGAGAGCATTCACAATCCATGGTGCGGCTGTGTGGGGAAGATCAAGGCTCTGAATCCATGCCCTGCCCTCTCCCTCTGCCACGGACAGCCCTGCCTACGGGGATGGGGCCTGGCCCTGGGCTGTGGAGAGAACTCAGTGAATGCAGGGCCAATACAGTCGGGTACCTGGATGTGGGCGTCTCTAGGAGCCAAAAGAAACTTGAATCTAATATGAACACTTTCCATTTCTCCCTTTCTCTTAAAATTTAGTCTCAATCATTTTAATCATTTCAGTTTTTCAGGCCAGTCCAGCATGTCTCAGAGCCAGCTGTTGTAATCAGAGAGACCAGCAGAGGGCACCCGAGGTTCAATTCAGAGAAGCTGGCTGGCTTCTCTGGCCTCGCCCTGTAGGAACAGCTGGTCAGCTTGCTTTTGTTCTGAGAAGCAGCAGTGTATTTTGTGCAGTCAGCATATGTATGGTAGATGGTGAAGCCTGGGCTGTAGAGCTCTAGGGAGTTCCATCCCTAGAACTTGCACCTACTTTGTTAGTAGAGGAAGCCGTGCCCTACTGTTGAGACTTCCTGTCTCTTTCCCTTAGTTCAGGGAGGAAGAGGATTAGTGGGTTGGCACTGGGAGCTTGCCCAGTTCCCTAGTTTTCTGGAAGTTGAATTGAGCACTCAATACACTAGGCCAGTGGTTCTCAAAGTGTGCGCCCTAGAAGATTTTCAAGTGCGCCCCATTGTATTCCAGAGAAATATGTGCCTGTTGGGGCCAAAAAACCAACAGGGATTTTTGAGTTTAGATTTTTGGGTAACAGAGGTGTGGGGAATTGGCTGTAAGCTGACAGCCTGCCCAACCCCCCACCTCACTTGCCTGATTAGGTTGCAAAAAGCTGTTAAGCTGTGGTGCTGGATTGTTTACACTACCCCCATGTTCCCTGGAAAGACTGGAGGCAAGTTTCTTCTATCCTTTGTTTGGTGTAAAGTTAAGGTGATATGTTTGACGGGGGTTTTCTGCACTCAACACAATTAAGAGTAAAAAGAGAGGAATTCTTCAATGTATTGATGAGGAAATGAGAGTTTGCCTTTCAAATATATGGCCAAACATTGAAGAAATCGCTAGGACACATCAGGCTCATGTTTCTCATAAACACAAGAATGAAAAAACTTAACACATTTGTGCCGGAACCTGTCGAATTTACTAAATCTTACTAAGAATGTATCTATATATATAAAAAGATAACTTTTGTCGTTTTTTTTAACCCCGCTTTTTTACGAATTCTAAAAAGCATAACTCAAAAAATGTAACATAAAAATATTTTTTAATGTCAGAATAAATTTAATTTTGTTGTATTTATTTTGTTTAATTACCATAAAAGCACGCTTGGACTTTATATATATTATTTTAATATTTGACTTAATTATTATAACATATTTCTCAGAAATTTATATATAGCGCACCAACATTATTATTTGTAGAATTTTAAATGTGCCCCAATTTCAAAAAGTTTGAGAACCACTGCACTAGGGCCCTGGACCAGGGTAAGGCAGGAGAGTTCTTTCAGGCACAAACTTTAAGGAGACATCCCCTTTTGGTTGCCAGCAAGTACAGGGTCAGTCCCAGAGATGGAGTGCCTCCTTAAATTCTGTGCCCTAGGAACATGGAGCCCTAGCCTTAGTTGTGGCTTAGCCATAATCACTTATGTATGCCCAGGAGGCTTTTCCTTATTTGCTCTGCCCTGACACCTCAAACCCTTCTTCAGTAGATACTCAAGCCACAGATGGGAGGGCATGAACTGACTTTTTTTTTCCAGCCGATCATCCTTCTTCAGGTTTAGTCACATGACAGATACAGGCATACCTCAGAGGTATTGTGGATTGGCTGCAATAAAGCAACTATCTGCAATAAAGCAACTATTTCAGTTAAGAGACCTGCAATCTTTTTACAGGTGGAGGGTCTTGCCTTCAACTTGTGAAAAAAAAAGCCTCAATCTCTGTGAAATGCAATTGAGCAATGCACAATACAATGTACTTATTTAGGAGACAGTTGGTGGGTGTCCTGGGCTCAATTCCTGGTCAGGGCACACAGGAGAAGTGACCATCTGCTTCTCCATCCTTCCCCCTCCTCCTTCTCTTTCTCTCTCTCTTTCCCTCCTGCAGCCATGGCTCAATTAGTTTGAGTGCATTGGCCCCAGGTGCTGAGAATGGCTCCCTGGAGCCTCTACCTCAGGTGCTAAAAATAGTTCGATTGCAAGCATGGCCCTGGATGGGCAGAGCATCGGCCCCAGATGGGAGTTGCCAGGTGGATCCTGGTTGGGGCACATGTGGGAATCTGTTTCTCTATCTCCCCTCCTCTTACTTGGAAAAGAAGGAAAGAAAAAAAAGGGGACTGTTGAGAGAGGAGAGGCAGAGCTGACAGGACTTTAAGGTTTGGAAAAAGCTAACAACATTCTAAAACTATTTTGTGTGAAAAATTCCAAACACTTAAGTGTGTCTGAACGCCTATACACTCATCACCCAATTTAATCATGGTGCCGTTGGGTTGCTCCACTACTGCCCACCATGAAAGCTGGACTGCCTACTAGTGGGCAGGAGGGACCAGGTTGACCAGCACTGCAAAAGTGGGTGGTTTTTATAAAAAGGTTCACCATCAAGGGCCTAGGCCAACAGGCTCAAATCAATTGAGCCATGGCTGTGGGAGGGGAAGAGAGAAAGACAGAGAAGAGGAAGAGGAGAGGAAGCAGATGGTCGCTTCTCCTGTGTGCTCTAATCAGGTATCAAACCCAAGACTTCCACATACTGGGTCAATGCTCTACCATTGACCCAACCTGCTAGGGCCTAAAAAACTTCATTGATTGATTTTAGGAAGAGGAGATGGGGAGGGGGGCAGAGAAGAATATCACTCTGTTCCTGTATGTACCCTGACCAGGGACTGAAACAGCAACCTCTGCACCTAAGGACCATGCTTAACCAACCGAATTATCTGACCAGGGCATATGAGTCCCTTTTATTCCAGAGAAGCACCCCCCCCACCCCCACCCCCCGCACACATGTTTGACCTGTTGCAAAACTGTGCTGCAAACCAGCACTGCTAGTAATTCCAGGTCCTGAGTGAGAACAGCATGGAATGAAGAAATAAACTTTGAGAGAAAACAGGATGAGATTGGGTAGTCTCTTTGCAATGCAAAGATAGCTCGCAAAAAAGTGAGTCTCCACCCTCAAACCGCTATATTTATAGGGCAGAGAAAATTCATTAGCAAATCAATGATATCTCTGATTACATTTCCAAGGCAACCCAAGAATTCTCCCAAGTGCAGAAAGCCCCCACCATACATAACATCTTAACTTCATAAAACAAAGGATAAAAAGAAAACTGCCTCCCTCCAGTCTCTCCGAGGAACATGGGGGATAGGACAAGTAGAAACAACCCAGCATCACAGCTAACATGGAGGTGGGGAGAAAAACTTAGCCTTTAGCAACTTAATCAAGCACGTGAAGTGGGGGGTTGGACAGACTGTCAGCTTACTGCCAGCCCCCACACCTCTGTCCTCTTAGAAATCTAAACTGCAAGGGCCCTGTCAGCTTGAGGTCCCCAACATATCCCCCATTTTTTAAATTTTTTAACTTCAATTCGTGTGCTGTAATTTACACTCATCTGATTTCCCATGTTCTGATTTGGAGGCAGACTGGAAAAATACAAAATAAACAGAAGATTAATATAGCCAATGCTAACAGATACCAAAACAAGTGTCTTAATATATTGAAGGGACTTAAAACCTTTTAGATTATCAAGCAAATTCTTAGTCAATACAGGATCTATAATAGAGTCTTTGCAGTTTTGAATGTCCCTAATATGTTAATGTAATTTCACCAAGTCCTGCTGACACCATCACTATTCCACATCCCTGCAGATGCAACCCAACCCCACTTCAGTCCTACTGAGAACTGTCACAAGGAGCAGGAGTCACATTCAGGAAAAGTCCACATAACACTGGAATGGTTGTTGCATTTCCACACTCTGCAGCTAGCGTCCAAGTCCCAATGACCACTGCTTCTAGCATATTAAGCTTTTGTCTCAAGCTTAATGTCAATTCTGGACCTCTGGCAATGATTTGGGTAGACTGGAAGGGCCGTCTGTAGGCATGTGAGGAGATGGAGCTTCTGTTTTCTTTAACCTGGAGGGATGACACAAGGGGGCCTTTTCCTGGAGTTTTGCAGCTGTAGAGTAGTGAGAACCTTGGGATTCACTATGTTGGGTGGAAGAGGTAAATTTGTAACAGAAGTGGGCAAATCTGGCTGGCTAAGAGTAGAAACAAGGCCAATTCAGAGGACAGGAGGTGAAAAGAGAGAGAGGCTCTGAATTTGGAGAGTAGGTCCTGGCCTAAAATAGACATGGGCATGTCCTGGCTGGATGGCTCGCTTGGCTGGAGCATTGTCTTGCAATGCACAGGTGGTTGGTTCAGTCCTTGGTTGGGGCACATACAGAAACAGATCGATGTTTCTGTCTCACCCTTACCCCCCTTCCTCTCTCTGGATTCAATAAAAAAAAAAAATTAAAAAAAAAATAAATAAAGTAAAAAAAAAAAAGGGCAACAGAAAACATTTGGCCTGACCTGTGGTGGTGCAGTGGATAAAGCATCAACCTGGAAATGCTGAGGTTGCCGGTTCGAAACCCTGGGCTTGCCTGGTCAAGGCACATATGGGAGTTGATGCTTCCAGCTCCTCCTCCCCACCTTCTCTCTCTGTCTCTCTCTCCTCTCTCTCTCCCTCTCTGTCTTTCTCTCTCCTCTCTAAAAAAATGAATTAAAAAAAATTAAAAAAAAATAGACATGGGCCATTAAGGCAGGAGGAGAAAGAGTGTGTAAAGGAGATACTATGTATTAGACAGGCAGTGGATCTGTGGTAAGCAAGGAGGAAAATAAGAACATCAACACCCACAACAGAGATCTTCAAGGAATGAGCAAGACCTGAATATTCAGGCAAGGCAAAGTAAGTGGCCCTTGTGTCTATAAGAAATGAGACTGGCTTACCTGCTACTTGGATGGTTACCCTAGGCTCATCCATGGTGATGTGAGATGGGGCCAATGGCCCTGGGTGTTGTAAAGTACCGGACCTTACTTCCATGGGTTTACGTAAAGACACCAAGTCCAAATGAATTTTTGGGGAGTTTTATTTACTAAGCTGGCTGCATATGACTAACACAGGGTATAGCTGACCCAAATCATGCGTGTCGTGAAATAGCCTTGCAGCTCGTTATATAGACTTGATCACATAGAGGTTTGGAGGAAGGGAAAAGGAAGGGGAACATGACACAATAATCAATTCATTAACAAGCTTATAACAACCATCTATAGGATCTATAAAAACATTTCTACAGGCCCTGGCCGGTTAGCTCAGTGGCAGAGTGTCAGCCTGGTGTGCAGGAGTCCCGGGTTCGATTCCTGACCAGGGAACACAGGAGAAGCGCCCATCTGCTTCTCCACCCCTCCCCCTCTCCTTCCTCTCTGTCTCTCTCTTCCCCTCCTGCAGCCAAGGCTCCATTGGAGCAAAAGTTTGCCCGGGCACTGAGGATGGCTCTGTGGCCTCTGCCTCAGGCGCTAGAATGGCTCTGATTGAGACAGAGCGACGCCCCGGATGGGCAGAGCATCGCCCCCTGGTGGGCGTGCTGGGTGGATCCCGGTCAGGCGCATGCGGGAGTCTGTCTGACTGCCTCCTCCTCTCCAACTTCAGAAAAATGCAAAGAAAAGAAAAAAATTTTTTTTCTACATATTAAAACCTATAAGGTAACACAATAGTGATGTTGCTTTACATATCAAAGACATTCACAAATCTTCTAGTGTCTACCTCCCTAGAGGTATATGTTACTCTCATGATTCCAGGAAGGGAGAGAGTTAAAATCAATGTAAATTTTGTCTCTTATTGAAAGGGAAAGGAAGTTCTTCAGATAATCTTTATTCTATAGTTAAAACGAAATGACTCAGTTGTCCTTGCAAGCCAGAAAGCTTCTGCATTCTTCTCCCTCCTTTCTTTAGAGAAAGGACAGGCAAGAAGTCTGACTTTTCCTCTTAAAATATTAATATTAATTTTTGCAATTCTTTGGTACCTTACCACACTGGGCACCTTCAGTCTTAGTTGGCAAGTCCCAGAAGGCTGGGCAAGGTTAGGTCAGAGGTGGCTGGAGCAGGGCTGGAAGGGACTGAACCCTCCCTTGGAGGAGTGAGGGGGCAGTCTACCTTCCAGTGTCCCTTTCTCCCACAGCAAGGGCATGGCCCTGGCAGGAGTCGAGAAGCCAGACAGGTTTTAGCCCAATGACCATCCTTTCCACACTTTAAGCAAGGCCCTAATGGACTCTTCTGAGGCTTCTTAGAGGCACTGGAGCCTTTAAGGGCATCTGACAAGAGCTGGTATTTTGCCTGATCTCTTTGAGCTCTGTCTGCCTTCTCCTGTTCCTCTCAGTCATTATAGGCCTTAAAAGCAATGCTCAGGAAATCTCATTGAGGGGTTTGAGGGCTCTCCTCTGCCTTTTAAAGCTTCTTCTGTTTATCAGAGGCTGATTAGAAAAAGACAAAAGGACAGTGGAATTTGCAGGAGGAGGAGGTTAATATGATTTTTTTTTGTATTTTTCTGAATTTGGAAATGGGAAGGCAGTCAGACAAACTCCCGCATTCACCCAACTGGGATTCACCTGGCATGCCCACCAGGGGGCGATGCTCTGCCCATCTGGGACGTCGCTCTGTTGCAACCAGAGCCATTCTACCACCTGAGGCAGAGGCCACAGAGCCATCCTCAGCACCCAGGCCAACTTTGCTCCAATGGAGCCTTGGCTGAGGGAGGGGAAGAGAGAGACAGAGAGGAAGGAGAGGGGGAGGGGTGGAGAAGCAGATGGGCGCTTCTCCTGTGTGCCCAGGCCGGGAATCGAACCCAGGACTCCTGCACGCCAGGCCAACGCTCTACCACTGAGCCATCCGGCCAGGGCTTGGTTAAGATGATTTAATAGGTGGAACAGGTATGACAGAGAGAGGGACAAGAGTGGAGTAAAATAAGCCTTATACAATTGCTCATGTGAAGTGAGTCTCTTCTCCTGGCTCATGGTGTCTCACCAAATGTTCAGGAACCCACCGAGGAGCCTCAGCAGACCTAAGAAAAACACACATATCCTCAGCCCCACAAGAGAACAGGGTCTGACCCTTGTCAGATTCCTGTGAGCGGGTCCCTCCATCATACTTCCTTGTTGGATTCCAGAGTCTCTCAGCCACTGAATGGCTCTGTATATCAGTATTCAAAAAAATATTTTTAAGTAAAAAGCGTGATAAAAAAGATTTGCAGGAGTTCGAGGGTCTGACTCCCTCTTGGTCAAATAAGTTTGTAAATATGATATATATGTTTGCTCGCTTATAGTTTGCATTGGGTGTGGGGGACAGGCTATAAGCAGGCAGGGTCCTTACAGCCTAAAGCTTAGTTTTAAGACTAAGCCTTTCTCACCCTTTTAATACTAAGATCTTTTCAAAACTAAGCTGTATGGCAAGTCACCACGGTCACCATGAAAGCCGCCTGGCCCATGCAGGTTCGCATTGGATTTGGACAGTCGGTAAAGAAACAACGGAGCCACAAACTGGTGGGCCATCATCTTTAATCCTAACTTGCACCTGGCGGGCAAGTAAAAACACACACTGGGCTCCAAAATCCACTCATTCAGTGCTCACAAAGCTACTGACTTACCAGAGTTTCCTAGAATCAAAGGTTTCTAGCTCACCAGACTTATTCACCTCTGTTCCCCATCTCCTTCCTTCTCCCTGCACAAACTGCACAAACTGGCTTCTCACTCAGCACTCCACCATCTTGGCTGCTTCCCCTGGTCTCCTCTATGTGGCCTTTCTCTGTTTTTCTCTCTAATGCTAATCTCAGGAACCGAGAGTGCAAGCTCCCGGTCTGCCCCACTTTAGAGTGCAGAAATCAAAACCTTTAATCCAATATACAAATAAGGAAGTCTCTGACACAAAGTCACTTATCTGAGGCATAATGGGATTCTTCATGAGAGTGCACCACCTTACATCAAAAAGGATGGGAGCCTGACCTGTGGTGGCGCAGTGGATAAAGTGTCAACCTGGAAATGCTGAGGTCGCTGGTTCGAAACCCTAGGCTTGCCTGGTCAAGGCACATATGGAAGTTGATGCTTCCTGCTCCTCCCTTCTCTCTCTCTCTCTCCTCTCTAAAATGAATAACTAAATAATAAAAAAATGCTTTAAAAAAAAAAAAAAAAAAGGATGGGAAAGGCTTAGTCCTAAAATCAAGCACCAGGCTACAAGGATCCTGCCTGCCCACAGCCCGCCCCCAACACACATTAATACAATCACGCCCATTTCAAGCATTAGGGCAACTAATATCATCACCTGGGAGATGAGTTTCCATGTGGGCAGCGCCATCTTTAACAAAGTGAGTATAATATATTTTATCTGCCCAACATAAGCTTTTTTCCACACCCTTGATTGTTGCATAATGTGAGGTGGTGCACTCTCATGAAGAATCCCATTTATGCCTCAGATAAGTGACTTTGTATCAGAGACTTCCTTGTTTGTATATTCGATTAAAGGTTTTGATTTCTACACTATAAGAAGAGAGCTGAAAAAAAAAAGAAGAAGAAGAAGAGAGCAGAGAAACGCCATGTGGAGGAGAGGAGAAGCAGCCAAGATGGTGGAGTGCTGAAGGAGAAGCCAGTTTGTGCAGAGTTTGTGCAGAGAGAAGGAGATGGGGAACATAGGTGAATAAGGCTGGTGAGGCAGAAACCTTTTTTAAAGCCAGTAGCCAGGGCCACCATCACAGCAGCCTGGCCTATGCAGGTTCGCATTGGATTTGGATAGTAGGTAAAGAAACAACGGAGCCAAAAACTGGTGGGCCATCATCTTTAATTCTAGCTTGCATCTGGCGGGCAAGTAAAAAAACACACACTTGGCTCCAAAACCCACTCACATTCAGTGCTCACAAAGCTACTGACTTATCCAAGTTTCCTAGAATCAAAGGTTTCTAGCTTACCAGATGTATTCATCTCTGTTCCCCATCTCCTTCCTTCTCCCTGCACAAACTCTGCACAAACTGGCTTCTCACTCAAAACTCTGCTATCTTGGCTACTTCTCCTGGCCTCCTCAACGTGGCCTTTCTCTCTCTTTCTTTCTTTCTTTCTTTCTTTCTTTCTTTCTTTCTTTCTTTCTTTCTTTCTTTCTTTCTTTCTTTCTTTTATAGGGACAGAGAGAGAGAGTCAGAGATAGACAGACAGGAATGGAGAGAGATGGGAAGCATCAATCATCAGTTTTTCATTGAGACACCTTAGTTGTTCATTGATTGCTTTCTCATATGTGCCTTGACTGCGGGCCTTCAGCAGACTGAGTAACCCCTTGCTTGAGCCAGCGACCTTGAGTCCAGGCTGGTGAGTTTTGATCAAACCAGATGAGCCCATGCTCAAGCTGGCGACCTCTGGGTCTCGAACCTGGGTCCTTCCGCATCCCAGTCAGATGCTCTATCTACTGCGCCACCACCTGGTCAGGCAGCGTGGCCTTTCTTTGCTCTCTGCTCTCTGCTGTCTCCTCTAATGCTAATCTCAGGAACTAAGAGAGCAAGCTCCCATTCTGCCCCCATTTTAAAGTGTAGAAATCAAAACCTTTAATTCAATATAAAATATAGGGAAATCTCTAATACAAAGTCACTTATCTGAGGCATGATGGGATTGTACCACCCCACATCAAAAAGGTGGGAAAGGCTTAGTCCTAAAACCAAGCCCCAGGCTACAAGGATCCTGCCTGCCCACAGTCCACCCCAACACACATTAATATCACCTGGGCAACAGGCTTCCAAGTGGGCAGCGCCATCTTTAACAAAGTGAGCATAATATATTTTATCTGCCCAACACCTTTGATTCTAGGAAACTCGGGTAAGTCAGTGGCTTTGGGAGCGCTGAATGGAAAAGGAAGTGTTTTCCCACTGTGTGTATTTCTTGCCTGCCTGGTGCAAGCTAGGATTAAAGCTAATGGCCTACCAGTTCTTGGTTCCATTGTTTCAGTACCGTCTGTCCAAATCAAATGCAAACCTGCACAGACCAGGCAGCTGTGATGGTAGCCGTGGCTACTGGCCTTACACTCCCCCTTTTTAATTTTTTTTCTAATTGACTTTTAAGTATTTGATGGGCACAATCTACAATGCCTTGACCCTGAGGATTGTAAAGAATACCTGTCCTCAGGTCAATTCCAAAAGTCTGACAAAATGTAGTAAATGCTTTTACAAGTAATGCTCTCATATCTTTCAAAACATTTTTATCCTATAGATTAACAGGCAATCTAGAGGAGGAGCAGAAGGCATCAACTCCTATATGTGCCTAGATCAGGCAAGCCCAGGGCTTCAAACCAGCGACCTCAGTATTTCCAGGTTGACACTTTATCCACTGTGCCACCACAGGTCAGGCTGCTTTACTTTCTTAGTAGTTCATTGATTGCTTCTCATACATGCCTTGACTGAGGGGTTCAAGCTGAACCATTGACCCCTTGTTCAAGCCAGTGACCTCGGGGGTTTTGAACCTGAGACCTCAGCATACCATGTTGATGCTCTATCCACTGTGTCACCACTGGTCAGGCTGCACTAGGACTTATCTGGTCTTTGCCTCCAAGATTGATCTGAAAACCATTGTGGAGAAAGTTAAGTTGGACTTCTTTCCTTTGGAGTAAGATCCAGGGATATATGACCAGATGTTTTCCTTGGACTTGATGGGGGAAGGGGTTCTTGCTTTAGTATTAATGGAACTTGTCCAGAATCTGGCCCCCAAAGAAGTTAACTAAAGTGCCAACTGGGTCTTTGTAAAGCCAATGGCTGCCGCAGGCATAGCCATTCACATGCAATTTCCCATTGGATTCGGGCAGACAGTAAAGAAACAGTGGAGTCAAAGAATGGTGGGCCATTCCTTTGTTAAAGTCTCTCACTGGCAGGCGGTGGCGCAGTGGATACAGCGTTGGACTGGTTTGTGGAAGACCAGGTTCGAGACCCTGAGGTCGCCAGCTTGAGCGTGGGCTCATCTGGTTTAAGCAAAGCTCACCAGCTTGAGCCCAAGGTCGCTGGCTCGAGCAAGGGGTTACTCGGTCTGCTGAAGGCCCGTGGTCAAGGCACATATGAGAAAGCAATCAATGAATAAGTAAGGTAGCAATGAAAAACTGATGATTGATCCTTCTCATCTCTTTCCGTTCTTGTCTGTCTGTCCCTATCTATCCCTCTCTCTGACTCTCTCTCTGTTCCTATAAAAAAAAAGAAAAAGTCTCTCACCAGCCTATGAGCAAACTTATCAGGCTCCCAAAGCTCTGACGCATTCTCCGGTTCCACAACCAGGAGAATCTTCTCCAGTTCCTCCTAGAATCAAAGGCCCCACCAGTCTCAGTGGAGCTCACAAAGCCCCTCAGCTCTGGTTCCCCATCTGCACACCTTCTCCCTCTCTGCAAAACTAGCTTCTTCTTCAGCACTCTGCATTCTCTCTCTCTCTCCTCTCTCTCTCTCTCTCTCTCTCTCTCTCTCTCTCTCTGCAAAACTGCCTGGGCCCTCCAAGACCCCTCCTCCAGCAAACATTAGCAAAACAATGACCCTTCCCAAGCAGGAAGGTAATTTGCAATTTCACAGACCACATATACCTGGCACTGCCCAGCCCCCAATGCAAACCTAAGAATCATATTTTACAAACTTATTTGACCAACAATTAGTCTTCCATTTGTAGAGATGAGCAAGGAGGAAAAGCAGACCCAAGTCCTGATTTCCTATGAGTGTTATGCCACCAACCCATTGTATTAGAAGCTTGCATCTGGTTGGATGAAAAATCAGAGGCCAAACACAAGGGCAGATGGTTTTGAGGAACCCCGAGGAGCCACTGCGCCACCTCACCCGCAGGTGTTGCAAAGTACCAAAAGCTACAGAATCAGTATTAATATTTTAAGAGGCTTGAAGAACATTTTATTAATTTGGGTTAAGGTGTGCAGAGAAATTTTGAGAATAATCTCTGTACTGTGTGATTGGCCTAAAACCAGGATGGCCCTTGGCATTGTATTATAAATGCAAAGGAAAGGAAAACATGGATTCCCAGACATTCCACTACACCTGTGGGGAAAGGGGTGAATGGCTAGCCAGGTGCAGGAAGAGAAAAGCCAAAATAAACCTTTTCTTATAGTAATGAGCCATTTGCGGGCATTTGTCCCCAAGGAAACTACCTCTCCTATGTGAATGCATGTGGTTAATGTGTGTGACTCTGGACAGAGATGGCAGATAAACATTAGAGAATACAGGAATGCCTTTTAATATATAAAGAGACATCTTTCTACCATTGTGTTGACTTGTAAATTTTGTTTTCTCCAAAATGGTGTATGGCTTGCAAATTGAACATGGTCCCATCATGTTAAAGGACATATGACTATAACCAATAATGATAAAGAACACCTAATTGCAATTTTTGCTTCTGTACTTCCCACTTGCAAAACTATAAAAAATAGGTAGAACAAAGGGCCAGCGCACTCTCCCTCAGATTTCTGTCGGAGTTGCCGCCGCTTGGCCAAGTTAGACAATAAAGCTTTGGTGTGGAGTCGAAGGATATTGTTTCCGTCTTCAATGTTTCGAGTCCCTCCGGATAAGGCTTAACAGTTTGGGAATGTCCTGGGTTTGCTGTGGTTTAAGGCAGTGGTCCCAACCTTTTTTGGTCCACGGACCAGTTTAATGTCAGAAAATATTTTCACAGACTGGCCTTTAGGGTGGGATGGATAAATGTATCACGTGACTGAGACAAGCATCAAGAGTGAGTCTTAGACATGTAACAGAGGGAATCTGGTCATTTTTAAAAAATAAAACATCAGCCTGACCAGGCTGTGGCACAGTGCATAGAGCGTCGGACTGGGATGCAGAGGACCCAGGTTCAAGACCCCGAGCTTGCCAGCTTGAGCACGGGCTCATCTGGCTTGAGCAAAGCTCACCAGCTTGGACCCAAGGTCGCTGGCTTGAGCAAGGGGTTACTCAGTCTGCTGAAGGCCCGTGGTCAAGGCACATATGAGAAAGCAATCAATGAACAACTAAGGTCTCGCAACAAAAAACTGATGATTGATGCTTCTCATCTCTCTCCGTTCCTGTCTGTCTTTCCCTCTCTCTGACACTCTCTCTGTTCCTGTAAAATAAATAAATAAAAAAAATTCAGGCCCTGGCCGGTTGGCTCAGTGGTAGAACATTGGCCTGGCGTGCAGAGGTCCCGGGTTTGATTCCCGGCCAGGGCACACAGGAGAAGCGCCCACCTGCTTCTCCACCCTCCCCCTCTCCTTCCTCTCTGTCTCTCTCTTCCCCGCCCGCAGCCGAGGCACCACTGGAGCAAAGATGGCCCGGGCGCTGGGGGATGGCTCCTCGGCCTCTGCCCTGGGCGCTAGAGTGGCTCTGGTTGCAACAGAGTGACGCCCCGGAGGGGCAGAGCATCGCCCCCTGGTGGGCAGAGCGTTGCCCCCTGGTGGGCGTGCCGGGTGGATCCGGTCGGGCGCATGCGGGAGTCTGTCTGACTGTCTCTCCCCGTTTCTGGCTTCAGAAAAATACAGAAAAAAAAAAAATAAAACATCATTCAGACTTAAATATAAATAAAACGAAAATAATGTAAGTTATTTATTCTTTCTCTGCGGACCGGTACCAAATGGCCCACGGACCGGTACCAGTCCGCAGCCCAGGGATTGGGAACCACTGGTTTAAGGAATCCATCTAGAGAAGACATCTCCCTTCCTCTGGTGATGGCACTGAGCGGCTGTTGCCGACTGCTGATGCAGCCTCCTTCCCGTGTGTGTGTAGACGTCCCCCAGTGGATTCAGCGCAGGTGTGACCAGCCTCCACCGCAGCGAACTGCCTGTTCACTCTGTGTTGTCAGGCTCTGTAGAGAAGATATTGTGTGTTCCTCAAACGCAGATCAATTTTAAAGAATGTGTTAAGGACTTAGTATGATAAAGGTTATGAATTTCTACCCAGATAGGTTTCTAATGATTAATTCATGATGAATTGTTACACACTAAATACAACTGAGGGGAAATAGGGCACTTAAAGCCACTTACCTGTTCCCACGTAAATGTAAGTAAAATTGGAACTCTTTTAACTCTTTCATTCTATTTTCTGATTTCTCTCCCTCATCCTTTTAAAGGAAAATGACAATTCATTTTGGTGAGAGCAACCTGGACAAAGATAAACTGATGCTTAAGGGGACTTTAGAAAAATTCAGCTCTTGGGCATACCCATGGTAATTGGGCTCCTCAGACCCTCACACAACATCTGATTTAGATCACTTCCTGTCTCCCAAAGCTGGAAGGAGATTCCTGGGAGCCAGCTGTGGAAGTCCGGGAGCGAAGCCGCCAAGGTAAGAGGGGCATTGCAGGCAGAGGCAACAGTGTGTGCTAAGACCACTAGGTCACGTAACCTTGGCTGTGGTACAGAGATGGACTTGGTCCTAGGCATTTAGCATGGGATATACATTTTGTAAAAATGAATAGCCTTGGGCCCTGGCTGGTTGGCTCAGTGGTAGAGTGTAGGCCTGGCATGCAGGAGTCCCAGGTTCGATTCCCGGCCAGGGCACACAGGAGAAGCGCCCATCTGCTTCTCCACCCCTCCCCCTCTCCTTCCTCTCTGTCTCTCACTTCCTCTCCCGCAGCCAAGGCTCCATTGGCAAAGTTGGCCCGGGCGCTGAGAATGGCTCTATGGCCTCTGCCTCAGGCACTAGAATGGCTCTGGTTGCAACAGAGCAAAGCTCCAGATGGGCAGAGCATCACCCCCTGGTGGGCGTGCCGGGTGGATCCCGGTCGGGCGCATGCGGGAGTCTGTCTGACTGCCTCTCTGTTTCCAACTTAAGAAAAATACAAAAAAAAAAAAAAAAAAATGAATAGCCTTTATTTTTTTTGGAACAGTAAGTAGAGTTTCCATATACCCCGCTACTTCTTCCCATCCCAATTTCTCCACATATTAATCCTTGCTCTAGTGTAGTGCATTTGTAGTAAAGAATGAAAGAAAATTGGTACATTACTGTTATTAACTGAAGCCCATAATTTACAATAGGGTTCACTTTTAGTGTTAAGCTGTTCTATGACTTTTGACAAGTGCATGATGACATGCACCCACCATCAGAGTATCACACAGACTGGTCCACTCCTCTAAAGCTTCCCGTGCTCCGTCTATTCCACCCTCTTCCCTGAACTTCTAGAAAATACTGGTCTTTTATTGTCTCCCTAGTTCTGTCTTTTTTCCAGAATGTCTTATGGTTGGAATCATGTAGTGTGTAGTGCTTCAGACTGGCTTCTTTCATTAAGCAATATGCACTAAGTTTCCTCCATATCTTTTCATGGTTTGACAACTCTTATTATTTTTTTTTATTTTATTTCTCACATACATTTTTGTTCATTGTGGTGGGATACACATAACATTAAATTTATCATCAGCCTGACCTGTGGTGGCGCAGTGGATCAAGCGTCGACCTGGAATGCTGAGGTTGCCGGTTCAAAACCCTGGGCTTACCCGGTCAAGGCACATATGGGAGTTGATGCTTCCTGCTCCTCCCCTCTTCTCTTTCTATCTCTCTCTCTCTCTCTCTGTCTCTCTTCTCTAAAATGAATAAATAAAAAAAAATTTATCGGCCCTGGCCGGTTGGCTCAGCGGTAGAGCGTCGGCCTGGTGTGCGGGGGACCCGGGTTCGATTCCCGGCCAGGGCACATAGGAGAAGCGCCCATTTGCTTCTCCACCCTCCCCCTCCTTCTTCTCTGTCTCTCCCTTCCCCTCCCGCAGCCAAGGCTCCACTGGAGCAAAGATGGCCCGGGCACTGGGGATGGCTCCTTGGCCTCTGCCCCAGGCGCTAGAGTGGCTCTGGTCATGGCAAAGCGATGCCCCAGAGGGGCAGAGCATTGCCCCCCTGGTGGGCAGAGCTTCGCCCCTGGTGGGCGTGCCGGGTGGATCCCGGTCGGGCGCATGCGGGAGTCTGTCTGACTGTCTCTCCCCGTTTCCAGCTTCAGAAAAATACAAAAAAAAAAAAAATTATCATCATAATCATTAAAAATATTTATTGATTTTGCAGAGCTAAGAGAAAGGTAGGGGAACAAGAGGTATCAACTCATAGTTGCTTCACTTGAGTTGTTCATTGCTTGGTTGTTGCATGTGCCTTGACCAGGCAAGCCCAGGGTTTTGAACCAGTGACCTCAGCATTCCAGGTCAATGCTCTATCCACTGCACCACTGGCCAGGCTGTAATCATTTTCAAGTGTCCAGGTCCACGGCATTAAGTGCATTCACATTGTTGTGTGACCATCACTATCTTCCATCTCCAGGATCCATCCTTTCATCTTCCTAGACTGAAATTCTTTTTCCATTAAAGATATCTCTTCCTTTATTTCAGTTAAAAGTTGTGATAGCCCTGGTCACATAGCTTGGTTGATTAGTGTTGTCCCAAAGCACAGAGGTTTGCCCGTTTGATCCCTAGTCAAGGCACATACTGGAACAGATGTTCCTGTCTCTCTCTTGCTCTCTCCCTTCTTCTTTTGAACATGAAATAAATAAATAAATAATAAAAATTGTGATAAAATACATATATCATAATACCACCTTAACCGTTTTTGGAGTGTATAGGTTAGTGGCAGTAAGTGGTTGTGCAACCATTACCACCTACAGAACTTAGTCATCTTTTCAAACTGAAACTGTCCCTATTAAACACTAAGCCCCCTTCCCGCCCTCCGCCAGCCCCTGCCACTCACTATTCCACTTTCTGTCTTTATAAATTTGACTCTCTTAGAGACTTTATGTAAATGGAATCATACAGCATTTGTCTTTCTTTTCTTTTCTTTTATTTTATTTTTTGTATTTTTCTGAAGTTGGAAACAGAGAGGCAGTCAGACAGACTCCCGCATGCGCCCGACTGGGATCCACCTGGCACGCCCACCAGGGGGCGATGCTCTGCCCATCTGGAGCGTTGCTCTGTTGCAACCAGAGCCATTCTAGCGCCCGAGGCAGAGGCCCTAGAGCCATCCTTAGCACCCGGGCCAACTTTGCTCCAATGGAACCTTGGCTGCGGAAGGGGAAGTGAGAGACAGAGAGGAAGGAGAGGGGGAGGGTGGAGAAGCAGATGGGAGCTTCTACTGTGTGTCCTGGCCAGGAATTGAACCCAGGACTCCTGCATGCTAGGCCAACACTCTACCACTGAGCTAACCAGCCAGGGCCGTATTTGTCTTTCTTGACTGCTTATTTGTCTAACCATAATGTCCTCAAGGTTCATCTTTGTTATTACGCCTGTCAGAATTTCCTTCCTTCTTTTTTTTTTTTTTCTTTATTCGCTTTTAGAGAGGAGAGAGAGAGGGAGAGAGAGAGACAGAGAAAGAGAAGGGGGGAGGAGCTGGAAGCATCAACTCCCATATGTGCCTTGACCAGGCAAGCCCAGGGTTTCGAACCAGCGACCTCAGCATTTCCAGGTCGACGCGTTATTCACTGTGCCACCACAGGTCAGGCCAGAATTTCCTTCCTTCTTAAAGCTGATCGATAAGGAGGGACTTACCTTTGTCACACTGCTGTTTGTTTTCAATATACTGTACAGCTTTTTTGTCCCCATTTTCTGCATTACTGTTTTCTTTTGTGTTTAATTTATTGTAGTAAAACATTTAAATTCATATTTTAAATTTCTTTTTGTGTATGTTCTATGGCTATTTTCTTTTTTCTTTTTTTTTTTTTTTTGTTTAATTAATTTATTTACTTATTCATTTTTTAGAGAGGAGAGGGAGAGCCAGAGAAAGAGAGAGAGAGGAGAGACCGAGAGAGAGAAGGGGAGAGGAGCTGGAAGCATCAACTCCCATATGTGTCTTGACCAGACAAGCCCAGGGTTTTGAACCGGCGACCTCAGCATTTCCAGGTCGACGCTTTATCCACTGAACCACCACAGGTCAGGCAAGGCTATTTTCTTTTTAATTACCATGGTGTTTACATTTAACATCCTAAAGATACAACACTGCAATTTGGATTTCTGCCAGTTTAGTGTCAATAACATAAAAGAACTGCTTGTTTGCGTCTCCACCTCCACTCTTTTCAGTTTCTGGTGTCAAAATTTACATCTTTATAGATTGTGTGTCCAAAACAAGAAACATATTGTTTGTTTGTTTTTTACTGCTCCAGTCAACGAAAGGTAAACTTTATTGAGGCCAGGGTTCAGGTATGAGACTACCCTGTGGCTGAGGAGGTGTTGGAGGGGCCTTATTTGACCCTCTTCTTGGGGCACAGGTTGTTGGGGTGGCCACACTTTTTGTGGCAGTTGACTGCACAGGAGTACAGACAGGCATAACACTTGCAGCAGATCATCTTGTCGCAATTGTACTTCTGAGCGAGCTGGCGGAGGGAGGGCTCCATGATGCCACCCAGCAGGCAAAGCACCAAGTGCAGGGTAAACTCCTTCCAAATATTGTATTCTGAGAGGGCGGCCTTCCTCTAGCTGTCTGCAAAAATCAGACGCTACTGGTCAGGTGGGATACCCGCCCTCTCTTGGATTTTAGCTTTGGCATTCTCAGTGGTGTCACTGCGCTTGACCTAAAGGTTGAGGTCTTTACAAAGATCTGCTTTTCTGCGTCTGCTGGGGAGGCTGCTTAGTTGCCTCAGTAAAGAACAAGAAACGATTAATTTTTTAAAAATGCATTAGTTTCTTAAATTATGCACAAAAATGTAGAGTTACAAACCAACATTACAATAATACTGGCTTTTAGAC
Organism: Saccopteryx leptura; assembly: GCF_036850995.1. NCBI lineage: Eukaryota > Metazoa > Chordata > Mammalia > Chiroptera > Emballonuridae > Saccopteryx > Saccopteryx leptura. The sequence goes on along the minus strand of NC_089503.1, from coordinate 251,480,665 downwards.
TAGTAAATCATTTAAAAATATATTAACCTCTTAAATCATGTAGGAAACATACAGTGAAGTTATAAACTGTTACAATAATGCTAGCTTTTATAACTGCCCATGTATTTACCTTTATGGAGCTCTTTATTTCTCCATGTGGCTTTGAGTTACTGTCTCATGTTCCTTCGTTTTATCCTGCAGGATGCCCTTGGACATACCTTGCAGACCTAGAGGCAACAGACATCCTCAGCTTTTGTTTCTCTGGCAATGTCTTACTTTCTCTCTCACCTTTGATGGACAGTTATGCCATATACAGGGTTCTTGGATGACAGTTTTCTTCATTTTACCCTTTAAATATATCAGGCCACTGCCTTCTGACCTCCACAGTTTCTGATGAGAACTCTGTTGATGAGCTTGAGAATCCTTTATATGTGATAATGTGATCCTTTATATTTCTCCACATGGAGAAATAAAGAGCTCAGCTCCTCATTTGCTGCTCAAGCGTCTCTCTCTTTTTTTCAGATTTTATTTATTCATTTTTTTAGAGAGAGGAAGAGGGAAGCAGGAAGCATCAACTCCCATATGTGCTTTGACTAGGCAAACCCGGGGTTTTGAACCAACGACTTCAGCATTCCAAGTTGACGCTTTATCCACTGCGCCACCACAGGTCAGGCCAAGTTTCTCTTTGTCTCTGGCTTTTGACAATTTGATAATATGTCTTAGTGTGCGTTTCTTTGAGTTCATTCTACTTGGACTTATTGAGTTTCTTGGATGTTTATATTCATGTATTTCATCAAATTTGGGATGTTTTCATCCATTTTTTAAAAAATATTCTCTCTGATCCCTTCTCTTCCTCTTCTTCTGGAAAATTCCACAATAAGTATGTTGGTTCACTTGATGTTTTCCCAAAAATCCTCAGTCTCTCTTCACTTTCATTCATTCTTTTCTTTTTTTCTGTTCCTCAGACTCAATAATTACTATTGTCTTATCTTAATTTTTGCTGATTCTTTCTCCTGCTCCTTTTAGGTTTTTTCTCTTTATTGATTTTTCCATTTTGTTCATACAGGTGGTCTTGCTGTCCCCTTGGCCCCATCTTAAGGCAAGTGGCAGGATCTGAATTCTGACTCAGGTAGTTAGGTTCAAGTGCAAGGTATTAACCATTGCTCATCCTTGCCCTGACAATGGATTCTACATTAGTTCATCTCTTTGATATCCATCATCCTGGGACTTACTGGCTAGTTAGTTACTTTAGAGGACACAAGGCCCAGGGGCCAAGAGACCCATTAGATGAGATTAAAGTGAGACCACGCCTCTTAACCTATTCAAAACAAAAACGACAACAAAAAACTCTCTCTGCTTTGTTCAGAAAACAAGTTAAGGTAACTTAAGTTTCAGCACATACCACACTGGGGGATAAAAAAAAGATGACTTCATTTTCTTCAGTGCTCAGCACTTGCTAAATGCTTCCTAGATTCCTGTGAAGGTAGCACAGATTATCCAGTAAGCACTGAAGTCTTCTTCACAGTAGCCTATAAACCCGTCCTGGTTCATCTTGCATTTATCTCCCCTTGCCCATACAGCTCCTAGCTCTTTTCAAATATAGATACACAAAGCATGACCACACATCATTGCCTTTGTACTTGCTGTTTCTTTCACCCCAAAGCTGTTTTTCCCCATATACCTGCCTGGGTTTCTTCTTTCATTATGAGCTCTGCTCAGCACCACCTCCTTGAAAAGGTTTTTCTTGACCACCGTTTGAGATCACTCTCTAGCCTCTTGTTTTGCACTGCCTTTCTTGCTAGTACTCATTGATGTTTTCTCTGTCCATCTTTCACACTGGATGAAAGTCTGAAGGAGGAGGGGTCTGCTTCTTTTATTCGCTCCCACCTCCCCAGTGCCCAGCATGTAGTACACACTCAGTCAGTGTTATGAACTGAATGTTGTTGTCCTCCCCAAATTTATATGTGGAAATTCTAACCTGCAAGGTGATGATATTAGAAAATGGGCTTTTTTTTTTTTTTTTTTTATAATTTTATTTTTTTAATGGGGTGACATCAATAAATCAGGATACATATATTCAAAGATAACAAGTCCAGGTTATCTTGTCGTTCAATTATGTTGCATACCCACCACCCAAAGTCAGATTGTCCTCTGTCACCTTCCATCTTGTTTTCTTTGTGCCCCTCCCCACCCTCTATCCCTCTCCCATTCCCCCCTCCCCCCCGTAACCACCACACTCTTATAAATGTCTCTTAGTTTCACTATTATGTCCCACCTACGTATGGAATAATACAGTTCCTGTTTTTTTCTGATTTACTTATTTCGCTTCATATCATGTTATCAAGATCCCACCATTTTGCTGTAAATGTTCCGATGTCATCATTTCTTATGGCTGAGTAGTATTCCATAGTGTATATGTGCCACATCTTCTTTATCCAGTCATCTATTGATGGGCTTTTTGGTTGTTTCCATGTCCTGGCCACTGTGAACAATGCTGCAATAAACATGGGGCTGCATGTGTCTTTACGTATCAATGTTTCTGAGTTTTTGGGATATATACCCAGTAGAGGGATTGCTGGGTCATAAGGTAGTTCTATTTTCAGTTTTTTGAGGAACCACCATACTTTCTTCCATAATGGTTGTACTACTTTACATTCCCACCAACAGTGTATGAGGGTTCCTTTTTCTCCACAGCCTCTCCAACATTTGCTGTTACCTGACTTGCTAATAACAGCTAATCGAACAGGTGTGAGGTGGTATCTCATTGCCGTTTTGATTTGCATTTCTCTAATAGCTAAAGAAGATGAGCATCTTTTCATATATCTGTTGGCCATTTGTATTTCTTCCTGGGAGAAATGTCTATTCATATCCTCTTCCCATTTTTTTACTGGATTGTTTGTTTGTTTGTTGTTGAGTTTTATGAGTTCTTTGTATATTTTGGATATTAGGCCCTTATCTGAGCTGTCGTTTGAAAAATCATTTCCCATTTAGTTGGCTTTCTGTTTATTTTGTTATCAGTTTCTCTTGCTGAGCAAAAACTTCTTAGTCTGATGTAGTCCCATTCATTAATTTTTGCCTTCACTTCTCTTGCCATTGGAGTCAAATTCATAAAATGCTCTTTAAAACCCAGGTCCCTGAGTTGAGTACCTATGTCTTCTTCTATGTACTTAATTGTTTCAGGTCTTATGTTTAGATCTTTGATCCATTTTGAGTTAATTTTTGTACAGGGGGAGAGACTGTAGTCCAGTTTCATTCTTTTGCATGTGGCTTTCCAGTTTTCCCAACACCATTTATTGAAGAGGCTTTCTTTTTTCCATTGTGTGTTGTTGGCCCCTTTATCAAAAATTATTTGACTATATATATGTGGTTTTATTTCTGGACTTTCTATTCTGTTCCATTGGTCTGAGTGTCTATTTTTCTGCCAATACCATGCTGTTTTGATTGTCGTGGCCCTATAATAGAGTTTGAAGTCAGGTATTGAAATGCCTCCAGCTTCATTCTTTTTCTTTAGGATTGCTTTGGCTATTCGGGGTTTTTTATAGTTCCATATAAATCTGATGATTTTTTGCTCTATTTCTTTAAAAAATGTCATTGGAAGTTTGATGGGAATTGCATTAAATTTGTATATTGCTTTGGGTAATATAGCCATCTTGATTATATTTATTCTTCCTAGCCAAGTACAAGGTATATTCTTCCATCTCATTATATCTTTTTCGATTTCCCTTAACAATGGTTTATAGTTTTCATTATATAAGTCCTTTACATTCTTTGTTATGTTTATTCCTAAGTATTTTATTTTTTTTGTTGCAATCGTGAAGGGGATTATTCTTTTGAGTTCCTTCTCAGTTGTTTCATTGTTGGCATATAGAAAGGCTATTGACTTCTGTATGTTAATTTTGTATCCTGCGACCTTACTGTATTGGCTTATTGTTTCTAGTAGTCTTTTTGTGGATTCTTTGGGGTTTTCGATGTATAGTATTATATCATCTGCAAAAAGTGATACCTTTACTTCTTCTTTTCCGATATGGATGCCTTTTATTTCTTTGTCTTGTCTGATTGCTCTGGCTAGAACCTCTAGTACCACATTAAATAAGAGTGGAGAGAGTGGACAACCCTGTCTTGTTCCTGATTTAAGGGGGAAAGCCTTCAGTTTAGTGCCATTTAATATGATGTTAGCTGATGGTTTATAATATATGGCCTTTATCATGTTGAGATATTTTCCTTCTATACCCATTTTGTTGAGAGTCTTAAACATAAAATTGTGTTGTATTTTATCGAAAGCCTTTTCTGCGTCTATTGATAAGATCATGTGGTTTTTGTTCTTTGTTTTGTTGATATGGTGTATTACATTAACCGTTTTACGTATGTTGAACCATCCTTGAGATTCTGGGATGAATCCCACTTGATCATGATGTATTATTTTTTTAATATGTTGTTGTATTCGATTTGCTAGTATTTTGTTTAGTATTTTAGCATCTGTATTCATTAGAGATATTGGTCTGTAGTTTTCTTTTTTTGTGCCATCCTTGCCTGGTTTTGGTATGAGGGTTATGTTGGCTTCGTAAAATGTGTTTGGAAGTATTGCTTCTTCTTCAATTTTTTGGAAGACTTTGAGTAGAATAGGAACCAAGTCTTCTTTGAATGTTTGATAAAATTCGCTGGTATAGCCGTCAGGGCCTGGACTTTTATTTTTGGGGAGGTTTTTAATGGTTTTTTCTATTTCTTCTCTACTGATAGGTCTGTTTAGGCTTTCTGCTTCTTCTTGACTCAGTCTAGGAAGGTTGTATTTTTCTAGGAATTTATCCATTTCTTCTAGGTTGTTGAATTTAGTGGCATAAAGTTTTTCATAGTATTCTACAATAATTCTTTGTATATCTACGGTGTCCGTGGTGATTTCTCCTCTTTCATTTTGGATTTTGTTTATATGAGTTCTTTCTCTTTTTTCCTTGGTAAGTCTTGCCAAGGGTTTGTCAATTTTGTTGATCTTTTCAAAGAACCAGCTCCTTGTTCTATTAATTTTTTCTATAGTTTTTCTGTTCTCTAATTCATTTATTTCTGCTCTGATTTTTATTATCTCCTTTCTTCGGCTGGTTTTGGGTTGTCTTTGTTCTTCTTTTTCTAGTTCCTTAAGGTGGGAAGTTAAGTGGTTCACTTGGGCTCTCTCTTGTTTGTTCATATATGCCTGAAGTGATATGAACTTCCCTCTTATCACTGCTTTTGCTGCATCCCATAGATTCTGATATGTTGTATTGTCATTTTCATTAGTCTGTATATATCTTTTGATCTCTGCACTTATTTCTTCTTTGACCCATTCATTTTTTAAAAGTATGTTGTTTAGTTTCCACATTTTTGTGGGATTTTTTTCCTCTTTTTTACAGTTGAATTCTAGTTTCAAGGCTTTATGATCAGAAAATATGCTTGGTACAACTTCAATTTTTCTGAATTTGCTGATGTTGTTTTTGTGGCCCAACATATGGTCAATTCTTGAGAATGATCCATGTACACTGGAGAAAAATGTATACTCAGTCACTTTGGGATGAAATGTCCTGTAGATGTCTATCATATCCAGATGCTCTAGTGTTTTGTTTAAGGCCACTATGTCTTTGTTGATTCTCTGTTTGGATGACCGATCTAGAGCCGTCAGTGGTGTATTGAGGTCTCCAAGTATGATTGTATTTTTGTCAGTTTTTGTTTTAAGATCAATAAGTAGCTGTCTTATATATTTTGGTGCTCCTTGGTTTGGTGCATATATATTAAGAATTGTTATGTCTTCTTGATTCAGTGTCCCCTTAGCCATTATGAAATGGCCATTTTTGTCTCTGAGTACTTTTCCTGTCTTGTAGTCAGCATTATCCGATATGAGTATTGCTACACCTGCTTTTTTTTGGATGTTATTTGCTTGGAGTATTGTTTTCCAGCCTTTCACTTTGAATTTGTTTTTGTCCTTGTTACTTAGATGAGTTTCCTGTAGGCAGCATACAGTTGGATTTTCTTTTTTAATCCATTCTGCTACTCTGTGCCTTTTTATTGGTGAGTTTAATCCGTTTACATTTAGTGTAATTATTGATACTTGTGAGTTCCCTATTGCCATTTTATATCTTGCTTTCTGTTAGTTTTGTGTCTTGTTTGATCCTTCTCTTTTGTTTTTCTATCTTTTGTTTTTATTTGGTTGTATTCCATACATCTTTCCACTGTTGCTATCTTTTTTATCTCATGTGCTTCTGTGGTGGTTTTTTCAATGGTGGTTACCTTTGAATAATGAAAAGGGTCCCTACCCTGTTCATTGTAGCGAACTATTTTGTGAGTACTTTTGCACTCCATCGTCCTTTGCTACTGTTAATCTCCATCTTCTCCCCCTCTTTCTTTTTGTTGTTGTCACAGTTTAAATTTGGTTTTATTGTGTTCTTCTTGGAGCTTTTACTTGTGGCTCTGTTTTTTTTTTTGTTCTTTGTATCTGATTGGAGAACCCCCTTTAGTAATTCCTGGAGTGGGGGTTTTCTGATGATAAATTCCCTCATCTTTTCTGTATCTGTGAATGTTTTTATTTCTCCTTCATATTTGAAGGATAGCTTTGATGGGTATAGTATTCGTGGCTGAAAGTTCCTCTCTTTCAGGACTTTAAATATTGGGGTCCACTCTCTTCTAGCTTGTAGAGTTTCTGCTGAGAAATCTGATGATAATCTAATGGGCCTTCCTTTATATGTTGTATTCTTCTTTTCCCTGGCTGTCTTGAGAATTTTTTCTTTGCTGTTGGTTTGTGTCAATTTCATTATGATATGCCTTGGAGTAGGTTTGTTGGGGTTAAGAAAACTCGGAGTTCTGTTTGCTTCTTGAACTTGAGGCTTTAGTTCTTTCCACAGGCTTGGGAAGTTCTCATCTATTATTTGTTTGAGTATGTTCTCCATTCCATTTTCTCTCTCTTCTCCCTCTGATATACCTATTATTCTTATGTTATTCTTTTTGATGGAGTCAGATAATTCTTGTAGGGCTATCTCATTTTTTTTAATTTTTGAGTCTCTTTCTTCTTCTCTCTGTTGTGCCTCAAGTTGCTTGTCTTCTATTTCACTAATCCTCTCTTTTATCTGACCTGTTCTATTAGCTAAGCTTGTTACTTCGTTTTTCAGCTCGTGAATTGAGTTTTTCATCTCTGTTTGATTTGTTTTTATAGTTTCAATTTCCTTGGACATATATTCTTTGTGTTCATTGAGTTGTTTTCTGAGCTCCCTAAATTGCCTTTCTGTGTTTTCTTGTATATCTCGGAGGATTTTTAGGATTTCTATCTTGAATTCTCTGTCATTTAGCTCCAAGGTTTCCAATATATTAAATTTTTTCTCCATAGATTTTTCCTCATCTAGCTGTGTTACCTCTCTTTCTTTTGTATCCATGATATTCGATTTTCTCTTCCTTAATGGCATCTGAGGGTGGTTTTGTTGATAGTATTAATGAGATTTAATAAAGAATAAAAAGTTTAAAAAAATAAAAAAAATCGAAAAGAGTTGTTTTTTAAAAAAAAAATTAATAATGAAATAAAGAAAAATAAAATAAAATAAAAATTTAAAAAAAAGAAAAAAAAAAAGAAAAAAAGAAAAAAAAAAAAAAAGGAAATTATTCCCCCCCTCCTTTTTTCCTCTCCTCTCCTCTCCCCTCTTTCTTGATAAAATCTTGTGGTGGACTGTGAATTATAACAAACAATGCCTGTGATGGAGGGCCTGAATTGGGGAAAAGTAATAAAGGGGCAAAAAAAAAAAAAAAAAAAAAAAAAAGTAAAAAGAAGAAAAAAAAAAAAAAAAGAGCGTATGGACCCACAAAAAGCAAATAAGGAAAAAATTTGGGTCAAGAATAAAATGATTTGCTTTTAGGTGTTGGTTGTCTAAGAGTTATGATGAGAGGATTAAGAGGAAAACGGAAAAATGGGGGGACAAATTAAAAAATTACTATTGTATTTAGTGGAACAAGAACTAGATAATATGGAGAGCCAGGGATGGGAGCACTGCTAGTGAGTTAAAAAGGTGAAGTAAAACCCCCCCAAAATGCCACAAACATAAGTTTGAGTCCTAGATAAGATAATTTGTTTGTTATTGAGGTTTGAATGAGAGGAGATGTAAAGGAGAAAGGAAGAAACTAATATAGAGGGAGAAAAGAAAGAGAGAGAGAGAGAAAAAAAGAGGGAACCACTAAAAGAAGAAAAAAGAAAGGAGAGAGAGAGAGAGAGAGTTAAGGGTTTTGGAGTGCAACCCTCATAGAGAGAAAGGAAGAGAAGAGAAAAGATAATGGGAGATGTAACACTTATGGGTAGTGTAGTTCAAGGAGAGGAGAGAGTAAGACCGGTAGAGAGTTAATCGGCCAAATTGGAGGAGGAAAAAAAAAGTATCAAGAATGAAGATAAGAGAAACAAACGAACAAATATAATAAAATGGGATAGGTTATAAAGTCTGCAGATTATTCTTGATTTTGAGAGGTTATCTTCTTGTTTTTTCTTTTCTCTCCCTCTTCCTGGTCAGTGACTCTGTACCCCGGGTTTTGCCCCTTTGCCACGCTCAGGTGGAGGTTTGCAGTTGATAAGTCTCTATGGCAATGTCATGTATTGTGCTTTAGTCTCGTTGGCAGTCGAGGCTATTAGCATTTATAGGCTCCGACAGTGAGAGAGTCCGAGTTCCTGGAGCCTTTCTCCTAGTCTTTCCTTCCTCAATTAGTAGCCTGATAATCCAGCTATGGGGTTGCTGCTGCCTCTGCCTGGATAGTAAGAGGCTCAAAGAGCTGGCAACTCCCCACTCTAAGAAAATGGGCTTTTTTGGATATGATTAAGTCATAAGGGTGGAGCTCTCACGAATGGGATTAGTGCTCTTATAAAGGGACCCCGGAGAGCTCTTTTACCCTCTCTGAGGATACAGTGAGATTTCCCTCTATAAACCAGAAAGTGACCTGTCACCAGACACCATGTCTGCTAACACCTTGATCTTGTACTTCCCAGCCTCCAAAGGAAAGAGAAATAACTTTCTGTTGATAAGCTGCCCAGTCTATGGTATTCTGTTAAAGCGCCTGAACAGACTAAGATAGTCATTGTTTGGAGTTAAATGCATAAGTTTACAGCCTGTACCTTGTGGGGTTTTTTTAAAGATTTTATTTGTTGATTTGAGAGAGAGAGAGAGAAGGGTGGGGAGTGGGAAGAATCAACTCGTAGAATTTACTTCTCGTATGTGCCTTGACCAGGCAAGATCAAGGTTTTGAAACAGCGACCTCAGCATTCCAGGCCAATGCTTTATCCACTGCACCACCACAGGCCAGGCTGTACCTTATGTTTTGTAGAGATCATATTGAGGTAACCTCAAATGACAGCCTGATTTGCTGCAAATGGAAAATCCTATTCAATCATTGAGCACTAAATGACACTTACTAGAACCCAGGCATTAGGTCCCAGTGGTCTAAATTATATTTAGGCTTCCTGCTATCATAATGCTACATTTTTGGTAAAAAGTAAGCTTCATAATTGTCTCTCCTTTTGCTACCATAGCTTAGAGGCTGTTCCATTCAGCATGTGGTCAGGGGAGGGTCTCTTCACCTTTTCAATTTCAGAACATTGCTCACAAAGCTCTGTTTGAAATGCTATTTTGCTAAAACAGCCGAGGCCCTTTATGAGCTTTTCTGCCCGTGAAGCACTATAAACTTTACTCACAGAGACGGAAATGATTTAAATGGAGATTTTTTTTTTTCAGAGACAGAGAGAGAGTCAGAGAGAGGGATAGATAGGGACAGATAGGAACAGAGAGAGAGATGAGAAGCATTAATCATCAGTTTTTCATTGCGACACCTTAGTTGTTCATTGATTGCCTTCTTATATGTGCCTTGACCACGGGCCTTCAGCAGACCGAGTAACCCCTTGCTCAAGCCAGTGACCTTGGGTCCAAGCTGGTGAGCTTTGCTCAAACCAGATGAGCCCGCACTCAAGCTGGTGACCTTGGGGTCTCGAATCTGGGTCCTCACATCCCTGACTGATGCTCTATCCACTGTGCCACTGCCTGGTCAGGCTAAATGGAGATTTTTTAAATGCACTCGTATCTTTCCCCTTCATGGCTCTACCTTGATCCCTGTACGACCATGTTCTTAGAAGAATGAAGGTGACAGATATAATGTCACCATGGAGACAAGTATATCTAGTTCCTGTGAGATCATGCTCTTGGATCATTGTAGGCAACATTGATAAGGTATAAAGTTACTATGGAGATGATTGAGACTTGTTCTATGAATCATGTTCTTGAAACGATGCAGATGACATTGATACAGTACAGTGTTACCATGGAGACAACTGGGCCTGATTCTATTAGCTGCAATTATGGCAAAAAGATTGTGAAGAAATTAATATGCCAGCAATTCCTAGGATATGTGAAGTCTGTGTTAGTTTGTGTTTCTACTGACAAATCAGCGAATATACCTGGAACCATTGTGAAGATGAAATATACAAAACTGACAGAAAGGATGTCAGAAAAATCTTCTAGTCTACTCCCTTGTTGGAGATTTGTCCTACATTAATTGCAGGATAAAGCAGAACTGATTGTACCATTAGTTGTAAATATAAGTGCAAAAGAAAACAAATAAGGCAAAGAACAAATTAAGCCCATTTTTTTCTAATTAAGCCCACTTTGAATGTAACACTTGACCTACAAATCAACCGGCAGTGTCAGAGCAGCTAGGAGTATGCCTCTATATCGGTGTTTCCCAACGTGGGGCCCATGCCCCACAGGGGGGCAATTCGATAGTTAAGGGGGGCAATTTGAAAATGGACTCAACACGACTTTAACTCTTTCGCCCCGGGCCATTTAAATGCAATGCTAGATATCGGTGCCAAATTTAACAAAAAATGCAATTCTTAAATAATTGCGGTAAATAATTATTAAGTATAATTTCATTTGACGAGACCAAAATATCAACTGGGTGATTGGCGTTGTCAAGTATACTTCGTCCTGGGTTCACCGCAGAGCGTGCCGTCTGCCACAGGGAACCCCAGACATTTTAAAAACTCGCTAAACTGACTGTCTCTCCCCATTTCCAGCTTCAGAAAAATACCAAAAAAGAAAAAAACAAAACAAAAAAAAAAAAAACCTCGCTAAACAACGCAGTTATTCTCACCTAATTGGCCCATCGCAACTTCTGTAGTTTTTCACATCATTCAGTTGGTGTTAATTTGAAATAAGTGTCAGTCAAAACTGTTGTAAAAGCTTGTTGATTTAATAAATATACATATATATATTGTATAGATATAATTGGTAAGTATTTGATTTTATTTTTATCAATATTAAACTCTTTATTAAGTACTTCTTGCATCGGGGCTAGAAAGCACTAATATTTTATAAATATTATTGGGGCTATAATAGTGCATGCATAACAATTTTAATTTTAGAAGCATAACTTTCCATAAAATTTTGTCAAGTGGAAAAAATATAGATACCTTTTGATTTGCGGTGGTAGTGTAGTAAATGTGTTATATACATTTAAATAAATATGAATTTTTAGTATATGTTTACTCTATGTCACATTGAATATATTTTAACACATATTTTAATATTAGTTTTTAATTGATCTTATTTTTATTTCTTATAGCCCATAGTAAAATGAGTGGTGCAAGCAAGAAAAAAACTCGGAGGAATATTTAAAATTTGGGTTCATACCCGCTGTTCACGATGAGCGGATTCCTTTTTGTCTTTTATGCCAGCAATGCTTGACCAATGAATCAATGAAACGAGGTCGTCTTGAGGCGCATTTGAAGGCGAAACATAGTGGTCATATTAATTCAGATTTGAGTTACTTTAAAACTTTAAAGAAGCTCTGACCTGTGGTGGTGCAGTGGATAAAGTGTTGACTGGAAATGCTGAGGTCGCCGGTTTGAAACCCTAGGCTTGCCTGGTCAAAGCACATATGGGAGTTGATGCTTCCAGCTCCTCCCCCCTTCTCTCTCTCTGTCTCTCTCTCCTCTCTCTCCCTCTCTGTCTCTCTCCTCTCTAAAAATGAATAAATAAAATTTAAAAAAATTAAAAAAAAAAAACTTTAAAGAAAAATTTTGAAAAAAGAACAACATTAAAGTCTCTATTTACTGCTCATACTTCAACTAATAATCGTGTTCTTCAGGCTAGTTATCAAATTTCTTTATTCATCGCTAAAACTGGAGAAAATCACACTATAGGAGAGAATTTAATAAAACCGTCAATATCAGCATTTCTTAAAACGGTTCTTGAAAAAGATGACAAAGATGTAAAAGCTATGCCACTCAGTGACAATACTGTTAGCAGAAGAATAGACGAAATGAGTGGGGATATTGAAAAACAACTTATTGAAAAGCTGAAAACAAGAAAATTCTCCTTGCAAATGGATGAATCAACTTTGAGAGACAGTGAGGCAGTATTGATAACTTACATAAGATATATTGATAAAGGACATTTTGCTGAAGAAATGTTGTTTTGTAAAAGATTAGAAAGCACCACTACCTCCAAAGATATATATAATAAGCTAAAAAACTACTTAGATGTCAATGATATACCAATGAAAAATATAACATCTTGTGCTGCAGGTGGTGCTCCCAATATGATGGGCAAGAAAAATGGCTGCTTAAAATTGATGAAAGATGCAAATCCAGAAATGATTCTTGTGCATTGTGTTATTCATAGGGAAAACTTGGTAGCTAAAAACATCTCGCCTGTTCTGAATGAAATATTACATACAGTAATAAAGTGTGTTAATGCTATTAAAGCTAGTGCCAAATGTGAGCGTCTTTTCAAGCTATTTTGTGAAGAACAAAATGAAGACCATGTGAGACTTTTACTTCATACTGAAGTAAGATGGCTATCTAAAGGAAACTGTTTGAAAAGATTTATGGAACTGTTTGATACTCTTAGTGATTTTTTAAGTGACAAACCTGAAATGAAGTATCTGTTAACAATAGATGGTAAAGCATTTGTGAGTTATTTAGCCAATATCTTTGAAAAACTAAATATATTAAATAAACAACTTCAAGGAACAAATAAAACTCTTGTCGATGCAAAAGCAAAGATATTTGGTTTCATTACCAATATTGAATTATGTCAGAAACATATTAACAACAAAAACTTTAAACAGTTTCATTGGCTCCAAAAATGTGAAGTAACTGATACCGCTTTACTTGTTATTGTCAATCATTTGAATATTTTATCGGCTGATTTAAAAGAAAGATTTTTTGATTTAAAACAAATTGATTTCCCAACATGGATGATGCAGCCAATGTTAGTGGACTTGTCTGCTGTATCAAATATGCAGTATCAAGAAGAACTCGCAGAATTGCAAAATGATGAGTCAGTTAAACTTTATTTAATATCAAAGGAGCGATGGCATGGCTTTGTGAGGAAACAGAAATCAAATACCCAAATTCAACCAAATGTGCAAGAAAACTATTGCTACCGTTTCCATCTTCATTTTAGCTGAATGTGGATTTAGTGCTGTAAATGATTTACTGGTAAAAAAAAGAAATCGGCTGGATATAACACAACGTGGAGACTTGAGACTAAAGCTAACCAAATTGGAACCTAATATAAAATCTCTGTGCAGCAAGCATCAAGCGCAAGGATCACACTAAATTAAAATAATAAATTAATATAGAAAAATCTGTATTAAAATTATTTGGAATTTAAATTTCTGTTTTTCATTATATGTTTTGAAATTTTACTTACTGTGTTTTGTTAACAATTTCATAGTGATTTCTTCCTAGAACCTATCATTTATGTTTATTAAGTGAACAAATCAATTTTTTAATGTTAAAAATTATGTATGTTACATTGGGGGGGACATAAAAATTTTAGAAAGGTTAAGGTGGGGCATGGCACAAAAAAGGTTGGGAAACACTGCTCTATATGCTTTACGTTCAGACTTTTTAGCAGAATTTTTAGTTTTATTCAGTAGGCTGACCATTTCATCTAATGAATTTTTTTAAAGGAAGATTTCTGTCTGACCAGGCGGTGACACAGTGGATAGAGCATCGGACTGGGACACAGAGGACCCAGGTTTGAAACCCCGAGGTCGCTGGCTTGAGCACAGGCTCACCAGCTTGAGCACAGGATTGCTGGCTTGAGTGTGGGATTATAGACATGACCCCATGGTAGCAGGCTTGAAGCCCAAGCTTGCTGGCTTGAGCACAAGGGATCACTCACTGTGGTGTAGCTCCCTGGTCAAGGCACATATGAGAAAGCAATCAATTAACAACTAAGGTGCCACAATAAAAGAATTGATGTTTCTCATCTCTCTCCCTTCCTGTCTGTCCCTCTCTCTAACGCTCTCTCTGTCTATGTAAAAAAAAAAAAGAAAGAAAGAAAAAGAAATTTTCTGCCCCGATTGGATAGCTATGTCCTGAAGCGCAGAGGATGCTGGTTTGATTCCCGGTCAGGGCACATATAGGAACAGATGGTTATTTCTGTCTCTCTTTCTCTTCCTTCCTCTTGGTAAAGTCAACAAATGAAAATTAAAAAAAAAATAAAACAAAACTGCCTGTTGTTATCACACATAGCAGCCTGCATCACTTGTTGAAATTAGAAGGTAACAGTGAAAACAGACATAATGACAGCCACTATGGAAGCAGTATGGTGGTCCCTAAAAGTGTGACAAATAGGGTTCCAAACCATTCAGCAATTCCACCGCTGGGTATATGCCCCAAAGAATTGAAAGCAGGGTCTCAAACAGCTATTTTTACACCTATGTTCATAGCAGCATTATTTACAACGTGAGGCTTCTCTTCTGGGTTGTAGATAGCCAAATTCTTATCATATCTTCACATAGCAGAAATAAGACCCAAGAGTTCTGTGAGGTCTCTTTTGTAAGGGCAGTAATTTTGTTCATGAGGGTTCTACCCTTATGACTGAATCCTTCCCAAACACCCGCCTCCTGTTACCATCCCATTGGGTATTAGGATTTCAACATAAGAATTTTGGAAGACACAAGCATTCAGCCCATTGCAATGATCATCATCTTCAAAGGAAAAACCTTCATTCTGGGCAACAGCTAAGGGGGAAGCCCTGAAGTTAACAGCCTCTCATCCTGCTGAACACCCAGGCCTTTTATGGCACGTTACAATTGTCCCTTGACAATGACAGAAATACTTCAATACTGGAAGAAGACAAAAAAAAAAAAAAAAAAGTACTCACTCTTTGCATCCAACAAACTCCTTGGCACTGGGAGATAGCAAAAATGGCTCTAGTTTCCTGCCCTCATGGAATCTACCATTTCCTGAAGGAAACAGATTGGGAAACTGTATAGTAAGAGTTAACCTTGATCCAAAAGAGGTCTAGCATTTGTCCTATTTTGGGAGGTAAACTCTAAAATGCCATGTCTGATAGAAATGTCTTTGTTTGCCTGGGATCTTGGGGCACACTGGATAGTCTAATGGTATGAC
The DNA here is from genome assembly GCF_036850995.1 of Saccopteryx leptura. Classification (NCBI taxonomy): domain Eukaryota; kingdom Metazoa; phylum Chordata; class Mammalia; order Chiroptera; family Emballonuridae; genus Saccopteryx; species Saccopteryx leptura. The sequence goes on along the minus strand of NC_089503.1, from coordinate 251,465,283 downwards.
TTAAGCCAAAAAACTCATGACATGATTTTAGGTGGGTGTTTCGGGTTCTATGGTATCAGTGGACCTGGAAACAGAGATAACCTATGAACAATCAACCAATTAACCAATTGTGCCTACATAATGGCACCTCAATAAAAATTCAGAACCCTGTGTTTGTTTGTTTGTTGTTTTAATTATTTATTTATTTATTCATTTTTTAGAGTGGAGAGGGAGAGACAGGGAAATAGAGAGAGAGGAGAGACAGAGAGAGAGAAGGGGGGAGGAGCTGGAAGCATCAACTCCCATATGTGCCTTGACCAGGCAAGCCCAGGGTTTTGAACCGGCGACCTCAGCATTTCCAGGTCGGTGCTTTATCCATTGCGCCACCACAGGTCAGGCCAGAACCCTGTGTTTGGGTGAACTTCTCTGGTTGCTCATACTCTGTGTGCGTCATTACTCATTGTTGCCAGAGGAATGAAGCTATCTACCCCATGAGGAGAGAACACCAGAAGCTGCACATTTGGTGCTTCTCCTACATGCTGCCCTATGCTCCTCTTTCTCTGGCTGATTTCAGTCTGTATCCTTGCCCTGTAATAAACCACAATCTTGAGTATAACAGCTTCCAGTCAGTCCTATGAGTCTTTCCAGTGAATTATCAAACCCAAGGTGGTTGTAAGGACCTCTGATTTTGCAATTGACATCAGAAATGAGAGCAGTCTTGGGTAGACTGTGTCCTCAAACTTTGTGGTTGTCTCTAACCCTTCACAGCAAATAATTAAGTGAAGAATATTTCATTGAAATTCTCCTGGTCTTTTGAATCAAAACCAGGGAGGGGTGCTTTGAGAAACCAGCTCTCCTGGATATTACTCATGCTAGAACTTTTAGGGTTTTCCATTGTTTCTTTTTTTTTTTTTACAGAGACAGAGTGAGAGAGGGATAGATAGGGAAAGACAGATGGGAACGAAGACAGATGAGAAGCATCAATAATCAGTATTTCGTTGAGACACCTTAGTTGTTCATTGACTGCTTTCTCATATGTGCTTTGACTGCGGACCTTCAGCAGACCAAGTAACCCCTTGCTCTAGCCAGAGACCTTGGGTCCAAGCTGGTGAGCTTTTGCTCAAACCAGATGAGCCCGCACTCAAGCTGGTGACCTCGGGGTCTTGAACATGGGTCCTCTGTGTCCGAGTTCGATGCTTTATCCACCGCGCCACCACCTGGTCAGGCTTTTTGAGTCTTGTTTAAAGCACTGATTGATTACAGTGCAGGCAGTGTGTTCGGTAGTTTGGTTTAAACACCACTCTTGGGACAGCTGTTCTTGGGAGGTTCTTAGCATCCCCTTTAGGGATGGTACTGGTCTTTGTTGAGGCTCATATGTCCGTAGGTGTCTTCTCCCAGCTGGGTTTCTGATTTGTGGCCTTGCTAATGCTCTGAAAAGTCTCCCTACTTCTCCTGAAAATAGTTAATCATTTGGGTATAGGCTTCTAAAACAATCCTGTAAGTCTTATTCTTGGGGGGCTTATAAAAGCTGGTACGGAGTTAAAACACTTTCAAAATATGAGGAAGATTACAATGAGATATCATTTTACACACACCAGGATGGCTTATAAAAAATAAAAACAAAGTGAATAACATGTTGGTGAGGATGTGGAGGAATTGGAACCCTTGTGCACTGTTGGTGGGAATGTAAAATGCTGCAGCCACTATGGAAAACAGACAGTTCCTCAAAATATTCAACATAAGGCCCTGGCCGGTTGGCTCAGCGGTGGAGCGTCGGCCTGGTGTGCAGGAGTCCCGGGTTTGATTCCCGGCCAGGGCACACAGGAGAAGCACCCATCTGCTTCTCCACCCCTCCTCCTCTCCTTCCTCTCTGTCTCTCTCTTCCCCTCCTGCAGCCAAGGCTCCATTGGAGCAAAGATGGCCCGGGCGCTGGGGATGGCTCTGTGGCCTCTGCCTCAGACGCTAGAATGGCTCTGGATGCAACAGAGCGACGCCTCAGAGGAGCAGAGCATCGCCCCCTGGTGGGCATGCTGGGTAGATCCCGGTCGGGGGCATGCGGGAGTCTGTTTGACTGCCTCCCTGTTTCCAGCTTCGGAAAAATGAAAAAAAAAAAAAAATTCAACATAAAATTAACACGTGATCCAGCAATTTCACTTGTGGGATATACTAAAAGAACTGAAAGCATGGTCTTGAACAGATATGTGTATGCGCATGCTCACAACAGCATTATTCATGATAGCCAAAAGATGAAAACCCCTAAGTGTCCATCAATGAATGAATAAACAAAATGTGATCTATGCAGGTCCTGGCTGGTTAGCTCAGTCAATGGAAGCATTGTCCTGAGACACCAAAGTTGCATGTTTGATCCCTTGTCAGGGCACATACAAGAAACAACCAATGAATGCCCAACTAAGTGGAACAATAAATGAATGCTTCTCTCTCTCTCTCTCTCTCTCTCTCTCTCTCTCTCTCTCTCTCCCCCTTTCTCTGTCTCTCTAAAATCAATGAATAAATAATAAAAAATGCTAAAAACGTGATATATGCACACAGTGAAATAATATTGTCTTTTTTTTTTATTATTAAGTGAGAAGTAGGAAGGCAGAGAGACAGACTCCTGCATGTGCCCTGACCAGGATCCACCCAGCCAGCTCCCTACAGTGTGATGCTCTGCACAGAGCTAAAATAGCAACCGAACTGTTGTAGCGCCGAAGAGGAGTCCATGGTGCCATCTTCAGTGCCTGGGGCCAACTTGCTCGAATGAGCCATGGCTGTGGGAGGGGGAGAAAGAGAGAGAGAGAGAGAGAAAAGCAGGAGGGGTGAAGAAGCAGATGGTTGCTTCTCCTGTGTGCCCTGACTGGGAATTGAACCTGGGACTTCCACATGCTGGGCTAATGCTCTAGCGCTGAGCCAGCCTGCCAGGGCCTTCTGTCTGGCTTATTTCAATCAGCATAATGTCCTCAAGGTTCATCTATGTTGTAGCAGGTGTAAGATGTTCTTCCTTTTTAAGGCTGAATAATATTCCATTGTATGGATATACTCATATTTTGTTTATTCATTCATCTAAGATGAACACTGGCGTTGCGTCCAACTCTTGGCAATTGTGAATAATGCTGTTGTGAACACTAATAAAGAAAATCTAAGATTGGATTAGTGAAAGCCTATGGGGGGAACTTGCATCTCCAACAAGAAAATTTTTTTATTTTGTTGTTGTTTGCTTGCTTTTTTAGGTGAGAGGAGGGGAGATAGTGAGGCAGACTCCCACAAACACCCCAACTGGAATCCACTGAGCAACCCCATCTTGGGCCAATGCTTGAGTACTGAGCTATTTTTAGTGCTTGAGGCTAATGCACTCAGACCAACTGAGCGATCCTCAACATCTGGGGCCATGCTCAAACCAATCAAGCCACTGGCTATGGGAGGGGAAGAGGGATAGAAGAGGGAGAGAGAGGGGGGAGAAGCAGATGGTTTCTTTTCTTATGTGCCCTAACCGGGAATCAAACCTGGGACATCCATACACCGGGCTGACGCTCTATCCACTGAGCCTGCTGGCCAGAGCCAATGGGCTTTTTGTTTATAATAGCTTCTCTCAACTAACTCCTTTCCTCTGTAAAAGAACAGTTCCCCTCCTTTGTTCTCCAACTGGCCTATGGTTTTGCCACAGTTTGTATGTCTTAAATTGCAATTTTCTGCTATTCCTGAGTAAGCCCATTTTTACTGATAAAATAAGTGTTTTATTTTTAAGTTCAACACTGCTATATACACAGTGCACAAATATCTTGTTGGGACTCTGCTTTCAATTCTTTGATCATATACCCAAAAGTAGAATTGTTAGGTCATATGGTTAATTCTATTTTTATTTTTTTATTAACATGAGAGAGAGACACACACACAGATAGGGAGAAAGATGAGAAGCATCAACTCGTAATTGCGGCACTTTAGTTGTTCATTGATTGCTTTCTTTCTCTCTTTTTTAAAATTAATTAATTAATTTATTTTTGAGAGAGGAGAGAGCCTGACCTGTGGTGGCACAGTGGATAAAGTGTCGACCTGGAATGCTGAGGCCGCCAGTTCGAAACCCTGGGCTTGCCTGGTCAAGGCACATATGGGAGTTGATGCTTCCAGCTCCTCCCCCCTTCTCTCTCTCTGTCTCTCTCTCCTCTCTCTCCCTCTCTCTCTCCTCTCTAAAAAAAATTGAATAAATAAAATAAAAAAAAAATTTTTAAAAAGCTTTAAAAAAAAAAGAGAGAGGAGAGAAAGGGAGGATGGCGTGGGAAGCACCAACTCATCATTGCTTCTCGAATGTGCCTTGACTGGGCAAGCTGGGGTCTTGAACTGGTGATCTCAGCATTCCAGGTTGACGCCCCATCCATTGTGCCACCACAGGTCAGGCTAATTGCTTTCTCATATGTGCCTTGAAGTGGGGGTGGCTCCAGCCGAGCCAGTGATTCCTTGCTCAAGCCAGCAACCTTGGGCTCAGGCCAGAACCATGGGATCATGTGTATGATCCCACACTCAAGCTGGTGACCCTGGGCTCAAGCTGGTGAGCCTGCACTCAAGACAAATGAGCCAATTTTCAAGGTGGTGACCTGGGGGTTGCAAACCTGGAACCTTAGCATTCCAGGTCGATGCTCTATCCATTGTGCCACCACCTCGTCAGGCTCTATTTATGTTTTTAAAAGTATTTTATTTATTGATTTTTAGAGAGAGGAGAGAGAGAGAGAGAAAGGTAGGGAGGGTGGGGAGTGGGAAATATCAACTTGTAGTTGCTTCTCATATGTGCCTTTATGAGGCAAGCCTGGGACCTCAAACTGATGACCTCAGCATTTCAGGTCAATGCTCCATCCACTGCGCCACCACAGGTCAGGCTCTATTTTTAATTTTTTGAGGAACTGCCATATTTTCTCCATTAGTAGCTGCACCAACATTTTACATTCTCACCAACAGAGCACAAAGGCTTGGATTTCTTCACATTTTTGTCAACACTTGCTATCTGTTTTCTTGATAATAGCCATCCTCATAGGTGTGAGGTGGTAGCCACTTCCCAGTGTTGACTCTGCTTCGGCTTTCTTAGAAGTGTGTCTTGGGTTTATAAAGTCATTAGAAGAACCAGGGAGGAGTAATAGCCAGAGAAGCCCAGGTCAGTGAAACCGTCCCCTGCAAGAAGCAGAGCCACCAAGGCCCCACCAATTGTGCCTTCTCCAAGGTCACCTTGTGGATGGTAGTGCGAGTGCAGGCCAGGCTCACGCAGCCTCAGCTCCAGCTGAGACAGGTTCTTGCTTCTCCAGCTCAGGGTTGGACAACCTGTTCTGCTGCAATCACAAATGTCGCTCCTAGGCTCAATTTGCACTGCAAATGAGGTCAGTGGAAGAAAGGGAGGAGAAAGTACGAACAGAGAAAGCAGAAGTGGATAGAGAGGGACTGATGGGACAGCCACCTGGTCCTGTCACACCATGTCCTGCTACAGGGTCTGCACAGAATGAGGGTTGGGGTGAGGCGTCATTGCTGCCATGATCCTAGATGACAGGTGAAGGTAACAGGATGATTAGGAGCTACCCAAACCAGTGTTTCCCAGTGGGGGCAATTCTGCCCTCCAAGGGACGTTGGGCCATGTCTGGAGACCTTTTTTTCGGTTGGCAGGGTGGGATTTTTTAAGAAATATTTTTATTTTGAAAGGTATTGGGCCCTGGCTGGTTAGCTCAGTTGGTTAAGAGCATCGTCCTGAAACAAGGTTGCCGGTTCGATCTCCTGTCAGGGCACACATGGGAAGCAACCAATGAATGCTTCCTTTTCCCCTTCTCCCTCTCTCTTCTTCTCTCTGTCCATTAAAAAAATTTTAAAAAGAAAAAAAAGGTATTGAAGGCATCCTAAAACCTTAAACAGGATTCTTGACATGTAACCCTACAGAACAAACAAATACTCAAGTCTTTACTCCCTTTGGTGTCAGAATTGGATGTTGGGCATTGGGGGGAGGATACCCTTTATCATATAAGAGTCTCTGAAGTCATATATAGAATACTGAATAATAGTGGATCAACATTAAATACTGGTCACTGAATTTCTATAACTGATTTTGTTTTGCAGACTGATAAAGTCTGTATGTCAAATATGTAGAAATAGTCTTACCCCTTGCTGAGCCAGCCTTTGTCTCCAAGTTGGTGTACAAACATCTGTAAGTAGTGGGAGCTTCAGAGGGTAGGGCAGAGGAAGGGAGCAGATGTCTCTGAAGGACAGTCCCTTCTCCTGGACCCTGGCTGGAGGCTGGAGGGCCCTGCTGTGGCTGAGGCTACTGCCTCCCCTTCCCATCTTTTTTTTTTTATAGTCAATATTACTTTGTATTAGTTTCAGGTGTACCCATCCTTGGACTTTCAATCAGCCAATAGGGTTCTGGGTAGTTCTAGAGAGTGGACATGGGGGGGGGGGTGTATATCCTATCCCTCCTTCACTGGCCCACACCAAACCAGCCACCATCTGAGCAGCTGCCAGACAGTGGGATGGTCTATTACAATGAAGGGCCAAAAAGAAGAGAAAGAACAGGAACCCAGAACATTAGTCACCCTTCCATGAGGAAGCTTCTGTAGGGAAGGCTAGCAAAGGCCTGAGCCCCAAAGTGGCACCTGGTGGCGAGCCCCGGCTGTGGCCTCAGTGTTGACTAGTGATGAGTAGAGGCCAGGTTGTCACTCAACATCCTACAGTCACAATGTGGTTTCCACAGTGGAGGATTATTTGACTCAAAATGTTTATAACACTGTGGTTGAGAACCCCTGCCTTAGACTGCCTTCTAACAAAGCCTTGATAAAACAGATCCAATGTGGGCCAAACCCTGACATAAAACTCCTGGAGATTTTCCCCAGAGAAGGGGAAGAAATGCTATATTTTAGATGTTTTCATTTCATACTCTCTGTGGTCAGCTTCACCCTGGCAAAGGATGGAATTGAATTTGTCTATATATTCAGGCCAAAGTTGTCCAGAGAGTATCCAGCAAACACAGTGTCCTGTGCCCACGTTTCTAGTCAATTTTGGTGACGTGATGGTTAATTTTGTGTCAAGTTGGCTGAGCTACAGTACCCAGACATTTGATCAGACCTTATTCTGGATGTTTCTGTGAGGACGTTTTTAGATGAGATTCACATTGAAATCGGCAGGCTTTGAGTAAAGCAGATTGCTCTTCATAATGTGGGAGGGTCTCATCTAATCAGGTGAAGGCCTAAATGGATCAAAAGAAGGAACTGCCCTGAGCAAAAGGGAGTTCTGCCAGTAGACAGATGGCTTTGAGGCTTGAACTACAGCATCACTCTTCCTGGGTCTTCAAATTTTGGACTTGCCAGCCTCCAGAATTACCTGAGACAATTCCTTAAAATCATTCTTATATTAGTTTGTTCAAGCTGACTATAATACCATAAACTGGGTGATTTCAAAACAAAAAATTATTTTTTACAGTTCTTGAGGCTGGGAAGTCTAGGATCAAAGTGTCATAAAATTTATTTTTTAGTGAGGGCTCTCATCTTGATAGATGCCCACCTTCTCATTTTGTCCTCACATTACAGAGAGAGAGAGAAAGAATATGAGATTGCTCTCTGGTGTCTTTTTTTTTTTTTCTTTTTCTTTTTTCTGAAGCTGGAAACAGGGAGAGACAGTCAGACAGACTCCCGCATGCGCCCGACCGGGATCCACCCGGCACGCCCACCAGGGGGCGATGCTCTGCCCCTCCGGGGCGTCGCTTTGCCGCGACCAGAGCCACTCCAGCGCCTGGGGCAGAGGCCAAGGAGCCATACCCAGCACCAGGGCCATCTTTGCTCCAATGGAGCCTCGGCTGCGGGAGGGGAAGAGAGAGACAGAGAGGAAGGAGGGGGTGGGGGGTGGAGAAGCAAATGGGCGCTTCTCCTATGTGCCCTGGCCGGGAATTGAACCCGGGTCCCCTGCACGCCAGGCCGACGCTCTACCACTGAGCCAACCGGCCAGGGCCTGGTGTCTCTTTTAATAAGGATACGAATCCTATCAGATCAGGACCCCACCCTTATGACCTCACTTAACCTTAATTATCTTCTTGCAGGCCCTATCTCTAAATACAGTCACACTGGGGGTTGTGGCCTCAACATAGAAATTTTTGGGGACACAATTCCATCCACAGTAAATCTCTATCCACATACACATCCTATTGGTTCTGTTTCTCTGGGGAACACTGACTAGTAATAGTAGATGTGAGAAGAGACCTTCTAAATAAACCAACCCAGCACTGTTTGTCATAGAACACTAAGCATAGTCCTGTTTAGTTGGCTCAGCAGTAAAGCATTGGCCTGATGTGTGGAAGTCCCAGTTTCGATTCCTGGTTAGGACACACAGGAGAAGCAACCCTCTGCTTCTCCACCCCTCCTCTTTCCCCTTCTCTCTCTCTTTTTCTCTTCTTCTCCCACAGCCATGGCTTGAATGGTTCGAGCAAGTTGGCCCCAGGTGCTGAGGATGGCTCCGTGGCCTTACCTCAGGCGCTAAAATAGATTAGTTGCCGATCAATAGACCAGCGGCCCCAGATGGGCAGAGCATCGCCAAGTTGGGGGTTTGCTGGATGGATCCCAGTTGGGACGCATGTGGGAGTCTGTCTCTCTGCCTCCCTGCCTCCCACTTACTTAAAAAATAACAACAAAAAACAAAAACACTAAGCATAAGTGAGAGCAACCTAGGGGTCTCTTCCCTTCCTTGGTTTTACATATCAACTGCAGGCAGCCTACTCTTGCCCATCTCTAACTGCATTTTCCTTTGCTTCTGCCATTGTGCAGCAGGTGGCAGAATGCAGTGATGAATGTAGTGGTAAAGGGCATGGAGCCAAGGTCCACCTGCCCAGGTGAGAATAAGCCATCTCTGCTAGGATTATGTTGACCCTGGGTAGATTATTGACCCTTTTTGTGCCACATTTCCAATTATAATTTGAGGGCAATGCTAGGATATACAACATAAGATTTGGTGAAGATCATATATATATATATATATATATATATATATATATATATATATATATGTAGTTTTTAAATTAGTAGACTTTATTTATTAGAGCAGTTTTAGTTTATAAAAATTTGAACAGAAATTACAGAATTCTCATATCTCCTCTCCCCCCATAGCCCTCTATACCATAGTTTTCAGTTTCTCCTATTATAAACATCTTGCATTATGTGGAACGTTTGTTACAATAGAAATTTGTTCCAATTGAACCAATTTTGATACATTATTAACTAAAGTCCATGGTTTACATTAGGGTTCACCCTATTTAAACTGAATTTATTGGGGTGACATTGGTTAATAAAATTATATAGGTTTCAGGTGTACAATTCTATAATACAGCATCTGTATACTGTATTGTGTGTTCACCACCCCAAGCCCATTCCCCTTCCATCACCACTTATCCCCCTATATCTCACACCACCTCCTTTCCTTCTGCTAATCACTATACTATTGCCAATGAGGTTGTTTTTGTTTGTTTTTTGTTTTGTTTTATTTTTTGCTTGATTCCTTCACCTTTTCACCCAACCTAGCACCCTTCCTCACCATCGGGGTTCACTCTTGATGTTGTACATTTTTTTAATAGGCTTTTTTTTTAAGTTTTAGGTTCACAGCAAAACTGAGCAGAATATACAGAGATTTCCCATGTACCTCTTGCCCCACAACTGTTAATATGCCCGCTAGAGTGGTATATTGTTGCAACTAATATACCTACACTGACACATCACCACCACCCACAGTCCGTAGTGTGTATCAGGCTTCACTACTGGCGCTAGACCTATGGATTTATACAAATGTATAATGACATGTATCCATCAATGTAGTATACAGAATGGTTTCATTGCCTTCAAAATCCGGTACTCCACCTATTCCTCCCTCCCTCCTCCCTAAATCCTGGAAACCACTGATCATTTTAGTCTCCAGTTTTGCCTTTTCCAGAATGTCACAGAGTTGGAATATACCGCATATAGTGTTGGCTTCTTTAGCCTAGCAATATGCATTTAGTCCATGTCTTTTTGTGGCTTGATAGCTTCTTTCTTTCCTTTTATTTTATTTATTTATTCTTTTTAAAATTTTAATGTTTATTTTATTGAATCTAGAGAGAGAGAGAGGAAGGAGAGAGAGACAGGAACACTGATCTGTTCCTGTATGTGCCCTGACTGGGGATCGAACCTGGAACATCCACATGCCAGGTTGACGCTCTACCACTGAGCTAACTGGCCAGAGCCTTCTTTATTTATTTATTTTTTATTTATTTATTTTTACAGGGATGGAGAGAGAGTCAGAGAGAGCGACAGATAGGGACAGACAGACAGGAACGAAGAGAGATGAGAAGCATTAATCATCAGTTTTTCGTTGCGACACCTTAGTTGTTCATTGATTGCTTTCTCACAAGTGCCCTGACCACGGGGCCACAGCAGACCGAGCAACCCCTTGCTTGAGCCAGCGACCTTGGGTCCAAGCTGGCGAGCCTGTTGCTCAAGCCAGATGAGCCCGCGCTCAAGCTGGCGACGTCGGGGTCTCGAACCTGGGTCCTCAGCATCCCAGTCCAACGCTTCATCCACTGCACCACTGCCTGGTCAGGCCTTACTTTTTATTTATTTATTTATTTATTTATTTATTTATTTATTTATTTATTTATTTATTTTTACAGAGACAGTGAGTCAGAGAGAGGGATAGACAGGGACAGACAGACAGGAATGGAGAGGGATGAGAAGCATCAATCATTAGTTTTTCATTGTGCGTTGCAACACCTTAGCTGTTCATTGATTGCTTTCTCATACATGCCTTGACTGCGGGCCTTCAGCAGACCGAGTAACCCCTTGCTGGAGCCAGCGACCTTGGGTTCAAGCTGGTGGGCTTTTGCTCAAACCAGATGAGCCCGTGCTCAAGCTGGCAACCTCGGGGTCTCGAACATGGGTCCTCTGCAGCCCAGTCTGACGCTCTATCCACTGTGCCACCGCCTGGTCAGGTAGGCCTTACTTTAAAAAAAAAAAAATGATTTTATTTATTGATTTTAGAGAGAGGAGAGAGGATGGAGGAGGAGGAATGAGAAGCATCAAATTGTAGTAGTTACCTCTTGTGTGAGCTTTGACTGGGCAAGCGCAGGGTTTTGAACCAAAAACCTCAGCATTCCAGGTTGATGGCTTACCCACTACACCACCACAGGTCAGGCTTGATAGCTCTTTTCTTTTTTTTTTTTTTTTAATTTTTAAATTTTTTTACAGGAACAGAGAGTCAGATAGAGGGATAGATAGAGACAGACAGGAACGGAGAGAGATGAGAAGCATCAATCATCAGTTTTTCGTTGTGACACCGTAGTTGTTCATCGATTGCTTTCTCATATGTGCCATGACCGTGAGCCTTCAGCAGACTGAGTAACCCCCCGCTCGAGCCAGTGACCTTGGGTTCAAGCTGGTGAGCTTTTTGCTCAAGCCAGATGAGCCGGCGCTCAAGCTGGCAACCCCAGGGTCTCGAACCTGGGTTCTTCTGCATCCCAGTCCGACGCTCTATCCACTGCGCCACTGCCTGGTCAGGCTCTTTTCTTTTCATTACTAAATAATATTCTATTGTCTGAATGTACTAGATGGTGTTTATCCATTCACTTATCAAGGGACATCTTGATTGCTTCCAAGTTTTGGCAGTTATGAATAAAGCTGCTATAAACATTCATTACAGGTTTTTGTGTGGGCATAAGTTTTTAACTCATTTGGGTAACACCTGGGAGAATGATTGCTAGATTACATAAGAATACAGTTTTAGAAGAAACTGCCAAAATGTCTTCCAAAGTGGTGGTACCACTCTACATACCAATTATATTTGAATTTACATATTCATGACTTAGAAAATAGCCAGCCTTAGTAGTCCTTGCTAATGTTAATATGTGGTCTCTTAACACTGATTCCCTTTAGAACATACTGTTTGGCTTGCTAAGCTCATACATCCTTTCAACCCTTTTTGGAAAGGAGTCTCTCCTAAGGGTCCCTATTTCTTTCAGCAGAAGAGGGGTATCTAACCAATTTGGGGGAGAAGGTAGAAGTTAAATTAAACTGAGTCCTTATGTAGTAAGCCAAGGAGGGAGGCAAAGTGCATTCAGGCTGAGGAATCACATGAAAATGCCAGGGGGCCTGCAGTTATGGGCGCAGGGCTGTTGTATTGAAGCAGGTAGAGGAAGAACAACAAGGGGGGAGGCTGTAGATGAGCAGGGCCTTGTGGACCATATTAAGAAGTTGGGGCTTCATTCTTATCCATTCAGGATTTATTTAAAGTAATTAGGTATTATAGGCACCAAAGGGTAGGAGTCTCCCTTCCTACATAGGCCATGGCTCCTCCCAGGGAGCACACCAGAGCTGTGTTTAGAGAGGGCATATACTCCCCCACCCCAATGCATGATCCAGGACAAGTTTCCTTAATCTGTGGACTCAGCTGCCTCATGTATGACAAGGGCACCCATAGGGGAGACGATAGCCTGAACCTCGCTGGATTGCCATGAGGATTTCATCACCTAACACAGCTGTCTCTGTCCAGCAGTGACTGCATCACTTGCATAACTCCTGCCCTTTGAAATTTGATCTTCTTTTTTTTGGTATTTTTCTGAAGCTGGAAATGGGGAGAGACAGTCAGACAGACTCCCGCATGCGCCCGACCGGGATCCACCTGGCACGCCCACCAGGGGGCGACGCTCTGCCCACCAGGGGGCGATGCTCTGCCCCTCCGGGGCGTCACTCTGTTGCGACCAGAGCCACTCTAGCGCCTAGGGCAGAGGCCAAGGAGCCATCCCCAGCGCCCGGGCCATCTTTGCTCCAATGGAGCTTCGCTGCGGGAGGGGAAGAGAGAGACAGAGAGGAAGGAGAGGGGGAGGGGTGGAGAGGCAGATGGGCGCCTCTCCTGTGTGCCCTGGCTGGGAATTGAACCCAGGACTTCTGCACGGCAGGCCGACGCTCTACCACTGAGCCAACCGGCCAGGGCTGAAATTTGATCTTTTTTTAAAAAAAGATTTCATTTATTAATTTGTTTTATTTATTTATTTATTTATTTATTTTGTATTTTTCTGAAGTTGGAAACGGGGAGGCAGTCAGATAGACTCCCGCATGCGCCGAACCGGGATCCACCCGGCACGCCCACCAGGGGGCGATGCTCTGCCCATCTGAGGTGTTGCTCTGCTGCAACCAGAGCCATTCTAGCGCCTGAGGCAGAGGCCATGGAGCCATCCTCAATGCTCGGGCCAACTTTGCTCCAATGGAGCCTTGGCTGCGGGAGGGGAAGAGAGAGACAGAGAGGAAGGAGAGGGGGAGGGGTGGAGAAGCAGATGGGCACTTCTCCTGTGTGCCCTGGCCAGGAATTGAACCTGGGACCCCTGCACGCCAGGCCGACGCTCTACCACTGAGCCAACCAGCCAGGGCCTCATTTATTGATTTGAAAGAGAAAAGAGAGAGCCTGACCAGACGGTGGCGCAGTGGATAGAGCATCGGACTGGGATGCAGAGGACCCAGGTTCAAGACCCCGAGGTCACCAGCTTGAGCGCTGGCTCATCTGGTTTGAGCAAAGCTCACCAGCCTGGACCCAAGGTCGCTGGCTCAAGCAAGGGGTTACTCAGTCTGCTGTAGCCCCTCCGGGTCAAGGCACATATGAGAAAGCAATCAATGAACAACTAAGGTGTTGCAACAAAAAAACTAATGATTGATGCTTCTCATCTCTCTCCATTCCTTTCTGTCTTTCCCTATCTATCCCTCTCTCTGACTCTCTCTCTGTCTTTGTAAAAAAAGAAAGAAAGAAAGAGAAAAGAGAGAGAGGAAGGAGGAGGGTGGGAGGATAAGTGGGAAGCATCAACTTATAGTTGCTTCTTGTATGTGCCTTGATGGGGCATGGCTGGGGTTTCAAACCAGCGACCTCAACTTTCCAGGTCAATGCTTTATCCACTGTGCCACCACAGATCAGGCTGGAATTTGATCTTAAGACTGCAACATCAGGCCCTGGCTGGGCAGCTCAGTTGGCTAACGGGTCATCTGAACATGCCAAGATTTTGCCTAGTGAGGGCACATATGAGAATCAACCAATGGCAGCATGAATAAATGGAATAAAGAAATTTGTTTGTTTCTCTCTCTGTGTCTCTCTCTTTACCTCTCCAAAAAGATGGCAACGTCAACTCTTCCCAGAAATTCCAGCCTGCTGGTCTGCCCTACAGATTAGGTTTTGGATTTGCCAGCCCCTACAATCATATGAACCAACTCCCTGAAAATAAATCTCTATCTAAATATACATGTATATTCCCCTCTCCTTCATACATATATCTTCTTATATATGTTTTGTTTCTCTGGAGAACTGTAACACATTCTCTGAGCCACATGAAAAATATGACAAACTCCTACCTCATAGGCCAACAATACTTAGAATGTGGATATAAACACAGACTTTGAGATTGCTAAAACTAACAATGGATTCTGTTTTTGCCACATGGGAGTGATGCTGCAAACATCTGGTCTTTTATATACCTCTTGGTATTCACAGAACACCCTTCCCCACACAGCTCACACTATCCTTCCCACCGGGGAGACAGTAGGGGCAGGTGTCGTGGCCCCATGTGGCAAATGGGAAAGGTGAATTGACCAAAGACATGTGAGATGAGGGGCATAGCTTAATGCAGTGTCCTTCTCCCTGTTGGCATCTAAGAAGCTGGGGGTATAACACAGAGACTTTAGGAAGCATCTCGTAGATCAAAATTCCATGTGAAAAGAGGCAGCATCGAATCATATTGAGAACCCCCTCCTTAGTGCCCATGCCCTCACTGAGCATTGACTTCACACGCCAGGAATCTGGTGCTGTGCTAGGTGTTAGGGATACATATGTGATGCACACAGATCAAAGCTTATGTTCCAGTGTAGGGGGTGACTATCATGATAACAAGTAAACTAGAAATGCAGAATGGGACATTTGCAACGTTAAACAGGTCATGCAGGTGTTGGGAACACATGGGCAAAGGCCCTGGGGTAGAAATGTGTCAGGTTTGAAGAATAGTGAGCAAGGAGGCCAGTGGTGGAAGTGGAATGAGTCAGGAGGAGGGTAGTAGAAGGTGTGGTCATGGAAGGAGCAAAGATCCTGTGGGCCCCTGTGATGACGGACTTTGGCGTGTTTACATTTAAAATGTAAACTTTATTTTTTAGGACAGTTTTAGGTTCACAGCAAAACTGAACCGAAAGTAGTTTTCCCATACAACCCTTGCCTCAACAAGTGTATAAACTCTCCTACTATCCACATCCCTCACCAAAGCAGTATGTTTGTTACCAGTGATGAACCAACACTGACACATCATCACCTAAAGGCCATAGTTTATATTAGGGTTCACTCTTGGTGCTGTACATCCTCTGGGCTTGGACAATTATAGATCATCTCCACCAACATTGTTGTATCCTACAGAATAGTTCACTGCCCTAAAAAATCCTTGGAAACAAATGATCTTTTTTAGTCTCCATAGTTTCATCTTTTCCCAGAATTTTATACAGTTGTAATGAGACAGTATATAACCTGACCAAATAGCTTTCTTTCATTTAGTAATATGTATTTAGGATTCTTTCATGTGTTTTCATGACTTGATAGCTTATTTCTTTTTTAAAAAAAAGATTTTAATTGATTTTACAGAAAGAGGAAGGGTGTGTCGAGAAGTATCAACTCATAGTTGCTTCACTTTAGTTCAGGGGTGGGGAAACTTTTTGTCTGAGAGAGCCATGAACCCCACATATTTTAAAATGTAATTTCGTGAGAGCTATACAACAATCGGTATACGTTAGGCATTATCCAATAAAAATTTGGTGTTGTCCCGGAGGACAGCTGTGATTGGCTCCAGCCACCCACAGGAAATGAATGAATTGTAATACTTGAGAATGTTTTATATTTTTAACGTTATTATTATTTTTTAAATTTTATTTATTTATTTATTTATTTTTTACAGAGAGAGTAAGTCAGATTGAGGGATAGACAGGGACAGACAGACAGGAACGGAGAGAGATGAGAAGCATCAATCATTAGTTTTTCATTGCGCATTGCAACACCTTAGTTGTTCATTGATTGCTTTCTCATATGTGCCTTGACTGCGGGCCTTCAGCAGACTGAGTAACCCCTTGCTGGAGCCAGCGACTTTGGGTTCAAGCTGGTGGGCTTTTGCTCAAACCAGATGAGCCCGCCCTCAAGCTGGTGACCTCGGGGTCTCGAACCTGGGTCTTCCGCATCCCTGTCCGACGCTCTATCCACTGTGCCACTGCCTGGTCAAGCCGTTATTATTTTTTTTATTAAAGATTTGTCTGCGAGCCAGATGCAGCCATCAAAAGAGCCACATCTGGCTCATGAGCCATAGGTTCCCGACCCCTGCTTTAGTTGTTCATTGCTTGCTTGTCCTATGTGCCTTGACCAGGCAAGCCCAGGGTTGTTTTTTTTGTTTTTTTTTTATAGAGACAAAGAGAGTCAGAGAGAGGGATAGACAGGGACAGACAGATAGGAATGGAGAGATGAGAAGCATCAATCACTAGTTTTTCGTTGCGCATTGCGACACCTTAGTTGTTCATTGATTGCTTTCTCATATGCGCCTTGACCGCGGGCCTTCAGCAGCAGAGTAACCCCTCGCTTGAGCCAGGTACCTTGGGTTCAAGCTGGTGAGCTTTTTGCTCAAACCAGAGGAGCCCGCGCTCAAGCTGGTGACTTTGGGGTCTCGAATCTGGGTCCTCGGCATCCCAGTCCAACGCTCTATTCACTGCGCCACCGCCTGGTCAGGCGCAAGCCCAGGGTTTTGAATGGTGACCAGGTCAATGCTCTATCCACTGAGCCACCACAGGTCAAGCTCCTTTTATTTATTTATTTTTTTAATTTTTAAAAAAAAAAATTTTTTTTTTCTTTTCATTTTTCTGAAGCTGGAAACAGGGAGAGACAGTCAGACAGACTCCCGCATGCGCCCGACCGGGATCCACCCGGCACGCCCACCAGGGGGCGATGCTCTGCCCATCCTGGGCGTCGCCATGTTGCGACCAGAGCCACTCTAGCGCCTGAGGCAGAGGCCACAGAGCCATCCCCAGCGCCCGGGCCATCTTTGCTCCAATGGAGCCTTGGCTGCGGGAGGGGAAGAGAGACAGAGAGGAAAGCGCGGCGGAGGGGTGGAGAAGCAAATGGGCGCTTCTCCTGTGTGCCCTGGCCGGGAATCGAACCCGGGTCCTCCGCACGCTAGGCCGACGCTCTACCGCTGAGCCAACCGGCCAGGGCCAAGCTCCTTTTATTTTTGTTTATTTTTAATTTTAAATTTTTAAGTGAGAGGAAGAGGGATAAAGAGACTGAATCCCACATGCACCCCGACTGGGATCCAGCCAGCAACCCTTGTCTGGGGCTGATGCTTGAATCAACCAAGCTATCCTTAGCAACTGAGGGCAACACTTGGACCAACCAAGCTATCTTCAGAACTGACACTTGAACCAATCAAGCCAGTGGCTGCAAGATGAGAAGAGAGAGAGAGAAGGGGAAGAGAAGCAGATTGTCCATTCTCATGTGTGCTCTGACTGGGGATAAAACCCAGGACTTCCTCACACCAGGCTGATGCTCTATCCAATGAGCCAAACGGTCAGGGCCTTATTTTCTTTTAATTGAAATTATTGGGATGACTGGTCAACAAAATTTTTTTTTCTAATACTCTTATTTATTTATTTATTTTAGATTTTATTTATTTTTAGAGAGAGTAGAGAGACAGAGAGAAAGGGAGAGGAGACGGAAGAATCAATGACCATATATGCCTTGACCAGGTAAGACCAGGGTTTTGAACCAGTGATCTCAGCATTCCAGGTTGAATCTTTATCTACTGCGCCACCACAGATCAGGCTGGTTAACAAAATTATACAAGTTTGAGGTGCACAATTCTACAACACATCTATACACTGTATTGTGTGCTGCCCCCCCCCAAGTCAATTCTTTTTTTCTCTCTTTTTAAAATTTTTATTTATTTATTATTTTTTAAATTTTTAAAATTTTATTTTTTTGTATTTTTTTTTCAGGCAGTCCTTATTTTTTATTTTTATTTATTTATTTATTTATTTTTGTATTTTTCCAAAGCTGGAAACGGGGAGGCAGTCAGACAGACTCCCGCATGCGCCCAACCGGTTTGCTCCAGTGGAGCCTTGGCTGCGGGAGGAGAAGAGAGACAGAGAGGGGGAGGGGTGGAGAAGCAGATGGGCGCTTCTCCTGTGTGCCCTGGCTGGGAATCGAACCCGGGACTCCTGCATGCCAGGCTGATGCTCTGCCACTGAGCCAACTGGCCAGGGCCTGTTTTTTTGTATTTTTTTGAAGTTAGAAACGGGGAGGCAGTCAGACTCCCGCATGCGCCCGACAGGGATCCACCTGGCATGCCCACCAGGGGGCAATGTTCTGCCCATCTGGGGCGTCGCTCTGTTGCAACCAGAGTCATTCTAGGGCCTGAGGCAGAGGTCACAGAGCCATCCTCAGCACCTGGGGCAACTTTGCTCCAATGGAGCCTTGGCTGCGGGAGGGGAAGAGAGAGACAGAGAGGAAGGAGAGGGGGAGGGGTGGAGAAACAGATGGGCGCTTCTCCTGTGTGCCCTGGCTGAGAATCAAACCCAGGACTCCTGCACACCAGGCCGACGCTCTACCACTGAGCCAACCAGCCAGGGCCCCAAGTCAATTCTTCCATCACGATTTATCCCCTCTACCACCTCCTCCACCTCCCTGCTCATCTACAGGCAATCTCCACACTGTTGTCCATATCCATGAATTTTTTCTTTTTTTTTAATGTTTATTTTATTGATTTTAGATAGATAGAGAAAAGGAGACAGGAACATCAGTCTCATATGTGCCTTGACCAGGGGGCTCCAGCTGAAGACCATGTGCTTCAAGCCAGTGACCATGGGCTTCAAGCCAGCAACCTTTGGGCTCAAGCTAATGACTATGGGATCATGTCAATGATCTTATGCTCAAGTTGGCAACTCTGTGCTCAAGCTGGTGAGCCTACACTCAAGCCAGATGATCCTGTCCATAGTCAAGCTGACCTCGTGGTTTTGAACCTGGTACCTCAGCTTTTCAGGTCAATGCTCTATCCAGTGTGCCACCACTAGTTAGGCCAGATTTGTCTATTTTTTATTAAAAATTTTTTTTGACCTGTGTTGGTACAGTGGATAAAGTGTCCACCTGGAAAGCTGAGGTTGTCAGTTCAAATCCCTGGGCTTGCCTGGTCAAAGCACCTACAGGAAGCAACTACTATGAGTTGGTGCTTCCTGCTTCTCCCCCCACCCCTCTGTAAAAATCAGTAAGTAAAAAAAATTAAAAAAAAATTTTTTTCCAGGCTTATCCATTTTTTTTTTTACAGGGACAGAGAGTGAGTCAGAGAGAGGGATAGATAGGGACAGACAGACAGGAATGGAGAGAGATGAGAAGCATCAATCATCCATTTTTCGTTGGGACTCCTTAGTTGTTCATTGATTGCTTTCTCATATGTGCCTTGACCGCGGCCTTCAGCAGACCATGTAACCCCTTGCTTGAGCTAGCGACCTTGGGTCCAAGCTGGTGAGCTTTTTTTTTGCTCAAGCCAGATGAGCCCGCGCTCAAGCTGGTGACCTCAGGGTCTCGAACCTGGGTCCTTCCGCATCCCAGTCCGACGCTCTATCCACTGCGCCACCAACTCGTCAGGCAGGCTTGTCCATTTTTTAATTGAGTTGTTCATTTTCTTTTTCTCTCGTTCTCTCTCTTTCTTTTTGAGAAAGGCAGGGAGAGAAAGAGAAAGAGACAGGAACATCGAGCTGCTTTTTTTTTTTTTTTTTCCTTCATTTTTCTGAAGCTGGAAACGGAGAGACAGTCAGACAGACTCCCGCATGCGCCCGACTGGGATCCACCCGGCACGCCCACCAGGGGGCGACGCTCTGTCCACCAGGGGGCGATGCTCTGCCCATCCTGGGCGTCGCCATGTTGCGAGCAGAGCCACTCTAGCTCCTGAGGCAGAGGCCACAGAGCCATCCCCAGCGCCCGGGCCATCTCTGCTCCAGTGGAGCCTTGGCTGCAGGAGGGGAAGAGAGAGACAGAGAGGAAAGCGCGGCGGAGGGGTGGAGAAGCAAATGGGCACTTCTCCTGTGTGCTCTGGCCGGGAATTGAACCCGGGTCCTCCGCACGCTAGGCCGACGCTCTACTGCTGAGCCAACCGGCCAGGGCCCGAGCTGCTTTTGTATGTGCCCTGACCAGGGAATTGAACCCGCAACTTCAGTGCTCCAGGACAACACTCCAACCAACGGAGCTATGCAGCCAGGACTTAATTTTTATTGATTTTTAGAGTGACAGAGAGAGGAAGGGGAGAGGGGAAGGAAGCATTTGTTGTTCCACGCAGTCATGCATTTTTTGGTTGCTTCCCATGTGTGCCCTGACCAGGGATCAAACCTACAACCTTGTTATTTCTGGACGACGCTCTTAACCGACTGAGCTAACTGGTGAGAGCCAGAGTTATTCATTTTCTTATTAGTGGAGTTTTTTGTTTGCTTGTTTGTTGTTGTTTTTTTGGCAGAGAGAGAGTCAGAGAGAGGGACAGATAGGGACAGACAGACAGGAAGGGAGAGAGATGAGAAACATCAATTCTTCGTTAGGGTTCCTTAGTTGTTCATTGATTGATTTCTCATATGTGCCTTGACTGAGGGCTACAGCAGACCAAGTGACCCCTTGCTCGAGCCAGCGACCTTGGGTCCAAGCTGGTGAGCCTTGCTCAAACCCGATGAGCTTGCACTCAAGCTGGTGACCTCAGGGTCTTGAACCTGGGTCCTCCACATCCCAGTCCGACACTCTGTCCACTGCGCCACCGTCTGGTCAGGCTTATTAGTGAAGTTTTAAGATTTTTTTTTGGTTTATTTTGATTACAGTCCTTCATCAGATATGTCTTCCTATTTTCTCCCAATTTATAGCTTATCTTCTCATTCTCTTAATGATCTTTGCCTTTCATTCTCGGCAAGATAGGAGCCATTGGAAGGTTTTGAGCAAAAGAGGGACATGATGGAACTGAAATTTTAACTATTATTTAATATCTAGTTAAGGTGAGGTTCATATAACATAAAAATATTTAAAAATGAACAATTTAATATTTTGGAATTCACAACGTTGTGGAAGCACTACCTCTATCTAATCCAAAATATTTTCATTGTCTCAAAATAAAACCCTTTACCCATTAAGCAGTTACTTCTGTTACTACCCCCTTCCCCTGGCAATCTGCTGTCTCTATGTATTTTCTGATTCTGGATATTTGAAATAAACAATCATACAATATGTGGTCTTTTGAGTCTGACCTCTCACTTAGCATATTTTTGAGGTTCATTCATATTGTATCATGTGTTAGGATTGCATTCCCTTCCATGTTTAGATATTCTACTAAATGTATACCACAATTTGTTTATTCATTTATTGAGGAACAACTGGGCTGTTTCCACTTTTTGGCTATTGTGAATAGGGAATCAATAATAAACATTTGTTTACAAGTATTTGTTCAAAAACTTGTTTTCAATTCTTTTGGGTAGATACTTAGAATGTAGATTTCTTTTTTTTTAAGGTCACAAGACTGGAAGCCAAAGGGCTGACTTCAGATAGGGGCCCAAGGTCTGAGTCCTGGAGCAGTTAATTATTAAGAGGTCAGTATGAAGAGAAAGAAGCTGTAAAAGACCCCAGGAAGGAGTAGCAGATTGGGTGGGAAGAAACCCAGGAGTGTGTGGTGACTGGAAGCCAAGAGAGGTGATTATTTTAAGGAGAGAATGTGGCAACTGTTGCCAACAGGTCATAGTCAAGATGAGAGCAGACCTCTGGATTCAGGAACAGGGTAGGTCCTTGTGACCTTGGCAAGAATAATTTCAGTGGACTAGGAAACATCCAAAAACAGCAAGTTTAATGGAAATTAGAAAATACCTAGAGAGATATAACACATTCATGGATAACTTAATAGTATTAAGATGGTGATTCCCTCAAATTGGTCTACAAATTCAATGCAATAACAATCAAAACCCCATCACATTTTTGGGTAGAAATTGACAAGATAATGCTATTGATAAAATTTACACAGTAATGCAAAGGACCTACAGTAACCAAAACAATCTTTTTTAATTTTTTTTTTTTTTCTGAAGTGAGAAGCGGGGAGGCAGAGACAGACTCCGCATGTGCCCAACAAGGATCCACCTGGAAAACCCACTAGGGGGTGATGCTCTGTTGCAACCAGAGCCATTCTAGCGCCTGAAGCAGAGGCCTCAGCGCCAGGGCCAATTTTTGCTCCAATGGAGCCTTAGCTGCAGGAAGGGAAGAGAAAGAGAGAAGGGAAAGGGGGAAGGGTGGAGAAGCAGATGGGTACTTCTCCTGTGTGCCCTGACCAGGAATCGAACCTGGGACTTCCACACGCTGGGCTGACACTATACCACTGAGCCAACAGGCCAGGGCCAAAACAATCTTTAAAAAGAACAAAGTTGGCCTGACCAGGTGATGGCACAGTGGATAGAGCATTGGACTGGGACATGGGAGGCCCCAGGTTCGAGACCCTGAGGTTGCCAGTTTGAGTGCAGGCTCATCTGGTTTGAGCAAGGCTCACCAGCTTGAGCCCAAGGTTGCTGGTCACTCGGTCTGCGGTAGCCCCCCCCCCCCCCCATCAAGGCATATATGAGAAAGCAATCAATGAACAACTCAGGTGGGACGAGGAATTGATGCTTCTCATCTCTCTCCCTTCCTGTCTGTCTGTCCCTCTCTGTCTGTCACAAACATACCCCCCCAAAAAAAAAAACCCCACCAAATTTGGAGAATTACCTATTTAAGACTTATTTTAAAGCTACATAATCAAGATAGTGTTGTTTTACCACAAGGGCAGACCTATTGATTAATGAATAGAAGAGAGTCCAGAAACAGAGTCACACTTAAAACAATCAACTGATTTTGACAAAAATGCCAAGGAGATTCAATGGGGAAGCAGGTAATCTTGAACAATGGAATATCCCTATGGAAAACCATAAACTTCAACTTAACTTTATACCATACACAAAAATGAACTTGCAATGGATCACAGGATTGTTCCCAACAGGTATTTTATCCTTGAAACAGGTTTCTTGATCCTTCACTGCCAGTTTCCATGTCCCACTGTTGTAGCTGCAGTGAAAGCTTGGGTTCACTTTTTTTCAGGGTGGGGGAGGGAGTGAGATGAGAAGCATCAATTTGTAGTTATGGCACTTTAGTTATTCATTGATTGCACCTCATATGTGCCTTGACCACAGGGCTCCAACTGAGCCAGCGATGTTGGGCTCAAGCCAGCAACCTTGGGCTTCAAGCCAGTGATGTTTGGCTCAAGCCAGAGACCATGGGATCATGTCTGTGATCTCACGCTCAAGTTGGTGACCCCATGCTCAAGCTGGTGAGCCTGCATTCAAGCGGATGAGCTTGCATTCATGCCAGATGAGCCCATGCTCAAGCCAGCAACCTCAGGGTTTTGAAACCTGGACCTCATGTCCCAGGTCAATACTCTATCCACTGCACCACCACTATGCTAAAATTTAGTTCACTTGAGTTCCCTCTTGACCCTCCTTTTTTTTAAAAAAGATTTTATTTATTGATTTTTAGAAAGAAGAGAGAGAGAAAGGGGGAAAGGGAGGAGCCGGAAACATCAACTCATATCAATAGTAGTACAAATATTGATCGATTTGCGACCTATGCAACTTACAACCATTCGACTTTACAACCACAATTGCTAGCCATGACTGCTCCACGTTTGGCAGCACAAGCGTTGCCCAGCTGGGTGTATGACAGTGCGGACCAGCTTCCGGCAGCACTACCATCTCCGCGTGCACCATTTCAACTGTTATCCCAGACTTGGTACAGCAATTTGTGTTTTGTGTCTTGGGTATTTTTCATCAAACCCCTCCCAAGATGTCTACCAAGAGGAAATTGTCTTTGTCTGCGCCTCAGCCTGCCAAGAAGGAAAGAAAGGCCATTGATCTCGACTCGAAAATGAGCGTGGGCTCATCTGACTTGAGCATGGGTTCACAAGCTTGAGTGCAGGGGTGCTGGCTTGAGCATGGAATCGTAGACATGACCCCATGGTCGCTGGTTTGAGTCCAAGGTCACTGGCTTGAGCAAGGGGCCACTCACTCTGCTGTAACCCCCTGGTCAAGGCACATATGAGAAAGCAATCAATGAACAAGAACGAAGGAGGAAAGAAAGTGAATGTGATCGCACGTTTATGAAAAAACCAACTCTGGTAACCCCAACTGCTGCCTCAGATGACGACATCAACAATCCGCAGCCAATAAAATGTTTCCTACATGTTTATATATTTTGATATGTTTTGCAATTGAGAAAATGTTTCCTATGGAATTTTTTACACCTGTATTTTGTATTTTTGTATGCACCTGTACTTTGTAATTTTGTATGTTTTGCAAATATTAAACCAGTTGTACTGGTAACAGTGTTTTACTTAAACCTGATGAATGTAAAAATAAGTAACAAAATGGTGTAGAGATGATACAAATGGCATAAAATGAACAAAGAAAATTATGACATATAACAATAATGAAAGAAAATGATAAAATATGACTTAAAGATTTTTATAACATCATTCCACAGTACTGTACATATAACCTACGACCAAATCGTGTTACGACCAGTCTGTCAGAACCAATCGTGGTCGTAAGTCGAGCATTAGTTGTAGTTGCTTCTCGTATGTGCCTTGACTGGGAAAGCCTGGGGATTTGAACAGTGATCTCAACATTCCATGTCAATGCTTTATCCACTGTGCCACCACAGGTCAGGTTTGACCCTCCTTCTTTACCTCAGGCCCATTCTTCCAATTTCTTTATTTTTTTTTAAGTGAGAGGGGAGGAGATAGAACGACAGACTCTCACATGTGTTCCAACCAGGATCTACCTGGCAACTCTTGTCTGGGGCTGATGTTCAAATGAACCGAGTTATCCTCAGAGCCTGAGGCCAATGCTCAGACCAGCTGAGCTATACTCAACTCCTGGGGCAGACACTCGAACAGGTCAAGCCACTGGCTCCAGGAGGAGAAGGAGAAACGGGGGGAAGAAGCAGATGGTTGCTTCTCATGAATGCCCTGACTGGGGCTTGAACCTGGGACATCTGCATGCCAGGCCGATGCTCTATCCACTAAGCCAGCCAGCCAGGGCCATTCTTCCAATTTCTATCCATTCTTCCTCCAACTTTATCTCTACTACCTCCAGTCTAGCGCAAGCCACCACTTGCCCCACCCTGGAAAACTGCTATGGCTTAAAGGGACTCCACACTTCTCCTTCCTAGCCAGCCCAGTCTCCATCCAGCAGCCAAAGTGGCCATGGGATTCTCCTGATTAAAACCTGTCTACTGGTTCCCACTGTGGTCCAGAAAAAGCTGAAGATCCTCATCACAGCCCACAAGGCCCAGCCTGGTATGGCTGTTGCTGACCTCCTTCTGAGAGTCACATGGGCCTTCATCAATTCCCATGCTCTTTTCCCTCTTTGGGGTCTTGGCACATCCTGTTTCCTCTACCTTGGCTTGTCCTCCTCTTTGCTGTTGCTCATCTTTTGGGTCTTGATATAAATATCTCTGCCTCAGAGAGGTCTAGCCAACTCCTCAGTCCCAGGAAGGTCCCGTCTTATGACCTTGTCACATCTTTGGCTTTCCTTCCATTGACTTAAAATTTTCCTATGGAGGTGGGAGGGGGAGCACAACCGTGCCTTTCCCTTCCTCTCCCAAACCCTCCCCGAGCACATTACCTTTGCTTTTCTCTCTTCTAAGTTCCAAGGACCCTCTTTTGCTTCTGTAACTTGTTTCCCAATCCTACGCAGTCCACTGGCTCACTTCTACTACTTTTCTTTTTTTTAATTTTTATTTATTTATTTATTTATTTATTTATTTATTTATTTATTTATAGAGAGAGGGATAGATAGAGACAGACAGACAGGAACGGAGAGAGATGAGAAGCATCAATCATCAGTCTTTCGTTGCGACACCTTAGTTGTTCATTGACTGCTTTCTCATATGTGCCTTGACCGTGGGGCTACAGCAGACCCAGTAACCCCTTGCTCGAGCCAGCGACCTTGGGTCCAAGCTGGTGAGCTTTTTGCTCAAGCCAGATGAGTCCACGCTCAAGCTGGCGACCTCGGGGTCTCGAACCTGGGTCCTTCCGCATCCCAGTCCGACGCTCTATCCACTGCACCACTGCCTGGTCAGGCTCTACTACTCTTCTAAATAAACTTTCTCCGAAAAAAGTTCTTTTTCTATTGTGTTTTAGTGTGATCAACATGGGAGACAGTCAACTGAACTAACTCACAGACTATCTACTCTGTGGGTAGGAAACTGCCTTCTCACTGCATCACTGCAGGCCTATGACAGCTCAGTGCTCAGCATGTGAGAGTGCTTAAGAAATATTACTTGAGCCTGACCAGGCAGAAGTGCAGTGGATAGAGCGTCAGACTGGGTTGTGGAGAACTCAGGTTCGAAATCCCGAGGTCGCAGGCTTGAATGTGGGCTTATCCAGCTTGAGCACAGGGTTGCTGGCTTGAGCGTGGGATCATAGACGTGACCCCATGGTTACTAGCTTGAGCCCAAAGGTCGCTGGCTCAAGCAAGGGGTCACTCACTCTGCTGTAGCCCCCTGGTCAAGGCACATATGAGAAAGCAATCAGTGAACAACTAAGGTACCGCAATGAAGAACTGATGCTTCTCATCTCTCTCCTGTTTGTCCCTATCTGTCCCCCCCTCCGTTAAAAATAAATAAATAATTAAATATTACTTAAATAAGAGAGACCAATGTTCAGACCTCACTGACCCATTTTCTGTGCATTACTCAACATTACCAGCTAAAGTTTAGAGAACTATCATGGGGCCTTGTTTTCATGGATTCCTCATAATTAGCCCATGGAAGTGAGAACTACTGTTTCCATCTTACAAGTGAAGAAAAAGAAGTAAAAACAAGTACCATAAACTTGCCTGGCACCCCCAGCTACTAACAACAGTGGAGTCAGGTTTTAAATCTAGGTCTTTCTAACTCCTGCATAGATCTTACCTTCTGCTCTATGCTGCACATGACTCATCTTGGATTTGGAAAGACTCAACAAGCTAATGCAGGTATGATACATACTCAACAGACAGTCTCTATTATTCTTTCAATTAAAAAAAAAGGAAGTATTTAGTATGTGGTGAGTGGAGGACCACACTAGATCTGAGTATTCACTAGTGACTAAAATTAACATCTTTGTCATCTAAGTTGAGGGCAGGGAGACAGACAATAGAAATAGGGTACCAAAAAATATGAAGATAGGTAAAAGGAGGCAGTGACCAAAAAGGGAGAGATGCTTGAAGCAGTGAGTCTGCTGACACCTGAAAAGTGAGGAAGGAAAGGCCTGAAAGAGGTAAGGGTAGGGACAGTCACAGGATATGGAAATTGACCTGGAGGACTACACTGGGTGGGCGCTGGAGATTCTTTCAGAACACAGAAGAGACCGTCTATAGGCTCTGTGTCTTCACACTCAGAACAAATCTCTCCCTCACTGCTTTCATGTCTTGACTCAACAAGACATGAAAGGCCTCCTGAGCGAGGCCTTGCCTGGCTACCCCATTTTAAATTTCTATGACCCGCCATGTCTCCATCCCAATATAATGTATTTTACTTATTTCTCTTGCCTCTAGCCTGCCTCCCCCATTAGATCGTGACCGCCACAGAGGCTCTGATTTTTGTCTGTTCCGAGCTGCAGGATCTGCGCCTGGGACATAGTAACAGATCAATAAATATTTGCTAAATTAACTAATAGCACTAGGTATGCTTAGCAGAAAAGGCAGCCACGGTAGAGGGCCCTTGGCCCCGCCAAACACGTCCCACCATCCGCAAACCAGGAGTGAAAGCGATTCTGCAGCCCACGTTTGGCTGACCCTACTCAACTTCTGTTCAGCCTCACGCATGACCTCCCCTCTGGTCCTATTTCCGAGTCTCACGACCCTTCTCCATCCATTCCCCACAGACACCACCTCTTCCCCGCCCCATCCCCCAAACTCCTACCACCTCCATCTCTACCACTGCAGTGGCGACCGCTCTGCGCACGCTCGGGGGCGTGGAGACGCGCGGCGTCGGAAGACGAAGACCCCTGTGCGTTGGCACAGGACGGTCCCAGACAGAGGTGGGAGGTGCGTCGGAAGCTTTACTGCCTCTGGCCCCGCCTATCTTCCCTGGGCCCAGGCCGACGCGCATGCGTGCTGGGAGCGGAAGAGCGGCCGGGCGCGCGCACTAGGCCGGGCGGGCGGCGGAAGCAAAAGGAGCCGTCCGTAGAGGGGTGGGTAGGTGGGGAGTCGACGAGTGCACGCGCCGCGGGGGCGCGGGCGGTGTGTGTATGTAGGGTGGGGGGAGGCCAAAGCGAGCGGGCGCGTGCACGAGGCTTCACCTCGTTTGGTGGCAGCGGCGGCGGCTTCTTTGTTTCGTGAAAAGAGGCGAGACACCCACTCTGCCCCTGGCCCAACGCGGAGGGGCGGGGCGGCGCCGGGAAGACGACGGTGCAGGCGACTCCCGGTAAGGAACGCGGGCCTAGGGGGGAGCGCGGCGCGGTGCTTGGGAGGACGGTTTGAATGGAGCTGGGGCGCCGAGGGGGGAGGGGGCGGCCGGCGCCCGGAGCGGGGCCGGGGTACGGCGGCGCCTGAGGGTCAAGAAGCTTGGCCGGCACGGCGCGCGCGGGGAAAGCTACAGTGTAGCAGGCCGCGGCGGCTGTAGTATCTGCGGACTGTGGTGTGGGGGCTGGTTCCGCGTGGAGGCCGGGCGCGCGCTCTCGCGGGGTTCTCCGGACAAAGCTTGCTGCTCCCCTCCGCGGGCCAGGGCCCCGGCCTCATCGTGATATCCCCGGCTGCTGCAACAATAGCCAGGCGTCGGGGATTTTCAGGCTACGTTCTAACGGGTCCAACCCGAATGTTGCCTTTTTGGCGAGGTTGCAGTCGCGGCTCAGTAGGAAAAAACCCTGATGTGTGCTCTGTCGCCTGGACGCGAGCATTCGCAGCTCCCTTGGGTTAGCCGACCTAAAATTTTATTTTAAAAACCACGTATTCTAGATTTTCAAGGAAAGGTAAATAACTCACCTTATCCCTTGCAAGTAGTAGTGACTTCAAAATGTTTGCCCTGATTGGGGGTGGGGGATGTCAGCAGCAAGTGGGGTAAGACCAGGGGAACTGTTTTCTATTGAAAGCACTGTTTTTGTTTTGTATCCTTTTCTCTTCCTGCCAGTTGATTTTCCAGATTAACGTTTTTATTTAAAACGTGGACCTTTCAAGAAAGTGTTTTGTGCCAGCCTTGAGGAACACCGGTTTTTATATTTTACCCTTCAGTGAAATCTTTGGGAAAGTAGGAGATAAGTGTAAGAGGCACTTTCCAGGAATTTGAAACAAGTTTTCAGTTTGAATTGATAGACTGTATTAGTGTTTGATTTCTGGCGCTTTTGGTCACTTCGCTATGTGACTTTAAACAAATAATTTAATCTATCTGAAGATCTTAGTTTCCTCCTTTGTGAAATGGGAATAATGTTACATATGGAGCTGGTGAAAGTCTGTAAAATGGTTCTTGTGGGTGGGAAGCACTGTTAACTGTTCGGTCCCATCTCCATTGTTCAGCAAATATCCAGTTGAGTCCCTACTGGGTTTCAGGTGGTTGGAGGTTGGATCCCCTGAGGAGTCTCGCCAATCATTAGGGTTACTGGTGGTAAATGTGGAAACAGCTCCTCTTGGCCTAGCATTTAATCCTCACATCTCTCTCTGTGAGAGGAATGTAGTGGATTCCCAGGGGAGTGGTGTGAGCCAGAGATCCGGAAGGCTATGTGTAAGAGGGGGCTTTTACACAGAATGAGGGAGGATGTCCAATCTTGTGTTTGATTGCCCTGTAACAATCATTGTTCCCTCTGCTACACGGGCACATTCATTGCCTTGATCCTCTCCTGTGTAGAAGTTAGTGCCAGTTTGTAATTACACTTCTGTTCTCTGAAGGCCATCAGAGCAGGGGTTGTGTCTCCTACAGTTAGTTCCCTGGGCCTGGCACATGGTAGGCTCTTAGCAAACATTTGTGCAATGAATGAAGGGCCCTTGGAGGGATTGAGTGAACATGTGTGTGAAGTGCTTGCAGGATTGGGGTGATTGTAAGCAGTAATCACTAGTTACTATTGTTGGGTTTTAATGTTCCAGGCCATCGTTTCCTAAAACTCATCTCCCTGGGAAGGAGGCAGTAGTTAATATGGGATGGTGGCAAGGAGTATTGGTTCTGGAATCGGACCTCCTGGATTCACACCCAGCTCTCTAAATCTTAATTTGACTTCAAGCAAGGCAGTTACTAGTGGGTTTTCTCACTTGTGAAACAAGTATGACAACAACACCACTTCAAGCAGTACTTGAGAGGGTAAAATGCAATAACATGGATATCTTTTTTTATTGTCGGAGAGAGGGACAGACAGACAGAAAGGGAGAGAAATGAGAAGCATCAATTCTTCATTGCAGCACCTTAGTTGTTCATTGATTGCTTTCTCATATGTGCCTTGACTGGGGGGCTACAGCAGAGCGAGTGACCCCTTGCTCAAGCCAGCAACGTTGGCCCACGCTAGTGACCTTGGGCTTCAAGCCAACAACCATGGGGTCATGTCTATGATCCCATGCTCAAGCCAGTGACCCTGTGCTCAAGCCGGCGACCTCGGGGTTTCAAACCTAGGTCCTCCGTATCCCAGATGGACACACTATCCACTGCACCACCTCCTGGTCAGGCAACATGGATATCTGTTTAGCATACTGAAGCACCTGGCATATGAGTGGTTGTCTTCTAATATTTAGTCTTCTAATTGGGTTTAAAATCAATGCATACATAATTGTAAAAGTAACAAGTGTTTCTTCAGGTGTCATCTAAAATCATTTTGTGTCCAACTCTTCAGGAGATTTTGACCTTGCAACTTTTGAGTCAGGTGGAGGATGACATCAGAGCTGTGACATCATTAGTGTTGAGGTCTCCAAACCTTTTCTATCTGTGAAAAGCAAACATACGCTTTTTTTTTTTTACAGAGACAGAGAGTCAGAGAGAGGGATAGACAGGGGCAGACAGACAGGAATGGAGAGATGAGAAGCATCAATCATTAGTTTTTCATTGCGAATTGCAACACCTTAGTTGTTCATTGATTGCTTTCTCATATGTGCCTTGACTGCGGGCCTTCAGCAGAGCGAGTAACCCCTTGCTCGAGTCAGTGACCTTGAGTCCAAGCTGGTGAGCTTTTGCTCAAACCAGACGAGCCCACGCTCAAGCTGGCAACCTCAGGGTCTCGAACCTGTGTCCTCCGCATCCCAGTCCGACGCTCTATCCTCTGTGCCACCGCCTAGTCAAGCCCATACGCGTTTTTATTTACATACATTTGCTACTCCTTGTGGACTCGCAGGACACTGGGAGGTAACCCTAGAGCAGATGTGGGAGGATGGGAGGAATTAGATATTTTGGGTGAATGTCTGGTGAAATCAACATTCTGCTTATGAAGAAACACTTCCAGGGGAATTTCTTCGCCAGGGGCTCTCCAGTCAGCCACCGTGGATTTGACTCCTGGCTTTGCCACTTTCTTTTTTTGCCTCAGAGAAATGGAAGTGACAGTCCTTAGATGTGCCAGCTGATTTTGGCCTTGGTTATCATCACTCTGCTGCCCTGGTGCATTAAGAATAGACTGAACACAATGTGAATGGTGCCCCCTGTGCAAGAAGTGGCTCAAGAAGGACCCATTCGCACTGACCACAGACAGAACAATGTGAATGGGAGTTGTGCAAGAAGCGGCCCAACCACTCATTCCTCATTCATATAGCGAACAAATTTGCATTGAGTGTCTGCCATGAGCCAGGCAGTGCTGGGGGCTGGCAGTTCAGCTTGAGCAGGCAGACAAGGGCCCTGTTCAGGTTAGCTCACATCTGTCTCCTTATTTGCAGAGGGCAATAGCAAGAGTACCCACCTGGTAGTGTTGCTGTAAGAACTATACAAAAAAATGACAAATATAAGTAGCTTAGAAGGGTGCCTGGTGCATAGTGGTAAACAATTTGTAACTGTTGACATGTGTTAGGATTCCTGAATATCTTGGGTACAGAATATATTTTTGCTCAGTTGTAACCATTCTATATGTTTTCAAAGTGGTAATGAAGGAGTTAACTCCTCCACTTTTTCTTAATACTTAAAAGTTGTGTGCTTTTCTTTTTTTTTCAGAATTTTTTTTTTTTAATTTTTATTTATTCATTTTTAGAGAGGAGAGAGAGACAGAGAGGGAGAGAGAGGAGAGAGAAGGGGGGAGGAGCTGGAAGCATCAACTCCCATATGTGCCTTGACCAGGCAAGCCCAGGGTTTCAAACCGGCGACCTCAGCATTTCCAGGTTGACGCTTTATCCACTGCGCCACCACAGGTCAGGCAGTTGTGTGCTTTTCAATTTCACCATAAAGTGTTGGAAAGGGAGAAGTGTATTTGGTGGCTTGGTTTTTGAGAAATGTCAAGCATTTATTGTTCATTTCACATATTTTCTCATAACTTGTAATATTGATTGGAATAATTCAGAACAAATTGAAGTTTAAAAAAACCTTAGAATTAAAGGGATGTGGAAAACTTACTATAAAAGGGAAGTAACAGCTGGTGGAATATGGGGGGAACTGTTTTAGGGGGAACGTGTCAGAATTGAGTCTGAGGCCAAATGGAGAGCTGCCATTGCTGTCGACTTTGTAGACAGCATCCCAAAGAAGTATTCAGCTCATGATGTCTTGGTTGGAGTTTTCTGTTAGCTGCATGCTGCTGCTATTCATTTTTCAGGATATGGATTTGATGGGCATGAGAAATGAAATGCCTGTACTCACCTTCCTATTCAATATATGGGTAGGGCCTAGAGCAGCGGTTCTCAACCTGTGGGTCGCGACCCCGGCGGGGGTCGAACGACCAAAACACAGGGGTCGCCCGGGTCGCGACTCACAGGTTGAGAACCGCTGGCCTAGAGGGAAGCACCAGGTATAGCTGGGTTTGTGAGGAAATCAGATTTCACAGGGTAGAGGAAAAGGAGGGGATGCGTTGATTTCTCTTCAGTCCTCACAGGGCAGGTGCTTTCTTTAGAAAATAGGTACATGTTAGGGGCACAGTCCCTTGCTGGCCCCTTCCTGGCTTTTGCACCCCCAAGTGGCTTGCCGAGCTTTGCTTTGAGACTTGTTTACTTTGCTAAAAGAACATGTCTTTATTTTTGCGCATAGACACTGGTCACTGAGCACCGTCTGAGTTTTGCTCAGTTGGAAGTTCACCAGCTGTGAGTGTGATAAAGGAAGATTGACCCTGTTTTTAGTAGCAGTGGCCTCTAAAATGGTTCCTTGGGCTGGTTTAAGTTTTTTATTTTTTTAAAATTTTTTTAAAAATATGGAACGCTTCACGAATTTGCATGTCATCCTTGCACAGGGGCCATGCTAATCTCTGTATTGTTCCAGTTTTAGTATATGTGCTGCCGAAGCGAGCACTGGTTTTTTAACTGGCAGGTTGCACCCCACTGGCTCAGGAAGCAGGTGGCCAAGTGGCAGTTGCTGCTTCACCTGTTACTGTGGGAGATGTGAGGTGGCAGGATTTGATGCGTGCCAACCTGACTTGCCCTGAGAGCCCCAATAAAGCGGCACAGTGGTGATGTCCTTGTTCTAATGATGATGCTGAAGTGCAGCGGGCTGCTTGCTAGACCCTGGGAGCTGCCTCTGGTCTTGGTGCCTGCTGAGTGTGTTTTCAATTACAGCCTGGACTGCTGGTGCACTGAGCACCCTTGCCTGTCTCCCCAGAACACCCTCTGCGTGCTCCTGCCTGTCGAGGGCTTCTCTTTGCCTGCCCTCCATACCCTTTCAGGCTCTCTTCCTCATTGCTTCTGATCCTCAGCTGGATCAGTTACTTAGACCTTGAAGTGACATAGACACTAGGTAGAACTCTACCTACTTGCATGACTTTGGGCACATGACTTAATCCTTCTGACCATAAAATCTCCTGTCCTCCCGTAGTCTCTTCATTTGTCAATCTTGAACCAAGACAAGTTGGGGCTGAAACCCATCCTGGCTGGCTTTGCCAAGCTTGGTTCCATGCCTGGGCAGCCCCAAGTAAGGGGCACTTTTTATATTTCAAATGACATTTGCTAGTTGAGGCCCTGCTGGTCACCTTGGTCATCTGACTCTTCTCACTCCCACATGTGTTCTGTCAGCATGTCCAGAGAACTCTTCTTAAAGTGTCATCAGATTGTGTCACTGCCCTGTGTAGAACATTCCAGTGGTTCCACATCTACCTAGAATAGACCCCTACCGTTTCCCCATTGCCCTCAAGGGCTGTGATCTGCCCTCCCAGCCCATCTCTGACCTCATCTGCCACATTCCCATCACCTGCACCACTCCAGCAAGATCCCACCCCAGGGGGCCTTTGTACTTGCTAGTCCCTCTGCCCATAGATAGCCACGTGGCTCCCATTTCACTTCATGTCTCTGCTCAGATATGTTCCCATTACTGAGACCTTTCCTGGCCACCATGATTGAAAGCACCTCCTGTCAGCTTGAGTGTTAGCTCTGCTTGATTACTTTTTCATAGCATTTCAACTCCTTACATTATGTGTCCTAGTTATTAGTGTGCTTGTCTGCATTCAGTTACCAGTCCCACTAGAATAGGGACTGTTTTTACTGGATGCCCAGTATCTGCAACCCTGCTTAGCCCAGAGGCAGTTGGTATTTGTGGTGGCTTGGAGGGCGTGTCCCAAGTGATACTCAGCAGGGAGGAGCCATGCCTCCCTGCCCACTCTTGCACTTTCTGAGCTTCTCCAGCCCTTTCCATGGATCATTTGTCTTGCTCAGTGTTGAGTATATAAGAGGCCATAATAGACCCAGCAGTGAGTCATGACATCCATCTGGGCTTGACCAACCTTAACAGGAGCGGGGTCAGGGAAGATTTATAAAGCTTGTTGCAGTTACTTGATGTACATTTGTGTTGGACCAGGTTGTGACTCTAGGTCACGGTCCAAAGAGTTTAAAAAAAAACATCTAGTGAATAGCTAGGATAGTGTTTGTATTCTTTTTATTTTTTAAGTGAGAGGAGGAGGGTAGATAGTGAGGTAGACTCCCACATGCGCCCCAACCAACTGAGCTATCCTTAGCACTTGAGGCCGAAGCTTGAGCCTGTCAAGCCACTGCCTGCGGGAGGCGAAGAGGGAGAGAAGGGGGAGAGAAGCAGATGGTTGCTTCTCTTATGTGCTTTGACTGGGAGTCAAACCCAGGATGACTATACACCTGGCCAATGCTCTTATTTACTGAGCAAACTGGCTAGGACCAGGGTTTGTATTCTTGAAGTATAGACAGTACACCTCCCTGACAGATTAGAGTGTGAACTCAAGGCAGGAAACCAACCTGATTGTGATGTCTTCTGGCATGTTGTGTATGACGAGGTGCTCTTCAGTGGTTTTCAAGTGAATGAAAAAACTTTTTAAAGGAGAAGGGTGGATTCCAGTGAATAAAATTATATATAATTCCTAGTACTAAAAATAATGCTTGGTAAACAATTCAGCATGCCTACCTTTTAGGTAGAACTGAGAAGACATTGTATTTGATCATGACATGACTTTTTTCTGAGATATATTCTATTTTATTGTTATTTTTTCTTTTGAAATATATGCATTTAAATATAGGGCAAGGTTTTGCCCCATAAGAATATTGCAAGGAAAATGCTACTGGACACACAGTGATGGGGAAGCACAGTTCTGGGAATAAGCCATTTCCAAGGGGTCCCTAAGTCCAGAGATGTCCTGCCCCTGCTGCTCTTCCAGGTTCATGGGCTAGTCAGATGTGGACGGTATTTCTTTCTTTTAAATTTATTTATTGATTTTAGACAGGAAGTGGGAGGGAGAGAAACAAACATCGATCTGTTCTGGTATGTGCCCTGACATGGGAAGAGGAGAGGCGGGAGAGGGAGAGAGAGAGAACAAACATAAACATCGATCTGTTCTTGTTCGTGCCCTGACCAGGGATCAGACTCCTAACTTTTGCTTAGTGGGATGATGCTCTAACCAGCCGAACTATCTGTCCAGTGCTGGAGGATTTTTCTTAGTAGATTATTAGGATTATATATATTTTATACAATCTTTTTTCTTTTTTTAAGTTTTTTTAAGACTTTTTTAATTTCAGGAGAGAGAGAGAGAGAGACAGAGAGAGAGACAGAGAAGGGGGAGGAGCAGGAAGCATTAACTTCCATATGTGCCTTGACCAGGCAGACCTGGAGTTTTGAACCGGTGACCTCAGTGTTTCAGGTCGACGCTTTATCCCACTGCACCACCACAGGTCAGGCTATTTATTTATTTATTTAGTGACAGAGACAGAGAGTCAGAGAGAGGGACAGGTAGGGACAGACAGGAAGGGAGAGAGACGAGAAGCATCAATTCTTTGTTTTGCAGCACCTTAGTTGTTCATTGATTGCTTTCTCATATGTGCCTTGACCCGGGGGCTCCAGCAGACTGAGGTGTGACCCCTTGCTCGAGCCAGCGACCTTGGGCTCAAGCTGGTGAGCTTTGCTCAAACCAGATGAGCCCACGCTCAAGCTGGTGACCTCGAGGTCTCGAACCTGGGTCCTCGGCATCCCAGTCTGACACTCTATCCACTGTGCCACCACCTGTCAGGCTATTTATATATCTTTTTAAATTTATTTATTTATTTATTTATTTTTTACAGAGACAGAGAGTGAGTCAGAGATAGGGATACACAGGGACAGACAGACAGGAACGGAGAGAGATGGGAAGCATCAATCATTAGTTGTTTTTTTTTCATTGCGCATTGCAACACCTTAGTTGTTCATTGATTGCTTTCTCATATGTGCCTTGACCGCGGGCCTTCAGCAGACCGAGTAACCCCTTGCTGGAGCCAGGGACCTTGGGTTCAAGCTGGTTGGCTTTTTTTTTTTTTCTCAAACCAGATGAGCCCGCTCTCAAGCTGGCGACCTCAGGGGTCTCGAACCTGGGTCCTCTGCATCCCAGTCTGACGCTCTATCCCCTGCGCCACCGCCTGGTCAGGCTATTTATATTTTTAATGTAAGGAATAGGGCTGGTTTTGTCTAACCACCATTGATGGGTTTGAGCACCCTGCCATGACTTGACTGCAGAATTGTATCTGCTAATTAAACATATCTGCGAACACATTTCTCCACACCCCCCAAAAACAGCAGATATACTGGGCCAGCCTGAAATACATATAAGACTGTTTTTCTGGCAAGATGAAAAAAGAAGCCATAATCTCAGCAAGCAGTTATTAGAGCGTCCAGATTGCTTGTCAGCTTCCCGTCCTGCTACAGTGCCTGGCCACCAGGCTTCGTTTTTATTTATAAGACAAAAAGCAAGGGTGTTAGGAAATAAGAAACTAGACCTTTTAATCCTCTAGCAGACTGGTTCCGCATTTGAATGGCGATAGCCATTTTTATTTTAAATGATAATTTTGATGAAGTTGAAAGTAGATGGAAAATAATACAGTCTCAATTCCTTTCATCTTTCTCTTTTATTTCCACAAAGGCACTTCCTGGACATCTTTTCTGGGTATTTTATTTTCTGAATATTTTTCTACCTAGGTTTTTTTTCTCCCCTCAGAAGGTATTTTCAAAAAATGTGATTACAGGGGGAGGGATAAAAAAAAATATGTGATTACAGAAGTAATAGATGGTTATTGTAAAAACAAACACACACAAAGAAAAAACACTAGAAATCTCTGATATGGAAAATGTAAGTTCCCCACTGTACAGCTCCAGAGAGAGCTGCTGGCTGCTGTGACAGTTTGGTGTATATTGGCTTCTATTTTCAGATTAAATGCATATAGAGTACAGTCTATCCTTACACAATGTGGGTGGGGGGTTGGAGTGCCCCCCACATACACATTTGAAAATCTACACATGACTTTTGACTCCTCTAAAACTTAACTACTACTAATATTTTTTTAAGACTTGATTTATTCGTTTTAGAGGAGGGAGGGAGGGAGAGAGAGAGAGAGAGAGAGAGAGAGGAGGAGGAGGAGGAGCAGGAGCAGGAAGCATCAACTCCCATATGTGCCTTGACCTGGCAAGCCCAGGGTTTCGAATGGGCGACCTCAGCGTTCCAGGTCGACATTTTATTTACTGTGCCACCACAGGTCAGGCACTAATAGCATACTGTTGATGGGAAGCCTTACTGATAACATAAGCAGTCAATTAGCACATATGTTGTATGTATTATATACTGTATTATATATAATAAAGTAAGCTAGAGAAAAGGAAATGTTATTAAGAAAATCATAAGGAAGAGAAAATACATCTACAGTATTTATTGAAAAAAATTCTCATGTAGGCTGACCAGGCGGTGGCACAGTGGATAGAGCATCAGACTGCGATGCTGCTTTTAGTGGTGCCATAACTTCTACAGCATGGATTGTGTGGGGGTCCTGGTTGTTTGGCAGTTGGGGTGCTTCTCAGAGAAATCAAGACGACTTGCCCAAGTCCCTTCCAGACCCGTTGGCCCCGGGGAATCTTGGAGTCTTGTTTTCATCCCATAGCCTGCTGCTGAACA
Organism: Saccopteryx leptura; assembly: GCF_036850995.1. Classification (NCBI taxonomy): domain Eukaryota; kingdom Metazoa; phylum Chordata; class Mammalia; order Chiroptera; family Emballonuridae; genus Saccopteryx; species Saccopteryx leptura. The sequence continues at coordinate 251,426,762 of NC_089503.1, read as the reverse complement.
TCTTAGCTTTCAGCCTTTTGATTACTGCCCCACATAGTTTTATTTCCCATCACATTCCTTCAGGTTGCCCCCTGGATTCCTAGGCTCTGTTCCTTCTTATGGAGCTCCAAGTGCACCCACCCCATGGGCCACACCCATCTCACTTAGGCTCACAGGTACACATGCTAGTGGTTTTGCTGTTTTGACCCCTACGTCCCCTTGTCCTTCATTTTTTCTCATTTGCTTACATGCAGTTGTCTGGTGTGAGATGGATTTCAGTGTGTGTGTGAAGTTGCCCTCAGTTTCTCAACCCAGACACCAAGTGACTTCTCAGAGAGGGGCTTATTATGGTAGTCCAGGCAGCACCATGAAAGTCACTTGAAACCCTCAAGGCCTTAGGACAAACTTGGGGACCCAAGGGATTTGCTGGAAAACCCAACTCTTTAGTTTCTTATGTAGAAAGGGCAGGGATGTTTGATGTTGAAGTAAGAAGGAATGGGTAAATGGGTGGGTGCGGGGGTCCTTGCCATCAGATATCACCTGGTTGATTCTCTCTGGCCCCTCTGGGTAGGCATCTTTCTGGATTACAGTGTACCGCTTTCCACACCCTATCCAGCCCTCAGCAGGGCCAGTCCCACCCCTTTCCCTCAGGAAGGGCTGGCAAGCTGAAAGGAACTTGATAATGGTTGAGCCCATTGCTTTGTCACAGTGGAAACCAAGAGGGCAAGGGAGAGTTTACAGCAGCCCAAATCCTGCCCATTGATTGCCAGGCCAGACCTTGTTTGCATGGGTCTGTGCTGGCATTTGGGCAGCCTCTGCTTCTTTTTTTTATTTTTATTTATTCATTTTAGAGAAAAGAGAGAGAAAGAGAAGGGTGGAGGAGCAGGAAGCATCAACTCCCATATGTGTGCCTTGACTGGGCAAGCCCAGGGTTTTTTTGAGCCGGCGACTTCAGTGTTCCAGGTTGATGTTTGATCTACCGCGCCACTGCAGGTCAGGCAGCCTCTGCTTCTTTTTTTTTTTTTTTGTATTTTTCCGAAGTTGGAAACCAGGAGGCAGTCAGACAGACTCCCACATGCACCCGACCGGGATCCACCCGGCATGCCCACCAGGGGGCGATGCTCTGCCCATCTTGGGGCATTGCTCTGCTGCAACCAGAGCCATTCTAGTGCCTGAGGCAGAGGCCACAGAGCCATCCCCAGCGCCAGGGCAAACTTTGCTCCAGTGGAGCCTTGGCTGCGGGAGGGGAAGAGAGAGACAGAGAGGAAAGAGAGGGGGAGGGGTGGAGAAGCAGATGGGCGCCTCTCCTGTATGCCCTGGCCGGGAATCGAACCTGGGACTCCTGCACGCCAGGCCGACGCTCCACCACTGAGCCAACCGGCCAGGGCCAGCCTCTGCTTCTTAAATGGAGAAGCAAGCCTGTTGTCCTGAGCACTGAGGGACCGGAGCATTAATCAAGGTTTAGTCTGTAGGAAGGCTAATTTAGGAAGCAAATTCTCCAGAGTGATTACTTAATATGTGGCTAATTTACTCATTTCTGTATGGGGAAAGGAGGGTGGAAGCACTTAATCTGTGTGACATTTCTAGGACAGTAGTGATAAGGAGTAAGCAATTGCTCAGTGAACATTAGGACCCTTGATTTCATCAGCAGTTGGTAGCCCTTCCTGCCTGTGTGTGCCTTGCATGTGTTAGTTCATTTGATGCTGGCTGTGACCTTTGAGAGACTGGTCTCAGCTCCAGCCTACAGAAGAGGAAACAGGCTCAGAGAAGTTACTTATACAGCATCATGTAGTTGGTACGTGGCAGTCCATGCTCAGAGTCTGAGTTGCACTGTGACCTTGGCCTTGTGACCCCATCTCCTCCACTGACCTGCTGTGTGGTCTTGAAGCCTCAGGGACTTCTGTCAGTGGGACCAATGATAGTTCTTTTGTATAGTATGGTGGTGCAGGCTCGGTGAGGACATCTTAGTCCTTACCACCAAATGGGCCCACAGCTCTGCCTCCCTCTCTGGCTGAATCTTCCTTCCTGTGATTTCTTTCCTTTCCTTTCTCTCTTTTTCTCTTTTTTTCTCTCATTGGTTTTATAGAGAGGGATGGGGGAGTGAGAAGTATCAACTTATAGTTGCTTCACTTTAGTTGGTCATTGGTTGCTTATCATATGTGCCTTGACCAGGCAAGCCCAGCGTTTCGAAGTGGCGACCTCAGTGTTACAGGTTGGTGTTCTCTATCTACTGCGCCACCACAGATCAGGCTCCTTTCTGTGATTTCTCTGTGACTGATACATCCTCAGCAGTTTTAAATCACTAGGGGCAGGGACAAATCGTAGTCCCCTTGGATATTAAAATATCCCTTCCCTTTCTGAGTCCCATCACCTTGAGGTAGTAGAGGAAAACCTGTTTCCTCTGCTCACATTTCTGACACCAAATATGGATTTTCCACACCAAGCAATTCTCCACGTGTTTCTGCTGACACTAAGTGTCCTACAGTTCAATTCTGGCACTAACTGGAGTTGGTGCATTCCCCACCGCATAGGGCTCAGGCCCATAGGGCACCTTCGCAAGTTACGCACACTTCTTTCTAACTTAGCTACAAATCAGGGTTTCCCATACTTGCATCGTCAGTTTTGAAAATTCACCCAAACAGCTTATAAAACTCAAGGAGACATTTACTTATGTTTACCAGTTTATTATAAAGGATACACATGAACAGCCATTTTAAGAGATACGTAAGGTGAGGTCTGGAAGGGTCCTGGGCGTAGGAGCTTCTGTTCCTATGGAGTTGGAATGCACCACTCTCCTGGTATATGGGTATGTTCACCAACCCAGAAGCTTTCTGAAACATGTAGGTTAGGTTTTATGGAACTTCTATCACGTAGGCATCCCTGGAGGGAGGGGGGTAGGGCTGAAAATTCCAAACTTCTAACCATGATTTGGTCTTTCTGGCAACCAATCCCCATCCTGAAGCCGTCTAGGAGCCAATCAAGAGAAACCTCATTTGAACAAAAGACACTTATATCATTCAGGAATTCTAAGGGATTTTGGAGCTATGTGTAAAATGATCCCCGTAACTTAGGAAATTACAAGGATTTTAAGCTCTCTGTCAGGAACAGAAAGTACATAGAAACCAAATACATATTTTTCATTATGTCACAGGTAGACAAAGATTTCTTAAACAAGATCCCAAAACCATTAACCATAAAGGAAGAAACTTGATAAATCAGACATCATTAAAATTAAGAACTTCTGTTCATCAAAGGACACTGTTAAGAGAGTGCTTAGCAAGTCACAGACTGGCATAGGGTGATTGCAACCACTTACTGCCAATAAAATATTAGCAAAAGCGGGAGTCTTTACAGAAGTGGGTATCTTGTGGCCAGTAAAAATATAAAAAGGGACCCTGGCCAGTAGGCTCAGTGGTAGAGTGTTGGCCTGGCGTGTGGATGTTCTGGGTTTGATGCCCAGCCAGGGCATGCAGGAGAAGCGCCCATCTGCTTCTCCATCCTTCCCTCTCCCTTTTCTCTTTTCTCTTTTCTCTCTCTCTTCCTCTCCCACAGCCAAGGCTCCATTGGAGCAAAGTTGGCCCAGGCACTGAGGATGGCTCCATGGCCTCTGCCTCAGGCGCTAGAATGGCTTGGTTGCAGCGGAGCAGTGTCCCAGATGGGCAGAGCATCGCCCCCCTAGTAGGCTTGCTGGGTGGATCCCGGTCAGGTGCATGCAGGAATCTCTCTGCTTCCCCACTTCTCACTTCAGAAAAATACAAAAAAAACGCCAACAAACCACAGAAAGGTGTTGAACACCATTAGTCACAAGAAAAATGCAAATTAAAATCATAAGATATTCAGGGTACATTTTGTTGCTGGGGAGGCTGTGGGCAATAGGGTGTCACCTGGGCTTTATTTCTAGTGACTTATGTCCATCCCCAATTTGGTACTAAGATGTGATAATTTATTATCTCTGCAAGTGAGCTAGGCTCCAAGATGTTCTGCAGACTAGATGGGATTAGGGTCTGGCCCTGCAACCTCAGCACCAGTGAGAATGCCATGGCCCTGGGGACACTTGGACACTTGCTCTGGAGCAGAACAGAGAGAGTCTTCAGTGAATCAGGATAGGGGTAAATGGGTGTCTCTGAGGCCTATGGAAGCAGGGTTGGGACCAGAGGAGTGAGCTGAGGGCTAGGGTGGCCTCCAGGTCCACCGCCTGAGGACCTCTGCGCACCAAGCTCAGAGTGTGCTTTCTCCTGGTTTCCTCCTTACAAACTCAAGCCACCTGTTGGGTGAACTGCTGGGTGGTCTTCTTCTTGACCAGAGTCCCACCAGGATCCAGGCTTTACCACAGTGGTAGCTCTGATGCTACAGCTTGAAGTCACTTGGTGACCCCATAGATGTGGGTTTATGAGGCCTGAAGTTACCTTCTCCTCCAGGCCAGCACCCAGGGTACCTCAGCCTCAGTGCGTACCTCAGCCTTGGTACTGGGGTACCCAGTGTTAGTTCTGTGTAGCACTCCACAGGAGTTCCCTGTTACACCACGTGTGCCCTGTGTTACTGCTGCCTCAACCACGTGGCATTCTGGCTTCGTTTATTTTTAGTGTCTGTGCCTTTTGGTTTTAGTATGTTTGTTTCCCGATGAGCTTGAGCACTCTGTATATTGGCATTCACCTTCCAGCCCCCTGGTCGAAAGTGCATCTGTGCCCCATAACTGGTGGCTCAGGCTGTGGGCTGTGCGTACTCGTGCACGCAGTTGGTGGTGTTGGGCCTGTGCTGGTGCAGACACTCGTGAGACTGACTTGTATTTCCCACTGTTATTTTTATTGTCCAGAAATTTAACTTTCCAAATAGTCAGAATTGTTGAACTTTTACTTTGTAATCTCTTCACTCCGTCAGTCCTTATTAAGTAAGTGTGTTCCCTATCTAAGGTGGAAGCTCTCTTTGCTTTCTACTGGGTTCTGGGTTCCTGTGGCTGAGTGTCCATGTGGTCTCCAGTTAAGACCATGCTGCACAGACTGCTACATTACTTCCCAGCTGCCTCCCATACTCATCATGATGCCTTCTGTCCTGCTGCCTGTTGGTAACTGTTTTCTCCTGTAGTAAACATCTGTCCTGACTCATAAAAGAAAAAAAAAGTCATAAAATATACACCCACCAGAATGGTACAAATTAGAAAGACTGGAGCTTCAGGTCGCGGAGTCTGGGAAAGGGGCAGCAGGTACCGTGTCCAACTGTGAAGGTGGCAAGCAGAAGCAACCCAAGAATCAGGCCAAGGAGGAAGATAAGGCATTTGAGCAGAAGGAAAAGGAGGAGCAGAAGGACTAGAGGAGCTAAAAGCGAAGGTTTCAGGGAAGGGCTGGGCCCCCCTGGCCACAGGTGGAATGAAGAAATCTGGCAAAAAGTGAGAGCTGTTCCTTGTGCCTAGGGCTGTGATGATTCTGAATTCCATTCCTGTTTGAACATCTGGATTCCCTGCCAACATCTGTTGCCACCTATAGCTAAAATATTGTCTTGGAGCCTGTTGTACATTTAAGAATAAACTTTTGTAAAAAGTAATAATCAGATAGTGGCTCCTCTCTTTTATTTTTTTCACTCAGCCATTTCAGCCTTAGCTGTGAGGTCAGAGTAAATCCAACCTGGAATCCTGCCAAAGTGTGTTTTCAGCCTTTGTTCTATCCCAAATTCTGTACCGCCTGGAATTAAACTATTTTTGGAAAAAACAAAACAAAACTGACACCACCTAGTGTCAGTGTAGATGTAGAGGAACGCTCACCCGCAGCTGGGGTAGAGCAGTGTGGAGGAGTGTAGTCCTAATTTGGAAAACTAGCAGTATCTGCCAAAACTAAATTTATGCCTTTCTTATGATCAGTAGTTCTACTTCAAGAAAAATGAGTACTCATTTCCCCCAAATGACATTTTCTTAGCTTTATTTGCACTATCCCAAACCTGGGAGCACAGTGTCCGTGAACAGGACAAATAAGGATGAATGACTACTGTACCCAACCACATGGATGCCCCTCCCAGATGAGCAAAAGGACATTACTCTGTGATTTTCTTTTCTGATGCAGTTCAGTAACAAATGCAGCTAATCTACAGTGATGGAGTCAGGAGAGAGATCCCACTTGGGAGGGTGGTTTTGACTGGGAAAGGAGCTGAGGGTACTTTCTGGAATGTTGGAAATGCTATATGTCTGATCTAGGATTCATCTAGATGTATACCTATAATCAGAGGACTTTAGATATGCTACAGTTCACTATAGATAAATAAAATAAAAAGCCCCCCTCAGTACTACACTCAGGACCAGAGAGCTGCTCCCAGTTCCATTTTCCTGTTCTCTCCACCATGACAGCACTTGTCCACATATGGCACCAACACCCTAATTGGGCTCCTCAGTGTTCGACAGCCCTACCTGTTGTGCCCCTTGGAATGGTTTTGTATTGTGTCTGTACTTTTTTAGGTCCCATTACTGTCACTCCCCAAATGTATCTGAGCTTTCACTTCAGAAATGAGTTTTCGCCTGACCAGGTGGTGGTGCAGTGGATAGAGCGTCGGACTGGGATGCGGAAGGACCCAGGTTCGAGACCTCGAGGTCGCCAGCTTGAGCGCGGGCTCATCTGGCTTGAGCAAAGAGCTCACCAGCTTAGACCCAAGGTCGCTGGCTCCAGCAGGGGGTTACTCGGTCTGCTGAAGGCCGGCGGTCAAGGCACATGTGAGAAAGCAATCAATGAACAACTAAGAAGTTGCAACGTGCAACGAGAAACTGATGATTGATGCTTCTCATCTCTCTCCGTTCCTGTCTGTCTGTCCCTGTCTATCTCTACCTCTGTAAAAAAAAAAAAAGAAATGAGTTTTCACTTACTGCTTCATTGCAGCCTGAGGTGGCAGTTTCCAAAGCAAAAGTCATCTTATGTATTTATTTTTATTGATTGATTTTAAAAAGAGAGAGGAAGGAGGGGGAGAGAGACATCGATTTGTTCTACTTAGTTGTGCATTTCTCTTTTTTTATGCTAATCTTTTTTAATTAATTATTTATTTTTACAGGGACAGAGAGTGAGTCAGAGAGAGGGATAGATAGGGACAGACAGGAACGGAGAGAGATGAGAAGCATCAATAATCAGTTTTCTGTTGCAACACCTTAGTTGTTCATTGATTGCTTTCTCATATGTGCCTTGACCGTGGGACTACAGCAGACTGACTAACCCTTTGCTCGAGTCAGCGACCTTGGGTCTAAGCTGGTGAGCTTTTTTTTGCTCAAGTCAGATGAACCCGTGCTCAGGCTGGCGACCTCGGGGTCTTGAACCTGGGCCCTTCCGCATCCCAGTCCAACACTCTATCCACTGTGTCACCGCCTGGTCAAGCTTAGTTGTGCATTTCATTGGTTGATTCTTTTTTTTTTTTAAATAATTTTATTTTTTTAATGGGGTGACGTCAATAAATCAGGATACATATATTTAAAGATAACATGTCCAGGTTATCTTGTTCAATTATGTTGCATACCCATCACCCAAAGTCAGATTGTCCTCTGTCACCTTCTATCTAGTTTTCTTTGTGCCTCTCCCCCTCCCCCTTTCCCTCTCCCTCTCCCCCCTCCCCCCCGTAACCACCACACTTTTATCGATGTCTCTTAGTCGCACTTTTATGTCCCGTCATTGGTTGATTCTTATATGGCCCTGACCGAGGATCAAGCCCACAGCCTTGGCATATCAGGACAACAGTCTAACCAACTGAGCCACTCGGCCAGGGCAAAGCAAATACCATTTTAAAATGTGTGTTGTGCCTTGGCCGGTTGGCTCAGTGGTAGAGTGTCGGCCACCGTGTGGAAGTCCTGGGTTTGATTCCTGGTCAGGGCCTATCTGCTTCTCTACCGTTCCTCCCCCTCCTTCCTCTCTCTCTTCCCCTCCTGCAGTCAAGGCTCCATTGGAGCAAAGTTGGCCTGGGTGCTGAGGATGGCTCCTGGCTTCTGCCTCAGGCGCTAGAATGGCTCTGGTTGCAGCAGAGCAACACCCCAGATGGGCAGAGCATCACCCCCTGGTGGGCATGCTGGGTGGATTCCCTGTCAGGCACATGTGGGAATCTCTGACTGCCTTCCTGCTTCCACTTCAGGGAAAAAAATAAAATAAAATAAATACAATGTGTGTTGTGGCCTGGCCTGTGGTGGTGCAGTGAATAAAGCCTCCACCTGAAATGCTGAGGATGCCGATTTGACATACCACAAGACATCAATGAACAACTAAAGTGAAGCAACTATGAGTTGATACTTCTCACTCCCTCGCTCCCGTCTCTCTTCTTCCTGTAAAATCAATAAATAAAATATAAAAAAATAAATTGTTTTAAAGTAATTTTTAAAAATGTGTTATTAAACCCTGTGCTTCTCAAAAATGGACGTCGTATTTGAACATAAAAGTTTAATTTTCTCTAATATCTTTGGTGGCTTCTGTGTTTACCCTTTTTTTTTTAAAGTTAGGTTGATATTTATTTATTTTTTGTGGCAGAGACAGAGTCAGAGAGAGAGAGGGATAGGGACAGACAGACAAGAAGGGAAAGAGATGAGAAGCATCAATTCTTCATCACAGTTCCTTAGTTGTTCATTGATTGATTTCTCATATGTGCCATAAGGGGTCACGCGGGGGCTACAGCAGACCAAGAGACCCCTTGCTTGAGCCAGCAACCTTGGGTCCAAGCTGGTGAGCTTTGCTCAAACCAAATGAGCCCACGCTCAAGCTGGTGACCTCAGGGTCTCGAACCTTGGTCCTCCACATCCCAGTCCAACGCTCTATCCACTGTGCCACCACCTGGTCTGGCTGTTTTTTCCTTGATGAAGGTAGTGCTTCTCAGTGGAGGCAGTTAATTCCTAGAGGTACCATTTGCTTTGATGGGAAGAAGTTCTGATGCTAAGGATAAACTATCTTTAGAAGAACCATCATTCCAAAGGTACTTTCACAGTGTGCTTGTCAGCATGTCTGCGTTTGGGAAGGGCGATGATGTTCCCTAGGTGGCACGAATTCTATTTTGCTGTCAGTGTCAGTTGGTTTGATTTAGAGACCGCCAAGTGAGAAAGAAGCCTGAGCTTATAAATGCTGCAGGATTGCTTAAGGATTTGTAGGACCACTGTTCCTCTTCCCACTTCACTGTAGGCCTGTGACAGCAGGCTCTGTGGGCCTGAGACAGCCTGTGGACACGAAGGGACCAAATAGGAGCCCTGGGGAGCCATCGTCCCTTGCTCAGCTGTGGTTCTGTCAGTGTTGGCTTAGCTTCCTACCTATGAAGTGTGACTGCAGGTACATTCTCCCCATAGATAAATCCCTGGGCCAGAGGTTTCAGACTCCAGAATCGGCATTTTAGCAAAGGACATAAGAGTACAGATTGCTGTTACATGGCAGAGACTGGGGCGGTGTCTCAGGATCAAACAGGATCCTATTTTTGTAGCAGAATGTGTGAATATTCACACAGAGCTATCTCAGGTCAGATTTTGCTTCCAAATGAATTTGTTTTCATATATGTGTATGTATAGATTTTTTTTTCTCTTTTTTTTGTTTCTTTTTATTTTCCAAGTGAGAGGAGGGGAGATAGACCTCCACAGGTGCCCTGACCAGGATTCACCTGGCAATCCCTGTCTGGAGCCAATGCTCTGCCGATCTGGGGCCATGCTTGCAACCAAGCTATTTTTAGCACTTGAGGCATAGACTCCATGGAGCCATCCTCCGTGCCCGGGGCTGATGTTCTAGAACCAATGGAGCCATAGCTGCGTGGGGGAAGAGAAAGAGAAGGGACCAGGGCTGGAGAAGCAGATAGTAGCTTCTTCTGGGTCCCTGACCGAGAATTGAACCTGGGACGTCCACATGCAGGGCTGATGCTCCACCACTGAGGTAACTGGCCAAGGCTCCCATGTATATATATTTCTAAAATTTGATTTTTCCCTGAGCTTGCTGGGTTTGGATTTGTGGAGAAGGGGTTGTGAGCAGACACCTATTCTTTGGCACTCTTGTAAGGTTGAATTAAGGTCCAGCACTGAGTTCCTTGGGTTTTGGAGTAAATCTGTGGCATCTGGGGGTTGGAGTAGCATTTTCTCACACATTGGGGTCTGTTCACAGTCAGGCTCTGATGCTGGCCACTGACATCCCTGCCCGAGTTTCTGATCTTCTCTGTTCTAAGTATTTGGTTATGAAATTGGGACAAAGAAGTGTGGACTTTTGATCTATTATCTACCTCAACTTTTCATTCCAGAGGAATGGAGGGGAAATTACACCTTTTTTTTAAATCAAGAGAATTAAAAATGTTCCCAAACTACTTAACAGGATTTATTTCTTAGAACCAGAAGTACCCAGTAAAGTCTAGGGACAGGATATTCATTGTAAAATCTAAAAAAATTAATAGAGATAAAAACCAGATTTATGACATGCCAGTAGGGGTGGGGCTTTTTAGTAACTCATGATGCACAGAATGAGAGAACGGGGTGGAGCCTCTGGCGTTCATGTTTTGAAGACTTAAATGATAACAATGGTCATAAGGATGATTATATAAAGAAAATCTTGGCCCTGGCCGGTTGGTTCAGTGGTAAAGCGTTGGCCTGGCGCGCAGGAGTCCCGGGTTCGATTCCCGGCCAGGACATACAGGAGAAGCGCCCATCTGCTTCTCCACCCCTCCCCCTCTCCTTCCTCTCTGTCTCTCTCTTCCCCTCCCGCAGCTGAGGCTCCATTGGAGCAAAGTTGGCCCGGGCGCTGAGGATGGCTCTGTGGCCTCTGCCTCAGGCGCTAGAATGGCTCTGATTGTGGCGGAGCTACACCCCAGATGGGCAGAGCATCGCCCCCTGGTGGGCATGCCAGGTCGATCCTGGTTGAGCACATGCGGGAGTCTGTCTGACTGCCTTCCCATTTCCAACTTAAGAAAAATACAAAAAAAAAAGAAAAAAAAAGAAAAGAAAAGAAAAGAAAATCTTGCCTGCAATGTGCTGAGTAATTCCGTTGAGAGAAAGTGTGTGTGTGTACAAGGAATAGTGTAGAAGAAGGGAGACACTGAAGTATTTCAGGGTCCCACAGACAGCACCAGGACAGCTCTCCATCCTGAGAGGGCCCCCCCTGGATGTCTCAGGTTCATCCTCACCACTCTGGAGAGCCCTCATCCCTCTGTCCTCACACACCTCCTCCTGCACCTATCTGGGAAGGGTAAAGAGGGCAAGGTTGCTTCTTCCTCTCTGTAGGACCAGCAGGTACTTACTTCTGTCTCTGGTGACATGCTGGGTGATTTTAAGCTTCTGTACTTTTTTTGTGTTTCCCAGATTTCATCACTGAGACTGTATTACTCCATCATGACGAAAGAGGTTATTAAAGAAAATTCTACCTAAGGCCATATAACTGCATAACAGATTAAGGGTTACCTGAAAATTGAACCCTTATTGTAAAAACCATTTATAAAATTTATCAGCTCATAGTCTTATCTTAGTAAGCATAATTTATCAACATCATTGAATTTTTTTTAGCTTATTTATGGACTTGTTGGTGGCTCTGGGTCATAATTCTGTGTGTCAATTTTTAATTTACAACAATATTCATCAAACTTGATACATTTGATTATCATTCTTGAAGTATTTGAGATATCAAAGTGCCATTATTCATGTAATACTGCTTATTAAATGAACTTACCTTTTTAAAACTTAAATTCACTTATTTTAAAGAAAACTTGGTCTCACTGCCCTAAACGGAAAACTAGTATGACCTGCCACGAATATTTCTGTTGAATTGATGAGGGCCCGGTCAGATGCAGTTGCCGGCAGAGACTTTGAGCCTTCGTTATGCTCTTCTGTTTCGTTAAACTGGAAGGCGAGCAAGCATTAGAGTGGGGTGAAGTGGAATGAGAGTGGCAGTAGGGAAGCAAAGCCCCCCCACCCCCGCCTGCATTCCACCCCTTCTTCAGGAGACTTGCATCTGATTTTGTGTGTCTGATGTGTGACCTCTTTCCAGAAGAATGGAGGGGAAAGGTCTGGGTGACGGGTTTGCATATCAAAGGTGCCAGCTCCCTGTCAGGTGGGTGCTTCTGTCATGACTCTATGGTCTTCCCACAATGCCCTGACCCACCCAGCTGATGACCATGACCCCCAGACTGACCTCGACTTCTTTTTAGCAGGAGACCACTGTCTGCAGTGTGAAGATGTCCACTCCAGACCCACCCCTGGGCGGAACTCCTCGGCCAGGCCCTTCCCCAGGCCCGGGCCCCTCCCCTGGAGCCATGTTGGGCCCTAGCCCTGGTCCCTCCCCTGGCTCTGCCCATAGCATGATGGGGCCCAGCCCGGGGCCTCCCTCAGCAGGACACCCCATCCCAAGCCAGGGACCTGGAGGGTACCCTCAGGACAACATGCACCAGATGCACAAGGTAGGGAGCCCTGAGCCCACTGCCCTAACCGGCTGGCTTCACCTGATCAATGGTGGGAGGTTGAGCCATTCATCTTGGCCCTACTGTGAGCTGATGGTTGTCATTCCACACAACTCCCGATACCCTGTCCCTCTGTCTCCCACATCTGTTGTTCTAGGTGGGAAATGTGGTAACATTACTCCTAAGTTGTCTTTCATTAATGAATAAAAATGTCCCAATCCTGAAAGGATAGTTTAAGGCACATGGACTCCTCCACTTGGGTTGCTCTATGCACCAGTGTAACCCACAGAGCAGGGCAGAGGATGCTGTTTGTCTCCATTTGGTCACCATTTACCTGGCTCGATCAGGGCAGCTTTTCAACACAGGTAGTTTTTCTTTTTTGTGTGTTCCTGGGAGGTGACTGGATGAAACTAGGAACTGTCCTCTTACATGTGTTAGCGTCTGCAGGACAGGGTGACATTTCTTGGCCTCAGGAACCACAGGTAGAAGATGGAGATGGTGCAGCTCTCTGATGAGAGCTCCCTGCTAACCCTCTGGGGTCCCTGCTGGGGCTGTCCATGATTTTGTACTCCCATTTCACTTCACCCTGCCCCCACCTATCAGGTATAGGTGGGTATTCTGCCCATTTTATGAATGAGGAACCAGTCTTAGAGATGGGCACTCTGAGTTGGTGGAAGATTCATCTCATCCCTCTGCTGTTCCCTGCCCTCCCATTTCTTACACATTTCTGTCACCTTTGGTACAGTACGCATCTTGTCACTGCCTTCCTGGGAAGCTGTTGGTGACTACCTCTCCACACACAAATTTAGGTCAGCTTCTCCCCCAGCACAGCCCCCTCTTTCCCTCTCTGCCCATTTCACTTCTTCCACCTGGAACTGTTTTGCAGACATCTGTGAGAGGCCTGCTCTGTGTCCAGCCCATGTCTGGGGCCTAGGAGTCAGGATCTGGCGATAGGACACCCCTATCTGTACAGAGCTCCTGTTGTATGTGGAGAGCAGCCCTCCCAAGAGCTCCTGGCAGCCTCCCGAGGGCCCCTCATGTTCCAGCAGGCACCCTCTCAGCCTCCTCTCACTGGACCCAGACTGTGCTGCAGTTGACTTTGTTGAGTCACTCATTAGACTTGAGTTGCCAAAGAGCAGGAAATTGCATTGACTGGGGTAGCCTAGCACAGTACCATGGAAGGGTCTTGAAAGATGTCCTCTTTTCCAGCCATTTCCGAAGGGAAGTGCTTAGTGTTGAGCATTAGGAGGGAAAATAGGTGTCATCATTCTGCCAAGGTCTGATAGTACCTCTTGGGAGGGACAGACTGATGCTGTAGTAGATAGCCCCCTCCCGCTGCTGGCAGAAGGCCAGTCTCAGATCAGTGAGGACATCTGATGTGTTGTTACCACACTTGTGGGCTGAAGTTTCTGTCTGTGACTCTGATTTACAGTCTCCCAAGGAAGATGGTCCCAGATCTGAAGATTTGTGGTCAAAAAGTCTCTTTATGACAACGAACAGGGAGTCCTAAGTCCTGGCTAAAACTACCCTGACCAGGAGCTGTCACTCATGTCCTTTCCTTGCACAATTTTGGCCCTCTGAAACTGTCTCCCTGCTCTTGCGAGGGGCCCTGGTCTGGTTGTCCCCTTGCCTTTTGACCACTGATCTCCTGGGCAGTCACTCGCCACTGGTTGGCATTATATTATGCATCTGCTTGACACCTAAGTAGCTGTCAGGACCATGTCTTAGACCTAAGCTGCTTGGTCATGTTAGCAATTCAGTAAATGCCATGGTGTTTTCAGTGACATTGAACTCTTGGGCACTGTTTGCGCTGCCCCTACCTCCTGTCCCGCCTTCTGATCCTGCCTTGGGGTTACCCCCTCTTGTAGCCAATGGAGTCCATCCATGAGAAGGGCATGTCGGATGACCCCCGCTACAACCAGATGAAGGGGATGGGGATGCGGACAGGGGGCCACGCAGGGATGGGGCCTCCGCCCAGCCCCATGGACCAGCACTCCCAAGGTATTGTTTTGTTTCCCTTCTTTCCTCATGTTTTTCACCGCTCAGGAGTCCTAGGTCATTTTCCAAATTGGGTCTTCCACAGGTAGACAGGGAGGACCCAAGACGGTGGGAAACCCCACCACAGAGGGCTGTTGAGCTTGGGCTTGGCTGGTGCCCTGCTTGGGCTGCCTGTCTCAGAGCAGCCCCAGGAGAGCAATGCTGCCGGGGACGAACTATGTTTAGGGCCGAGTGCGCGGCAGTGGCTGGGGAGGGCAGGCTCCTCGGGCTCTGGCACCACTCAGAGGTATATTAGAAATGCAGATTCCTGGGCACTGTTCCAGACCAGCTGGTCAGAATCTTGGAAGTGGAACCCAGGCTGTGCTTTAACAAGCATTCCAAGTGACTTTTCCAGAAGTTTGAGAAGTGACAGAGTGGTTGACTTCCTGTCATTAGGGAAGGGAGCTCAGGGGTTCCCCGGGTAACGGAAGTGAGGAGAGTGACCTGGCCAGGGCGAGAGGCAGGAGGGCAGTCCCAGAGAAAGCCTACATCTGTGTAACCTCTCAGTATGAACCACCAGCAACTTACTAGAATGTGGGCCAAACAAAACCAAGCACACCGGCTGCTGGTTAGGCTGCCAGTGTGTGCCCTCTGGGTGCCTCAGTTTTGAATCACAAGACTGAAGAAGTCTGGCCATCCCATGTCTCAGGGTTGTTGCCATTGTAAGCGTGGTAGAAAGGTTACTGTCTTTGCCTTAAAAATCACTAGATGTGTACTGCCGAGTGACCTCTCAAATTTGCATTTCCTGCAGGTTACCCCTCACCACTGGGTAGCTCTGAGCACGCCTCTAGTCCGGTTCCAGCCAGTGGCCCATCCTCGGGCCCACAAATGTCATCCGGGCCAGGAGGGGCCACGCTGGATGGTGCTGACCCCCAGGCTTTGGGACAACAGAACCGGGGCCCAACACCATTTAACCAGAACCAACTGCATCAGCTCAGAGCTCAGATCATGGCCTACAAGATGCTAGCCAGGGGGCAGCCTCTGCCCGACCACCTGCAGATGGCGGTACAGGGCAAGCGGCCAATGCCTGGTATGCAGCAGCAGGTGCCAACACTACCTCCACCCTCTGTGTCTGCAACAGGACCTGGCCCTGGCCCTGGCCCTGGCCCTGGCCCAGGACCAGCACCTCCAAATTACAGCAGGCCCCACGGTAAGGCCTGCCAGCCCTCAGGGGAGGAAGGGGTCTCAGCAAACTGACCATGTGGGGGCAGCAGTGTCAGACCTGGGCTCTGCTGCCCACAGGTTTCCCGCTTAGGGCTGGCACAGCGCCTGGTACTCAGGGCAGTCAGGCAGGCAGGCAAGGCTGCTGTCAGGATAGATGATCATTCTCCAGCACCCCTTCTCCCCCTTGAAGCCCACATAGAAGGGCTTGTTGAGTGTGTCCCCTGGAGACAGGGCTGCCTGCTGGGGTGGGTACAGGATGAACACAAAAGACATTTTATCTTGTTTGTTTCTCCCTGTGTGTAGGTATGGGAGGGCCCAACATGCCCCCCCCAGGACCTTCAGGTGTACCCCCTGGGATGCCGGGCCAACCCCCTGGAGGGCCTCCCAAGCCCTGGCCTGAAGGTGAGTTCCCTCTGCCTTGGTGACAGGTCTGTGCCCTGACTCCTCTCATGAGCTTACTTTGTACAGATCCTGAGATGAGCGTGGCCAGCGAAGGAGAGCCAAGGGTAGGTCCTTGCTTCTTCCTGCTGTCTTCTTAGTGTCTTACCTGTCCCTGGTTATATTCTAAAGGCTTGGGTTGTTTTCACTCCATGATTCATACCCACCTCTGTCCTGTGGGTCATGAAGATTCTGGGGTCTCTTTAAACTGATTACAAGAAGAAAAGGAAATGAATGAAGACCCCCCAGGACTCCATTGAGAGGCCATGGGGATGCACAGCCACAGACACACCCTTCAGGATGTGGTGCCTCCAAACCAGGAGGTCACAGCTGTCCCTGCTTTCCTCCTGGGATGCCCCCAACACTGAGGGAGGATGACAGGGTGGCTTGGGTTCTGTTTCTTCACCCTGTGCAGCCTCTCTTCCTTCTGTCAAATGTTATCAGCAAGTATCTGAGGGTCACTTCTGTTGGGTGGAAGCAGGAGACAAAATGGACTAATTTCTTCTCCTCTTAGAGCTTAAAGGTTAGTGATCAATGTGGACAAGCTTATCACTTAAATCAGACTTCTGCTGAACCCTGGTAGATGGAAATGGGGAAAATTTTTCCCAGGGAGACTGAATTCAGGGCCAGCACTTGGGTCAGTGCAGGATGTCAGGGATGGGCATTTAGGCCAAGATCTGGAAAAGGCTTGAGCCTTAAGGCTAGAGAGAAGAGACCCCTGAGTGAGAAGCTGTCTGCCATGCTCGTTCAGTGAGAGGTGGGGAGATGGGGCGTGTGGCCTGCAGTTTGTCTCTCCCTGGGACAGTGAGCACCAAGCAGGCTTCTGACTTCTACTTGGAATTGACCTGGAGCTCAACACTATACCCCTGCGGCTTGACTTTCCCCAGGACCCATGGCGAACGCTGCTGCCCCCACGAGTACACCTCAGAAACTGATTCCCCCTCAGCCTACGGGCCGTCCCTCACCCGCGCCTCCCGCTGTCCCACCCGCTGCCTCTCCTGTGATGCCACCCCAGACGCAGTCGCCAGGGCAGCCAGCCCAGCCTGCCCCCATGGTACCGCTGCACCAGAAGCAGAGCCGCATCACCCCCATCCAGAAACCCCGGGGCCTGGACCCTGTGGAGATTCTGCAGGAGCGGGAGTACAGGTGAGGGCGCTGCCACTTCAGGCCACCCCAACCCAGTCAGCCCTGACACACGATGGTGTGGTTCACACTTCCAAAGGCCAACAGGGTATGCAACCAGAAATCAATCACCTTCTGCCTTGTCTCCAGGCTCCTAGTTCCCCAGTTGGCATGTGTCCTTCCATGAAAATTCTGTGCCTATGGAAGCAAACAGATACAGGTAGCTCTACTGTTCATGGTGTGTGTACTGCTCCTCCTGTAGAAACACATTGTAGGAATCATCCCCTACCCATCCAAAAGGAGCTTTTCTTTTTTCTGGTTTCACAGCATTGTTCCTGGAGATGGCACATCATTTATTCAGCCAGTGCCCTGGCTGAATGGACCGTAGGTTATTTCTAATCTGGATTAAGACAATGCCATAGTAAGTACAAGGTGTGGCAAACGAAGGTTTACAGTTGTTTATGTGGGAAATAATACAATAACAAATAATAATAGAATAATAAATTGTTTTACATACAACTCAAAACCTATTTTTGCCCCACCCTATACACTTGTTTGTTTGTTTCTTATTTCATACATCTACACGTGTGTCAGAATAAATCCCTAAAAGGGGCATTGCTTGGATACAGGGGATGCACACAGGAGAATTTCTTAGATTCTGCAAAACTGACCCCCACGGAGATTGTACAGATATATAGCATGTTGGAATGAAAGTACTTGTTTCTCCTTGCCAACACCATATATCCAGCTTTGGTTCTTCAGCACTCAAAGGAAACCCTGCAAGCTCTGCAGTGGAGCCTTCTCATGTGTCACTAGTTGCTTACTGCTCCACCAAGGCCTCCAGGATGCCAGGCGCCATTTGGGATGCCTGACACATGGTAGGTCTGTGATGCTGCTTGGGGCACCTGAGATTCGCTCCCTGAGCACTTTGCATTTCCTGTTTCCCCATTGCATTTATAACTTCTTCTGGACAGGCCTCCCTTGGTCAGTGTAAATCCATGAGGGGGGAGGCTGTGCCTCATTCAGTGTATATTCTCAGATCCCTCAGTAAATCTTCGCCTAGTGACCAGCTCTAGAGTATATGCCACCTGTGTCATGGCTTGGCACGCCAGCCTCGGCAGCCAGGTGCCTCCCCTCCAGCTCCATCTGGACAGCTTGAGGATGACCTGTCCGGATATCTTCACGTTCTTCTGCTTTTCCCTCCTGTCTGTTCCCATAGCCTCACCATCCAGCAGCTGAAATGCCTAAGTCAGCTGCCCTGCCTGGTTTCCTGTTTGCTCTACCTGTGTGTTGTGGCTGGCATCCTTTTCTGAGCCATCTCCTGGCTCATGAGCAGCATCTTCCTCCCTCAAAGGATGGATTCATCTGAGGCTTCAGCTTTAAAGAAAAGGCATAAGTTGGCTCCTTGTAAGCAGTCTTCTCATTGCCTGTTCATTTTTCTGTCTTTGCACCTCAGGCTGCAGGCTCGCATCGCTCACCGAATTCAGGAACTTGAAAACCTACCTGGGTCGCTGGCTGGGGATTTACGAACCAAAGCAACGATTGAGCTTAAGGCCCTCAGGCTGCTTAACTTCCAGAGGCAGGTGGGTGCAGGTGTAGGCTGGGAGCTTTAGGAAAAGGGCCCTTTCTTTTTTTTTTTTTTGTATTTTTCTGAAGCTGGAAATGGGGAGGCATACGCCCAACCGGGATCCTCCCGGCATGCCCACCAGGGGGCGATGCTCTGCCCATCTTGGGGCTTGTTCTGCCGCAATCAGAGCCATTCTAGCGCCTGAGGCAGAGGCCACAGAGCCATCCTCAGCGCCGGGGCAAACTTTGCTCCAGTGGAGCCTTAGCTGTGGGAGGGGAAGAGAGAGACAGAGAGGAAGGAGAGGGGGAAGGGTGGAGAAGCAGATGGGCACTTCTCCTGTGTGCCCTGGCCGGGAATCGAACCCGGGACTCCTGCACGCCAGGCTGACACTCTACCACTGAGCCACCCGGCCAGGGCCAAAAAGGGTCCTTTCTGACAGTGTTGATGCTTAGTTTCAAATAATTGCTTGCTGGGCAATTTTTAAATATTCCTCAACCATTGAAAGCAGCTGTGCTCACCCACACTGTTAGCTCACTGTGCCCTCCTTCCTCTCCATGACCTGCACAGCAGTCACACATTGGGTATTATTCCTGGTATGAGTAAGTGCGGGTCTTCCCTAAGGTGGCAGTTACCAGTTTAAAGTTACCTCTATATCTGAGGGTGCTGTACTTTTGAATGATTCGTAAGAAATATTTTGTGTGTGGTTCAGAGAGGGCAGAGCTGGAGACCTGCAGGTATAAGAGGACCTCCTGCTGGGTGTCTGGAAGCAACTGTCGCCTGACCTGTGCTTGCCCTACCCCTGGGCCCTTTTCAGACATCCTCCACACACATGCATTTGTGCTTAGGGCATTTAGCAAGGACCCTTCTGGAGGCAGCAGTGTTCTGCCTAGCTTGCACTGTGTAATTGTGCATTTTGTGTGGACATGATCAAGGTGTGCCCATGTTTCTCTTCCTTCCTGAAGCTGCGGCAGGAAGTGGTGGTGTGCATGAGGAGGGACACAGCCCTCGAGACGGCCCTAAATGCCAAGGCCTACAAGCGCAGCAAGCGGCAGTCCCTGCGTGAGGCCCGCATCACCGAGAAGCTGGAGAAGCAGCAGAAGATCGAGCAAGAGCGCAAGCGCCGGCAGAAGCACCAGGTGCGTGCGCAGCAGCTGTGCAGCTTACCTTGCTGCCCACCTGTACATTGGGGTCCTTGCAGCTCGCACATCGTTGTGTCTTGTTTCATGTCAAAAAGTTTCTCTTTTCTGGGTTTTTTGTTGTTGTTGTTGTTGTTGTTGTTGTTTTACAGGGACAGAGAGAGAGTCAGAGAGAGGGATAGATAGGGACAGATAGGAACGGAGAGAGATGAGAAGCATCAATCATCAGTTTCTCGATTGGTTGCTTTCTCATATGTGCCTTGACCACGGGCCTTCAGCAGACCGAGTAACCCCTTGCTTGAGCCAACGACCTTGGGTCCAAGCTGGTGAGCTTTTTGCTCAAACCAGATGAGCCCGCGCTCAAGCTGGCAACCTCGAGGTCTCGAACCTGGGTCCTCCGCATCCCAGTCTGACACTCTATCCACTGCACCACCGCCTGCTCAGGCATCTTTTCTGTTTATGATAAGAGTATTATAGGCACTAAGAACACATTATTGGACAAAACTGAGTGGTAGGGGAAGATGTGCCATAGTCCCCAGGGCATAGAACACGTTGGGAGGTGATAGGATGTAAGGAAACACGATGCAGCGATGGGGAGCAGTTGACACAGAGCGGTTGGGGGAGTTTGTTCTGAGGACGTGAGACTGAACACCTCCTCTGAACTAAGGGAGTGGGTGCCCCATGAATATGTGGGCAAAGAGCTTTCCAGGTAGCCAAGGAGGTGCTGACGCCCTGGGGCTGATAGGTGCTGTGTGTTCTTTGTAAAGCAAGTATCCCTGTGGAGCCAGAGTGGAGCAAGGGGGAAGGTGGAAGGAGGTGAGGACAGGGAGGGGACAACTGGAGTGCAGGGCCTGTGTGCCAAGGGGACAAATTGGACTATTACTCTGAGTGAGGTAGGAGCCATGGCATCTCCTGAGCAGAATAGGAACTGATTTAAGTTAGATTTTTACAAGATCAGTCAAGGAGACCAAAATCTCAAGTAGGATTTGGGATGATTCGTTTATTTATTGTTCACTCATTATATTTTCTGAAGTTTTCTTCCAGTTAATACCTATTACTGGTATACTTTAAAATAACAGCCATCAGTACTTAGTATAGACCACTCTTTACATTTTGGTATATATATCATTTCAGCCTCATTCTGTATACAGGTAGTAATCAAGCACTAGGATAGGCATTCTTGTTCTTGAATTTTTTGGCCAGTCTTTGCTAATCTTTTTCTTCCTTCCCCTCCCTCCCTCCCTCCCTCCCCCCCCCCTTCTTTCTTTCTTTTTATTAATTTTACAGTAGGGTGTTGGGGGAAGTGAGAAGTATCAACCCACAATTTTTTCACTTTAGTTGTTCATTGCTTGCTTTTAGTATGTGCTTTGATTGGGCAAGCCCAGGGTTTTGACCTGGTGACCTCAGCGTTCTAGGTCAGTGTTTTGTCCACTGCATGACCACAGGTCAGGCTATTAAAAAAAAAATCCCTAGAGTGGAATAACTTGGTTGGAGGGCGGGAAGCACTAATGTTCATGCCAGCTTGTCTTAGCAGGGTTGATTGTCTGTTGTATACAAAGGAGGGCCTTTCCAATCACAGTCCTCAGCACTGAGACTTTTTTTAAATTAAGTGAGAGAGATGGGGGAGAGAGAGAGAGAGAGAGAGAGGGACAGACAGACAGATAGGTAGGGAGAGAGATGAGAAGCATTAACTCATAGTTGTGGCACTTTCATTTGTTCATTGATTGCTTTCTCATACCTCCCTTAAAGGGGTTCCCTTGCTTAAGCCAGTGACCTTAGGCTTCAAGCCAGTGACCATGAGGTCATGTCTATGATCCCATGCTCAAGCTGGTCAACCTTGGGGTTTCGAACCTGGGTCCTCAGCATCCTAGGTCGATGCTCTATCCACTGTGCCACCTCCTGATCAGGCCCCCTAGCATTGAATTTTATCCTGAACACAAAGAATATGAACCTCCCTCATAGGCAAACAGTGTTGCAATATTGTTTATGTCCTCTTGCTTTTAAATAAGCTGCCTTTGATGTTTTGTCTCTCTCAGGAAAGTGTTATAGTGACTCCTGTTGAGTAAGCAGTCTTGACTTGTGTGTCCCTGTAGGAATACCTCAACAGCATTCTTCAGCATGCCAAGGATTTCAAAGAATATCACCGATCGGTCACAGGCAAAATTCAGAAACTCACAAAGGCAGTGGCCACGTACCATGCCAACACAGAGCGGGAACAGAAGAAGGAAAATGAAAGAATTGAGAAGGAGAGAATGCGGAGGCTCATGGTAAAATTCTGCATTTGTAACTGCCTAGCCCTTTGTGTGTACACTGCGTATGGCAGGGACCAGGAATCCATCACCCTGTGTTACGCTGAGGCATTTGCTGCTCAGAATTAGAGGTAGAGAAAGAAAGGGCTTGGGTCAAAGAACTGGCCTCAGACCTTTGCCTGGTCACATCAACCATTACAGAGACTGCATGACTGTGGCCTGTTAGCTGGCTGCTTGTGTCCTCCAGAAAATGTAGGTGGCAGCCCCTTCTGGCTGTGAGCCACCAATGGTGTGATCTGGATCCCCCTTCCCCCCACTCTTTGTTTTTGACCATTTATTTCTGGATGATTCTCTAATTGGGCAAATACTGACAGGTATTACTGGGGCCATAGTAGTAGTAAAGAGAAATACATGGCCCCTGCCCTCCTGGGGCTCCTGCTAGCCCTAGAGAGATAGATGCCCAAGTGAAACAAACAGCTTTGGGTGGTGGAAAGTACACTGAGGAGAATGAAGCAGGACATGGATGGGATTAACAGGGTGGGCATGACCCACGAATGCAGAAATCTGGAGAAAGTGCCTCCTAGGGGTAGAGGAACCAAGGTCAAGGGCCCGAGGTGGGAAAAAGCCAATTACAGTGGTACTTTGAGATACGAATTTAATTAGTTCTGTAACTGAGCTCGTAAGTCAGTCAACTCGTATATCAATCTGCTGATACTGGACCTGTGCGCCAACGCGCCAACTAGCGGCAGCTCTTCCCGAATCATGACTCGTATCGGAATTTCACTTGGATCTTGAACAAAAAGAATGGACTGAGTCACAGCTCAGATTTTAAAAAAAATTTGTATGTTGGTCTGTTTGTATCTCAAGGTAACACTGTACAAAGCACAGCAAATGGCCCTTGGATCAAAAGGATGTTTCAGAGGAGTGAAGTTCTAGTCCCAAGGGTGGGTCACATGGGGCCCTGCAGGCCATGAGAAGGGCTTTCGATTTAATGCTGAACATGATGGGGAGTCACAGAGGCAATAAGCTGGGGAGTGATGTGATCTGATTTATTCTTAGAAAGCCAGGAGGGGCTTGCTACAGAGGGTCTGTGGATGAGCTATTCTTGGACCAGGTAGAGAAAAGGGTTTGGATGTGGGCATGTTTGAGAAGAGAGGGGACAGGACTTGATACTGGCCTTTATAAACAGCTTTGGGCAGGACCAGGTCTGTCCAGCAGGTACCTTCAGGGCCTGCCTCTGGGTAGGAGTCGGGAAAATACTGCAGGGAGAGGCAGTAGTTATGCAAAAGGCCTACGTACAGGACAGCACTGGGTGCTGATGGACAAGCATGTCTCCTAAACAAACCCTGTAACCGCACGCTTTTGCAGGCGGAAGATGAGGAAGGTTACCGGAAGCTCATCGACCAGAAGAAGGACAAGCGCCTGGCCTACCTCTTGCAGCAGACAGATGAGTATGTGGCTAACCTCACAGAGCTGGTGCGGCAGCACAAGGCTGCCCAGGTAGCCAAGGAGAAAAAGAAGAAGAAGAAAAAGAAGGTACACTGGGGACTGGAGTAGTTCTCTTGGTGTGTGTTACCTCAGTCTCCCCATCAGGGCATGACTGTCTCTCTCTACTTCCAGAAGGCAGAAAATGCAGAAGGACAGACGCCTGCAATAGGACCTGATGGTGAGGTGAGGAACCAGGGATTTCTTTTCATGAAAATGTCAACCCAGCCCTGGAGCTTAGGTCTAGTTTATTCTTTTTTTAAACTGTAGAAGCTATATATGATGATGGTGAGACTCCATATACATCCCCTGCCTCAATTCTGCCCCTCCTCAATCCTACCCAGAGGAAACATTGTTAACTACTGGGTATTTTTTTCCAGACCTTTGTGCACATGTGCCATGTGGTTTATTTTACAGTTTTTACTTTAACATAATTTCAGATTCACGAGAGGTGTAAGAACAGTACAAAAAAGTACAAAGAATTTATGTGTACTGTTTGCCCAGCTTCCATTATCACATATTTTTTCCTAAACCATCTGAGCATCAGATGCAGACATGGTAGCCCTTTTCCTCCATGTAGCTCAGTGTGTATTTCTTAAAAACAAGGTCTTTCTTTTCCGTAACCACAATGATCAACAACTGAAAATGAATGTGGACGCAGTAGTATGATCTAATCCACAGCCCCAATGAAGGTTTTTCCAATTGTCCCTCTAGTGTCTTCACAGTTGTAGAAAACCTTGGTTCACATGTCACATTGGTTCAAAGCCTTTTGTCTTTGAACTTGGACTGCTCCTCACTTTTTTTTTTTTTTACTTTTATAATCTTGGCATTTTTGGAGAAGAGGATAGGCCAGGTTATTTCCTACAGTGGCCTTCAGTTTGATTTTGACTGATGTTTCCTTGTCATTAGAATCAGGTTATGTGTTTTGTCAGGAAGACCCTAAAGTAACACTTTGTCCTTGATGCGTCACATTGGGAGAGTATGGCATAGTTTTTTTTCTATAACTGGTGCTTTTGACCTTGATCCTTGATCCCTTGGTGTTGTCCAGGGCATCCCTACTATTTTTTCTTTTATAATTAAGAACCATGAGGGAGATACTTAAGACTGTGTACATATATTGTAACTCCAGATACTCCCACCCAGTGGTTTCAGCATCTGTTGATTATCTCTGCCTCTATCTGTTTTTGCTTTAGTGGTTGTAAAATGATTTGTTTTCCTCCATCGTTCCTTTGTAGTTGGCTTTCTGTGGGAAAGGAAAAGCTTTCTCTTCTTTCCTATTTGGCCCAAGGGCCATAGTTTGCCAACCCTTGGTGCCAACTCATGGATTTTTTAGTTTAATCCCTCATTGTTGTTATTTATGTTCATGCTCAAATTGTTTCAGTTTGGACCAATAGGTGCCCCTTCAAATTGGTTCCTGCGTCCTTTTAATGTGTCCCCATCATTCTTTGGGAACTTCTTTTTTGTACACTAAAATGATCCAGGCTTACCTTCTGCTTTTCTTGCCTGAGCCCTGGAATCAGCCATTTCTCCAAGGAGCCTTGGTTTCTTTTCTCAAAGAAGATTTTGAAATAAAACATCTAGGAATGTTCATTGCTCCTGGGTGTCATTGCATCATCCAGGCCCTCTCAGCAGAAGGATGCGGGAAATGTGTGTATGTGTACATCAGTTCTGCATTGCTATCTGTATTTTCGTACATTAAAAACCTTTTTTTTTTCTAATTTTTTTATTATTATTATTTACTCATTTTGCAGAGGAGGGAGAGAGCAAGAGAGGGAGGGGGATGAGCAGGAGGCATCAGCTCCCATATGTGCCCTGACCGGGCAAGCCCAGGCTTTCAAATCAGTGACCTTGGTGCTCCATGTCAACACTTGATCCACTGCGCCACCACTGGTCAGGCTAAAAACCTTGAAGTCACACTTATACCACCAATTCTAATCCAGCTCCATGGGATTATTTCTGTCCCTCTCCCTTCTATATTGATACAGCAGAAAGCTGGCTCCCATTAGCCATGATATATTTCCCTATTTGCTCAGTCACAGAATACACAGGATGTACATTGAGAATTGCTAATGCGTTCCCCTTGGTTAAAGGAGCATCCTAGCTAGAGGTCAGTTTTTGGAGTCGTCATCCCTGGAGTCTGTTCTGCACGTACTATATACAGAAGTTACCTGGATTAGTTCTCCCTTGTGCCCTTGTCAGTTTGGTTTCCCCTACCCTTGTTGGTTTTATTTATTTACTTACATTGTTGATTTATTTAGTGTGTGAAAAACTAGCTTGTTCCAAAAGTCAGAACCATACAAAGTGGCCCTCTCAGAGAAGGGTTGTTGTCCCCATCTTTCCAGAACATTCCTGCCCACCTCCTGAAAGCAATTAATTATTCTGACATAATACACTCATTTGGGAGAAAGATATATAAAAATGAGATGTGTAAATAAGAAACATTGTTTTTAGGACCTTCCCTGACCCCTGCTCATCCTACTTCCTGGAGGGAAACGATGAGGAACCACCGAGTGTTTGCTCCTGCCCTTTCTGTGCATGAGCTGCTCCGAGGTTTTCTTTCTCTCGCCTAGCCTTGTTCTCAGCCGTCTCCTCATGTAACTCATGGACACTTGCCCTATTCTTTCTAATGTCACTGAAATGATATACTACTTACAGAAAAAAATTAAACAATAACATGAAAAGTAGAAGCCCAGGCATGCATAGTGATTCCTGATTGACATCTTTATACTTCCTGAAATCTTTATGCTTATATCCTCTGTTTTATTTTGGGACTATTTGGGTCAATCTAGACATTAGTTAGACTTTCCCCACTTAGCCGAATATCTTGTGCCACTTTCCATATCAGGTTATTAATTCTATTTTCATTTTACTGTGTTGACATGTTAGAACCCATTTCATAATTCAGACTGACAACTCCTTAGGTTGCTTCCCATTTATAGCTGTTACGAAGATCCTGCACTGAGCAGCTTTTTACCTCCTCCCCTAGTGGCGGTTATTTCCGTTGTTTTCTTTTTTCCTATTGCGTACGTTGTTGTAATGAGCCTCCTTGTATATTTGTTACCTTTTGATGATCTCTTAGTCAGCTTGGGCTACCATAGCAAAACACCATAGTACCATAGCCTGGATGGCTTAAATAACAGACATTTATGTTCTCACCATTCCAGAGGCTGGAAATCCAAGATCAAGGTGCAGCAAGATTGCTTCCTGGTGAGGGCTCTCTTTCTGGCCTGTTTTGTAACAGAAGCATCACTCAGTGGTGGCTGTGAATTATCCTTACTCCAGCCAGTGGTTCTGTCTTGCCTGTGCATCTGAATCATCTGGGGAGGTTTTATAATACTGTAGAGCAATTGAATCAATTCTTGGGGTGGGCAGGTGAAGGCCTCAGCACTGTTAAGCACTCCCAAAGAGCACTCTGGTAAAAGTCACCGATTGAGGGTTCATGCATCAGGGGTTGGTGTGTCACATACCCCTCACCCCACGGTGGACCACTTTGAAGGTGAGGTTTTAACTGGCATGGAGACTAATCTCTTTGTACTATGCAGATGGTGGTGTTGGTGAGTGCAACACTTTGGAGAGGAGGAATGGGAGGTATAAGTCCTGGAAGAGGCTATTAGTAAACAAAACTTAACTGAGTAAATTTGAAGGTTTAATTGGTTTTATTCAATGATTCATGAATTGGGTAGCATCTCATCTAGCAAACATATCCTGAGGGGTTTATACAAGACGGAAGGCTTTTATAGAAATGAGGATAGATCAAGAAAGTTAGCAAGGAAAAATTGGTTGAGCTGGCTTTCAGTTCTCTAGGCTTGCTGCTATGTAAGAGGAAAACCTTTCTCCTGCTGGCCTACTAAAAGTAGATTCACTTTCTTTTGGGGAGTGCAAGGTAGGTAGGTCTCTTCCTGTCGGGGTCTGTAGTTGACTGCTATTCGGGGTAATTGACTTAAAGTGGTAGGGCCTGAGAGCCCCCTTTACAGGCCTTCCAACTCCAGTTTTAGTTTAATTTAATTGGATCCAATTTAGTTGATCCAATTTATTTTATTATATTTTAGTTTAATTTAGTTTTGCCTAACCAGACAGTGGTGCAGTGGATAGAGCATTGACCTGGAATGCTGAAGATCCAGGTTCGAAACTCTGAGGTCGCTGGCTTGAGTGTGGGCTCCTCTGGCTTGAGCGTGGGGCCGCTGGCTTGAACATGTAATAATAGACATGACCTCATGGTCACTGGCTCAACTTGAGCCCCCTGGTCAAGGCACATATGAGAAAACAATCAATGAACAACTAAAGTGCCGCAACAACATGTTGATGCCTCTCATCTCTCTCCCTTCTTGTCTCTCTGTCCATCCCTTCCTTCCCTCCCTTTCTCACAAAAAAAGAAAAAGAAAGGAACAAAAAAATAGTTTAGTTTTTTATTGATTGATTTAAGAGAGAGCAGAGTGAGAAGCATCAACTCATAGTTGCTTCACTTTAGTTCATGGATCACTTCTCATGTGCTTTGTGGGGGGTTGTGCGGGGTTGTAAGCCGAGCCAGTGACCTTTGGGCTCAAGCCTGCAACCTCAGGTTTAGAACCCAGGACCTCGGCATCCCAGTTTGATGCTCTGTCCACTGCTACACCACCAGTCAGGCTGCAACTTTTGTTTATTAATATTCACAGTGCAAACAAAGGTTTAAACCAAGAACTTCATTTTTTTTTTTTTTTTGATAGGGACAGACAGACAGGAAGGTAGACAGATGAGAATCATCGGTTCTTCATTGTAGCACCTTAGTTGTTCATTGATTGCTTTCTCATATGTGCCTTGACGGAGGGGGAGGGACTATAGCAGAGTGAGTGACCCCTTGCTCAAACCAGTGACCTTGGGCTTACGCCAGTGTCCTTTGGGCTCAAGCCAGTGACCATGGGGTCATGTCTGTGACCCCATGTTCAAGCTGGTGAGCTGGTGCTCAAGTTGGATGAGCCCGCACCCAAGCCAGCAACCTTGGGGTTTCGAACCTGGGTCCTCCACATTTCAGTCTGATGCTCTATGCACTGCGCCACCACCTGGTTAGGCTAGAACTTCATTCTTATGAAGTGTTTGTCCAGGAAACTTAAAGGGGAAAATGTTCATCCAAAGTTGGTATCTCAAAATGAAAAATCAGAATTTTGTATTTGTTGCTAAGAGGAAGTTCGTTGTTTTATTTTTCAAATATTCCAGTTAGCTATTTAACAAAAAAGAATGAGGACCCTTGGTAAATAACAAATATAGTATAAATGGAAAAAAACAAGGGCCATAAGAATGTGAATAGTACAGTCATTTGTGTGCAAATGGGGAGAAGCCAACCTTTTTTTCTTGTGCATGGAATTGATCTGGAAATATGCACAAGAAACTGATACTGGTGGGCATCCATGAAGAGGGAAACTGTCAGCTGGGGCACAGGGGATGGGGGTGAATCCATACTCTATACTATTTTAAATTTTAAACTATTATTACCTACTTAGAATTTAAAATGTGTAAGTCAGTTACCTCCAAGAAATTGCTGTCATCAGTGGGTTACATTTTTTCCTGAATTATTAATATACAGCTAACCCATTTTCACAACCACTGGCAATGGTTATGTGCCTCTTTTGGGGAATAGAGTTGTCAGGGCACTTCCCCAGTTGGCCCTGGTTAGTGAAGATCTGAGGTATGGATACCACAGAACCTAAAGTCACACTAGTGTCTCTTTTTCAGCCTCTGGATGAGACCAGCCAAATGAGTGACCTGCCTGTGAAAGTGATCCATGTGGAGAGTGGGAAGATCCTTACAGGCACAGACGCCCCCAAGGCGGGGCAGCTGGAGGCCTGGCTTGAGATGAACCCAGGGTGAGTGAGGCCTTGAGTTCCAGGTGCTGCTAGGATCCTGAGTCAGCCTTGTTCCATGGGAGCTGGCTGGCCACTGGGGGTGATTGTGCTTGTGTTCAGAAACAAGCCAATTTGCTGAGGTAAGTGCATGCTAGTTTGGGGAAGATTTTATACTAAAACACTAATGTTTTTTATAGGTATGAAGTAGCTCCAAGATCTGATAGTGAAGAAAGTGGCTCAGAAGAAGAGGAGGAGGTAAGAAGAGTCCTATTCCTTCTGTCAAAGCCCTTGGTGCTCTGTAGCAATGATCTCTCTCCCTGGTACATTGGTCATCCCTGCATATTGTGACCCTTTCACACTCCGCTTGGGCATCATGTGGGACAAGAGATGGGCAGAGGACAGCCGAGGCCCCAATCCTGATGGAAAGTTGGTGCTTTAGAGCTGCTCTGTCCAACACAGTAGCCTTTAGCCACACATGACTGCTTTAATTTTAAATTAATCAAATTAAGTAGAATTTAAAACTCATGTCCTTGATCACATTGGCTGCTTTTCAAATAGTCAACAGCCTTCTGCCCAAAAGAAATAATCAGTATGAAGTTGTGAGCATTAAATCACATACATGCTGGCACATTATAATCTCTTAATTGAAAATACTGTAGATGGTTACATATAAGTGCAATCATGTGTTATTGGTCTTTCTCTGCCTGGCTTATTTCACTTAGCACAGTAATCTCCAGGTCCATCCATGCTATTGCAGAAGATAAGATTTCCTTCTTTTTCATGGCCATGTACTATTCCATCATCTGTATGTAACCACAGCTTTTTTATACACTTGTCCAGTGATAGACACTTGGACTGTTTCCAGATCTTGGCTATTGTAAACAATGCTGCAATAAACATGGGCACTCCTGTCTTCTTTTGAATTAGTGTTTTGGGATTCTTAGGATATATTCCTAAAAGTGGGATAGCTGAGTCAAAGGCAGTTCCATTTTTAATTTTTTGAGGAAAGGCCATACTGTTCTCCACAGTGGCTGCACCAGTCTGCATTCCCACCAGCAGTGCAGGATGGTAGTTAAGTTGATTTCTGTGAGGTAGAGGAATAAGTTCATTTTTTTCGCTATGGATATCCACTTGACACAGCACCATTCAGTGAAAATACTATTCTTTATTATTCTTTCCCTCAATTTGTCTTGGTACTTTTGTGTGAAATGAGTTGACCATAAATGCGAGGGTTTGTTTCCTTTTTTACTTGATTTATTGCGGTGACATTGATTAATAAAATTATATAGGTTTCAGGTATACAATTCTATAATACAGCATCTGTATATTGTATTATGTGTTCACCACCCCAAGTCAAGTCTCCTTCCGTTACTGATTATTCCCCTTTTATCCTCTTCTACCTCCCCCTCCCCCAGGGGTTTCTGACTCAGTTTTATTCTGTTGGTCTCTGTGTTTGTTTTTGTTCTTCTACCATTATTTTAACTTATAATTAGTTTTGAAACAGGTAATGTTACACTTCTCTAACTTGATTGCTTTTCTCTTCTAGATTCTTACATTCCCATATAAATTTTAGGGTTATCTCATTAATTACTGCAAAAGTGCTGGGATTTTTATTGGGTTTGAGTTGAATCTTTTTATCAAGAGGGGGGAATCAGCTTTGAAAAGATATTTTTCAAAGATTCTATTTATTGATTTTAGAGAGAAGGGAGAGAGAGAAAGGGGTGAGGAGGAGTGGGAAGCATCAACTCATAGTAGTTGCTTCTTCTCATATGTACCTTGACCAGGCAAACCCAGGGTTTCCAACCAGCGAACTCAGCATTCCAGGTCGATGCTTTATCCACTGAGCCATCTCAGATCAGGGATCTTAAAAATATGTCATCTTCCAATCTGTTTTTTTGTTTTGTTTTTTGTTTTTTTTACAGAGACAGAGAGAGAGTCAGAGAGAGGGATAGATAGGGACAGACAGATAGGAATGGAGAGAGATGAGAAGCATCAATCATCAGTTTTTCATTGTGACACTGTAGTTGTTCATTGATTGCTTTCTCATATGTGCCTTGACTGTGGGCCTTCAGCAGATCGAGTAAACCCTTGCACAAGCCAGCAACTTTGTGTCCAAGCTGGTGACCTCGGGGTCTCGAACCTGGGTCCTCCGCATCCCAGTCCAAAGCTTTATCCACTGCACCACCGCCTGGTCAGGCATCTTCCAATCTGTTAACATGGAATGTTTCTTCTTTTATTTTGATCATCTTTAATTTCTCTTAGCAATGTTTTATAGTTTTTAGAGTTTATACTTTTTGTCAGATTTATTCTTAAATATTTATTCCTTTGATGCTATTATGAATAGAATTTTCTAATTGTATTTATGGGTCTTTTATTGCTATTACATGGAAATACAATTTTTATATTGATTTTGAAATGTTGATCTTGTAGCTTTGAACTTGCTAAACTCATATTGTTAGTTCTGATAGTTTTATTGTGTTTGTAGATTCTTTAGAATTTTCACATACAGGATTATGCCATTTGTAAATAATGGCAATTTTACTACTTCCCTTTCTGTCTGTGTGCCTTCAATTTTTTTTTTCTTGCTTCATCGCACTGGCTAAATTCTTTAGGACAATATTCATAGAAGTGTCGACAGCCGACATCCTTGCCTTCTTTCCGATTTTAGAGGTAATGGATTCAATCTGTCACTGCTGTTTGGTGTTAGCTGGAGGGTTTTTGTAGATACTCTTATCAGTTTGAGTAACTTCTAATCCTAGTAAATGAAAGTTTTTATCAGGAGTGGGCTAGATTTTGTCTTCCACTTTTTCTGTCTATTGAGTTGATTATCTGGGTTTTGTCTGTTACCTACTAATATGCTTTACTATATAAATCAACTTTTGGATATTAAACTAACCTTGCATTCCTGGTATAAGTTCTACTTTGTCTCGGTATACAATCTTTTCTGTATATGAAAGTGTTGCTGATATTTTACTGAAGACTTTTGGGTCTATATTCATGAGAGATATTGGTCTATAGTTTTCTTGTGATATTTTTGAGTGGCTTTGATATAGGTTAACATTGGCCATATAGAATGGATTGGAAAATGTTCCCTCCTTCTCTACTTTTGAGAGTTTATGAAGAATTGGTATTAATCTTAAAATATTTGATATAATTCTCCAGGCAAGCTATCTGGGACTGGCCTTTTCATTGTGAAAAGATTTTTAGTTACTAAGTCAATTCGTTCTTATGGGTTTCATTCAGATTTGTCTACTTTTTTAATTATTTTTTTAATTTATTGATTGATTTTTTAAAAAGAGAGGAAGGGTGAGAAACAGCCAGACAGGAATAGTCATCTGTTTCTGTATGTGCCCTGACCAGGGATCGAACCAGCAACCTTTACATATTGGGACGAGGCTCTAACCATCCAAGCTCTCTGACCAGGGCAGATTTGTCTACTTCTTGAGTCAGTTTTTTTTTTTGTTTTATTTTGTTTTTTATATTTTATGTATTGATTTGAGAGAGAGAAAGGCCATGGGTGAGGGTGGAGGAGCTGGAAGGCTCAACTTGTGGTTGCTTCTTGTATGTTCCCTGACCAGACAAACCTGGGGATTTGAACTGATAACCTCAGCATTCCAGGTTGGCGTGTTATCCACTGTTTTTTCACAGGTCAGGCTGGGTCAGTTTTAATAATTTGTGTCTTTCTAGGAGTTTGTCCATTTCATCTTAGTTATTTGTTGGCGTAACATTACTTAGTAGTTCCTTATATTTCTTTGATAGTTCTTTATCATGTTTCACTGCTCATTTTTGATAATTTGGTAATTTTTTTTTAAGTCAGCTAAGCTTATTTACTGATTTGAGACTTTTGTCTCCTAATACAGCAGTTTAAAGCTATAAATTTTCTTCTAAGCACTGCTTAAGCTGCAGTCCATACTTTTTAATATGTTGTTTTTGTTTTCATTTGGTTCAAAATATTTTTCTAATTTACCCTGTGATTTTTTTTTTTTTTTTGATCCTTGGTTCATTTAGAGTTGTGTATTAAAATTTCAGCATTTGAGAATTTTCCAGACTCTTTTCTTTTTCTTTTTTAATCTTATATCTCTTCAGGAAAACAGCACTGTTGAGTGTCTATTATATCCTAAAGAGAACCTCATTCTTAGCTGTTTTTAGCCCCATAAACTTTCTTTGAAATGACCTATTTGTTTTCAATTCCTGATTCTCTGTGGTATGAGAAGATACTTTAATTTTAATTCTTGTAAATTTATTGAGACTCATTTTATGGCTTAGCATTTTAGAGAATGTTTCATGTTCACTTGAAAAGGATTCTGTAGTCTTTGGTTGAAGTGTTCTATATATCAGTGGTCCCCAACCCCCGGGCCGCGAACCGTACTGGTCCGTGGACCATTTGGTACTGGTGTGCAGAGAAAGAATAAATAACTTATATTATTTTCGTTTTATTTATATTTAAGTCTGAACAATGTTTTATTTTTTAAAAATGACCAGATTCCCTCTGTTACATCCGTGTAAGACTCACTCTTGACGCTTGTCTCGGTCACATGATACATTTATCCATCCCACCGTAAAGGCCAATCTGTGAAAGTATTTTCTGACATTAAACCGGTCCGTGGCCCAAAAAAGGTTGGGGACCACTGCTATATATGGTAGTTAAGTTGAGTTGGTAGATTGTATTGTTTGGGTCATATATATTTTTGCTGATTTTTCTGTAATTATTCTATCACTTTTTGTGAATTAAGTAGTAAAATCAACCCTTTTCTTGAATTGTCTTATTTCTTGTGTGTGTGATAGAGAGGGACAGACAGGCAGGAAGGGAGAGAGATGAGAAGCGTCAATTCTTCGTTGTGGCTCCTTAGTTCATTGATTGCTTTCTCATGTGTGCCTTGACCTGGGAGCAGGGGGATAGGAGCTACAGCAGAGTGAGTGACCCCCTCCTTAAGCCAGCAACTTTGGGCTCAAGCCAGCAACCTTGGCCTTCAAGCCAGTGACCTTTGGGCTCAAGCCAGCGACCATGGGGTCATGTTTATGATCCCACGCTCAAGCTAGTGAACTCGTGCTCAAGCTGGTGACTTCAGGGTTTCGAACCTGGGTCCTCCGCATCCCAGTCCGATGCTCTTTCCACTGTGCCACCGCCTGGTCAGGCTCTTTTTAAATTTTGTTAATTTTTGCTTCATTTATTTTGATGCTCTGTTGATATACTTAGTTGTTCTTAATATAAGGTCTGCCGGGAAGTTCTGTCCGTTTCTATCACAACAAGTTTCGACACGTAAGCACATGTTTATTTGGCGCATGTGTGCCTCTCTATTTTTATCACTTAATGTATACATACTGACGTAGCAAATTAACTAAAACAAAGTTGATTCACGTTAGTCTTATGTGTGAAGCGATAGTGTACCCATGCTACTGATAAAGTTCATTTACGCCACTGTATTGTATACGAATTTCAACAAGAAAGAAATGCTACAGAAGCATGTAGAAATTTATTGAAAGTGTTTTGTGAAGGTACAGTTTCTGATAGGACATGCAGAAGATGGTTCGAAAAATTCGAAACAGGTGATTTCGACCTTTCTGATAAGCCACGTTCTAGGCGACCATCTTTGATTGATGATGATGTTGTTAAGACCATATTGGATCAAGATCCTTTTCTGACAACATCGGAGATCGTAGAAAGGCTTAATTCAGCTCAGCAAACCATTTCGAACCATATTCAGAAGATAGGATTGGTGTGGAAATATATTATTTAATAAAGTTTATTGACAGTAAAAAAAAATTGTATTTTGTTTTATTCCAAAAACAGAACTTTCTGGTAGACCTTATATATTTAATATTTTATCATTATAAAATATCTTTTCTTTAGTAAGTTTTTTGTTTCAAAGTTTTTGTTTGATATTAGTGTGGTCACTCCAACTTTCTTATGGTTACTGTTTGCATGATGTGAATTTGTCCGTTATTTTACTTTAAAGCTATGTGTTCATTTGAATTTAAATAGTAGATAGCTGGGTCTTGCTTTTTTTCTAGTATGAAACTATCTGCATTTTGAGTTTTATGCTGTTCACATTTAATTTAATTATCAGTGATTTTGTTTACATTTGCCATTTTGCTATTTCTTTGTCTCCTGCCTTTTCCCCTCTATTCCTCCTTTACTGCCTATTTTTTTGTTAACTATTTTTTAGTGTAGCATTTTATTCTCTAGTTTTTATTACTAAACTTATTCAGTTATTTGCTTTAATTGCTCTGAGGATTATAATATGCATCATAATTTATCACAGTATACTTTAAGGGTAATAATTCTATTCTAGTAAAATACAGAAATTTTGCTACAGTATAACTTCTTTGCTCTTATTCCTTTGTGCTGTTGTTGCATATATTAACATTCTAACGTGTTATAATTCAGCAATAATCTTTTTTTGAGAGAGATAAAAGAAGCATCAGCTTCTAATTGGTTCACTTTAGTTGTCTATTGATTGCTTCTTGTATGTGCCTTGATTGGGGTGCGGGAGGGTGGCTGAAGCTGAGCCAGTGACCTTCAGATTGTGTTGATGATTCCACTTCCAAGCTGGCAAGCCCGCTCTCAAGCCAGGAACCTCGGGGCTTCAAACTGGGGACCTCAGTGTCTGGGTTGATGCTCTGTTCACTGTGCCACCATCTGTCAGGCTTAGTCTTCTAATTAATAATTTATATATATAGTCTTATGTCTTAGTCTTAAAAAGTTAGTAAAGAAAAAGTAAGAGGAAATATATTTATTTACTTATTATTTAGTCTTTTATATTGGTATGTATTTACCATTTCTGATGCTCTTTATTTCTCCTTGTGGATTCGAGTTACTGTCTGCTGTTATTCCCTTTTAACTCAGACTTCTTTTAGCATTTATTATAAGGCATGTTTGCTAGCAACAAATTCTGTCTTTGTTTATCTGGGAAGGTATTTCTTTAGCTTTCATTTTAGAAGGATAATTTTAAAGGACATAGAAATATTTGTTGACAGCCTTTTTCCTTTTGAATGTGTCATTCTACTGCATTCTAGCTTCTTGTTTTAAATGAGAATTTAACCACTAATTGTATTGATACTTCTCTGTTCTTGATGATTTGTTTTTCTCTTGATTTCAGGATTTTCTGTTTGTTTTACACTTAGCAGTTTGTGGAACTTCTTTGTATTTATTTTCCTTGGTGTTTGTTCAGCTTTTTATCTAGGTAGTTTCATGCTTTCCATCAAATCTAGGGAGTTTATTCTTTCTAAGTCTTTTATTGACATTCTGTATTGATTCATTGTGCTTAAAAGATGCTTTCCTTTCGTTCTTTGGATATATTTGTAATACCTCTGAACATATTTATAATAATAGTTGCTTCAGAGATTATATTTTAAGTTCACCATCTGGGAATACAGACAGATTCAGTTGCTTTTTCCTGATTTTTTTTTTTTGTATTTTTTGTATTTTTGTATTTTTCTGAAGCTGGAAACAGGGAGAGACAGTAAGACAGACTCCCGCATGCGCCCGACCGGGATCCACCCGGCATGCCCACCAAGGGCGACGCTCTGCCCACCAGGGGGCGATGCTCTGCCCCTCCGGGGCATCGCTCTGCCGCGACCAGAGCCACTCTAGCGCCTGGGGCAGAGGCCAAGGAGCCATCCCCAGCGCCCGGGCCATCTTTGCTCCAATGGAGCCTTGGCTGCGGGAGGGGAAGAGAGAGACAGAGAGGAAGGAGGGGGGGGGTGGAGAAGCAAATGGGCGCTTCTCCTATGTGCCCTGGCCGGGAATCGAACCCGGGTCCCCCGCACGCCAGGCCGACGCTCTACCGCTGAGCCAACCGGCCAGGGCACTTTTTCCTGATTATTGATTACACTTTCCTCTGCATTGTGGTACTGTAATGTTGTGGGGGGAACTTATAACACTTTAGGTTCTGACTTCATCCCTGGGGGGATTGTTTTGTTGATATTGTTTGCTTGGTTAGTAATTTACCTGGGCTAAATATGTGGAATTGTTTCACCAATGGTGTGTATGTACTGCCTTTAGTGTCTGCTCAATTTATTGTTTTGGTTTTGTTCTAATTTTTATTTTTAATCATAGTTCTCAAGGAGTAGGAAGTGTTTATTCATAACTTAGTAGTCATCCAATTATTGGGCAGAGACTGTGTTCAAACACGGCTCTCCTGCCAATGGAGCTGTGTATATAGGGGAAACACCTTCCAAGTTCAGGCCATTTTCAAGTCCGCCCTGGCTCTTACTTCCTGCGTGGTCTTTTCTTGCGTCCTCAGCATGTGGGCATATTCTCGGCCAATAATATGCTTTCGGTGACAACTGAAAGCCTCACGTGCACTGACAGTGCTCTGGAGTGGGCATCACCCATGGCCGAGTCCCCATGACAGTCCCCATCTGCCTCAGCCACCAGTCTCCTGCCTGCCCTTCTGGCAGGACTTTCACGTGGACCTGGTGGGTAGGTAGGATGGAGGCAGTCCTGAGTAAGAACACTGCCAATTCTTACCTGAAGTTCAGCAATATTTCTCAATCTGCTAGAGCTCTGAAATGGTTGCTTTTGCCAGTTTTGTCCAGGTATTAAAGAGAGAATTTGCTCATTCAGACTTAACCTACAGTCTCACCCTTATTTTAATTTCAGAAATGTTAATGTCAGTTAATCGCTATCATGATTTCTTTTTTGGGCCCAAAAGGTGTGTGCTGTTATCACCTATTTATTATTCAAAATGACCTATCAGATCATTTTGCATTCCTTGAGAGAAATCGCATTAGTTTTTTGTTGGAATTATTTAACAGATTAATATAAATTTTTAAATTTTTATAGTAGTTCTATTATACATAAAGAAAATAATTAGTAGGACTTTGTATGATTTATACAGGAATGCAAGGATGGTTACTCTCAGGAAATACATTCATGGATATTTTATGTATATGTCACGTAAAATCCCTGTATTATCTCAGTTAATGCTGAAAAATTCCATTCATGAAACAACATTTACGCTTAACTTATAGATTTATTAAAAACCTTTTAGTAAATTAGGGTGCCTGTTATCACCAATATAATTTGACATATTTTAGATGTTTTTAACCATTTTGATAAAGCTGGAGATAAGTCAAGAGCAATGAATATTGAAAATTGGCTCTTAAATGTTTTATACTGAGAAAATCCAAGAGATTCCAGTGCAAAACTGCTTGACTAGGTTGGACAAGGAATGAATGTGTAGTATACATTGTGTAACAAGGGCAGCGGCATGAAGAATCTATTAGTAACAAAAACACAAAGTACCCTGAGGTGTGCTAGGAAAACTAAAAATAATATACTGAGCAATTAAAAAGGAGTTGCAAAGAAGAAGGACATGATGGTTGTAAAAATATCAGTTAGTTCCAAAAGTGTGTTTTTCTCTGTGCCTGTCCCTGTGGGACGTCTTGAGGTAACAGACTTGTCTCTCGGCAGGAGGAGGAAGAGGAGCAACCCCAGCCAGCGCAGCCTCCCAGCCTGCCTGTGGAGGAGAAGAAGAAAATTCCAGATCCAGACAGTGATGACGTCTCTGAGGTGGACGCCCGGCACATCATTGAGTAAGGCATCTCTGCACACACTCCTCCTTCGCCAGCTTTCTTCACGGGGGTGCAGGCTGGGCCTTTAGAACGCCAGCTTCTCCGTGGATGGCACACACCACTGTCCAGCTGGCAGCCACTGGGAGACTGCAAGTGGAAGTCCAGTCTGGGTGCTTCTGCCCTCCCCCCACTTTCCCGGATTGGTACTTGCTGCCTTTCCTGTCTGTAGACTGCCCAGGTACACTTTTGCTTCTCTTAAGGCTTAGGTCATGGGTCCTCAATCAGAAAGGGCTGCTCTAGAGTCTTGTGTCTGAAATATATTGTCACAAATAGAAATGTGTGTACTCACGTGTTGATTCTGTTTGCTTCCAGAAATGCTAAGCAAGATGTTGATGACGAATATGGTGTGTCCCAGGCCCTTGCTCGTGGCTTGCAGTCCTATTATGCGGTGGCCCATGCTGTCACCGAGAGAGTGGATAAGCAGTCGGCACTTATGGTCAATGGTGTCCTCAAACAGTACCAGGTGAGGCAGGATGGAGCCATGCCCACATAGCAGTCTTGACACATGGGTTCCCAGCTTGTCAGAAACTGCTAAAGTTGGACAGACCCATGGTCACATTTTACTCCTTTTCTCTGGATACCTCACTTTTTCTCTCTAAGCCTTAGTTTCCCCATCTGTAAAGTAGAAACACGATCTGTTAGGTTAGCCACCAGGAGGAAATGAAACATTGCAATATATCAGTATTATCTGGTGGTTGCTTGATCTGTCTGTGCAAGGCAGAATCACAGCGTGTTCTATGCTGTTAGCTTCTGAATCCCCAACAACTCTGCATTAGGCACTGTTATCCTCTGCATTTTACAAGATGGGCAGTATGCATGTGAGGAACAGAGAAGTGTATTGATTTATCAAAATTTCACAGCTTGGGAGTGGTCTGGTCGCTCCAGTACTGGACCCAGGTTTGGGCACAGGTCCATGTTCCCTGGAGCTCTGTGCAGTGTGGGACAGTGAAGAGCTAGAGTTTAAATGTCCAGAGCTTGAGCCCTGGACTTAGCTCCTGTGTGAAGGTAAAGTGACACTGGTGCTAAGGCTCGTGTCAGGCCTCTCCTGGATCAACCAAGGGTCAGACATTTCTGTCTTAGCAGAAATGTCTCCTTCTGTGACCACATATCCCAAGCTTATTTATGAGCTCCCAGGAGGCAGCTGGTTTATCTCCAATTAAAGAACACATCTCGCCCTGGCCGGTTGGCTCAGCGGTAGAGCGTTGGCCTGGCGTGCGGGGGACCCGGGTTCGATTCCCGGCCAGGGCACATAGGAGAAGCGCCCATTTGCTTCTCCACCCCCCCCCCCCTCCTTCCTCTCTGTCTCTCTCTTCCCCTCCCGCAGCCAAGGCTCCATTGGAGCAAAGATGGCCCGGGCGCTGGGGATGGCTCCTTGGCCTCTGCCCCAGGCACTAGAGTGGCTCTGGTCGCGGCAGAGTGACGCCCCAGAGGGGCAGAGCATCGCCCCCTGGTGGGCAGAGCGTAGCCCCTGGTGGGCGTGCTGGGTGGATCCCGGTCGGGCGCATGCGGGAGTCTGTCTGACTGTCTCTCCCCGTTTCCAGCTTTAGAAAAATACAAAAAAAAAAAAAAAAATTAAAGAACACATCTCCTTTATTTTTCGTTTGGTTATGACCCCTACTCCCCAACTTTCCTTGAAAGAACTCTCAGAACCTCCATACCAATATCAGGTTCCAAAGAGACTAAGCCACTGACCAGTGGAAATTTTCAGTGGCCAGTGTAATCAGAGGAATCAGAACTTGGTTAGAAGTTACTTCCTTAATGTTATGAAAATTTCCAAGTTTTCCTTCATAACATTCTATATTCTATTTAAAAACAGTCTTCTCTTGCCTGACCACGCACTGGCGCAGTGGATAGAGGACCCAGGTTTGAAACCCTGAGGTCACTCGCTGGCTTGAGCACAGGCTCATCCAGCTTGAGCCCTTGCTCACCAGGCTTGAGTGCAGGGTCACTGGCTTGAGCGTGGGATCATAGACATGACTCCATGGTCGCTGGCTTGAGCTCAAAGGTAGCTGGCTTGAAGTGAAGGTTGCTGGCTTGAGCTCAAAGGTAGCTGGCTTGAAGTGAAGGTTGCTGGCTTGAGCCCAAGGTTGCTAGCTGGAGCAAGGGGTCACTCACTCTGCTGTAGCCCCCGGTCAAGGCACATATGAGAAAGCAATCAGTGAACAATGAAGGTGCCACAATGAAGAATTTATGCTTCTCATCTC
This sequence comes from Saccopteryx leptura, assembly GCF_036850995.1. NCBI lineage: Eukaryota > Metazoa > Chordata > Mammalia > Chiroptera > Emballonuridae > Saccopteryx > Saccopteryx leptura. The sequence continues at coordinate 251,385,638 of NC_089503.1, read as the reverse complement.
TATCCCTTTCTGTCTGTCCCTGTCTGTCCCTCTCTCTGTCTCTCTCGCTAAAACAAACAAACAAAAACCGTCTTCTCATTAACTAGACCTCTTTAGAAACTAGAAACCCTTTCAGCTTGTATTGCAGAAACCTTACAAGCTCTGGAAAGCTCTTAGTTAATCTTGACACAGTGGTTAGGGAGTTGTTGGTCGTGGGGTGATTCATCAGGTCCCCTGAAACCCTCATGATCTCTGAATTGAGTGCCACATGGCTGTGGGCAGGTTTGTCCCAGTGTGCTATGTGGCTTGGTGTTAGGCAGTGACAGATGGACCTTGTAACAGAAGCTTAAGTTTTCATGTGTATCTGAAAAACAAATTTTATATATAGTGCATATATTATTAACACAGCAACCCTATGATTTTGTAAGAATGACCGCTGAGAATGAGGCTAAAGGTAAAAAGAGTGGAGTGATTGAAATTAAAACAGAATAAAGATAGCTATGGGCAGTTGGTGGGGCAAACTTATTCCAGGTTGTGCAGAAGTCTCTGAAATGTAGGGAATGCTCTCAATCCTGCCCTGGGCTTCAGTGCTGGCCGCCTCTCACTTGGCAGATCAAGGGCTTGGAGTGGCTGGTGTCCCTGTACAACAACAACCTGAACGGCATCCTGGCCGACGAGATGGGCCTGGGCAAGACCATCCAGACCATCGCGCTCATCACGTACCTCATGGAGCACAAGCGCATCAACGGGCCCTTCCTCATCATTGTGCCTCTCTCGTAAGTGCACCCACCCCTGAGGCCTGGGGTGTCCAGTGTGAGTACCCCACTGCTCGTCTTCATTGGTACCCCAGTCTCCATTTACACATCTGTGTGTTAGTTTACTCGAGCTTCCCTAACAAAGTACCACAGCTTCGTGGCTTAAACACAGGCATGATTTCCCCAGAGGCCATACATCTGAGAACAAGGCATCGGTAGTGCTGGTTTCTTCTGCGGCTGCTCAGTCTTGCAGATGGTCATCTTCTCCCTATATACTCGCACTGTCTATATCCTAATTTCCTCTTCTTATAAGGACACCAGTCATTGGATTTGGGCCCATCCCGATGACTTTATTTTAACTTCATTACCTCTTTAGAAACCCTTTCCGCTGTTACATTCTGATGGTTATGGTGTTAGGACTTCAACATGTGGATATTATGTAGACCCAACTAAGCCCATAACAGCCTCTCTGTGGTTTCAGAGGCAGGATGGGAAAGGGCTGGTGATGGTGTTCATTCTTTATATCAACTGGGGCGGGTATCACAGGAACTGAAGATCCTCCTGCTAGAAGACTGGAGTGGAGCCATTTGAGCAAACACTGTTGCCTCCTCCTACTGGTGGCACAGGAGCCGTGTCAGTCCCAGTGCAGCCCTGGTGACACAGATGGGCAGGTGTGGTGGGGCCTGGGTTCCTAGTCAGCGTCCTGAGGTTCTCACCTGCCACCTGTTTGCACCGCTGTTCTCTTCCTCCTTGCAGACCCCTCTCTGGGTAGCCCTCTTCCCAACCCAGCCTGTGTCACAAAATGCCTCACCTGCCCCAGGGTGTTATTGGAAGCCCCAAGGTCCCCTTTCATTGACCAGCTAAGGTCACATGTCCAATTATGGGCTTAAGGGGATGGTCTGCTTTGATGTCAGGCTTACTGTGTGTGCATTTGGCCTGGCCCTGAAAGGGAACCCCTTAATTTCTGCCCAGCACTCAGTAGGGACCACGTCATCATCAGATCAGTAGATGAAAGGGAGAATGGGAAGCCGAGTGCTCGTGCGTCCTGCCTTTAAGACTGCCAGGCCCAGTGGCCACACACCCGTGGGTGCGGATACCAGTATCCCACAAGAATTTAACTTGGAGAAATTTATTTTATTTTTTTTGCCTTTCTTCCCTCTTGGTGACATAAAATAAGCTGCCTTAGCAGGCTTCGTAGAGAGGACTGTTTCCAGTGCAGTAGGCGGTCCAAGCTGGCAGGTGCCGTGCCACTTCCTCCCTGGTGGTCAGACCTAATTGGCATCTCAGCTTCCCACTGCACTTGCCTGTGCACAGCCTCACAGCCCTCTCTGTTCCCGCAGGGTGTGACTTCATCTCTCACGGCTTTCTCCAGTGTGCTGTTCTGTAACCTGGGTTTTTTACTTTTAACTTCTCATTTTAAAATGGTTTCAGATTTATAATAATTGCAAAAATAGTATAAAGAATCCCTAAACTTACCTTTCACCTAGCCTCCGAAATCTTACATAACCCAGGACAGTTAACACCAGGAAGGGAACAGTGACTTAGTACTGTTAATGAATCTAGAGGTGTTCTTCAGTTGTCTCTTTCCCCCATTAATAATCTTTTAGGGTCCCTAATCCCACTTTGCGTTTTGTTGTCACATTCTCTGTTAATGTTTGTGACAGTTCCCAAGTCTGTCTTCTTCCTTTATAATCTTGACATTTGAATACTGGCTGTTCCTCTGACTTTGTGTATGTGTGATGTGCCCATTTCTGAAATTCTGGGAGAATCCCTTAAGTCAGTCATCCCCAACCTTTTTTGGGCCACGGAGCAGTTTAATGTCAGAAAATATTTTCACAGACCGGCCTTTAGTGTGGGACAGATAAATGTATCACGTGACCGAGACAAGCGTCAAGAGTGAGTCTTAGATGGATGTAAAAAAAGGGAATCTGGTCATTTTTAAAAAATAAAACATTGTTCAGACTTAAATATAAATAAAATGGAAATAATGTAAGTTATTTATTCTTTCTCTGCGGACCGGTACCAAATGGCCCACAAACCGGTACTAGTCCGCGGCCTGGGGGTTGGGGACCACTGCCTTAAGAGGGATGCTGTGCCCTTTTTGGGGCCTCATGTCAGGAGGCCTGAGATGAAGATAACTTTGGCCTTGGTAATGTGGGGTCTGCCCATTTCCCCACATAAATCTAAGAGCTCTCCTTTGTAATTCTAGGTCTCTTTTGGGATGGCACTTAGAAACCATGTAAATACCTTGTCTGTCATTATATTTTATTAGTAATTTTAGCATCTATCAGTTAAATCTCACCTGAAATGATGATTCCTGTGAGAAGTGCCAAATAGAGGATTTCTCTTTTCATGAGAAGCATCACTCATAGCTAGGGCACTTCATTGATTGCTTCTTGTATGTGCCTTGACCTGGGGGTTCCAGTTGAGCCAGTGATATCTTGCTCAAGTCAGCGACCTTGGGCTTCAAGCCAGCGACCATGGGATGTTGTGTACGATCCCACGTCCCAGGTCGACACTCTATCCACTGTGCCACCACTGGTCAGGCCATTTGTGTGGTTCTTTATATCATACTGGGCTCTGTCATTATAAGAGCCCAGAATGGACAGTATCTCTTATTAAGCAAAACATGTTCATATTTTAGTCTCAGCTAGGACCGCATGCTTCATTCTAGGGTTTTCTCCTTGTTTATTTTTTTGTTTCTAGTGTACATATATAGCATTTTCACAATAGTTAACCTGTGAGAACCAACTTTACCACCTAGAGTATTATGTTTAGATCCAGTTCCTTTCATCTTGAGGCTTACAGTTTCCAATTAAAACACATTTTTTTGAAGGTTATTTAAGTTGGTACCTTCGGCCATTCCCTTTAGTGAGGTTATGCCATGTGTTGATCATCAGCCTTTTACACCCATGCTCCATCCAGACAAGGGTCCAGTCTGTCAGAAGTCACCTCCTCCAAGCCAGAAGATCTGTGCCTAGAAAATGTTTATTGACTTTGAGCATTCAGCTGTCCCATCCACCAGTTGGGATGTATAGCTCTCCACTGTGAGTTTGTCTTGCCTCCCTCTTGACTGACCTCTGTCTTCCATCTGTCTCCTCGTATCACCCCCTGAATCTTTCTTGGCCCTTCTCCCCTCCTATTGCACATGGTCCCCACACTTCAGGCTTTAGTAGTCCTTGGCTTCTCTCTCTTGGGCTCCCCCATTGCTCCCTTCAACAGAAGCCAGACCTCAGTGACTAGACCAGGGAAATCCTACTGATCCTTAGTAGGGAGAAGTCAGTCTAGGGCCAGGCCATCTGAAGCGGGCCCAGTGGTTTTAAGGTGCCATCATGGCCCCTGGGTCCTGCACTTTTCTGTTTACTCATTCTTAGCATGTGACTTCTGCTATCAAACTTCTTACCTCATGGTTGCAAAATGGTTGCACTGTTTCCCATCATCTCATCTCAGTTCCCAGCATAATGGGAAGGGCAGAGGGCAGCAAGAGCATATGGCACTGAGTCTCCTTGCTCCTCACCCTCCTTCAAGAACTTGCTTTCCCTGGCATTCACTCCAGCAACTCGAGTTTTAATCTTATTAATTCCGACTGTGTCCACTTGGTTGGCCCTGCCTGCCAAGGAGCCTGGGAGCTGTGAGTTTAAGGTAGAAACAGCACCACCACCCACATGGAACTGAGCAGTCTGCCACTCAGCCTTTGAATCCTGTCTTTACAAATCACCCAGTCTAGACTTTCTGTGAGTGAGATACCTCCTTTACCCAAAACTTTGTGTCCCAGTATTTTTCTGAGAATTTGCTCACTTGTGAATTTGGCTTTATTATTGTCATCACCCTCTCCAATGCCTCTGTCTCATAATCCCAAGTGACCTATCCCTCCTTACAAACCTTCTTCCGGCCCCCATATCCAGTTACTTCCTATCTTTCAGTCCTTTTCTTGGCCTTGCTCACCCCATGGAGGAGCAGCCACAAGTTCTCACTCCTATCTGTTCCTGATCCTCCAGTCCTCTGCCTGAATCTGGCTTGGTCTTACCTGCTCACTGTCTTCATTCTGTGTCTTACTGGGCAGGAGCCCACAGTGGCTGCCATTTTTATTTTGAGCTGGCATAAAGATCCAGGTGGTATCTCCCATACTCCCTGTTCTCCATAGCATGATCTCTAACATGGTTCTGAACCTGACACGGAGCACCGTCAGCCTGTGCCTTTTTCCTGGCAACAGGGCTGCAGCACATGGCTTATTCTCACAGAGGGCTTTGACCCCCACAGTGGTGACAGAGAACTCGTCTCTAAGGTTCAACCTCTGAGTCTAGCTCTCTTCTTACTTCCTGTCTCCTGCTCAAGCTGACCCAGGCTCCTCCCTGACCCTGTCCACACCGCTATACTTTTGTGTGTCCCTATTTCTTCCACCTGGGGCACCTTCCTTTCCTTCTCTCACTCAGCCGCCATTGGAGACGATCAGTTACTCTTCCAGCTCTGAGGGTCACGGTCACGTTGCCCTCACTTCCCAGCAGAGGTTGGTATGAACAGTGAGCTGTTGTTGGTTGAATAGGACCTGACTGTTCCTTCATTGTTTCCATCAGAACGCTGTCAAACTGGGCATACGAATTTGACAAGTGGGCCCCCTCCGTGGTGAAGGTGTCCTACAAGGTATGTCACAGCCTGAGGAGGTGAACATAGGGGAGGGCAGGGTAGAAGAGTAGGAAATGCAGATTAGTGAAGAAGGAAGTCAATTTGGATTGATAACATGAGGCATTTGTGCACATTTCCTGTGTTATACACCGGGGATCATGGTGGTAATGCAGGTTTGAGATCATTTATTTATTTTGGGGAGTAATGCTTATTTTTAAGTAAAGTTACAGACTAATTTGTGGGTGACATTGATGTAGTCTCAAAGAATCTTATTCTCACCTGAGCTTTGGTTGAAATTCATTCAAGTACAATGACTTATCTAGGATCAGTTTACCTTGTGAAGTGGGGATTAATGTTACTTATTGCCCTGATGGGGAAACAGAGGTATCTGGCCCCGTGGTGGCGACAGAAGACTGGTCTGTAAGGTCCAACTTCTGAGCCTCATGTAGCCACTTAGTAGCAGAGTCAGGTTGTGCCTGACCACTGTGCTCCCAGGTCCAGGCTCTTTGCCCATGATGGGGAGGGGGTCTCAGCAGAAGGAACAGCATGTGTGGGGAAAACTTGGTACATTTGAGGAGTTCTAAGTAGTTCTGGCAAAAGCTTATGGGACCCAGTGAAGATCAGTCTGTTTAAAATATGAGCCTGGAGAATGCTGGCCCTGGTCACATAGCTCAGGAGTTTGGACCTGGAAGAGGGATGGGGCTGATTTGCTGATGGGAAATAGGCTGGAGCTGCCATCGTGGGGTGATCTTGGTAGCTGGCATTCGAGTGTGAGATTTATAGGAGGAGGTCCTGGTTTCTAGCTTGGAGGCCTGAAATGGGAGCTAGGAAGAGGCAGGTAGCTGATTGGTCACTGGGACTGAGGCAAATGGTGGTGCAAGCAGCAAGCCTCCCAGAACGCCCGGGCTGCCAGTGGCCCACAGGCCTTTCTCTGCTTCCTGCAGTTGGTACTCGGCAGGTTGGGGTTGGAGGACAGGAGCCAGCAGCCTTGGCCAGCTCTCCTCCCTGATCAGGGTGCTGTGACCTGACCCCCACATCCCTGGGAGGCTGACATGTGCGTATCTTGTTGTCTTCACAGGGCTCTCCAGCAGCCAGACGTGCTTTCGTCCCACAGCTCCGGAGTGGCAAGTTCAACGTCTTGCTAACGACATATGAGTACATCATTAAAGACAAGCACATCCTTGCAAAGGTAGTGTGTTCTCATGTAAAACACCCGGCCTAGGTGCTCAGTATTGTCAGGGAGCATGTAATCTTGCCCAGTCCTAGATTGTCACGTTTGTGTCACACTTCACATCTTCTCAACACCCCTTGCAAGTAATTTTTCACTGATTCCCCTCCAGATGTATATAAAGACAGCTGCTGTGTGTGTGTCAAAGGTCCTAGTCAAGGTGACCTTGGGTTTGCCTGACTGTCCCAGGCTGGCCCAGGGTTAGGTCCAGAGATGAGGTTGTCTATGTAGCACATGGATGAGCTCCTGGGGCTTTTGCCCAAAGATGCCTGCCTGCAGTGTCCTTGGTAGGGCCATGGAGAAGCTAGCCTTCTCTTTACCTGTCTTTAAGAGACCTCAGCTCTCCCTTCCTGGTGGCTGTGCCTCCCCCAGCACAGCCATGGTGAAACCGCCCAAGAAGCTGTCTGAGGCCGCGTGGCCCATCGGACTTGGGCTGCTGGGCTGGTACATTCATGGGGGCTGTGCAGACCTCTTATCTGACGTAGTTGTGAAGGTGGCTCTAGTTAGGCTATAGTGAATTTCTGAGAGCATACTGTGTCCCAGATGTAAAACAGACACCATTCCTTGTCTACAAAAAGCTTGTTTCCTGGTTTGAGGAGGGGGCGAGGCTATAGATGATGTATCTGGTCTCACCACTAACCATCCAGTGGAGTACAACAGAGGGTAGAGTCTTTGATCTAGGGATGGAGGAGATGTTTACAAGTGACCACAGCTCTGGGGCTGGATCAAAATGATAATGGCTGCTTGATAGGTATCTTTAAGCCCACAGGTGAGGAAAGTGAGGCCCAGAGAATAGCTGTCCAGTGTGCGGGTCACCCTCTAACAACACAAAACCATCTAACAGCAGCTTTAAATAACACTCTGCAATAGGGGTTTCTTATGGGAGAGGGCTGCTGCACCCTCTGCAGTCAGATGTGCCTCTGACATGCACTGCCTTACTCAGGCCCCACTGCCCCCAGGAGGCTGAGTCTATCAGTGCGGATAGACTCAGCATTAAGCCCATATCCATCAGATGTGTAGCCACCAACAGGCTCATGGTGCAGCCCTAGACCCCCAGGCTTATGCTCTGAACCTGCCTGTGCCACACCTACCTTTAGAAGGCACAGCTTGCTGATTGTAGAATGTACTTACTGCTGCACCACATTTCCCTATAGATGCATCCTGTCCCCACCAGTGGGCCCCTCTGGTCAGTGGGAGGTAGGCTGTTTGGGGGATTTTTCTCTGCTACATATTAGCATATATAATTTTGGGGGAAAAAACAGAGTACTTTTCTGCAACTTGCTTTGTTCATCTCACAGCAGGGGCATGTCTCCGTCAGTCTGTCCTCATCCCGTGCTTTATAGAGTCATATTGTGTGGCTATGTCTTAGTGAGGTGGTCCTTTGTTGGGACATTGTCATGCCCACCTTTTCCACCTCAATGGCTCTTCCTCCTGGAACCGTCTTGCCTAATGGCTGTGAGAGTATCGCTCAGGTAACCCCACAGCCTTTCCTCTGAACGCTTGCTTTTGGGCCTGCAGATCCGTTGGAAGTACATGATCGTGGATGAAGGCCACCGCATGAAAAACCACCACTGCAAACTGACACAGGTCCTTAACACACACTATGTGGCCCCTCGCCGCCTGCTGCTGACAGGCACGCCACTGCAGAATAAGCTCCCTGAGCTCTGGGCACTCCTCAACTTTCTGCTGCCCACCATCTTCAAGAGCTGCAGCACCTTTGAGCAGTGGTTCAATGCGCCCTTTGCCATGACTGGAGAAAAGGTAGGTGTGTGTGGCCAGCCATGTGGTAGCAGGGTGGGGCAGGGAACCATGATCGTGGGCTATCCTCAGGAGCTGGGTGTGCATTGAGTGCCTACCAAACTGGGCTGGGATTGCTAGGTGCCAGGGCTGGGGTCCATGTCTTCATGGAACAAGGGTGGAGAAGGCATGCAGGCCCCAGAGAAGAGCAGTGATCATGTGGGTGAATTCTGAGGAGACACTCAGGGCTTCCCTGGAGCTGCACTTTAGACCCAGCAAGGGCACAGTGAGGAATATGGCCTTGAGGCAGCTGTGGGGCCAACACAGGGTTGTGCAGATGCAGCTGGATGGCCCAAGGGGCCTGTGGGTTCCTCTAGGGAGTTTAGGTTTCACCCTAAGGTCAGTGGGGAATTTGGAAGTTTCCAGTCTCAGGGGCAGCATGATCAGATTCTGTGTATTTTGTTTTTAAAGCGCTCTATGGCCAGTATATTTCGTATCTCAAGGTCTGTAGTCACGAGTGGCATTGTCAGTCTGAAAAGCAGACTGGCACGTGGGCTTTCAGAGGCCAGGTCTACATCCTTTGTTGAACTCCTCAAGCTGGCTTAAGAGTGGTGCTGTGGGGTTGAGCTGTGTGTGAGTTGGCTGCATTTTGTGGTAAAGGCAGCTAGGCCTCCAGAGGCTGAGGAAGTAGGTCCCACTGCGGAGGGTAATGAGGAGTGTCACTGCCCACTAGTTCCCGATTATGAGATTTCCTTGCACAGGTGCAGGACAGCTGGGGCCACCACACCATGTGCACAGATATGGTGTCTGTGCCTCACCAGCATTGTTTACAAGGTGTTCCCTTCTTGGTATCTTCAAAAGGGCTTCTTAGCCTGAAGCCCTTCTGAAGGAGAAGCTGAGGCCTTTCCAAGAGTCCCAGGACTCCCATCCCAAGAGCTGAGGTGCAAATGCTCTAGTTTCATTTACTTTCAGGTTGAGCAAAAGCTTTGCTAAGAGATATTTTTAGGGGACCCACAGAAGAAAAGTTCAGGTGTCATCTTATTTTTCACTTAAAAAAAACTTTTTTAAAATATAACTTTTTCCCAGAGTAGCAATCACCCTGGGAGAGCAGTATCTCTTCCTCTCCTTCCTGTGGCAGCTAAAATAAGAGTGGATGTGGGGCTCCCAGTGGTGGGGAGGGTGGCGAGTCCTCCATAAGAATCATCATTTACATCAGATATTTTATGAATGTGGCCCCCACTGTGCCACTTAGCTTTCGTTCAGATGTGCAGTTGGGTTTCCAAGCACACGAGTGGTATTGGTGTGTGTTACTTCGGGGTGTGTATTATACACAATAGTGTGTTGCTGTGTTTCTCTTTATAAGGCCTATGGAACGTGGTGCCCTGGGGCCTTTTGTTCCATGTCCTGCTGTTTCTAGGGAAGGACCCAGATCCTTGGTGTTTTGGAAGAGGGTACTTTGCCAAGCTCTATCAAGCAGAAGGCAGTCTGGAAAAAATATTTCAGACCTGGGCACCAGCTAACTCCAGATGACCCTGTGCACGCCTCCCCATGCGTCTGCCCCTGCCCCGCCTCTGTAAGTAACGCTTGGTCTACATCTCTCCTGGTGTACCAGGTGGACCTGAACGAGGAGGAGACCATCCTCATCATTCGTCGTCTCCACAAAGTGCTACGGCCCTTCCTGCTCCGGCGGCTTAAGAAGGAGGTTGAGGCTCAGTTGCCTGAAAAGGTAATGTGACGATTTTAAATAGAAGCCACAATGCAGCATTGTGTGGGCTTCTGCAGGGTGGGCCCGTCAGGTGCCTCTCTTGGTGTCTCTGGCCTATGGTTTCATGGGGATGGTCACCTACCCCGTACGGATCACTAAAGGAAGGCCGGGGTGTGAGGTTAGAGCACAGAATTTCCTCACGCCAGAAGAGCTTGGAGGCCATGGGCTCTCAGGATTGGGCTGCTCCCCACCATGAGATAGCCCCGAATTCTTGCTCAGGAAACCAGTACCACAGGTTTCCCCAGGGCTCTTCTCTTCACCCATGGTGGGTTGGGCCTTCCTGGCTACAGTTACCCCTTCGGTCACATTTGTCCTTTGTTTTCTGGCTAGCTGTGGAGAGGCCTTCAGAATGTGGCCAAGTGTGTCCTCATTAGAGAGGCAGCTTGTCATCGCCCTGGAGGTCCAAGGGCTGGCCTTCATTAGGCTGCTGTGAGCTGCTTGCCTGTCTCTTCACTGCTCATGTGGCCATGGAGCTGTCACTGGTCAGGCCTGGAGCTGGGATAAGGCTTGTGCCTGCTGGAACTTTGAGCACTGAGAGTGGGAAAGAGGGAGGGAAGCAGGTGCTGTAGGGGTGAGAGCAGCCCAGGATTCCCCTCCATGTTCCTCTACCCTGGGTACCCTCATGCCCCCAACTGTTAGTGCTCTTCACCGTCACCCTCATGTAATTCGATCAAAGCACACATCCAGTGCTCCCAAGAGACATCCTGCCTCAGAAACAAATGGGTCCAGGTGGGGGCTTAGACTCAGGGACACTAGGACCCGCCTGATGGTGCTGTGTACCCCTTGCAGGTGGAATACGTCATCAAGTGCGACATGTCTGCCCTACAGCGTGTGTTGTACCGGCACATGCAGGCCAAGGGGGTGCTGTTGACCGATGGCTCTGAGAAGGACAAGAAGGTTGGCCTGGCCCCACCTCCCCACCAGGGCGGGTGGGTTGGAGGCATCTGGGTGTGTGGGGCTTGAGCACCCTGTAACCAACAGGCCTTTCACCTCCTTGGAGTTTATTATTGTGGTCAAGGTCCGATCTGGTGGTGATCCCAAAGACATTGCAGAACTATTATTTAAGTCACAGCTGCTGCTAACAGGCTGTGTCAGTAAGGCTGTGGGGATCAGAGACTCATGCCCTGTTTTAGGGGCACACTTAGTTCCCCAAGACCCTCCCAAGTCAGCTGTTATCTGGGTCGGGCATTTTTTTCATTTATGAAATGGGAGCCCCCACAGGTGCAGCAGTGGGACAGTTGGCAGCATGGGTCCCAGCACTAACTCCCACAGCTAGACTGTTCTCATGAGCCCTGCCTTCCCAGCTGAGAAGAAGCTGCCTCAGCAGCCATGACCACTCAGCCCCTCACCTTATTAGCAAGTGCCGTGTGCGTGGGGGGGAGTTTTTCAGTGTAGAGGAGTGGGGGCTGGTCAGGCTGCTGCCTTCTGACGTCCCAGTACTCCCTTCCCCCCAGCTCCCCTCACCAGAACTGAAATTATCCTCCCAGATTTCTTGATTCCGTGCCCAAGCCTCAAGCTTGGCTCTACCTCCCATTTCCTCCTATAGATGTTCTGTTTGGGCCCTTCCTCCCTCCCTCCCTTCCTTCTCTCCCTCTCTTCCTTCCATCCTTCACTTCCCTTCCTTAGATGAGAAACATCAGCTCGTAGTTGTGTCTTTGATTGCTTCTCATACTTACCTTGATGGCTGGAGGACAGGGCTCCAGCCGAGCCAGTGACCTTCGGCTTGAAGCCAGCAACCTTTGGGCTCAAAGGGCAACCTTGGGGTTTTGAACCTGGGACCTCAGCATCCCAGGTCAATGCTCTGTCCACTCTGCAACCACTGGTTAGGCTGTTTGGGCCCTTTCTTACCTGAGTTGTGGCAGCAGCGTGTTTCCTGGTTTACTTCTGTCCTATAGCACCCACTCATCAGTGAATCTTTCCTTCACCCTGTAGCCAAAGAACTTCCTAAGTCATGGCCTATCTGCCTAAAGCCCCAGTGCCCAGAATGAAACTGGTCTTGTAAAGCGTTTGTGATTCAGCCTCACTCTGTCAGTGTTACTTCTCTTCCTCCCTGCCTTCTACCCCTCCAGTGTGCCAGGCAGTCTCTGCTTCCCCCGGAGCTGGCTTCCAGCCCCCACAGGAGCCAGCTCCTCAGTCCTAAATCTCTGCCACAAGCCATGTCTGCCCCGAAAGCTTCTCTCCTTTCACAGTCCCCTTTCCACCACCCATCTCCCTCTACCCCCGGACGAGACCTGATTTCGGAGACTCTTTCCTTCCTCCGCAGGGCAAGGGCGGCACCAAGACCCTGATGAACACCATCATGCAACTGAGGAAGATCTGCAACCACCCATATATGTTCCAGCACATCGAGGTGAGGCCCCCTGCCTGGCCCCGGGACACCCATCACCAGGACAGCAGGTCTAGCCGAGCCTGTCGGCAGAGCTAGATTGCTTCTCCCTGACAACTTAAAAAGTTTATAATATTTTGAGTAAGCAATGCCTATACATCTGTCTCTGTTGATTTTCTGTTTGTATATACTTATGGGAAAAAATCTAAACTATAGGAAAAATGTTTGATAGAAATGGAAGCCCCTGAAAGCCTATCCTTAGATAACCACAAAGCATTAGGAAACTCTTCTTTGGGTTGTTTTCCATCTGATAAGGTCACACTGCCTCTGGTCATTGACATACTAACATTTCCCACTTGGTGACATATGGGGTCGTCCTAGGTCATTGCATCAACCCAGAGCTCTCCTCTTCATGACATCATAGCATCACTACCTTTTGGGTTATGATGCCCTTTGAGAATTTGGATTCCTACTTTTGGAAAGCATGTACATGTCTGTGTTTTTTGGTATAACATTTCAGGGTCTCTGGGATTCCCCTGATGACTCTGGGACTCCTTTTCAGCACTCCCAGGATGGTCTGAGCACTTCCATCCTTGTGTGCTCGTTTTGGTGGTTAAGAATGTTTTACCATGATTTTCTTTCCTTCATTGGAAGAACACGAGGGAAAGGACATGGATGGGATAGGAAAGCTGCGTTTGACATCTATGAGTGGCCTCGGAGCCACTGTGGGCAACTACTGAGCACTGGTTTAGGGATCAGAGGTGTGGCGCTGGCAGCCTGTTTCTGCCCCCGCCTCGAACCACCCCCACTGAATTCTCTCTCATTTCATTGCAGGAGTCCTTTTCTGAGCACCTGGGGTTTACTGGCGGCATTGTCCAAGGGTAAGAAGCGTCCCGGTTGGGTGGGGTGGGCAGGTGGGCCATGTGATAGTGTTTCCTACATGTTTCCTTCGTTTTGTTGCTATTGTTAAATTGGTCCAATTTCAAAGGCACTATATTTGTGGCAGAAATTGTAGAAAATACAGATAAACTCAAAGAAGAAAATTAATATTCTCCACACATTGAGAGTTACCCACCATTAATCCCAGGAGGCAGAATTCCTAAGGCTGACCTGGTTTCTAGGCTCTGCCCTGCTGCATTCCTCTAGCCTCTGTGAATCTTAACAGCTTTCTTAACCACTCTGAACCTAAACTCTGACTGCCAACAGAAATCCTTAATATAGTGTGCTATCCACCTTCCCGTGCATTGTTTGTGAAGTGCAGCCCAGGCTTCATTAAGCTCTTGGTGTTGGGCGTGGAAGCTGCCTCCAGGTACTGCCATTGCCAGTAGCCTTGCTAGAAATAGAAACATTCTTATAGCTAAAGCCACCATTGTTTCTCTGGAATACTAAACCACTTCTGAGTGCAGAGGCACCACATCTTTAAGAGCAGAAAGTTATTTTGAGTTGTATTTTTTTTATTCCATATTGCATATTGGGGTCCCAGAGATGTGGGTTTGAGTCCTGGCCTGAGCACAGCAATAGCCGTGTTGTGCTGTCCCCCAGCCTGAGTTTCCACATCTGTATGCCGGGGGCTGTAGACTAGCGTGACTGCTGCGGTGGCCCTTAGCCCTGTGTAGTTCGCTGTGAGCACTGCAGGGTGAGCTGTTGCTCCTGGTTCTTGAATGAAATGGAGACGTTGCAGCACAGTTACTGAGAGCACTCACTCTTGTAGGTATGCCAAGTTGGACAGTGATTACATGGTCATCCTTGACCAAAGATGGCCTGAGTTTATTTTAGTTGGATTGAATTGGCTTTGCTGAATCTCTATAGGGACAGGGGGTGTGCCTCAGAAGCCACTCTGTGCCCTTGACCCCGATGACCAGCCTGTGTAGGCTGGTTCAGGTCAGCCTAGAGATGAGGCTGTGCCTCCTTTGCCCACCTGCAGTGTCCTTAACATTGTGTTTTTCTTACCTCTGTTTACCAGGTTGGACCTGTACCGAGCCTCAGGGAAATTCGAGCTCCTTGATAGAATTTTACCCAAACTTCGTGCCACCAACCATAAAGTGCTGCTCTTCTGTCAGATGACCTCCCTCATGACAATCATGGAAGATTATTTTGCTTATCGTGGCTTTAAATACCTCAGACTCGATGGTGAGTATGATTGACCAAGAGAAGACATTTCTTAAGGGTCCTCATTATCCACTGCTGCCAAAGCTCCTGGTCAGTATGCGCTCCCTTGCAAGGCAGGGTGAGGCCCAGAGACTGGGAGTACTGGCAGGAGTGAACGTAGCAGCATGCTTACTTACGCAGGCTTCAGACTGGGCGGGAGGGTTCTAGAAGCACTATAGCTGGATCAGGCATGGTGGTACCCCATGACCTAGGGGAGTGGCTGGATCTTGGCATTACAACATTGCGTCCAGTGATTAAAGGGGTACCCAGCAGTCCTGTTTTGTTTGGAAGTGTGCATAAAGAAAAAAGCCTTGATAGGCTCACATAACTGAACCCCAAGTGCTACCTTGCTTTAGGTACAGCTGGATCCAGGTGTCCAGATGATATTGGAAGGGCTTTTCCGAACCTCTTGGTTCCTTTCTCTTCCAGCATCCTCTCCAGGCTTCCCTTCTGCCTGCTTTGTCCCCGGTAGAGAGGCAGTCCGTTACTTCCCCAGAGGTCCAGGGCTGCTCTGAGCCACATGCCCATCTCCACTCCCATGAGGATGTGGAGCTGTCACTGGTCAGGCCTGGAGCTGGGATAAGGCTTGTGCCTGCCAAAACCTTGAGCACTGAGGGTGGGAAAGAGAGGGAAGGAAGCAGGGGTGAGAGTAGCAAGACCCCCTGCAGGCAGTACTTGTGACCCCTACTCTCATAGGAAGTTCTGCATTCCTGGGAACTTGGGACTGGAGGGGGCTGAGTGCAATGCTGATAGCATGCAGAACATGTGATGTGATATGTCAGCTGGCCAAGCGGGCTCTAGAGGGAGTCTCCGTTCTCTGTCAGATGGCAGGAATGAATAGGGTTCATGAGAAAAATGAACTTGGGAACCACTGGGGTGAACATGGTTAAGCAGGTTTCTTCATTCCCCACTGAGATCCTCAGAATCTTTAAGCATTTTGCCAAGTCCATCTCCATGACTGGGCACCTTAGACCTTTTTGCCCGTTTTGTCTCTCACTGTGCATCTTGTGGGACTGTGGTTTCACAGACCACAGACTATGGTTGCTGGGCTGATATTGGTCTCTGCCCTCCCTGCCTCTACCCAGAACTTGCCCCGAATCTTGCCTTCCTCAGCCTGTTCTTGGAATTCTGTCCAGTGCAACCTTTAAAAACACAATCTGATCGTATATCTCACCTTGCCCCTCTATGCCTTTACCTGTCCAGCTGCCTCTCCATCCTATGAGAGGACCTGTTCTTTTCTGTGTCACCATCTCAACCCACCCAAAGGAGAGGCCGTATTTGGAAAGCATGTTCTCACCCACCCCAGTGTCTATCTACCTACCTCTTTTTTCTTTTTCTTCCATGACAAGAGTTCTCTTCATAAGGATGAGGACTTTGTGACTTAGGTATGTTTCATCCCAGTGACCTCTCATGCTCTCTGCCACATGGGTGAAGAATGGAGAAAGGGTGGGGGCTTGGTGACACACTGTGAAAACTGGAACCTTCCATCATCAGAGTGGTAAGGTGAGGCACAGGCCAGGCATCTGGGGAGGTGGCCTTCCTCCTGCCCCTGCCCCACTTGAGGTCTCAGCCCCTCCTCAGATCTGCTGCAGCTGTGGGTATATCAGGAACGCAGGCTCCAGCTGGCAGCAGGCCTTTGCACTGTTCGTTGGGATATGTAGTTGAGTGACAGGAAGTGTTTAATTTTTGTTTCATCACCAGAAATAGTTCCTAAGTTTGCCAAAGCATCTTTGCTCTGAGTTGGCAGCAACATGAGGAGCCTAGATATCTCTCTGACACTCCTGATGCTAAGGATCTTATCCTGGGCCATCACCCAAGAATTCCTGTAATTCTTGGAAGCCTGTCCTGTCCAAAGGGATGCAAGTGCCTGGTATAAGCCTCCTCTGTGTTTGCTTGTAGATGATTCTCTCTGTCAGCCAAAAAATTCCATTGCAGTAGGGTTAAAGGCAGGCTCTTAGCCTCTGGCCAGTTTCTTATTTCAGTTTTTTGTGATGCAGTGTTAGCAACATTAACTGGGCAGGCAGGGGATAGTGGTAACAATAGCACTGTTGTGGCAGCCCTTGTTGCCTGGATGTTTGCTGGGCTTCAGCCCCGACCTGGTCTAGTTCTTATATCACTCCCAGTTTATACGTAGGAGGCACAGCCATCCCTATAGGGCTCATTCTCACCTGGGGTGAGGAGAGCGTCATTCAGTACTGTCACTGTAAATCCGAGTTGCTCAATAATTGCATCTCAGGGCCATGAGTTGAACAAAGGTAGCCGTGGCTCAGGTGGCCCCTGTGGTTCATGTGCGTGTGCGATCTCTGGTCTCCAACATAGGTGTCCCTCTGTGTCTCTACTTACTACCACCTACCCCCCCATCTCCAGTCACCCACTAACCCTGTTCTCCTTGCCACCTGGTAGGAACCACAAAAGCGGAGGATCGGGGCATGCTGCTGAAGACCTTCAACGAGCCGGGCTCTGAGTACTTCATCTTTCTGCTCAGCACCCGGGCCGGTGGGCTTGGCCTGAACCTCCAGTCAGCCGACACTGTGATCATTTTTGACAGTGACTGGAACCCTCACCAGGTACAAGCTGCTGGCACCCTGAGGGAGAGGCTTGAGGCCTTGGGGAGACCCTGTCCACTATCCTGAGGGCCACTGGCTTCCTTGGCATCTCCCAGGCCCAGGAGCAGCATCAACAGCACCTACAACTAAGAAAGTCCTGGTATTATACAGATGTTAAAGTGGAGCCTGACCAGGCAGTGGTGCAGTGGATAGAGCGTCGGACTGGGATACGCAAGACCCAGATTCGAGACCCGGAGGTCACCAGCTTGAGCGCGGGCTCATCTGGTTTGAGCAAAGCTCACCAGCTTGGACCCAAGGTCGCTGGCTCGAGCAAGGGGTTACTCAGTCTGCTGAAGGCCCGCAGTCAAGGCACATATGAGAAAGCAATCAATGAACAACTAAGGTGTCGCGACAAAAAACTGATGATTGATGCTTCTCATCTCTCTCTGTTCCTGTCTGTCTGTCCCTGTATATCCCTCTCTCTGACTCTCTCTCTTTGTAAAAAAAAAAAAAAAATTTTTTTTTTCAAAAGAAAGTGGAAATGCCCCAATGCTATTAGCAGGCAGTGATCACTGCTTCAGTGTTGCAAGCACTCTCTCACTTGTGTAAAAATTTGGGGTGTAGTTTTGCATTTTGGATACGCTGCTCTGTCTCTTACCCTTGGTGTATATCTTCCACAGGGGCATGTGCTGGTAGATAACAAGGATGAAATGTTTTATAGATAATGATCATTTTAAAATATTCAACTTTTTCCTGTTTTATTATAAAATAACTTTTTTAATGCAAATATCAATAACTCATAGTAATGTAGAGTCCACTTTCCCCTTCCTCACCCATCTGCTCTTCTCTGAGCGTATGCTAGCATCTACTCTGTGTGTTCTCTTTTTCCCAAAAATACAGCATGTTCCAGGACATACCCCTTCCCTTTAGCAGCTGGTGTGTTAACTCTGTGAGCACACTGGGTCTCCACCCAGCCATTAGTCAGCTCTGGGTTTCTGTTTCATGGCATGACCACTGGTCCTTCTGTGGGATCCCTATTTTCCTCTCTCAAGAGCACCAGCCAGGTCAACCCTGAGAAAGGGGAGTGCTTGGTCCATGAGTGTGTCCCCTTTCATGACATAGTTGCTTCTGCCCAAGTGGCCTCCAGATTGTTCCCAAGGTTTATCTCCCACCGATGGGGTGTGAGTATACCCTTACCACAGCCTGGCAGCCTCTGTTAACCCATCTGATGGACAGATATGCTGGCTGTTTGCTAGTGTCCCTTTGTACTGTCAGCTTACGGAGTACTTCCTACCTGGACCTTGCTAGCTGGCCAGTTTCCCAAGAGATGGTTGGGGAGTGCCTCTCCTGTTAGCAAGCAGACAGCAGGCAGAGGCTCCTGTGGAGCCCTGTCCTCCCTGTGTCACATGAGAGGCCACTAAGCTCACTGCAGGGCCTAGAAGCTGTCATCAAGTGCCGGCCCTGCCAGGAATTATGCTGGCCACACCAAGTGCAGAGCAGTGGACACAGGGTACTCTTGTCTCCAACCGGGTGTGGCCTCTGGCGCCCCCATTGGGTGCTAATTTTGAGTTCAGCCCCACGCAGCACCAGTCCCCAGGCACAGGATTTCATGGGAGTGATGATATAAATAGTGTTGGCAATCATGACTGTCACTTTATGGGAGCTTCTCGACACTTTGCACTGGGCTAACGCCCATTTGCTCCCCTCTCACACAATAGCTAGGAGAGGGGCTTGGATCAACACAGTGATTCTTAAGGTTCAGAGATGTTGGACTCAGGCCCAGTTGCATAGCCAGGAAGTGCTAGGGTTCACAACCAAGGCAGGTATCGCCAACATTCTGTCCAGCTTTGCCTTCCTCCCCCATCCTGTCATCGATACCTTATATGTATGATGCAGCCACACCGAGTGCAGAGCCCTCCTGGGGTAGGCTAGGGGAGCTGTGCAGCTGTGACAGGAGCTCCTTGGTAATAGAACCACCCCAGGGGTTGTCCTCCAAATCTGTGCTGTCTTCTTGAGCATTTCTCAAACCTCACTAAGGTAGAAAGTGGCACTTCTGCATGAACTCAGGATGAAATCATCCTGACACAGGCTCCATGTCCTGTACCTAACCCTAGTCATCCAGTTGCTTGTCGGGGCTGGCAGGATGGCCAGGCAGGAGGCAGGCACACAGTAATCAGAAGGCCCCCCACCTTTCCCAGTGGCTTCGCAAGGTCAACTTCCCCTTAAAACTCGAAAGAACGTGCTTGGTCCTCACCAATGTCTCTTCCCCAGGACCTGCAAGCGCAGGACCGAGCCCACCGCATCGGGCAGCAAAACGAGGTGCGCGTGCTCCGCCTCTGCACAGTCAACAGCGTGGAGGAGAAGATTCTGGCCGCGGCCAAGTACAAGCTCAATGTCGACCAGAAGGTGATCCAGGCTGGCATGTTTGACCAGAAGTCCTCCAGCCATGAGAGGCGCGCCTTCCTGCAGGCCATCCTGGAGCACGAGGAGCAGGATGAGGTGAGGGCAGTGCCGCCCCGACCCCCTCCCCAGCGTGAGTGGTGAATGCATGAGCGGCTTTCATTTTTTTTTTTTACCTTTTTTGCACTCTTATTTTTTTTTTGCATCCCTTTGGAGTAAAGGGAGTGTGGGCTGAAAGGAAAGAGGATGAGTACTTGCTTTTTCTTTGAAGTGGTTTTTTTTTTCTAAACTGCTGGTGAAAGATGCCGGATTGACAGCCCTGGAGACTGAAGTCCTCTATTTATCCACAGAGCAGACACTGCAGCACGGGCAGCGGCAGTGCCAGCTTCGCCCACACTGCCCCTCCGCCAGCGGGCGTCAACCCCGACTTGGAGGAGCCACCTCTAAAGGTGAGAGGGGTAGTTCAGTCTCCATGCCCATTCAATCCTCGGCTTCTCGGCTGAGATGGCCAGCAAGGCCCCTGATCCCACGGAGCGTGCGTGTGCGTGTGCGTGTGTGCCTCTCGCTGCCGTGTGGGTCCCCATCCACCGCAGCCGGACTGGGACCACCAGCTCATTTCCCATGGATGCCGCCGCTCGCCTCCTGAGCCCGGCCGCCGCCCACCGTGGCCTCTCCACCCTCAAACTAACCACATGAAATCTTGTAGGAAGAAGACGAAGTGCCCGACGACGAGACCGTGAATCAGATGATTGCCCGGCATGAAGAAGAATTTGACTTATTCATGGTAAGTGCCACAGGCAAGGTAGAGGTGGCGTTTCTGCCCAGCACAACTTTAGGGACTCCACCCACATGAATCTGGGAGCCTGGAGGGGTTCACATGCTCCTCCCTGACAACTTCAAACAGCAAAACCTCAGTGACAGTAATGGAGCGGCCACACAGTGCCTTCTAACTGACCCATCTTCCATGTTCTAAGGGTGTCAGAGGGATAGTGGGACACGTGCCCAGCCCTCCCATTTGTGACCCTCAGTCCCCAAGTGCCTGTCCTCCTGAGTTTTCTGTCCTTGAGGCTCCCTTTCAGAGAGTATTAATACTGTCCAAAGCCAAGGGACTAGTGAGGACCTTGGTTACCAATACTGCTTGCTCCTGGATGGGAAGCATGGAATTAGGTAGGGTCTTGGCCCCAGCAGGCCTTGTGCCTCCTGGCAAGGCTATACCTTGAAGCTGTCACCCCATTTAGGCCCCCCTTCTGCAGCCATTCCACTCTTTCCAGTGTTCTCTGCCCCTAAAACAGAGCCTGTAGCCAGGAACTGACGTAGGAGCCAGGTCACCTTGGCCATAGCAATACCCGGAGCTGCTACTTAAATACTGTTGTGGCATTGGTCCCCAAAGCCAAGAAACAATCTCTTGTCAACATGCCCCCTTGATTGTCCTGCTGGCTCTCCCTGTGCTGACGCCTCCTCCTCTGTCCCCACCCTCCCCTTGCTCCCCAGCGCATGGACCTAGACCGCAGGCGTGAGGAAGCTCGCAACCCCAAGAGGAAGCCGCGCCTGATGGAGGAGGATGAGCTCCCCTCATGGATCATAAAGGACGACGCCGAGGTGGAGCGGTTGACCTGTGAGGAGGAAGAGGAGAAAATGTTTGGCCGTGGCTCTCGCCACCGCAAGGAAGTGGACTACAGCGACTCGCTGACCGAGAAGCAGTGGCTCAAGGTACATGCCAGAGAGGGCCGGCGAAGGGCAGGTTGGGGGAGGAGAGACTCAGCCACTGTGATGCTGTGACTCTGCCTTTGTGTGAAACCTGAGCAGGTTCCCTTTGGCTGTTCTTGGTTTTCATTTATGACAGCAGTACTTCTGACATGGGGTCAGGTTTGCTCAGTTCCTCCTGACCAGATGCAGGAAGGAGCACCAGCGCCATCACCACACAGCTCACAACTCACTGCTGAGTGTGGCTGACCGTTTCAGGTGTGAGGGTTCACATTTTCGTGAGATTAAAGTAAAACATTGCCGATCTCAGCAGGTGCAGTTCTCCTGCATGCCTGTACATAGGAAACACAGCTACAGACTAGTGAGTATCCAGTCTCCCTGCGTGGCGATCGGGAGTGCTGCCGGGTCAGACTGCCCCGCTTGGGACATATCACCCCCATAGCACATCATCCCTAGGACCTGGACTCCTGGTCAGGCTTGGAGCAGGGAGTGAGCTGCTGACAAGACTGGCAGCCACAGCTGCTCATAGAGGTGACATGAGCACCCATTTTCAGCAGGTGGCACTCAGTCCCAGCCCAGGGCCCACTGCATCTACACTGGGGTTACGGTGTTAAATCAGACACCTCTTCATGTTCGGGGCTGTGAGTGCAGAGGTGATGATTAGAAAAATCCAACCTGGAAGTTGTTTCATAAAGATGTCCCTGAAGCAACACTTCCCAGAAGGTAGGTAGTGGCTTTTGCTGCACCCCGCTGAGTGCCACATCCCAAAATGAGAGATGCTGCCTGTGGTCATATACCTGGGTTCCCCTGGATTAACTGCTACCCGGTCCCTGCCTGGGAGCTCAGACAACCCCATACTTGTGAAGTCGCCTGCTGAGCTGTGCATGAGAGGGGCATTGAAACATACCAGGGAGCCATGCGGACCTTTACATGGGGCAGGCAGTGGGTCTTGTTTTCTGGCCCAGGGCCCCAGGGCCAAGAAGAAGACTCCCAACGAGGGGACTTGTACTCTATTACAGATCCATAACAGCTTCCATGGGATGTCACCAGTTTCACTTTTTGAGACAGTCATTGCCTTTTGCCCAGATGCTAATAATGTTTTGTTTACATGTTTTTGAGGTGTAATTTATATACCAGGGGTCCCCAAACTTTTTACACAGGGGGCCAGTTCACTGTCCCTCAGACCGTTGGAGGGCCAGACTATTAAAAAAATTATGGATAAATCCCTATGCACACTGCACATATCTTATTTTAAAGTAAAAAAACAAAATGGGAACAAATACAATATTTTAAATAAAGAACAAGTAAATTTAAATCAACAAACTGACCAGTATTTCAATGGGAACTATGCTCCTCTCACTGACCACCAATAAAAGAGGTGCCCCTTCCGGAAGTGCAACGTGGACCGGATAAATGGCCTCGGGGCCACATGCGGCCGGCAGGCCATAGTTTGGGGACCCCTGTAATATATACTGTAGAATTCAACCATTTAAGATGTACAAGTCAACGGTTTTCACTGTGTTTACAGAGCCATGCAGCTGCTCTCACAAATCAATTTTAGACCATCCTAATCATCCCAGAGGAAGTCGTTTTCTCCTTAGCTGTCTTCCCATCCTTTTATTTCCCTTAGCCCTTGATAGTCACCCTATTCTGAATATTTCGTATGAAAAGAAGCATGTGCCTGACCAGGTGGTGGCACAGTGGATAGAGCGTTGAACTGGGATGTGGAGGACCTGGGTTCGAGACCCCAAGCTCGTCAGCTTGAGCGTGGGCTCATCTGGTTTGAGCAAAGATCACCAGCTTGAGCCCAAAGTCGCTGGCTTGAGCAAGAGGTCATTCAATCTGCTGTAGCCCCCCACAAGGCACATATGAGAAATCAATCAATGAACAACAAAAAGCTGCAATGAAGAATTGATGTTTCTCATCTCTCCCCCTTCCCTATCTGTCCCTCTCTCTGACTCTCTCTGTCTCTGCCACAAAAAAAAAAAAAAAAAAAAAAGAAAAGAAGCATGCAATATGTGATCCTTTGATGTTCAGCTTCTTTCACTAGACAAAATATTTTCGAGGTTTACCCATACTGTAAGCACATATTTCTTTTCAAGGTTGAGTCATGTTTTGAATCAAATGAATATACTGCATTTTGTTTTCAATTCATCAGTTGATGGACACTTGGGTTGTTTCTACTTTTTGGCTATTTATTGTGAATAATTCTGTGAACATTTGTGTACAAGTTTTTGTGAGGGCATATGCTTTGATTTATCTCAGGTTTCAAGTATATACCTAGAAGTGGAATTGCTAGATCATGTGGTAATTCTGTGATTAACCTTTTGAGTAACTAGGATCTGCCAAAGGATTCTTCAGAACAGCTGCACCATTTTACATTCTTATTAGCAGAACAGGAGGGCATTTCTCCGTATACTTGTTAATACTTGTTATTTGGTTTTTTGGGACTTTTTGTTTGTTTTTAGCCATTCTAATGGTATAAAGTAGCTCTTCGTGGTTTTGAATTTATTTCCCTGGTGGCTAATGGCATTGAGCTTTTCATGTACTTATTGGCCACTTGCATGTCTTTTCTACAAGTCTCTTGCCTGATGTGTGATTTGCAAATATTTTCTCCTTTGCTGTGGGTTATCTTCTTTTAGTGTCATAGTGTCCTTTGGAGCACCCAGGATTTTAATTTTGATGAAATCCAGTTAATCTGTTTTTCTCTTATTGATTGTCCTTTGGTATTATGTCTAAGAATCCATCACCAAATGCAAAATCACTAATAAGATTTACACCTAATTTTAAGGAAGAGTTTGAGAGTTTTAGCTTTTACATAAATGGTATCATTACATGATATCATTTTTGTATATGGCAAAAAGTTAGGTCCAACTTCATTCTTTTACGTGTGGCTATTCAGTTTTCCCAGCACCATTTGTTGAAAAGACTTAAGAATTTGCACATTGAGCACATGCCTTTTTGTATGTTGTACTCAATAAAATTTACATTAATAAAGAATTAATTTGCTCAAAACAGGCACTTGACTCTCTTAGTGGTGGATGTATAGCTGACACCACTCTTTTTTTTTTTTTTTTGACACCACTCTTTTGACAGCTACTTTGATACCATATGTGCCAAAATCCTTCAGAATGTTCCTGGCTCTTGCCTTGCTGGCAATGGGACCAGAGACCCTGGTTTTAGATATCCCTAGGGCTGCTATAACAATTATCACAAATGTGGTGGCTTAAAACAACAGTAATTTATTCTCTCACAGTTCCAGAAGGCTGGGAGTCTGAAACCCAGGTGTTACCAGAGTCCCATTCCCTCTGAAGGCTCTAGGGGAGGATTCTTCTTTGCCTCTTTCAGCTTGTGGTGTCCCTGGCATTCCTTGGCTTGTGGCCACATCATTCCACTCTGCCTCTGTCTTAACATCACCTCTCCCCTGTGTCCCTCTGTGTGGCCTTCTCTGTCTCTCATAAGGTCTCTCTCATTGGATTTGGGGCCCACCATAACACAGGATGAACTCATCTTGCTTAATTTTTAAGTAATTACATCTGCAAAGATCCTATTTCCAGATAAGATCACATTCTGAGGTTCTAGGTAGATATGAATTTTGGGGGACAGTATTTAACCTACTCCCCTGGGCCTACAGTATACACCCTGCCCCATGCCAACGTGCATTCAGTCCTTCCTACTGCCGCATGCCCTCCGTGACGTTCCTTTGACCTGGATGCCTTTACCTCCCCCACCCTTCAGTTCTCGGCTTCAGTATCACCTCCTCTAGGAAGCTCTCCCTGACCCCTAAGCAGGACATGTTTGCTTCACAATCAGAGCCCCACTCACCCTTCTTCCTGCCACTTGACATGATTGAAATTTGTCTGATTAGTATCCGTCTAGTTTCGTTTGCCGTTTTGTCCTTAGTGCCAGGCCCCCTGCCCAGCTCATCATCACAGCCGGTAAATGAGAGAGACAAGTGACCAGCCCATCCTTTGGGTCCAGGCCCTACTTTCTATTCCAAGCTGCCTTCGAAACTAGACTTCCCTTTTTTTATTTTCAAGGATAAATGTACAAGTTATCCTTCAGAATGAATAAATTGGAATGATTTTTAAATTAATATTGTTCTCAGTCATGGCATTGCTTAGAACAGCCATGCCCGCACCAAATAATGGAAATAACCCAAATGCCTATCAACAGAGCCCTTTGTGCAATTAAATACTAAACAGCCATTACAAATTATGTTGCAGAAAAACGGCAGGAAATACATCCGGTATATAGTAAGCAAAAACATGAGTCATGATATGGTACGTGGGTATATGATTTCTTGCTTTCTCAGTGGTGCACAAGCATGTGTGAAGGGTAGAGAGATCCTGGTGCTGGTTGGTGGTGGTGGCTGCACACAATGTGAATGTACATAATGCCACTGAGCTGTGCACTTAGAATCTGTTTTACCCCAAATTAAAAGAAAAATTAAGATGCAGTGAATCCAGAGCACAAGTGTTAACAATGTCACTTCTGGGTGGAGGGATTACACGAGTCCATTCCACAGGCTCCCACAGTGAAGATAGGACTCTTTAGTTCATAAGCATCATATAAACCTGTGTTTGTGAAGGACGGGCGTGGGCAGGGTGCGCTCTGGGGAGGCAGAGCTGGCCTGTGAGAGCCATGGTGTGTGTCCGCCCCAGCCAGACCCCACGGGTTTGAGCTGCGGCCTCTGCCTGTCAACCTCGGTGCTGGCTGTCCTATTTTACCACTATTGACCCTGAAGGCCATCGAGGAGGGCACGCTGGAGGAGATCGAAGAGGAGGTCCGGCAGAAGAAATCATCGCGGAAACGCAAGCGAGACAGCGACGCCGGCTCCTCCACCCCGACCACCAGCACCCGCAGCCGTGACAAGGATGAGGAGAGTAAGAAGCAAAAGAAACGCGGGCGGCCACCTGCTGAGAAGCTCTCCCCCAACCCACCCAACCTTACCAAGAAGATGAAGAAGATTGTGGATGCTGTGATCAAGTATAAGGACAGGTAAGCTGAGGGATGGGGCGGGCGGGCAGACGCTGGGGTCCTCAGAGGTGCCTTGCGTGGCCTCCCGTGTGCCTGTGAGCCCGTAATTGGCTCAGTCATTCCACAAACATTGGCTGAGTCTCTTCTGTCGCAGTGCCCCTGCCCTTGTGAAACTGGCATTCTGGAAAAAGGAAGCACATGAGTAGTATCAGCACGAGGAGCAGGAAGTCAGTGTGATGGCGAGGCAGAGGAGCCCTGAGGAAAACAGGTCTGGGAGAGAGTCTCCAGCAGAGGCAACAGCAGGTGGTGGCCCCAGGTTGAGGGCTGACCCACTGGTTAGAGATTAGCAAGTAGGAGACGGGATCTATGCTGTGATGGGCGCTGATCTCATGGCCAGTGGTCTCTAGTGGAGGCTGGAGTTGCTGGACCAGGGAGGGTATGACTTTCTCTCTGTAGGCTCCCCCATCCTCACTGCATTGTCCCCATATTTGCATGACAAACAAGCCCAGTTTTTACACTAGGCCATTACAGGTCAGCCACATGTTGACTGACCACTCCAGGTGCTGTGACCCCCATCCTCACCAGCACCAAACACATGACAGTATGTGCTTTCACTGCAGTGGATTTGTTTGTGGATCACAAGTGCCATTTAAATACTAAGAGGAAAGTAGTTGTTCTCCCACAGCATCCAAGGAAGACTGCACATTCTGCCAGCACAGGGTGGGTTGTGCAGAGCTACAGAAGGTGCCCAGGGACACAAGGTTTGCACCTTGCTCAGATCTCTGCTTGTGCTTCTGCTTCCCAGTGTCCTGTTCCACTTTCTGGTGCATACTGGCCAATATGGCTGTCCCCATGCAGAAGGGCTGCACAGCTCGATTTTATAGTAGCGTTTTGCAGTTAGTCATGAACACTAGAAGGAAGAATTTTCATCTGTATGAGGGAACAGTGTTCAGGTGTGAGCTTGGTGCATCATTTGGAGAGAGTTTTACCAATCCTGAAATATTGGGGGTGGTGACAATTGTGTTATCCACATAAGGATACAAATTGACCTTAAAAGAGAATCTTATCAAAGAGAAACAAATGGCAAACTAAAAAATAGGAATGTGTGAGTTCAATTGCTGGACCTAAAAACGTGTCAATATATATATATTCTTCTTTTTTTCCAAGTTAGAGGAGGGGAGATAGAGACAGACTCTCACATGTGCCCTGACCAGGATCCACCCGGCAACCCCTGTCTGGTGCTGATGCTTTGCACATCTTAGGCCATGCTCACAACCAAGCTATTTTTAGTGCCTGAGGCTGAAGCTCCCTAGAGCTATCCTCGGCACTTGGGCCATGCGCTTGAACCAATTGAGCCATGGCTGTGGGAGGAGAAGGGGGGGTAGGGATAAAGAAGCAGATGGTCACTTCTCTAGTGTGCCCTGACCAGGAATCAAACCCAGATTATCCATATGTTGGGCTGAGCCTTTACCACTGAGCCAACTGACCAGGGCCAAAACATGTTCATATTGATGCTGATTTACAAACTTCACTTTTGAGGTAAATTCCACACACACAAAATATAGACGGTAAAATATGGACTCTGCAGAAATCCAATGAAAACAGTAGAGCCCTGTGTTTTTTTCTTAATGATGTTCTTGTGAGGGAAACTAAAAATTACCAAAATGATAAAGACCCTTGAAGTTCAGTGGGCCAAGGGTAGACTTTACAAAAAGTCCTACTGATCTTTTATCCATGTATAAAAGAATCTTGACCCTGCCTCACATCATACGCATGTCTTAATTTGAAATGGAAAAGAAACATAAATGTGGAAGGTAAAACCAAGTTTTAGAAGGAGGCATGGGAGAAAATCTTCATGGCTTTGAGGTCGGCATAGACTTCCTCAACAAGGTACAAACGCTACTACCCATTAAAGACTTCACTAAAATTAAGAACAACTGATTATCAAAAGACACATTCATGAAGACAGTGAAAACTCCTGCCACAGACTGGGAAAAGAACACCCAATTTTAAAATGGGCAAAAGGGGCGTGAACAGACACCTTCTGGAAAATGTCCCAGTGATCAATCAGCATTTGAAAGGTGCTCTGGATCATTGCATTGAAAACATTAAATGCCTGTGAGATGACTCTATAACTTAACAGCATGACTACAGTTCCTGTAGGTGTTGACAAAGATGTGGAGCAGTAGGATTTCACATCCTGATCCAAGGGAGCATGCAGCTCTTTGGCAGTGTCTTCTAAAGCTCAACATAAAGATGAACCTTCTGACCCAGCAACTCCAACCCTAGTTGTAAACTCAAGAGAGCTGAGTGCATGGCCATCAAAAGACTTGTACAAGCACGTCCATTGCAGCTTTGATGCTGACTGCCCCAAACGAAACAGCCCAGTGTCCACCCCCAGGAGAATGTGTTGGTGGTGGCCCAGTCATACAGCAGAATTCTAAGAGCCACAAAACCAGAACTACCAGTGCTCCTTGGAAGAATCTTACATTTTGTTGAGTGAAATAAGCTTGACACTGGTGAGTACTTTGTGCTTTCAGTTATATAAAGTTAAGAAGCTTATTCCCAGTGATAAGCATTGACCAGTAGTTAACTCAAGATGGGGAAATTGACAGGGAAAGACCATGAGGGAGCTTTATGGGGTGTTGGGAGTATTTATCAATCAAAGTATATACATGAAAAAGTTCTTTAAGGTGTATACTTAAGATGTGTGTACTTTCCTGTATAAGGTATACCTCAGTTTAAAAAAATATTTGGGCCCTGGCTGGTTTGCTCTGTAGTAGAGCATTGGCCCGGCGTGTGGATGTCCCGGGTTCAATTCCTGGTCAGGGCACACAGGAGAAGTGCCCACCTGCTTCTCCACCCCTCGTCCTCTTCTCTCTCTCTTCTTCCTTCCTGCAGCCATGGCTTGATTGGAGTGAGTTTCCCTGGGCACTGAGGGTGGCTCCATGGCCTCTGCCTCAAGCACTAAAAAAAAAAAAGTAGCTCTGATTGCAATAGAGCAAGGGCCCCAGATGGGCAGAGCATCATCCCTTAGTGGGCTTGCCAGGTGAATCCTGGTTGGGGTGCATGCTGGAGCCTGTCTCTGCCTCCCCTCCTCTTACTAAATTAAAACACACACACACACACACACACCCCACCCCACCCCTTAGAAATGGCAACCTGAACTTGTTAATGTGGTGTTAGATGTTTTCAAACTAAAACAAATGTCAGACATCAGTCTACTTTCTTAGTCTTCCTATGATTTACTGAAATTGGACTTAGCCTCATATTTAGCTAAATATCATGCACCAAAAATGGCTTTGCCAGTACTGCAAACAGTTGTTTTCCCAGCCTGTGTAAGGTTGGGTGAGAACTCAGGCCATAGATGAAATCTGGGGTTTAGGGTTCAGCGACTACTTGTCAAGACTGTTCTATTGCAGAATGCTAAGGTCCTGGTGGCAGTTCTGGCATCCATTTTGATGAGAACACCAGCACTAGAGTCACAAAGTCACCCTCCCACCCTCCCACATGTGATTTTAGCCAAAAAGCTGAGAAGCAATCCCAGTTGATGTCAGACAACCTGATCAGACGGTGTGATGCATGATTTACATTTAATCTCATATCCTCCTGGTAAAGATAGCATCACAGAACTGGGAGTTCTTGGCCTGACCTGTGGTGGTGCAGTGGATAAAGCGTTGACCTGGGAATGCTGAGATCACTGGTTCAAAACCCTGGGCTTGCCTGGTCAAGTCACATATGGGAGTTGATGTTTTCTGCTCCTCCCCTTTTCTCTTTCTCTGTCTCTCTTCTCTCTCTAAAAAAAATTGAATAACATTTTAAAAAATAAAATATATTAAAATAAAAAACTGGGAGTTCTCCATTAGACAGGGAAGACCTATAGAGGAGTTATGAGGGGGGACAGCAAATATCATTAAAGGAAGCAACCTGGAGAAACATTTGGTTTGCAGTTGGAGCAAGAACATCCACTTGCTGTTTTGCAGGTAGTCATATAGGAAGAGATCAAGCAGGCACATAAATTCACAAAAACAGCCTCATTTTCCTGATTGAAAAGTTACCTCATCTGGCAGATACTTTCAAAGAGGATGTTTGGGTACAAAGTCGACCTATTTAATGGATATTTCTGATGTTCTTAACAAAGTAAATTTGAAACCACCTGGGAAAACAACATGGTTCACCCTCATGAGGTTAAGTGACAGTCCATAGATCACCCTCACTCACTTCTGACACCATCTGCAGAGTTCAGGGGTCTCCCAATATCGCCCTCAGGCTCAATGATTCTCCAGAAAACTCTCAGAACTGTTTGGAAGCTGTTATATTCATTGTTATAGTTTATTACAGCAAAAGGGTACAGATGAAAAATCAGCTAAAGGAAGAGGTACACGAACAGCATCCAGGTCTTGCCTTGAGCTTCCTGTTGTCCTCTCCCCTTGGGCCCCAGGCAGCACTGGCAGCATTATGAAACAACACGCACAGAGCATTGCCAACCAGGGAATCCTTGGTGTCTAGAGTTTTTATTGGACTTTGGTGCCATAGACACGACCAGCTGCCCATATGGCTGACATATCTCCAGCCCCTCTGTTGGTTGGGCTGATACCATGTGACCCAGCACCCCTGCCCTAAATCACATTCTTAGACTATCCGGGCCAGGTTACCCATCAGGCAGGACACTAGGGATTGAGAGATTGCCTCCCAGGAGCCAAGGGCAAAGGCCATACCTCTCTTTGGGCCGGGTTAAATTTTTTACAAACACAAGTCACATACCAGGAAGGTTCTAAAGGATTGGCCACTGCACCACACCAAGAACTGGGATGGAATAAAATTGGAGGTTACCTAACTTGCGCTTTCTTGTCTCAAACTTCCAGTTGCTCCATTCAAGAAGAGAAAATGAAACATTTAGATTTTTTAATTGCTTTCCAGAACCTTATAATTAGCTAAATTCTATACTTGAATTAAATATGGAGCCTGAGGAGAGAATGAATTGTTATAACTTGGTTCTTCCTAGACATCAAAGAATGATTTCAGGACCTAGTCAGCATTTGAATTCAGAGTCAGAAGCCTGCCTTGTGGCAGGACAATGTACTGCTGCTGTTATTGTCCCAAGTGACCGCAGGTGGGAGCCAAGGTAGCATCTTTCTTTCCCTCCCCACCTCCCTTCCTTTGTAAGAGGAGGGGAGATATACTCCCACATGCATCCCAACCAAGATCCACCCAACAACCCCCATCTGGAGCCGGTGTTCTGCCCATCTGTGGCTATGCTTGCAACCAAACTATTTTTAGCACCTGAGGCTGAGGCTCTTTGGAGCCATGCTTAGCACCCGAGCCAATGCGCCAGAACCAATCAAGCCATGGTTGTAGGGGGAGAAGAGAGAGGGGAGGGGGAAGGGTGTGGAGAAGTAGGTGGTTGCCTCTCCTGTATGTCCTGACTGGGAATCGAATCCAGGACATCCACATGCTGGGCTGATACTCTATCACTGAGCCAACCAGCCAGGGCCTAGGGTTGCACCTTGATAAGGTAAGTTTCAGTGGAAGTGGCTCTGCTGTGCCTCTGTAGCATGTCTAATCAGGGCCGCCCTTCCGTCAACTGGCATCACTCCAAATGTGGCTTTTCACTGTTTATTTCACGATCCCCCAGTTGTATTAGGGGGGGTGACAGAGACAGAGAGAGGGACAGATAGGGACAGACAGGCAAAAAGGGAGAGAGATGAGAAGCATCAGTTCTTCATTGTAGCTCTGTAGTGTCCTTAGTTGTTCATTGATTGCTTTCTCATATATACCTTGACCAGGGCGGGTGGGGGGTGGCTACAGCAGAGCGAGTGACCCCTTGCTCAAGCCAGCGACCCAGCACTCAAGCCAGATGAGTCTATACTCAAGCCAGTGACCTCAGGTTTTCACACCTGGGTCTTCTGCGTCCCCGTCCGATGCTCTATCCACTGCACCACCGCCTGGTCACACACCCCAGTTATATTTAAATGCTAGTGAAATCTTTTATGATATTCTCTTCATATTTACATCCTCATTCATATGAAGGTAATGTACTGTCTTGAAAGCTTTGCTTCCTTCATTTGTGTTTAGATTCAGGGCTGCCCGTCTCCTCCCTCATGAGGCCTCTCGCATCTTGGGGTTGTACAGTGTCTGGCCTTTGCAGCCGCAGCAGCCCTTAGTTGGGTCTTGGGGAAAGTGCACTTTATGTGTAGGGTTACAGTGGGTAAAATATTGGAGAACGTACAGTACTGTACTTTAACCTGCACTGGCACAGGTGGTCCCAGGAACCAGTGTGTCCTCAGAGATAAGTACCTCATGAGCAGAGCCTGAAGACTAGCAGGGGCCCACCAGGGGAAGAGGAGGGAACTGATGTCACAGGCAGATGAGACAGCACTTCTGAGAGGCCTGGAGCTGGCACACAGGTTTCCCAGAACCAGAGAAGCTGAGGGTCCTGTGCAGGGGCCAAGTCAGCATTCAGGGCTTTGCAGGCTCCTTCTCCTTGGCGATTGGAAATCTCAAATGGCATGAAAGAACCTGCTGGCCAACAGCCAGAATCAATATTCAATTTAAGGAATTGAGTTGGAATTTAAGAGTTTGCACTTATAATTTAAACATGCAAGTAAGTTAGGCACAGGCTCCTGGGTCAGGTTGGGACCTTGTCACGGGGCTGTACGTTGTTGCCAATTGGTGTCTTAATTTCTTGGGCCTTCAGAAGCACTGTCTGCAAATGCCAATTAGCAGGTGTGTGCGCTGGGGCACAGCGCTTGGGGCCAGGGAACGGTTTCAGAGACATACATTTGCTGGAGGCACCACCTTGGCAGTTGGGCTCCAGAAGGTTTCATAGAACCATTCCCATGCTCCCAGACTGCAGTAACTGTGGGGGTCATGGGGCTTGAGTGCCACAGAGATCTGGTTTCAACATGCATCTCTATGCCTCACTTTCTAAGTGCAGAATAAATGTTGAAGACCCTATGTGAGGTTATAGTGGTTACCGATGAGATAATAAGAGCCAGGCATGGGCCCTGGCCGGTTGGCTCAGCGGTAGAGCGTCGGCCTGGCGTGCGGGGGACCCGGGTTCGATTCCCGGCCAGGGCACATAAGAGAAGCGCCCATTTGCTTCTCCACCCGCCCCGCCTCCCTCCTCTCTGTCTCTCTCTTCCCCTCCCGCAGCCAAGGCTCCATTGGAGCAAAGATGGCCCGGGCGCTGGGGATGGCTCCTTGGCCTCTGCCCCAGGCGCTAGAGTGGCTCTGGTCGCAGCAGAGCATCGCCCCCTGGTAGGCGTGCCAGCTGGATCCCGGTCGGGCGCATGCAGGAGTCTGTCTGACTGTCTCTCGCCGTTTCCAGCTTCAGAAAAATACCAAAAAAAAAGAGCCAGGCATGCATCCCAGAGATCACTGTATGTGAAGAAGGGCCCCACTCAGATTTATGGTGGCACCTTCAGACTAGGCCTAGAGGCTCTTTCCTTCTGCCCTCGCACCTCCTTGATTACAGTTATAAAGAAGGTGTTCTTC
Source organism: Saccopteryx leptura (assembly GCF_036850995.1). Taxonomy (NCBI): domain Eukaryota; kingdom Metazoa; phylum Chordata; class Mammalia; order Chiroptera; family Emballonuridae; genus Saccopteryx; species Saccopteryx leptura. The sequence continues at coordinate 251,351,950 of NC_089503.1, read as the reverse complement.
AGAGTTGAAAGGTTATACCTTGATTTCCAAGAAAAACTGGGACAATGTAACAAGCCCAGGGAAGGTTGTCAGGTTGAAGTATCTAGGAGAGATCACCATGGGTGGCTCCAAGATGCTCAGGATTGGCCTCTGGAGGGGAGGGCAGAGGGTGGGAGCCCTTCCCTGAGGACAAGGAGGCCCCATGGTTCTCCAGCCTCGGCCTTTGGAAGGCCAGTTTTCCATCTATCTGGAGCTGAGCTCGGAATGGGTGCACTCCATCAGGAGGAGGAGGCTCTCCGGGATCTCTTGAGAAAAGTGCTGATCCCTGTCATCAAGCCCTGGGCTAGCCTGTATGTGGGTGCAGGTGGGCTGAAGGCCCAGTGGGGCTCAGAGCTACGGGAGGATTAGCTGGGTGGCCTTGTGGACAGAGGCGGATTAAGGTCTGTTGAGGCCCCAGGCGCAGAAGAAAATATCGGGCCCCTTACATTAGAGGTACATTGGGGCTTTGCAGGGCCCTTCCAAAGTCGGGGCCCAGGGCATGCACCCAGTGTGCCCGCCGTTAAATCTGCCTCTGCTTGTGGAGCCGTGCTGAGGTTTCTGAGTCTTTCCACAGAATTTGCTGGAACAGTCTCTTCGCAGACTGATTCCATCCCCAGGCTTCACTCCCTGCTGGTGATTCCTACGGTAGAGACGAGTCACGCAAAACAACGGGGCAGCAGGGTTAGAAGGGTCTTAACACTAGAAATACATAAAACCTCAGGCAGGACAGGGACAAATTCCCAGACTCTGGAGACAAGTAGATTTGGGTGAACGGGTCAAAACTTGACCCTCTCCCCTCTGCCTCCCTTGGAGTCCTGTCTGTGCTGCCGAGTACGGGAGGACGGGGGTGCTCATGAACACAGGAAACAGGTCACACAGGAAGTGTGAGATGAAATGGGGGAAAGAGGAAGAAAAGCACAGGAAAGAGATGGAAAAGTGGGCCTGAAGATATGGTTGAGTAAATTAGAAACCACAAAAAATAGGTAAATTTTAAGATTAAGCCAAGAGACAGCTAGAATAGACAGCTAGGAGAAAAGGATAGAAAGATGAATTGAGAAATGTACTTCTGAGGTAAAACTAGTCAAAAATGTAAGTTAACTAAGTTTAAAATTAGGTGGGAAGAAAGGAGTGGTTATGAGGGTCTCCAGGTCGGCGTGGAGGGGATGCACCGGCCCTGCACTGCAGCAGCAGATTGCCAGCCTGCCAACCCCAGACACACCCCACCCTTGCTCTGCATGGAGAACCAGAGGAGCCCCGGTGCCTTTGGTTCCCAGTGTGGGGCCCCTGCAGTCCTTGGCACTTCAGAAGGGGCTTGAGACCTCCTCTACTGTGGGCCTGCTCAGCACTCTGGGGGCTGTCACACTGGTTAATTCAGAAAAGCAAGCACACTTCTTGAGGCCATGGTCCCAGTGCTGCAGAAAGTGGCCTTGCGCCTCTTGCCTCTTAGAAATGCTCTCTGTTGTGCCATAAACCCTTCACAGGTGCTTTGTTCTTTGTCCTGTCACCCATGGCTGATGCCTTCTGAGCTCCCGCCACCGCAGCACAGCACGGGCTGGCTCTGGCATTCTGCCTGAGGAGCCGGCACACACACACACACACGCACATACACTACATGCCACACCTAGGAACGTGCTTGGGTTATGATCCAGCTTCTGCTGCCTGCTCTGTGACCTGGGCCTCTGTCTCTCTCCTCCAAATGTCAGGCGGGGCCTTGCCTCCAAAATGAGGGTTTCAAACTAAGTGGTTTCCCAGCTTGGGTTACTGAGGGGTGGAGTCGGAGTTTTTCTTAAATGAGATTTAGACTATTGTTGCACTGTATAAAGAGATATGTGTGCCCAGGTGTGTTGTTGGCTCATTAGATACTTTATCACCATCAGAACCTGCAGCCAGTATAGCCTTTGGTATGCAGAATCTGCAACCAAGCTTCCACCATCTCTTTCCTGGAAGCGTGTGCTGGGACTGCAGGGTGGGCGGCCCGCGGCCTACTCTCACTGGTGGGTTCATGGGGGATCCTGTCTCCCTTTCAGTCATGCTTAGTCAGAGTGTTTTCTGTACCACAGAGCTATGAATTCAGAAATGAGATTGATCTCTTAGGGATGGTGGATGCCCAACAGGTAGAGGCTCTTAGTAATATTTCTAAGTACATGGATCTGCCCCAGATTTCTTACTTTTCTAATCCTCAGAGTATCCTTGATTTGGTAATTTGTTCAAAAATTGAGCCTAGGAAATAATTTTTAATGTATTTCATCTTCAAATGTTGTTTATGGAGTACTTCTGAGATTCTCTTTCCCCAATAAATATTTTGCTACATAATGTTTGAAAGTGCTGAGTTGCTCGTATCCAGGACCCCTGCTGGCTCAGTTCACTGATCAAGAATCAAAAGAGAAGATCTCTGGGCTAGAAAATGTCATTGAGAGATGTCATAGGAAAATTGTCTGAATTGGACTTTAGGAAGGGAGACCTTCCAGGCAGATTGAGACCATTTCTATACTTGGCACATAGGATCTATCTTGAGCACCGTCTTTGATTTATTACTTGTGCTTGCCTGAGACTATGGGAGCGCAAGGGATAGTGCTGTGATCGTTGTTTGATGTCTGCCCTGTCAAAAGATGTGGACTTAAGGACACCAAACAGTATACAGTTGTCCCTCTCCATATTGGGGTTCACTTTTCGTGATCTCACTGTATCTGGATTTTAAAACTGTATATATTTAATTTTGTATTGCAGATTTTTTGCTGTATTGTGGGATTTTGCAGTATATAAGTATTTTTATATATTTATCTTAATTATTTTTGCAATAAAATAAGCATTTTCTTGCCTGAAAAATTGAAAACAATATAAAAAATTAAAATATTTTAAAGGACTATTAAGTCATCATCATCATCATCATTCAAGTTGTAATATATTCACTGGTGGTGAGTACCCATATAGAATTTTATATGTTGTTAAAATTACGTAGGTTTAAGAGTATAGAAAATGTTTAAGAGGATAGGAAGTGTTTATAAGAGTGTGGAAAAGGTTAATAACAGTGTGGGAAAGGTTTATAAGTGTGGGGAGGGTTTATAAAGCCTTAAAATAAATAATAAGTTAAATATAGTAATACCTAGATTTTCGTTGACTTCGGTTATTTATTGTCGTTTTTGGGTTTTGTTGATTTTTTCCGTGAAAATTTTGTCTCGGATTTCGTCGGTGTGCCTACGTGATCTCACTGCTAATTTTGTGAAAACAAAGGGCAACCCATGTGTTCTCCTGCTCAGTGTGGTGTTTCTCGTGTGAGCATCACCCTGTGCGTCTACAATTCCATTGCTTTCCAGTGTTTTTGTGCTTTTTTTATTGATTGCAAGTGCTAATACTGCAATTACGTGTAAGTGATTACTACAGACAGTAATTGGATTTACATTGATTCATATGGAAATAATTGCCTCGGTTTTCATCTGTTTAGATTTCACTGGTTGTTTTCAGACTGATTATTGACGAAAACTGAGGCATTACTGTATAAGGTCGCTACTTCATGGATTTTTGCCTATCGCGGAGGATTCTGGAACCTAATCCCTGCAGTAGATGAGGGACCACTGTATTTCCATCCCTGTTACATTCTTTCTGTTGTTTTTATACCAGGGGTCAGCAAACCAAATCTGCAAATCTGCAAAAAATAAAAATCTGTGTATGAAAGCCTGAGAATTAAGGATGGGTTTTTTTAAGATGATTTTGAGAAAATTAAAAGACTACTCTCTCATGTGAAATGATATGAAATACAGATTTCATTGTTAATAAGTGAAGTTTTATTGGAACACAGCTAAAGCCCATTTCCCAGTGTCAAGTCTGTAGCTGCTTTCTGTTGTTTGGTTGTTTTTTTTTTAATTTTATTTATTTATTTTAGAGAGGAGAGAGAAAGGGAGAGAGAGAGAGACAGAGACAGAGAGAGGGAGGAAAGAGAGACAGAGAGAGAAGGTGGGGAGGAGCTGGAAGCATCAACTCCCATATGTGCCTTGACCAGGCAAGCCCAGGGTTTCAAACCGGCAACCTCAGCATTTCCAGGTCGACGCTTTATCCGCTGCACCACCACAGGTCAGGCTGTAGCTGCTTTTTGTAACAATAGCAGAGTTGAGTAGTTAGACAGGTACAGTATGGCCCACTAAACCTAAAGTATTTATAGTGATTGTTCACAGAAAAGGTTTGCTGACCCTTGAATTAGAGCTTTGTATGTATAAAGGTGGTTGGGTCCCTGACTTAGCCTCATGGACTTCTTCTCGAGACCTGCCTGCCCCCAATTGTCTATATTTCAAGACAGCTTTTGTGGCTTCTGGTTTCTCCATCTGTTCAGTGAGGGTACAGCTGGATGATCCCTTAGGTACTGAAAGTCCATGGTTCCATCCTTTCACAGTGCTGCTGTGCTCTTCGATTCTCTTTGTTCCTCCTCAACATGTTATCATTTTATTATAAAGCTAAACCCAGTAATATACTTGATGGGGTGTGTCAGTTCAGACTTTGTTTCCTATATGTCAGCAATCCAATTTTAATCCCCTTGTGCAGAGAGGGGTTCATTTGGCTTAAAGGCTACAGAAGAGTCAATGAAGAAAATAGTTCTTGGGCTCTAAAGTCACCAGTCATCGCTCCTCCCACAGTTCTAATTGCTGAATCATGGCTCCACAGGCAACCACTGCTTCCCTAGTGGCTGGTAGAAAATCTTAGGAAACAGCTCTGGTTGGCTGACTGTGTCCTTGGTTCCACCCAAGTCCTGAGAGGTTTGGACTTAATAATGGTCAGCCCCACCAGAACTCCAAGTTGGCATAGGAAGAGGGTACTTTTCCACAGAGAGGCAGACACTGTCTAGACAGGTTATATGATAACTGTCTTACCCCCCTTCCCCCATGGCTGTTCAGGTTCCAAGGAGAAGAAGGGCTTGCAAAATAAGACCAAGCTTGCATATCAAGTGCTGTATAGTGATGGGGACTGGGTGGTGACACAGTTGAGGAAAGCTCCTGCTTTCCCGGGTAAGATCACTCCCAGGGGAAGCAAAGACATGAACAGGTATGCCTGAAAGAGGCTGTCAGCCCACCAGTGCACCTGTGATAAGGTACCTGTCTTCAGCTCATCCTGGAAATGTGAATTAAAACCACAAGGAGATAGCAATTCACACCTAAAATACAGAACACCCACATCAGGGAGGAGTGACGGGAGCAGGTGTAGCTGTACAGGACCAGGGTAGCTCACCTGCTGGAGGAGTGGACCTGGGCTCATTATCTACCAAAGCTGAGTGCCCCCTGCCCTGTAACCAAGCACTTCTGTCCCCAGGTAAAGTCCCAAGAGAGATGCAGGCCAAATAGACACAAGCGTCAACAGCCACCTGTTTTATAGAATATTGAAAACCAGACACAGCCTGGGTGCCCCTCAACAGCAGATGGACAAATGGACTGCAGGGTTGCCCGCTCTGGACCATAGAGTAGCTCTGCTGCATGCGCCAGCAGGGATAAATCTCAGGGATGGCGATGCGGGGTGCTGCCGGGCCTGGGAGACGCTGTGGGATCCTGTAACATCAAGTTCAAGAAGGGGCCAAGATCAGCCAGTGCCAAGGGTCAGGGAGGCTCACAGGAGCCTTGGGCACCTCAGGGGGCCGAGTGCTGAAGATTTGTACCTTTGTCTTATAGCTCAAGCCTCCTTTTTATTAAGACGTGATGAGGGCAAAGTGGACAGGTGTCAGAACACTAGAGAGAAGGTGACATTTGTGCTGAGGTGAGGACAGGAGCCCGGGTTGCTTTGGAGAGCAGTGACATTGTGGGCCCTGAGATGGGTACAAGGAGGTACAGAGGGACACTGACGTCAGGCACCATGGACAGCTCGTCCTGGAGGATTGTATAGTTATCAGAAGGACTTTAGGATTTATTCCTGGAGGGTGGGGAGCTGTGGCGTGTCCACCTCTAATAAAGAAATGAGGAGGGTTGGTGAGCTGGCCAGAACGGCTCTTAGCCCCAAGCCTATGGCAACAGCCTTGATTGTGTTTGGGGACCTCTCCAGGGGACTTCTGAGCAATTAAAATCCCACATCAGTGGCTTTCCAAGAGTCCTTGACTGTCTAAGAAAGGACAGTTTTAAAAGTCTTCTGTGGTCCTGGCACCCTCGCCCTCCCTCGCGTACACCCAGTTTTGAGGCCATCTGCACTCAGACTTCGTTGCATCTGAGGAGGGTTGTTGGGTTGGGGTTGGAGGGGCCTCTATTCTTCAAAGATGTGATTCCCCCAAAGGTTTATGAGAGGAGGTTCAGTTTCTTTGCTCTCAATTTCTTAGGCTGACAGAGGATAGAGGGTTTTATTGTGAAACTGTCTTGTCTTGTAGCACTAGAGTCCCACTTTAGAGGTTCCTAGATGGCCACGTATGCCCGAGACCGGCCGCCTGCATGGATGTCACCAATGACAGTGTGCATGGCCAAGCTCGTCTGACCCTAGCTCTGCAAGCATGGCTTTTCCTGCTGGGGGGTCTCTGCCCATTAGTGGGCTAGGAAATGAACTTTGTGTGTCCTAACTGGCATTTCTCAGTGAGACAGAGTAGAAATCAGAATCCATTGCATTTTCAAATAAAATTAAAAAAAAAAAAAATTTAGCCTGACCAGGCGGTGGCGCAGTGGATAGAGTGTTGGACTGGGATGCGGAAGGACCCAGGTTCGAGACCCCGAGGTCGCCAGCTTGAGCGCTGGCTCATCTGGCTTGAGCAAAGCTCACCAGCTTGGACTCAAGGTCGCTGGTTCCAGCAAGGGGTTACTCGGTCTGCTGAAGGCCCACGGTCAAGGCACATGTGAGAAGGCAATCAATGAACAACTAAGGTGTCGCAACGAAAAACTGATTATTGATGCTTCTCATCTCTCTCCGTTCCTGTCTGTCTGTCCCTCTCTCTGACTCTCTGTCCCTGTAAATAAATAAAAAAAATTAAATTAAAAAAAAAAAAAGAATCCATTGCATTTTGTTCGGGAGAATATCGCCCCATGGAACTTATCTTACTCCTGGGGGCACAAGTCCTGGGTCAGAGTGTAAAATGCAGTGCTCCCCAGCATCATGCCAAATGTGGGGTGAACTGCTCTGAGAAAGGTGGGCTCTCTGCGTATTCTGTTACCTGTTCTCATTTCTGGGGTTTACATAAACTAATGCAAGCTACCTGTGGCCAAACCCCCACTGGCCTGTTCACGAGAGAAGGGAAGCCTTTGCCTCCAAGAAGGTGCTCCCGACTGGGAATGACAATCTAAAAGTGGCGGGCTCTTCCTTAGCTGTGACAGCTCGGTCCACACAGGGCAGGGTGGCTGGAAGGAAGGAGAGCGGAGGCTACTTGCTGGCATCCCCACCAACACTGGGAAGGAAGGCAAAGCCTGAGCTGGGCTGTGCATGGCCAGGACAGGCAGGACTCATGCACAGTTCCCTCATTACAACAATTTAGAGTAAGAGTGTGGTGAGAACCCCTGTTGAAGTGTGTCTGGCCCAGAGCAAGGACTAAGTGATGATGGTTTTCCAAGACAAGTAAGGTGCAGGAACTGGGTTCTACCTGTCTTTTGGGTCAGGGGCCTCATGATACGCAAAAACCCCAAGTGAGCAGAAGGCCTCCAGGGATCCCAACTGGGACCAACCTCGGGGAGGCAGTTCTCGCCAAGCTGTTCTTTAAGGCCATTGTGAAATGGGGTCATCCAGTGACAAAACTGAAAAAGCAGTCGTGTCGTCACTGCTGTCTTCCAGAGTGCAGTGACTTGCTGGCCTGGTACACGGGTTCCTCCAAAAGGGAGATCCAGGAGTGGGTGCAGGAGGCCTGGTCACCTCAAATGGCCATGTATGGCACGTCTTTCCTTTGCTGGCTTATGAAAAACAGGCTTTCTCAGTGGGAAGGACTAGGAAAAACAGCTTTTATCTTTCTTAACATCTTGCTGGGGGCATCTTTCCTTCTGGTTTTTGCCAGATTCTCTCAAGTTCGCTGCTCCTATGTGCTACCTGCAAAACATGCTTGCAAAAAGTCATGTCTTTCCTAAAATGCTGGCACTTAATGCGCCTCACACGAGCAATCTGATTTTGGCATTGTGCATAGTCATGATCTTTCCTGTGCCGAGACTTTTGCTTTATGTGATGATGATACATGGGCGGAGAGGGTTGGGGAAGTTAAGTGAACACAGAGCCTGATTGAAATGCATCCCTGGCCTCTCCACACATGGTTGCCTCAGGGATGTTCCAGAACTCTCAAGACAGCAAAGGTACAGGAAATAACTCCTGAGTCGGCTTTGACTTTCTCACCCTCTCTGTCATCAAACCATGGAGGGTGGGGACTCCCTCCATTGGCAGGGTGTGTGAGTGATACCCGCCATGTCCCCTTACAGTAGTAGTGGACGTCAGCTCAGCGAGGTGTTCATCCAGCTGCCCTCCCGCAAGGAGCTGCCTGAGTACTACGAGCTAATTCGCAAACCTGTGGACTTCAAGAAGATTAAGGTAACCCCCGGGTGGGAGGAGGGGGTCTCTCATAGAGATGTGCCCACATTGGTGTTTGGGGGAATCTGACTCAGGACCTTTGGCGCCCTGGTAGGGACCCAATCATTAGCTCTTGGGGTTTCTCGTAGCCTCAGGTGTCCCAAGGACATGTTGTCAGGCTACTAGCGTTCAGGACTCCAGGATTACCCCCAGCCCAGGCCTCAGTCATGCAGCTCTTGTGTTCAGTGGGTTTAGGCTTCCAAGCCTGCACAGAAGAGCTGGGAGTCTTGGCTATGACCTTGTTAAGCAGAGGGACTCCCAGCCCCGGGGTCTCCAGACACAAGATGAGGTCCCAATGTAAGGCTGCTTCTCTGGCTGCCTGCAGGAGCGCATCCGCAACCACAAGTACCGCAGCCTCAACGACCTGGAGAAGGACGTCATGCTGCTGTGCCAGAATGCGCAGACCTTCAACCTGGAGGGCTCCCTGGTGAGGAGGCACTGTTCCTAGCCTTTGACCTTCACAGCTGGGCCCCAACCAACATGCTCTGTGCTTCCTTTTGAATGATTGGGCTTAAAAATAATTCCCAACAACTTGGAATATTTTACTGATTGATTACAAAAGCAGTATGGGTTCATTACTTTTTGAAAAGGGCGGAAAATAAAGACAAGTAAAACAGAAAGTAGACTCAGTCCCATCCATCCAGGGTGGCCCTGTGAACAATTCATGTGTATCTTGGGATTTTAGTTTGGATTCACTAGAAGATTCTCTTGAAAAGAATCCTGTGCATGTGTCCTTTCCTATGATGAAATTAATACACAGTTTCAATGTAGCAAAGTTTCTCCAAGTGTGTTCGGGATTGGTCCCTCCTGAGAAGGAGATTTTATAGTCATAAATTTGGGGGAAATGCTGGCTTTTAAAAGGGGTGTTCATTTCTGGTTACTGCAGACCATCTCCAAGCCTTTGATGGTGCTCACTGTGATTCCAGGGGTGGCTGTTTCTAAATGAACACACCTGACCGTTTGTCCAGAACTATTTCATAATCCTGATGTTCTCTCGGGCACTGATTTAAGAAAAGATTGTTGAGATGTCCCTCCTTTGCCCCTCATGGGCTACTTTGGCCAGAGTTATGGCTGGATTGGGGTGGGGGGCATCCCCACATTGGGCCCCAGCCCACTCGATCGCCACATGTTTCTGCCCAGATCTATGAAGACTCCATTGTCCTGCAGTCTGTTTTCACCAGTGTGCGGCAGAAAATAGAGAAAGAGGATGACAGTGAAGGCGAGGAGAGCGAGGAGGAGGAGGAGGGCGAGGAGGAAGGCTCAGAGTCTGAGTGTAAGTTCCAGGGTGCCTGGGTGGGGTGGTTGTGGCTTCCCAGTATGGTCAGGACCTCGGGGTTCACACCTACCTGAGAGACCCAGAGGCCTCATGGCTCCGTCCATTTACAGCCTGCCCAGCTCCCAGACATACCCAGCCCAGGAGGTGCCATGCTTTCCCAAGCCCATGTTTTCTTTTCCCCCTTTCTGGCCCCCACCCCAGCCCGCTCAGTCAAAGTGAAAATCAAGCTGGGCCGGAAGGAGAAGGCACAGGACCGACTGAAGGGGGGTCGGCGGCGGCCGAGCCGTGGGTCCCGGGCCAAACCAGTGGTGAGCGACGATGACAGTGAGGAGGAGCAAGAAGAGGTAAGACCCCAGGGTCTTGAGATGGGCCAGAGCACGTATCCAGTGGCAGTTGGGTCATTGGAAGTCCATCCCCATGCCAGGTCCAGGACCCTTCTACCATGGTCCCCACGAGGATAGATGCTCTCACACCACCACTACACAGATGGGACAACTTAGGCTGAGCATTACATGGTATTAACTCAAGCCCCAGTCCGCAGGCACTAGAACCAGTGCTCTTAGCACCAGTGGGCGTCTGGGGGTTGGGGTGGGTGTCCCATTCTGTTCCCCCCAGGTTGTCCTGCCACGGCCCATGGTGGGACCAGGTCTTTTTTGAGCTCAGGGGCAGGAGACCCTTGGATTGGAGATGCCCCCATATAGTCCCTGTCCCTTAAGCAGACACAGTGCCTTGTTGTCACAGCTGTCACAGTGTCCTCACCCCATGTGACACACTGTGTACCCAGATCTCTGCCTGTGGCTCTGTTCTGGCTGCCTGAGAGGATTTCCTAACAATGCTAGTGGGTTAAAAAACAAAAAACAAAATCCCTGGTTCCACAGTTTCAAAACACCATGGAGCCAACACTGTAAATGGGGCGATGCATGTTCCCTGTCACACACTGTGGTTCCACACACTGAAGAGAAGCTGCAGGCTTGTCAGGCCCACAGTGGGCAGTTTTGGGGGTGTGGGACCAGGCCCCCTTGTTGGATTTAAATAAACTTTGTCCCCTGGTCCCAGGGCAGACACCTGGCCCTTCCCTGCCGTGGGATTTGGGCAGTTTACTTCACTTCTGAGCCTCAATTTCCACTTCTACAAAGCAGGAGTGGACTGGACTGGGGCTAGCTCCTAGTCAGGCTCAGTAAGCACCATTTTGGTGTTGCTATTCTTTAGCCATTTGTAATAACAATGAAACTAACCAAGAACCTTGGATGAGTCTAACCAAAACCTTACATGACCTCATGAGGGTGTCAGTGATGTCCTGAACACAGGGAGGAGTGGCCCGTGCCTCTGGAGGGCAGGTCTGGGCTATGTCAGTGCCCCATTGCCTGGTCCAGATCCAACAGGGCATTTTATGGCCCTTGCCAAGCTGCTTAAAATGTTTAAATGAAAAAGCAGAGCTCTTCTATGGTCAGGTACAGCTAAGGTGGTTTTGAAGCCCAAAGTCCAGGGCACAGGGACAGGGAAAGTAGCAGTAGGATGGAGCAGGGAGGGCCTGGTGAGCCTCCAAGATCCCAGGAAAGGAGCAGTGTGGTCACAAGGGCCAGTCCTCAGGAGTAAAATGACCTTGGGGTGTGGTGTGACAGAAGGGGCTAAGGCCAAAGGCTGCTCCACCTGCAGCCCCACAGGTCTGTGTTGCCCACAATTGCATTGTCTGCATCGTTGGTTCAGCCTCAGGGTCCCCTCAGGGGAGCCAGCTCATGCCTCTCCTCCTGTTTCTCCCGCAGGACCGCTCAGGAAGTGGCAGCGAAGAAGACTGAGCCCTGACATTCCAGAGTCTCGACCCCAAGCCCCTCGGCCCAGAGCCGAGGCAGTGTAGCCCTTAGCAGTAACGGGTAGCAGCAGATATAGTTTCAGATGTGGGGTAAAAGTGTATAAATGAAAATCTTCCATATTTATACGGCAGAGAAGATGTGGGACTGTTTGTGTCTGGCCCTGTCCTGGCATCAGTAGCGTTTGCTAACAGCATTAACTGTTCAGAATGACAAAAAAAAAAGTGATGAATTGGGGAATACATGACACCTGTTTTTCTTTTACTTCCTTGGCAGTGCTGTTGCGGCCACAGTTTGGAATCACTGTAGTTTAAGCCGTGGATGCATGTGTGTAACCGTCCACTCCTTGTACTGTATTTTATTGGACAGGTCACACTCGCCGGGCCCTGGGTCCGCAGGCCCGGCGGGGTATGTCAGTGTCACTGGATGTCAAACAGTAATAAATTAAACCAACAACAGAATTTGTAACATTGCCTTCTTCTGGTGGCCTCCTTCCTGGCACCTGTCAGTGCAAAGCCCTGGCAGTCTGTGTGGAGCCCTATCCTCCTGTCTCCTGTGTAGCCTCTTTCCCAGAGGCGGACACTGAGGCCCAGGCCTCACACCATTTGAAGACAGACTCGGGCTTTTGGCCCACAGGTGCCACTCTCAGTCCCCATCATTTGTTCAAGCCCACCCTGTCACACAGGGAACAGGCAGCTCAGTCCCTTCCCTGCTGCAGCCAAGGTGGGATCAGGGAGGTGGTCAGAAACAGGCAGGTGTGCCTGACCAGGCGGTGGCGCAGTGGATAGAGTGTTGGACTGGGATGCCGAGGACCCAGGTTTGAGACCCCGAGGTTGCTGGCTTGAGCATGAGCTCATCTGGTTTGAGCAAAAGCTCACCAGCTTGGACCCAAGGTCGCTGGCTTGAGCAAGGGTTACTCGGTCTGCTGAAGGCCTGCAGTCAAGGCACATATGGGAAAGCAATCAATGAACAACTAAGGTGTCGCAATGTGCAACGAAAAACTAATGATTGATGCTTCTCATCTCTCCATTCCTGTCAGTCCCTGTCTATCCCTCTCTCTGAAAAAAAAAAAAAAAAAAAAAGGCAGGTGTCATGCACAGCGGACAATTCTGTGATACATGAAGCCCAGAGTATGTGGGAGCCCATTGAACAGGGCGGGCTTCCAAGTTCACAACTTCCTTTGGGTTCTTTTCTCTAATTTTTGTGTCTTCAAACACAGTTTCTTTTAGTTCTTTGAACATACTTAAAATGGTTGCTTTGAAGTCCGTCTGGATCTCCTCAGAGAAAGGTTCTATTGACTACTTTTTTCCTCAGTGTAAGTCACACTTCCCTGTTTCTTTTCATTTCTCTCTTTTTTTTTTTGTTCAAAAGTAGGACTTTTTTTTTTTTTTTTTCCTGAAGCTGGAAACGGGGAGAGAGAGACAGACTCCCACAAGCGCCCGACCGGGATCCACCCGGCACGCCCACCAGGGGGCGACGCTCTGCCCCTCCGGGGCGTCGCTCTGTTGCGACCAGAGCCACTCTAGCGTCTGGGGCAGAGGCCAAGGAGCCATCCCCAGCGCCCGGGCCATCTTTGCTCCAATGGAGCCTCGCTGCGGGAGGGGAAGAGAGAGACAGAGAGGAAGGAGAGGGGGAGGGGTGGAGAAGCAGATGGGCGCTTCTCCTGTGTGCCCTGGCCGGGAATCGAACCCGGGACTTCTCCACGCCAGGCCGACGCTCTACCACTGAGTCAACCGGCCAGGGCCAAAAGTAGGACATTTTTTACCTGACCAGTGGTGGCACAGTGGATAGAGCATCGAGATGGAACCCTGAGGTCCCAGGTTCAAAACCCTGAGGTCACCAGCTTGACCGCAGGGTCGCCGGTTTGAGTGCAGTCAACATGATCTCACTGTCATGGGCTTGAGCCAAGGCTAGTGGCTTGAGCAAGGGGTCAGTGACTTGGCTAGAGCCCCCCAGTCAAGGCACATATGAGAAGCAATCAATGAACAACTAAAGTGCTACAACTAAGTTAATGCTTCTCTTCCTGCGTCTGTCTGTCTCTCTCTCAAAAAGAAAAAATAGACATTTTAAAAGTAGTTTGTAACAACTCTGAATTCTGATTTCTACTATGGGGAGTTGTGGGGTTTTCTTTTGTTTTTTGTTTATATAGTTATTGCTGAGCTACTGTAGTAGTGTCTGTCTCCCCCACAGTGTACAGCAGCTGGTGACTGCTCAGTTTTTGATTTTTATTTCTTATTCCTTATTTTTAACTAGGCTTCCCCTGGGAGTCATACTGGGTCAGCATAGCTTCAAGGTCAGCCAATGGTGGCTCAGAGGCAATGCTCAAACATTGAGTCATTGAGGGCTTGTGCCAGTGGCCTGGGCTCGGGCATTTTGCAAGTCAGATCTACCTTTGCTCCCTGACTGTCCCTCTTGTGTTGTCTCAGCACATGCACACGGCCTCCCTTTGAGCAGGTTGCATGGATTTGTGGATTGATGGGGCTCTCTCCAGCTCTCTCTAGCTGTCACGGCATGTGTGTAGACCCTCAGGGTGTGTGGGACCAACTGAGGCTGTCTCATCCCTGGACCTCTTGTCTGTATTTATCAATCAGTTGCAGCCAGGAGCCCCACCTCAAGCTGGTTAGGAGACCTTGGCCTTCCCTGTTCTACCTGAGACCCCTACTATTTCCAGGATCCCCAGGGACCTGAGGTTTTCCCATTCAGCTGTGTATCAAGTCAGCCTTCTCCAGCAGTGATTTTTATGGTAATGGGGAGGAGCTGGGAAGCCCAGGCCAAAAAACTCAGTCTTCTACTGCTCTGCTATTCAGTTGATTGGTTTTCTTGAATAAAGGCTTAATTTGTCAAATGCCTTTGATAAACTTCCAGAATCCAGATTTGGTGTTTTTGTTTGTTTTGTTTTTTTGACAGAGAGGGACAGACAGGAAAGGAAAGAGATGAAAAGCATCAATTCTTTGTTGCAGCCCCTTAGTTGTTCAATGATTGCTTTCTCGTGTGCCTTGACCTGGGACTACAGCAGAGCAGGTGACCCTCTTGCTCAAGCCAGCGACCTTGGGCTTCAAGCCAACAACGTTTGGGCTTAAGCTGGTAAACCCATGCTCAAGCTGGCAACCTCGGGGTTCTGAGCCTAAGTCCTCCGTGTCCCAGCCCAGTGCTCTAACCACTGTGCAACCTGGTCAGGCACAGATATGAATGTTTTTGACAACTTCATCTAGTTTCATTGATGCTGTTAAGGATGAGATTTGCTAAAATCTTCACTCTGTCGTTTCAGAAGTCCACATTTTTTTAAATAGCTTTGACTTTATTTTTAAATACATTTGAATTTATTTTAATTTTTACAGAAAATCTGCTCACTAAATCCTTGATTTCATAATATTCAGTCTGAGGCCAATTTAAAAATGAGTCCCCAGTGAGGAAAAATGTACACTTAGAACTTGAAGATGAGAAAAATATGATGATATAGTTTGTTGATGAATGGCAGCAAAATCCAAAATAATATTGACTTAAATTAGATACAAATTCATCTCTCTGTTATGTCAGAGTCTGCAGTTGGTGCCTCAAAGTGTTGGAGAACAGCTCCTGTCTTGTTTCTTCACAATGTCCCACCCTTATATCCAAGGTCACCTCATGCCCAAAATGGCTGCTGGGGCTCCATCTATCCATTTTGCATTTCCAGCTGTCAACAAGGAGGCAAGTGGGGAGGAGAATAGCCCCCCTCCACCCCAACCTTTAGAGACCACCTCTGGAAATTGTTGCATCACTTCTATGCGCTGTTGGCCACAGCGTCGTCCGATGGTCACGCCTGGAGTATAGGAAGTTGAGAAATGCAGCCTTTCCACCATTGCCTGTGTGCCTATCTAAAGATAGGGCTTCTGTGGCTCCAAAAGGAGGGAGCCAGGCATTGGGGGCCACAGTGAAAAAACAAAAGGAGGTTCATGGATCCTGAAGACCCAGAAAATGAGGTGTAATCTCACTACCCACTCAGATGAGGCACAGAGAAGGGAAGCGTTTGCCCGTGGCTGCACAGCCAGTGTTGGAACAGGTGGTTCTCAGGCTGCGCTTGCCTTCCTCCCCTGCCAGGTGGTCATGGGTTTGAATCCTGGCCCTGCGCTTTGCAGGCTGTGTGGCCTTGGGCAGCTCTCTGCACCTCTCAGTCCACTGGAAGATAAACCAAACTGTTCAGGAAGGTTTCTCCTTCCTTCAGGCATTTTTGTATTTTCCACTATGACAATGAAAAGAAAAATAAATTTTATTTTATTTTTTGAGAAAAATTGAATCAACAGGAAAAGTTAGTTGGGCTGAGCATCCACATGTGCAAAGCCAAGTGTCATGGTAACCCAGGAATATGTAGGCTCTGGTGGGGATGAGGGTCAGGGCTGCAAGCCCCCTGGCCTGGCTCTGCCACGTCAACCTTGGCCTGAGGTCCTGGAAGCAATCTTCTGTGAACAATGGCCCTGAACCAAGGGCTTCCACCTATCCTAACTCCTGCTGCTTCTAGTGACAGCTGCTCGCTGCCTCTGCCACCCCACCCCACCCACCTTTCCTGTCAGCACCCATCCATCTGGGTGGCCCTTCCCCTCCATCTCTGCCCAGCTGGTCATTGCCTTCCTCCCCTCATTTCTCCCACCAACCGAGTGGTGGAGGACCTTATTTCCATTTTATAGATGATACAAATGGGGCTCCCAGAGATTGAGGCATTTGCCCAGGACCACATAGATTTCAGCTCAGGCTTGTGGGCCACAAACGTCCTCAAGGGCTGGGACCTGCTCCGAGTCTGGAGGGCAAGAAAGCCTTAGGTCTGGCAGAGTGAAATGACCCCCTGGAAATGGTGGTAGGTTGAGCAATGGGATGCAGGTTTCTGTGTCCAGAGAGGCAGGTGAGACGACAAGTCATGGGTGGGAATTAACATGGAATGGCTTACGGCTGGAATGACAGATATCAGGACAAGGCAGGAGCCCACAGGGTGCACCGACAGCTGGAACTGCGAGGGGCAGTCAGGAAGACCATGGGAGTGCATGTGACAAGCCACATCTCTCCCATATATAGTTCTGGGACCTTGCAATTCCCCTCATCAAGACATAGCCTATAATTGTTTTTCATTAAATCTGTTGGGGTGACATAGATGAATAAAATTACAGGTGTCAGGTGTACAATTGTGTGCTCACCACCCAGAGTCAGCTCTGTCCATCACCACTTATCCCCCTTCACCCTCTTCTATCTCCTGCTGCCCCCATTTCCCTCTGGTAATCACCATCCTGTTGTCTGTGTCTGTTTTGTTTTTCTTTTCTTCGCTTAGTCCCTTTACCTTTTCCATCCAGCCCCCAGCCCCCTCCCTTCTGGCAGCTGTCAGTCTGTTCTCTGTGTCTATGCATCTGATTCTATTTTGTTTGTTAGTTTATTTTGTTCATTAGATTCCACATATAAGTGAAGTTAAACGGTACTTGTCATTCTGTGACTGGTTTACTTTACTTAGCATAATACTCTCCAGGTCCATCCTTGCTGTCTCAAAAGATAAGATTTCCTTCTTCACAGTCAAGTAGTAGTCCATTATGTAATTGTACCAAGCTTTTTTATCCACTCATCTACTGATGGGCACTGGGCTGCTTTCAAATCTTGGCTATTGTAATAACTGCAATGGGGAAAATTCAGGAAC
Organism: Saccopteryx leptura; assembly: GCF_036850995.1. NCBI lineage: Eukaryota > Metazoa > Chordata > Mammalia > Chiroptera > Emballonuridae > Saccopteryx > Saccopteryx leptura. The sequence goes on along the minus strand of NC_089503.1, from coordinate 251,334,708 downwards.
GCAGACTGGTGAAGCCACTGTGGAAAGCAGTATGGAGTTACTTCAGAAATTAAAAATGTGGCCCTGGCTGGGTAGCTCAGTAGATAAAATGTCAAGCTGGCGCACCAGAGGTTGTGGGCGCAACCCCTGGGCAGGGCATGTTAGAAAAGTGATCAATGAGTACAAAACTAAGTGAAAGAAGTTGATGCTTCTCTGTCTCCCTCCCCTCACTTTCTATTTCTCAAATCAATGGAAAAAAACAAAAACAAAATGTAACTGCCTTATGACCCAGCAATTCCACTTCTGGGAATATATCTGAATAAACCAAAAACACTAATTCGAAAGAATATGTGAACCCTTCCCTGGCTGGATAGCTCAGCTGGTTAGAGCATTGTCCTGAAGCACAGAGGTTACTGGTTCGACCCCCAATCAGGGCACATACAGAAACATCAATATTCCTGCGTCTCTCTCACTCTTCCTCTCTCTAATACCATTAAAATAAACATTAAAAAATATATAAGTATAGAAAAGCAAGATGCCATTTTGTGCACACACATAGGATTCTGGATATTTGCTCTGGATCATGTAACTGACAAACATTTAGAGAAAGATCTATCAGGATTCACCTCGAACACCACATCCCATAGCAGTTACCCTGAGGCCAAGGGCTAAGAGATTAGAGTTGAGATCTCCAAGATGGTGAGGTCCTGGACACATGTTCAAACATTTTAAGAACCATTTCTAGATTCCTCACCAATGTTTAATTCAACAGAGTCATTTGGTTTTAGTTTATGTCATCTCAAAAATTTCTACTACAATGAAGTCATCATATCTTCTGGAGCTTAATACTTACATGGTGGCCAGGGCCCAACTCATCATGTTCTACCCTTACCTGGTTCTGCTTCTGTGCGTACATCTCACAGGTGACCCGTTGGCCCCCAGCAATCCAACCAACTAAACAGGCTCCACCATTCAGACAGTCCCTGCTAAGCCTATTCTCCTTTCTCTTTTCTAAGTAACTCTTCAATCCACCCAACCCTCCTCTGTCCTTGGCCCTATCTGAGACCACCGCTACCACTGCTGGTCTGGACCAGTGTGGTCAGGTCCTCCCTGGTTCCCTAGCTTCCATCCTCATTCCCTGACAGGCAGTTCATCCAATGTGGCCAGAGGCTTCTAACTATTGCAATTCCTGAGTACATATGGGGCCCAGATCATCCGAGCCTGAATATCTCCTGCCCTATCACTCTAAACTTCAGCCACACGGAAATTTTACTCTGCAGACTTCCAGGCATTTGTACGTGCCTGTCCCTCTTCCCATAATGCCTCACCTGGCAAATGTTTCCCTGAGCCTCATCTCAAATATCGCTTTCCTGCCTGACCAGGCGGTTTCACAGGGGATAGAGAGTCGGACTGGGATGCAGAGGACCCAGGTTCGAAACCCTGAAGTCACTGGTTTGAGCAAGGCTCACCAGCTTGAGCCCAAGGTCGCTGGCTTGAGCAAGGGGTCAGTCAGTCTGCTGGAGCCCGCCAGTCAAGGCACGTTTGAGAGGGCAATCAATGAACAACTAAGAGGCCACGATCAAGAATTGATGCTTCTCGTCCCTTCTCTTTCTGTCTGTCCCTATCTGTTCCTCTCTCTGTCACAAACACACAAAAATATATCACTTCCCTGCCCCTTCTTGCCTTTGTTGATGATCTGGGGAAGAAGCATGTCGGACTTTCCCTAAAAAAATTCTACAAAGCCTGACCAGGTGGTGGCACAGTGGATGGAGCGTCGCACTGGGATGCGGAAGGACCCAGGTTCGAGACCCCGAGGTCTCCAGCTTGAGCGCGGGCTCATCTGGCTTGAGCAAAAAGCTCACCAGCTTGGACCCAGGGTCGCTGGCTCCAACAAGGGGTTACTCGGTCTGCTGAAGGCCCGCAGTCAAGGCACATATGAGAGAGCAATCAATGAACAACTAAGAAGTCGCAACGCGTAACGAAAAACTAATGATTGATACTTCTCATCTCTCTCCGTTCCTGTCTGTCTGTTCCTGTCTATCTCTGCCTCTGTTAAAAAAAAAAAAAAATTCTACAAAGGTGTATTCCATGAAGGCTTGTTGATAAGTAACTAACAGGAGGTGGATGTGGGAAAGATGAATTGATGGAAACTGAAAAATGTTAGCTTGTTTGCTGAATAAATACTTTGAGAAACTCACACTGTAGAAGTTCTTCCTGTTTGCTGTTTATCTTTTGAAGTCCCACAGAGGAACCACAAAGAAATACAAGAACGTGAAAAAAATTATCTTATTAATCACCAAGTAAACACAAATTAATACAATAATGAAATACTTTATTATTATTCAGCATAGCAAATTGGTAGACTTGTTCAATGACAACATGCAATGTTGGCAAGGAAACAAGGCGATTTCATATCTGTGACTACCTGGAGGTAGCTTTCCGAAAAGCAGTTTGACAGGGTGAGTTAAAAATGTTTATACCCTTTTCTCAGAAATTTCCCTTAAGGAAATCATTAGAGATACAAATATATGAAGGGACATTATTTTCGTGTTTTTGATAGGAGTGAAAGTGTTGAACAATAATTGGGGAATGATGCCTGCCAAGGTTCATCCAGGAGGTACTGGTGAGCCATTAAACATCATAGAGTGAGTATGAGGAAGGGCTCATGTATGACAGAAAGAGAGAATGGGTTACAAAATGGTATTGGTCAAGACTATACTTTCAGGAATCATTTCTATAGTTCGTCACAAAATGGTATTGGTCAATAAAATCCTTGTTACATGCTCTCCCTCCCGGAAGCACACCCACACCTTCCCCTTCCTTTTCTTCTCCCCACTCCCCAGGCGTGTTACAGTTGCCGTTCTTTCTTTCTCCTAAGCTCCAAGGGCCCCTCTTCTGCCTCTGTACCTTGTTTCCTGAGCCTACACAGCCCAGCTGGCTCACTTCTACTACTTCTGCAACTTTCTAAATAAACTTTCTCTTAGAATTAGAAAATAAAATCTGAGTTGTCTATAATTGTATTGTCAATTTCCTGGGTTTAATAAAGTACTATAGTTATGTAAGATGTTACCAAACATGGGGGTTCCTTGGAGAAGAGGCCAAAGGGACCTCTCTCTACTATTTGTGCAACTTCCTGTGAGTCTATAATTATTTCAAAATATGGGCAAAAATTGTATTCGTCAGGAAGGCTAGTTACATACTGCTGTAACAAACATCCCCTTCATCTAAGTGGTTTAAATCAACAAAGGGTGATTTTTTTTTTCTTTGCACACAAGAGTTTGTGTTGTAATAGTTACTCAGCAACTCAGAAATATGGAAGTTTTTTTTTTTTTTTAGAGCGAAAGAGGAAGGGGGAGAGAGAAAGAGACATTAAAATGCTGCTCCACTTATTTATGCATTCATTGGTTGATTCTTGTATGTGTCCTGACCAGGGACTACCCACAACCTTGGTATATTGGGACAACACTCTAACCAACACTCTTAACACTCCACCAGGGCTGGAGGTTCTGTCTTTAAAAAAAAATTTTTTTTTTTGGCCTGACCTGTGGTGGTGCAGTGGATAAAGCGTTGACCTGGAAATGCTGAGGTCACCGGTTCGAAACCCTGGGCTTGCCTGGTCAAGGCACATATGGGAGTTGATGCTTCCAGCTACTCCCCCCCTTCTCTCTCTCTGTCTCTCCTCTCTCTCTCTCTCTCTGCCTTTCCCTCTCCTCTCTAAAATGAATAAATAAAAAATTTTTAAAAATTAAAAAAAATTTTTTTATTGATTGATTTTACAGAGGAGGGGAGGAAACAAGTAGTTGCTTCACTCTAGCTGTTCATCAGTTGCCGGTCGCATGTACCCTGACCAGGCAAACCCAGAGCCTCCAACCAGCGACCCCAGCACCCTAGGTTGGCGCTCCATCCAGTGTGCCATCACATGCCAGGCAGTAGGTTCTGTCTTGACATGGGCCTTCACAGGTTACCAATCCAGGAAAAGGTCTGTGGCCTAATCAGGTCACATGGACATGACTAACCACTTGGGGACAAAAAAGAACAACTTTGGGGGTGCCTAGAAGAACAAATTTAGTGACTACCACAATGTGCATAGAAAATAATCCCATTTTGCTTGACTAGGCAGTTGCGCAGTGGGTAGAACATTGGACTGGGATGCAGAGGACCCAGGTTCAAGGCCCTGAAGTCGCCGGCTTGAGTGCGGGCTCATCTGGTTAGAACAAGGCTCACTAGTTTGAGCCCAAGGTCGCTGACTTAAGCAAGAGGTCACTCGGTTTGCTGTATCCCATCAGTCAAGGCACATATGAGAAAGCAATCAATGAACAACTAAGGTGCCACAATGAGGAATGGATGCTTCTCATCTCTCTCCCTTCCTGTCTGTCTGTCCCTATCTGTCCCTCTCTCTGTCTCTCTCTGTCTCTGTCACTCACACACACACAAAAGAAAATAATACCATTTCATAAGAATTTATATATTTATATATTTTAAATGAATACGTGCAAATGTATAGATTTTTAAATATACACATACATATGCATACATATACAGGGGTCCTTGGGTTACAACACAGTTTTGTTCCTACAATAGTGACGTGACCTGAATTTTGGTGTCAGTAGAAGCACACCCTAGCTTAAGTCACTTACCTATCCTAACACAGTTGTAAAATTATAATCTAGAACATAAAAATATAGGCCCTGGCTGGTTGGCTCAGTGGTAGAGCGTTGGCCTGGCATGCAGAAGTCCCGGGTTCGATTCCCGGCCAGGGCACACAGGAGAAGTGCCCATCTGCTTCTCCACCCCTCCCCCTCTCCTTCCTCTCTGTCTCTCTCTTCCCCTCCCGCAGCCAAGGCTCCACTGGAGCAAAGATGGCCCGGGCGCTGGGGATGGCTCCTTGGCCTCTGCCCCAGGCGCTGGAGTGGCTCTGGTCGCAACAGAGTGATGCCCTGGAGGGGCAGAGCATCGCCCCCTGGTGGGCAGAGCGTTGCCCCCTGGTGGGCATGCCGGGTGGATCCCGGTCGGGCGCATGCGGGAGTCTGTCTCTCCCCATTTCTAGCTTCAGAAAAATACAAAAAAATAAAAAATTAAAAAAAAATTTTAAAAAAATACAACTACGCCGGCCTGATCTGTGGTGGCACAGTGGGATGAAGCGTCGACCTGGAGCACTGAGGTTGCCAGTTCGAAACCTTGGGCTTGCCCGGTCAAGGCACATGTGGGAGTTGATGCTTCCTGCTCCTCCCCCTTCTCTCTCTCTCTCCCCTCTCTCTAGAAATGAATAAATAAAATAAAAATACAACTACGCCATCCGGCCTGTGGTGGTGCAGTGGATGGAGTGCCAACTTGGAGCGCTGAGGTTGCCAGTTCAAAACCCCTGGCTTGCCCAGTCAAGGCACATATGTCAACCAATGAACAGCTAGAATAAAGCAACTACTTCTCATCCCCCACCCCCTGTAAAATCAATAAATAAAATCTTAAAAAAAATACAACTAAGCTGCAGAAAAAGAATACTGTATAGTCTTCCACCACGTGCAACCAAACTAGTTCACCCATGTAGTCCGTAAGTACGACACTAATGGTGTAAGCCAAACCACTCACATCTCAATATTCTTAAGTTTTTATAGGAGTGAGCATCATAAACTCGAAATGCCATATGTCAAGACTGTCATAACCCAAGGACCCCCTGTATCGAGGGGGAGGAGACTAAAAGAAGTAAAACACTTGAATTGGTTGTGGGCATCTATTCTTGGAAGCTTCCAATTTTTTTACTTTGTAAGGTTTTTACATTTAAGTATGTGCCACAATTAAAGATAACAGTGAGCCCTGGCCGGTTGGCTCAGCGGTAGAGCGTCGGACTAGCGTGCGGAGGACCCGGGTTCGATTCCCGGCCAGGGCACACAGGAGAAGCGCCCATTTGCTTCTCCACCCCTCCGCTGCGCCTTCCTCTCTGTCTCTCTCTTCCCCTCCCGCAGCCAAGGCTCCATTGGAGCAAAGATGGCCCGGGCACTGGGGATGGCTCTGTGGCCTCTGCCTCAGGCGCTAGAGTGGCTCTGGTTGCAACATGGTGACGCCCAGGATGGGCAGAGCATCGCCCCCTGGTGGGCGTGCCGGGTGGATCCCGGTCGGGCGCATGCGGGAGTCTGTCTGACTGTCTCTCCCTGTTTCCAGCTTCAGAAAAATGCAAAAAAAAAAAAAAAGAGAAAGAAGATAACAGTGAAAATAAATGTAATTCAGCTCAATCTCAGAGAAATGTTCTACGTAGGAGGTCATGAGACCAAGAATTTGATGTGACTCCAGTGGTTTTTCTAGCCCCAGGTATGGGTTACTTCAGCTCAGTTATAATGTAATAGACATTTATCAAGCAGATTCTTATTTGCAGATGTCACAAATCAGATTGGATGGTTTTAGAATCCAAAGGGCAATGGGTGCCAGAGCCATAGTCTGCCTCTGGAGTCAAAGCCTGGGATGTGAGGGCACAATAGGCCACGTGCTCATGTTCTTGTGCAATAGATGCTTGGCAAGTGAACATCTGGCCTTTGGAATATGTGAAGTGGGAGGCAGTTGAGAGGCAGATCCCCAAACACAGGAAAGGGGTTCTTATGTTGAACAGATGAAATAAAGCTGGAGGGTGCACAGCTTGAGGAAGGGGAGACCAGCTCTGCCACCAACCCGTTCTGTCACCTTGGGCAAACCCCTTCCCTTCTCTGCACCTCAGTTGCTCTATCTGTTAAAGGGAGAAATGAATGCTTTTGCTTTTGCCCATATTCTCCTTAGGAAGACATATTTAATATTAAAGACTCTTCTTATTAAAACCAGAGTTTACTTGATGAAAACATGTTCGAGCTTTGGGTGTTTTACCTAAGATAAAACACAACTAAATTCAGACTGAATTAACATGCTGACCTCCACATCCTAGAGAGACTTTTTTTCATAAGACAGAGGTTGTAAACCTCTCTCATTCTTTGAGAAGCTGACGAAAATAGGACCCCTCCATAAAAGTGTACATTGCACAAAATATATTATTTGGTTTCAGGGGATTTTAAATGAATGAAAATAATAATTTTCACTCTTTGACTTTAGAAAATCTCCACTGTCTACTAAGATTTCTTAAGGAAGCTAATACCATTGACTCATTTAGCTCAGATGCTAGTCCTAATAAGTGAGAGTGATGCTCATCCCTATTTGATAGAAGAGGAAATCAAGGCACAGAAGAATCAGTTAACTTGCCCAAGGGCACACAGGAAGTGGCTGAGTCAGGGTTCATGCTCAGACTATGTGGTTCTTTGCTGGCAAAAATCAAGACAAAGTTGAAAACTCTTTCTGAAGTTCCCTGACACTGTTTCCTTGAACACCTTTCAGATCAGCTAGGATTACCTTCAGCTGCATGTACTAGAACAGCTAATTTAAACAACTTGGGACTTATTATTTGGAAGTAACATGGCAGGCTCTGCAGGACCTGGTTGCTCTTAGCCAGGGCCAGAATTCAGTTTTTTGTTTTTGTTTTTTAGATTTTATTTATTCATTTTTAGACAGATAGAGAAGGGGGAGAGGAACAGGAAGCATCAACTCCCATATGTGCCTTGACCAGGTAAGCCCAGGGGTTCGAAGCAGCAACCTCAGCATTCTAGGTTGAAGCTTTACCCACTGCGCCACCACAGGTCAGGCCAGGCATTTCTTAAAAATTGATTTGAGGCCCTGGCCGGTTGGCTCAGCAGTAGAGCGTTGGCCTGGTGTGTGGAAGTCCCAGGTTCGATTCCCGGCCAGGGCACACAGGAGAGGCGCCCATCTGCTTCTCTACCCCTCCCCCTCTCCTTCCTCTCCTTCTCTCTCTTCCCCTCCCGCAGCCGAGACTCCATTGGAGCAAAGATGGCCCGGGCGCTGGGGATGGCTCCTTGGCCTCTGCCCCAGGCGCTAGAGTGGCTCTGGCCACGCCCCGGATGGGCAGAGCATTGCCCCCTGGTGGGCGTGCCGGGTGGATCCTGGTTGGCGCATGTGGGAGTCTGACTGCCTCCCCATTTCCAGCTTCAGAAAAATACAAAAAAAAAAAAATTGATTTTAGCAAGAGAGGAACAGGGAGAAAGAGACAGAGAGAAACACCAATCTGTTCCTGTATGTGCCCTGACGGGATTAAACCAACAACCTCTGCCTACCAGGACAATGCTCTAACCAACCAACCTATCCAACCAGGGCCAGAGTTCAGCTGATAATTAGTAAGGTTAAGCATCTTTTCATATGTCTATTGGCCATCTGTATGTCCTCTTTGGCGAAGTGTCTATTCAAGTCCTTTGCCCATTTCTTTTTTTTTTTCCCAAATAGCTTTATTGAATGATAATTCACATGTCAGACAATTTACCCATTTATATTTAAAAGAATTTTATTTATTGATTTTAGAGAGAGAGAAACAGAAGCATCAATCTTTTTCTGTATGTGCCCTAACTGGAGATCAAACTGGCAACTTTTGCATATCTTGCCCATTTCTTTTCTTTTTTTTTTTTTTTTTACAGGGACGGAGAGAGTTAGAGAGAGGGATAGATAGGGACAGACAGACAGGAATGGAGAGAGATGAAAAGCATCAATCATCAGTTTTACGTTGTGACACCTTAGTTGTTCATTGATTGCTCTCATATGTGCCTTGACCACGGACCTTCAGCAGACCGAGTAACTCCTTGCTGAAGCCAGCGACCTTGGAGCTGGTGAGCTTTTTGCTCAAGCCAGATGAGCCTGTGCTCAAGCTGGCGACCTCAGGGTCTCGAACCTGGGTCCTTCCGCATCCCAGTCCAATGCTCTATCCACTGTGCCACCACCTGGTCAGGCTCTTGCCCATTTCTTAATTGAATTGTTTTGTTGGTGTTGAGTTGTATAAGTGCTTTATAAAATTTGGATTTTAATCCCTTACCAGCTGTATCATTGGTGAATATGTTCTCTCATTCAGTAGGTTGTAGTTTCATTTTGTTGATGGTTTCCTTTGCTGTGCAAAAAAGTTTTTAGCTTGATGTAGTCCCGTTTGTTAATATTTTTCTTTTATTTCCCTTGCCTGAGGAGATATATTATTGCTATGAAAAATGTCCAAGATCCTTTTTGTTGTTGTTGTTCTTTTTTTTTTTTTTACAGAGACAGAGAGTCAGAGAGAGGGATAGACAGACAGGAATGGAGAGATGAGAAGCATCAATCATTAGTTTTTCGTTGCGACACCTTAGTTGTTCATTGATTGCTTTCTCATATGTGCCTTGACCGTGAGCCTTCAGCAAACCGAGTAACCCCTTGCTCAAACCAGATGAGCCCACTCTCAAGCTGGCGACCTCGGGGTCTCGACCCTGGGTCCTCCACATCCCAGTCTGATGCTCTATCCACTGCACAACTGCCTGATCAGGCTCTTGGTTTCCTTTCTGATAGTTCATTATTGGTATATAAAAATGCAGCTGACTTCTGGAATTTATTTTGTATCCTGCTACTTTACTGAATTCATTTATCAGTTCTAGAAGTTTTTTGGTGGAATCTTTAGGGTTCTCTATATACAATTCCATGTCATCTGCTGGGAAAACACTTTTAACAGGATACTTTATAGCCTAAAACAGGATTGGGATTCTATAAATAAAAAAAGAAGAGGAATGTGAAATGGTGTAGCTACAGCACAAAAACAGTGTGTACTTTCCACAATTAAAAATAGAATTATCATGTGATCCAGCAATTTCACTTCTGAATATAGACCCAAAAAAATCAGCAGCAAGCCCTGGTCGGTTGGCTCAGCGGTAGAGCGTCGGCCTAGCGTGCGGAGGACCCGGGTTCGATTCCCGGCCAGGGCACATAGGAGAAGCGCCCATTTGCTTCTCCACCCCTCCGCCGCGCTTTCCTCTCTGTCTCTCTCTTCCCCTCCCGCAGCCAAGGCTCCATTGGAGCAAAAGATGGCCCGGGCGCTGGGCATGGCTCTGTGGCCTCTGCCTCAGGCGCTAGAGTGGTTCTGGTCGCAATATGGCGACGCCCAGGATGGGCAGAGCATCGCCCCCTGGGGGGCAGAGCACCGCCCCTGGTGGGCGTGCCGGGTGGATCCCGGTCGGGCGCATGCGGGAGTCTGTCTGACTGTCTATCCCCGTTTCCAGCTTCAGAAAAATGAAAAAAAAAAAAAAAAAAAAAAAAAATCAGCAGCAGAGACTCAAAGAAATATGCAAACCCATGTTCATAGCATTATTCAAAATTGCCAAAATGTAGAAGTAGATCAAGTGTCTGTTGATAGATGAATGTATAAATAAATGTGGTGTATCCATATAGGCAAATGTTACTCAGTCTTTCTATTTTTTTTTATTGATTGACTTTAGAGAGAGAAGAAGGGAGAAAGATAGAGATAAAAAAAACATTGATTTATTGTTCCACTTATTTATACATTCATTGATTGATTCTTGTATGTGCCCTGACCAGAGATCAAACCCACAACTTTGGTATATAGGGATGACACTCCAGCCAACTAAGTTATCTGGCCAGGGCTTATTCAGCCTTTTTTAAAAAGAAAATTCTGGCACATTCTATATACAACATAGATAAATTTTGAGGAGATTAAGCTAAATGAAATAAGCCAGACACAAGAAGACAAGTGCTGTATGATTCCACTTATATGAGGTACTTAGAGGAGTCAGATTCACAGAGACAAAAATAGAATGGTGGGTGCCAGGTGCTGGGGGTGGGGCATGAGGAGTTAGTGTTTGAAGGGGATAGAGTTTTAGTTTGAGAAGATGAAAATATTCTGGAGGTGGATGGTGGTGATGGTTGCACAACAATGTGAATGTGCTGAAGGCCACTGAACTGTATACTTAAAAATGGTTAAGAGGGTAGATTTTATGTTATATGTATTTTACCACAATTATTTTTTTTTCTTTTTTCTTTTTTTTTTTTTTTTTTTTGAAGCTGGAAACAGGGAGAGACAGTCAGACAGACTCCCGCATGCGCCCGACCGGGATCCACCCGGCACGCCCACCAGGGGCGACGCTCTGCCCACCAGGGGGCGATGCTCTGCCCATCCTGGGCGTCGCCATGTTGCGACCAGAGCCACTCTAGCGCCTGAGGCAGAGGCCACAGAGCCATCCCCAGCGCCCGGGCCATCTTTGCTCCAATGGAGCCTTGGCTGCGGGAGGGGAAGAGAGAGACAGAGAGGAAAGCGCGGCGGAGGGGTGGAGAAGCAAATGGGCGCTTCTCCTGTGTGCCCTGGCCGGGAATCGAACCCGGGTCCTCCGCACACTAGGCCGACGCTCTACCGCTGAGCCAACCGGCCAGGGCCCAATTATTATTATTATTATTTTTTCTTTTTTATTTATTCATTTTTATTAGCGAGAGAGGGGGGAGAGAGAGAGAGACAGAGAGAGAACAGGGGGAGGAGCAGGAAGCATCAACTCCCATATGTGCCTTGATCAGGCAAGCCCAGGGTTTTGAACCGGCGACCTCAGCATTCTAGGTCGACGCTTTATCCACTGCGCCATCACAGGTCAGGCTATTATTTTTTAAAATAAAAAAAAAAAAGGAGCAAAGGAGAGCGCTCTAGTTGCAGACGCTAGCAGTGTCCAGTTGATCACACCTGCACCCAAGACCAAGAGTTGTACCAATTTAACCCAGGAAGAAAGAGCCGGATTCCAGGCAGGAGAACGGAGTCACCATGGGTCTTAAGGTGTAGATGAGAAGAACTGGCACAGGTCTGCAGGGCCCTTCAGAAATTTCTGATGGGCTTTTTCTCCTTGGATTCCTATGGGTTCCTGGCAGCAGGAAGAGGGCAGCCTAAAAGAGAAGTCTGGGAGGCTGTGCCCCCCTGGACCTGGGCCTCGGTTCACTGTGGCTGATGCCAGCAGCTGTGGGAACCAAGGCTGAATGTGTGGCTTGGGGGAGCTTTTACCAAAGGTTTTTTTTTTTCTTCTTTTCTTTTTCTTTCTTTCTTTCCTCTTACTTTTTATTTCTCCCTTTCTCTTCTCTCCTTCCTTCCTTTCATTCTTTTTCTTTCTCTCTCTTTCCCTTTCTCTCCTTCCTATTTATTTTTATTTTTCTTACTTTTTCTATGTTTAATGTGGCAAAATATACATAACCATTAAATTTCTATTTAACCCCTTTTTAATTGTACAGTCAGTGACACGCACAGTCACACTGTTGCGCAGCCGTCACCACTGTCCATCTCCAAAACGTTTTCCTTTTCCTTTTCCTTTAATTTTTTTTCTTTTTTTCCAAGTGAGAGGAGGGGATATAGAGAGACAGACTCCCACATGTGCTCCAACCGGATCCACCCAGCAAGCCCTGTCGGGGGCCGATGCTCTGCCCATTTGGGGCCATGCTTGTAACTGAGCTATTTTTAGAGCCTGAGGTGAAGGCTCAACAGAGCCATCCTCAGTGCCTGGGGGCGATACACTCGAACCAATCAAGCCATGGCTGTGGGAGAAGAACAGAAAGAAAGAGAAAGAGAGAAAAGGGGAAGGGGGGAGGAGAGGAGAGAGGTGGAGAAGCAAATGGTGGCTTCTCTTATATGCCTGACTGGGAATCAAACCTGGTACATCCACATGCAGTGCCAATGCTTTATCACTGAGCCAACCTGCCAGGGTGTCTTTTTTTTTTTTTTTTTTTTCATTTTTCTGAAGCTGGAAACAGGGAGAGACAGTCAGACAGACTCCCACATGCGCCCGACCGGGATCTACCCGGCACGCCCACCAGGGGCGAGGCTCTGCCCACCAGGGGGCGATGCTCTGCCCCTCCTGGGCGTCGCCATGTTGCGACCAGAGCCACTCTAGCGCCTGAGGCAGAGGCCACAGAGCCATCCCCGGGCCATCTTTGCTCCAATGGAGCCTTGGCTGCGGGAGGGGAAGAGAGAGACAGAGAGGAAAGCGCGGCGGAGGGGTGGAGAAGCAAATGGGCGCTTCTCCTGTGTGCCCTGGCCGGGAATCGAACCCGGGTCCTCCGACGCTCTACCGCTGAGCCAACCGGCCAGGGCGGTGTCTTTTTAATTTTAAAAATTAATTAAAACTCTATCTTCATTAAACATTAATTCTTCATCCTCCTACCCTGGCCCTGGCACCCACCATCGACTTTATGTCCCTATGGATATGATTCCTCTAGGGACCGCCTATGAGTGGAATCACACAGTATTTGTCTTTCTGTGTCTGATTTACTTTACTTTTTTCTTAGTTACACAAGTAATAAGTAATACATGAAAATGACACATCCTTGTAAGACATTAAACATCATAGGAGTACATGGAGTAAAAAGCATTGGAACATTTTCCAATCCAACTTCTCAGATTGGAACCCAGGGCCATGACCTTCCCAAGGGGTTATCCAGATAGTTGACATGCAATCTTTTTTTTTTCCTGTATTTTTCTGAAGTGAGAAGTGTGGGAGTAGGCAGGCAGACAGACTCCCACAAGCGCCTGGCCTGGATCCACCCAGCATGGCCACCAGGGGGCGATGCTCGGCTCCTCTAAGGCATTTCTCCACTGCAATCAGAGCCATTCTAGCACCTGAGGTGGAGGCCATGGAGCCATCCTCAGCGCCCGGGACAAATTTGCTCCAATGGAGCTTTGGCTGCAGGAGGGGAAGAGAGAGATAGAGAGAAAGGAGAGGGGGAGGGGTGAAAAAGCAGATGGGCACTTCTCCTGTGTGCCCTGGCCAGGAATCTAACCCAGGACTTCCACACGCCAAGCCAACACTCTACCGCTGAGCCAACTGGCCAGGGCCCCTTTTTTTTTAAGAGAGAGAGAGAGGGACAAACAAACAGAAAGGGAGAGAGATTGGAAGCATCAACTCATAGTTGCAGCACTTTTAATTGTTCATTGATTGCTTTCTTATATGTGCCTTGACCGGGGGGCTCCAGCTGAGCCAATAACTCCTTGCTCGAACCAGCAACTTGGGCTCAAGCCAGCAACCATAAGATCATGTCTATGTTCCCACTCTCAAGCTGGTGACCCCACACTCAAGCCGGATGAGCCCTTGCTCAAGTTGAGGATGTCGGGGTTTCAAACCTGGGTCCTCAGTGTTCCAGGTCACTGCTCTATTCACTGTACCACCACCTGGTTAGGCCAGTCTGTGTGTGTGTGTGTGTGTGTGTGTGTGTGTGTGTGTGTGTGAACATGTTTTGCAGTTGTATTTTTTTTAAACAAGACTCTACCATTAAAAAAAAATGATTTTGGCCCTGGCCGGTTTGCTCAGTGGTAGAGCGTCGGCCTGGCATGCAGAAGTCCCGGGTTCGATTTCCGGCCAGGGCACACAGGAGAAGCGCCCATCTGCTTCTCCACCCCTCCCCCTCTCCTTCCTCTCTGTTTCTCTCTTCCCCTCCCGCAGTGAGTCTCCATTGGAGTAAAGATGGCCCGGGCACTGGGGATGGCTCCTTGGCCTCTGCCCCAGGCGCTAGAGTGGCTCTGGTCGCGACAGAGCGATGCCCCGGAGGGGCAAAGCATCACCCCCTGGTGGGCAGAGCATTGCCCCCTGGTGGGCGTGCCAGGTGGATCCCGGTCGGGCGCATGGGGAAGTCTGTCTGACTGTCTCTCCCCGTTTCCAGCTTCAGAAAAATACAAAAAAAAAAAGATTTTATTTGCCTGACCAGGTAGTGGCACAGTTGGACTGGGACCCAGAGGACCCAGGTTTGAGGCCTCAAGGTCACCGGCTTGAGTGTGGGCTCATCTGGCTTGAGTGTAGGGTCACCAGCTTAAGAGTGAGATCATAGACATGACCCTATGGTCGCTGGCTTGAGCCCAAAGGTCACTGGCTTGAAGCCCAAGCTTGCTGGCTTGAGCAAGGTGTCACTTACTGTGGTGTAGCCTCCGGGTCAAGGCACATACAAGAAAGCAAGCAATGAACAACTAAGGTGCCGCAGAGAAGAATTAATGCTTCTCTTCTCTCTCCCTTCCTGTCTGTCTGTCCCTATCTGTCCCTCTCTCTCTCTGTCAAAAAAAAAAAAAAAAAAAAAAAGATTTTATTTATTGATTTTAGAGAGAGGAGAGAAAGAGGGAAAGCCAGTGGGGAGGAGCAGGAAGTATCAACTTGTTGCTTCCCATATGTGCCTTGACTGGGCAAGCCCAGGGTTACGAACCGGCAACCTCAGCATTCCAGGTCAATGCTTTATCCACTGCCACCACAGTCAGGTGATTTTTGGAGTTTTAAAAAATTTATTGATTGATTTTAGAGAGAGAGAGAAGGAGAGGGGAGGGAAGACAGAGAGAGAAACTTTGATCTGCTGCTCTATCCATCCATGCATTCATTGGTGGATTCTTGCATGTGCCCTGACCGGGGATGCAACCCTGGTGCAGCAGGAAGCTGCTCCAATCAACTGAGCTACCCAGTCTTAACTGGACTAGAGTCAAGGCCTCCAGCCCACCCTCGCTCTTGCCCCCTATGCCTCTCAACCTTGGCTCTTCTGCAGCCTAGAAAACTCAGGTACTTGGAGTCTGTTCTCAGAAAGTACTGAGAGATGCACATCCAGTTCCACCATCCAGGGACCTGTGCCTGGGAGGCCTCACAGTCCAGGCCTTTGCAGCCCAAGAACACTGCTGGCAAATAAAAACATGATCTTGGCCTTTGGGACCTCTTGTGCCATCTCAGCCAAAATGTAAATAGAATCTGACCATTCCTCATCACCTCCACGACCCACCCAGTTCCAGCCTCATCATCGCTCACCTGGACCAGTGCACTCACCTCCTCCCTGATTTCCCAACTCCCACCCTGGACAACCTTTAGACCAGGAGTCTCAAACTCGCGCGGCCCGCCGAACAATTTTGTGCGGCCCGCAGACTAATCCACGAAGTTCAAAATATTTTGGATAAAATTAAGTAAGCCTAGGGGCCTACTTGTATTTTTCATTTCTCTAGCATCCTAGCTAGATATTAGCTTAGTTAACAGCAGTTGTGATGTGAACTACAGTTTCTGGTCGTTTTGTGACACTGAGTAAACTGCATGTACGATTGTGCTTGTTGTACTGATTTTTTTTTTTGTTTTCAACTGCAGTGAGAAAAGTGTTGCGTAACAGTTGCCTTTTGTAGACCTAGTGCAGCCCGCCGAACGGCTGTGATCTTGCTCTGCGGCCCACATGCTGAGTTGAGTTTGAGACCCCTGCTTTAGACTGTCTTCCCCACAGCAGCCAGGGAGTACCTGTGAGCACTGTTTGGTCCCATCCCTCCTTTGCTCAGAACCCTCGTGGCTCCTACTTTACTTGGGGCAAGAACCAAAGTCCTCCCTGCTGTCAACAAGGCCCTGTACCACCTGCCCCTGTCACCTCCCTGCCCTTGCCTCCCCCACTCACTCCATCCAGCCACACTGGTCCCACCTCAGGTTCCTTTTTTTTAAGTAAGAGTAGGGGAGATAGACAGACTGCCACATGTGCCCCAACCAGGATCTACCCAACAACCCCCATCTGGGGCCGATACTCTGCCCATCTGGGCCATGCTCACATCATAGCTATTTTTTGTGCCTGAGGCACTAGATCCAGCCAGGGCCACGAGAGAGGCTCCACAGAGCCATCCTCAGTGCCCAGGGCCAATGTTCTCAAATCAATTAAGCCATGGCTGAGTGAAGAGAAGAGAGAGAAATAGAGAGAAAGGGGAAAGGGATGGGTAGAGCAGCAGATGGTCACCTCTCCTGTGTGCCCTAACCAGGTATTGAACCCAGGACTTCCACATGCCAGGTTGATGCTCTACCACTGAGCCAAATGGCCAGGGCTCCCTCAGGTTCATTGCACCTGTTCTTTCCCCTGCTCACATGCCTTTCCCGCAACCAGGCCCATTTTGTTATCCAGGTCTTACCTTACATGTCTCCATCCACAGAGAGACCTCCATTCCTTTCCACTATCTGAGGTCAGCTCAGTGTGTGAGGGGTGCTACTAATATTCTCTGTCTTGCTCAGGTGCTGGCTACATAGCTGTGGTAATATAAAACAACTCTCTCCTGGCCCTGGCTAGATCAAGCTCAGTTGGTCAGAGTGTCATCCCGATATGCCAAGGTTGCAGGTTCAATCCTCAGTCAGGGCACATACAAGAATCAAACAATGAACCTGACCTGTGGTGGTGCAGTGGATGAAGCGTCGACCTGGAATGTGGGGTTGCCAGTTCAAAACCCTGGGCTTGCCTGACCTGTGGTGGTGCAGTGGATAAAGCATCGACCTGGAAATGCTGAGGTCACTGGTTCGAAACCCTGGGCTTGCCTGGTCAAGGCACATATGGGAGTTGATGCTTCCGGCTCCTCCCCCCCTTCTCTCTCTCTGTCCTTCTCTCCTCTCTCTTGGTCTCTCTCTCTCTCCTCTCTAAAAATGAATAAATAAAAAAAATTAAAAAAAAATTAAAAAAAAATTTGTTAAAAACAAAACAAAACCCTGGGCTTGCCTGGTCAAGGTACATACGAGAAGAAATTGTGGATTGATGCTTCCTGTTCCTCCCACACACTTTTCTCTCTCTCTCTTCTCTCTCTAAAATCAATAAATAAAATCTCTAAAAAAGAATCAACTAATGAATGCATAAATAAATGGAACAACAAATGGCAGTTTCTCTCTCAATTCAATAGAAAAATAGATGTTTAAAAAAATAAATAAATAAGCCTGACCAGTTGTTGCACAGTGGATAGAGCATTGACCTGAGACACTGAGATCCCAGGCTTTAAACCCTGAGGTCTCCAGCTTGAGCGCGGAGTTGCTGGCTTGAGTGTGGGATGATCAACATGATCCCATGGTTGCTGGCTTAAAGCCCAAGTTTGCTGGCTTGAGCCCAAAGGTTGCTGGCTTGAGTAAGGAGTCACTGGCTTTGCTGCAGCCCCCGGTCAAGGCACATATGAGAAGTGATCAATGAACAACTAAAGTGACGCAATGATGAGTTGATGCTTTTCATCATCTCTCTCCCTTACTATCCATCTCTGTTTCTCTGTCTTTCTCTTATTAAAATAAATAAATAAATAAATAATAAAACATCTCTAGAGCAAAATACTTGAAGCTTGTACACTTTATTGTGTTAAATTATATCTCAATTAAAAAGTAATAAAAATAAGCACCTCTCACACTCAAGACCCTCTTCATGTTATCACAAATTTGGTTATCCAAAATCATCTTACTGATTTCTTTCCTGCCTGTCTTTTCCACTGGAGGAACATCAGCTCCTGGAAAGGTGGGATCTTTCATTTGTTTCTGGTGTGACCTCAGCACCTAGAATATTCCTGAAATAGAGACTCAGGAAAGGTTTGTTGAATGTGGACTAAATAGGCAGAAAGGGAGACCCGGAAAGGAGAAGTGATTTGTCCAAGGTCACAGAATTGAATTAATCGAGATGAAGTGCTGACTCTTCCCACTTCAAGTCAGACTTCCCATACCTCCAAAGCTTTCCAGAGTCTTCCAGATCATTCCAGATATTTCAAAATCGTTCAGAAAACCCTCCACTTGGGAGCAGTCTGCAAGCAATGCATTTCACATGGATATATTTTCTAAACTATGACGAGGTGAGGACCGTTAAAGACAGAACTTTTCATTTCAGGGTTTGTGTGGTTTAATAACCAGACTGCAAGTTAAATATAAAGTCTGACCTAAGAGGGGTGCTCTCTCCTCCATCCCGCTTCCCCTGCCCCTCTCTCAGCTCTGGCCCAGGCCTCCTGTCACTCTCCCTTCCTGTGACCTAATTTTTTTTTTTTTAATTTTTTTTCCTCTTTTTATTTATTTATTTATTCATTTTAGAGAGGAGAAGGAGAGACAGAGAGAGAGAGAGAGGAGAAATAGAGAGAGAGAAGGGGGGAGGAGCTGGAAGCATCAACTCCCATATGTGCCTTGACCAGGCAAGCCCAGGGTTTCGAACCAGCGACCTCAGCATTTCCAGGTCAACGCTTTATCCACTGCGCCACCACAGGTCAGGCCCTGTGACCTAATTAATGAGTCATCTGCCTAATTGACTACTTTGATCCTGCCATTCCCGCCTTGATGGCCTCAGAGGCTTCTTCTCACTTCCCCTAAGATCGTTTCCTTCATGAAAGAGGCAGTCAATGCCTCTCGTGTCTATCCCGATTTTATTTCCACTTCCTACCATTCCATATACACACCCAACCCTTCAGCTAACATCTCTCCCTGTCTCCACCTCAGTGCCTCTTCTCCTGCTGAAATCCTGTCCATCGATGGCCACATTTGAAAGCCATCTTTTCCTTATCCAGAACATTCTTTAGGAGTGAAAGTGGAGGGTGCAGAGCAGTGTGCACAGTTGCTACACTTTCTAGAGCCAAAAAATAAAAAATAAAAATGGAGGAGACTAGGAGACTATGACAGGCTTACTTCCTTGTATGTGCTTAAAATATTTCTAGGAGGATACTCTGGAAACTGCCACAGTCCTAATGACCAGAGGAAAGACGAATTGGAGGCCCAGAGTGGGAAGAGGTTTTTCACTATGTTTACCTTTTGGACTTTTTTAAGCTGATTTTTTAAAGTAGACTTTATTTTTAGAACAGGTTGAGGTTCAGAGCAAAACTGTGTGGACAGTACAGAGATTTCCCATATACATTAGTTCCCCTTTTGTCCTTGGTTTTACCTTCCTCAATCTCAGTTACCAGCAACTAACTGTGGTCTGAAAACTTTTATATATATATATATATATATATATATATATATATATATATATATATATATATATATATATATATATATATATATATTTTAGTAAGAGAGAGGGACAGACAGGAACAGACAGACAGGAAGGGAGAGAGATGAGAAGCATCACTCCTTCGTTAAGATACCTTAGTTGTTCATTGATTGCTTTCTCATATGTGCCTTGACCGGGGGGCTACAGCAGAGCGAGTGACCCCTTCTTGCTCAAGCCAGCGGCCTTGGGCTCAAGCCACTGATCTTGGGCTTCAAGCCAGTGATCTTTGGACTCAAGCCAGCGACCATGGGGTCATGTCTATAATCCCACACTCAAGCCAGCGACCCTATGCTCAAGCTGGTGATCCCGAGTATTTGAACCACTACATCAACGCCTGGTCAGGCTGAAAATATTAAATTGAAAATTTTAGCCCAACCTGTGGTGGTTCAGTGGATACCTGGAACGCTGAGGTCCCGAGTTTAAAATCCTGGACTTGCCCAGTCAAGACACATGTGGGAGTTGATACTTCCTGCTCGCCCCCTTCTGTCTCTCTTACTCTCTCTCTCTCTCTCTCTCTCTAAAATGAATAAATAAAGTCTTTAAAAATATTTTTTAAAAGAAAATTTTAGAAATAATTTATACCTTTTAAATTGTGGACCGTTTTGAGTAGCGTGATGGAATCTGGCCCCATCCTGCTCCATCCAGCCAGATGTGAGCCCCCTTTGTCCAGCATCTCCATGCTGCATATGCTCCCTACCCATCAGTTTCTCAGTAGCCCTCTCAGTTATCAGAGTGTTTGTCATGGTATCACAGTGCTTGTGTTCATACAACCCTTATTTTACTTAATAATGGCCCCAAAACCGCTTTTCAGGTTTTTGGCTAAGATCTAGTGTAATAATGGCCCCAAAGTGCAAGACTAGTAATGCTGGCAATTTGAATATGACAAAGTACTTTCATTCAGTGAAAATGTGAGAGTTCTAGACTCAATAAAAGAAGAAAAAAATCAGATGCTGGAGTTGCTAAGAGCTATGGTAAGAAGCATCTTCTGTGTGAAATTGTGAACCAAACTAGTTTTGCTGTTATACCTCAAACTGTAAATGGTAAGCATTTTATCATCTCAAATCTTCCCTGGCAAGCTAGCTCACTTGGTTAGAGCTTTGTCCCAACATGCCAAGGTTGTGGATTCAGTACCTGGTCAGGGCACATACAAGAATCAGCCAATGAGTACATAAATATGTAGAGCAACAAATTAATGTTTCTCTCTCTCTCTCCATTCTTCTCCCTCTAAAAATTAATAAATAAGTAAATAAATATCATCTCAAATCATTACCAGAAGGGTGAATACAGGATAAGATACTTTGAGAAAATCCAATGCAAGTTATTTTGAGAAAGACCACATTCACATAACTTTAATTACAATATATTGTTGTAATTGTTATTATTGTTGTTAATCTACTATGCCTAATTATAAATTAAACTATCAAGTATGTATGTATAGGAAAATAACCGTATATATAGGGTTTGGTACTATCTGTTGTTTCAGGCATCCACCAGGGGCACTGCCACATCTCTAGCCAGAATGGGATATTAGTTACCATCAATAAACCTACATCGACATGTCATTATCACCAGAGTCCATTATTTACATTAGGGTTCACTCTGTGCTGTACATTCTATAGGTTTGGGGCAAATGTATAATGACCCTAACCCACTGGGAGCTAATGTTCCTCCAGTGGAAACGACAGGAAGGAAACAAATTAGTAAGATGATTTTGGATAACCAAATTCGTGATAACACGAAGAGGATCATGGATGTGAGAGTTGCCTATTTTTGTTACTTTTTAATTGAGATATAACTTAGCACAATAAAGTGTACAAGCTTCAGGTATTTTGCTCTAGAGATGTTTTATTTATTTAATTTTAGTGAGAGACAGACAGAAACAGACAGACAGGAAGGGAGAGAGATGATGAGAAACATCCACTCGTAGTTGCGTCATTTTAGTTGTTCATTGATTGCTTCTCATACGTGCCTTGACTGGGGCTGCAGCCAGTGACCCTTTGCTCAAGCCAGCAACCTTTGGGCTCAAGCCAGCAACCATGGGGTCATACCTATGATCCTATGCTCAAGCCAGCAACCTCGCTCAAGCTGGTGAGCCCTTGCTCAAGCCAGTGACCTATTTCGATCCTAGGTCCTCAGCATCCCAGGCTGATGCTCTGTCTGATTTTGATAACTGACCATTTGGGCAACTTATTGTCTTCTCTCCCAGCACTTTAAATTCCCAATCTTATGTTTTAAATACACCAAAAAATAGTGAGCCCTTAAATCCCAAGACCCTCAACCCACAATCTCAGTACAAGCAGAACCCCAGGCCTGTGCACTTTTTCTATCTGTAGCCTCGTTGTGTGGCCCCAGATGTGTTGTGTAATCTCCTAGTCCTGTAAGTAATAAACCTGTATTTGTTCAGTTTCCTAATGGTTATTTCTGAAGTGTTGTGGACTGTTAATGGCAAAAAGCCATTATAGATTTGAGGCTTAGCAAAAGGCTAAGTTCTACCCCCTCCATCTCCATATTTGGCTTTGATGCTGAGTATTGGCACCCACTCCACTTGCTTCCTTGGGTTGCTGGAAGCAATATACATGCCCTTCCTCTGACTCTTTGTTTGTTTCAGATGTTTGTAAATTTCACTAATGTATCCTGTTTTTGCCTTGGGAGAGTTCCTGTCTTAGCCTTTGATGTGCAACTTTGTATCAGGGTCCTTGATTTGCATAGGTCTATATAATAAAGCAAACTGGGGCTATGAGGCACTCAGATACTGCCAGGCAGTTTGAAGAGTCCTCCTAGTCCCCTCGTTTTTGTTTTGACAAAGTGTGTTTCCTTAATTCGGCACCGTTATTAGGAGCTGCGCTGGTCCGCGGCACTGAAGGGCATTTTGTAATCATAATAACCACAGGGGCTGGGCCAGCCAGAATATTAGATATTGATGGGTTGAGATCAGCACAAAATAAATGAGAATTCAAGTCCTTTGCTCATTGTTTAACTGAGCTGTTTTGTTGTTGAATTTTGCAGTTTTTTGAAAATATATTCTGAATATTAATCCCTATTATAAGGATATGGATATAGGATGTGCAAATATTTCCCTATTCCATGTGTTGCCTTTTCACTCTGTCGATAGTGTTCTTTGATATACAATTGTTTTTAATTTTTATGAAGTCAAACTTACCTATTTTTTTCTTTTATTGCCTGTGCTTTTGGTGTCAGATCCTAGAAATCATTTCCAAAGCCAGTGTCATGAAGCTCTACTCCTATGTTTTCTTCTAAGAATTTTATAGTTTGAACTCTTACCTTTAGGTCTTTGATCCAGTTTCAGTTAATTTTTATGTATGGTGAAAGTAAGGGTCCAACTTCATTCCTTTGTATGTGGATATCTTTTTCTAACACCATTTGTTGAAAAGACTGTCCATTTTCCTTTCAATGACATTGGTACCCTTGTCAAAAATAACACTGCTCACAAAAATTAGGAAATATTTCAAAATGAATAAGAAGTGTTAAAAAAAAAAAGAAGCATTTGATTTTTTTTCTTATTAAACAAGAACATCAGGGCCCTGGCCGGTTGGCTCAGTGGTAGAGCATCGGCCTGGCGTGCAGGAGTCCTGGGTTCGATTCCCGGCCAGGGTACACAGGAGAAGCGCCCATCTGCTTCTCCACCCCTCCCCCTCTCCTTCCTCTCTCTCTCTTCCCCTCCTGCAGTCAAGCCTCCATTGGAGCAAAGTTGGCCTGGGCGCTGATGATGGCTCTGTGGCCTCTGCCTCAGGCGCTAGAATGGCTCTGGTTGCAACATAGCGATGCCCCAGATGGGCAGAGCATCGTCCCCTGGTGGGCATGCCGGGTGGATCCCGGTCGGGCACATGCGGGAGTCTGTCTGACTGCCTCCCTGTTTCCAACTTCAGAAAAATACACACACAAAAAAACCCCCCAAAAAAACAAGAACATCAGAAAATCAAACAAGTCAAAGAAAGTTGTCCAATTATACAAATGAGATGCAAACTCAATTATTATGATTGAGTAGCAAGTGACATATTGGTGGGGGTGAACAGAAGCATGTCAAACTGGACAAGAGTGCCAGACATTGACTGTTCAGTAGAGTGTATGGTCACCCAAGACCGCCAAAACACACTGACAGCAATGGGGCATGGACAGGATCAGATTGTCCAGCAGTTCTGCCACTCTTGCTCCAGGGCAACTTCCAGCTCAAGAAGTGTTGTGGGCCTGACCAGGCGGTGGTGCAGTGGATAGAGCATCGGACTGGGACATGGAGGACAGAGGTTCGAGACCCCAAGGTTGCCAGCTTGAGCACGGGTTCATCTGGTTTGAGCAAGGCTCACCAGTTTGAGCCCAAGGTTGCTGGCTCGAGCAAGGGGTCACTCGGTCTGCTGTAGCCCCCCGGTCAAGGCACATATGAGAAATCAATCAATGAACAACTAAGGAACCACAACGAAAAATTGATGTTTCTCATCTCTCTCCCTTTCTGTCTGCCTGTCCCTCTCTGTCCCTCTCACTCTCTCTGTCTCTGCCACACACACACACAAAAAAGCGCTGTGGGAGGCATTGGATGGTTTGCCAGATGTCTTCCCAGTACATCCCAAGCATGTTCGATGGGATTCAGGTCTGGAGAATGTGTAGGCCAGTCTATGTGTTCGATTCCTGCATCCTGAAGCATGTTGTTGATGAGATGCGCACAGTGAGGCTTTATTGTCATGAAAAGAAAGTTGTTTCCAACTCTCCAGCATAGGGTGCAGGACTTCATCTCAATATCTGATAGCAGTCAGCAATCCGTTTCTGATGATGTGGAGGTCAGTACGATCACCAATGCTGATGCCAGTCCACATCATGATTCCACCACCATGGAAGGAGTCCCTTTCTCGCATGAAGTGTGGCTTCTCCCATGTTCCTTGTTCACACCAGATCAGGACTTGATGATTGTCAGGCTGCAGACTGAACCGTGACTCATCTGAGGACAGTTGACCACTCATCATGGGTCCAATGACAATGCTCATCAGCCCACCTTCTATGGGTTCTACGGTGTTCAGCAGATAACAGAATGTATACCATTGGTCACTGGGCATGCAATTCAACAAGATGGAACCGATTTTGTATGGTCTGGGTGCATATCCATGGTCTAGTGGCAGCAAGAAACTGTCCTCAGAGCTCCGTTGCATTGCTGTGCCTGTTCCTTCTTGCCAATAAGGTCAATTAGTGGTCATCTCTTGCTGTTGTGGCAGATGGACAACCCTACCCTCTTCTTCATATTGTGCTAGTCTTTCTCTCTTTTTTTGTGACAGAGGGAGACAGAGAGAGGGACAGACAGGAAGGGAGAGAGATGAGAGGCATCAATTCTTCGTTGCAGCACCTTAGTTGTTCATTGATTGCTTTCTCATATGTGCCTTGATGGGGGGTGGCTACAGCAGACTGAGTGACCCCTTGCTCAAGCCAGCAACCTTGGGCTCAAGCTGGTGAGCCTTGCTCAAACCAGATGAGCCCGCGCTCAAGCTGGCAACCTTCGGTTTTCGAACCTGGATCCTCTGCATCCCAGTCCGACACTCTATCTACTGCACCACTGCCTGGTCAGGCTGTGCCAGTCTCTTGAAAGTGATTCCACAGTCTGCTGGTCACACTTTGGGATGTTCCAAGTGCTGTTGCCACTGTTGTCTATGTTTGACCAACTTCAAGATGTTCTATAGCTCTCTAAGCTTCGCATTCAGGCAAATAGTGTTGCAGGGGCATTGCAAGGGCTGGAAAATTGCAGGATGTGCACTTTCAAGATCAGGGAACGTGCAGATACTCCAGTACTTTCAGCCTTTTGTATAGTGCATTTTCACCAATGAAATAAGAG
This sequence comes from Saccopteryx leptura, assembly GCF_036850995.1. Lineage (NCBI taxonomy): Eukaryota > Metazoa > Chordata > Mammalia > Chiroptera > Emballonuridae > Saccopteryx > Saccopteryx leptura. Next base: position 251,309,306 of record NC_089503.1, on the reverse strand, counting down.
TTGGTTTTGTATCTCATTTGCATAATCAAACAACTTTCTTTGACTTGTCGTTTGCTTTTCTGATGTTCTTGTTTAATAAAAGAAAATCAAAAAATTTTTTATCACTTTATATTTATTTTTAAATATCCCTTAATTTTTGTGAGCAGCATATTTGACCTCCCTGACCTGTGGTGGTGCAGTGGATAGTGTTGACCTGGACCACTGAGGTCACTAGTTTGAAACCCTGGGCTTGCCTGGTCAAGGCACATATGGGAGTTGATGCTTCCTGCCCTCCTTCTTCTCTCTTACTTTCTCTTATTTATATAAATGAATAAAGTCATAAAAATATATACTTCAAAAAATATATATTTGACTAGCCTAAACTGTGGTGGTGCAGTGGGTAAAGCATCAAACTGGAATGCTGAAGTCACTGGTTTAAAACCCTGGGCTTGCCTGGTCAAGGCACATATGAGAAGCAACTACTACTATGAGTTGATGCTTCCTGCTCCCAGCCCCTCTTCTCTCTCTCTCTCTCTAAAATCAATAAATAAAATCCTTTTTAAAAATTCAAAGAAAATTACTTGACCATATATACAAGAGTTTATTTCTGAGTACTCTATTGTATCCATTGGTTTATGCCTGTCTTTATGCCAGTACCACATTGTTTTGGTTACCATACTCTGTTGCAAATTTTGAAATCAGAAAGTATGAGACCTCCAACTTTAAGATCATTTTGGCTTTTCAGGGTCTGTTCAGATTCCATATAAATTTTAGGCTGGATTTTTCTATTTCTGCAAATGACATCATTGGAATTTTGAGAGTGCATGGAATCTGTAGATTGCTTCAGGTACTACTGACATCTTAATATTATGTCTCCCAATCCATGAACTCAGAATGTCTTTCCATTTATTTGTATCTTCTTTAATTTCTTTCAGCAATATATTTTAGATTTTAGGGTACAAGTCTTTCACTTTTTTTCTTTCTGATGCTATTGTAATTGAAACTTTTTTATATTTCTCTTTTCTAGATTGTTCCTTGCTAGTATATGAAATGCAGCCATTTTTGTGTGTGTGCTGTTCATACTACAGTTTCACTCAATTCATAATTAGTTATAGCAGTTGTGTGTATGTGTATGTGTATACTTTTAGGGTATTCTACATATAAAAGTTCTACTTCTTTTCTACCTCTTCCTTTCCAATTTTGATGCCTTTTATTTCTTTTTCTTATCTAATTATGCTATCTAGAAATTCCAATACTTTGTTGTTCAATTGACGCAATAAAAGTGGGCATCCTTGTCTTTCTCCTGATCTTAAAGAAAGGTGTTTTTTACTTTTGAACCACGGGAATGTTTTCAACCTTTTGAACTAAATGCAAATATACTTTTCATACTAGAAGTGGCCTCTGCATTCTCAGGCACAGTGTCCCACATTTATGGACACTTTCTGCCCTGTTCTCCTTTCTAAATTCCTTGAGGACACGTATCTTGATCAGTTTTGAATCTCCTCCAACCACTGAAACAGGGTTGTCCTGTGTTTTCAATGCAGCCTTGTTTTTTAGTCCGGTGTTCTATTTGAAAAGAAGGCAACACAGGACAAAATTTGAATTCTGAATTATCAAAATCCCAAGGAGAGTGGAATTCAGAAACTGCACATTTCTGATGTTGCAACCATGTGCCTGATACTTTCTCTTATTTTGATTTATTTAACCCTTATTATAGGCAGATGCTGGAGATATAAGCCATGGTCTCTGCCCTCATGTGGCTAATGGGTGTTAAATGGAGATAATTGATGGCAACCAAATTAAGGCAGGTCCCTAACTGCACCTACTGGAAAGGCACCTGTGGTTGGTTACTCATCCTTCCTCTGCTGACTACTGCACCATAGGCCAGACAGCATCTGCCCTGGCTCACCTCTGCCAAAGACCTGACTTCCTTGAGTGGAGACCTACTGTTGTCTGAGCCACCTGGTGAATCAGGGAAGTGAAAACCAGGACAAGGCAGGCTATCCATTAAAATGAGGAAACAGCCTGACCTGTGGTGGCGCAGTGGATAAATCATTGACCTAGAACGCTGAGGTCGCCCTTTCGAAACCCTGCACTTGTCTAGTCAAGGCACATATGGGAGTTGATGTTTCCTGCTCCTCCCCCCTTCTCTCTCTCTCTCTCTCTCTCTCTCTCTCACTCTCTATCTCCTCTCTAAAATGAATAAATAAAAAAAATTTAAAAATGAGTAAACAGCCTCGCCTGGCTTGTCTTACATGACTTTGAAAGAACAAGAACTTTAAAATGAAGAGGATTCCATGAGATTACTTTTCAGTGCCTAGGAGAAAGAAAATCTTCCCCGAAGAGAAGAAAAAGATGCAGTTGCAACACAAAGACAGCCAAAAAAAGAAAAAGAAAAAGCAAACCCATATATATTTATTATGCCAAGTGTGGCTCCAATCATTGTACACACACACACACACACACACACACACACACACACACACACCTGATCCTCACAACAACCCTCTGGGCTAGTTGCAGAAGAACAAAGAAGCTCCAAGAGGTAGAAGTAGAGAAATTAATCCCCGTGACCCTGTCCTCAGGGCAATATATGTCCCTGTGTGGCATTAGAAACACAAGGGGCCATGGGATTTCCACAGGCAGGTCAAAGGGAGACTTGGGGAGAGCTGTCCTGGAAAGTTTGCTTAGGCCTTCACACACCAGGAACATTCTTTTCAAAGCTTTTGTGGCTCTTTTCCAGGCCTGTCCTTACGTCTACATAGAACTAATTCTGGAGATTAAGTAAGATAAGTTCCTTTCCAGAAGAAAGCCTCTTCCTGGTCACTCTTCCCAGGCCTGTTGAGAAGAAAGGGCCTCCTGCCATTCGCTGGTTAAAAGAAAGCTGGGCTCACAATAGAAACATTGCATGTTATGTCTTGTACTTTTTTTGAAGGGAACTCAAACCTATGATTCTAACTGACTGAAAAAAAAAAAGGTAGCATATGGTACAAGGAATGGAATTTAATGGTAGCATATTCATAAATGTTGCAACAACCTCTAGAAGTTGCCTATCTTTGTAAATTTGCCCAGGTAATTGCTAATTATATTTGACTCTGACCCTGAACCTGCCAAGTAAGGGAAGGAAGGGCATTATTTCCTTCCCTTCCCAGGTTGTGGAAGCTAATTTACTCACCCAAGGTCTGATTCCAGAGTTGGGGCACTAACTGCCACTCTGCTTAGAAATCTTTCTCTGTATTAATCACTGTTTTTCTTTCTGAGGGTTCAATTGTACCCTTTCTGCCTTCTCTCATGGGTTTCCCCATCAGCCTGAGAGCTTAGTGTGCCCGGCCAAGCTCAGTTTGTAAACCCCAAAGGACTCCGCGCATTCTTGGGGGAACCCTCCAAGACTGCCAGATTTGTGTGAGCCTGTTTGGGAAAGAACCCTGCCTTGTTTTGATTTTTCTTTGGGGAGAGGAAGCGGCCTGTTCCTTCATCTCCTTCTCCTAAAAGGATAAGTCAACATTTAAGTCCAGACTCCAGGTTTTGGGTCAACTGATTTAAGAGATGTTTTTGCTCATAATTCATCCAAGTGATGGATCTCATAAGACAAAATCAGTTTTTGGTTGTACTTCTGTAAGGATTTTATTTAAATGCCTCATTGATTACCGTTTATACTGCAATTTGGAAGGACCATCTAAAAACTAGAGGCCTAAACTCAGTTAAAATTTATATACAATTCCTAGAAAGGAAAAGACAAGTAGAGAAAGGAGGGGGGAAATTTTCCAACATTTAGTTTTTCCTTTTGAGGCAGACAGGAGATTGTCATTAGCCAATTAGACGTTTTGGAAGGACAAACAAAGAGAAACGTAGCAAAGAGAAGTTGAAGGAAATTTAATGAAAATCTTTCAAGGAGACGCACTTCCAGTCTGGGGAGGCGCAGCTCGCGACGTAGCAAGGAGCCTGCCGGCGGCGGCATTGGAAAGCGCTAGAATCCCAGTCAGGGATTCACGGGTTAAGGGGCCCAAGTCACATCAGCCGTTTGAAACTCCTCCTCTCGTAGCGAGGTTAAGATGTTTGAAAATCACCCCACTGCAAACTCCTCCCCTTATGAGAGACCTCACATTGAAATGCTGCAAATGCCTGGGGCCCCGCGTGCAGTCGCCGTCCGGCTGCGCGAAGGCCGGGATTCCAGCTGGGACACTGGGGACAGGAGACAGCAGCCTGGGCCGGGGCGTTGCTGAGAGTATGAGGCTGTGCTGGTCTATCGCCCTGCTCCTCGCCGCGGCCAGGGCTGCAGGTAAGGCTGGCTCCAGGCGCCCGTGCGGGGTGGGGGTGAGCCCCTTGGTTATTTGGGGGGGGAGGAAAAATCACTCCACCCTTGGGAGACGTGGGAAAATTGGCACAAGGTCCTTCCAAACAGCTGGAGAGAACGCTAAAGGACTCGAGGGTTTGGGGAAGTAAGAGGAAACGGGATGAGGCCTTCCCCACAGCTACCGTCGATGGGGGAGTCCCGTTGGCTCCCTTAGACCCAGGCACGGAATCTCCAACACTGGGGAGCGGGGAACCCCCTACTGCAGTTATTCTAGGGGCAAGGGTGACCCAAACCTCGGCTGTTAAGCCTAGAGGTCCCTGTGGGTACTTCCCCGGGCCTGTCCACCGACAGGAGTTACGCAGGCGGCCAAGTGTGCTTTGGGTTGCCGAATGGCACAGCTGGCTCTCGGAGCCGAGCCGAGTGCGTCCTTCGCGACCACAGATTACGCGCTTCTGCCCAAGGCCAACACCTCCCACCCCGCCCGCGGCCCGTCCCCGAGCTCCCATTGGGCGCTATTCGAACAGGCGAGCCTCGAGCCTCTCCCCTTGTCCAATGGGAAGCGGCGACGGCGGAGGCGCGCGGCGCGGGACGGGGCTGGCGCAGGATTCGCGCCGTACCTTGTTCTGTGAGGCGGACGGAGGAGGTCGGAACCCTGAAATAGGTCCTGTGCTTCTATCACAAAGGAAACCGCGCTCCCCGGACCCTTTCAGCCCCCTCCGCGACCATGGACAAGGCGCCTGCGCAGAGCTTGGTTCCCTCTGCAAAGGCCTCAGTAATCTCCGCAATCAATGCCCAGGTGGTCCTCCCACTTTGTCTTCGAGGCCGCCTCACTTCGCTCGCCTCGGACGTGTCACAGACGCGACCCCGGGCCACCTTCAGGACCTCGGTTCTTTCTGAGCCTGAAATGTTGACTGAGAAACGGCCGTCACTCCGTGGTCGGACGGGAAAGACGATTCCTGGCAGGGCAGGGGCTGGGAGCGTCCAACACCTGACGGACTCCTCCGAGCTGCCTTGTGTGTTTAGAGGCTCTGACTGGGTTTAGTTGAACTGCCTATCTGAAGGCTTTTCACTTTAGACTTTATAGGGTTTCAAATTTAGATTTGAGCAAGAGGCTAGTTGGTGTACGATCCCGAGTTGCTTTAAATGAGCCACCAAAGGCATATAGTTTTGCCCTGGATAAATACATAAATATGGTCCTTTTCCTACCTAGAACCAGCTCAACCCATAAAAGGTTTGGGGTTGCCTGATGAACAGGATTGCAAGAAGCTCTTTTTTTTTTTTTTTTTTTAATGAGGGAAGGGTTTGGCTTTGCTTGGAGATCTTTGAACTCGTGGAATCCCTACCTGTGACACACACAGGTTTCCGCTGGGAGGGGAGGAAGGGTGGCAGGTTGCAGCCACATAGCGGAGGATTAGTGTAATAATAGTTCAGCCACCAGTTGTGAAGTGGGGGGAATGTCTCTTGGTCAAGAGACACTTGACTAACCTGTAGTTCACACACTGATCAACTCCTTTCCCAGGAGGAAATGATAGCAAAGTCTTGAGCAAGATGTGTAGTTTACTTTAGTTTTCTCTCCCACTGAGTGACTAAGGATCTGATGTGTCCCCTGTTCTCAAGGAAGCTCTGAGCCCTGATGTGTTCCCCAGACTTCTGAGAGCTGGTTGCTACTGGTTGCTCCAGCTTGCTCCTTGGCTATATTCAAAGCATTTCAGGAGGGATGGCAGAATTTCTTGTCCGTTGTCTTTGGGAAATGAAATTAGTTGGAAACTGAATTGCAGGCCTTCTAGCCAGATCAAAATTCCTGAAGAGTTGCCTGACGATGGAGCAGATATAATGGTCACCATAAGGACAAGATATCTTAAGACTGACAAACGAAACAGGCAATTCTATAGAATATCACAGAATCTATTTACTTGTGGGAAGATTGGGTCAAAGTGGAAGAAACCACCCAGCAGTTTGGTGCCAATTAGTCTTCAATAAACACTCCTGTTACTGTACCTCTTAAAATACTATAATTCAGGGACTATACATCCTGGTGGTCCATAATATCCAGTTTGATATATATTTATCTAGGTGGTCATCCTGATCATTACTAATAGAAGTATTTATGGTTAGATTTTAAGGAACACAGGTACTCATTAACTAGGATTTGATGTGCTTACTGAGGACTGAGTTTGGTCAAAGGTCACAGCATGAAAGGACACAAAAATGGAGATTTTTTTGTTCACATCTACATCTATATAACAGTTGTGTGTGGACTATCAAATATGCCTTGGGCATACCCAAACACAGAGAAAATAGAATATACTTTTAAGAGTTGTACCTGATTTAGCAACTTCTTCCAGGGCAACACTGGAAAAAGGGAGAGCTTTTTGAGACAGCAAAACTTTAAGGGGGATTATTATATGCCTCATTCTTTCTTTCCAGAGTAGTCCTTTTATCTGTAGGGTTCCTCCCCTGTAAGATTCAATTCTAGATGCTTCTGTTGTTGGGTGCTTTGATGGTCCCTTCACATTATATGTTAAGTACATTAATAACATCCACACTTTGCCCAGCTGTCAAACAAGTGGCTGTTTGTTGCTAAGACATTGTGGAAGTAACCAGCAGTGAACATTGACAGAGACAGACTTCTCCCTAAAGTTGCTGGCAACAAAATCTACCATTGAGATCACTCCTGGGGAAAATACCTTAGCATCCAAGACTGGAAAAGAGCACTGGTAAATCAATTGTTCATCCATTTTCAGCTGAGTCTGTTAGCCCTAGCCATTTTTCTCCAGGAAACTATTCTATCTATAGTTTTGATTTCCTTTACCACAACTATATTCAGTATGTCAATGTAAGTAATGTCCAACCTGCAGGGAGTTTTTCTGAGTTTATTTGAGCCAAATTGACAATTGTTGAGAAACCCGATGTCAGTGGACTGAGAAAAAGCTCTGGAAAATCCAGTTCTGCCGCTTATTTTATACATTAGAATCAAAGTAGAAGGCATAAGGCCGGTTACATGAAATCCACTGGTGGTAGATTAAGGGGATGGGAGAAAGTAAAACAGGGAAATCTCTGAGATTGGATAAAGAATAAACTAGAGAGACACTTTCTTTTACATTGGTGAGTACAGGATAGTTAACATTTACAAAGCATATAGAGCCTAGCCTGTGGTGGTGCAGTGGATAGAGCACCGACCTTCAACACTGAGGTTACTGCTTTGAAATCCTGGGCTTGCCCGGCTAAAGCACATGATAAGCAACTGATGAGGAGCTACAGTGAAGCAACCACTTCTCATTTTCCCACCCTCCTCTCTCTGTAAAATCAATAAATAAAATCTTTAAAAAAAAGAAGATAAAGGAAAAAAATTTTTTTTAAGTATATAGAGCCTGACCAGGTGGTGGTATAGTGGATAGAGCGTCGGACTGGGATGCGGAGGACCCAGGTTCGAGACCCCGAGGTTGCCAGCTTGAGCGCGGGCTCATTTGGTTTGAGCAAAGCTCACCAGCTTGAACTCAAGGTCACTGGCTCAAGCAAGGGGTTACTCGGTCTGCTGAAGGCCCGCGGTCAAGGCACATATGAGAAAGTAATCAATGAATAACTAAGGTGTCGCAATGAAAAACTGATGATTGATGCTTCTCATCTCTCTCCATTCCTGTCTGTCTGTCTCTATCTCTCTCTCTCTCTGTCTCTGTAAAAAAGAAAAAGAAAAAGAAAAGCATATAGAGATTGTATTTAAGGAACAAGATAAAAATGGGTTCTGCCCTGGCCAGGTAGGGTAACTCAGTTGGTTAGGCATCATCCTGATATGCCAAGGTTGTGGGTTTTTTCCCAGTCAGGGCACATATAAAAGTCAACCAATAAAGGCATAAGTAAGTGGAACAATAAATGGAGGTTTCTCTCTCCCTTCCTCTCTATAAAATCAATAAATAAAATTAAAAATTTTTTTTAATGAAGAGTTCTGTGGTCTTGGTGTTCTGATGTAGATGTTGTGCCCCGAGGGGTCTGGAAAGAACTTTACTCTGACTTTTCAAAAGTATGTTATCTTAGAAGCAAACAGACAATAGACAGGCTTACTTAAGGTAGAGATTGACCTTTGTTAAGGTAGCTATAGGCCTGGGACATTACTACCTGCCACAACTTGCGTTTAGTTAGGAATTTTTATGTTCAGACCATTCTATGTGGTTACTTTCAGCCTCTGAGTTTGTAAGGCCACCATGCTGGCCTTTCCTGAGCTTGTCAAGTTTAGTATGTGGCCCCTTTTTTATCCCAAGTATAGTAGCATGGGACAGCAAACATTGAAAGCATTTACTACCTCAATTAAGTGCTGGAGAAAAAGCAGAAATGTGTATTCTCCTTTCCTGTTTCGATAACTTTGTTCCTGATTTGTCACTCATAACAGGAGAGATTTAAGAGCTAGAATTTAGAGATTTGGGGGGGGGGGTGCAGTGCTTAGGCATCCAACAAGAGGAGATATGGAAGCTGTGCTCCCTTTTGCTTTTGCTGAATTTACATGAAACTGACATGGGGAACCTAAACCTTGCTTCTACAACAGGGAGAAAACAAGAAAGATGTGTGGTTTCTTTGGGCTGTGGTGTTTAAATAGAACTAGTTCTGTCCCCTTGATCTGGATGGTCCTGCCTGCTGAAGGGACACCATTCTGATGTGTTGCTACTTCCTGCTCCCTGTTTCTGATTGCCATCCCCAACAACAAGACCCTGGGCTTACCGTATTTCTCAGCCAACTGCTGTTTGGCTGAACCTATAACAATATGCCTGACCTGTGGTGGCGCAGTGGATTAAGCGTTGGCCTGGAATGCTTAGGTCTTCAGTTCAAAACCCTGGGCTTGCCTGGTCAAGGTACATATGGGAGGTGATGCTTCCTGCTCCCCTCCGCCTATCTAAAATAAATAAAGCTTTAAAAAATAAAACAAAAAAAAAATAAATAAAATCCATCCACTTTTCAAATGTCTGAAAGTGATGGCCAGGTGTTGGATGACCTGGTCTGATAGAAATAGGTAATGGTGGGGTCTTCCTGTCGGTGAGGTTTTCAGCCATCTCTGACTAGCAAATATTTGGAGAATTGTTGCCAGGTGAAGGCTTGATGTATAGCAGGGGTCCCCAAACTACGGCCCGCGGGCCGCATGCGGCCCCCTCAGGCCATTTATCCGGCCCCCACCGCACTTCCGGAAGGGGCACCTCTTTCATTGGTGGTCAGTGAGAGGAGCACATTGACCATCTCATTAGCCAAAAGCAGGCCTGTAGTTCCCATTGAAATACTGGTCAGTTTGTTGATTTAAATTTACTTGTTCTTTATTTTAAATATTGTATTTATTCCTGTTATGTTTTTTTACTTTAAAATAAGATATGTGCAGTGTGCATAGGGATTTGTTCATAGTTTTTTTATAGTTCGGCCTTCCAATGGTCTGAGGGACAGTGAACTGGCCCCCTGTGTAAAAAGTTTGGGGACCTCTGATGTATAGGAAAGCGTTTATTTTTTAACTATATCCCTCTTTAAAGGTCTTACGATATTATTATTTCCAGTGGAAACTTTTGTTTGTAAGATGGGTCCTGTGCAAAGGTTGGGCAGCAAGAGCATTAGTGGTGTGGACAAAAATGTGGTTTTAGCCTGACCAGGCGGTGGCGCAGTGGATAGAGCGTTGGACTGGGATGCGGAGGACCCAGGTTCAAGACCCTGAGGTCGCCAGCTTGAGCGCAGGCTCATCTGATTTGAGCAAGGCTTACCAACTTGAGCCCTAGGTTGCTGGCTCGAGCAAGGGGTTACTCGGTCTGCTGTAGCCTCATGGTCAAGGCACATACGAGAAAGCAATCAATGAACAACTAAGGTATTGCAACGAAAAAACTAATGATTGATGCTTCTCATCTTTCTCCATTCCTGTCTGTCTGTCCCTATCTATCCCTCTCTCTGTTTCTGTAAAAAAAAACAACCCCCCCCCACTAATTTGGAGTGATATTCGTGTGTATATAATTTTCTAATTAAAAAACGTCTGTTTTATGCAACTATTTAATCAAAATGCGTTATTAATATATATAGTTTGAGGTTAGATTTCCACTTTAAAACTTGAATTTCGGGAAAATACTTGTAAATAAAATTATATGTATTTGGAAATTATTAAGTAGATAATGAATTAATAAAACATGAATTGTGCTTACATGTCTATGATTGAATATTCACTGAGAAAGAAATAATCGTGGGTCTACAATGTTGTATGTGCCATGTCGTGTTTCAGTAATAAGTAAGAAGTACACAAAGCCATTTGTGCGCTTGGTATATCGCGTACTCTCTCAAGGTCTCCAGTGTGGAGCTATGTGTCTCATAATCGCATCTCCCGGCACTGTACCAATCCTTGACGAATTGTCATGTCAAATACAAATACATCACATCACACACAATTTATCGACTCTGCATCGATCGAATACGGACATTTACAGATTAGTCTTCCAATATCAAAAAGGAGGACATGTAGGAGGACACTTTTCAAGGGAGGTCAGAACTTACCAAAGAAGGACTATCCTCCCTAAAGGAGGACAATTAATCACATTAATATAAGAAACTGCAAGACTGTCAATGCTGCAGAGCATTTGAGATCTTGCTTCATGGTAGTTGTCAGTTTGGCTCAAATAAACTCTTATAAAAATTCTCTACAGGTTTGGACGTTCTTAACGTCTACAGCGGTAACCAAAGCTTTGGCCCTAATGGGAGGAGGGGGATGATGGCAGGAGCTTCTCCTCCAAGATCCTCATTACCATTGCCCTTTGCATGAACTTCCTTTTTAGTTTTTTTTTCTGAGAATCCTCAAATTCCAATTGCTTTTTGCCCACCCAGCGTGTACCAACAGCAGGGAGTAGTGTCATTTCCCCCTTTCAGCATGATTATGATTACAATTCAGCTGTGAGTCATTGGGGTGTATTGTAGAGGCATCTCCAAAGTGGACATACTGTTCCAATCTGTGGTTAGGCAATACAATTATCAGAGCGTGAAGGCAGATTCCAAAACTCAGTATACTCCAGGGGTCTCAAACTCAACTCAGCATGTGGGCCGCAGAGCAAGATCACAGCCGTTTGGCAGGCTGCACTAGGTCTACAAAAGGCAACTGTTACGCAACACTTTTCTCACTGCACTTGAAAACAAAAAAAAATCAGTACAACAAGCACAATCGTACATGCAGTTTACTCAGTGTCACAAAACGACCAGAAACTGTAGTTCACATCACAACTGCTGTTAACTAAGCTAATATCTAGCTAGGATGCTAGAGAAATGAAAAATACAAGTAGGCCCCTAGGCTTACTTAATTTTATCCAAAATATTTTGAACTTCGTGGATTAGTCTGCGGGCCGCACAAAATTGTTCGGCGGGCCACATGCGGCCCGTGGGCCGCGAGTTTGAGACCCCTGGTGTACTCCCTTCCTCTCACCTCCTCTCTTCTACTCTTGTCTTTGTCACTTGTGTCTTTAATTCACACTTACCAAGCTCTGTTGATTCTTCAAAACATTCCTTATTTTTCTCTCACTTTATCACCTCTATCTTCCTTTGGGGCTTCCTCTTATTTCTCCTAATATCTCACCTGACTGGTTTTCTAATCTTTGGTGGGAGCATTGGAATTGAACTTTGAAGACCCAGAGTTTTGTTTTTTACTTAAAGTATAATTGACATACTATTAAATGGACAGATATTAAGTGAACAACAGTTCAGTGAGTTTTTTTGTCTCCTATCCAACAGTTCAGTGAGTTTTTGTAAACGTCTGTTTCCATGTACTGTAATCACTTCCCATTTGGACATAGACTAGTTCTAGCCTCCTAGAGTTTTGTGCTGCTTTCTCTGATTTAATTATCACTCCCACACACCAGAGGCGACCACTAATCTGAGTTCTGTTATAGCAGGGGTCAGGAAACTTTTTGGCTGAGAGAGCCATGAACGCCACATATTTTAAAATGTAATTCCATGAGAGCCATACAATAACCCATGTACATTATGCATCATCCAATAAAAATTTGTTGTTGTCCTGGAGGACAGCTGTGATTGGCTCCAGCCACCCGCAACCATGAACATGAGCAGTAGGAAATGAATGGATTGTAATACATGAGAATGTTTTATATTTTTAACATTATTATTATTTTTTTTTTTGTGGCAGAGACAGAGAGAGTCAGAGAGAGAGACAGACAGATAGGAAGGGAGAGAAGTGAGAAATATCAATTCTTCGTTGCGGTTCCTTAATTGTCCATTGATTGATTTCTTTTTTTTTTATTTTTTCTGAAGCTGGAAACGGGGAGAGACAGTCAGACTCCCGCATGCGCCCGACCGGGATCCACCCGGCACGCCCACCAGGGGCGACGCTCTGCCCACCAGGGGGCGATGCTCTGCCCATCCTGGGCGTCGCCATATTGCGACCAGAGCCACTCTAGCGCCTGAGGCAGAGGCCATAGAGCCATCCCCAGCGCCCGGGCCATCTTTGCTCCAATGGAGCCTTGGCTGCGGAGGGGAAGAGAGAGACAGAGAGGAAAGCGCGGCAGAGGGGTGGAGAAGCAAATGGGCGCTTCTCCTGTGTGCCCTGGCCGGGAATCGAACCCAGGTCCTCCGCACGTTAGGCCGACGCTCTACCGCTGAGCCAACCGGCCAGGGCTGATTGATTTCTTATATGTGCCTTGACCGGGGGGCTATAGCAGACCGAGTGACCCCTTGCTTGAGCCAGTGACCCTGGGCTCAAGCTGGTGAGCCTTGCTCAAACTGGATGAGCCCGTGCTCAAACTGGCGACCTCGGGGTCTCGAACCCAGGTCCTCTGCATCCCAGTCCAACACTCTATCCACTGCACCACCACCTGGTCAGGCTATTTATTTATTTATTTTTATTAAAGATTTGTCTGCAAGCCAGATGCAGCCATCATAAGAGCCACATCTGGCTCGCGAGCCATAGGTTCCCGACCCTGTATTATAGATTAGTTATGCCTGAACTAGAACTTCATATAAATATATAATCAGAGTAATACCCTTGAATAAAATAAGTCAGACACATGTAATGTTCAGCAATTTATCTGTGTTTATATATATATATTTTTTTAATAATTTTTTTAAAAAATTTTATTTTATTCATTTTAGAGAGGAGAGAGAGAGAGAGAGACAGAGGGGAGGAGCTGGAAGCATCAACTCCCATATGTACCTTGACCAGGCAAGCCCAGGGTTTCGAACTGGCAACCTCAGCATTTCCAGGTTGACGCTTTATCCACTGCACCACCACAGGTCAAGCCTGTGTTTATATATTTATCAGCTATTTGTCCCTTTTTATTGCAGAGTCTTGTCCCATTGGATGAACTCATTACCTACCTGTTTTTAATCTGAATTTCAAGTATTTACTCTTTTCAGGTTTTTTTCTGTAAGTTCTCCTAGGGATGGAATTACTTTCCAGAGATGTGATTTCTGCTTCAAGAATGATGCATGCATAAATTACCTTTGTGCAAAACAACCTAATGGCAACATTTTGCACAAACCAGTAAATGATATTTTTGGTCATGGCTAATGCTCAAAATCAGCTGATAAAAGGAAAGGCCTTAATCTTCTTACGCAGATAATAAATCATATAAGGAACATAGCTTTTGTATAGCCAGTAACCAAGGCTACCATCACAGCTTCCTGGCCAATGCAGGTTCGCATTTGATCCAGACAGATTATAGAGAAACAATTGAACCAAAAGCTGGTGGTCCATTGTCCTTTATTCTAGCTCACACCTGGCAAGCGAGTAAAAACATACTGGGCGCCAAAACCCACTCATTCAGGGCTCACAAAGCTACTGACTCATCCGAGTTTTCCTAGAATCAAAGGCTTCTACCTCACCAGTCTTACTGACCTTTGTTCCTCATCTCCTTCTCCTCCACTAACTGGCTTCTCCTTCCCCATTCCATCATTTTGACTGCCTCCTCCACGTGGCTTCCCTGTCCTGCTATACCATGGGCTCTTCCTTTTACAAGAAGGTGATCACTCTCCCTCATAACAACTGATCTCTCTTCAAATGGCCTCCTAGCTCCTCATTTTAGAACCTTTTGGTGAAAAAGCCCTCCCCTAACACATTAGCATAACCACGCTCCTTTCCCAGCAAGAAGGCAATTAATATTATCACCTAGGCAGTGCCCATCTATGTGGGCTGCACCATCTTTAACAAAGTGAGCAAAATGTATCTTTTCTGCCTTCAATCAGCCTTCAATCAAAACTTATGTTTTACAGGCCCTGGCCGGTTGGCTCAGTGGTAGAGCGTCAGCCTGGCGTGCAGGAGTCCTGGGTTCGATTCTTGGCCAGGGCACACAGGAGAAGCGCCCATTTGCTTCTCCATCCCTCCCCCTCTCCTTCCTCTCTGTCTCTCTCTTCCCCACCTGGAGCCAGGGCTCCATTGGAGCAGAGTTGGCCTGGGTGCTGGGGATGGCTCTATGGCCTCTGCCTCAGGCGCTAGAATGGCTCTGGTTGCAGCAGAGCAACACACCGGATGGGCAGAGCATCGCCCTCTGGTGGGCATGCCGGGTGGATCCTAGTCGGGCGCATGCGGGAGTCTGTCTGACTGCCTCCCCTTTTCCAACTTCAGAAAATACAAAAAAAAACAAACCCAAAAAACTTATGTTTTACATACTATTTGCTTACAGAACATTGACTCATGAGGAAAATCTTGCTACTTTTATATTTTTATCTTATTTCCTTATTTATTCAATATAAAGCATGCTGAGATAAGCCAGATCAGAATTTTTATTAGCCTTATTGTTTTAGTTTACATGGGAAATGAAAGTTTAAACTTCAAGCTTAAAAGATTATTACCAGTTAATCACCAACCAATACAAATTGGTTGATTCCAGTTTACACACAGCAATGCATTCTAAATTAAAGCATAATATCCAAAATGAAATGCAGTCAATGTAATTTTGATCTCTTCCAAGGTGCAAAATCATGTACTTTAGTAAATTTCCCACTTAGTTGTCATTTTTATCTAAAACTCTGACTTTTTGTAGGAAAAGTTTTCTCTTATTACATCTAAGGCTACTACTGTTTCTGTTCCATTTCTTTTGATTTGACATTCAGGTATTTTATTATCTTTGCTGCTGGGTCTCTGCTCTCTGGCCTCCACATTAATAATTAACCATAATTTTTCTATTTCCATTCTACCTACTGGAGAAAGCTCCTCCAGTTTTAATGTTTTGCAGTGTCAATTTTTCTCATTACTGTTTCCAACACAGGTTTATAATATGCTAAATAATTTTCTTTGTTACTGTGCATGAAAGTTCTAATATTATTCCCAGATTTCAATAGATTCATACTTTAGACTCAACAACGAATATGTCAAAGCCTTACACATTGTTGACAAGTCTCACTTTGGATGTGATTTTTGCATCCTTTGCTACACTTTTGGTTCATGAAATTTAATTTGTTGTGCAGGTTTCATTTCTGGGGACTGGACTGTTATGATAGGGCTGCATTTCTGATCCAGTCTTCAGTTGGCAGGAAACAGACATAGGTACTGCGGTCAGTTTCTGATCCTGGCATTGAACCTTTCTTCCCCTTTCCTTCTCTCTCAGTGGAAGACAAATGTGAGAGAAACGAGTTCCAGTGCCAAGATGGGAAATGTATCTCCTACAAGTGGGTGTGTGATGGGAGTGCCGAGTGCCAGGACGGCTCCGATGAGTCCCAGGAAACGTGCAGTGAGTCCACTTTGGGCATGCAGCATCCCAACCCTTTCTGATGATAGTGGGCGACAGATGAGGTGGATTTTGGCTATCAGATTGATATGTTCAAACACGAATTGGGAGATGGGGAGTGAAAATATTACTAGAACTTTCCTTGAACAGGTCTTTTTAAAAAAGGGAGGTGAGCCTGACCAGGAGGTGGCACAATGAAAAGAGCATCAGCCTGGGATGCTCGGGACTCAGGTTTGAAACCCCGAGGTCCGCCAGCTTGAGCATGGGATCATAGTCATGACCCCATGGTCACTGGCTTGAGCCCAAAGGTCACTGACTTGATTCCAAGGTCACTAACTTGAACAAGGGGTCAATGGCTCAGCTGGAGCCACCTCCCCCGGTCAAGGCACATATGAGAAAGCAATCAATGAATAAAGTGCCACAACTATGAAGGTGATACTTCTGATCTCTCTCCCTTCCTATCTGTCTGTCCCTCTCTCTCTCTCTCTCTCAAAATAAATAAATAAATAAATAATAGAAAAGGGAGGTGAAATTCACACAAGATTAACTATTTTATTTTTTCATTCATTTATTGATTGATTGATTTTAGAAAATTAATCATTTTAAAGTGACTAGTTCACTTTAATACATTCACAATGTTGTGCAATCAACCTCTATCTCGTTCCAAAAGCTAGCACCTGATTCTTAACAACCTCCATAAAATTTTGACCTTGAAGGTGGGATTGGCACTCTCTAAAATGTCTAGGATCTTCCTTGCACAGCTAGGACTGGGGGGGCAGATTGGCCTTCCCTTCAAGTAAGATTCAATCCTGTTTCTCCTACAGTGTCTGTCACTTGCAAGTTGGAGGACTTCAGCTGTGGGGGTCGTGTCAACCGTTGTATTCCTCAGTTCTGGAGATGTGATGGCCAGTTAGACTGTGAGAATGGCTCGGACGAACAGGGCTGTCGTAAGTGTGACCCCTCACTGGCAACCCAAGTGGGTCCCCAGCTTTTATCAGAGTTTGTTTCCCAGGAAGCCCCACACAAAGGGTGAATCAGCTGCTTTTCCTTCAGCTCTACCTCCTGGGAGGCTCATACAAAGCCCCCTCCTACCCATTGAAACCCATTTTGACTAAAAGGCATCATAGCAAGTAGTAACAGTGCCCCTCTTAGGGTTATCATCACACTCAGTGAGGCTGTCCTTGCTAAGTGTCCACCACATGCCACATGCTTCTGTCAGTGAGCCACTGTGACCACTGTCAGCCACCCCAGGAAGCTAAGCACACAACAGGTACTCAGCTCAAACAGTAGGTATAAGACTCGCTCATCCAGCTCTGGCTGGTGGCTCAGTGGACAGAATGTTGGCCTGGCATGTGGATGTCCCAGGTTCAATTTCTGGTCAGGGCACACAGGAGAAGCAACCATCTGCTTCCCCCTCTTCCCTCTCCCCCTTTTCCTTTTCCCCTCCTGCAGCCAGTGGCTTGATTCTTTCGAGTGTGGCCCCAGGTGCTGAGGATAGCTTGGTTGGTGCAAACGCATCAACCTCAACACTAAAAATAGCTCAGCTGATCTGAGCATCAGTTCCAGACAGGGATTGCCAGGTGAATCCTGGTTGGGGTGCAGGAGTCTGTTTCACTGTCTCCCTTCCTCTTACTTAAAAAAAAATAAAGAAGAAGAAGAAAGACAGCCTGACCAGATGGTGGCACAGTGGATAGAGCATTGGCCTGGGACACAGAGGACCCAGGTTTGAAATCCCAAGGTCGCTGTCTTGAGCCGAAAGGTCACTAGCTTGAAGCCCAAAGTCACTGGTTTGAGCAAGGGGTCACTTGCTCTGCTTAGCCCCCCGGTCAAGGCACATATGAGAAAGCAATCAATGAACAACTAAGGTGTTGCAATGAAGAACTGATGCTTCTCATCTCTCTCCCTTCCTGGCTGTCTGTCCCTCTCTCTGTCTCTCTGTCTCTCTGTCTCTGTCACAAAAACAAACAAAACAAAAAAAACACATCTAACCTTCATTAGTAGTCATCTGATGAAATGATTTCTTGGGGACCATTTTAAAATGAAATGAATTGGTGTTCTTTTTCACGCACTCTTTTTCTTTTCCCTTCTAATTTCACTGAGATATAATTGACATATAGCGTTGTGTAAGTGTAGGCTGTGGGGGCGGTGGTGGCCACAGCTGTGACTTGGAAGGCAGATGTGGCAAGGATGAGGATGCCCCTCCTGCTTTTAAGGCATTCTTGCTGAGCAAAAGTGAGAAGATCACCATTAACAAGGAACCATGGCACCCAATGCTTGTTTGTTCACCATCAACAAAGAAGATCACACACTGGTTTGATCCCAGTCAGGGCACATACAAGAACAGATAGCTGTTTCTGTCTCTTTCTCTCTCCCTTCCTCTCTCTCTCAAATCAATAAAAAAATTTTAAATAAAAAAAAAGAACAACAAAGATCAGTCCTGGCTGGATACCTTGGTTTGTTGGAGCATCATCCCAAAGCACAAAGGTTGCCAGTTCGATCCCCAGTTAGGGCACATACAGGAACAGATCGCTGTTCTTCTTTCTTTCTCTCTCTCCCTTGCTCTCCCCCTAAAATCAATAAATTTAAAAAAAGAAGAAGAAGAAAATGATGATACGCTGGAAGCATTATTTAATTATAGCTGTTGAAGGTCCCACAGGTGCTATTTGCTGGCTACAAACTCCTTACCACTTGGAGCATAAAATCATCATTGATGTGCAGACCACACCAATACAGCCCCCAGGAGGCCTCAGCTAGCCCTCCTGCTGGCTTCCAGATAGCCATCAAAGACAAGAGGGAACTGAATAACAGTCTGCAAGGAGTCTTGCTTGGCCAGTTCTTGTGCTGCACCAGACTATTTTTCAAGCACCATGTGGAGTATAGCAGCTTCTCCCAGCCATGGGCCTCCTTGGAGATATCCTGGAGAGCCCCTCACCCCCAATATCGATGTGTCCTGTACATAGATTCTGTACCATCTTCCTCATACAGTGTAGCGGGAAAAGACCCGGATGTGGACTAAAGCAAAGGTGACTTCACAGCAAATAGATTGGCAGATTCAGTGGAGGTGGATTACCCATCTCGAGACCACTCTTGGGGCCATATTTCAGAGTGCATTGGCCCAGAGACCCAAATTTTTATGTGAGAGGGTGGCAGGGACAAACTTCTTTTGGACCAACAACTGGGAACCTGGGGGGCCCCTGGGGAGGCAGTCTTGAGCAGGAGGCTGCAAACCCGTGCACTTCCTGGAGTCTCTGCTGTAGAAGCGTTAGCTGCCAGGCCTTTCTGTCTTACTCTATGTAGCAACACCAGACGGGACCCCCAAACAGCTTTCTCTTATATAGTAGAGACTTTAATAAAAACATTCACCAATTAAAACAACATCAACAAACATTGTGAACATTTAAAGAGTACAACATGATAATTTGATACACATACATGTTCGGCCCTCTGTAAGAGCTGGCTTCACCTCCACAGACTCAACCAATCACACACAGACTGAAAATATTGGGGGGGGAGGAAATTCCAAAATGTTCCAAAAAGCAGAACTTGAATTTGCTGTATGTTGATAACTATCCTGAATTTAGGCAAATGTGTAGGCATAACCTGCTGTGGCTTATATATAAATACACTGCTCACAAAAATTAGGGGTATTTCAAAATGAATATGAACTGATAAAATATCCCCTAATTTTTGTAAGTAGAGTAGATACAGGACTTGGCTGAACATTCTCAGATTTTGGTCGCTGCAGGGTTTCTAGAACCAATCCCTCCAAGATACTGAGAGATGATTAGATCGTGAAGTGATTAACCCAGTAGGGTCACTTAACACTTCTATCAACTCACTGTAGTTACCACTGTGGGGGAGGTGCTGGTCTCTTTCAATAATAACAGAAATAACAGCAAACGAATTAGCGCTTCCAGTGTACCAGCCCAGCCTGAGGGCTTTACTCACAGGTCTCCATAATAACAACTTGATTCACAGAGGGGACCAGGATGCAGCTGGTGAGTAGGAAGTTCCCAGTCTAGGACCCCTAACCACTTTCTCCCACTTCTCCACGGTCCACTTAACTGAGGTCTGACCTCACTTCTCAGTGTTCCCATCTGTGGAATGGGCTAGTGTTGAGAGGCAGAGGCTCCTGGTGTAAGGCTAAGGGCTGCGGTCGCTGCCATACACACGCAGGTTCCCATTAGATTCAGAAGGCGGTAAAGAAACAGTGGAGCCAAAAAGTGGTGGGCCATTCCTTTATTAAAGTCTCGCACAGGCCTGTGAGCAAACACAGGGAAAAAACACTTCCCTTTCACTCAGGGCTCCCAAAGCCACTGTCACATTCTCCGGTTTCTCCTAGAATCAAAGGCCCACAAGTCTCAGCAGAGCTCACAAAAGCCCCTCACCTCTGTTCCCCATCTCCTTCTTCAAACTTTCTGCACAAACTGGCTTCTTCAGCACCCTGCATTCTCTCTGCTCTCACTCTGCAAACGTGGCTTCTCTCTCCCTCTCATCCAGCAAACATTAGCAAGACAGTGGCCCTTCCCAAGCAGAAAGGTAATTTGCAATTTCACCAACCACATACCTGGCGCTGCCCAGCACAATTTTTTAACACTAAAAGTAAGCAAACTCAGAAAATACGAATTTTACAAACTCATTTGCCCAACACCTAGTAACTGAGTTTTCATCTCCCATCCGTTCCCGCAGCCCCGAAGACCTGTTCCCAGAACGAGTTCCGCTGCCAGGACGGGAAGTGCATCTCCTCAGAGTTCGTCTGCGATTTGGACCACGACTGCTTGGACGGCTCCGACGAGGCATCCTGTCCCACGCCCACGTGCGGCCCCCTCAACTTCCAGTGCAACAGCCTCACTTGCATCCCTGAGCTGTGGGCCTGCGACAGTGACCCTGACTGCGATGATGGCTCAGACGAGTGGCCGCAGAACTGCAGAGGCCGCAACACATCCGCCAAGCATGGGAACCACCCCTGCTCCGCCCTCGAGTTCCACTGCCCCAGCGGCGAATGTATCCACTCCAGCTGGCGCTGCGATGGCAGTCCTGACTGCAAGGACAAGTCTGACGAGGAGGACTGCAGTAAGGGCGCTACGGGCTGACCCCTCACCAGTCTCTGTGCTGCCTCAGATGTGGGACTGGTGGTGGTGGTGTTTTTTGTGTGTGTGGTTAAATGATTTCAAATCACTTGCCTGTTTAATTCGTATCTTTTTAAAGAGGGGAGTAAGCCACAGCTGCAGTATTATTTTGGTTCAGAAAGAATCCTGGTGTCCAGGCCTGGCTGGTGATGTGAAGCTGTGTGACCCTTGGTCAGGGACTCAACCTCCCTGTTGCATGGTGTTCTCCCCTGTAGAATGGGCAATAAATAGCATTGGCCTTAGTGCTGGCATTAGAGTCCATTGCCACCCACTGGAACGTTCTGCAATGGTGGAGCTGCCCAACCTAGTAGCCACTAGCTAACGTGGGTAGTGTGACTGAAAAACAAAATTTTTGTTTCATTTTAATTAATCTAGAATTAACTAGCTACCCATAGTTAGTGGCTCCTGTGTTGGAGACAGTGCAGATAAAGGAGACGACCCTGGCTCTGACCCTGGGTCAGTGCTTCTAAAACCCACAAGCCATTATTTTGAGTCTGGCAATGGAAAACCACTGTGAATCCAGATGGCTTTTTCCTCTCTGTGTCAGTTTTCAGAGAGTTGTAATGGCTGTGTAAATGTAATTAGGCTTTTTGAAATGTCATGTTTTCAAAACAATGCATAGCTTTGTATGTGATCTGTTCTAAAACTTAACACAAACTCATTTAATTCCCATATTGTGAGCAGGCTCCTCCACTCTTTACCAATGGGGAAACTGAGGCACAGAAAGGCAGCATAATCTTCTGAAGACATAGACCTGAGAAAACCAAAAATCCCATCCTATTATTTTAACTCTCTTCAGAGTTCTGCTTTGCTAAAGTTATCTTTGGTTGTTGCTTTTGTTGTTCTTTAATGCAGAGATAAACATTTGGGTTAAAAATACGATCATTCCCCTTTTTACATAGGTCACAGCAGAGCAATTATCCACTTGAACAATACAGCACTCCGAAATTTTGGGGAGACATATATATATATATTATATATATATATATTATATATATATATATAATATATATAATATATATATATATATATTTTTTTTCCCTGAAGTTGGAAACAGGAAGGCAGTCAGACAGACTCCCGCATGAGCCCGACCGGGATCCACCCAGCATGTCCACCAGGGGGCGATGCTCTGCCCATCTGGGGCGTCGCTCTGTTGCGACCAGAGCCATTCTAGCGCCTGGGGCAGAGGCCATAGAGCCATCCTCAGCACCCGGGCCAACTTTGCTCCAATGGAGCCTTGGCTGTGGGAGGGGAAGAGAGAGGTAGTGAGGAAGGAGAGGGGGAGGGGTGGAGAAGCCGATGGGCGCTTCTCCTGTGTGCCCTGGCTGGGAATCGAACCGGGGACTCCTGCTCGCCAGGCCGATGCTCTACCACTGAGCAAACCGGCCAGGGCCTGGATATATTTTTTTAAAGGTGGAAAAGGGCCTGACCAGGAGGTGGCACAGTGGATAGAGCATCGAACTGGGATGCAGAGGACCCAGGTTCAAGACCCCGAGGTTGCCAGCTTGAGCACGGGCTCATCTGGTTTGAGCAAAAGCCCACCAGCTTGAACCCAAGGTCCCTGGCTCCAGCAAGGGTACTCGGTCTGCTGGAGGCCCACGGTCAAGGCACATATGAGAAAGCAATCAATGAACAACTAAGATGTTGCAACACGCAACAAAAAACTAATGATTGATGCTTCTCATCTCTCTCCATTCCTGTCTGTCTGTCCCTGTCTATCCCTCACTCTGACTCACTCTCTGTCTCTGTAAAAAAATAAAATAAAAAATAAATAAATAAATAACAATTTTTAAAAAAAGGTGGAAAGGGGATCATTTTGCTCACAGAATTCTGACTGCCATTCTGAAATCAAAATTTTAAATTGTATACATTTTTATTGTGAAATACATCCCATAGGAAAGGATGAAAAATGATATAGCTCAGTGACTTAACATAAAGCAAATCCTGGTGAGGTCAAGGTCTGACCACGGCCAGCAGTCCCCTACTCCAGGCACCATGTGTGTCCTCTGAGTTTTAGTTGTAATGTCTTATCAAATGGCATCCTGTCATCAACATTTTTCATGTTTGTAGTCTTAGTCATTTGAACGACTGAATTATAATTGGTGGTTTTTTGACCTAATTATCATGATTCACTTGGCCTGCCTCTGTCTAGATTGGGACCATATCATTGCTTTTCTACTGAAGATAGCTCATTGAGTGTGTAGTTGTTTAATGAATTATGCGATCTAAAAAATGCATATGAGGCCCAACTGGAAAGAAGTCTAGGAAACCCTTAATAGTTGTGGTGGGATATTTGGATTCAGGGTTTCTTCCTCTTTTCAATTTCCCACACTTTGTTACTTTAGTAATAATTTTCCATGATTCTTCTTTATTAAGGAAAAAATTATTCTGCCATAAAAGAAAGAAAATCTTCTAAAATTTACATTTTCCCCATAATGGGAAGGAAGGCCACCTCTTTCCTCTTTTTCCTGCTTGAAGAAGCAGATAAAATGGATGAGCCACTGTCTCCTACTGGTGGAGGAAGCTGGGTGTGTTTCTTCATGTCTAAAACTCCTCCACCCACATGCTGTCCCCAAGGCCCAGGGCAGCCAGCTCCTGTTAGGCTGTCAGGAAATTGCTTCTTCAAAGGTGGGGGTTCTGCCATCTTTACCTCTCCCTGAGAAAAATCAAACGCGTCCTGTCTTTTCTAGCTGTGGCCACATGCCAGCCTGATGAGTTCCAGTGCCGGGATGGTACCTGCATCCACGGCAGCCAGCAGTGTGACAGGGAGCACGACTGTAAGGATATGAGTGACGAGCTTGACTGCGTCAATGGTGAGCTCCGTGCTGAGAGCCCTAGGCGGTGGTGGGGTGATGGGGTACAAGCAGGATGGATCCCATATGAGGACAGAATCTCCCAGGTTAGCCTCATACCTGCTATGTGTCCTTGGGCAAGTTACTTGGCCGCTCTGATCTGAAAAAAAAAATGTGCATAATGAAAGCACCTACTTCAGGACTATGAGACTGAATGAAGTCAAAGTATACAGAGCCTATATCTTTGGGCTCAGAGTTACATGCACCATAAATTCCATGTAAAAGACTTTCCTGAATTTACAACACTGCAATTCCACTCCTGGGAATGACCCCAGGAGAAATTTGTACCCATGCCCTAGGGAATAGGGCTCAGGAATGTGCAGAGCAGTGCTGTGCTAATAACAAACTGCTGGAAACAGCCCGTGTGTGCATAAGCAATAGAACTACTGTAATTCAAAATGTCTTATTGTGGTAAAATGCACATAAGGACACTACTTTTTACTTTTTTTTTACATTTTTATTAAGGTATTTAGAGACTGAAACCATCTAGTGAACAAAAAGTTAAATTCTTATATTGCACTATCTTTTTAAAATTGTAAAATATGTATAACATAAAATTTATCATCTTAACCATTTTTTTTAACAATAATTCTTTTTTTATTTTTACTTTTATTAATTTTTAGAGAGGAGAGAAAGTGAGAGAGAGAGAGAAGGGGGAGGGAGGAGCGGGAAGCATCAACTCCCATATGTGCCTTGACCAGGCAAGCCCAGGGTTTTGAACTGGCGACCTCAGCATTCCAGGTCGATGCTTTATCCACTGCACCACCACAGGTCAGGCCTCATCTTAACCATTTTTAAGTATCCAGTTCCACAGCATCAGCACACTCACATTGTTGTGCGCCCATCACGGGCATCCATCGCCGGAACTTTGTCTTCCCAAACTGAAACTCTGTCCCCATTAAGCACTCACTCCCCACCCACCCCCAGCCCCTGGCACCCGCCATTCTACTTTCTGTCTCTGAATGACCCCTCTGGGGCATAAGTGAAATCGTCTAGTGTTTGTCCTTTCGTGACTGGCTAATTTCATGCGTATAATGTTCTCCATACTCATCCACATTGTATGTAGCATGTGTCAGACTTCCTTCCATTTTAAAGCTGAATAACATTCCATCGTATGGATAGGCCACACTGGGTTTATTCAGCCATCTGTCAATGGATACTCGGATTGCTTTTATCTTTGG
Organism: Saccopteryx leptura; assembly: GCF_036850995.1. Lineage (NCBI taxonomy): Eukaryota > Metazoa > Chordata > Mammalia > Chiroptera > Emballonuridae > Saccopteryx > Saccopteryx leptura. Next base: position 251,284,202 of record NC_089503.1, on the reverse strand, counting down.
CTGTTGTAATTAATGCTGCTGTAAACACCGGAGTGAGAAAATAATAAAATGGTGATGAGGTCACACAGTGGAGTATCATACAGCTCAGAAAATGAGGCTGTAGCCCTCAGCAGCAGCACAGGTGAACCTCACAACTTCAAGGGTAAGAGCAAGAAGCAAGTTGCAGGAAATTACCAGATATAGTTCTTTTACAAGACTCAATAATAAGCAAAATTCAATAATATATTATTAACTCATATATGTTTGATGGGACTAATAATGTTAAAAAATAAGGGAATGGTAAACCCAAAGTTCAGGATCATTGTTATCTCTGGGGGTGTAGCAGAGAGTAGCAGGATGGGACAGATAAGGGTGATTTGTAATCTAGGTCAGGGGCCTGGAAACCTTTAGCATAAACAACCAGATAGTAAATACTTTTGGCTGTGTGGGCCATAGTCCCTGTTGTATCTATTCTACTCTGCTATTGTTGCAAAGAGAAAGCCACAGATAGGATATAAATAAATGGGCTGGGCCCAGTGCCAATAAAACTTTTAATATTTAAATATTTTAATATTTAGACAGTGAACCAGCTTGGCCATGGTTCATAGTTTGCCCAATCTTGGTGACATTCTAATTTTTTTTAAAAGATTTTATTTATTGATTTTATTTTATTATTTTATTTTTATTTTTAAAAAAATTTTTTTTTAATTTATTCATTTTTAGAGAGGAGAGGGAGAGACAGAGAGGAGAGACAGAGAGAGAAAGAAGGGGGGAGGAGCTGGAAGCATCAACTCCCATATGTGCCTTGACCAGGCAAGCCCAGGGTTTCGAACCAGCGACCTCAGCATTTCCAGGTTGACGCTTTATCCACTGCGCCACAACAGGTCAGGCTTATTTATATATTTTAGAGAGAAGAGAGAGAAAAAAGTAAGGGCAAGGAGCGGGGAGCATCTACTTGTAATAACTGCTTCTCGTATATGTCCTGACTGGGCACCCCCAGGTTTGTTCAGACCGGCGACCTCAGCATTCCAGGTGTACGCTTTATCCTCTGCACCACCACCGGTCAGGCGGCATTCTAATTCTTAAACTGGGTTCATAGGAATTCAATAATTATTATGTTTTATTAGTGAATACATTTGCATATTATCTTTTTTATTGATTGATTTTATAGAGACAGAGAGAAGCATTCATTTGTTGTTTCACTTAGTTATGCATTCATTGGTTACCTCTTGTATGTGCCCTGACCTGGTATTGAGCCCACAACCTTGGTGTTTTGGGATGACACTCTTAACCAACTCAGCTAATTGGCCAAAATTATATTATTAAAAAGTATACTAAACAGGGTCCTGCAACTCAGAAGCACCTGACCCTCTTCTTTGTCGCTCATAGTGACTCTGTGCGCGGGGCCCAGCAAGTTCAAGTGCCACAGTGGCGAATGCATCACTTTGGACAAGGTGTGCAACTCGGTTCGGGACTGCCGGGACTGGTCGGATGAGCCCCTCAAGGAGTGCGGTGAGCTGAGGGCGCAGCGGCTCTAGGGGCTCGTGGGGAGCTGGAACTGGGACCCAGATATGGGTGCTGTGGGGTACAAGGCTCCAGCCTACCCAGTCCCCTAAATGCTTTGGCTCTGGAACAAGACAGATGTGGGGATCTTGGGAATCAGTGGCTTTGCTTTCGCATTTTCGTTTTCACATCTGTAGGATGGGACTGAAGTTACACATCCTTGAGCTGCTGGAGATTGGCTGATGTGATGCTTGTAAAGTTTCAGCGATGTTCTGTGACCCATAGCTATGCAAACGTTTGGACTCTTCCATATGGTCTCTGTCGCAGTTAGACCAACTAGGCCATCATAGCAGGAGAGCAGCCATGTGAATGCGTATGAATGCATGTCAATGTGTGTGGATATGCTCCAGGAAAACTTTATCACGCACGCTGAAATTTGCATTTCATGGACCTTTTATGTGGTGTGAAATAGTTTTATTTTGATTCTTATTTTTCTTCTTAACTATTTAAAAATTAAAAATCAGTCCTAACTATTGGGCTGTTTAAGAACAGGTGGTGGGCTGGCTTTAGCCCACGCTTGGCGTAGAGAGCTAGAGCATGGATTCTGGAGCCAAATATCATGGGTTCAAGTCCAGCAGTCATTTAACTTGTCCATGCCTCAGCTTCCCCAGCTACTTTAGGGTTGTTGAGAGGATTAAATGAGTTAATGTATATATGTAACCCTGGAGTGGTTTTTGGTTTTTATAACTCAAAAAAGTTTTGGCCCTGGCCGGTTGGCTCAGTGGTAGAGCGTCGGCCTGGCGTGCAGGAGTCCCGGGTTCAATTCCCGGCCAGGGCACACAGGAGAAGCGCCCATCTGCTTCTCCACCCCTCCCCCTCTCCTTCCTCTTTGTCTCTCTCTTCCCCTCCTGCAGCCGAGGCTCCATTGGAGCAAAGATGGCCCAGGCGGTGGGGATGGCTCCTTGGCCTCTGCCCCAGGCGCTAGAGTGGCTCTGGTCGCAACAGAGCGGCCCCCTGGAGGGGCAGAGCATCGCCCCCTGGTGGGCAGAGCATCACCCCCTGGTGGGCGTGCCGGGTGGATCCCTGGTCAGGCGCATGCGGGAGTCTGTTTGACTGTCTCTCCCAGTTTCCAGCTTCAGAAAAATAGAAAAAAAAAAAGAAAAAAAAAGTTTTGTTGTTTTATTTTGTTTTTGTGGGAGAGACAGAGAGAATCAGAGAGAAGAACAGATAGGGACAGACAGACAGGAAGGGAGAGAGATGAGAAGCATAGATTCTTCGTTGCAGTTCCTTAGTTGTTCATTGATTGCTTTCTCATATGTGCCTTGACTGGGGGGGGGGGGGAGGCTACAGCATATCAAGTAACCCTTGCTCGAGCCAGCAACCTTGGGCTCAAACTGTTGATCCTTGCTCAAACCAGATGAGCTTGCGCTCAAGCTGGCGACCTCGGGGTCTCGAACCTGGCTCCTCCATATCCCAGTCCGATGCTCTATCCACTGTGCCACCGCCTGGTCAGGCTCAAAAAAGTTTTTAATTGTGGTTGAAAGTAACAAGATTTATCCTAACCATTTTTAAGTGTACAGCTCACTAGTCTTAAGTACACTCACATTGCTATGCGGCCATCCCCACCGTCCACCTCCAGGACTTTCTCATCTTCCCAAATTAAACCTCTGTCCCTACTAAACACTCACTGCCCCTCCTGCTCCCTGGGCACCCACCAGTGTACTCTTTGTCTCTATGAACTTGACTCCTCTAGGACTTCATCTAGGTGGGATCATACAGTGTTTGTCCTTTTGTGTTGCCTTATTTCGTTCAGCATAAGGTCCTCTAAGTTCGTCTATGGCATTGCACGTGACAATGGTTATTTTAAGTCTTCTGGGGGTCATGGATACTTCACTGACCTCACATTCATTGTGGTGGTTATAAGATAGTGAAATAGAGAGGGTGGCTGGAAGGAGCAGCTGGAGGCCTGAATGTGACCAGTCTGTGCCCCCACCTGGCACAGGGACCAACGAGTGCCTGGACAACAAGGGTGGCTGCTCCCATGTCTGCAACGACCTCAAGATTGGCTACGAGTGCTTGTGTCCTGAAGGCTTCCGGCTGGTGGACCAGCTAAGATGCGAAGGTGATTCCCAAGCAGAATGGGCTCCCGGCCTCCTCAGCCCTTTCCTTTGATGTGGTGGCCAAACCCCTTTGTGCCTTGGTTTCCCCATCTGTTACATGGGCAGCCCCCACACACAGGCTGTTAGAAGGATGTAATAAGATGCCATAGGCACACAGAGGCGGATTAAGGTCGGTTGAGGCCCCAGACGCAGATGAAAATATTGGGCCCCTTTAAAAAAAAGAGAGACAGGGAAAATAAAAATGCATGTTAACCATATTTTAAAATAAATAAAAAATATTATGTACTATTAATGTTAAAATTGCACATATGAAACCAAACTTGGTGTCATTAGAAAAAAGTGTAAAGTTGGGGTTTTGCGGGGCCCTTCAGAAGTTGGGGCCCAGGGTGAGCGCTCGGAGCGCCCGCCTTTAAATCCGCCTCTGCAGGCACAGGGAGTTGAGCACAGGCTTAGCCCACGAGGAGCACTTGGTATTTGCTTTTTGGGATTAATAATTAAAAAAGAAATCTCAACTGATGCAACTTTGTCCTGTTAGCCTTACTCCAGACATGAATGCTAAGGTCAGGGTCATTGCTGGAGACGATTCTTAGCAGTTTTCATGATTTTATTTCTGAACTTCATAGTCACTGAGACACCAGCCCTGGAGATATTCCACAGAGGAGATGGCTGTCCCCCTTTGCAATTGTGGGGCTTAGCTTTGGATCAGAGCCCATCACTCTACCTGTGGCCTGTGGGGAAGATGCCCCAACCCTCTTTCTCTGTCCTGACTTGTAGATATCGACGAGTGTCAGGACCCCGACACCTGCAGCCAGCTCTGTGTGAACCTTGCGGGCAGCTACAAGTGCGAGTGTGAAGAGGGCTACCGGCTGGACCCCCTCACCAAGGCCTGCAAGGCTGTGGGTGAGTGCGCGGAGGCGGGGAGGGAGGGCACTGGCTTAGCCACTCCGAAAGCAAACCAGTGAGGAGTTTCATCATCTGAACTTTTCAGTCTAAAACGACCTGTGGACAGGGGTTTTGCTCCCGAGACCTCTGGCAGGTTAAAGAGCAATGCAGTTAGGAATTAGGCTTGCTAGAAGGCTGCCCTCATGAATCCGGCTTCTCAGCAAACACAGGTCAACTCCACAGAGGATGGTTTGCAGCCCCCAGACCTTGCTGTGGATTTCAGGGGACAAGAGATAGAAAGCCATGGCCCCAGACAGCCCACACCTCCAGCTCTTCTTAATAGCTAAATGTGCTTGCACCCTATAAAAAGCAAGTGCATTTAAAAGAGATCAAAATGGCCTTGGCCAAGTAGCTCAGTTGCTCAGTTGATTAGAATGCTGTCCCGACATGATGAGTTTACAGGTTTGATCCCTGGTCAGGGCACATACAAGAATCAACCAATGACAGCATGAGTGAGTCGAACAATAAAAATGGATGTTTCTCTCTTTCTCTCTCTCTCCCACCCTTCTTTTCTCTCTATTAATTTTTCTCTCTAAAAATAAATAAATAATTAATTAAAAAGTAAATTATAGAGACCAAAATGTAATAGCACATAATGAAACAAAATAGTCAATATAGTCAAGTATTTTTTTCTAACTGATGTTTAGGTCAGAACTGCAAGCATGCACTGATTTTTAGAGTCTCTAATTCAAGGGATCCCATGTTTTAGAGGCATAATTGTTCTGGCAGATGTCACCTGGATGGTCGCCCAAACAGTCTTTGTTTTGCATAATGTTCTGCTCTTACAGTGTGATTCCTGCGAAGGTCAATTTTGCAGATATATATATATATATACTAGAAAGCCCGGCTGTCATACGAAATGACCGCTGTTCTAGATATTATAAATTGTAATTAAAATGATTTGTGCAAAGCTGTCTGCTAATTCAAACTGAATTACCCAGGGTAGGCAGTGAGGATGCCCCTTTGCTTACTGCCCCACGGGATTTCCGCCTTCTACTTGCTTAATTGCTTAAAGTAGAGTGCAATGAAGGAAACCACTGGCGGTACATTTCTTAAGAGCCACCGCTAGCTCAATAAATAAAGGTGATTTAAATAATAAAATGTTAATTCACATGTCAAAGATCTCTTTGTACACAACATTTCTTGTGTAGATCTTTCCATCATTTTTAAGCTCGCCTTGCAGAGGACCATCAATTATTTTTAATTTTACGTCCATTCTTTCACGAACTCTTGAACAGGCAACATAAAGTTGACCGTGTCCAAATGCAGGCTCAGGTAAAAAAATGCCAACACGCTTAAGCGTTTGGCCCTGAGACTTATTGATGGTCATAGCAAAGGCAAGTTTTACAGGAAATTGTCTACGTCTCAATTGAAACGGCAACCCTGTTTGAGATGGAGCCAAATCAATTCTTGGAATGACATGTATTTCACCTTTAGAGGAGCCAAAGACTTAGCTATTATGACATTATTTTTCAATTGGAGAACCTCTAGTCTTGTACCATTGCAAAGACCCCTTCTGGTGTTAAGATTTCTTAACAGCATAATAATTGCTCCAATCTTTAACCTCAATTTGTGAGGTGGCATGCCAGAAGGCGGGACTATTTGAATGCCGTGGCAACTTCACCCCATTGGCTAGTACAGTTACGCAAGCAACCAATACGCTATCGGCGACAGACACTTAAGCCGCATATAATAAAGAGAGAGATATATATATATATTCTGGAGGCCTGAATGTGACCAGTCTGTGCCCCCACCTGGCACAGGGACCAACGAGTGCCTGGACAACAAGGGTTTTTTTTCCTGTAAAAAAGTATATATATACTTTTTTTTTTTTTTTAATTTTTCCAAAGCTGGAAACGGGGAGGCAGTCAGACAGACTCCCGCATGAGCCCGACTGGGATCCACCCGGCACGCCCACCAGGGGTGATGCTCTGCCCATCTGGGGCGTCGCTCTCTTGTGACCAGAGCCATTCTAGTGCCTGAGGCAGAGGCCACAGAGCCATCCTCAGTGCCCGGGCCAACTTTGCTCCAATGGAGCCTCGGCTGTGGGAGGGGAAGAGAGAGACAGAGAGGAAGGAGAGGGGGAGGGGTGGAGAAGCAGATGGGTGCTTCTCCTGTGTGCCCTGGCCGGGAGTCGAACCTGGGACTCCTGCACGCCAGGCCGATGCTCTACCACTGAGCTAACTGGCCAGGGCTGCAGAAATATTTTATAGCTTCTGTTTCCCCAAGAGTCTCTTAAGCTTTAATTCCTTCTTCCCTGTCGTCATCCTTTTAGACACCCTCTTCTCCTCCCTCTGACATATCCCCATGCCATGTCCTGTTTCTGGAGAAAATTGGGGGTCCATTTCCTGAAATCTTCCAGGATTTGATATTTTCCTTTCATTCCAATCTGTAGGGGTCAGTATCTGTACAGATGCCATCCTGTTGGTGGGGATGGTGTCATGGGAAGGGATAGTATGAGTGAGGTCAGTCGTAGAAGTGGTCAGTTTGTTGATGCATATTGATGTCATGGTTACAACACAGAGTCAGAGACCCAGGTTCAAATCCTGGCTCTGTCACTCACTAGCTGTGTGATCTTGGGCAAGTTGCTTTCCCTCTCTGAGCCTCAATCTGTTTATCTGTAAAAAGGGTTGACAACAGTATCTACTTTGTAGAAGTATAAGGATCAATGAGGGAAAACTTAGTAGGCAAAACACTAAAAGAATCCCCCCCCCAAAAAAGAGAATTCCCCACTTGAAGGAATCACTCTGTACACATGAACCATTATCTTTTCTTCATCTTTCTGTTCTAAAATGTAGAATGCTGGGGCCTAGGTGTTTTCTAATGTAGCTTTTATTATTATGCACCTATGGTGAGGTCACAGATCCCATATGCACCTGGGAGGCCACATTGCACCTCCCAGGGCTCACGGGGAAGCACAAGGGTAGGTCAGGAAGCAGAGGGAACGTTTGTTGTGGTTTCCTTGGGAAGGAACAGGTGAGGCAGGGAAGCAGGCTTAGGATCAGCTAGTTTGAATAATTTCAATGGGCTCTGAGGTGTAGGGACTGTCCCTGGTTTTCTGGTTCCTGGCCCTGGGGTAGCCTGGATGCAGCGAGGAGGTGAAGGAGGCAGTGGGTGTGGGCTGGTTAGTTGGCATTTGAGGCGAATGGGTAACTGCCTGGAACCAGCCCGGCCTGGGAGGGGCCGTCTGTCCGAGACCTGCAAGGCCCAGAGTCAGAGCATCAGAAGCATGTGGTTAACACACTAGGGAGGCACGCGCCACCCCACATCTTGGGTGTCTCCTCAGGTTCAGCTAGACCCCGCAGGGTGACAAACGGGTCAGGGGGATCCCTCCGCGGCCCTGAGCACTCTTCGTGGCTCCACAGGCACCGTTGCCTACCTCTTCTTCACCAACCGCCACGAGGTAAGGAAGATGACGCTGGACCGCAGCGAATACACCAGCCTCATCCCGAACCTGAAGAACGTGGTCGCCCTGGACATGGACGTGGCCAGCAACAGAGTCTATTGGTCCGACTTGTCCCTAAGGAAGATCTACAGGTGGGCTTCAGTGCGCGCCCAGCCTGGCCCTGCATGAAACAAGGCCCTCTGGCACTGACTCCCTCCTCCTCCTTCCCCCTCTTTCCTTCCTCCCTCCTCAGCACCCAGATGGACAGATTGCCCATTTTCTCCTATGACACCATCATTGGCGAGGACCTCCAGGCCCCAGATGGGCTGGCCGTGGACTGGATTCACAGCAACATATACTGGACGGACTCCATCTTGGGCACCATCTCTGTGGCCGATACCAAGGGTGTGAAGAGAAAGACCCTCTTCAAGGAGAAAGGCTCCAAGCCAAGGGCCATTGTGGTGGACCCCGTTCATGGGTGGGTATTCCAAAAGCAGAGGGGTACAGGGAGAGCGAGGAATCATTTCGGACTTGCTGGGGGAAAGGCTTGTGCCTGAAAGAGACTAGACTGAGTGGGATGGGGCCCAGAGTGGGGGTGCTTTCCCTACATGCCCTTTGGGGCTATGAGGCTCCATCCCTCTGACGGCTGCTGCGTCACCTGAGATGGACACAGACCCCAAAAAGTTCTGCCCTATGGGACAGAATTCAAAATCAGAAATTAAAATACTGATTTAAATTGGTATTAGAAATTGATACTTATTAGAAAGTAGAAAATAAAATTCAGATTAGCCTTTTGTGCCAGGATAGGATTGGAGAAAAATAAAAATACACAGGTCAAATGTTAATTACGGACAGGTTTTTTAAGGACGTAAAAGGAGTAAAGGTCACAGTTCCGTGGAGGCCCCAGGCAGGTGTCCACGGGAGCCGTGACTGACTTGGCCACTGCAGGGCCCAGAGTAAAATAGGAAAGCTTGGCCCCTGTCTGTACTTGTCAGACCACATCTGCCACCACAGCATGTCACATGTGGAATTTCACAATTCCAGAAGGACGTTGACAACCCTGGATGGGCAGCTATAGTCAAAGGAAAAAGGAGCATTGGGCTGTGAACATGACTCAGATGGGACAGACCATGTGGTGAAGGTGGGCCAGGCAGGCTGGGGTCCCCCAGATGTGTCACAATTTATTTAAATGCCATTCAGCACATGAAAATTTAGAATTTTATTGCTCCTTTTCCTCCTACCGCTCACAAAGTAGCACTGCTTTATTGCAGTAATCTGGAACCAAACTTTCAATAGCTTTAGGGTATGCCTATATATATATATTTGTAGCCTGACCAGGCGGTGGCGCAGTGGGTAGAGCATTGGACTGGGATGCAGAGGACCCAGATTCAAGACCCTGAGGTCGCCAGCTTGAGTGTGGGCTCATCTGGTTTGAGCAAAAAGCTCACTGGCTTGGACCCAAGGTCGCTGGCTTGAGCAAGGGCTTACTTGGTCTGCTGAAGGCCCGCGGTCAAGGCACATATGAGAAAGCAATCAATGAACAACTAAGGTGTCGCAACGCGCAACGAAAAACTAATGATTGATTCTTCTCATCTTTCTCTGTTCCTGTCTGTCTGTCCCTATCTATCCCTCTCTCTGACTCTCTCTCTGTCTCTGTTAAAAATAAATAAATAAATAAATAAATCTAATATATTTGTAAAGCTGCCCTGAGCAGATAACTTGGTTAGAACATAGTCCCAAAACACAGATGTTGCCGGTTCAATCCCCAGTCAGGGCACATTCAGGAACAGATCAATGTTCCTGTCTCCTGTCTTTCCCTTCCTCTCTCTAAAATAAAAATTTAAAAAAAAAGTAAAAAATTTCAAAAAAATTTTTTTAATTTATAAAGCCCCTCAGAAAGTAGTGTTTAGATGCAAATTGATGGGTTCTAGTCTCGATATTGGAATCAAAACCTCCCTTTGTTCTTGAAGGTTCTAAAATCCTGCCAAGTCTGGCCCGGTGCCAGCGCTGGGTTGGGTAGGCAAGGTTGGAGAGTAGAAAGACCCAAGCTGAGGTCTCACTGGGACTGGCCTGGCTGCCTCGGGGGAAAGTGTTCTCCAGCGTCGTCTGAGAGCCGCCCTTGCCGATGTCTGAATATCACTCTCTCTACAGCTTCATGTACTGGACGGACTGGGGCACTCCCGCCAAGATCAAGAAGGGGGGTCTGAACGGCATGGACGTTCACTCACTGGTGACAGAGGACATCCAGTGGCCCAATGGCATCACCCTGGGTATGCTTCAGGGGCTGTGGTGCCTGGGGGTCAAGCACAGTCTAAAAGCGAGAGGAGCCTGGCCAGGCCAGCCCTGAACACAGCCAGGTGGCAACCTGAGGCTTCTATGTTCTGTTAAACCCGCCCCTCCCCACCCCCAGCGGCAGGTTCAGGCTCACATGTGGGGAAAGGGTCAGAGCTGCTTTTCTGGGCACAGCTTTGCTGGGTCCTTTGGGGACTCCTTCCTGCAGCAGAGTGCTCAGGCCCAAAGGCCCCTCTGGCATCGACATGTGACCTTTCCTTGTCTACCTGTGGGTTCTAGATCTTTCCAGTGGCCGCCTCTACTGGGTTGACTCCAAGCTCCACTCCATCTCCAGCATCGATATCAACGGGGAGAACCGGAAGACAATTTTGGAGGATAAAAAGAAACTGGCACACCCCTTCTCCTTGACCATCTTTGAGGTGGGGCTTCCTTGGTGCTTGAGGAAGTTCACGGCCAAGTGCTGATCACTGAGCACCACTTGGGTATGAGGCGTGAGCGGTCACATAAACAGGTCCACAAACATGGTCTCATTAATTGAAGCCGAGACTAACTCAGAAAACTGCCTATGACTATGAGGCTGTCTTAGACCTAGTTATGTCTGTTTTATTCTTGCCAAAAGAGTCTTGAAAGGTCTAAAGCAGCAGATCTCAATGGAGGCCATCTTGCCAACCAGGGACATCTGGAGACTTTTTAGTTGTCCCAACTTGTAGGGGGTTACTCGTAAGTAGCATGTAATGGGTGAAGGTCAGGGGTACAGCTAAAAGCCTATAAGAGCGGGTACCATGAAGCATTAGCCAGCCCCAAAGAGCCCCAGTGGGGGAATTCTGCTCTAAAGAAATGCTTTTAGCCTGACCAGGCGGTGGCGCAGTGGATAAAGCATTGGACTGGGATGCTGAGGACCCAGGTTCGAGACCCCGAGGTTGCCAGCTTGAGCGCGGGCTCTTCTGGCTTGAGCAAAATAAAAAATGCTCACCAGCTTAGACCCAAGGTCGCTGGCTCAAGCAAGGGGTTACTCGGTCTGCTGAAGGCCCGCGGTCAAGGCACATATGAGAAAGCAATCCATGAACAACTAAGGTGTCGCAACAAAAAACTGATGATTGATGCTTCTCATCCCTTTCCATTCCTGTCTGTCTGTCCCTGCCTATCCCTCTCTCTGACTCTCTCTCTCCCTGTAAAGGAAAAGAAAAAAAAAAGAAATGCTTTTATATTGGTATACCCATGATCAAGCAGCCTGACTCATAATAACCAAGAGGTGAAAGCAACTTGGTGTCTGTCAAGGACAGGCACCATTCATATAATGTGTGGTCCATCCATACAATGGAATATTATTCAACCTTAACAAAGAAAGAAATTCTGACACCTGCTACAACATGAGTGGAGGACATTATGCTTTGTAGGACATTATGCTGAGTGAAATAAGCCAAACACAAAAAAGACAAACACTGTAGGATTCTGCTTATATGGAGTCCTAAGAGGAGTCAAATTCGTAGAAACAGAAAGTAGATGGTGGGAGCCAGGGGCTGGGGGAAGGGGGTGGGCGGTTAGCATTTAATAGGGACAGAACTTCTGTTTGGGAATATGAGAACGGAACATTCTGGAGATGGGTGATGGTGGTTGCACAACAATGTGAATGTAGTTAATGCCATGGAACTGGAGACAAAAATGATTAAGATGGTACATTTTATGTTTTGTGTATTTCACTGCAATTAAAAGTCACTTTAGGAAAGAAGAAATGATGCTACCACCTAGAACAGCTTCTTCTGAGAACTCCATCGATTCAGGTGTTGGGAATCATTAAGCATCTCAGTGCTTAATGGGACCTGTCCTCTTCCTTAATGCCCACATAGGACAAAATGTTTTGGACAGATATCATCAACGAAGCCGTTTTCAGTGCCAACCGCCTCACAGGGTCCAACATCACTTTGATGGCTGAAAACCTGTTGTCCCCAGAGGACATTGTCCTTTTCCATAACCTCACACAGCCAAGAGGTAAAGAAGGTGGTCGCCCCCTGTCCCACTTCCCTAACAGAAGAATTTTTTTAACTTCTCACCCTGACTGCCTGCTTTTTCTGCCTCAGGGGTGAACTGGTGTGAGAAGACTAGCCTCCCCAACGGTGGCTGCCAGTACCTGTGCCTCCCGGCCCCGCAGATCAGTCCTCACTCAGCCAAGTTCACCTGTGCCTGCCCCGATAGCATGCAGCTGGCCAAGGACAGGAGGAGCTGCCTCACAGGTGGGCGCCTCCCTGGGGGCTCAGCCCTGTGGCCTTTCCAGAGAGTCTCTGCTTCTCTGTCAAGTGGAGAAGCCCCAGGAGGCCGTCGTAAGGATTCCTCGGCTGGGATAACCGTAGTCTGCCTTTCTCCAGTGTGGGGCATGTGAGTGCTGTGCTGGGCGCATAGATAGACTCAGTTTACCCTTGGCATCTAACCCACCCTTTCCAGGCTCCCTTGGGAGGTGACTGATTCAGACACAGACATCGAGTGTGGAATGGCCCTTTTCAATTCTTTTATTTTATATTTTTATGTTGCTAAAACAATTGATGATTTTATTTCAAATATTAGTGTTTTTCTTGTGGTATGTCCATTCTTTTTTTTTAAGTTTAAAAAAAAATTTTTTTCCCTTAAGTGAGAAGCAGGGAGTCAGAGAGACAGACTCCCGCATGCTCCCCAACTGGGATCCACCTGGCAAGCCCCCTATGGGGCAATGCTTTATCCATCTGGAGCTGTTGCTCTGTTGCTTGGCAGCCGAGGTATTTTAGCACCTGATGCTAGGCCATGGAGCCACCTTCAACACCTGGGGCCAACTTGCTCCAACCAAGCCGTGGCTGCAGGAGAAGAGAGAGAGAAAAGGGGGGGGGGGTAGTGGTAGAGAAGCAGGTGGTTGCTTCTCTTGTGTGCCCTGACCAGGAATCGAACCCAGGACATCCACTGAGCCAACCAGCCAGGACCAGTTTTATTTTTTATTAATTTATTTATTGATTGACTTTTAGAGAGAGAAAGAGAAGGGGGGGGGGGAGAAGTGGAAAGCATCAACGTAGTTGCTTCTCGTATGCACCTGACCTGGCAAGCCCGAGGTTTTGAACCAGCGCCCTCAGCAGGTTATCTACTGTGCCACCACAGGTCAGGCTTTTTTTTTGCCTTTTGTGTGTGTGTGTGTGTGTGTGTGTGTATGTGTGTGGGTGACAGAGACAGAGAGGGACAGATAGGGACAGAAGGGAGAGAGATGAGAAGCATCAATTCTTTGTTGCAGCACCTTAATTGTTCATTGATTGCTTTCTCATATGTGCCTTGACCGGGAGGCTACAGCAGACCGAGTAACCCCTTGCTCAAGCCAGCGACCTTGGGTCCAAGCTGGTGAGCCTTTCTCAAACCAGATGAGCCCATGCTCAAGCTGGCGACCTCGGGGTCTTGAACCTGGGTCCTCCATGTCCCAGTCTGATGCTCTAGCCACGGCACCACCGCCTGGTCAGGCCACTCTTGCATCTTTTTTTTTTTTTTTAATGTTCTCTGTTGCCTTTTTTTTTTTTGTCTTTATTTTTTCTATTTTTTATTTTTATTGAATCCAGAGAGAGGAAGGGGAGTAAGGGGGAGACGGAAGCATCGATCTGTTTCTGTATGTGCCCCAGCCAAGGACTGAACCAGCCACCTCTGCATTGCAAGACAATGCTCCAGCCAAGCGAGCCATCCAGTTAGGGCCACTCTTGCATCTTTTAACAGTTCAGTGTTAGCCAGGAAGTTTACCCATCGCTTAATTTTCCCCCAAAGATCATAGGTTGGGTTATTTTGAGGAGGAAGGTAATCTTTTATATTTAGGAATTCTAAAAAATAAACACTGTGAACTTTACTATGTGATTCTCAGCCTTCTTTCCCAAAAAAGCCACTGTTGTCCTTTTTTCTGCTGCTATAAATTTTGTACCTTCATTTCAGTTCAGAAGCCTGTTTCTTACATTTAGGCTTATCCTTTTAACTCCTGTGAAAATATTTTGCTATTGTATGGTTGGTTGTTTCATTTAATTTCTCTTTTTCTGCATATCTTGATTCTTTTTTATTACCTTACATTCTGTTTGTTTTAAGGATATTATTTATTGATCTTAGAGAGGGAGAGAAAGGCAGGGTGGAGCAGAAAGCATCAACTGTGGCAGTTGCTTCTTGTATACGCCTTGACCAGGCAAGCCCAGGGTTTCAAGCTGGCGACCTCAGCATTTCAGGTCAACACTACATTCAGTTTATTTTAAAATTATAAAACTTCCACCGAGCCTGACCTGTGGTGGCGCAGTGGATAAAGAATCAACCTTCAATGCTGAGGTCACCAGTTCAAAACCTTGGGTTTGCCTGTATGAGAAACAACTCCTATGCATTGTTGCTTCCTGCCCTTCCCCACCTTCTCTCTGTCCTCTCTCTAAAAACCAAAAAATAAAATCTTAAAAATTTTTTTTCACCAAAAATTAGGGTGCATTTGCTCCAAGTTATTTCTCTAGCCCCTGGCTGGGTCTGTCAGGTACAGGTGTGGGAAGGAGGCACACACGTGCGCTCGGCGACATCACCAGCTCTCCCTCCAGTGACAGCTGTGCTGCGGTGTTAGGGGCCTCTGGACAGCCCCCCTGTGACACAAGGATCCTCTGAGAATGACAGACAGGGCTCTGCTCTTAAGAAGCTATTTGTGCCTGACCAAGTGGTAGCGCAGTGGATACAGCGTCAGGCTAGGACACAGAGGACCCAGGTTTGAATACCCTAAGGTCGCCAGCTTGAGCACGAGCTCATTTGTTTTGAGCAAGGCTCACCAGCTTGATCCCAAGGTCGCTGGCTTGAGCAAGGGGTTACTCGGTCTGCTGTAGCTCCCCAGTCAAGTTACGTATGAGAAAGCAATCAATGAACAACTAAGGTGCCTCAAGGAAGAATTGATGCTTTTCATCTCTCTCCCTTCCTGTCTGTCTGTCCCTGTCTATCTGTCTCTCAGTGTTTGTCACAAAAAAAATAAAACTATTGACTTGAAACTGATGATGTGGCCTGACCAGGTGGTGGCACAGTGGATAGTGTGTCGCCCTGGGATAATAAAGACCCAGGTTCAAAACTCCGAGGTCCCTGGCTTGAGCATGGCCTCAGCAGCTTGAGCATGGGCTCTCTTACTTGAGTGTGGAATCATAGACATGACCCCATGGTCACTGGCTTAAGCCCAAGGTCACTGGCTTAAGCAAGGGGTCACTGGTTCAGCTGGAGCCCCCTGGTCAAGGCACATGTGAGAAAACAATGAACAACTAAAGTGACGCAACTAGGGGTTGATGCTTTTCATCTCTCTCCCTTCCTGTTTGTGTCTCTGTCTCTTTCTAAATAAATAAATAAACTGATGATGTAATAATACCTTAGATATCAAAACAGTAAGGTTCCGTTCCTTCCTGTGTGCTCTCTCAGCACTTAGCAGCCCAGGGGCAGTGTGAGCGGCTCTTCTTTCTTGCCCATCACTGCAGTGGGAAGTCTGCCGTCTTCCTCTGCATCTGCTTTTTTCTTCTTTCTGCAGAGTCAGGGTCATGCATCTTGTTTTCATGGTACTGTCCTTCTTCATTACATTCGTTGTTTTGTCCTTATATCCAGAAACGGTAAAAGAGGAAGACCTTCAGATTAGCCTCAGGCAGGGTGTACACCGCCAGGTCTCTCCTGAGGTTGAGACTGGGCTGCAGCCTGGCTGCCGTCATGTGAAGGTGTGACTGGGGTGGGCGGCTGCTTCTCAGGGTGCTTATTCGGGTCGCCCTTGGGAGCAGGACTCTGTCTGGCTGGTTGTCGGCCGGAGGTGTGGTGTCCCACTGCCTGGGCCTGGGCACAGGGCGGCGTGAGTGGATTCATGAGGTGACTCTTCGTGACATGGTGTTATGTACTGAGTACTCTGACTCCCTCCTCCTCCTCAGTTTGTATGTTGAAAGCACATTGTTAAAATATAATCTGCCCTTTTCAATTCTTCTCATCGTCAGAGAAAGTCTTGATTTGGAGGTGGTGTGCCCATAACACTGCAAATCTTCCCTTTATTTTTTAATCAAAAAATTTTAATTGTATTTATTTACTGATTTTAGAGAAAGGGGAAAGGAGTGAGAGAAAAAATCGATTTGTTCTTTCACTTATTCATGCATTCATTGTTTGATTCCTATATGTGCCCTGACCAGGGATTGAACCTGCAACCTAAGTATATAGGGACGACATTCTAACCAACTGAGCTATCTGGCCAGGGCACAAACCTTTCTTTTTGAAAGTAGATATTACTGGGTTTGTATTTTCACTGCTTTTGTTTTTAATTATTTTTGCCTGGCTGATGGCACTCACTGGCACGTGTTGTCGAAGAGCCCAGAGCTGTCAGAGCACTCCTCCGGCCACAGGGCACTCAAGATCGTTTCTTCTTTCAGACACTGAACCTGCAGTGACCACCCAGGGACCCACCATTGTTCACTCAACTGTGGCCAGTGCTGAGCTCAACACCACCGAGATCGGGACCCAGTCCCAGCCAGGTAAAGGCAGGGACCGCCCTGGCCCCGGGCTCATCCCGATGAGCGTCTTGATGGGCTCCTTCGCCAATTCTCTCTGAAATGGCCTGTGCATCTCTGAAGTCTCAGTTTCCCTTCCTATAAAATGAGGCTACGAACAGTGCCCACCCACCTCCCAGTAAAAGTGAGAATCGCCTGGGCTAACTTGTGTGGAGGAGAGTCTGGGTGCACGGTGGCTGTGGGGCCCGGAGCCCTCCCCGCGCAGGGGGAGTGCGGCACCTCCTCGAGGCCCTGTCACTGCGCTGTCAGTGCGCCCTGCAGGGCCAGGACTTGGGCGAGACTGGGAGGCGCTCCTCAGGGCAGCCTCTGATGGGGCACCAAGAAACCCGGGACTCAAATAATATTTTAATCTTTTTATAAAAAAAAAGATCAAATCTCCAAACTATAGCCTGTGGAGCCAACCACCTGGTCTGGTAAATATATATATATATATATATATATATATATATATATTTTTTTTTTTTTTTATTTATTCATTTTAGAAAGGAGAGAGAGAGGGAGAGAGAGGAGAGAGGTAGAGAGAGAAGGGGGGAGGAGCAGGAAGCATCAACTCCCATATGTACCTTGACCAGGCAAGCCCAGGGTTTCAAACCTGCGACCTCAGCATTTCCAGGTCGACGCTTTATCCACTGCAGCACCACAGGTCAGGCCTATATTTTTTAATTTATTGATTTTTAGAGAGAGGAGAGAGAGAAAGAAAGGGGGGAGAAGGAGCAGGAAGCATAGTTGCTTCTTGTATGTGTCTTGACCAGTCAAGCCAAGGGTTGCAAACTGGCAACCTCAGCGCACCAGGTCGATGCTTTTTCCTTTGTGCCACCACCTTTCAGGTGTAAATAAAGTTGGATCAGAGCCAGGCACCTAGTAAGACAGGATCATGCAAGTGTAGCGTCAGATCCAATCTTCTTAAAAATCTGGTTATTTTGTTCATGATGGGGTGTTGGAATTAATTTTGACTTTTTAAAATAACGCATTAAAATACTATTGAATTATTGAATTTTAGGAGCGGCCCTTTAAGTTTTGTGCCTTAGGCTAGTGACTTATTCTCTTCACCTTAGCCTGGCCTCAAGGTCATGACCTTCATGGAGTTCAGAGCTGGGCTCTCAGTGAATTGACCAACAAAACCCCCACCATTCAGATCTTTGTCCACCAGAGGGCACCCCACCTGGTTTCTGAGCAGCCGGAAATGGAGCTCAAGGACTTTTCTGGCCAGAAAAAAAAAAGTCACATCAGCAAATTTCAGACATTTTTTTGCCCCCTCAGAGTAGCTGAAGACTTTGTTCAACCATAAACGAGATAGAACAGGAACTGCTGTGGTTATAGGATGCCTGGAAACCTCGCCTGGCGTTGGGGGGATGGGGCACTGCTTGAAAAACCATTTCACAGACAGGCTTATTCAGGGCTCTGGAATTTGGCAAAGGAGCCCTTTTAAGGGAAAAACGCCTTGAAAACCTTGCTGCTGCTGCCCTAAATTATTGTTACAAGTTTTCTTAAATATGCGCAAATGTATAAACTTTCTATACACACGTTAATAGCTGGTAGAATTAAAATCTAGGTGGATTTGAGTACGACTCACTATCGTAATCACAGCTCAGCAGCATTTGGCATTTGTGTGGCCTGGATGTGGCTTATTCAGTCTCCTCAGCCCATTTATCTCTTTAGAGATCTTGAAATTTTCATCTTCATGGAGCCCCTGTGTTGTCTGGCCCAGGCATATGCATAGCTAGTGGTTATATAATGAAGAATCTTCACCGAATATTTTTTATTAGCTGGGGACAGTTGACACACGGCTGTGGGGTTTGGTATGATTCAACCCAGGCTCAGGAACTGCTGAAATCCCATCCAGAAAAGGCTCATTACCATCCAATGCAGAACCAGGTTGAAAAGTTCCCCAGTGACTGCTGCAGGCTTTTGCCTCGCAGACCAATGATCCCTTCCCCAGTGCCTCTCAATGCTGAGATAAAGAATCCTTTTTTTTTTTTTTTTACAGGGACAGAGAAAGAGTCAGAGAGAGGGATAGATAGGGACAAGCAGACAGGAACGGAGAGAAATGAGAAGCATCAATCATCAGTTTTTCATTGCGATAGTTGTTCATTGATTGCTTTGTCATATGTGCCTTGACTGCGGGCCTTCAGCAGACCGAGTAACCCCTTGCTCGAGCCAGCGACCTTGGGTCCAAGCTGGTGAGCTTTTTGCTCAAGCCAGATGAACTCGCGCACAAGCTGGCGACCTCGGGGTCTCGAACCTGGGCCCTCTGCATCCCAGTCCGACACTATCCACTGCGCCACCGCCTGGTCAGACCAAGAATCCTTTTAATATGACACTGAGGCCCATAACTCTGAGAGCTAACAAGTATGGCCCTGAGCAAGCCAGTGTGGTGCTTCTCAAACCTGGAAGATGCTTCCAGTGCCTCTGAAATTTTAAGGGCTAGGAGAAGTGTCAGGTGTTTTCCTTTGGGTTTCATCACCGAACACCTGCTTTGTTTCCATGGCCCTAATTGCAGACCTAAACCTCACTGTCTTCCTTCTCCCATGCAGCCCCAGGCGACATTCCTAGCAACAGAGACAAGAGGCACAGGAGCGTGGGTGCGCTCTACATTGTCCTCCCCATCGGTAAGCCTACCGGCGGCCCTCCCCCAGGCCCCGGCCTCCCTGCGTAGCCATCTTTTCTTCCAGGAATGGGTGTTCCCGTCGTGTGTCCTATCACTGCATTCCCCTTTCTAGCTTTATTCATGTAACAAATCTAGTTAAGAGTTTACTGTGTACCAAACCCACTTCTGGGCACTGGGGACATGGCTGTGAGAGTAATAAACACCCTGACCTCTGGAGCTGACAGTGAGCAAAATGAGACAGCTTGATGTGTCAGGGAGAGGTGGATCCAGGGTCCCTGATGTGCAGGGACAGGAGCTGCTGCGAAGGCCTCCCTGACACCTGGGGGAGGTGAGGCAAGTGGTACTCTTGCAGGGGCAAGTTTGGAGAGCTCCATTTTCCCTTCCTCAACCTGTCAATCATAGCTCGGTTAGCATTATAGCCATTTTCCCTTTTCCAAGGAAATCCTTTTTTTAAAAATTTCTTTTTGTATTTTTCTGAAGTTGGAAACGGGGAGGCAGTCAGACAGACTCCTGCATGCGCCCGACCGGGATCCACCTGGCATGCCCACCAGGGGGCGATGCTCTGCCCATCTGGGGCGTTGCTCTGTTGCAACCAGAGCCATTCTAGCGCCTGAGGCAGAGGCCACAGAGCCATCCTCGGTGCCCGGGCCAACTTTGCTCCAATGGAGTCTTGGCTGTGGGAGGAAAAGAGAGAGACACAGAGAGGAAGGAGAGGGGGAAGGGTGGAGAAGCAGATGGGTGCTTCTCCTGTGTGCCCTGGCCGGGAATCAAACCCGGGACTCCTGCACGCTAGGCCGACGCTCTACCACTGAGCAAACCGGCCAGGGCAAAATCCTCTTTCTTTTTTATCTAAAGTGAGAAGTGAGAAGGCAGAAAGACAGACTCCCGCATGCGCCCCACCGGGATCCACCTGGCATGCCCACCAGGGGGCGATGCTCTGCTCATCTGGGGCATTGCTCTGTTGCAACCTGGGCCATTCTAGCACCTGAGGCAGAGGCCACAGAGCCATCCTCAGCACCCGGGCAAACTTTGCTCCAATGGAGCCTTGGCTGTGGGAGGGGAGAGAGAGATACAGAGAGGAAGGAGAGGGGGAGGGGTGGAGAAGCAGATGGGCGCTTCTCCTGTGTGCCCTGGATGGGAAGGAAATCCTTTTGAGGTATCCCTTCAACACCTACCCAGCCCACAGATACCTGCATTTTCATGCCCCATAGTCATCAGATTATGGGTTGACTGACATGGTAAGTGTGCCCCTCACCTCCCTGGTGGCCACTCAGGGTGGTATCTGCCCTTTATCTTCCCAGCAGAACTTAAGTCTGTCCCACCATCTGGGCACTGGCCAGACTGCTTTACAAACCCAGGCTGGGTAAGCCCCTGGCTGTGCCCTGTGTGTGGGTAATCCCAGAAGAAACTGGGGAGAGTCCACAGCAGCTGAGCATTTCAGGGGGAGGCAGTCGCAGTGGTCTTCAAGTGAGAAATTGGTTGTGCTTATGGATAGATTTGTTTACAAAGGACAAGTTTTTATTTTTATTTTTTTTGTATTTTTCCAAAGTGAGAAGCCAGGGGTAGGGGGTGGCAGACAGATAGACTTCCACAAGCACCCAACCGGGATCCACCTGGCATGCCCACCAGGGGGGCGATGCTCTGCCCACCAGGGGGCGATGCTCTGCCCATCTGGGGCATTGCTCTGCTGCGACCAGAGCCATTCTAGCACCTGAGGCAGAAGCCATGGAGCCATACTCAATGCCTGGGCCAACTTTGCTCCAGTGGAGCCTTGGCTGCGGGAGGGGAAGAGAGAGACAGAGAGGAAGGAGAGGGGGAGGGGTGGAGAAGTAGATGGGCACTTCTCCTGGCCAGGAATCAAACCCAGGACTTACACATGCTGGGCTGACGCTCTACCACTGAGCCAACCGGCCAGGGCCGACAGGTATTTCTTTAAATCAGAACAAAGCCATGAAGAAATAAAAAAGTTGGGAGCTTGAAAGCGGCACCACTCGTCACTTGGGGCCCCAGGCAGGGTGCAGCGAGTGATGCTGGGCTGCCATTCACAGTGCTGCTTACCCTGCTGTGTTTCGGGGCGTTCCTCCTCTGGAAGAACTGGCGACTGAAGAGCATCAACAGCATCAACTTTGACAACCCCGTGTACCAGAAGACCACGGAAGATGAGGTCCACATCTGCCACAGCCAGGATGGCTACACCTACCCCTCTGTGAGTGCCTCACCCAGCTGGGCGGGCCACAGCTTCCCTGTGAGGGCCTAAGATCCTCCAAAACCATCCTCATGGTTGGTGAACGGGCAGGGGGATATGGAGAGACCATAAGTCATGGTAACAGAACAGAGGAAAGTCACTGGGGGCTGGGAGAGAGGGGAGGCAATTTTAGATGTTGTGGTTTGGGCTGCCAACAGAACGCGTGTGGTGTGTAGAGGGCACAGCCTGTACAAAGGCCTTGAGGCTGGATTGTGCATGGTATGTTGAGCACGGTGTCTACATGGACACTGTGGCCAGAGCAGAGAGGGGGCAAGAGGGAGGAGACGATGGCAGAGAGGGCCTTGTCAGATGGTGCAGGACCCTGTGGGCCATGGGGAGATCTTGGGCTTTGCTCAGCATGAGGTGGGACCAGTGGAGGGCTCTGGAAAGAGGAGGATGTTCCCTGAATCAGGTGCCCACAAGCACCCCCTGGTGGCTGCTGTGAGAATACAGACTGGGGAAGGGCCAGGGCAAAATCTGGCCAGGAGCTCCAACGCTCCCCCTGGAGGCTGTGGGGAAAACAGAGCCGGGCGGAGGTCAGTAGCCAGGAGACCCGGGAGGAAGTGATGGTGCTGGTCCAGGCCAGTAATGAGAAGCAGGTGGCCTTGGGCCATGTTTACTGGATGTTGGACTGATTATTTCCGTCGTTTATCATTTCGTTGACAGAGACAAATGGTCAGGATGGAGGATGACATGGCATGAGCCGCTGCCTCGAGTCCTGTCCCCTGCCAGAACCTGCTGCTGGTCAAGGGCAGGAAGAACACTTTCTCCCCAAACCCTTGAACTTCCCCAAACCCTTCTTCTGACCTTGACACCCTCCTGTTCCGTTCAGAGGAAGAGGCGGCCAAAAGCACTGCTGGCAGCTGTGCCTGGACGCTGACAGCGGGCCTGTCTGCCAGAGCTTTGTTTTATATATTTATTCGTCTGGGAGGCAGGTGACAGTCCACATGGAATCTTTTTCTTTACCTCTCCTCCTCGACTGGCTCCTCCCCTGAGGAACTGATGGACAGAGGGACACCAAGCACAAGAAAGCAAGTGGCTTTGAACACCGGAGAGCGGTGCTGCCCACAGGGTCCAGGCTGCCGCTGGCCCCTAGTCTCAGGAGTAGACGTGTTTACCTCTGCCTTGCAAGCCTTGATGGACGTCAGAGTGAGCTCTTGCTCTGCTTCCCCCAAGTCAGGATAAAATTAGTGTTTTCTAAGCCGGCTCTCTGACCTTCCCCTAAGCCAGGAAAGGGACTCTGGCATTGGTGTTGACACGGCTGAATCTAGTACACGGGGGGTCGCCAGTTGAGCCCATTAATCCACCAAAACCTCAACAGTTCCCCAGGGGACACCTGAGCCACCCATTGTCCTTAATATTTATTAAGTGCCTGAGATACCCAGGTACCTGTGTGTGAAGACAAGTGGCCTCTGCCTCGAGCGGGTCCTCCAGCCCCAGGTGGCTGTCTGGACCCAGCCTGGGCCCCATCCCCACCCCCTCCCAGGTGCCCTTGCACTTTCCCCGTTCAGGCTTGT
Organism: Saccopteryx leptura; assembly: GCF_036850995.1. Lineage (NCBI taxonomy): Eukaryota > Metazoa > Chordata > Mammalia > Chiroptera > Emballonuridae > Saccopteryx > Saccopteryx leptura. The sequence continues at coordinate 251,261,087 of NC_089503.1, read as the reverse complement.
ACAGCCTGTAAAGTCTATATTTGTTACTATTTTGCACTGTTTTCTATTCTGGCCGGAGAGGGCCCGGGGTTGGGGAGGGGGTGACGTTCTGTCCCTGGCCCTTTCCCCAGCACTTCAAAGACACAATCCTGATTATGCGGCTAGTTTTCCCACTTTTATGCACTTGCCCCTGAGCCTCCCCGACAGGACAGGTGTCACCGGTGGGTGTCCATCTGAAATGTGCATGGTGTTTCAGCCCTAACATGTCCCCTGGGTGCGGTCACTGTATGGGACTTATGAAACAAGCACGCTTTCTTTTTTTTTTTTTTTTTTCTTTTTTTTGAAGCTGGAAACGGGGAGAGACAGTCAGACAGACTCCCGCATGCGCCCTACTGGGATCCACCCAGCACGCCCACCAGGGGGCGACGCTCTGCCCACCAGGGGGCAATGCTCTGCCCCTCCGGGGCATCGCTCTGCAGCGACCAGAGCCACTCTAGTGCCTGGGGCAGAGGCCAAGGAGCCATCCCCAACGCCTGGGCCATCTTTGCTCCAATGGAGCCTTGGCTGCGGGAGGGGAAGAGAGAGACAGAGAGGAAGGAGGGGGGGTGTGGAGAAGCAAATGGGCGCTTCTCCTATGTGCCCAGGCCGGGAATCGAACCCGGGTCCCCCGCGTGCCAGGCCGACGCTCTACCGCTGAGCCAACCAGCCAGGGCTAACAAGCACGCTTTCTGACATTGTCACACATGTATTTACAACTGAAGAGACAGTCAGAGGAGCCTCTGTGGTTCCCCTGTCAACTGTGTACTACGCACCACAAAACACTGTGTCCCACTGTGTAGGAAACTGTGAAAGGTGTTTCTCTGAGGCCTGTAAATAACCCCTGTATGTATGAGTGGGGCATTTTATGTTTGCACTTTGTGTATTTGTTGAAACATTTATCACTCATATAATATGAAAAATAGATCTATTTATTTTTGCAAACCCTGGGTGCTGCATTTGTTTGGCGACCCCTGCGGGGATGAGTGTCTACCATGCCTGGTCTTCTGCACGAGTGACTCTCGCAGCCTGTGCTATTCAGGAGGACCATGTCCATGTTGTCTGTATGGGCTGCTTTTGGGGGGATGGGTTTTGACCTTAAACCACTGTATAGAATGTTTTTATAGTATGAATGATTAAATTTCTTAAATGAACCATCTGCCTAAACGTGATGAACTTTTGTCTTCTTGCCTCACTTCCTCCCTCTGTGGATGGGCTGGCCGCAGTGGGGGTGGGGGGAGCGGGGGCAGTGGAGAGGGAGCCTCTCCCTGGGGCTCGGGCTGCAGGCTCTGGGCAGCGATGTGCTCAGCCGGGGAGCAACGCCCCCTGGGTGCTGCCTTGAGTTGGGGTTTTGCTAAATCTCCAACAAACATTTTTATTGGGCACCTATTATGTGCCAGGTCCTGTTCTAGGTGTGTAGGGCACTGCAGTGAATAAAAGACAATAAAAGTGACTAAGAGTCTGGGCCCTCAAGGACATGACATTTTAGAAGGGTAAACATAATATTACTATATTTTAGAAGAATGTTAAAGACGGTAACAGGACAGACAAATAGCTGTCAGGAAGGATTCTCTAAGGTGACATTTGAGCTGAGTCCAAAAGAGTAAGCACTGGCCATGCGAGGCTCTGTGGGGAGCAGTGAGTGGAGCTGAGATATACACGAACATGACATTTCTGAAGGGTATGTTCCTTTAAAGTTTCGGAGCCTCAGAGTGGTTGGCATGAGGTCATTTTAAAGGATAAGACAAAGACTAAAAAGGTGACTAGATTCATTGCTGAGATAAAAAATCAAGATTTTGCCTGACCAGGTGGTGGTGCAGTGGATAGAGCATCGGACTGGGACACAGAGGACCCAGGTTCGAGACCCCAAGGTCGCCAGCTTGAGCACGGGCTCATCTGGTTTGAGCAAAGCTCATCAGCTTGGACCCAAGGTTGCTCTGGCTTGAGCAAGGGGTTACTTGGTCTGCTGAAGGGGTTACTCGGTTTGCTGAAGACCCACAGTCAAGGCACATATGAGAAAGCAATTAGTGAACTAAGGTGTCGCAATGAAAAACTGATGATTGATACTTCTCATCTCTCTCTGTTCCTGTCTGTCTCTATCTATTTCTCTCTCTGACTCTGTCTCTGTAAAAAAAAAAAGAAAAAAAGAAAAAATCAAGATTTCACATCTCCAAATAATCCTGGGTTTGGAGAACCTGACTTCAGACTCTATATGAAAATATTTGTCTAGAGCTTTGAGGGTCCGTTATGCATGGTATGGTTCATCTCAGTACACTACACCCCATTCTCTTGTGCACCCCAGCTTTACCTGAGCCTGGGCCTATGGGCATTTCATATCCCTGTTGTAAAGCTGGTAGTTGTAGCCATGCAGATTTGCATTGAATTTGGAAAGATGGTAAAGAAACCGCGCAGGCAGAAAACGGTGAGCCATACCAATTTATTGGAGGCTCGCAAAGACAAGGCAAGCCAAAAGAAGAAAGAAGAGAAAAAATAAAGGAAAACCTGCTTTTTGCAGTGGAGGACAAGGTATCAAGAAACAAACAGCACCTATCAGTTGCAGGGTGCAATCTGATCTCATCACCCCCGAGGGGAAGCACTTTTATTCTTACAATAATGCTGTCACGTGTTCCTGCACTAATTGCACAAAGTGCTTGCAGCAGGTAAACCAGCAAGCAAGCCAAACACAGCTCTTTTCCTCACACCTGTCCTTGGGCATGGGAGTTAAACCACAAATAGTCCTGGTGTGTCAATTAGGCACGGTCAGAGCCCACAGCAGGTCTTTGGGCAAAAATAATTTAATACAGTGACCTAAGGCCTGACCTGTGGTGGCGCAGTGGATAAAGCGTTGACATGGAAATGCTGAGGTCGCTGGTTCGAAACCCTGGGCTTGCCTGGTCAAGGCACATATGGGAGTTGATGCTTCCAGCTCCTCCCCACCTTCTCTCTCTCTCTCTCCTTTCTCTCTCCCTCTCTGTCTCTCTCTCTCTCCTCTCTAAAATGAATTAAAAATAAAAATACAGTGACCTAAGTATAAAAGACAAATGAGGCAGACTATGAGAAGCCACCTCACACCCAATAGGATGACTGTAATAATAATAATAATAAAAAGTGGCCCTAGCCAGGTAGCTCTGTTGGTTAGAGCATTGTCCAGATGTGCAGAGGTTGTAGGTTTGATCCCAGGTCAGGGCACATACAGGAACAGATCATTGTTCCTCTGTCTCTCTCCCACCCTCCCTTCCTCTCTCGCTAAATCAATCAATAAAAATTTTTTTTTTCATTTTTCTGAAGCTGGAAACAGGGAGAGACAGTCAGACAGACTCCCGCATGCGCCCGACCGGGATGCGCCCGGGGATGCGCCCGACCGGGATCCACCCGGCACGCCCACCAGGGGCGAAGCTCTGCCCACCAGGGGGCGATGCTCTGCCCATCCTGGGCGTCGCCATGTTGCGACCAGAGCCACTCTAGCGCCTGAGGCAGAGGCCACAGAGCCATCCCCAGCGCCCGGGCCATCTTTGCTCCAATGGAGCCTTGGCTGCGGAAGGGGAAGAGAGAGACAGAGAGGAAAGCGCGGCGGAGGGGTGGAGAAGCAAATGGGCGCTTCTCCTGTGTGCCCTGGCCGGGAATTGAACCCCGGGTCCTCCGCATGCTAGGCCGACGCTCTACCGCTGAGCCAACCAGCCAGGGCAATAAAAAAAATTTTTTAGTGTTGGTGAGGATGTGGAGATATCAGAGCCCTTGTGCACTGTACATGGGAATGTCAAATAGTGCAAGCAGTATGAAAAATAGTATTATGGTTCCTTGGAAAATTAAAAATTAGAATTACTGCCTGACTAGGTGGTGGTGCAGTGGATAGAGCATCGGCCTGGGACACTGAGGACCCAGGTTTGAAACTCTCAGGTCGCTAGCTTGAGTGCAGGCTCACCAGCTTGAGCAAAGGGTTGCTGGCTTGAATGGGAGATCATAGACATGACCCCAAGGTCACTGGCTCAGCTTGAGGCCCCCCCCGCAAGGCACATATGAGAAAGCAATCAATGAACAACTAAGGTGCCTGATGCTTCTCATCTCTTTGTCCCTGTCTGTCTCTGGCTAAAAATTAATAATAATAATAATAGAATTACCATGTGATTCAGCGATTCTACTTCTAGATATATACACCCCAAAGACTTGAAAGCAGGGACTTAAACAGTTACTTGTACACCAATATTCACAGCAGCATCACACAGTATTCACAACAGCCAAGAGGTGGAAACAAGCCAAGTGTCCATCAATGAATTAACGGATAATGAAAATGTGGTGCATTCGTACAATGGAATAATATTCCATCTTAAAAATAACATTCAGACACACATTACATGAACCTTGTCCAATGAAATGTCAGTCACAAAATAACAAATACTGTCTGATTGTATAATAGTTATAGAGATCCCAAAGGAGTCAGTCAGAGACAGGAAGTTGAGGGTGGGTGCCGGCAGCTGTGGGAGGAGATAGGGAGTTAGTGTTTAATGGGGCAGAGTTCCATTTGGGAAGATAAGAAAGCTCTGGAGATGGTGGTGGTGGCTGTACTACAACGTGAATTGTACTTACTGCCACTGAACTAAACACTTAAAAATGGTTATGATGATAAATTTTGTTATGTGTATTAAACCACAATTAAAAATAGTGATAATTAGCCTAACCTGTGGTGGCAAAGGGGATAAAGCTTCTACCTGGAACACTGAGGTTGCCAGTTTGAAACCCTGAGCTTTTCTGGTCAAGGCACATATGGGAGTTGGTGATTCCTGCTCCTCCCCCCCTTCTCTCTCTGTCCCAGTAGAGCCCAACCTCTAAGTCTGGATCAGGCGTCCCCAATTCGACTTCCCCGTGCAGTTAGGACACTCCTGCTTATCAGCAGGGCTGGTGGCCTCTTCGAGACTACTTTTGAGGCAGCTATAAGGAATTCTACTTATTGGTACCGAGACCAGTTGCCACCAGAGGAAAGACACGACTGACATACAAGTTAGTTGCAAGAATCACACGGCCAGATTATTACTCACAAATCCTATGGCGTGCCTGGGTACAGCTTAATGTGGCCCCGTCAGCATCCTCCTCTCAGCTGTCCTTGGTCTGAGCGTCATCAGTCCACGCTTAATGTTGGAGTCTGGACGACTACCTGCAGCTGGGGCCCCTCGGTGTTAGTACCTTCTTCTGGCATAAGCCTTCTAACAGGCATCAATCTTCTATGGGATTATCACATCAAACCTTTTTTTTTGGAGGAGGAGTTCCTAGCAGAAAGACCTTTTTTATGTTAATCTACAGAATTGTCACATCAAGCCTCTTATTATCTACTGTATTTTCCCATGCATAAGACTCACCCTTACCTGGAATGCTGAGGTCACCGGTTCAAAACCCTGGGCTTGCCTGGTCAAGGCATATATGGGAGTTGATGCTTCCTGCTTCTCCCCCTTTTCTCTCTCTCTCTCTCTCTCTCACTCTAACTCTCTCTACTCTCTAAAATGAATAAATAAATAAATAAAATAAAAAAATACAGTACTATAGTAAAAAACAACAACAAAGAAAAACCTCACCCTTTCCTGAAAAATTTGGGGTCTAAAAATTGGGTGTGTCTTATACAGTGGTTGTAGATTTTATTACTTGCATTTCCCGCTTTTTCGTGTGGATGTGATATATAAATTTTATGAATAAAACTTTAGTTTAATAACTTTATGTAATACTATTTTTCCCTTCAAATTTTAGGCCTCAAAATTAAGGTGCATCTTATACATGGGAGCATCTTATACATGGGGAAACATGGTATATATAACTTCACACACACTAACTGGGCCCTGCCCAAAAGGCATAATCCGCCTGTCATATCTGTACACACTAGATTAGTTTCCACCCAGAAGATGTAGCCTTATTCACTTGCCTTAAAAACTTATTTATTTTTAGAGAGAAAGGAGAGAAAGAGTGAAAAAGAGGGAAAGAGCAGGAAGCATCAACTCCCATATATGTTCCGACCAGGCAAACCCAGGGCCTCGAACCGGTGACCTCAGCATTCGAGGTAAACTCTCTATCCACTGTGCTACCACAGGCCAGAATAACTTAATAACTTTTAATATTATATCCTAACTGCCTGACCAGGTGGTGATGCAGTGGATAGAGTGTTGGACGGGACATGGAGGACCCAGGTTTGAAACCCAGAGGTCGCAGGCTTGGGCTTGGGCTCATCTGGCTTGAGTGTGGGGTCACCAGCTTGAAAGCCAAGGACGCTGGCTTGAGCAAGGGTCACTTGCTGTGCTGTAGCCCCTGGTCAAGGCACATATGAGAAAGCAATCAATGAACAACTAAGACGCTTCAAAGAAGAATTGATGCTTCTCATCTCTCTCCCTTCCTGTCTGTCCCTATCTGTCCCTCTCTCTGTCTCTGTCAAAAAAAAACTATACCCTAACTTATTTATATATATCTTCTATATTTTTCTATATTTAATTACTGTAACAGTATATTACTGTAATACTCTATTTCCTCTCTCTAAAAATGAGTAAAATCTAAAAAATAAAAAAGTGATAATTATTTTGTTATTTATTAATTTTAAAGAAAGAGAGGAAGAAACACTGATTTATTGTTCCATTTATTTATGCATTTATTGGTTGATTCTTGTATGTGCCATGACCTGGGCCCAAACCTGCAACTTTGAGTGATTAGACAATGCTCTAATCAACTGAGCTATCTGGCCAGGACTGCTGATTGTTTTTAAAAGATCAAACAGGGAACAAAGAGGCAACTAGAAATACACTACAGCTGAGAAAAGGCTTGGCAGGACTCTGGAGCCAGTGACTTGGAGTGTTGGGGCCTTAGGGTGAGAAATCGCAGGCTGGAACAGGCTGCCTGGGTTGAAGTGGATGACCATGGGCCCATCAGAGCTAGTTTCCCCAACTGAAAACCAAGCCTCATGCCTCCTCCCCTGGTTCTCCGGTTGGAGGAGATGGCCAGGAGCCCAGGAACTGTTATCACTTCAGTGTCCACAGGGTGGCACTCCCTTCCTTCCGCCTTTTGTCTTGGGAAGGTCCCAGAATGCCTCTGGGGGTGAAAGCTGAACAGGCTGCACAGGAAGCATCAGGGGCCTGCACACAGGCGGTCGATAATTGGTTGATTGACTGATTCCATGCTCAACCATGTGGCAAACCGGACAAATGAACTTGAATGGTCTGCACACGGCAGGGGCTGAGGGATAGCTGGAGGGAGCTGTGAAGGGGCAGGACTGAGCACATGGGAGAGGCGAGAGGTAATGGGAGTTTCTGGTATCTGGCATTGGTGGTTTTGTTAAAGGACCAGTCACTATGGCCCTTTATCAGGTGCCCCAATGGCACTGACTGTGGCATTGACTGGAGTTAGAGCTTTGTGACAAGTAATGACAATCATGTCTCTGGGATTAACTCATCTGTTCCCCATAATGGTGGCCTGAGGAAGCGGTGACTGGTGCCCACTCCCTGGACCCAGACTCCCTTTGCCTTCTTCCACCAACAACCTGGGAAGGTCACCAAGGGGGTGATTCCCTTTCTGGCTGCAGTTCTCTGGGCTCAGAACAGGGTCCTTTAGTAAAAGGCGTGAATCTCACCCAAGTAAAATTCAGCCCTTGGATGTATGGCCAGCTCCCTGTTGGGCTTGGCATGCATGCCAAGATGCTGGTCCTGGAGAGGTGGGAGTCGCAGTCTGGAGCTTGGGGGCTGCCACCCCAAGTATGACATTCCGGCACATTGGGGTGAGTGGCAGAGGAAACTGCTCTCCCCAGCCTGATGCTCCCTCTCACGTCCTGATACTGCCTGCCACCCGCCCTGGCATCCCAAACCACAGCTGCCTGCGGTGAGTCAGGCCGGAGCCTGCAGGCCTGGGTCCAGGTCCTCTGGAGGGAAGGAGGAGGGGGACAGGGGAGAGTCCTCCCCTAAAAAGTGAATCTCTGAGATGATGAACTAGGCTGAGGCTGTGTGAGCGAGCACAGGTCATACCACCCACCCAACCGATCCAGGCAGCAGGCCGGGGAAATGGACTGGGAACAGCCCTCAGGATCCTGGATCTGGCCCAGTCTTCCCTCAGGCAGTTCAGCTTGAATTCAGGGCAGCTTCCTGCCCTCAGTGGAGGGGTTCCCTCCATTCTGAGCCCCGTCCTCCCCAGCACAGCTGCGCCCACTCACCCTGGCCTCCTCTCCCACGCTGCCTGGAATGAATGAAGGTAGCTTGGGGGCTTATAGTGAGACCAGCCCCCTCCCATCTGAAAATCCTCCCCATGTCTCACTGGACTGGTCAAACATGTTCAAACCCTGGGACCTCAGGGTTCCCTCCACACAAGCCTCTGTGGTCCCAGAACACCAGCCTTCCCCCTGCTGTTCCCTCTGCTTGGATCCTTGTCTCCACACTTTTGTCTCCTGGGCGGTCAGGTCTGGGCTCACATGATACCTAATTCTTGAGCCTCCCACAAAGCCCTCCCCGCAAACAGCATCAATATTTATCAATAACTGAAATGACCGCATTCATAGGTTATGGTTAAGTTCAAATCCTGGATCCAGTTCAAACCACAGCTCTCTGTCAACCATCAGCAGCGACCCCTTACACAAATAACTTGATCTTTCTGTGCCCCTATTTCCTTACCTGTCAGGAAACACGGAGCCCGGCACACAGCCCCTGCTCAGTCTTGGCTTGTCATGGCCTCCACTGGGGTATGGCTTCCTGAAGGGAGGTTTGCAGGTGACAGATGTACAAGTCACCTTTCTCAGTCAGGGGGGCCAACTCAGAGGTCCTGGGGCCACCGTTCAGGTGGACCAATGTGGGCCACACAAGGAGTCCCAAAAAGTCCAAACACCATTGTGTTGATGCCCAGAGACCTGTCTGCCTGACCTCTTCCCGTCTCAGCTCTCCAAGCTTGTCAGAGATCCAGGGTGAGGGGTTAGGCCTCTGAAATGTATAAGACCCCTGGCTATTTTCCCCAACACCACCAACTATCAGCCAGGTTGGCCTGATATCTGACCAGCAGTCTCAGACCAGGAATGACTTTACATGTCTAGAACCTCAACCTGCTTCTGTCACCCTTTAAGGCTTGACCAAGTGCAAGTGTTAGTGCTAGTTCTCACGTGGTCATTTCCTACTTGTATGACCTTGGACAAGGGCCAGACATCTCAGAGGCTACTTCTCATCTGAAAAACTAAGGGATCCTGGGCCCCACAGCTGGGGCAGCACTGTCCTGTGACTGTTTATAAAATAGACATATCGCTTCTCGGCCTTTTGGCTAAGATCAAGTGTAGTATCTGTTCTTATCAGTTTAAAATAGACACACCTCATTGCTTGGGATGGTGCTGGGCCCATGCTGGCCCCGGTGGTGCAGAATTAGGAAAGGGGGCAGTGGTGTGGGATGGACCCTCAGTTCTGCAGGTCAGTGATTTGGTTCCCCACTCCCTAGCCCTGGGGACATGAATCGTACTTTCCTCAGCAGGGCTGGGCCTAGTGCTCAGCGTGCCTCTGGCCAGCCTCCAGAATTCAGAAAAGCTGGTAGCTGCCAACAGAGTGGCTCTCATGGGCGGGGGCACAGGCTGGAGGCTGTGGGCCTGAGCCTATCCTGCCAGCTGTCCCAGGCATCCGGCCAGAACTGGGCAGTGAGTCAGGACCCAAGCATGTTAGGAGGACCAGGGCCTCTCCCAGCCTATGAGCTCAGCCACCTCCCTGAACCCACCCACCCGAAGGGACCTGGCCAGGCCCTAATCGCCAACTTGCTCACTCCTATGGGTCAGTCCCTGGGGCTTCCTGGAGAGGCTGGGGTGTGGGAGAGGACAGACATGGCCCCTCTGAACCTGGGTTCCCACAGCCTTCCTAGAGACCTTCTTCCTCTTAGGAAACAGCTCCAGGCAGGCAAAGGCCTTCATGGTCCCTCCTAGAACAAAGCCAGACTATTGCTTGGGGAGGGAGAGCAGGCCCTGGGCCAGGGAGGATAAGCCTCTTCTGCAATGGAAGCCAACGCCATGCCTCCTCTTTCTCCCAGGCACTCTGGGTCCCAGGGGGAAATATGCTCTTCTCCTGCCCCTGCCTTTCAACTGGGCTGCATCTCTTCTAAAAAGTCTTCCCCGACCCCGAATCCCTCCTTCCTGGAACCTATACCTCCTTCCCACGGTTTGCCCTTAGAAGCATGCTGGCTGCATCGCCCGAGCCTGATGCTGGCATTGGCGCTGGAATCAGCATGTGGCAAGCTCACCGTGCCTGCAGTCCGGGCACACGCTCTCTCCGATAAACATAACTACCCCCCACCCCACCCCACCCCACCCCGCCTAGAATACACACATACACACCCTCCGGTGCATGCAGAACCTTCCACCATGTTTCTTTGTGATGATGTAGCCAAAATAAAGTAGGAGTATCCAGGAATAAAAAAAGTCTTCAGGGCCCTCCAGAGCTGGGGCTCACTCCTGGCATCTCCACCCGCAGGTGGAGACCAGCTGTGTTAGTAGGAATGGCCACCAGGGTGACAGCTGTTACTCAGCTGACCATGGGCCAAAACCTGGCTTGTTCCTGGCTGAGGCCACAAGGCTGGTGGGCAGCCCGTGTGCAAGCCGCCCCAGAAATGCCAGCAATAGTCAGGAACATCTGTGGATGCCCTGAGGGGGTGCTCCTGGCATCTAGAGGGTGGAGCTCAGAGATGTTGCTAAATGTCCTGCAATGTCCAGTACTGCCCCCACCACACAGAATGACCAGCCCAAATTGTCACCAGGCCTGAGGTGGGAAAACCCTGATCTAGATCAAATCTGTCACCCTGGAGGGTGATGTTACAGTTGGGGGCTCTGCTCCCATTTACACCATAGGAATCTACTGACCTGCAAAACAGAAGCAGCCCAGACGGGTCCCGTAAACATTTACTTGAACACATAAAGCTAGGCACTGTCATCAAAGCGGGGCCTCTCAGGCCTGACCAGGCGGTGGCACAGTGGATAGAGCATTGGACTGGGATGCGGAAGACCCAGGTTCGAGACCCGAGGTCGCCAGCTTGAGCGAGGGCTCATCTGGTTTGAGCAAAAAAAAAAGCCCACCAGCTTGAACCCAAGGTTGCTGGCTCCAGCAAGGGGTTACTTGGTCTGCTGAAGGCCCGCAGTCAAGGCACTATATGAGAAAGCAATCAATGAACAACTAAGGTGTTGCAACGCGCAATGAAAAACTAATGATTGCCTGGCCTGTGGTGGAGCAGTGGATAAACCTTCGGCCTGGAATGCCAAGATTACCTGTTCGAAACCCTGGGCTTCTCTGGTCAAGGCACATACAACAAGCAAGCAATGAACAACTAACATGAAGCAACTATGAGTTGATACTTCCTATTCCATGCTCCCCTTTCTCTCCTGTCTCTGTAGAACCAATAAATAAAGTATTTAAAAAAACTAATGATTGATGCTTCTCGTCTCTCTCCATTCCTGTCTGTCCCTGTCTATCCCTCTCTCTGACTGTCTCTGTATAAAAAAAAAAAAAAAAGGCGGGGCCTCTGAAGTTCTTTTGGGAATCTTTGTGAGCTGAAGGTACTGGGGTTTCTTAAACTTCAGGGATTATTAAGCCCTCTTTATTGGGTCCATCTCCTTAGAGACCAACAGGTAGGCTTCCTTACCCCGGGACCTCGAAGGGTCATGAAATGAAGTAGACAGTGCCCACTAGATGTGCTCAGATGTTGCCAGAACTTACTGTTCTCTGCCCAGAATGCCTGCCTGATTAAAACACTAATTGTGCTTACAGTAACCAATTCAGTTGTCCAGTGGTGTATGGAACCAACAGCCATAGGTTCCTGTAACTATCTACTGGCTCCAGGCAAGGCTGTGTCCGGGGGCAACGGGTATCAGTAAGACTCTCCATCCCTCTCCACAGGCAGGCAGGCCACAAGCTTCCCACTTAGTCCCCAAATCACTGAGGATGAGGTTTAGATGACCACATGATTGGCCGACCCTGATCCAGGTTACATGCTTAATCAGTTAGGTTTTATTTTATTTGTGAAACAATAACAATCGCACACACCAGATTAATTTAGGGTCAACCCTCCTGCCCCAAAGAAGTCCAGAGCTGATGATACCAGCTCTACCATCATTAGGGAATCGGTTTCCTATCATCCTTAGAGGACTGCACCCCTCACATGTAGTGATATAGCTGTCAGGCTTCCAGCCATCACACCCAAATTCCAGAAAATAGAGGGGAGGAGAAAGGGTATATTTTCTTTTCTTTTTCTTTTTCACAGGGACAGAGAGAGTCAGAGAGAGGGACAGATAGGGACAGACAGACAGGAACGGAGAGAGATGAGAAGCATCAATCATCAGTTTTTCGTTGCGACACCTTAGTTGTTCATTGATTGCTTTCTCATATGTGCCTTGACTGCAGGCCTTCAGCAGACTGAGTAACCCCGTGCTCGAGCCAGCGACCTTGGGTCCAAGCTGGTGAGCTTTTTCTATTTTGCTCAAGTCAGATGAGCCCGCGCTCAAGTTGGTGACCCCAGGGTCTCAAACCTGGGTCTTCCGCATCCCAGTCCAACGCTCTAATCACTGCGCCACCACCTGGTCAGGCAAAAGGGTATATTTTCTTGCCCTTTAAGGATCCTTCTAGAAGTCTCATATAATACTTCGTTATATTTCATTGGCCTGAACTTAGCTGCAAGAGGCTGGGAAACTGTTTTGACCAGGATAGCTCCAGGGTGGCATCTGTTCACACTTGACTCCTCCACGGGCCGAAAGGATCCTTGTCACCTCATCTGTCTTGGGTACCTAGCACAGTCTGGCTCACTGGCACTCAAAGATATACCCTGAATGAATAAAAACAGGCCAAGTTTGAATAATAAATGGTGAAGACCTGGAATTTGTCATCACATACTATGTTGTCACAGACATGAAGTCACAGGCCTGGCAAGGTAAGTCAGTTCTCTATAGTTATCTAGCTCAGGTTAGTCCAGCATCTAAGGCCAAAATCAGAGGGAAAAAGAAATCCAGTAAAAATCCTATTTATGTACAAACATTTAATTTTAAGCTGATCTCACCACCAAGGCACAACCACACACTGCAAATGATTCCCGCTGTGTGCTGGGCACAGTGCACGAGACTCGGACTACTACTCCATGTCCACCAAACTCCAAAGATAGTCGCTGACGAATTTCTTGGAGAGCTGGGTGCTGTCCAGGTGAATGGGCTGGGCAACACTGGGGCCACCATGGACTGAGGAGGGCATGATGTAAGGAAACTGACACGCACAGCCCTCCCCATGACCCCTCCAGTAAAAGGAGACTGCCCTAAAAAACTTGTCAGATATTTAGAGCCTGACCAAGTCATGAGTGGTGCAGTGGATAGAGGCAGCCTGGGAAGTGGAAGATCCAGGTTCAAAACCCCAAGGTTGCCAGCTTGAGCCCAGGCTCACCAGCTTAAGCATGGGGTCACTGGCTGGAGTGCAGGATCAGAGACATGAGCCCATAGTCGCTGGCTTGAGCAAGGGGTCACTGGCTCAGCTGGAGCCAACTGGTCAAGGCACATATGAGAAACAATCAGTGAATAGCTAAAGTGCCACAACTATTAGGTGATGATTCTCATCTCTCTCCCTGTCTGTCCCTCTCAGTTAAAAAAAAAAGATGTTTAGAGATTGAGAAATTTTTGTAAAAAAAAATTCAAACTTGGTCTTGGCTGGTTGGCTCACCTGCAGTGTTGGCCTGGCCAGGGCACACAGGAGAAGTGACCATCTGTTTCTCCACTCCTCCCCTTTCTCTCTTACTTTCTCTTCTCCCACAGCCATGGCTTAAGTGGTTTGTACAAGTTAGCCCTGGGAGCTGAGGATGGCTCCATGGCCTTGCTTCAAGCACTAAAATAGCTCGGTAGCTAAGCAACAGAGCAATGGCTCCAGATGGGCAGAGCATCGCTCTGTAGGGGGCTTGCCAGGTGGATCCCAGTCGGGCACATGTGGGAGTCTGCCTCTGCCTCCCTGCCTCTCACTTAAAAAAAAAAACTGAACTCTAATGATGCACTATCTTTTTAAAAAATTGTGATAAAAAATATATATAACAAAATTTACCATCTTAGCCATCTTTAAGTGGTCACTGGCATTTAGCACATTCATATTGTTGTGCAGCCATCACCACCATCTATCTCCGGAAACTTTCCATCCTGTAAAACTGAAACTCTGTCCCCACTGAACACTAACTCCCAGCCCCTGGCACCCACCATCTACTTCCTGCCTCTGAACTTGACTCCCCTGTGGACCTCATGTAAGTGCAATCTTACAGTGTTTTCTTTTTGAGCCTGGCTTATTTCACTCAGCATGCCCTCCAGGTTTATCTATGTTGTAGCAGGTATCAGAATTTCCTTTTTAAGGCTGAATACTATTCCATTGTATGTGTACACTCCATTTTGTTTATCCATCCATCTCTCAGAGAATACTGGGGTTGCTTCCACCTCTTGGCTATTGTGGCCAATGATAGTATGAACATAAATGTGCGAGTATCTGTTCCAGCCCCTGCTTTCAATTCCTTAGTGTTTACACTCAGATGTGGGCTTGCTGGATCTCACGGTGACTGATTCCTTTTTAGGCTCCACCACTCTTCCCACAGTGGCTGCCCCACTTCACATCTCATCCCAGTGCACAGGGTTCCTTTTCTCCACAAAGGATACTGCCTTTGATCATCCCCGGTTCACACTCATAATCCCACTCAATTTTACTAATTCGGTGATAAAGTTGAGCCACATACCTATACAAGACAAAAAGAAAGAGAAAAGAAAGTTATCCCAGCGTCAACCGCAACAAAGAGCTGTAGCATTGAACACACACAGACACGGGCATGCACTCACACTGGCATTTATGGGACCTACGTGGCTGCAGGGATGGTGACCGTTGTGTCTTCATCAACTTCCTTCTCCTGTTTTTCAAGATCGGCCTCGATCTCCTTGAGGTCCTCTAGCTCCCTGGTGAGCTGAGTAAAATGAACAGTTAAGGATCCTTGGTTTTGCCTGATCAGGTACTGGAGCAGTAGATAAAGTGTAGGCCTGGGATGCAGAAGATGCAGGTTTCAAACTCCAAGGTCGCCTGACCTGTGGTGGTGCAGTGGATAAAGCATCAACCTAGAACGCTGAGGTTGCCAGTTTGAAACCCCAGGCTTGCCTGGTTAAGGCACATATGGGAGTTGATGCTTCCTGCTTCTCCCCTACTTCTCTCTCTCCCTCTCTCCTCTCTCTAAAAAACAAAACAAACAAACAAAAAAATTATTTCAGCCCTGGCCGGTTGGCTCAGTGGTAGAGTGTCGGCCTGGTGTGCAGGAGTCCCGGGTTCGATTCCTGCCCAGGGCACACAGGAGAAGCGCCCATCTGCTTCTCCACCCCTCCCCCTCTCCTTCCTCTCTGTCTCTCTCTTCCCCTCCTGCAGCCAGGGCTCCATTGGAGCAAAGTTGGCCTGGGCGCTGAGGATGGCTCTGTGGCCTCCACCTCAGGCGCTAGAATGGCTCTGGTTGCAACAGAGCAATGCCCCAGATGGGCAGAGTATCGCCCCCTGGTGGGCGTGCCAGGTGGATCCTGGTTGGGCGCATGCGGGAGTCTGTCTGACTACCTCCCTGTTTCCAACTTCAGAAAAATACAAAAAAGAAAAAATTATTTTTAAAAATGTTATTAAAAAAAACGCAAGAAACTTCAAGGTTGCCTGACGAGGTGGTGGCACAGTGGACAGAGCATCGGACTGGGACGCAGAGGGCCCAGGTTCAAAACCCCGAGGTCTCTGCTTGAGTGCAGGCTCCTCCAGCATGAGCATGGTCTCATAGACATGACCCCATGGTCGCTGGCTTGAGTCCAAAGGTCACTGGCTTGAGCAAGGGGTCACTCGCTCTGCTGTAGCCAACCCCTCCCTCCTCAAGGCACATATAAGAAAGCAATCAACGAACTAAGGAGCCACAATGAAGAACTGATGCTTCTCATCTCTCTCCCTTCCTGTCTGTCTGTCCCTATCTGTCCTTCTCTCTGCCTCTGTCAAAACAAACAAACAAACAAACACAAAGAACAACTCCAAGGTTGCCAGCTTGAGCATGGGATCATACACATGACCCCATGGTTGCTGGCTTGAGCAAGTGGTCACTGGCTCGGCTGGAGCCCCTGGGTCAAGGCACATATGAGAAAGCAATCACTGAACAGCTAAGGTGCCACACCGAGTCGATGATTCTCATCTCTCTCCCTTCCTATCTGTCTGTCCCTACCTGTCCCTTTCTCTGTCTCTAGCTTAAAAAGGAAAAAAAAAAAAAAAAAGGATCTCTGGCTTTGGAGGGAGGGTTGCCTATGTGTGCAAACACCAGCCACACGGGACCCAGGGCCTCTGGCTCTGGCTCAAAGCATTTTTTCTAGTGTGAATGACTCGCACTTCCCAGGCAAGGGTAAATGCCCAGCTGTTTTGAACAAGCAGCAAAGGATATAGGAGGCTGGCCTTCAGGTGAGTGTCCTCCTCACTGGCCTTCTGAAGCTTGGCTTCAATCTGCTGTAACTCAGCAACCCCCTGGCATGCCTGCTCCTTCGCATCAAGAAGACTTTGGGCCACATCCTTCTCTGCATCAAGGATCTCTGCAGGGTAGAAGAATGTTGAGCCTCAACTTTGGCTTCCCAGGGTCTGTCCTTCCCCTGGGAGAGCCTGAGAAGCAGACAGTGGTTCATCAGCCTATGACCTCAATTACCCCCCATCAACAATGAACATTCTTCCTTCCCTATGTACACCTCCCCGACAGGCTCATCCTATTTTCAAACACCCACTTGACAGCTGCACCTGGACCTTGCATAAACGCTGCCTTTCACTGAAACACAACTGAAGCCATAAATATATAAAATTTTAAAACCCTGTCCTTTGCATACTTAGTCTTTTTTTTTTTAGTTTATTATCTCATGCATTTAATACTTAATAATAACAATAAAAGAGGTATACAGAACTAGATTGTTATAAAAAATTATAAAATATTAATGAAAAAATATTAAATCTTAAAACTGTTATTTAAGATATTTCCACATTGCTTCTTTGTGTGTGTGTGACAGAGACAGAGAGAGGGACAGATAGGGACAGACAGACAGGAAGGGAGAGAGATGAGAAGCATCAATTCTTCGTCACGACACCTTAGCTGTTTGTTGATTGCTTTCTCATATGTGCCTTGACTGTGTCGGAATCCATGGGAGTCCAAAAGACCAGAGTAACAGGCTTTATTGAAAGGAAGAAAGGAACCCTGCCGGGCACTTCTCCCAGGGAGAAGAGCGTCGTTTCGACTAGGGGTGAGTTATATAGTGTTTGGGAGAGCCTGAGGGGATACTGAGGCAAAAGTCCTGGTATGTCCAGAATGCTCCTCCTTGGGGGGCTTCGAGCATGTGGGTGTTGAATTAAAAGTCCTGGTATGTCCGGAGTCCCTCCTTGGGGAGACTTGTCAGCTTTTTGGAATTCCTCTGTCTCAGGGGCAATAGTCCAGTAAAGGTGAGGTCTGACAGATAAGCGGAACATCAAGAGGGCAGTTTGGAATACACATATCTATCATTTCTCAACTCTGTGGTTACATATAAAAGAAAGGCAGTTATTGATTTTATAATATATGGTGAGGGGTGATGAGAAGAAAGAGGAGAAAAAATGGGAAAATTATTGCTTCTTCTGGAGAGAACTCAAGAAGGGAACCTTGCCAAGCCAAGTTCTCCATCCAGTTAAGGATGTCATCAATTTCCATGCTGTAAGGTCTGAACCAGGCGATGTCTCCGAAAACCTGAGTGAGGAAGTAAAAAAAAAAATTTGCGAGGAAATAATTGTGAATTCCTTGCTGCTAGTGCCAAGTGGACAGAGTGACATGGTGATACATGGTCTCCTGGATGAGCCTCATGAGACGTGCTGGTCTGGTTCCTCTCGAATGGGAGGACATGTGGAGATTTTTAGAGACAGGGAACCTGTTGGTGTAAGTTTTTAGAAGGACTGGGTATGTGTGGTTTAAAAGGAAGCGGGTTTGGAGAATATTCAGGAGGGAACTTCTTGGGCTGAGGGGCAGCTTCTTCCTGATGTCATCCCTACCTATTTGATATTTCCCTCGTGAAGTTCTCTTTGGGGTATTGGGGAGAGGAGTGTAGGAACAATTGATTGTAGGTAATCCTAGAGATTTCTCTCATCCGGGCCTGTAGGAACTTGATAAAGAAAGGGGCAAGTATTTGGAGATCAGGAATGCAGAGATAAGGAGGGTTGTATAGCTGGGGTGAAAGTTCTTCCATGGTAAAGTTAGAGATATTCTTTCCTGGCAGCCCTGGAGAGAGTAGTTAGTTTGAGCTAAAAGAAATGTTTCATGTCCATTTGTAGGCTCTTCTTCAGCCAAGAAGACCCAGCAATCTTGTCCCCTTACTATGTGAAGGGTAAAAACACTGAGAAGCATTAAGAGGTGAATGCTATTCATTTTCCTAGTTCTTCAGGGATATGGGAGAGGTTTAGGGTTAGGGGACCTGTAGGGGTTGAAAGATAGGATTTAGGAGGTTTGCTGATATAGGGTTTCAGATTTTTCTGCTTCACGAGGGCAGATTTCAGGGTTGATGTGTAGGGTTAGGTAGATTTTCCAATTTTCTGATTGGTGAAGGTCTGTATGTGGTTCTGTAAGAAACTAGTGAACAAACGTAAGAGGCAGGGTCCAAAAGTTAGAAAAATAAATAGGACAGTGAGTGGACTAATGAAAGGCAATAGTCAAGATACCCAGTTTGTGTGAAACCAGATTTCATGTTTACAAATTCGCTGGGCTTCAGAGAAAGAGAGAGTAGGAATAAGACAGAGAAGTGGCCAGTCCCCCTGCCCCTAGACCTACTTTTGTAGAGATTTCTAAAGCAACAAGAAGAGGGATTACCTGTACAGCTCGTTTGGTCCTTAGATTGACGGGTAATGTACTAAGAATTGAAAGAGTCTCATGGGGTGGGATTAGGTTGATATTTGGGGTGAGATAGATTAGGGTACAGGTTTCTGTCTAATTAGTATGGAGACACAGATAGGTGTTGGTCCCACATGAGTAGAAAGTTCCTGATTTGGTGAGGTAGGTTGAGAGGTGCAGTGGGAGTTGTTAGGATCACAGTCTGTGGACCTGTCCATGTGAATGTCAGTCCTTGGATGATGTAATGCTGGAAGCGCCTCTTGGACAGTCTTTGAACAGTTTGCTGAGTGACCTGTAAATCCTGCAAATACTTAGGGAAAGGGTGGTTACATTTCTACACTTTGCCATTAGAATTTTTTTTTTTAATCTAAGTTTTTATTGCTGTTTCTTTCGGTTATTTTTTTTTTAATTTTATTTATTCACTTTAGAGAGGAGAGAGAGAGGGAGAGAGAGAGACAGAGAAAGGGGAGAGAGAGAGAGAGAGAGAGAGAGAGAGAGAGAGGAGAGAGAGATGGGGGGAGGAGCTGGAAGCATCAACTCCCATATGTACCTTGACCAGGCAAGCCCAGGGTTTCGAACCGGCAACCTCAGCATTTCCAGGTCGATGCTTTATCCACTGCGCCACCACAGGTCAGGCTGCCATTAGAATTTAAGTCCTAGTGACCACTGCTTCTACCTGGAATTAGCAGCAGGTCCCAGCCTATAATAGGCATGGGGCATTGAGATAAGAGGAACAAAGGAGATACTATACATTAAATAAAGTAACAAACTCAGACTGTCAATACCCACAGTAGAGATCTTCGAGGGATAAATAAAACTTAAATATTCAAGCGAGGCATAGTAGATGGCCCTTGTGTTTACAAGAAATGAGACCAGTTTATCTGCTACTTGGAAAAAATACCTTAGGTTCGTGAATGATGTCCTTGGGCCTTCAGTGGCAATTCCCAGCATGCTGGGCAAGGTCAGGTCACAGATAGCTGAAACAGGGTTAGAAGAGACTGAACCCTCCCTCCATGGAGCAAGGGGGCAGCTTACCTTCTCGTGTCCCTCTTTTCCACAGCAGAGGTGTGTCCCTTGATGGGGCTAGGAAGCCTGGCAGGCTTCAGTTCAATGGCCTTTTTTCTACTCTTGAAGTAGGGCCCTGATGGAATCCTATGAAGCCCTTTAGGGTGCTGGAGCCAAAAGCTGGTATTTCCTGACTTCTTTTGGGCCTTATTTGCCTTTTCTGTTACTTCCTTGGCCATTATAGACCTTAAAAGCCATGCTCAGAAGATCTCACTGAGGGGCTTGACAAAGAGAGCAAAATTGGGAATTCAGTATTTAAAGAAGCCTATTAGACCAAGGAAAGAAAAGATTTGATCTGTGATGATAGGTGGTTGGAGACTGTGGAGGGTCTGAGTTTGATCTAGGTTGCGACTTCAGGTGGTGGGTGTTAAGGCGATGCCTATATAGACTAGGGACTGAGAATAAAGTTGAGCCTTAGCAGAGAAGACAGGATACCACTTCATAGCGAGGAAGTTAAGAAGGATGGCGGTGTGTCTCCTTGAGGCAGACAGGGAGGGACTGCAGAGGAGTAGGTTATCTACATATTGTAAGAGAGTACTAGTTTTGAGATTGCACGCTGTTAAATCCTGAGCTAGTGCCTGCCGAAACAGGTGTGGGCTGTTTCTGATCCTCTGTGGTAAAATAGTCCATGTAAGTTGCTGGGCTGCATTAGTGTCTGGGTCAGTTTAAATAAAGGTAAACAGAAAGTAAGAGTCAGGGTGTAGAGGAATGGTAAAGAAGGCATTCTTGAGGTCTAGGATTGTAAATGAGTGGTGTTTGAGAAAATGTGTGACAGTAACTTGTAGAGATTAGGGACCACTTGATAGAGGGGAATTACTGCCTCATTGATTAGGAGTAAGGCTTGTACTAGGCAATAAGCCCCTGAAAGTTTTTGAACAGGAAGGGTGGGGGTATTGCAGGGAGAGTCCATGGGGATGAGTAAGCCTGGTTTAAGACGTGGGTAACTATTGGTTTAAGGCCTTAGAAACAGACAGTTACACATTAAACAAAGACTTCAGATACACATTATGAATTAAGGAATTTAAATGAAGCACGCTTTACTTGTTTCAATTCAAATTATACTAGAGATATTTTCTGACAAAGAGAAAAGACGGATTACTCACATAGCTTAATAGACAATTTTGTTTTTTTAAGCTTTTCAAGATGGCAGGGAGTTGCCAGCATAGAGGGGAGGAAGAGAGAAAGCAAATGGATGGACAGTGTGAGCAGCTGGATGGAAAGAAGGAGGGTCAGAATCTGCAGGAGGAGGAGGAGGAGGAGGAGGAGGAGGAGGAGGAGGAGGAGGAGGTTAAAGTATTGGTGTGGCGCCACATAGTCAGAGGAGTCAAAAGCAAGGGTCCCCAAACTTTTTACACAGGGGGCCAGTTCACTGTCCCTCAGACCATTGGAGGGCCACCACATACAGTGCTCCTCTCACTGACCACCAATAAAAGAGGTGCCCCTTCTGGAAGTGCAGTGGGTGGCCGGATAAATGGCCTCAGGGGGCCGCATGCGGCCCGCGGGCCGTAGTTTGGGGACGCCTGATAGAGCTTTGGGGAGAGGGGATGGGGCGAGGAGGAAAGAGGCACAGTCACAGTTTGTAAGGAGGGAGGAGGGGTTGGAGAAGAGACAGACAGAACTGCAGTTTGTAAGGAGGGATCAGAGAAGAGACAGGCACCGCAGCCAGAGCCACAGCTTCTAAGGAGGGGGGAGGAGATGAAGAACACAGTGGAGAAGGGAGAGGCCCCTGGCCAGCAGGGGAGGAGAAAGAGAGACTGGTGAATGAGAAAACAGGATTTAGTGAAGGGAGGGGGCTTTCTGGAGGGAAGAGACTCCAGCAAAAATGATTTGCTAAGGGACTAGAGAGGGGTCCCGAGAGAGAGGGATGCCCCTGGGGGTCAGGCAGGAGGGAGAGAGTTGGGAGTTCGTGGAGAAGGAAAGATTAGGAGCAGAGGTTTTTTTTTTTTTCTTTTCATTTTTCTGAAGCTGGAAACAGGGAGAGACAGTCTGACAGACTCCCGCATGCGCCCGACCGGGATCCACCCGGCACGCCCACCAGGGGCGAAGCTCTGCCCACCAGGGGGCGATGCTCTGCCTATCCTGGGCGTCGCCATGTTGCGACCAGAGCCACTCTAGCGCCTGAGGCAGAGGCCACAGAGCCATCCCCAGCGCCCGGGCCATCTTTGCTCCAATGGAGCCTCGGCTGCGGGAGGGGAAGAGAGAGACAGAGAGGAAAGCGCGGCGGAGGGGTGGAGAAGCAAATGGGCGCTTCTCCTGTGTGCCCTGGCCGGGAATCGAACCCGGGTCCTCCGCACGCTAGGCCGACGCTCTACCACTGAGCCAACCGGCCAGGGCAGGAGCAGAGGTTTTAGGTGAGGTTTCTTTGGCCAAAAATGGCCTGCGTGTAGAACAGAAGGCACAGAAATTAAGGACAGGAGAGAAGAGAGAAGAAAGCCTGCACGTAAGGAATTTCTGATGCCCTCCCCGTCCGGTGGCAGAAATTGTCAAGATTTCTTAGGATATTGTAATCGAATGTCCCGTTTTCAGGTCAATGGGAGCCATTGTCTAATTTGTACTGAGGCCATGCCATGTTACAGAAGAAAATGAGTTTTTTTGGCTTAAGGGCAGAGAGGCCTAACTTAGTGAGGTTTTTATGAGACATCCTAGAGGAGTCTGGTCGGAAGGCTTAGACCCTGAAGAGCCCATAGTGGAGATAGGTGAGCAAAGGGGGAGTCCCCGCCTTTTGTCACTGTCCCAAGAGGAGAGAATCTCCGTGTGGGAGAGTCGACCCTGATAGAGGTCATCACCACCTGTCAGGGAGCTCCGAGGACAAGAAGTCCGAGAGAGTGGAGAGGTTTGGCTAGGCGCATAGTCTTCTGTGCAGTCCACTGAGACTGAAAGTCAAACCCCTCAAAACGTGAGGCGTGTCAGAGAAAACCGTCCGATCAGAAGGGGTGTTTTTAGAGAGAAATTTAGAGGCCAACCGGGGAAGGGGAAGGGAGAAACTCCTTACCTTCTGGTCCAGCAGGGGTTCAGGACAGGGTTAGACTGCCGGCCAATCGACCTACAATTACACATCCAAACAGAATTGGGGAGTAAGCCTGGGATGAGCTGCCGTTGCCCATTGCTTCCCTGGTTGTAAGTTTGGACAGCAAAGAGGGATCGTCCAGGCAGTTAGTACCCTGACTGGGTTTCTGCACCAAATGTTGGAATCCATGGGAGTCCCAAAGACCAGAGTAACAGGCTTTATTGAAAGGAAGAAAGGAACCCTGCCGGGCACTTCTCCCGGAGAGAAGAGCCTTAGTCATTTTTTATTTTTAAAAAGAGAGATTTAGTGATTTTGGAGAGAGGAGAGAAAGAAAGGCTGAGGGGAAGAGCAGAAAGCATCAACTCACAGCTGCTTCCTGCACCTGCCTTGATCAGGTAAGCCAGGGGCCTCAAACCAGTGACCCCAGAATTCCAGGTCAATATTCTATCCATTGTACCACAAGTCAGGCCATTTAGTCTTATTTATAATGTCCCACTCCATTTATTGCCTCAGCAAGAAGCTTGAGAGTGACTCACTTTCTGTACCCAGTTGGCCATCCAGGCTGGGCAGATCCTCCTGCCTCCTTGTGCAGGTCCTTTGTCCCTCCAGAACTGCCCTGGACAGCCTCCCTGCTGTGCCTTCCTACTGCCAATCTGCCGGTTCTTCGGCCCTCTGCCTTCCGAGTGGCTGTGCTAGAGGCCAAATGCGTAGTCACTCTCCTACTCAAAGAGCTCCCACTGTCTCCGGTGTCTCCAGGAAAAGGTCTAGGCCCTTTTGAGCATCTTCAGCGTCCGTGCTAGCCTCCTTTCTCCTTACTTTTTACCTCCTCACATGCTTTCCTCTCTGCTCTGGGCACAAAGATACCTCATTCTACAAACACCACATTTTTTCATAGTCCCAGGTCTCTGCCTGCCTGTCCTCCATGGGACACATCTATTGATAGATGTGCTGGGTAATGCCTAATTCGAACGGTAGGACACTCTACCTCCCAGGGCATGACGGTGCTCCTATGACAGCCCTTATCACATTGAATTACTTATTCCTTGTCTTTCTTCCTCAAATCAGAGATAGCACCTACTCAGAATAAACACATGTTGAGACTGACCAGGCGGTGGCGCAGTGGATAGAGCGTCGGACTGGGATGCGGAAGACCCAGGTTCAAGACCCCGAGGTCACCAGCTTGAGCGCGGGCTCATCTGGTTTGAGCAAAAGCTCACCAGCTTGGACCCAAGGTCGCTGGCTCCAGCAAGGGGTTACTCGATCTGCTGAAGGCCCGCGGTCAAGGCACATATGAGAAAGCAATCAATGAACAACAAAGGTGTCAAAACAAGAAACAGATGATTGATGCTTCTCATCTCTCTCTGTTCCTGTCTGTCTGTCCCTGTCTATCCCTGCCTCTGACTCTTTCTCTGTAAAAAAACAAACAAAAAAAAAACACTAACAAAAAAAAACATGTTGAACAAAACATCAGAAAAATTAAAAATACTTTAAGGTTACTGTGCTCTTTCTCATAGAGTTGGAAGAACCTGCCAACTCAGAGAAAGCACAGATAAACATGCGTCCCAGCTCTGGTCAGATAGCTCAGTGGATTAGAGCATCATCCCAATTTGCCAGGGTTGTGGATTCAATCCCCGTTTGGGACACATGCAAGAGTCAGCCAATGAATGTATAAACAAGTGGAACACTGGATCAATATTTCTCTCTCCAAAATTAATACATTAAACCAGTGGTAGTCAACCTGGACCCTACCACCCACTAGTGGGTGTTCCAGCTTTCATGGTGGACGGTAGCAGAGCAACCAAAGTATAAATAAAAAGATAGATTTAACTATAGTAAGCTGTTTTATAGAAATTTATTCTGCCAAACTTAGCAAAAATTCGACATAAAGTACTTGGTAAGTAATTATTATTATATGCTTTAACTTGCTGTAACTCTGCTTTATAAATTTTATAAAGTAAAGTTACTTCCCTATTTTATAAATCACCATAACTGTGGAACCGGTGGGCGGTTAGAAAATTTTACTAACACAGATATAAAAGTAGGCAGTAGGTATAAAAAGGTTGACTACCCCTGCATTCAACTTTTTAAAAATGCTTTGAAACAGTTGGTATTTAAGTGTTTACAAACTGAAATTAATTTTTAATCAAGGTATTATTATTATATATATATATGCTTGTGAAAATACACACACACACACACACACACACACACACACACACGCCCCTCCCTAAGCCTCTCCATCCCTCTGAGGCAGCCACTTTAAACACTTCACTGTTTTCTTAGGCACTGACCATCATATTTCTAAATAATGTGCTTATGCTGCTATTTTTTGATTTGCTTGCTTGAGATGGTGCCTGCTGATTTCCGGTTATGGAAGCTGAGGGTCTGGCTTTCTTATGAAGCCTTCCTGCCCCTTCTGCACTCTCCCTCCTTAATGTGTTAAGCGTGCAGGACAACCTGGAAAACCCTCAATGCGCTCTCACAACCCTTTGAGAGGGGCATCTTCCCCTTTCCCACCGTTTGAGAGGTGAAGAACAGAAGCCCTGAGAGATTCAGGGACTTGTTCACAGGCACACAGCTCCAAACCCTGGATGTGAACCAGGTTCATTTGCTTCAAAGCTCCAGCTCCCTAGAACACTGACTCTTCTCTCCGGCCCCAAATCCATCCATTCCACTAAAGCAGGCTGAGTGATAACGATATTCTCCCCACATCATTCCTGGAGGAAGAGTTAAAAGGAGAGAAGGAAATAAAAAAAGAGGAAAGGAGGGCCTGACCAGTGGTGGTGTAGTGGGTAAAGCGTCTACTTGGAACACTGAGGTCGCGTTCAAAACCCTGGGCTTGCCTGGTCAAGGCACATATGGGAGTTGATGCTTCCTGCTCCTCTCCCCTTCTCTCTCTCTAAAAATGAATAAATCTTAAAAAAATCCCACAAAAACCCAGACACAAATGTATAAATACTGCACAATCCCATTTATATGAGGTCCCTAGAAGAGTCAAATTAAGAGACTGAAAGAGAAGGGTGGGTGCCAGGGGTGGGCAAGGGGCAATGGGGACAAAGTGTACAAAGTTTCAATTTAGGATAAGAAAAAAGTTCTGGAGATGGATGGTTGTATAACAATGTGAATGAGCTTAACACCACTGACCTGTATTCTTACAAATGGTTAAAATGGTAAATTTTATGTTATGTCAGTTTTACCACACACACAAAAAATTTTTTGTAGCCTTAAAAACAAAAAACCGTGGCACTGAGAATAACAGTGACAATGCTATCAGCAGTCCCATTTCACAGATGTGGAAAAAGGTTCGAGAGGGAAGCCACCGGACTGACATTTCCTGGCTTATGAGTTTACAGCTGAAACCTAGGTTAGAGGCTCTGGGCCTCACTTGTGGCAAAGGCTGGATCTAGCTTTCTCTGTGGCATAGTCACACACTTATTAGCAGAACTTTTTTTCCTTACCTTTTTAAGAGTCTTATATTTGATGGTGTCTTAAATTCAACAAAAATTCATCCAGCGTTCTCTTCACATAAAGTAGGAGGCATTTTATCCACGTCAATTTATTTCATCCTCACCATAGCCCTGACTCCCTCCTTCACCTCCTTGGGGTTCCTGCTTAAACATCATCTCAGAAGGCCTTCACTGACCCAGCCCCCAAAACATCATCACTTCTCCCTACACAACCTAGTTTCTCTCCTTAGCCCATCACCTCCTGACATACCTATATATTTGTCTTATTCTGCGTCATTCCCCCACTAGCATATCAACTCCCCTAAGGGATTTTGTCTGTTTTGCTCCCTGCCGCCATCCCAGGGCTGGCACTATGTCTGAGACACAGTAGGTGCTCAGTAAAACATCTGAACAACCCTAGGAAATGGAGGTGCTGGCTTTCACACCTGGCGCTTTGACTCCTGTCTCAGTTTAAATCCGGACTACCCCAAATCCTGCTCACGAACACTCAGAATTGGGCCTGGCGCTCCAAGCTCCTGTATTTACCACTAAAATCCTGGAGGTGGCTGCCGTCCTAAAGCCCATATTACGGGTAGAGAAACTGAGGCTCAGAGTGAGCAGAGCCTGCCTGTTATTCCCATGGGAAACAGGCCAAGGGTAGGGAGCACCCGGGAGGGAGGGAGTTTCGAGGCCGGCGTGGCCGGACCCTCCGATCACAAAGGCCTGGGTCCCGGACGCGCCCCCGCGCTGGCCTCGATCCCCACCTTGCAGCTGGCGCTCGGCGCCGTCTTGTGTCTCCAGCAGCCGCTCCGTCATCTGACCGTAGCGCCTAAGCAACCGCCGCTGCTGCGCCTCGGCGTGGTTGGCGCCCAGCAGACTCAGCAGACCCTGGCACAACTCTTCCATGTCGCGAAAAGCCGCCATGACTACACAAACGCCAAATTTAATTCCGCGCAAATTTAACTGCTTGTGTAGCCCGCCCCTTTCTGAAGGGCCCATTTACATTGGCTTGATTCTCCGTCAGTCACTAGCAAATGGGGGACGGCCCCTTGTGACCTGGCCTAATACGCCTGCGCTGGGATCCTCTATCAGTCATCAACAATGACCAATCAGCGGATGGGGAGGAGGTTGCCTCCGTGATTTCTGCCTGATACGCTTGCGCAGGCTGGAAAGCCGCTGCAACAGGTTAAAGCTGTTTGTTTTTTTTAGATGGAGCTCTTGCTGCATGCAGGGCAGGTTTCGATGGGCGAAGCAGTAAACTTCTTCTAGTGGAGCTGAGGTTCTGCAGTATGCGTGATTCTGTAAGAGACTGCATAACAAGATGGAGTCTATAATCCCAGTTTTGCCACTTATTCTTGTAGCTGGGTTACCTTGAACAGGATCTTTTTAGAAGGAGAACCTGATATGAAGGCAATAAAGCAGGGTCATAGGATTGTCGCTAGATTTGGGGTGGGGGAGGGAGGTGACTTTAGGTCGTATGATCAAGCCCTGGTGGGGTAGCTTAGTAGAGCATGGTTCCAACATGGCAAGGTTGCAGGTTTTGGTCCTGCTCAGGGCACATACAGGAATCAAGCAATGAATGCATAAATAAGTGGAACAACAAATCGATGTTTCTCTCTCGCACTCTTTCTCTAAAATCAATAAAATGGAAGAAAAATAAAAGAAGCTTGTCCTGGCCAGATAGCTCTGTTGGTTAGAGCATTGTCCTGAAGCAGAGGTTACTGGTTTGATCCCCATTCAGGGCACATACAGGAGCAGCTCAATGTTCCTGTCTCTGTCTCTCTCTCCCTCCCTCCTTTCCTCTCTCACTAAAATTAAGTAAATAAATAAAAGTGATAGATACGTGAATTCCAAACTGCCCTCGTGATGTTCCGCTTATCTGTCAGACCTCACCCTTACTGGACTATTGCCCCTGAGACAGAGGAATTCCAAGAAGCTGGCAAGCCCCCCAAGGAGGAGCACTCCAGACATACCAGGACTTTTGCCTCAGTATCCCCTCAGGCTCTCCCAAACACTATGTAACTCGCCCCTAGTCTGTAACTGGTATGCTCTTCTTCCTGGGAGAAGTGCCTGGCAGGGTTCCGAATCCTTTCAATAAAGCCTGTTACTCTGGTCTTTCGGACTCCCACGGATTCCAACATTTGGTGCCGAAACCCAGGACAGGGTACTAACTGCCTGGACGATCCCTCTTTGCTGTCCAAACTTACAACCAGAAAAGCAATGGGCAGCGGCAGCTCGTCCTGGGCTTACTCCCTGATTCTGTTTGGACGTGTAATTGTAGGTCGATTGGCCAGCAGTCTAACCCTGTCCCGAACCCCTGCTGGAACAGAAAGGTAAGGACTTTCTCCCTCCCCTTCCCCGGTTAGCCTCCAAATTTCTCTCTAAAAACACCCCTTCTTGGGCCCTGGCTGGTTGGCTCAGCGGTAGAGTGTCGGCCTGGCGTGCAGGAGTCCCGGGTTCGATTCCTGGCCAGGGCACACAGGAGAGGCGCCCATCTGCTTCTCCACCCCTCCCCCTCTCCTTCCTCTCTGTCTCTCTCTTCCCCTCCCGCAGCTGAGGCTCCATTGGAGCAAAGATGACCCAGGCGCTGAGGATGGCTCTGTGGCCTCTGCCTCAGGCACTAGAATGGCTCTGGATGCTACAGAGCGACGCCCCAGAGGGGCAGAGCATCGCCCCCTGGTGGGCATGCCGGGTGGATCCTGGTCGGGTGCATGCGGGAGTCTGTCTGACTGCCTCCCCGTTTCCAGCTTTGGAAAAATGAAAAACAAAACAAAACAAAAAAAACACACCCCTTCCTGGTTGGACAGTTTTGACTTCGGACCCCATATCTACGAGTGGTCTGCCTCTACTCTTTTATGAACTTCTACGAAAGTCTAGGTGCACCTAGCGAGGCCCCTCTCCTACACCCGAGATCTCAGCCTTGGGGTGATGACCTCTTGTCTGAGACTCTCTTTCTACAGAGATTTTCTCCTCTCTGAACTGTGACTGAAGGCGGGGTCGCCCCCTTCTCTCACCAGTCTCCTCTACTGTGGGCTCCTCTCAGTTCAAACTGTCCGGCCAGACTCCCCTCGGCTGTGTCCTCAAAAATCTTGCCAAACTTGGCCTGACCTCAAACCAAAAAAACTCATCTTCCTCGGTAATACAGCCTGGCCTCAATATAAATTAGACAACGACTCCCACTGGCCAGAGAATGGAACCGTTGATTACAATATTTTAAGAGATCTTTACAACTTCTGCCACCAGCCACCAGACGGGGAGGACATCAGAGATTCCTTACGTATGCAGGCCTTTTCTTCTCCCTTCTCTCCTGTCCTTAATTTCTGTACTGCTTGTTCTACATGCAGGCCATTTTTGGCCAGAGAAACCTCCACTCCTAATCTGTTCTCCACGGATTCTCAACTCTCTCTTTCTCCTCCCCTGCTGGCCAGGGGCCCCTCCCTTCTCCACTGTGTTCTTAAATCCCTCCTCCCTCCTTAAAAGCTGTGTCTCCTGCTGCAGTGCCTGTCTCTCTTCTTAGACCCCTCCCTACTGGCTTCAGCTGTATTTTACCCATTTCCCTCTCCCCACCAGCTTCCGCTACAGCTATGCCCTTCTCCCCCTCGTCCTCTCCCCTCTCCTCAGAGCTCTAGCACTTTAACCTCCCCCTCCTCCTGCAGATTCTGACTCTCTTTCCATACAGCTGTTCACGCTGTCCATCTGTCTGCTTTCTCCCTTCCTCCCCTCTATGCTGGCAACTCCCTGCCATTTCAAAAATCTTTAAAAAGCAGAATTGTATATTAAGCTATGTGAGTAAGTAATCCGTCTTGTCTCTGTGAGAAAATATCTCTAGTATAATTTGAATTGAAACAAGTAAAGCGCGCTCATTTAAATTCCTTAATTCATAACTTTTATGTAAAGTCTTTGTTTAATATGTAACTGTGTCTGTTTCTAAGGCCTTAAACCAATAATTACCCGCCTCTTAAACCAGGCTTACTCATCCCCATGGACTCTTCCTGCAATACCCCCATCCTTCCTGTTTGAAAACCTTCAGGGGCTTATCGCCTCGTACAAGACTTACAACTAGGCCTGACCTGTGGTGGCGCAGTGGATAAAGCGTCTACCTGGAAGTGCTGAGGTCGCCGGTTCGAAACTCTGGGCTTGCCTGGTCAAGGCACATATGGGAGTTGATGCTTCCAGCTCCTCCCCCCTCCTCTCTCTCTCCCTCTCTGTCTCTCTCTCTCCCTCTCTCTCTCCTCTCTAAAAATGAATAAATTAAATTAAAAAAAAAAAAAAAAGACACCACTTTAAAAAAAAAAAAAAAGACAACTAATCAATGAGGCTGTAATTCCCCTCCATCCAGTAGTCCCTAATCTCTACAGGTCCTAGACCTCAAGAATGCCTTCTTTACCATTCTTTTACACCCTGACTTTTACTTTCTGTTTACCTTTATCCGGACACTAATACAGCCCAGCAATTTACATGGACTGTCTTACCCCAGGGGATCAAAAACAGCTCACACCTGTTTGGGCAGGCACTTGTCGGGAGCCGATCCACTAATGCTGGCTAACTAGGTCACAGCAGAAGAAGATCCACAACTGCTGGTTGACAAAGTCACAGCAAAAGAAGATAGAGTCACCGCAGTAAAGACCAACAGCTGCGGGTTGACAAAGTCACCGCAAGGAAAGGCACGATACTTCCCCCTTTAACTTTTTAAATTAATCTGGCCTTATATCCCCCCTTTTTTCTGGGTGTGTGCTATTAATTATGGCACAGGGATAATAGTACCGTGCTTTCCCTGTAGATTCATAGTGATTTCTTTGGAAATGAGACAGAGGGTGTGAGTTCCACAGAAAAGCCTGTAAGCCCCTTGAACTGGGCTCATAGACATAAGAGGCTGGCTATGATATCCCTCATAAAGGGTTAAGTTTGTAGGAGAACTCCTTCTTAATCATGTTAGAAAGAATAGATTGTGACTTGTGACTAGATAGGAGGCAGTGGCTGTGCACAGAGCACCTCTCGGCCTTCACTTAATTCAACATTTTTCCTCCTAGCCTTTTCATGTAATAGAGTAAAGAAACATTCCTTTCTTCTTGCTTATTTGATCTGCAGATAGTGATACACTCTGAGAAGAATAGAGGTAGAACTTAACTAGTGTTTAAATATAATAAATAAGTAATATTTGACTAGACAATAGTATCTTAGGTAAGGTATAATAGAATGGCCCATTGTGTGGCCTAGGATGAAAGCGCAGTCAGCAAGAAAAGAGTGTTTTACTAAGAGAATTGTCTTTTGACTAAAGGCAATTGCTAGGCTTTCTCAATGAGATGTTCTCATAAGATTTACATACTTTCCAAAATTCTTTAATAATGAGAGAAATGTAGGGAAATCCATAGAAGTAATAACAATTAATGTCTTATGTTGCTACTAGGCTATCTTGCAAGTGCACTCTGTATATCTTTGGGTGAAAGCTATTCTTAATGTTCTGTCAATTTCTTTATAGGCAAGCCTTTTAGAATCTTGTGAAAAAAAAAAGTAGGACACTGCTTAAACTCAAAGCTATTTATCTGAGCAAACGGTTGTCCATTGTTAGTCCTTAATAATCTCGTCTGCTAATCTCTCTCTGCCCCTTAACTCACAACAGCAGTAAAGTTAGTTAACTATTAGTACTAATACCTTAAAAGCTTTTACCGATGTTGTTATCACTATTCAAGTTATTTTGTATTTTGAATGATTTGCTACCTGGTTTGTAATTTATAGATATAAATTAACTGTTATCCAGAAACATGTAAACATAGTGAAACAGAAGCAATGATTAACACCATGTAATTGTAACTCAGTGTGTGTGTATAAAAAGGGAGCTATACTAGCATTGAGCAGAGATGCCTGGCAGTAAATGCTAACTAGAGAATAAAGAGAAAGAAAAGAATTCGGCTCTCTCACTCGATTTCGCCGACGCCGTCTCTTCCTGTGGGACCCCTGGATCCCCCCCGGGGCTGGACCCCGGCAGGCACTAGCTCAGGATTCAGTAGCATGCAATCTCAAAACCAGTACTCTCTTACAATATGTAAATAACCTACTCCTCTGCAGCCCCTCCCTGCCTGCCTCAAGGAGACACACCGCCACCCTTCTTAACTTCCTCGTTATAAAGGGATATCATATCTTCTCTGTTAAGGCTCAACTTCATTCTCAGTCCGTAGTCTATCTGGGCATCGCCTTAACCCCCACCACCTGAAGTCTCACCCTAGATTGAACTCAGACCCTCTGCAGTCTCCAACCACCTACCACCACATATTAAATCCTTTCTCTCCTCAGTCTAATAGGCTTCTTTAAACACTGAATTCCCAATTTTGCTCTCTTAGTCAAACCCCTCAGTGAGATCTTCTGAGCATGGCTTTTAAGGTCTATAATGACCAAGGAAGTAACAGAAAAGGCAAATAAGGCCCAAAAGAAGTCAGGAAATACCAGCTTTTGGCATACACTCTTAAAGGCTCCAGTGCCGTAAAGGGCTTCATAGGATTCCATCAGGGCCCTGCTCCAGAGTGGAAAAAAGGTCACTGAACTGAAGCCTGCCAGGCTTCCCGGCCCCATCAAGGGACACACCTATGCTGTGGAAAGAGGGACATGAGAAGAGTAAGCTGCCCCCTTGCTCCATAGAGGGAGGGTTCAGTCTCTTCTAGCCCTGCTCCAGCTACCTGTGACCTGACCTTGCCCAGCATGCTGGGAATTGCCACTGAAGGCCCAAGGACATCGTTCATGAACCTAAGGTATTTTTTCCAAGTAGCAGATAAACTGATCTCATTTCTTGTAAACACAAGGGCCATCTACTATGCCTTGCCTGAATATTTAAGTTTTATTTATCCCTTGAAGATCTCTACTGTGGGTATTGACAGTCTGATTTTGTTGCTTTAATTAATGTATAGTATCTCCTTTATTCCTTTTGTCTCAATACCCCATGCCTATTGTAGGCTGGGACCTGCTGCTAATTCCAGCTAGAAGCAGTGGTCACTAGAACTTAAACTCTAACTGCAAAGTGTAGAAATGTAACCACCCTTTCCCTAAGTACTTGCAGGATTTACAGGTTACTCAGCAAACTGTTCAGAGACTGTCCAAGAGGTGCTTTCAGCATTACATCACCCAAGGACTGACTTTCACAGGGACAGGTCCACACACCGTGATCCTGACAACTCCCACTGCTGCTAAGGGCGACTCTTTCCTCCATCTGGACCAGCTGGAGCTCAGAAACAGAGAAATGAAACCGACCCCTTGTCCTTCTATTCTCTATTCACCTCTCATCCTGTATCAACCAATCAGGGGCTTTCTACTCATGTAAGAACAACACCTACATGTGTCTCCTGACTAATTGGACAAAAACCTGTACCCTAATCTATCTATCTCATCCCAAATATCAACGTAATCCCACCCCATGAGCCTCTTTCAATTCCTAGTACAGTACCCATCAATCTAAGAACCAAACGAGCTATACAGGTAATCCCTCTTCTTGTTGCTTTAGGAATCTCTACAGAAGTAGGTCTAGGGGCAGGAGGACTGGCCACTTCCCTGTTTTATTCCTACTCTCTCTTTCTCTGAAGCCCAGCGAATTTGTAAACATGAAATCTGGTTTCACACAAACTGGGTATCTTGACTATTGCCTTTCATTAGTCCACTCACTCTCCTATTTATTTTTCTAACTTTTGGACCCTGCCTCTTACGTTTGTTCACTAGTTTCTTACAGAACCATATGCAGACCTTTGCCAATCAGAAAATTGGAAAAATCTACCTAACCCTACACACCAACCCTGAAACCTGCCCTTCCGAAACAGAAAAATCTGAAACCCTATATCAGCAAACCTCCTAAATCCTATCTTTCAAACCCTACAGGCCCCCTAACCCTAAAGCTCTCCTGTATCCCTGAAGAACTAGGAGAATGAATAGCATTCACCTCTTAATGCTTCTCAGTGTTTTTACCCTTCACATAGTAAGGGGACAAGATTGCTGGGTCTTCTTGGCTGAAGAAGAGCCTACAAATGGACATGAAACATTTCTTTTAGCTCAAGCTAATTGCTCTCTCCAGGGCTGCCAGGAAAGAATATCTCCAACTTTAGCATGGAGGAACTTTCACCCTCTCCACCCCCCACCCCCCCACAATACAACCCTCCTTATCTCTGCATTCCTGATCTCCAAATACTTGCCCCTTTCTTTATCAAGTTCCTACAGGCCCGGATGAGAGAAATCTCTAGGATTACCTACAACCAAATGCTCCTACACTCCTATTCCCCAATACCCCAAGGAGAACTTCACGAGGGAAATATCAAATAGGTAGGGATGACATCAGGAAGAAGCTGCCCTTCAGCCTGAGAAGTTCCCTCCTGAATGTTCTCCAAACCCCCTTCCTTTTAAACCACACATATTCAGTCCTTCTAAAAACTTACACCAACAGGTTCCCTGTCTCTAAAAATCTCCACATGTCCTCCCATTCGAGAGGAACCAGACTAGCACATCTCATGAGGCTCATCCAGGAGACCATGTATCACCATATCACTCTGTCCACTCGGCACTCACAGCAAGCAATGTACAATTATTACCTCGCAAAATTTTTTTACTTCCTCACTCAGGTTTTCGGAAACATTGCCTGGTTCAGACCTTACAGCATGGAAATTGATGACATCCTTAACTGGATGAGGGACTTGGCTTGGCAAGGTTCCCTTCTTGAGTTCTCTCCAGAAGCAATAATTTTCCAGTTTTTTCTCCTCATCACCCCTCACTGTATATTATAAAATTAATAACTGCCTTTTTTTTATATGTAACCACACAGTTGAGAAATGATAGATCCGTGAATTCCAAACTGCCCTCATGATGTTCCGCTTATCTGTCAGACCTCACACTTACTGGACTCCTGTGTGCCCTGGCCAGGAATCGAACCCGGGACTCCTGCACGCCAGGCTGATGCTCTACCACTGAGCCAACCAGCCAGGGTCCTTGTTTACAAGAAATGAGATCATTGCTCCTGAGACAGAGGAATTCCAAGAAGCTGGCAAGCCCCCCAAGGAGGAGCACTCCGGACACACCAGAACTTTTGCCTCAGTATCCCCTCAGGCTCTCCCAAACACTATGTAACTCGCCCCTAGTCTGTAACTGATGTGCTCTTCTCCTGGGAGAAATGCCTGGCAGGGTTCCTTTCTTCCTTTCAATAAAGCCTTTTACTCTGGTCTTTCAGACTCCCACGGATTCCAACAAAAAGAAGCTCCCAGCCTTTGTCTCATGGACCAGCTAAAAGATGTAGAAGTCATGACACTTGACTTGTTTCCTGCAGAAATACTGGTGTCTGGGCACAGAGCCTGATCCCCAGTTAGCACTCAAGGCCAGTGTTGCTCACTCTCCTAATGGCTGAGCATTGGATGCTGACATTGTTCTGTCACAATCAGCTGTGTGCCCTTGGTGACTGGGGCTTACCTTCTTGCATAAAGGCAGTGGGGTGGATTACTTAATAAAGCAGAGTGAACTAAAGAGGAGATAAGACCTTGGGTTCAGTTTCTACCTCTGCCAAGTGACCTTGGCAAGTTTTAATTCTTTCTAAACCATGGGCTAATGATAGCTCCCTTATCAGTTGGGGGTGGGTATATGAGATAAGCTATTCAAGATTGCACAACCATAGCCTGATGGATATAAATGCTCCAGTCAAAAAGGGTCACTCGGCCTTGGCCGGTTGGTTCAGTGGTAGAGCGTTGGCCTGGCATGCAGGAGTCCCTGGTTCGATTCCCGGCCAGGGCACACAGGAGAAGCGCCCATCTGCTTCTCCACCCCTCCCCCTCTCCTTCCTCTCTCTCTCTCTTCCCCTCCCACCACCGAGGCTCCATTGGAGCAAAGTTGGCCCAGGTGCTGAGGATGGCTCCATGGCCTCTGCCTCAGGTGCTAGAATGGCTCTGGTCACAACAGAGCAACGCCCCAGATGGGCCTAGAGCATCACCCCCTGGTGAGCATGCCGGGTGGATCTGGGTCGGACGCATGCGGGAGTCTGACTGCCTCCCCGTTTCCAACATCAGAAAAATACAAAAATAAAAAATAAAAAGGGTCACTCACCTCCCTTCCAAAAAGCAAAGCTAGAACCACTTCACAGCCATTAGGATGGCTACTATTAAAAAATTTTAAAAACCCCAGAAAATAACAAGTGTTGGCAAGGATGTGGAGGAGTTGGAGCCCTTGTGCATTGTTGGTGGGAATATAAAATGGTACAGCCAATATGTAAAACAATATATGGTTCCTCAAAAACTTAAAAAGAAATATATCACCTAGCAATTCCACTTCTAGGTATATACTCCCCAAATTGAAAGCTGGAAGTTGAAGAGATATCTGTATACCCAGCATTACTGACAGTAAACAAAAAAGGTAGAAACAACCCCGATGTGCATTGTTGGATGAATGGAGAAACAAAATGTGGTATAGACTATGGACTATTTATTCAGTCTTAAAACGGAAGGAAATTCTACCACATGCCACATGAATGAATCTTAAGGATAATATGCTAAGTGAAGTAAGCCAGACACAAAGGACAAATACTGTTTGGTCCTTAGAGTAGGCAAATTCAGAGACAGAAAGAATGGTGCCAGAAGCTGGAGGTGGGGGATGAAGAGTTCATGTTTAATTGGGACAGTTTCATTTTGGGAAGACGAAGAGATGGTGGTGATGATGCACAGCAATGTGAGTGTACTTAATGCTACCAAACTGGACACTTAAAAAATGGTTTAGGCCCTGGCCGGTTGATCAGTGGTAGAGCGTCGGCCTGGTGTGCGGGGGACCCGGGATCGATTCCTGGCCAGGGCACATAGGGGAGGCGCCCATTTGCTTCTCCACCCCCCTCTTCCTCTCTGTCTCTCTCTTCCCCTCCCGCAGCCGAGGCTCCATTGGAGCAAAGATGGCCCGGGCACTGGGGATGGCTCCTTGGCCTCTGCCCCAGGCGCTAGAGTGGCTCTGGTCGCAGCAGAGCGACCCCATGGAGGGGCAGAGCATCGCCCCCGGTGGGCGTGCCGGGTGGATCCCGGTCGGTCGCATGCGGGAGTCTGTCTTACTGTCTCTCCCCGTTTCCAGCTTCAGAAAAATACAAAAAAAAAAAAAAAAAAAAAGGTTTAGATGGTAAATGTTATGTATATTTTACAATTAAAAGAAATTGGATAGTGAAAAAAAAATTGGATAGTGGTGGGGAATGGGTTATTAAGCATTAGCTGAACAAAATTAACAAAGAGGACAAAATGGTCCCGGGCAATTACTTATGAAAAACAATTTTTAAAAAAAAATTTCGGCTTGACCTGTGGTGGCGCAGTGGGTAAAGCATTCAAACTGTAATGCTTGGCTTGCCCAGTCAAGGCACATATGGGAGCTGATACTTCCTACTCCTCCCCACCCCCCTTTCTCTCTCTCTCTCTCTATTTATTTTATTATTATTATTATTATTATTATTTTTTTTTTTTACAGAGACAGAGAGTGAGTCAGAGAGAGGGATAGACAGGGACAGACAGACAGGAACAGTGAGAGATGAAAAGCATCAATCATTAGTTTTTCATTGCGCGTTGCAACACTTTAGTTGTTCACTGATTGCTCTCTCATATGTGCCTTGACCGCAGGCCTTCAGCAGACCGAGTAACCCCTTGCTGGAGCCAGCGACCTTGGGTTCAAGCTGGTAGGATTATGCTCAAACCAGATGAGCCCACGCTCAAGCTGGTGACCTCAGGGTCTCGAACCTGGGTCTTCCGCATCCCAGTCCAACGCTCTATCCACTGCGGCACCACCTGGTCAGGCTCTCTCTCTCTCTCTCTTTAAAAATCAATAAACACAATCTATTTAAAAAAAACTTTTTTTTCCACCTGGCGCAGTGGATAGAACATTGGACTAGAATGCGGAGGACCCAGGTTCAAGATCCCGAAGTCGCTACTTGAGCGCAGGCTCATCTGGTTTGAGCAAGGCTCACCAGCTTGGACCCAAGGTCGCTGGCTTGAGCAAGGGTTACTCTGTCTGCTGTAGCCCCCGGTCAAAGCACATATGAGAAAGCAATCAATGAACATGAACAAGTAAGGTGTCGCAATGAAAAACTGATGATTGATGCTTCTCATCTCTCTATGTTCTGGTCTGTCTGTCCCTATCTATGACTCTCTCTGTCTCTGTAAAAATAAAAATTTAAAAATAAAAATAATAATAATTTTTTTTTTCCAAAGGCCCCTTCTTGGCTCATAAACCCCTCTGAAAAACTGACAAGTGTAATAGACTTTCTGCTTGGAAATGCACAACTTTGCATAAACTCCTGTGACTTCCTAAAACCTCTGCAAGCCACCCATCATCTGGTTGAACAATCCAGAGGTAAAACAGAGGAAATGAGAAGTCAGGGGAGCAGCAATCATGAGTCATCAATCACCTTTGGATGGAGAGAGAGGAAGGGGCCTGGGAACAGGGGGCCAGCCCAGGATGCTCCAGTTCCTGTCCTATGCTAGAGACATGAGGATGTTCAGTTTGTGAAAAACCATGGAGCTGTACATTTTTTACATGACTTATGCACAAAAGTGCATATTATATCTCAAAAAATAAAACAGCAAAACATTTTAAGAAAGATCCAACATATTAGAAAAAAGTTTGGCAAGAGATACTCTCGCCTGACCAGGTGGTGGCGCAGTGGATAGAGCATCAGACTGGGATGCAGAGGACCCAGGTTCAAGACCCCGAGGTTGCCAGCTTGAGCGCAGGCTCATCTGGTTTGAGCAAAAGCCCACCAGCTTGAACCCAAGGTCGCTGGCTCCAGCAAGGGGTTACTCGGTCTGCTGAAGGCCCGTGGTCAAGTCACATATAAGAAAGCAATCAATAAACAACTAAGGTGTTGCAACGCGCAATGAAAAACTAATGATTGTTGCTTCTCATCTCTCTCCGTTCCTGTCTGTCTGTTCCTGTCTATCCCTCTCTCTGACTCACTCTCTGTCTCTGTAAAAAATAAATAAAAAAAAAGAGATACTCTCAAGCGGTTGACAGTGGAGGGTGTTTAAATGGGACCATGGCACCCTCTACTATGCCAATCATTTCTGTATTGTTTGAATTTTGCCTTTTACAATTGCTATAAATTATTGTGTCACAAGGAAAAAGCAGTATGTAAAGATTTTGTTTAAGGTCTGCACTATAGCTGGGTTAGAACTTTCTGGCACAAAGGCAATGCTTTTCTCTCTCTGGAGCCCAATAGCCACCAGCCCCATATTAATTATACCAGGCACAAGTTAATTATAATTAACTTACATTTAAATGGAACAGCCATATGTGGCTAATGGTTACATTATGGGACCGGGCTAGGATAGAGCATAAGAGACTTTATTATAATAGTCTTGTCACTTTTCTTTGAACACAGCTTTGAACACTGTTCAAAATAAGTAAATTCTAGCCTAATCAGGTGGTGGTGCAGTTGTTAGAATGTTGGGTTGGGACATGGACAGCCCAGGTTCAAAACCCCAAGGTTGCCAGCTTGAGCACAGGCTCACCAGCTTGAGTGAGGGGTCTCTAGCTTGAGCATGGGATCATAGACATGACTCCAAGGTCACTGGCTTGAGCAAAGGGTCACTAGCTCTGGTGCAGCCCCCTAGTCAAGGCACAGATGAAAAAGCAATCACTGAACAACTAAGGAGCTGCAATGAAGAATTGATGCTTCTCATCTCTCTCCCTTCCTGTCTGTCTGTCCCTATCTGTCCCTCTCTCTGATTCTCTCTCTGTCTGTCAAAAAAAAAGTAAATTCTAAAAAAGGTACCGATTTTAAAGCTTAAAGAGGACTATACTGAAACAAAGATCAGACAGATGTTGACATTATCATAAAGTAGCTTTATTAAATTCCTTTACTGCCTAAAAAATGATTACAAAAAGGAATACTTCATTTAAATGTAATACTGTCTTTATGGACGTACCGTGGTTGGAAAGTAAAGTTAAAGGTCATGAATACACATGAGAAGAGAATGGGGACAAAGGCTGGGCCCCTGCAGCCTACACACCAAGCCCAGTGGGTACCAGGAGAGAGGGGGACACAGGGACAAATATGGATGTACTGAGGTGTGTGTGTGCAGGGGTCAATGAGCTGCTTCTAGAAGCTTAAAATAAACACAGAGCCTGGCTCTGGGCCAGGATATACGGGCACATAACTCTTTACCACTTCTCAGAGCTGCCCGAAGCTGCAGCCTTCCATCGGATACCAGTGGTCACCCTCACGCAGCTTTGGTTTTGTTTTTTTCTCCAACTTACACACACACAAACTCTCTCTCTCTCTCTCTCTCTCTCTGTCTGGGCTGCCTCCCTCCTTTGACCATCCAAGCTCTTTTGATCCCTTCGATCCAAATCAAAGCAAGCCAGATTCCATCAAGCCAAGAAAGCCACTTCTGTCAGAGGAAAGCCAGCCTTTCACTCTGTTGAATGGCCCTGTGAGCAGAGGGCCTGCTCTCTCCCCCTGTGGTCAACCCTGGCAGCCCGGCCCAGAACTGGACAAGGAAGGCGGGACACCCAGTAGCTAGGGGTCTTATACTCTTGTCACAAAGGCACTTGTGGAGGATCGGAACCTAGCCCCTTTCCTTTTTTGGTTAACAAAAGGAAAGAACAGGAAAGAATACTATGTTGAGATTCTGGGGACAAAACAGGCCATTAAGGAAACTGTGAGTGTCTGGCGAGCCCCATTTCCAGCAGGCTTTGTTCCAGGCAGCTCCGGAAAGCCTGTAGGTTAAAAAAAAAAACCCAGCTGGCCCCCCTTGTTTGGTTTTCAGCAAAGCCCTGCCTCTTTAGGTTTGTGCTGGGAGCCCTCCGGGGGCAGCCAACTTTTAATCGAGCACACATGGGGTTTCTGGAGCCGGCCCCATGCTCTGCCAACAAGTACATGGCCTGTTTTCTTTCCTTTGAAGAGAGAAATTCTGGAGTCTGGGGAGGATCAGGACAACCAGTAACCCCGGTTCTAAGCCCAAGGACTCAGCAGCCGCTCTGGGAACAAGATTCATTTTCTGTGTCTCTAGGTCTGAAGGATTTTCTAGGAAAATTAATATTTGCTGGGGCCTCCATATGGGAAGGGTTCAGATTTCGGGGCAACTTCTTGAACTACTTACAC
Organism: Saccopteryx leptura; assembly: GCF_036850995.1. NCBI lineage: Eukaryota > Metazoa > Chordata > Mammalia > Chiroptera > Emballonuridae > Saccopteryx > Saccopteryx leptura. The sequence continues at coordinate 251,219,629 of NC_089503.1, read as the reverse complement.
ATCTCAGCTGCTGGGTCTTGAGCCATCGCCCCTCCCCGTACTTGAATGGGGGTGACACTTGGCAGAGGCAGTGAGAAAGCAGAAGAAAGGACTAAATTTCCTACTCCAGGTGACAAGGACAGAATCCATTTTGTGAAGAGATCAAAATTCCCCCAAGAAAGCTGTCTGGAGGGAGGGGGGGGGCATAAACACTATTACATACCAGACAATTAAATGTGGGGGGTAGGGGGGAGTTAAGCCACTCCAGATGCCACCCGTGCAAAATGACATTCAGGATTAAAATGAAAATATGCAATTCCAGTGACTTTCAAATCGGGCAACAAATATCCCCCGCCCCCGACGATGATTCAAAAATACAGTATTTTTTCCTCTCCTTCTCCTCCAGTCATCGTTGCCAGTAGATTGTTCTCAGTGTTCTTCATAAACCCACGCCCGAGCACCAGCCACTGGTGCCAATTTCTATGAGAACGTAGCTTTGGTCTGCACTGTGGCTGCTTTGAACTGGAGTACGGGGGTGGGGGAGAACCCGCTTTAAGCTGGAGTCTTGTCACTGTTGGGGGCTCCCCCTGGGAAGCAGAAGAAAAACCCACTTGCCTTTGAGACTTAGGCCTTGGTGGGTGTGGGGTTGGCCAGGGAGGAGACCAGGGACGAGGAACAAGGGAGAAGAATGGTTCACTCCGGGGCTGATTGGCGCCTAAGAGGAGGTGTCTCTGTTTCCCCATCATGGCTACTCTTCTGCGGAGGACGATACAGGACTTTCGTCATCTGCCATTGGGGCAAACTGAAATGAGAAGCAGAATTCCTTGTTTGGCATCCTTGCCTGTGAGGTGCTGGCTCTGTTGGCTAGCCGTGTGGCTGCAGTGAATGACCAAGAGGCTGTGATTTTCTGGCCTCAAGGCGGTGATGGTTTTAGGGGAGATGCCTCAAAGAAGCAATCAATAAATGCAATAGAGGACTGTCATCAGGGAGAAGGGATGGATGGGAATGAAAGTGGACAGTGGGTGGTTAGGGAGGAAGGTCTGAGCTGAGTGATGCTGAGAGGGGCCAGCCCAGGGCATTTCGGGCAGAGGAAAGGGACCATGCAAAGGCTCTGAAGCAGGAGCAGTGCTGAGGCCGGTGTGGCAAGAGCTCCGTGAGTTGGGGGTGGGGTGGGGGGAGACAAAGGAGAGTGGGGTGCAGGTGAGGGCAGTTGTTCAGGGCCTGAAGGGCTTTAAAGACGACTGGCTTTTTCTCCAATTGAGGTGGGAGCCACAGAGGGCTGTGAGTAGAGAAGGGATGGCCTCTTGCTGCTGTGGAGAGAACAGACTGGAGGGGACGTGGGGGCGGGAGCAGGTGGGACCAGGGCAGAGCCAACAGTAGTGGTCCAGGTAGACAATAATGGAAGATTGGTGTTCCTCCCTCAGGAGTCCCTGGGGGCAGGAGCACAGATCAGATCACAAGGCAGCACCGGCCTCATCACCCCCATCTTCCAGTTGAGGGAACTAAGGTCCAAAGCTGATCCCAAGATATACTGAAGCCAGAAAACCTCAGAGCCTCAGAAGAACCTGGGAGCCAGTGAAGACAGATGGTGTAGGTCTCTGCAACCTTCCCTCTCTTGGACCATTTGAAGAATGGCTGTGGTCCACACCCCCTATCATGCTACCCTTAACCCAACCCCAGATGTGCCTCGGGGCAGCCGGGGCAAGGACAAGGTGGGGCTGAGGAGGAAGGGACAGCGAGGCTCCAGGCGTCCCCAAACTACGGCCCTCGGGCCACATGCGGCCCCCTGAGGCCATTTATCCAGCCCCGCCGCACTTCCAGAAGGGGCACCTCTTTCATTGGTGGTCAGTGAGAGGAGCATTGTATGTGGCGGCCCTCCAACAGTCTGAGGGACAGTCAACTGGTCCCCTGTGTAAAAAGTTTGGGGACCCCTGCTCTAGATGTTGGGCTTTCATTAGAATGCCCCAGGGCCTCTGCCCCTTCCTGGTTGTGAGACCTTGAACCAGGGATGTAGCCATTCTAAGCCTAAAAAAGGCTTCACCACCTAAAAAATGTAAATAATAGTACTTTATGCAAACAAATCGGATCATTGTGGAAGGTTCAAGAAATCATGCCTTGTAGGCACTTAGCATACTATCTCCTCCATCATACAAGGGTATCACTTTGAGGCCCTGGCTGGTTGGCTCAGTGGATAGAGCATCAGCTTCGCATGCGGACGTCCTGGATTCGATCCCTGGTCAGGGCACACAAGAGAAGCAACAACCATTTGCTTCTCTCCCCCTCTGCTTCCCCCTTCTCTCCCTCTTTCCTTCCCATAGCCAGTGGCTTGACTGGTTCAAGCATTGGCCCAAGTGTTGAGGACAGCTCAGGTGATTCGAGCATTGGCCCCAGATGGGGGTTGCCAGGTAGACCCCAGCTGGGGCGCGTGCGGGAGTCTGTCTCATTATCTCCTCCTCTCACTTAAAAAAAAAATGGGTATTGCTTTGAGGACCTACAGGGAGTGGCCAGATCCCCCATTAGAATGGAAGGGCTTGTCTACTACACCAGACCAGAGGGACTTTTTCCTCTATCAAGCACTTAGGACACAACTAGTATCAATATTATCCTACTCTTATCCTTTGGGAAGAGTGTTTTGCTAACAGGCAAGATACTTTTAAAACTCAGATTTCTGGCCCTGGCCGGTTGGCTCAGTGGTAGAGCGTCGGCCTGGCGTGCGGGAGTCCCGGGTTCGATCCCCGGCCAGGGCACACAGGAGAAGCGCCCATCTGCTTCTCCACCCCTCCCCCTTTCCTTCCTGTCTCTCTCTTTCCCTCCCACAGCCAAGGCTCCATTGGAGCAAAGTTGGCCCGGGTGCTGAGGATGGCTCTGTGGCCTCTGCCTCAGGTGCTAGAATGGCTCTGGTTGCAACAGAGCGACGCCCCATCGCCCCCTGGTCGGCGTGCCGGGTGGATCCCAGTCAGGTGCATGCGGGAGTCTGTCTGACTGCCTTTTCTGTTTCCAACTTCAGAAAAATACAAAAAATATAAAAATAAATAAAACTCAGATTTCTGTGGTCAAATAAGAAAAATGCTGGGTTAAACACAAGTTAGATTAGGTTGCTTTACAACGAGACTTCTCAAGGCCTTTAATAGACTGTCATGCTTTAAATAAAAGCCAAAGTCTTCACTGCGGCCCACAATGCCCTGTGTGATGTGTGGCGTCACCTCCCTACCCTCATCTCCTCCTGCTAGGGCTCCTCCATGCACCACACACACACCAGGAATGCTCCTGCTTCAGGGCCTTTGCACCGTTTGTTCCTTCTGCCTAGAGAGCCACATGATTTCCTCTGTCACTTCCTCAAGTGTTGGCTCAAATGTCACCACTTCATCAAAGTTGAAAGTAGCTCCTCCATCACTCACTGTCCTTCATATCCTGTTTTATTTATTTATTTATTTATTTATTTATTTATTTATTTATTTTTCATTTTTCCAAAGCTGGAAATGGGGAGGCAGTTAGACTCCCGCAGGCGTCCGACCAGGATCCACCCGGCATGCCCACCAGGGGGCGATGCTCTGTCCATCTGGGGCGTTGCTCTGTTGCATCCAGAGCCATCCTAGCACCTGAGGCAGAGGTCACAGAGCCATTCTCAGCGCCCAGACCATCTTTGCTCCAATGGAGCCTCGGCTGCGGGAGGGGAAGAGAGAGACAGAGAGGAAGGAGAGAGGGAGGGGTGGAGAAGCAGATGGGCGCTTCTCCTGTGTGCCCTGCCCAGGAATTGAACCCAGGACTCCTGCACACCAGGCCGACGCTCTACCACTGAGCCAACCGGCCAGGGCTCATATCCTGTTTTAAATTTCTTCCCCACACTTCCCATCCCCTGGCTATGATATACACTAATTAGCTTATTTTCTCTTTTATTAGAATGTCTGGTCAATGAGGGCAGATTTTTTCTTCCTGTTTCCTTCAGTGCTGTGACTGCCAGGGCCTAGAATAGGGCCAGAGGCAGTTGGTGCTCTGTAAATATTTCTCAAATGACTGAATGATGATTAAGGACATGCACTTGGAACCAGATAGATCCAGGTTCAAATACTGTTATGCTGACCATGACCATACAGTCTCAGCTCTCTGTGACTCATTTCCTCATGGGCACCATGAAGATTCAACAAGCAGATGACTATTAAGTCCCTGGCTTGGGACCAATACACCATCAGCTCTTCATAAACATCTGTCCCCTCCCAGAGTCCCCCACCCTCTGCCCTGACAGAGTTGAGACTCACCGAGCACTTGATGTTCATGTGGGAGTACAGCATGGACGCAATTTCACTCTGCCCCGCGTCCAAGGCCACCATCAAGGCTGTGCTCCCGTCCTGTAAAGCATTGTTGCTATGACACCCAGCACTGAGCTCCTGCCCTCCCCGAGGTGCACCTGAGTGTTGACTTACGCGGTCAGTGAGAGAGATGTCGCAGCTGGGCACGGCCAGCAGCAGTCCCGTGATCTCCTTGTGGCCGTGCTCGCAGGCACACATGAGGGCCGTGGAGCCGTCATCATCTTGCACATTGACGTCTGCCTCGCAGGCCAGCAGAGCTTTGACCACATCTACTCGCCCATGGCTGACTGCCAGCATCAGAGCTGTCTGCCCTGCCTGGGCAGGACAGAAAAAGGCCTATGAACTTTGCAGGCCCCAAGGCATGACATCCCTGCTCTGGAATCTTACAGGGTTCCTGAGTAACCTGATGCTAACAGCACCCTCACTCACTGGCCTTCTTCTGTATCTCAAACCTTCCTACCACCGGGCCTTTGCACTTGCTGATCCCTCCTCCTCCTGCTGTCTCATTTTCACCCCTCAGGTCTCAGCTTAAATGTCTCTTCCTCAGGGAGGTGCCACTTGCCTCCCCACCCCCACACCTAACTCACAGGTGTAAACAGATGTAAAAATTTAACAAAATAAGATTTGTATACTTTTCTGTATGTCAGTTGAACCTCAATAAAAATTAAAAGTGTTCACCAGTAGATGAACAGATAAATTGTGGTAAACCCATGCTATAAAATATTATTCAGGCCTGACCTGTGGTGGCACAGTGGATGGAGCCTCGACCTGGAAATGCTAAGGTCGCCGGTTCGAAACCCTGGGCTTGCCTGGTCAAGGCGCATATGGGAGTTGATGCTTCCAGCTCCTCCCCCCTGTCTCTCTCTCCTCTCTCTGTCTCTCTCTCTAAAATGAATAAATAAAAATTAAAAAAAAATTAAAAAAAAAGAAAAAAGAAAAGAAACTCATTTCCTTCAGAGGAAATTAAAAAAAAAAAAAAATATATATATATTATTCAGCCTTAAAAAGGAATGAAGTATTAATGTATACTACACCATGGATGAACTTTGAAAACATGTGCAGTGAAAGAAGCCAGATGCTAAAGGACACATACTGCATGGCTCCAGTTGTATGATATACCCACAACAGGTGAATCCATAGAGGCAGAAAGGACACATACTGCATGGCCCCAGTTGTATGATATACCCACAACAGGTGAATCCATAGAGGCAGAAAGGACACATACCACATGGCTCCAGTTGTATGATATACCCACAACAGGTGAATCCATAGAGGCAGAAAGGACACATACTACATGGCTCCAGTTGTATGATATACCCACAACAGGTGAATCCATAGAGGCAGAAAGGACACATACCACATGGCTCCAGCTGTATGATATACCCACAACAGGTGAATCCATAGAGGCAGAAAGGACACATACCGCATGGCTCCAGTTGTATGATATACCCACAATAGGTGAATCCATAGAGGCAGAAAGGACACATACTACACGGCTCCAGTTGTATGATATACCCATAATAGGTGAATCCATAGAGGCAGAAAGCAGACTGGTTGTTCAGGGGCCGGGGGAGGGAGAGTGGACAGTGACTGCTAATGCGTGGAGGGTTTCCTTTAGGGGAAATGGGAATGTTCGGGAAGTAAATAGAGGTGATGGTTGTGCAACACTGAATGTACTAGATGACATTGAATTGTTCACTTTAAAAGGATTGTTATGTTAATTTCACCTCAATTAAATAAAAATGTAAACTACAAAAAAACACACTATTATTATTTTTTGAGAGAGCGAGGGAGAGAGATGAGAAGCATTAACTTGTGGTTGTGACACATTTAGTTGTTCTCATATGTGCCTTGACCAGGGTCTCCAGCCAAGCCAGCGACCTTGGGTTCAAGCCAGCAACCTTGGGCTTCAAGCCAGTGACGATCAGATCATTTTGATGATCCCATGCTCAAGCCAGCGACCCTGTGCTCAAGCCTAATGAGCCCACACTCATTTGTCCCAGGTCAACGCTCTATCCACTGCACTACCACTAGTCAGCCTAAAAACCTATTTTTAATTTAAAAAATAAAATCAATGTAAAAAGCAAGCAGAGTCTGCTCCTGTCCTGTGCCATTGCAGCACCCTGCTCCTCTCCTTCACTGTGCTCATGCCCTTGCAATTCCCTCCCTCCTCACTGTCCCCACTGGGTCTGACTGCCCTACTCTTCTGCTCCACACCAGTCCACGCCCCTGTTGCTTTTATTGTCTCCCAGCTTCTGCTCCCCAACATGCAGCTGAAGGGAGATTTCAAATCAGAAAGTGCGCCACACAACTGCCCTGATGAAACACCTCTAGTGGCTTCCTGCAGCCCCTAAGTCCAAATCCACTCCAAGCTGCCATACCGCCTGAAGTGCTAGTGGCTCCCAGAGCCCCTGCTGACTAGTGAGCTTCAGGAGTTTGGGGACTGTGCCTGCTTGTCCACCATTTGAGCTTCTGGCATCCACTTGCTGCCCAATGAATTACCAAGCAGCATGTGCGATGGTGTCAGGTTAAGGAAGGTTGAAGACCCCTATGTCTTCTTCTATCCCTCACCACGTTTCCACCAGAAAGATCCTGCATCAGAGGCAGCCTGACAGGCAGGTCAAAAGAACAAGGCTTTGAAGCTAGACCCCTTGGTTCAAATCCCGCCTCCTCTAATTTGACCTTAAGGAAGTGACAGCTTCTCTGAGCCTCAGTTTCCTTGTCTGTGCAGCAGGGATTCTCCCCTGGGCATGGAATGGATCATGTTTGGGCTTGGCGCACAGCCAGGACTTATTTAATGGGAAAGGCTTCCCAAGTCCGTAGCACCAAGGGCCTGTACCTGGCTGGCTTTGGCATTGACATCTCCAAGCCGGAAGAGCTGCACGAGAGTCTCGATGTCATCCTGGGTTTTCAGGGTGGCCAGGGCGGTAAGCATGATGGGGCTGTAGCCAGCACGGTTCTGCTTGTCCACCTGGCAGACACCTGTGGGAAGGAGGCAGAAGGACACAAGCCCTCAGACCCCGCTAACGCTGGCCAGGCCTGCTACAAGGTGGGGGGACGGTCCCCAAGGACAGGGACACATCTCTGCCATCAGACTAGGAGCCTTGTTCATTCTACTATGATGGGCACTGGGCATCGTGTCTCCATCAGTCTATGTGTGACCTAATTTCTCCCTTTTCTCAGACTGAGAATCCCATCCTGCCCCAAGTTATCTGTCTCCATTCTGACACCGTTAGATGAGTGGCTCCTCAAAATGGAGCCACGCCACTTATAAGTGGCGGCATCCCACTCCTCCCTCAGACTGGGGCCCCTGACACTGGCATCTCCATTTAGGGCTTAGAGTAGGAGCTGTGCCCCCGTTGTTCATCTGGACAGCCAGTCTCCTTCAGACTGGCCTATGCCTCCTCCATCAAACTGTGGGCTCTACCTTCTCTATCAGACTAGGAATCTGTGTCTTCGTAGTAGACTAGGGAAGGGAAAATATTTGCTGTTGAACTGAGCACCACATTGTCTCAATGAGCCCCAGACTGAGGACCCCTATGTCCTCTTCCACCCCTCACCCCATTTCCACCAGACTCTAAGAGGCCATGTCCATCCCTCAGACTAGGGTTCCAGAGATGCGAACTCCATTATACAGGGGTCTGTGTGGATGGTGGAGAACCACATGTCTTCTATAAGACCATGGCTGGCCTTTCCAGAATACTGGGGCTGTAGGAAGGACCTGCATCTCCTCCACCAGAGTGTGATGATGGGATCTCCTCTACTAAACTAGAAGAGCCATGTCCCCCCCATTAGACTACCTAACCAGGTTGGCAATGGGCCCCCTCCTCCAGGGCCCCCTTGTCCTGCCTGGCTGGGCTCACCGCTGTCTAGCAGCTGCCGCACCACCGGGAAGTTGGCATGGGACACAGAGTAATGCAGCGCAGTGTTGCCATTGCTGTCGGCAATGTTGACCACATAGTCCAGCAACCGTGACGACATGGCCCGAAACGTGACCAGGTGGCGCCGCACAAGCTCAGGGTGGGCATCACTGCGGCAGGCCAGGCGCAGCCATTCCTGAAGCACTGTGGTGTAGGCCACTTTCTGGATGCAGGCCGGAGAGGAGAGGGGTGTGAGGGTGGGACCAGGGCTAAGCCCAGGAGGGGAGTATGGGTATCCCTATCCTGAACCAGAGCCATGAGGGAGGAGTGTGGCCACCCCACCCCAATGAGGCCCTGGAGTCAAGTGTTGTATCCCCATCTTGGACAAGGGCTCTAGAGGGAAGTGTAGACACTGCAATCCAAGATCTACTCCCTGAAGTTGTGAGCATCTCCATCCTGGATATGACCCTCAGGAGCCAAGGCCAGGTTTGCCAGAACACCATCATTCTCAGGCCACTCCCCACTTCTCTGGCCCCTCTCCAATGCCATGACTTAAGCACACTCCCCCAGGCTCCTGGGGTCCCCCTGAGGCTGGCACAGGGAGACACTGTAGGTAAGAAACCAGAGTGTGGGGAAGGAGCCGCCCCTCACCCAGCCCCAGGGCCCCACGGTACCAGCTCCCGCTCGGTGAGGGCATTGGGGTTGTCCAGGTACTTTTCCAGGGCCAGGCAGGCTGAGATGAGGTCGGGGCTTAGCTCCATCCTGTCAGGGAGAGGGGGTTTATCTTCAGAACACCTCAGCCTCCTTACTTCCTGCATTCGGCTAGGGTACTCACAGAGGGCCTCAATGCTCCAATCCTGCCAGGGCTCACCTGAGTGGTGGAATCTCAGATGTCCTCTTCACCAGAAACAAATTTTTATGCTATAACCCCCGGGGCAGACATGGAGAACAAATAGACTCCAAGAGAAAGTAGACACACAGGCTACAGTCTCTTCCAAGTGGTCAGTGGTAGATGGAGAATATTTTCCCAATATCAGACTTTTCATCAAGGAAAAAAAAGAGATTCATAGGATAGACAGGTGGGGCAAACATGTCCCCAAAATGTAGGTGGCTCAAAGACTTGACCTGCCCTCTAAATCCCAATGCAACAGCTCAAACTGTCCCCATCAGGCTCTTCATCAAAGCCTCCAGATCTTCAAAATGCCCAGAAGAAAGTGCTTCTCTGCTAATTTAGCTTAAGGTGTGCATGACTGATGGGGTGTTCACTCAAAAGGCCTGGGCGGTGGGATTTGAAGTCACCCCACATACAGCCCTGGCCCTGCCTCCCACCCAGAAAACTGACCGAATCTCCTCCTCCACATTCGATCCTGATGCCCCCTCAGGTGTGGGCACGTGCTGAGACTCCCGAGATAGTTGGTACTCCTCCCGGCTATTCCTGGCCACTGCCGTCCCTGTGGGCCAGAGCTGGGGGGCTTCAGCCACACTCAGCACCCTCGCCTCAGGTTCTGGGGCCTCGTTCTCTGTGCTCTCATTGTCGGAGAAGTTCTCTGCCGTGCTGGAGTCCTCAGATGAGGACTCACACCTGGGGAAGAGGAATGCGCAGGGTGGGAGAGATGCTGCAGATGGGACAGGGAGTGGTGAGGGGGTGGGGGAGGGGCATGGGTCTCTGGTCAATGGACCTCGGTTCCCCCATATGTTGAATGGGGATAATACCAGTATGGACCTCAACAGATCTACAGGAATGTGGGTACAGCACCTGGCACACAGTAAGTGCTCATTAAACAATAGCCACGACTAGGATCACACTGAGGTGGGGGGGGGCAAGGAGGGACTGCTTCTCCCTTCTACCCTTCGGGACCTCTCACATACTTTGCTTCTTACTTGTGGGTTACTGATTCAGACCCTCGGCCCACCTCAAATGTCCGGGACCCTCCTGCATCTTGCTTCCTCTGGATGAAGTCTAAGCTTCCTGGCATTCGAAGCCCCACACTGTCCCCGACCATCGCTTCCCGTGCCTCTGCTTCCTTAGTCTTTACTCAGGGCAGGCCCTCCACCAGGGGAGCCCTCTCGCCCCCTTCTCCCTTCGAGAACTCCTGCTGTCTTGCAGTACACATGCTCCTCCTTCAGCAACTTCCCTGGGGAATACCATGCCTCCCAAGACCCTAAATGGCCTAAGCATCGCCATCATCCCCACTGTTGCTCCAACCACACTGCTGGAACCACCCGGCAGGGCCTGGAGCTTCATCAGGGCAGAGCTGAGCCTGACACCTTCTAAGGCGGAATGAGCATCGTGGTTACAGCACAGGCTCTGGAGCCAGAACTCTGGGGCAGGATCCTCAGCACCATGTGAACTCAGTGGTGGGATTCAGCCGGTTTGCATTGGTTCAGCAGAACCAATACCTAAATTTTTGTTGAGTTCAGCGAACCGGTTGTTAAAATGGCACTTTGTAATGAGGGTTCTCTCTAAGGTGGGTGCCTGGGCAACTGCCCAATGTGGAAATCACAAATTTGGCCCTGGCCGGTTGGCTCAGCGGTAGAGCGTCGGCCTGGCGTGCGGAAGTCCCGGGTTTGATTCCCAGCCAGGGCACACAGGAGAGGCGCCCATCTGCTTCTCCACCCTTCCCCCTCTCTTTCTTCTCTGTCTCTCTCTTCCCCTCCCGCAGGCAAGGCTCCATTGGAGCAAAAGATGGCCCGGGCGCTGGGGATGGCTCCTTGGCCTCTGCCCCAGGCGCTAGAGTGGCTCTGGTCGTGACAGAGTGACGCCCTGGAGGGGCAGAGCATCGGCCCTGGTGGGCGTGCCGGGTGGATCCCGGTCGGGCGCATGCAGGAGTCTGTCTGACTGCCTCCCTGTTTCCAGCTTCAGAAAAACACACACACACAAAAAAAAGAAAGAAAATCACAAATTTACACTCCTTACTTTTTTTTTTTTTTGTATTTTTCTGAAGTTGGAAACAGGGAGAGACAGTCAGACAGACTCCCGCATGCGCCCGACCGGGATCCACCCGGCACGCCCACCAGGGGCGACGCTCTGCCCACCAGGAGGCGATGCTCTGCCCCTCCGGGGCGTCGCTCTGCAGCGACCAGAGCCACTCTAGCGCCTGGGGCAGAGGCCAAGGAGCCATCCCCATCGCCCGGGCCATCTTTGCTTCAATGGAGCCTTTGCTGCGAGAGGGGAAGAGAGAGACAGAGAGGAAGGAGGGGGGTGGGGGTGGAGAAGCAAATGGGCACTTCTCCTATGTGCCCTGGCCGGGAATCGAACCCGGGTCCCCCGCACGCCAGGCCGACGCTCTACCGCTGAGCCAACCGGCCAGGGCTTCCTTACTCTTTTTTAATGTTCATCTGTGTAACAGCAAATTCTAAGTGCCCATAGTAATGTTAATTCCATCATAGGTGAGAAAAACTGCAAGTGAGGATGCCAATCAAGAAGCAATATGGAAATACCTTAAAACAACAGGTTTTTTTTAACCTTTTTTTTTTTTACAGCAACAGAGTCAGAGAGAGGGATAGACAGGGAGAGACAGACAGGAATGGAGAGATGAGAAGCATCAATCATTAGTTTTTTTGTTGCACATTGAGACACCTTAGGTGTTCATTGATTGCTTTCTCATATGTGCCTTGACTGCAGGCCTTCAGCAGACCGAGTAACCCCTTGCTCGAGCCAGTGACCTTGGGTCCAAGCTGGTGAGCTTTTGCTCAAACCAGATGAACCCGCGCTCAAGCTGGTGACCTCGGGGTCTTGAACCTGGGTCCTCGGCATCCCAGTCTGAAACTCTATCCACTGCGCCACTGCCTGGTCAGGCCTTAAAATAACAGTTTTATTGTTTTTTGTCAGGTGCTATTTAATATTTTTCATTAATATTTTAAAACTTTCTTATAATCTAGTTTTGTATACCTCTTTTTTTGTTTTTATTTAAGTATTAAATGCAGGAAATAATAAACTACCTTTTGGTATATTATTTTTTATACTTAAAACAGTCACTAGGACAGAGAACCGGTTGTTCAATTCTTTGAATCCCACCACTGTGTGAACTCCAGCAAAGACATTCAGCCTCATTGGGCCTCAGCTTCCTTACTTATTGTGCTTTAGTTAAATTAGTGAATCAAAGTGAGAGGCTTAGACTCGATCCTTGGTACATTCTTGGAACAAACAGGGGTATGAGAGCTGGGGAGTAGAGTGGGGGCTCCTCTCACCCGCCATTGACCCCCACGAACTGGAGGCTCCTCTGGTGGGCGATGGGATCTGCAGGCTCCTCTTTCCACTTCATGATGGATCGCATGCCCACCTGGGGCCCACCTGAGGGGAGGGGTAGTGTCACAAGGGGCTCCTACAGCCAGACCCCATGCCCAGGCCTCCAGGCCTCCATCCCTCTTAGCGGCCACTCCTACTTACCGGCACCGCTGGCTTCCTCTGGTTCCTGTGTAGCCGCTTGCCTGGGGGGCTCCCTGTTGGTAGTGTTGTGGGTGGGCACCCAGCCTGAATCCTTCTTGGGCTGTGCCAGGGAGGTTGCTGCAGACCCTGAGGGAAATGAGGATGACTCTGCAGGAGCCTGCGGGGGGCCTACCGGGGCTGGAAAGAGGTTGCTCACTGTGGGTAACGACAGCAAAGCAACAGCAGTAATACTGACTGCATCCTTGGGTCAGGGACACTGGGGGCTAATTCTTGCATTACTTCATCAAATCTTCCAAACCCCTGAGGAGAAGTTGGATTATTACAGATGAGCAACCAAAGGAACCAGGGGGTTGCCCAGTGATCAAGCAGCAGAATCTGATTCCAGCTCTAGTTTGTTGCCTGCCCCACATTGGTCAGAGACAGGGAAGACCCTGTGATCCCACGATGCTGGCTCATGACCTCTCTCTAACAACATACTAAGCATTGTCTGGAAACAAAGTTTGATCACAGCTGAGTGTGGTGGTCACTATATGTAACATCAGGCAACTGACAACCTCTCAATGCCTCTGGACAACAACATTCCTACTTCCTGGCATCTGATGCAGATTAAAGACAGTAGGTGGGCCTGACCAGGCAGTGGCGCAGTGGATAGAGCGTGGGACTGGGATACAGAGGACCCAGGTTCGAGACCCCGAGGTCGCCAGCTTGAGCATGGGCTCATCTGGTTTGAGCAAAGCTCACCAGCTTGGACCCAAGGTCGCAGGCTTGAGCAATAGGTCACTCCGTCTGCTGAAGGCCCGCGGTCAAGGCACATATGAGAAAGCAATCAATGAACAACTAAGGTCTCGCAACGAAAAACTGATGATTGATGCTTCTCATCTCTCTCCATTCCTGTCTGTCTGTCTCTATCTATCCCTCTCTCTGTCTCTGTAAAAAAGAAAAAAAGAAAAGCATATAGAGATTGTATTTAAGGAACAAGATAAAAATGGGTTCTGCCCTGGCCAGGTAGGGTAACTCAGTTGGTTAGGCATCATCCTGATATGCCAAGGTTGTGGGTTTTTTCCCAGTCAGGGCACATATAAAAATCAACCAATAAAGGCATAAGTAAGTGGAACAATAAATGGAGGTTTCTCTCTCCCTTCCTCTCTATAAAATCAATAAATAAAATTTAAAAAAAAATTATTTATTTTTTTTTTTTATTCTTTTTTTTTAAATTAAAAGTTTATTCAGAAAGCCACGGAGGTAGAAGAAGTGAGCCAAATAAGGAATGGTCTCAGGGAACAAGTTGCAGAGACAGAAGAAGGGCCCTTGGAGCTTAGGAGAGAGAGGCAAGGAAACTGTTGGGGTGGGTGGGAGGTGCTGGCGTGCTCCATAGAGAGAGCTGCACTGGGTCCTCCAGCTGGAAGGTATTTTATCTGGAGGTCTTACTGCAGGGTCCCAGCAGACTGTTCCTCAGCTTTCCAGGTGTGTCCTTGCAGGGTCACGGTTTCTACTGAGTGGTGGGTGCCAGAACAGGGTTATTAGTCATTGCAGCTGGTCCCATTTTCAACCACGGTGCCTCTTTTCTGCTTTTGCTGTTTTTCTGGGCCTGGAACTCACTTCATAGAGTCTACGTAGAGACACCCAGTCCAGATAAATTTTAAAAAGTTTTATTAAAGGAGGAAATTTTAAATATGCTGGCCGCATATGGCTGACACGGGGTATCTGGAGGCCCAAATCATGCAGTCCCCAAAATAGTTCAGGGGTTCTTTATATACTCGTTAGGCAGATTAAAAAAAAAATTTTAATGAAGGGTTCTGTGGTCTCGGTGTTGCAGGAAAAGACGAGAGAGAGAGAGAGAGAGAGGGAGAGAGAAGCGAGGGGGAGAGGTGGAGAAGCAGATGGGTACTTCTCCTGTGTGCCTTGACTGGGAATCAAACCCAGGACATCAGGACATCCATACCCTGGGCCGACGCTCTACCACTGAGCCAACCAGTTAGGGCTTCCTTTTTTACTTAATTCACAAATTTTTAGAAAATCCACCTATCTCAGTTTAAGGACAAAAGTGACTTTTTGGGTACCAGGCTCTGAGAGTGCCCACTGTCCATCTGGGAATGGAGTTAGTAGGAAGCTCCAGCCCAGACATCAGCCTGGAACGAGGAACAAAAGTCCAATCGCCACTGCAAATGGCTGTCCAAGTCTTAGAAAGGTCCAGGTCCCCCCAAGCTATGTGTGGCTTTTGTGTCATCACTTCCTCAGGACATCCCCATCCTGCCACTGGCCATGGGTTCCACAGACCAATTCATTTTAAATCTCTTTAACAATTAAAACTTTTTTTGACATACACAGTAACTACTTCAAGTCCCTGGGTGATACTCAACTTGAGTTAAGAAAAGAACAGAGAGTAAATATTTGGGACAAGCACATAGAAAAGATGACACACTTGGCCACAAACAGGCCAACAGCACTCCAGCCCAGGGTATGGCTTGGGCCAGGTTGATTCCAGAGCTGCTTTTTATGTGAATCTCCTGATTATTATTTTTTTTTTTTGAGAGAGAGAGAGAGAAACAGGAAGGGTGAGAGATGAGAAGCATCAGCTCACAGTTGTGGCACTTTAGTTGTTCATTGATTGCTTTCCCATACATGCTTTGATGGGGGGTAAGTTCCAGCTAAGCCAGCGACCTTGGGCTTCAAGCCAGCAACCTTTGGACTCAAGCCAGTGACCATAGGATCATGTCTATGGTCCCATGCTCAAGTCGGTGACCCCGCACTCAGGCTGGTGAGCCCATGCTCAAGCCAGTGACCTAGGGTTTTCAAACCTGGGTCCTCAAGATCCCAGGCCGACACTTTATCCACTGCGCACCACCTGGTCAGGCCTGATTATTTTTTATTAATTTTTATTTATTAATTTTTTTAGAGAGAGAGGGAGGGAGGGGAGAGGTGAAAGGGGAGAAAGGGAGGAAGAGAGAAACTGATTTGTTGTTCCATTTATTTATGTATTCACTTGTTGAATCTTTTTTTTTTTTTTTTTGGTGAGAGAGAGAGGCAGACAGACAGATAAGAATGGAGAGAGATGAGAAGCATCAACTCATTGTTGCAGTACCTTAGTTGTTCATTGATTGCTTTCTCATATGTGCCCTGACCAGGGGGCTACAGCTGAGCAAGTGACCCCTTGCTCAAGCCAGTGACCTTGAACTCAAGCTGGTGAGCTGCGCTCAAGCTGGAGACCTCAGGGTTTCGAACCTGGGTTCTCAGCATCCCAGCCCGATGTTCTATCTACTGTGCCACTGCCTGGTCAGGCGGTTTATTTAAAAAACAAACAAACCAACTTTTAATCAGTGAGTTATAGGGCAAATTATTTAAAAGAGAGACAGAGAGAGGATGTGAGAGAAGCATTCATTTGTTGTTCCACCTAGTTGTGCTTTCATTGGTTGTTTCCTGTGTGTGCCCTGACTGGGGATCAAACCTACACCTTGGCATATCGGGACGAGGCTCTCACCATCTGAGCTATGTGGCTAGGGCCAAGTGAATCTCCTGTGTTCTTTTAAACCTTGTCAGTAAATTCACATCAAACAAACAAAAACATTATGTGGCTGAGTGAATTTCATTAGGAGGCAGATGGCACAATCCGCATGTATGTCCCAAATTCACACCCCTGATTTAAATACCTGGAAGGGTAAAAAAATCAGGTAAAGCAGTATTTTGCTAATGAAATAAACCAGGCACGGGCCCTGGCCGGTTGGCTCAGCGGTAGAGCGTCGGCCTAGCGTGCGGAGGACCCGGGTTCGATTCCCGGCCAGGGCACACAGGAGAAGCGCCCATTTGCTTCTCCACCCCTCCGCTGCGCTTTCCTCTCTGTCTCTCTCTTCCCCTCCCGCAGCCAAGGCTCCATTGGAGCAAAGATGGCCCGGGCGCTGGGGATGGCTCCTCGGCCTCTGCCCCAGGCGCTAGAGTGGCTCTGGTCGCAATATGGCGACGCCCAGGATGGGCAGAGCATCGCCCCCTGGTGGGCAGAGCGCCGCCCCATGGTGGGCGTGCCGGGTGGATCCCGGTCGGGCGCATGCGGGAGTCTGTCTGACTGTCTCTCCCTGTTTCCAGCTTCAGAAAAATGGAAAAAAATAAAATAAAAAATAAAAAAAATAAACCAGGCACAACAGGATAAATACTGTGTGATCCCACTTACAGGAGGTAGCGAGAGGAGTCAGATTCCTAGAGACAGAAAGTAGAACAGTGGGTGCCAGGGGCTGGGGGAGGGGCTAGGGATGACTGCACACAATGTGACCACTGAATGTCACTGATCCGACACTTAAAATGGTTATGGCGGGAAACTTTATGTTGTATGTATTTCACCACAATTTAAAAAAAGTAAAGATAACAACAACAGGAAAATGGACTAGCACCATGGCCCATTCTGACCCAGAGAAAAGCAGGCCCTGCCTCCAAAAGCTTGGGTGCCTCCTTCCAGCAGGAAGAGGCCAAGGTCAGACTCTGCAATGCTAAAATAACAATAACAATACTAAAATTGATAATATTTATTGCTGTTATATCACTGGGGGATGGGGCAAACTGGTACCAAAATTTTTAGGGAAAAAATAAAGCCCATGACCAGCTAAGATAATTTTTAAAAATGGGTAGAGGTGGGAAATCCAGCGTAGGACAGAGTAAAACATATTCCAAAGCCAGAACAGTCCAAACAGTGGGATATTGTTATAAGAGATGGGCCAAAGGAATAGAAGAGAAAGAGCCTAGCTCAGCCCCTCTCCGGGAACTGGGATAAGACAGAGGGGTTTCCAAAACAAGTGGGAAAGGGTGGGCTCTGGGCTATGGTGTTGGGGAAAGCAGCTTACTCTAGCCAAGAAAAAAATCAAGCTGGAACCCCCCCTCAGGCCTTACACAGAAAACAAACTCTGAAGAAATAATATGAAGATACAACTATAAAGCCACAGGAAGAAAATGTAGAATATCAGGGGCCTCAGGAAGAGGAAAGATTCCTTTACAAATTCCTCAGCGTCTCACCACTATGTGGTACACCTGAAACTAATATAATATTGAATGACAAATGAAAAAAAAACACTCAACAAATGAAACTTCAAATAAAAAAATTCCTCAAAGCACAAGCCATACAGAAAAATACAAGGTGATCTCACTTATATGTGAAATCAAATAAAACTGAACTCATAGATAAAGAGAACAGATTAGTAGTTACTGGGGATGGGAGCGAGGAATGGGTGAAGAGGGTTAAAACGCACAAAATTCCAATTATAAGGAAAATAAACCTTTGCCCTGGCTAGGCAGCTCAGCTGGTTAGAGCGTTGTCCCAATATACCAAGGTGGTGGGTTCGATAAAGCAGCTTTAGACAGTAGGTAAATGAATAGGATTGGCTGTGTTCTTATAAATTTGAAGTTTGTATTATTTTGCTCATATCACAAAATTTTACTTTTCATATTGTTAAACCATTTAGAAACATAAAAACCATTTTTGGCTGTGAGCCATATAAAAGTAGGCAGTGGGCTGGATTTGGCCCATAGGCCATAAATTACCAATCCTTATTCTGGTATATTCCAGAAACTTCTCAAAATTGCCCAAAGAAAACTGGACAAAGGCTACAAATAGGTGATCCACAGAGGAATCTTATTAAACATGTATGGTGAGCCTGACTGGTGGTGGCACAGTGGACAGAGCATTGACCTACACTAAAGTCTCAGGTTCAAAACCCCAAGGTTGCCAGCTTCAATGGAGGCTCACCTGGCTTCAGTACAGGGTCACTGGCTTGAGTCCAAAGATTGCTGGCTTGAAGCCCAAGGTCACTGACTTGTGCCCAAGGTCATTGGCTTGAGCAAGGGTTCACTGGATCGCTGGTCAAAGTAGTATAAGAAGCAACTAATGAACACCTAAGTGATGCAACTATTAGCTGATGCTTCTCATCTCTCTTTCTCCCTTCTTCCCTCCCTCCCTCCCTCCCTCCCTCCCTCCCTCCAAAAAAACAACAACAAACCAAAAACAAACAAACCCATGTATGGTGATGCCCAACCTCAACAGAAATTTAAGAAATGCAGCCTGACCAGGCAGTGGTGCAGTGGATAGTGTTGGACTGGGATGCGGAGGACCCAGATTTGAAAACCTGAGGTTGCTGGCTTGAGCACAGGCTCATAGACCTGACCCCATGGTCGCTGGCTTGAGCCCAAAGGCCACTGGCTTGAGCAAGGGGTCACTTGCTCTGCTGTAGCCCCCCGGTCAAGGCACATATGAGAAAGCAGTCAATGAACAACTAAGGTGCCGCAACAAAGAATTGATGCTTCTCATCTCTCTCTATTCCTGCCTGTCTGTCCCTATCTGTCCCTCTCTCTGTCTCTCTCACAAAAAATGGATAGAGCGACGGACTGGGATGAGGAAGGATCCAGGTTCAAGACCCCAAGGTCGTCAGCTTGAGCGTGGGCTCATCTAGTTTGAGCAAAAAGCTCACTGGCTTGGACCCAAGGTCGCTGGCTCCAGCAAGGGGTTACTCGGTCTGCTAAAGGCCCGCAGTCAAGGCACATATGAGAAAGCAATCAATGAACAATTAAGAAGTTGCAACGCGCGCAACGAGAAACTAATGATTGATGTTTCTCATCTCTCTCCGTTTTTGTCTGTCTGTCCCTGTCTATCTCTGTCTCTGTAAAAAAAAAAAAAAAAAAAAAAGAAATCAAAGGAATGCAGAATACCACTGTGCAGCAGCACCAGATGGGCAAAACATTATAAAGACATATAAAACTATATGTTGGTGGGGATGTGGGGAAATGGGCATCTTGGACCTAAGCGTGGCTGGTGAGTGACAACAGGGACAGCCAGGATCAGACTGAACTTCTGAAATTGTGCGTTTCCTGTGGCCTACTGGGGAGCAGGTGAGGGTATTCCTAGCGTTGTTCAGCAGTTAGGAGTTGGAAATAAGCCATCTGCCCACCAAGGGAGGATCAGATAAGTAAAGTGTAGCACATACTAGGGCATTGAAAGTGATAAACCCAGGTAGCTCAGTGGATAAAGTGTCATCCCAGCGCACCAGAGATCATGGGTTCGACCCCAGTCAGGGCATGTACAAGAAGCAATCAATGAATGCACAACTAAATGGAACAACTAAGTGAAATGAGTTGATGCTCATTTCTTTCTCTATTTCCTTCCCAACCCCTCTCAAATCAATGGGGAAAAAATGTGAGAAACCAGGCCCTGGCCAGGTAGATCAGTTGGTTAGTTCATTGTCCCAATATGCCAAGGTTGTGGATTCAATTCCCATCAGGGCACATACAAGACTCAACCTATAAATGCTTAAGTGGAACAGCAAATCAATGTTTCTCTCTCTCAAATTAATCAATAAGTAAATAAAACAAACAAAAAAACATTAATAATGCCTGACCAGGCGGTGGCGCAGTGGATAGAGCATTGGACTGGGACGCAGAAGACCCAGGCTCAAAACCCCAAAGTTGCTGGCTTGAGCACAGGCTCACCAGCCTGAGCGGGGGGTCTCTGGCTTGAGCATGGGATCATAAACATGACTGCATGGTCACTGGCTTGAGCAAGGGGTCACTCACTCTGCTGTAGCCCCTCAGTCAAGGCAGTTGAGAAAGCAATCAATGAACAACTAAGGAGCTCTAACGAAGAACTGATGCTTATCTCTCTCCCTTCCTACCTGTCTGTCCCTATCTGTCCCTCTCTGTCTGTCTCTCTGTCTCTGTCACACACATACACAAATAAAAAATTAATAAAAAGTGACAAACCAGATTTATATATATTAGGATGGAGAGTTCGAAAATAGTGTGTACAGAGGAAAAAATTAGAATGGCTTTTTATCTAAAGCACAATACTATTTTAGGAAATTAAACATGCACAGGGCACATTTTCCAAGGACACCCAAATATCTAAATAAGCTTCTGGAAGGTAGACTGCCAGGAATGATACTAGGTAGGGTGGGGGAGGGGGATTGATGATGGATGTGTGTGAATGGTACATGGTAGAGATTGGCCAACTATGGCTCCCGGGCAGGTTTTTACATTTCTAAATGGTTGGAAAAACAATTAAAAGGATTTTATTTGGGACACATGGAAATTATATGAAACTGACGTTTCAGTGTCAGCACATGAAGTTTTCTTGGCACACAGTCTTGCTCGTTTATGTGTGTTTTCATGCTACAAAGGCAGGACCGAGGCACCAAATTCATCAAAATGTATACATTAAAAATGTACATTGTTTGTACATAATAGATCTTAATAAAGCTAGGGGAAAAAAGAACTGAGCAAAACTGAATTGTTGCAACAGAAATCATATGGCCCGCAAAGCTGAAAATATTTACTGACCCTCATCATTGAGGGCGGAGATGAAAGTGAAAAAAGAGTAAAACAACAGTGGTGTGGTTACCATGGGTAGAAGAAATTTCATTAACTCAGGTTTGAGCCTCTTAAGTCCAAAGAAATTGTTAAAAATGTAAATTACTCAAGGCCCTAACTGGTTTGCTCAGTGGATAGAGCATTGACCCAGTGTACAGATATTCTGGGTTTGATCCCTGGTCAGGACACACATGAAAAGTGACCATCTGCTTCTCTCCCTTTCCCTCTTCCCCTTCTCTCTCTTCCCTTCCCATAGCCAGTGGCTTGACTGGTTCAAGCGTCGGCCCCAGGCACTGAGAATGGCTGAGTTGGTCGGAGTGTTGGCCTTAGGTGCTGAGAATAGCTCAGATGATTGAGGCACATCCTAACACTTAAAAAAAAAAGTAAATTATTCAGCCACCCAGTGCTGGAAGGGAGTTGAGCCCATAGGGGAGTAAAGCAATTTGGTAACAGACATCAAGGACCTCAAAAATGCCCTTTCAGCCCTGGCTGGCTGGCTCGGTTGGATAAAGCGTTATCCTGATACGTAGAAGTTACCGTGTGGTCCCTGGTCAGGGAACATACAGAAACAGATTGATGTTTATGTCTCTCTCTAAAAAAAATCAATCAATACATTTTTTTTTAAATGCCACTTCAGAAACCTATGCTGAAAAAACATCAGAGGATATGAGGGGTTCCTGAGGAAGGACCTCTGGGTGGCACCCTTGAGAATAAACGATGTGATTGTTCAAAAATAAATAGCGTGGCCATGGCCGGGTAGCTCAGTTGGTTCAAGCGTGTCTGATATGCCAAGGTTTCAGGTTTGATCCCCAGTCAAGGCACATACAAGAATCAACCAATGAATGCATAAATAAGTGGAACGACAAATCATTGTTTCTCTCTCAAAAAATATTAAATAAAAATAAAAAATAAATAGCACATCCCAAGAATTCTTAACCCTTTGAGTAGTACAAACATTCATGTACATCCTCGTGCCTCCTGATCATCCAGAGTACGATCATACATGTGTAAGGCAACATTAAAAAAAGACAAATGTATGTTTTGTTTGTTTCTATAAATTGGTTATCAAACAAACATGATTTTAAGCCTGACCTGTGGTGGCACAGTGGATAAAGCATCAACCTGGAATGCTGAGGTCGCCGGTTTAAAACCCTGCACTTGTCTGGTCAAGGCACATATGGGAGTTGATGCTTCCTGCTCCTCCCCCTTCTCTCTCTCTCTCTCTCTCTCTCTTTCTCTCATTCTCACTCTCTCTCCTCTCTAAAATGAATAAATTTTAAAAAGTAATTATCCAAACATGATTTTAAGTTAATAAAACTGTAACTGGAACTAATTTCATTTTTTGAAAAAAAAAAACTCACTCCCAAGGGTCAGTGAGCATGAGAAAAACTCACTACTCAAAGGGTTAATAACATGAGATAATGTCCCTGGGATTTTCTAAAATCAAAGAAATTATAATCCTTTGAGAACTGTGGGCAAATATCTTAACCTGCCTGTGCCTCAGCTTCCTTGTCTATAACAAGGGAATTAAAAACACCAGCCCACCTAAGGGATTTAAGTAAGTTAAAATATGAAACAGGAATCAAACAATGCCTTGGTCTATAGTAAGGGCTGACTAAATGTTTTTATAAATAAAATAAAGAGAAACAACAAATTCCACCAGCTCCGTGTTGCCAGACTTGAGAAATAGTTATTATTTTGAGTTAAAAAATTAGGAAGGAAAGAAGCAGAAGTGTTGCCAGCAGTTGTGTTTGGGCAGTGGTAGGTTTATGGGTTTTTATTTTGTGCTCTGGATTTTTCTGTACTTCCCAAAGCTTCCATAAAGACTATCATTTGCTCTCATAGAAATATGTTTCAAATAAGAGCAAAGGAAATTTCAAAGGCTTAACGAGACCCCAGGGGTGCACATGCTTTCTTCCACTGATCTCTCTGTGGTGACTTTGCCAGGTTGGGGGACAGGACTTCGGGGTTCTCCAGGCCTCTAGTAGCCCTACCTACTTTTTTCAGCCTGAGAGGAAGATTACCATTCACCCTCCTTGCCCTTCAACTGCAGTGAGCAAATTCTACATAGCAGAGAGGTTGGGCTCTACCTTGCCTCCTCCTCCAGGGTGCCCTCCGTGACCTATACATCTGGCTGACACACCTAAGTGAATACACGGTCCCCCAACACTGTCAAGTCTTCTTGGTATCTCATTTTATTTCCTGTATTGTTCCCCCCCAGTCTACAAACCATGCAGGATCCACCCCTATTGCTCAGGCTATTCTGGACCTTGCTTCTCTGGTCTCATCCTATTCCAGCTTGTTCAGTGCCTTGGATGCACCCATTCCCCTCCTTCCCTCAGGGCCTTTCCCCCTGCTGTGCGCCCCCTCTCAAAAATATTTTCAGCTTTGCGGGCCATATGATTTCTGTTGCAACGATTCAAATACTCTCTTCCCACCTTTTTGCCACCTAGCTGCTTCTTTCTTTTGACATCTTGTTTCACAGCCAACAGCTAACCCTTGAGCACCCATTATGGGCCATGTTTAACACTTAACATGAATTGAAGCATTTAAGCTTCACATTGATCTGGTGACATCAGGCTGTCAGGACTCCCAATTTGCAAACGAGACACAGAGAGGTTAAATAAATTGTTCAAGGGCACAGAGCTATGGAGCAGGGAAACCAAAATTTCAGGCCATCACCCCATCAAACATGTATCTGCTTCAAACATGTATTTTCTGAAAATTATATTTCTTCACTTATTTATTGCTGTAGCTTTTGGGGCTTTTGTTGGTCTTGTGCACTGCTCTGTCCCCAGTGCCTAGAAGAGTTTGGTACGTAACAAGCACTCTGTAAACTTCACTTATTTATTGCTGTAGCTTTTGGGGCTTTTGTTGGTCTTGTGCACTGCTCTGTCCCCAGTGCCTAGAAGAGTTTGGTACGTAACAAGCACTCTGTAAACATTTGCCAAATGAGTAGACATTGAAACGAATTAGCACATTGGGGTTGGCTGCAGCAAGAGGGAGTTAAGTGAGACACAAGAAAGAACTGCTGGGGGGCAACTTGCTTAGCATGGGGACATTACTATGTCTGTGTCTCCTGTAGGCAGGCAGCCCCATGGCTGCCCTCGGAGGCATGTCTGGAATGGAGGTTGCCTCTCAGAGATCCTGAGGCTGGGCCAGGCGGGGTCCCTGGCTAGAGGCCAGAGGACCAGGGTTATGTGTTTGAAATAGACACAAAACAGAGGGGTGGTGCCTGGAGCTGGCCAGGAACAACATGGAAAAGCAAGAAAACACAGCTGGGTCCCCACCCTCCAGCTGTGCCCTAGAGTCCCACCATGGGGCTCTGGGCACCTTAGATTTGAGGCTGGGATGAGAACCTGGGCCCCACCTCTGAGACCTGCTGCAGGTTCAGGCCAACTTTGGTTTAGATCCTGGTTTGGCCACTTCCTGGCTGTGCGCCACAAGGCAAGTGCAGCTTTTCCCCAAACCCCCCTTTCCTCAACTATAAATAGAGTTGACGTGAAAATCATTAGCAGATGCAGAAGCAAGCACTGATTACTTACTGTCTGCGCTAATTCACTAGTGTACTAGAAGTGCAGCCCGTCATATGTCACTTCATAGATAGGGAAGCTGAGACCCAGAGAAGAGTTGGCTCACCCAGGGACACACAGCAAGAAGTGGAATTTCAGCCTAGGCTGCCTGGCTGCACAGCTCCCTGTCTTTAGCTCCAATATGGGTGAAACACTTAGCACAGCACCCGGCACCAGGCTGGTATCTGATAAAGAACAGCTGTTATTATTGTGAATCATTCTGGCAGCTTCTCCCAGGGTACTCAGGGCGACTGTGGTGGGGCAGCTGCCATTCGGCATATCCCACATCCCCTTTCTCAGCATGAGGACTCAGCACTTCCTCCAGGGAGCATCCCTCAGGACTAGGCCACAGGATTTGGGTGGGGCTCCTTCACCCTCAGGGACTAGAAAGTGAGGGCACAGTGATGAGTTCAGTAGCTCAATATTGGGCATGTAATCCAAACCAGACAATGAGTTCTACCCCTGGGATTTTTATTGGCAATATTTGGACTGAGGGGCTCCCTTTCTACTGAGCTGAAAGCATAGATGCCCAGAGCGGTGGGGCCACCTTTACTAGCCTGAGAGAAAAGCTTCCAGGATGCACAGAGGAAGAAAAACAGTGCAGAGCACCAGGATCCAGCTATGCCTGAAGTTATCACTGTTACAAGAGCAATACATTGTTTAAATTGGCCTGAGATTGGTTCCTGCTACTTACCGAATAAAAAGGGAGGTTTTTTTGCTCAGCAAACCAACAGTCTTGAGGACCCTGTCCCCCAAATCTTCTCTTTTCTGGATACTTACAATGTGCTAGACATGAGGACAGACATTTAACAGACACTCAATTTTCCAGCATGATCCCTACAGCAAGCACTGAGTTGGTGGCACAATTTTGTCCCCTTTTGCCAGATGAAGAGACAGAAGCTCTGAAATGGGAAGTGACCTGTCTGGTGGATGCCATGGCTGGTGTTAGACCCTGATGTTTAGATAAAGGGATGAGCCTCCACTATCCTCCCTTGCCCAGTATGGCTCACCTTGTGTCCCACTGCAGTTTCTCTCTGTGATGCTGATCTTCTTCACCAAGTGGACATTGCCAGTGGATGTGATGGGTGAGGGGAACACTGTCTCCACCACTTCATGGCTTCGGAAAATAGCAGGGCTCTCAGTTCCTCCAGATGTCGCCAGGGCCCGCAGTCCTGCGCCATAGGGCTCCAGACTCTGGGCCCGCTGTGCAGGGGCCCCAGCAGCTGTGCTGGCTGCCACCTCCACCTCCCGAGGCCCCTCTACCACGCGGACGGTGTCCACACGAACTGGGTTGTCTGGTGGTGGCCAGGAATGGGGTTGGGGGGTGGACTGGGGGTCAGCCTGTCGGGCCTGAGCTGCCTGCAGCTCCTGAAGCGCTTTCTTGAGCTGGGTCTCCAGCACTGCGATCTTGGCGGCAAGGGCCACCTCCCCATCGGGCACACCCAAGTCCCGCTCACGGACCCAGGTGCCCACGCTTCGGGTTTCCAGTGTTACCCGATCTTCGGGAGCCTCAGGGAGGTCAAGGCAGAGCTCGCTGCGGCCCCGGGGCCCTGAAGGGTGGCCCAGGAACTTTTGGCTCTTGAGCTGCACCGTGAGCTGCCGCTTCTCCTCTTGCAGCACAGACAGCTTCACCTGGAGCACAGGTATCAGCTTCACCTGCTCTTCCAGCTGCCGCAGCTTCCGCAGAGCCCCCGCCATCTGTTCCCGAACGTGGGCCAGGTGCCCTGCGCTAGGTGGCACTGGCGTGGACACTCCGGAGCCCCGTGGTGTCGGGGGTGGCAGCCCTACACCCACCAATGAGCTGGTGGAGCTGGCCGCGCTGGGGGTCAGGGAGCCCAGGGCGGTGGGCGCGGCCGCCTGGTCCTCAAGGCGGCGCCTGGCGTCCAGCAGGGTGCGCTCCACGCGAGGATTGAAGCCGCCGCGGGCCTCCAGGGCACCGTACTGCGGGTAAAAGCCGCGGCCACAGTAGGAATAGGCGGAGTGGCGGCTATCCCCGCTGGCGTTAGAGCACAGCGACTCGGTGGAGGTCCACCAGGAGCCAGGGCCGCGGGGCAGCGAGCCGAGGCGGGGCCGGCGCTGCACGGCTACCCGCCGCAGCGTGTGGCCCTTCTCAATGTCGTCCACATACTTGAGAAAGTCTAGGTCCAGGCGGTAGCCATAGGGCGTCTCCACGGAGTAGGGAGGGTCGGTATCCTTGGTGGGGAAGGCGGACGGGGAGGCAGGGCCCGGGGTCCCTAGGGCGGGAGAAACACTAGTATCTCTGAACTCTGCTGTCTTCTGATGCCCCCCAGGAGAGTCAAGATTTATTTGCCCAAGGGACGGGAGCTCACTGGGCCCTCAACTGCTCAACAGTGTCTCCAGTCTCAGCCATCACCCCTACCTCCAACATATACACACACAGAAGACCCGGCCTTGTCTCAGGTTTCAGCTCCTCCAGGGCAGAGCCAAGAGGCCTCAGTTCAGGCCCTCAGGGCAGGTTATGTTCCACCCTCAAACCTCATCCCCAATCCCAGGTAGGGCCATTTCTCTCCTCCCACCAGGCCTCCAGGACGGGCCCATCTCCCCGCCCCTTTCCCTCCCAGCCCTAGGCTGGGCCCTCTTCTACAGAAATCTGACCTGGAAAAGGGGCTGGCACGTGCAGGACTTGGGCCATTCTCCCCTCTGTAGACGCTCCTCAAGAGTCACTGGGAGACCCTGAGTCAGACTGCCTTCAGCACAGGCTGAGGCTTACCTGGGGAGAGGAAAAGATGGAGAACTGAGCTAGGAAGGGTCTACAGAGCTTCCTGTAGGGAGGGGAGGAGGCCACCACCCTCCACAGCTATCTTCCCCAAGTAAGGACCCACTCATAGGTGTACACCCAGCCAAGCTGTGGAAAGGGGTGCAGGAGCACAGCCTAGAACAAAGAAACCAAACTTCATAGCCTGCCTGCCCATCTGTCCATCCTCTGGACAGGCTCCAGCTGTTCCCACAGCCCCAGCTCCACAAGGCCCCCAGGCCAGGAGCCCCAAGCCCTACAGGCCCCATCTTTCCTATACCCCATTCTCTCAGATTAGGCCAGGAGTTGGCTATGGGTACAGATGGGGGCTGAGGTGGGCAGAGGGCAGGGGTGCTAGTAGGGGGACAGCCATCCTGCAAGGATCTGAGGAGACAAAGATCCAGAAATACAAAGAGAGCTACAGCTCAGAGTAGAGGACCCCAAAACAGAGCTGGGTCAGGGCAACTGGGGTTGAGGGGATAGGGAAAATTGTGGGGAGGCAGTGAGGAGCAAAGCCTTTCCCCTTTATGGAAACAATTTTCTCTAAAAATAAACAGTTTCACTGCTGGGCTACCCGGGAACTTCCTGCCCCCCCCCAGGACATGTCCGGCTAGGGAGGGGGGCCCAGCAGCTGGGTGGTGGCCCGGGAAGTCATGGGGGTGCACAGAGGAAGTAAGATGGGGTGCCTGGAGGTTGCAAAGGGGAGGGACAATCAGGGCATCTCACTAACTCACGCCCCCAACCCTGGAGTCCAGCCAGTGTCCTTTTGTCCCAAACCCTGTGCCTGAGCTTAATCAGTCCTTTCTACTGTTTGACCTCCAGCTACTCGGCTGCAGAGGCCCAGGCCCATCCTGCCAGCAGGGAGGGCGCTTTCCAGCCTGGGGGTGCCAGAGCAGTGGGTACCTGGGAGGGTGGGCCAGGCGGGGCACCTGCCAAGCATGAAGGTGGGGCTGGGGATCCAAGGGCTGGCAAGCTGGTCCTTCTCTCACACCTGGCGTGTCTCTTGCTTGGCGTCTTGCTTTATCTTTCCACTTCTCGTGTCTCTGTGTCTCTGCGTCTCTCTCTCTCTCTCTACTTCTCTCTCCCTGTCTCTCCACGTCTCTATCCTCACTTCTCCGTCTTCCAATGCCTGGAACACATGGTCACTGACTGTAGGAAATTTGATTTTCCACCTACCTGAAGGTTTACCTTTGAACAACAGTATTAAAAGTAAATTCTGGGGCCCTAGATGGATAGCTCGGTTGGTTGGAGCATTGTCCCAAAGCATGGAGAGAGGTTGCCAGTTTGATCCCAGGTCAGGGCACAGGAACAGATTGATGTTCCTGTCTCTCTCTCCCCTCTCTCTCTAAATCAATGAAATAAACATTAAAAAGAAATAAATAACAATGTCCTGGCCAGATAGCTTGTTGGTTAGAGCTTTGTCCTGAAGCACAGAAGTTGCCAGTTCAATCTCTGGTTAGGGCACATACAGGAACAGACAGATGTTCCTGTTTTCCTCTCTAAAATCAATAAATAAAAAATTTTAAAATAATAGAAAATAGAAAATAATAATTTCTGGGAACCCGAGAGACCAGCAGCAGGGAGGATTGGAATAGCCTGTGGGAGCCCCTGGAGGTAGACAAGGATGGGGTGAATAATAATAACTATGTAATGATCAGACAACCCCACCAGATGGGGAATCTTGGAGCACAGAAATGCACAGTGACTTGCCCAGGGTCACTGGACAGGGAAGTGGCTGGTCCTGAATTTGAACCCAAGCCTTGCAGATTCCCCCACTGCAGACCAAGCCACCCTAACCCCCACTCTACATCCCTCTACCCATTTTCAAGACAGAGGCTGAGGTCTGTGGGTCTCCAGCCATCTGACTGTCTTCAGTGAGGGCAGGTGACTCCAGGTGGAGAAAGACTGGAGGGGGGAATGTCTGGAGTTGAGACTCTATGGTACCCTTGGGGGACGGGTGTGTGTGTGTGTGGGGGGGGGACACACAAGATAGAGACAGAGAGAAAGGAAGACAGGACACTTAAAGAGACAAGGTAAGGGGGCTCATAGAAGGGGCGCAGGGTCGGGGACGATGCCCGAATGTCCGACGGGGTCTCCCTAAAGCCCCACTCGAAGACCAGCCTGGATGTCTCTGAGGTCTTCCCGCCCCGCTCCCCGCCCCAAAGATGGGGGTGAGGAGGACCCCACCCGTGCAGGGAGGGGCGGGGCCTGCGGGGTCCCTGGCTAATGGCAAACAGCTGCCGCTCCCCATGCCGGCCCAGCCACCAGGCCAAGGCCCAGCCCGGCCCGGCCGGACGCCTGGTCGCCTTCCCGCCGCTTGGGGCCTGGCTCCGGTCCGGTCGCAGAGTGCAAAGAGAGACAGAGCAGGGGGAAAGAGGTAGAGGAAGGTGGAGATGGGGAAGGGGGGCAGAGGGGAGGCAGTGATGGGGCAGAGAAGTAGGGCGAGAGATACAGATGGAAGACAAGGACGAGGTTAGGGGAAAGAAGCAGGGACGACGGTCAAAGATGAGAATGGGGCAGAGACACAGGGACCGGGACACTCAAAAGTCCGTAAAGTTTGGTGGAGTTGGAGGCAGCGGCTGGTCAAGACCCGCGAGGTGTTGTCCCGGGGTTGGGGATGGTGTAGGGACCACGCTGAAACCCGGACCCGGACTCGAACCCCGATCCAACCCCGGGTCCTACTCGCCTCCCGCGCTCCGGCCGCCGCCGTCCCAGCGTCCCGCCGCCCGTGCGTCCTCGGTGCGCCGCCGCCCGGCCTCCGGGCCCTCGGCGGTAGCTCCACCCCGCCCCGCCTCCTCCAGGCTGTCCCAGCCCCTCATGGCCTGCCCCGCCCCCCGTCGCCTGCGAGTAAGGCAGAGCTGTGGAGATGCGGCCAGGAGGACACGATCACACCTGGAAGGCAGGTGTGTGCGCGCGCGAGGGGGTATCCGGCCTTGTCTCCCTTTCCCAAGTCCTCGGGGCAGGGGCCTCCACCGCTGTCCTGTCCCGCCTGCGGCAGCTGGGCCGCTGCGGGGGGCGGGAGGGGGAGGGACTGGTCAGGCACCAGCTACTGTAGGGCGCGGAGGGATGGCGCGGCGGCGGCAGGTCACCCCACCCCCAGCAGGCCAAGGGCTGGAAGCGGCCCAGTGCAGGCCTGGTATACGGTGGCGTGACCGCCGCGGGGCGGGGAGGGGGCTGGATCAGTTCAAGGCTGCCCAGGCCATGGCTAAGGCCTGGGTTCCCTGGCCAGCCAGACCTGGGCTCCAGTCTTAGCTTCGCCATGCCTTTAAGTGCTCAGTGCCTCAGTATCCCCATCTGTAAGATAGGGCTAAGCGTATGCCTAATAATGGTGCTCAGAAGATTCACCAACCATGAGGCAGAGGCCAACTGCAGTTCCATTGGGCAAAAAGACCCATAAATGGGGCACTGTCTTTCTGGGAGCCTTTTAGCACAGGGGTGGGCACTTATCAAGGATTTAATAAATGTTACTTAAAAAAAATGTTACTGTGATTCCTAGTTTACATATATATGTGACATTTTCATTTTTGTGTTGCCTTCCCTACCAGAATGTCAGTCCCACAAGGGCAGGCATTTGTGTCTGTTGTCACTGCTGTGTCCTGGCACCCAATAGGGTCTCAGTGTCTGTCAAAGATCAGGGTGTGTGGATAGACGGCATACATGACCCAGCCCCTAGGGAGAGGGAGTACACCACACAGGCTGCTCATAAAAAACATTTTAAATTAAAAAAGGTAAGTATCAGTGCATAGACAGGAACAGAGGGCCCAGCACCATGTGCAATGTGGTCACCCCAAGTGGGTGGTGGGACAGACTCCCAGAAAGGCACATAGCTGAGGCCAGGGTGCTGGTTTCTCTGGGGTGGTTTCAGGCCCTGTGAGCTCAGAGGTCAGCCTTTCGGAAACTTGCTCTGTTCAAAGAGTTCCTGGAGGAAGAATGAGATGGGTCAACATGGACACAGGGCCCCCAACTACATAGTGCTCCCAGCCTGTACCCTCCTCCTCCTGCAGAGCTCCTTCTAGTCTTCCCTGCTCTTTTCACATCTGTTCTGATCCAGCTGTGGATTCATAGATTCTCTCCTGGAACCCACCACCAGAGTCTTATCTTGCCCATTTTATAGATGTAGCAACCAAAGCTCAGAAAGATGAAGTCACATGCCTAGAAACTGACCCACCAGGATCCTAAATGGCTACCCAGAGCATTCATTTGTACACATATCCAAGTATTCACATCCTTGTGTGCAAAGCCAAGTGCATGTGTTGACGTGCACAATTCCCATCCTGAGCCTGCCTCCTCTATAGTGGGGAGCCCAGGTCAGGCACCTGAGGCTAGCTGTGGTTGGTGCCATCAACTGGGGCAGGCGCTGGGTGAGCAGAGGCTGCAGAGACTCCCGTAGGCGGGCGTAGTTGCGCTCCAGCTCACGATGGTATTCCTTCTGGTCTGGCCCAATCAGGGCTTTGTTCTTCCGCAGTGCGTCCTCGCACCTGAGGGCCAGATGGTAGCATGGTCAGGGACTGGCACTCAGGAGAGAAAACAAGACCAGAGGCAGAGGAGTTCATGAGGTGGGGTCAGGAGCTAGAATGGGATATAAAGTAGGCCGACAGCCATGATGGAGGTTAGAGGGGCTCTAATGGGTGAGGTCAGGCCTACTTCTTGCAGAAGTCCTTGAAACAGAGCCGTAGTTTATTGTGATGCCTGAAGAGCTTGGGATCTTCTGGGATATCTGCCAAAAACACCTGGGCCACCTCCAGGGGACCCTGTGGGGTGAGAGGGGCTTGTGAGGGTGTCTGCATCAACCATGGGGCACCTCGGGCAGCCTGCATCCCCCACCAGCCATGCCTGGTTCACAGTAGGCCCCACAGAGCCCTGTAGCACCATCTGTAGCATCTTGGCATCAGGCGGGTCCTGCTCAGTGGCAAAGGCCAGCTCCCGTGTCTTCTTCTGCATGTCTTCGATGGCCACCTCCACTGGTGTCAACACTGTCTGCAGGGTCGGGGAACAGCATGCACTGATTGAGGCCTGAAGATATCCTGGCCCAGGCCAGCCCAGGGCAGCTGGGGTGGGAGGGGGTCTGAGCAGCTATGTAATGAACAGTGTGTGGGGCCTCCTGCCTGCCTGGGTCTGCCAGGGCCTGGCTCAGCTGCCTTTGTCTGGCACTGAGGCCTTTGGTCTGGTTGTAGTCCAGCCTTGGATCAGCTGGGTCTGAAGGTAGAGATTTGAAGCCAAAGATTGTGGTCTGGAGGTTGGAGCTTGCAGTCCTCTCACCTCCCCTAACCCAGGTTTGGGACTCCTACCTACCTCCTCCCGGTGACACACTCGGATGCGTGTCTTGATGTAGGGAAAGGCATGGTCTGTACTTAGCAGCGTCTTGCGCTTGTGTTGCTCATGCAACTCCCCATGAGCACGCCCATCAGGCGTGAAGGGTGTGCAGAACAGGAAGGTGCGCAGCCCATAGTTGCGGTCGAAGTAGGTCACCCGGTCCTTGAGCTCATAGGTGTCAAAGTGCGGTTCCACATAAGTGATCTGGATGTAGGCCTGGGGCGTGGGGTTCAGGTGTGAGGTTCCCACAGCCCCAACTTTCCCTTGGGGCTTGCCAGCCTCCTAGCAGGGCCCTTTCCCTGGAGAAAGGGGATTTGGGTCTCCATGGGTCTGGGGGTTTTGCATCTGGGATTCCCAGGTCTCCTTATGTTTGGGAATTACCTGAATTTGGAGGGTCCCCAGGGGAGATAAGCTTTGGAGTTTCCCAGAGAACTGGGATTTGAGGGTTTCCAGGAAATAGTACTCAAAGATTCCCTGACCTTAGAATTTTGGGGACCCCAGGGAGATAGTCAGGAGCCCTCACCTTCTGGGGGTCAAGCTTGGTCTTGTCAACAGGGTTTGAATCTTTGACAATCTCAACCACGTCTTCCCCAAACCTCTCCGTGTAGAACTCCTGGGGACACAGGGCTGACTCGGGCTGCAGAGGTGCAGCGCCTACTCCACCCCAGGGTAGCCTTGTACCCGATCCATCCCCCACCACCAGGACGTGCCTCTAGCCGGTGTGAGATCTCGGCCAGCTTTGTGATGGATGGCTCCTTGTACACAAACTCCTGCTCGTCCAGGTCACCAAAGCGGCCACCGTAGAAACCCACACGGAAGTAGGTTCCAAAAACACGCTGGGGCTGTGGGAAGGGGTTTTGTTGCCCAGGAGGCCCCGCTGGAGGTACCCCTGCCCCAGAGATGCAGGTCCTTGGGCCCAATATATGGATGAGGTAGGTATGGGGAAGCCACCCAGAGGACTTTGGGTGGCTATGTGAGGACCCTAAGAACATCGTATCACAGGCACAGGCTAGAGGGAATCTCTTGAATATTGGAATGTGGACCCAGATGACTGCCAACTGCCCACACTGTTGCTTTCTCCCTAGCTTCTTTCTCCTACCTCCCCCAAATCTTCCTCTTCATTTCTATAAGGCCCTACTTTCTCCCTTTCACCCCATGCAGTTCTTCAGAGCCCAGATCCCAATATGAAATGAGGACTAGGGCTATATTGCTCATAGCTGTGTCCTAAATGCCTGTGGGCTAGGTATGGAGCAGGTGCTCATAAATGTTTGGGACAGAGGCTCTGCCTCCTTTGTTCCAGGGCAACCTCTCCCCTTGAGCCCTAAGTTTGGAAGGGGGACCTCCCTACCCCCTACCACCAGAAGGGAAGAGGTGGCTCCATGTTCACTCACCAAGGCCGATCCAGGAGGGGTGGGGTGGGCATCAGGAAAAGGGGGTGGAGAGACAATGTCATGGGAGAGGTCAGAGATCAGAGCCCCCAACCCCCAGGATCCTAGTTACATTTCCCCATAAGAACCACGTGAAGAGCAGAGACCAGAGATCCAGGGAGGGAGGAGACCTCCCCACCCCACCCAGCCCCCACTTAGTCCTCCTGCCTCACTCTGGGTTCTTGCCATCTTTGGCCAGAAAATTCTCCCCAAACTAGGAGATGCCTAAAAATAGATCCAAGTGGGGAGAGGCAGGAGAGGGGGATTATTAAATGGCAATGAGCAGAGATCCTGGGGGAAGTTGGGGAGATGAGACAGAGAGGGCATGATCAAGACAGGGAGAGAGACGGAGACGGAGAAATGAAGGGAGAGACCAAGAGGTACAAACAGAAAAAGAGAAACAGAGACAGAGAGAAGGAGTCAGAATCCCCCCCTCCTGGGCAATGACTGAGCAGGCCCTGTCTGAGGGAGGGGTGTCCCTGGAGAGTTCCCAGCTGGGTGAGTCACAGGCTGCCGGGGAGATCTGGGCCAGGGAGGAGGATCTGGGGGAAAACAGTGGGGGAGCGTCATCACCCACTGAGCCCGGACTCCTATGTCCAGGCAGCTGTGCTCCTCCAGCGCCCCCTAGTGGTTGTCCCTGACCACCTCTGACTAGCTGTCTTGCAGGACCCCAGATGGCCACCAGGTTGACTTACCTCCCAGCCAGAGCTCTGTGGGGAAGAGAAGGGTCAAGATCAGTTGAGCATGGTAAGGGGGACCCAGGCCAAGGGCAGGGTGTCAGAGGGCATCCTGGACCCACCTGGTGCATAATCTTGGTGAAGGCCTCCTGCAGTTTGCCATGCACGGCAGCCAATTTCTTGTAGTCACGTTGGGCTTCCAGGATGGGGATCAAGGTCTTGTATACCTCGTTCACTGCCTCATAAAGCCCACCCTGGAAGTGGAGGTGGAGCCAGTCTAGATTCCCAGCAACCTCCCTGGTTTTCTCCTGCCTGGACCAGCTCTCCCCTATGCTCCTACACACCTTCCAAGGCTTTAGCCTCCATCACCTCCTCTAGGAAGCCCACCCTGACCACCCCCATCCAGATGAAGCACCAGCTTAACCACTTGTCCCCTACAGATCCCTCTGTGGTCTTCACCAAGTTTATTATGGACCAGGCACTGTGTCCTTTGCCCATATTCCTTCACTGGCGGGAGGAGGTGCTAGTCCCT
The DNA here is from genome assembly GCF_036850995.1 of Saccopteryx leptura. Taxonomy (NCBI): domain Eukaryota; kingdom Metazoa; phylum Chordata; class Mammalia; order Chiroptera; family Emballonuridae; genus Saccopteryx; species Saccopteryx leptura. The sequence goes on along the minus strand of NC_089503.1, from coordinate 251,184,483 downwards.
CCCCCCACCCCATTCCTCACAACCTCAGAGACATGGAGGGGCTCACCAGGCCCCAGGTCCAAACACCAGCCCACCTGGCCTGGTACCTAAGACCTTCATGATCACTGCCTCATGGCACACAATAATGGCCACTCATGGGTGCCCCTTATACCCAGATGGTGCCAGCATCAAGCATAGCATACAGCAGGTGCTGTCTGTATGCTGACTGTCAGAAGCTATGTCTACCTCCCCCAAGGCCTTTGTCTGTGAGACTCCAGCAAAGTGACAATAACGAAAACATCATCACTAGGAGGGCTGGCACAGGAGAAAAGAAATCTTGCTGGGTAAACGGACCCTGAATTTGAGTGAGGCCCCAAATGTAATTACCAGTTGCCAAAAATGTGGGACCTAAGGAACAGATCAAGCAATAGCACAGGGACACAACCGGCCTCAGGCAGGCCAGAGACCCTTTTGAAACAAAGTCTCTTATCTCCAACAAATGAGATGCAGAAACAAACAATTGCTTTCACATAAACAAGCAAATTAGAGGAGAAAGCCCTTTATAACAATAAAAAATAAGTGCTCAGGCATCAACTTATCAAGAAAACCTCTACTGCAAAAAGAGGGGAAATTAGGTTTTTAGTCTGCATCTTCTTCTCTTTGATTAAAAAACTTAAGAGATCATCAGTCACAGCCATTTGTAGGTCTTATGTGGAAACTGATTCAAACAAAACAACTGCAAAACATGTTTTTGAGATAATTGGGGACATCTAACCATGGTCTGGTATTTCTAAAATTCCTGTTAATTTGGTCACACAGGGTAAGAGTCGCACCAAAGGTAGTTTCTCAGTGGGAGCTGCACACCGGTACTCATGGGTGTGACAGTGTGATATCAGATTTGTTTTAAGCTGGAATTTCTCTGATTCTAATGCATACAAGAATTTGAGATCTTGTTAAATGCTAAGTTCAGAAGGCTGGGCAGCCCAGGACTCCGTATTTCTAACAGCCTGGGTGATGTCCACACTATTGGTCCTCGGACCACACTAAGTAGCAAGAATTTACAAAAACTCCAGCGGTATAGTCATGTTAAGTTTCATTAATTTGTGAAAACCGGGATCTTGTTTTATCAGATGGTTAAAAAAACCACAGGCTCGGGCTGGTTGGCTCAGCAGAAAAGCATTGGCCTGGTGTGTGGATGTCCTTGGGTTTGATTCCCAGTCAGGGCACACAGGAGAAATGACCATCTGCTTCTCCCTCTCCTTTCTTTCTATTGCTCTCTTTGCCACCCGCAGCCATGGCTTGGTTAGAACAAGTTGGCCCTCAGCGCTGAGGATGGCTCCATGGCCTCACCTCAGGAGCTAAAATAGCTCGATTGCTGAGCAATGGAGCAACAGCCCCAGATGGGCAGAGTATTGCCCCATAGGGGCTTGCCCAGTGGATCCCAGTTGGGGCACATGAAGGAGTCTGTCTCTTTGCCTCCCTGCTTCTCACTTTAGAAAAATAAAACCCAAAGAAAACCCCCCAAAAAACAAAACCCAAAAATGCTAGAGATAAAGAAGAGATGAAACAAGATGATAAATGCTGCTGGTTGAGGAATCTGAGCGCTGGCTACGGGAGTGGTGGGAGTACAACTTTCTTTTTTTATGTGTGCTTCAAATGTTCTATAATAAAAAAAGTTGTTTTAATAGTAGCTAAATGTGCAAAGGCTTATGATATCCAGCCTGTGTGTCAAGGGTTTAACCAAGAGAAAGGCAGGTAATGGGGGCCTTTGAGGGTCCCCATTCTCCTTCTCTGCAAATCCTCCACTTGGAAAGGGTCAGGCAGAAGCTCCCCCTTGAATGACCAAGAACAGGCACTGGGCCATCAACAGATCTAGGATGCCACCCAGCCGGAGCCCTGTGTCCTGCAGCAGCCCTAGGCCTCACCATGGTGAAGTAGGCGGCCGCCTGCTCCAGCAGCCCCACCAGCCCCAGCTCTGTGAACTGCTTCCCGGAGCAAAAGCCCTCCTCGTCGGGCGACAGGATGTCATCAGAGATGGCCGACTCCTCCAGCACATTAGATGAGATGTTCTGAGGTGGGAGGTGGTGTCAGAGCCTGGTCCCTGCCCTACATGTGCCACCCCTGCCCTTGCCAACCACCCCTCTAACCACTCACCTGGAAGGAAACGCAGCCAACAGGCAGGTAGCGACTGTCCTCAAGCAAGGCGAGGTACTCGGCCACCAGCGCGGCTGCGTGCACCATGCACTGTGCAGCCTCTGCGTGGTTGCCCAGCTCTGCATGCTTTCCTGCCATGTTCTGCAGCCACGTCAGCCGCAAGTCTGGGGATCCCTGGTAGCCCCGGGCAATCCTGATGCCAAGGAGGGGGGGATGTGAGGAGGATGGGGACACACCATGCCCACCCTGCCTGCCCTCACCTGTCCACCCCCTTCACTTGTTACTCCACCCATCTGTCCCACTGACAAGCCATTCACTTGTCCATCCAGTTACCTGTCTCACCTGTCCACCCTTCACCTGTTTCCTCACCTCTCCACCCTTTACCTGTCCCACCTATCTATCCCCCCACCTTCTTCACATGTCCATCCTGTACCTGTCTTCTCACCTGTCCATCTCCTCACCTGTCTCACCTGCCCATCCGTTCTTCTGAACCCCATTCACCAGTCAATCCTTTTACCTGTTTCCTTACCTGTCCTACCTTCCATCCTTTCACCTAAATTACCTGTCCACCTCTTACCCCACCTGTCCATGCCCCTTTCTGTCTCCTCAGCTGTCCAGCCCCGACCTGTTCCCTTGCCTGTCTGCCCATCTGCCTGCCCATCGTCTCCCTTCTTCCCCTATTCACCTGTCTTCTCACTGATCCAATCCCTCTCTTACCCAGTCCTCACTGCCCATCCTTTCACTACCCCCACAAGTGTCATCCTCTCACTTGTCTTTCTGCTCACCTGTCTATTCTACCTGGAGAACCCTGCTGACTGGTCCCCTTGCACATGTACCATGGCATCTGCCTACCCAGGCCCATCCACCCATATGCCCCCTGACTGCCCTCTCTGCATCACTTGCCTCTCTGTCTCACTCCCCGGTTTTACTAAATACCCCATACCTCTCCTCCAGATCATGTACTCCCCTGATCTGTCACCACTTCACCCACTGTTTGTACTTCACCTGTCTTTCCCACCTGTTTCCTCTCTTGTCTTTGTTCTGTAGGTTCATCTGGTACCCTTTCCATCTGTTCTTAAGAGCCCTCACCCTACTTGTACCTTCATCTGTGTGCTCACTGGGCCCCTCTTCACCTGTCCCTCCTATTTGTTCCTCTTAGCACCTTTATGCTCACCTGCTCCCTCCTCACTTCTTCACATATCTACTCACTAGTCCCCTACCCTGTCTGGGTGCTAACGGCGGAAGGTCCCCCAGCCTTCCTCACCTGTACATCAGGTCAATGAGCATCTCAGGGTCCTCCTGATGCTCCTTCATTTTCACTGTGTCTGTCAGGATCATGTGCAGGTTGAACATCAGATCCTGGACCTAGAGGGAAAAGTGGCCCTCATTGGGAAATCACAGGGCCAAGATTGTGTGGTCAGGGGTCAAGAAGGGCAGGACAAAGACCCCTGGGTTACCGAGGGTAGGGCAGGGGCCTGGTGGAGTCACCTGCTCGGCAAAAGCACTGTCCCGCAGCCTCACGTCCTCCTCGGCGTAGGTGAGGATGGTCTTGAGTGACCGTCGCAAGTGCTCCTCACTGAAGTTCTGGGTCGTCCCCACAAGGGACGACAGCGACATGGTCACTTGCATCTTCACACGGGCAAAGTTCTGCAGGGGGCAAAGAGAGAAAGCATACCAGTGGGCCATGGCCTTCACACCCCAGGGCCTGCGCGACTCTTTGACTTCGCCTCTCTCTGCGCCCTCCCGCCCTTGCTCGCCCCCGCTTCGGTCATCCACCCCCACTTACGTTGCCAATCTCGAAGTTCTGGCGCATGAGGAGGTAGAGCGAGGCGCTGGCGTGCGTGCGAACGGTGCTGATGCGACTACCACAGTGTCGCAGGAGCCTCAGGCACAGGTCGGCGCACAGCTCTGTGTCCTCCTCAAACAGCAGCTCTGGGAACTGCCCCCAGGGCCAGGACAGACACCAGTCAGCCCCTCCCCGTGCAGGACCAGAAGGTCCCTCATGGGGACCTGGGCAGGGGCACCTGTGTTCTGCCTTCTTTGAGGGGGCTTTGGAGTCAAACCTGGGTTAAGCCCTTCCTGTGTGACGTTGGGTGAGTGACTTTGCTAATCTGATCCTCAGTTCTCTCCTCTGTGAGGTGTGACTAAGGAGTATCTGCCACATGGAGTTGCTGATCACACATTAGGTGCTCAATGACTGGGCTGTCACTATGACTCAAAGAGCCATAGCTGCCAATTGGTACTCACCTTGGACACGAGGGCTCTCTGTGTGGCCAGGCCATGCTGCAGGAAGAGGGCACTCTGGGCAGTACCCAGACTATACAAGACAACCTTCAGTACTGCACCCAAGATACTCTCCCGGGCCTCTGACAGCATCACCGTCTGCGGGGTCAGAAATCCAGCTGTTAGGGACTGGTTTGGTTATGGAATCAGGAAGGGAGAGGGATTCTGGAATCAGAGATCACAAGGTACTGGAGTGGGGGGTCAGAGGTCAGGAAGATGCTGGATCAAGCCCTACCTGCACAATGATCTCCAGTGTGTCCAGAACTACCAGGCTTGCCTCGGTTGCCAGGTTCCCCTCCACCAAGGCCTCATGTTCCATTTCATCCTTGGTCCTGAAGGGGAGAGGGTACTGGGGATTCCCTCAAAGCCAGACCCTACCCCATGGCTCAGCTCTCTCCCTCCCTTGGGTGCCCTGAGGTGCCAGGTCTCTGGAAACTAGTTTGACCCCAGCCAACTACTTCCAGCCCACACCCACTTGTCCACACGATCTGAGGTTTGTTTCCAGTGTGTGACGCTCTTCCGCCAGCGTACGTTCTCCTGGTTCCCAAACGGGCTTCTTTCTGAGATGCGTAAGCACATGGTCACAGACATGCAAAATCATAAGAACACATGTGACGGTGAGAAGCACACAGGCACAAAGATACAGAGGTGGGGAAACCCGTGAGGACACTAGGTGGTGTGGATGCTTACGGAGTGGACACATAGGGACACAGACAACCAGGTGTGTGGGGATGATGCATGGACTTCTGGGAAAAGTGAGTCGGACAGAGAAGGAGGAGTGGGCCCTGTTGGGGCCCCTCAGACCAAGGTGGAGCAGTTGGTGGGGTTGGGCATCGGGTACATCTCCGTCTTACCACGGCTCCGTCGCACCATCTCCTGTCGTGCTCCAATGGTGCCCAAGATGGCTTCCTCCAGTCGAGCCTTCATGTCTAGTGACTTCTTAAACGTGAGGCTGTTGATGCGTTCAAAGGCCTTTTTCCCCTGAGAGATCAAAGAGTAGGTTCCAGGTTGACTACCCTCTGCCATGGGGCCTGGGCTAACCTAGTCCCTCCTCTTCTGGACATATCCGACCTCTGGGACCCTGTGCTTGAAGACACAGCTCTTCTCTTTACTGCAAGCTCTTAGCACCTTCAAATTCTACTCATGAACACAATTCTCCCTTTTCTCTTTGGCTCAGCACAGAAATAGCCCACCCATTAACCCTTAGGAACTGGTGCACCCCTTCATGCCTAGACCACAGCACCAAGAGCCCTGTATGCACACTCAGCCTGCCTTGTACACCCCAGTCCCCTGCCCAGTCCTTGACCTTGTACTCAAAGGCAGCCAGGCAGAGGCACAGCAAGTCCAAGAGACGGCCTAGCTGAGGGAGGGACAGGTCGGCAGCCCAGTGCTGCAGGAGGGCTGGCTCTGCATTCTTCAGTACCCACAGCACACACACCAGCAGGGTCCGGCTGGACTCGGCAGAGAGGGTACAGCCTGAGCGAGAACCCTGGGGCCAGACGGATAAGGAGCTCAGAAGGGACAGAGTCAATTTTCATTTTTTCCATAGAAGATGAGAACGTATTTGAATCTCATTATATCACTTCTATTACCAGGTTGCATAGTGTCTCTGGAGACCAGCCCTGTACTCACAGTCGCTGGGCCCTGGGAGATGCTAGCCCGGGAGCCAGGGGCCAGGGGGCCACCAGCGATGGCCATGGCCACTGAAGGGTTGATGGTACCTCCAATGTCCCCTTCCCCTTCTGTGTCTGAGTCAAGCATTGAAGCCAGCCGTGACCGTTGACCTGGGCCCTCTGTGGGGGAGGAGCAGGTGGAGAGAAGAACAAGTCCTTGGTAAACGCTGTCCCTCTGCCTCAGATTTCAGCTCAAAGGTCACCTCCTCATGGAAACCTTCCCTGATACCCCCCCATACCAGGTTGGAGTCTAGTTATCTACTCCTGCAGCTTACTTATTGTACTTGTAATCAGATACATTCATTGCATCCACAAAGGCATGGACTAGATCTCCTCTGGCCACTGCTATACGCTGAATACTTAGAACATGGCCTTGCCCACAGGAGAAGTAGCTGTAAAGACGATGATGGTGATGACAACAACCACATATGCTGCTGCTATTATTAGAGAATCAATTGGCACTTACATAGCATCTCCTATCGGCCAGGTGCTATTCTAACTTAAAAAATATTAACTACTACTATTCAAAAAAACCTAGTAGACAAGTACTTTTATCATTCCTACTTTATAGATGAGGAAACTGAGGTTGATCTCTCTGTAGAGGTTAAGTTACTTGCCTAGGGTCACACAGTAGGCAGGTACATATATAGTATAGCTAGGAATTTAACCTAAATGGTCTGGTTCTAAAAGTCTATGGTCTTAAAACAGTATCTCTTTACTTTCCCCTCCCCCAAAATAGTCTCATCAGAAGAGGAGCAGCCAACAAATACAGAACAGGTCTCACCCTAGACAGTCTAGAAACCAAAGGTCAGCTGGGTCTAATTAAGCCCAGCTTAACCAAGCTCAATTTTTCAGTGCATTAAGTGGCCAGCCCCTTCATTCACGTGCCTGAGAGAGGGAAAGAGGAACCCTCACTAAGGAAAAATGATATTGCTTCAGTCCTGATGCATACAATACAGTCTTATACATACAATATCCAAAATACAATAAAAAAACTAGACTATGTATGAAAAGGCAGGAAAGCATGATTGGTAAGAGAGAGAAAGAGACAGTAGAAGCAGGTACGTAGATGACCTAAAGCAAACAAAGACTTTAAGATACAAAGTAGTGGAAAGATGGACTAAAAGGGGTAAAAGAGATGGAGAGTTTTAACTGGGAATTGGAATCTCAAAAAAAAAAAATTAAATTAAATAGATATTTTCTGACTAAAAAAATATAACATCTGAAATTCAGAACTCAATGATTGGAGTTAACAGGACACTGGACACAGCAAAAGACAGAAGTAGGGAACACAAAGACAGGTAAAAAGAAAATTTCCCAAGTAAAGTGCAGAGAGAAAAACGAATGTAAAACAGAACAGAGTATAGCAGGCACGTGTGACATGATCAAAAGGTCTAACATACGTGTGATTGAAGTCCCAGAAGGAAGGAAGCAAGAAAAGGAGGCAGGAAAAGAAAATTGAAAAAATAAAGACTAAGAATTTCCTTCAAATGATGAAGATCAACTCACCAATCCCACATCTGTGCTTCCCACCACTGTACACATGTCCCTAAGCTGCGCTGATGAATGTGCATATGACTGAATGCCCGTGCAGGGCTCCAACCGCCCTTTCATCCTAATGTTCCTAACCATCCCTCCTCACGTCCTCTCTTCTTAGAAGCTAACAAATATAATAATAATATCTCCCATTTATTGTGGGCTGACAATATCCTAACACTGAAGCTCCATAAATGTTTATATAGCTATAGGAAGTAAGTGCTACCACTGTCCCCATTTTACAGGTAGGAACTTGAGGCTCAGAGAGGTTAATGGCTTGGCAGGGCCCTGCACCAGCACTTGAACCCAATCTACTGACCCTAATGCCATGTTTTTCTAGTAACTATGTCCTCTCACCTTTCCCTACCTGAACTTTGTGTGTCAGTCAAGCCCCTGGATTGTGTGACTCCATCCTGCCCTGGCCTACTGACCAGAAAAATCATGCAGCCGTGGCAGTGTGTCCCTCGCAAGCGACAGCAGTGGCAGGTACAGCTCAGTCACACGGGCCTTCACCGAGGCCTCGGCATAACGGGGATCAACATCATGGCTGCAGAGCAGACTGTGGACGGCACTGATGGCCTTCTTGTGCAGCTGGGATGCCCTGTGGAGGAGTGAGGTGCTCAGGACCGAGTGGACACAGTGCCCCTGAACCTTCCCACCCACTGGAGCCAAACAGACTATGCTCACCCCTCAGCCTCAGGTTCCAGGGCCAGTGCCAGTTCTGTCAGCAGGAGCCCAGCCAGAAAGTGCTGCTGTCGGAATGGCCCACTCAGCTCGAACATGCTGGTCACCTTGGGGTCTGGGGCCTGGCTGGAAAAGGTGGAGCTCTGCATAGGGCAATGAGGGGAGGAAAGCAGGAACGTCAGGGGTCCAGGAGTCAAGTGTCAGAGGTGAGGGGTTAGTGTTAACACATCTGAAGGTGAGAGATTGGAATTAACTTATCTGGAGATGACAGTGGACATGGAGTTCAGGGTCAGAGGTAAGAGGATGAGGTTAACCTATCCGTGAGGTGAAGGGAATGGGGTTGAAAGTCAGAGGTCTGAGAAACAGCAGATGGAAGTCAAGTCTGTAAGTTAAGATTTTGGGGTGAGACATTAGAACCTAGTCCCCAGGAAACTACTGAGCATGACGGGTCAGAAGTGAAGGGTGTGAGATAAGGGGTTGGTCCCCCTGGCAGCTCAGTGTGAAATGGACAGAGACTAGGGAACCCCAGAAAATAGGCTGAAGGTGAAAGGTCATAGGTCAAGGGAGGAGCCAGCCCACCTGAGAAGTGGTGGAGGATACAGAGGGTGAAGGCGACGCCGGGGGTGACAGGGGGCAGCAGGGGAGGTTGAGGGTCACATAGTGCTCGTGGCTGCACAGGATGCGGGTGAAGTCCATGCGTAGGGTCAGCAGCACCACAGGGTTGGCAGCCGATTGCAGCCGTGTGGCCACCTGCCAGAAAGGAGGTCAGCGGGCAACATTTACAGTGTTTCTGCCCACCACGCCCACCACCCACCATGTCACTCATAGGTAGGTGCGTCATTCCCACCACGCCCACCCCTACCTGCTTGTAGTGGGCCTGGACCAGGCTGAACACAAAACCGCGGTCTACCAGGGACAGCAAGTCACTGAGGAAGAAGGCCAGGCTGGCGTTGAGGCGCTCAGCCAGCTCCGTGTCCTGGGAACACAGGGCCTGTCAACCCATGCTCACGCACCCCAATAAAGCTTCAGTCCACACACAGGGCCTGGCTCTCACCAAGGCAACCAGCAAACCCCAGGAGCCACATCACTGGCCCAGAGCCTGGGGTCTTCTTGACACACCCATCTTTGCGCTCCAGGCATTCCCAGTTGTCTTCTTGCTCTGACTATCCCCTCCCTTCCCCACAGTGAAGTGTTCACACCCCTCAGGTTTAGAACCTATTTCTTCCCTCTCTCACTAGATTTAAATAACACAATAGGGATGGCAGAGACTGGCTGCTGACTCCTGGTAGATCCTCTCTCCCCATCTCTCAGGGTATCAGAGTTCAGAGAACAGTGAAGACTACATTTCCTAGCCCCCTTTGCAGCTGAGACTAGCCATGTGATCACATTCTGGACAATGGGATACTATGGCCACTTAAAAGGAAGGAGCAAGTCGTTCTATTCCCACAGCCTGCCAGCCTGCCATGTCTGATATAGTGAGCACCTGGTGAACCTTGATGGCCAGGCTCACACTGTGGAGCCCCACAGCCCACTTATGCTCAGAAATAAGCTTTGGTCACATTTAAACCACTTGTAATTATGTTTAAGTCATTTCTGCCCTAACTGATAGCCCTCAGCAATCATTTAAAGAGCATGTACTGCTTGTACAGCTCACAGTGTGGTGTGGGGAAAGACACAATCAACCAAAGGATTCCAGAGAATTCTATGTGTCTTGAAGACATCTGAACAGAGTGTTGTTTTGAGAGAAGCCCAAAGGATGAAGAAAAAAGCATTCTAAGCAGATGAAAGAATAAGGCAAAGGCCCTGGAGCAGGATGTGCCCAGCAAGCGTGAGGACTGGCAAAGAGGTTGCTATGGCTTCAAGGCCCAGCTGCTGCCTGTTCTTCCCTCATGCTCTCATCAGTCACTCTGTGGCCTCACAAGTTAGCCACAGTGGGCCTTAGTTCCCTGCAACCCAAAGAAACAAAACACAAAACCCACTTGAGCTCTGAGTCCACAGTGGGGCAGGGGCTGGGTCTGCCCTGTACCCTGAGCCTGACGCAGCTGGTGCTCGATGAATGTCAAGGAATGAAACCACAGTGGGGCTGTCACCAATGCCCCACTAGCAGCTATGACGATGGTGCTTCTCTGGGGCATTGTTCTTTCCCGCAACCTCTTCTTTCTCAGGGAGGTTTCCTCATGATATGGGTCAGCCCCTGGGAATGTCAGCCCTGGGGGAGGCTCCAGTGGAACAAGGTCGAGACCTTTGAGACCAGCCCAGAGGAGGATTGCACAAGTGTTGGCTTGGGCCAGAATGGTGTTTCAAAAATCTGGAAAGTTCCCATAAAATCCAGAAGTCCCATTTCACTTTAAAAATCAGACATTCTAGGCCTGACCTGTGGTGGCACAATGGATATAGCATCGACCTGGAATGCTGAGGTCATCAGTTCAAAACCCTGAGCTTGCTTGGCCAGGGCACATATGGGAGTTGATGCTTCCTGCTCCTTCCCGACCTTTCTCTCTTCTCTCTCTCTCTCTCTCTCTTTCTCTCCCCTCTCTAAAAATGAATAAATAAAAGTCTAAAAAAAATATGTCAGACATTCTGGCTACAACTAATGAGCACATGCCCTCTGGTCCTCCAGAAGCTCTGCTTTCCCAACCGAAGCTGATGGTGTGGGCTCTGGACCCAGCGGCTTGGGTTCAAATCTCCAGTTCTGCCCCTTCTCAGCTGTGTGGTATTAGGTTGTTAGTCATTCTCTGCCTCAGTTTCTCTATCAGTAAAATGGTGACAATAATACAAACTACATGGGTTGTTGGGAGAATTTAATGTTGTGATTCATCTCAAGTGTTTAGACATATAGTAAGTGCTCAATAAATGCTCAGTATTATTACTATCATTATTAGTCTTGCCTGCCTAACTTGTGAGGGCATTGGAATGAATGATCCATGGCCTGGAAAATTGTCAAGGTATTAGAAAATCAATGTCCATTTATTGAGCACTTACTGTATACTGACACTGTGCTAAGGGCTAATGTATTTGTCACTTCTCTGCCTTCACCAACTCCCATTCCTGGTTTGCTCACTCCATTCCAGCTATATTCATCACTTCATTGCTCTAGACTCATGGTGAGACAACCTCTTCCCCAGCCCAGGTACCTCAGGGCCTTTGCACTTGCTATCCCCCCTGCCTGAAATGCTCTTTCCCCAGACATCACATGGATGTCTCCCTAACAGCTTCTCCCTAACAGTCAGCTCTACAAGGGTAAGAATTGAGGTCTGTTTTGTTCACTGTTGTGTCTCTAGCACCTAGCACAGGGAGGTGCATATAGTAGGTACTAAAGAAATGATGTTAAATGAACAGACCCATTCAGGAAAAGGGATTCATGGTCTCACAGCCAGAAAGCACTAGGCAGGACTGGTGTCCCTGCTTGGCTGATTCTATGTCCTCCCTCAAGTCCTTCCCTCGTTGAGGCCCTTTCTCCTTTACCTTATAGACCCGGGTGATGACCTCCAGGCCCACAGAGCCCACCAGAGCCGCGATGTCATCCAGGAAGCGCCCAGGGAAGCGAAGCTTGCGGGGCGTGTCCAGCCGCTGACTCAGAATTAGGTGCAGGACCATGCTCTTCACCTGGGGGCCGGGTGAGAGCCAGGGCAGGACTTGAGGGGCTGTTAGGTAGACAGGGCTTGCCAGATGGGTATGGGGCTTGAGCGGCAAGGGAGCTGAAGGTGGATGTAATGGGTCCTAGGTGGGGCTTGAGCCCATCATAGTTCTGAGCTGAGAGCAGGGCCTGAGAGGCTGTGGGCGTGACTTGAGAAGGCCATGGGCAGAGCCTGAGTGGGTCCCAGGCCGAGTGAGTATGAGGGGCTGAAGCAGGTCTCCTGGGGTCAAGTCTGTGGAAAGGACAGGGCTTGAGGGGTGGGCTTTCAGGCAGTATGGACAGATTAAGGTGCGAGCTTATAAGACAAGAGGGGTCTTTCAAGGCACTTCTTGACGAGTTTTGGTGATCTCTCCAGTAGTACCAACGGGGTGTGTGTGTGTGTGTGTGTGTGTGTGTGTGTGTGTGTGTGTCTTCTCTCTATGGAATGAGTTTCAGGAAGTCTCTCTCCAAGGAAAGACCCCCTTAGGTGTATGTTATCTCTCTCTCTCTCGAGGCCATTTCCCAGGAGTCTCAGGTGCAATCACAGGGGGCTTCTCTCCCCAAGGAGAGTTTCACACAGGGGCCTCCTGCTCTCAGGTGAGAAGGTTGTCTTACCATGAGTTGGAAGAAGAACCAGGCGTGCTGCAGGACGGTCTCGCGCACAGCACTGCTGCTGACCACCCACTGCAGGGCCAGCTCCTCATGAAGCAGCTGGAGGCAGGAGATTGGGTCACAGAGAGCAGAGGCCCACCCCTGCCCCCTCTGGAAGGTGTGAAGGGGAAGGATGAAGCTGGAGGGCTTGGGGTTAGAGCAGCAGGAGGCCATGCAGGAGAGAGGGGACAGCAGTCAGATGTGCCTTTTCCCTGGCCTCTGCAGACCCTGCTGGGTTCAGAGGATGGGAGCTCTGGACCCCTTTGCAGGCCCCAGACCAAAACTGCATCACCCACCCCCTGCCTCCCACTACCTTCCGCACAGCGGGCCTTGGCTGGGTGGCTGGTGGGGCCGAGGAGGAGCTCTCGAGGTAGGAGGAGGTTCGGCTAGAGCTGCGGTCGATGGCCTATGATGGGATGGAGTAAAGAGGGTGGGATGGCAAGGAGGGGTTAGTGTGGGCGCGGGAGAGTATGGACAAGAAGAGAGCTGGTTGGCACAGGCAGAGGAAAGATGTGTCTGGTGGACAGACAGTGTGGCCATGGATGGAAAAGGGAAGAGTACGATGGAGGTGAGAATAACAAGGAAGACACAATAAGGAGGTGACAAGCGGCACGAACAGAACAGGTTAGAATGTGGACCGAGAGCCCGTAGGCAGGGAGTGCAGAGGTGATGGAGCAGGACCTGGCAGGGACAAAGGGCAGAGAATGGATGGAGAGGAGTGTAGGTGAAAAGAGGTAAAATCATCATGGACGGTGAAGAGAGAGGATGGTCAGAGGAGGTAAGAGTGAGTGTGGACAAGGAAGTGTGTGTCAGTGAGTTCAGGGGTAGACAGAGAAGGAAGAGAGCACAGATGTGGAGGGAGAGCATAGACAGAAGTTAAAGTGAGGCTGGAGGAGGAGAAAGAGGAAGAATGATAGGACCGAGGAAGTAGATGGTGATGAGAGTAATGGGAGCACTGAGGCCCCGGGTTCCAGGCCTGGCCCCACTCCAGCCTTGCTGTCCTCACCAGGCCTCAGTGTCCTCATCTGTGAAACGGTTATAGGGGCTCAAGCTCCACTCTCTCCTCCTCCTTTGTTTGTTTTGTTGGAAGGGAGGTGAGGCTGCAGGCAGGGAGAACAGGTCCAATGATGGGGGTAGGACCTGCCCAGGACTCGAAGCACTGGAGGGCCCCACTAGCTCCCACAGTCTCAGCACGCACCAGATGGGCCACCCACTACCTGGAATGCCCACCCTCTTGTCACCTTATCACATACTATGTGACCTTCAAGGCCCAGTTGACACCTCAGTGATCTGAGGGCAGTGGGGCAAGTCCTGTTAAAAATGTGTGTGTGTGTGGGGGGGGGCTGGCAGAACCCACGAACTCAGATTCCCAGTAACACTGGCTAAAGTCTGTCCAGAAGTCCCCCAGCCCATGCTGCTAATAGTCCCCTGGACTGCCATGCAGTGCAGGTCGCCAGAGTGATGGCACAGAGCTGGAACAGGGCCCAGGCCACGTGTGCAGAGAAACCGGTCCCTTGTTATTCTCATCTCCGTCTTCTCGCTACCCTTCAGGTCCCAGCAAAGAGAAGTCCGTAGAGCATGCAGAGGGAGGCTGGTGGCCCCAGTGCTTCTGTTTCCTTGCAGGCATTTTCATGCTGTACCCTCACATACTGGTGCATGTATTTGACTGGTGTCTTATCTCCCCCACTAGCCGGCAGCCAGGGGTGAGGCAGGGTTGAGAATCTATCTCACCAACAACATCCCACCTGCAATGCCCTACTCTCTCCCAGGCTTGAGACTGCTATGCTCAGCACTTTACTCTGACTCTTTACCACATCTGAAAATTCAGAGCCTGGGGTACAGGGCAAGCCTGTAGCAGAGCTGAGATTCACGCCCAAGTCTGTCTGAAAGCAAAGCCCCCCATGTACTAGGCACCTGGGAAGGGGCCGAAGAAAGGGAGCTGCCTTTGGATGACACAGGATGGGGGAGCCCAGAGGTTCAGTTCTATCCCCTTGGGAGACCATTCAGGCTGCTATGTCAAGGGAACAGTTGAGAGTCTTCTGAACAGAGTGGATTAAAGGGAAAGAGGCCATGTGGAGCAGTGAGGTTATACTGGTTGGATTTGTGTATCATTTACATGCTATTTACATATCACCTATCCCTTCTGTCTGTGTGAGGCTGTGGCCTATGTGGCAGCAGAATGCTGGTTAAGATGACCCTGTGATGCCAACTACACTGACTCCACAGACCCAAACAAAGGCAGGAGGGGTCTGCCAGCTCCTTCAGGCAGCCCTTCTAGGTGAGTCAGCCGCAGCCAGGGTGTAGGAAAAGCTCATGCTGAGGTGGGTTCACATGCATGCAGGGCAGGGAGGTAGGGCACCTGTCTGGGGTCGGCCCCGCAATAAGGGGGTGCCCGGCGCAGCACAGCCTTGCTGCCTCCTGGAGCATAAGCAGAATTCACCCAGGAGTGTGAGCGGTCGACACCCTGGAGATACACAGGTAAGTGTAGAATCCATAGGCAGATGACAAAGAAACCAACATGAAAAACCAAGTGTGTACACTGTCCCAAACCATATGTGTGCCCATGTAGGTATCCACATGCAACCCTGGAAAACTGGCGTGCATGTATGTGCATGGGGTGCATGAGTACATGAACCGTGTTTGCAAGTACATGGGACACACACATATCTATACCATATGCACACGCACCAAACATGTATATGTACCTATGTACATACACACATGGATACATATCCATGAACATACACACAGCACACATATACATGTATTCCATGTATGTACACTCATGGGACACAATATTTGTGCCTGTGTATATATTGCACGGAGCACACATACATGCAACCGTATGAATGTTTATATGAACAGGGCACACATGTATGTACCCATGTGCGCACATGCATGAGGAACACATATGTATGCACCCGCTGCACTGTGTACATACTGCTCTTTTTACAACCAGGCCAAGCTCCAGCCACCCATCCTTGGGTCAGCCCCAGAGTGTGGAGCCCAGTGTAAACCCAAGTCATAGCTTCCAACCTGTGACAGTCACAGCCTCATTCTACTGCCCAGTGTCAAGCCAGTGTCCATGCTGTTGTTTCCTGGCCTCCATCAACACTGGGATACTTCACCCACCCTCCTGGCAACCATGCACTGAGGCTGGAGGGTCCAGGGTCTCCCTTGGCCTACCTTGCTGGCCAAGATGCGGGAGACCTCATCGTCCACAGAGCCAGGGGCCACAGCTAGGTCAGGGTTGCTGCTGCTAATGCTCTTAGAGCGAGCCAGGTAGAGGCTTGCAGGGCGACCAGGGCCACGGCTCAGCGTGGCGGGCTGCAATGTCACCGGAGGAGCCCCTGAGCGTGGAGGGAATGTGGTCAGCCATCTGCCCACCAGCCCTGATGACCTGCCCCTTCCCAGTGGGCTATCTTTGGTGGAGTCATTTTCTTTTTCTGAACCTCCAAGATCTTCAGCTTTAAAATGGCCATAACTGCTTCTGCTTAAAAATAATTTTGGGAAGCCTGACCAGGCGGTGGCACAGTGGATGGAGCGTCGGACAGGGATGAGAAGGACCCAGGTTCGAAACCCGAGGTTGCCAGCTTGAGCACGAGCTCATCTGATTTGAGCAAGGCTCACCAGCTTAAGCCCAAGGTCGCTGGCTTGAGCAAGAGGTCACTCTGTCTGCTGTAGCCCCTGGGTCAAGGCACATATAAGAAAGCAATCAGCCTGACCAGGCGGTGGTGCAGTGGATAGAGCGTCAGACTGGGATGTGGAGGACCCAGGTTCGAGACCCCGAGGTTGCCAGTTTGAGCACGGGCTCATCTGGCTTGAGCAAAAAGCTCGCCAGCTTGGACCCAAGGTCGCTGGCTCTAGCAAGGGGTTACTCGGTCTGCTGAAGGCCCGCAGTCAAGGCACATATGAGAAAGCAATCAATGAACAACTAAGGTGTCGCAACGAAAAACTAATGATTGATGCTTCTCATCTTTCTCTGTTCCTGTCTGTCTGTCCCTATCTGTCCCTCTCTGTCACAAAAAGAAATAAACAAACAAATAAATAAAAGCAGCATTTAGGGCCACGGCCTGATTAAGTTTATGAAAATCTTCCACCACTCTCCACAATCCCACTACCAGGCCAAATCAACACTCTTGTATCTCTCAAAATAATAATAATAATAATTTGGGTGAGACTGAAAAACACTAAGAATAGTGCCTGGCACATAGTAAGTGTCCACAGTGGGTAGTGGTAATTATTACTTATTTAGCAAATGAGAAAAAAATCCAACTTTATTGAGTACTCACTGTGCCAAGTACTTTGCATGGGTTACTATGTCATTTACTGTTCACAGCACCCCCAGGAGGGGGAAGCGCCATTATTATTGCCATTTTACAAATAGGAAAACAGGCTCAGAGAGGTGAAGTCACTTGACCAGGTTCACAGATCTTGTAAGAGGCAGAGCTGAGATTCAAACCCAGGTAACCCTGCTTGATCCCTGCTTGCTGATTGGCTGAATCACCTGCCAGCAAGTATACAGAGACCACATCCCTGGGAGGGAAGCAAAAACTTATATCTCTGGTAAGGTGCTCAAACCAACCAAGGCCTATGTGGCCTCAGGACCTTTGCACATGCTGTTCCCTTTGTCCAAGATGCTCTCCTCTCAGATACTTTCTGTCCTCCAGATTCTCCCACTAATACTTACCACCCAGAAGGCTAGGTTCAGTACCAGGCAGTCGGAAGGCATAGTAGACATAGGCAGCCAGCAGTAGGCAGTGACCACGGGTGTCTTGGACAGCCTCTAGACTCCGATGTATAAGGCTGATTATATGAGCCATTGCTTCAAAAACTCCACGACCCAGGTTCACTGTCAGGCAGAGCAGAGGTCAAGTTATAGGGCTCTGGGCCTCCTACCTTCCTGAGAGAGACTTTAGGTTCCAAAAAATCATGTGGCCATCAGAGTTACAGAGGACCAGCTCTCAGTCCAGTGGTTTGGGTCATTTTCCATATGGGAAAACTGAGGCCTGAGAGGTCACCCAGGACCAGAGGACTGAGGCGCCATTTTCCAGATGGGGAACTGAGATCTGAGGCCATGCCTGCTCACCAATCTGGCCGCTGATGATTGGGGGCCGCACGACCAGATGTATGAGCTTATTCAGCACATGGTGAGAGAAGGTGATGAGGAACTCAGGGCTTGTGAGGCACAGGGCCGCCAGGCTGGCCCGCAGCTCCTGCTCCACGGTGCCCTCACTCAGCACACCATCCTTTAGCCGGAATGGGAAGGCGCCCTCCTCCAGGACATGCACCAGGGTGAAGAACTTGTCCAGGTATGGGTCCTGGGTGGGGGGTGAGGGGTAAGTGGGGATAGGCCAGGGCCCCTGATCCAAGAAGTACCCAGGGGATTGAGTTGGATTGGGGGCTGAATAAGCAAACACTGAGGCCTGGGATCAATGATTTGATTAGGACAGGGATGAGACATTAGATGAAGGAAGGTTGAAGAGAGGGGGAGTAACCACAGAAATAGCAAGGGACAAATGGTGGGGAGTAGAGACCATGCAAAGGGCCAAAGCCCCAGCCGGAGTGGCCACTGGCACTGCCACCCTGCCTGAGTCAGCAGCTCCCTGGGAGACAGATCCAGCTGACTGATGTCAAGTCCATGGCCCAAGATCAGGTCCCTCCCTGGTCAGTGGGGACTGTTGCCCAACTCCTGGATTCCCATTCCACCACCTACCTGGGGGTGCACAGAAGACACAGCCATGAGCTCCACACTGAACACGCCCTTGTGGCCATCCACCCAGCGCATGCCCGGCAGCGCCACCTGTGGGAGGGACACCCCAGTGGGCACTGGCTGGCCCTCCCCCTCAGATCAGGCCACCAGCCCCAGCCATTTCAACTATTGCAACACCGTAGCCTGAGGACGGCCCTGCCTAGGGGAGCAACTGGGCACCCTACCCCCAGTCCAGCCCTGAGATAGGGGGTGGGGTGGGGGCAGTTGGAAGGGAGCACGATGGGGGTTCTACTGGGCAGGCTGAGAATGTTCAACCCAGGTTGAACATTAATTGAAGGGAATTAAATCAGGAAATAGCATAATGGCAGACTTGATTAATGTCCAGGGGCATTAATGAATAGCTCCAGGGTAAGTGGGAGTGACAAAGCATTTGTGGAGGGGGGAGGGGGTGGCTGGCCCTGAAGTACTCCTGGGGGACAGTGATCAGGGAAGCAGGCAGGGCTGCTAGTGGGGGACAATGAGTACAGAGGTAGGGGCACTAATGAGGCAGCAATAGTGGGGGACAGGGAGAGACACAACAGGCAGGACACACAGAGGCACTAACAGGGGTGATGAGGCAGTTAGGTGCCCTGGAGGCCCTAACAGAGGACAACAAGGCTCCCAGAGGTGTTGATGGGAAGAAAGTCAGGGCATGAATGGGGGACCACAAGTAGAGTGAGGAATGCTAGTGGGGTTGGCGAGACACGGGGTGTTGGTGGGAAGGTGGTTAATGCATGCCCAGGGGCCCATGAGGCAGGACCTATGGGGGTCATGATGGCAGAGATGGGGAGCCAGGGCACGTACGTCTGGTGTGAGCACGGAGTAGCTGGGCGGGGGCTGGTCCACAGACACAGGGAGGCAGAAGGGACCTGTCCTCAGGCGGCCATGTTGCAGCAGTGGGATCCACTAGGAAGAGGCTGGGGTCAGGGGAGGGGCCCGACAGAGGCCGGGAGGGCTCGGGAGGGGGCATGTGGGCTGGCAGGGGCCTCACAGTAAAGCCCACAGGAGTCTCCAGGGCTGTGCCAGGCCGGGGCTGGCAGCTGACATGGTAGAAGGTGAAAAGCAGGTGGTGGTTCTCAGTCACACAGGCTGGAAGATGCAGCTTAAACTCCTCGTAGAACTCAGGGGACCTGGCGGGGCCAGACTGGGGTTCAGCTTGGGGCTGGGTTCTCCCTTGCCTGCCACAGCCTCAGGTCACATGTCCCTCCACTGTGGCAGGCCCCACTGTGTCTGCTCTCTGCCTCAGGTTCCCCAACTAGCACTTCCAGAAACTGACCTTCCATCCCCTCCTCTTGCTCCTGTCCCCCCATCAGTGCCCCTGTTCCCCCATCCCACCTACTTGTTGTGGTAAACCACCGGCGTGAAGGCCTCGCGGGTGAATTCACTGCAGCTGGACTTGCCAAAGATGACCTGGGAAAGCAGAACCATGAGGGGCCTGCCAGGGACACCTCACCCACCTCTCCTGGGCCCAGCCACTGACCGGCAGGGCCTGGCTGGGGTCCTCGCCCGCCATGTACTGCACTCGCACAGTGAGGTTGCGCACGGAGCCCTGGCGGCTGCTGAAGTTGAGGCTGTGCGGGTACACATAGAGCAGGTTCCTGTGGGGACCGGGGCGTCAGAGCGACAGAAGAGGCTGGGCTACAGGAACAAGCCTGGCCTGGGACACAGGGCGACGGCCACATGGCTGAGACACTGAGGGCTGGGTGAGGGGCAATCAGGGGCTTGGTCCGGAAATGTGACGGACAGAGAGCTGGAGACAGATGGGCACCCTCAGAGAACAGATGGGGAAACTGTGGCAAAGGGTGGAAACACAGAGCTCTTTGGAGGCATTAATGAGGCAATGGTAGGTGGAGGACGGGGCACAAACAGGTGCTCAGGGCTGAGGTTCCAAGGTGGCCTAGGTGGCCAGTGGTCAGGCATAAGCCTTGCCTGGGCTAACCTGCCCCTCACCCACTCAGGCTCCTGCCCACCTCTTCCCCCAGGAGAGGCCACTAGTTATATGACCTGTCTCTCGGGTGAGAACCTGAGGCTAGAATCAGAGCAGGGGCTGGGCTGGCATCAGAGGTTCGCTTCCCTCCCCAGTGGTTACTGTGCAAGCTCCAGCCACCCTCTGTACTTCAGTTTCCCTATCTGTATAATGGAGGCATCAAGCCTCCTAGCTGAGCCTCCATAATACCACCAAAGATGATAAACAATAATGACACTGATTGCACCAATCACTAATGGGGCACCCATGTGCCAGGCTCTGTTCTAAGCACTCAACATGAAATGAGCAGCTTATGAACATGAAATGAGCAGCTTATGAAGCAGAACTAATGCCACCCCCATTTTACAGGCAAGGGAAGTGAGGCACTTGCCCACAGTTATCCAGAGAGAAAAGTGGCAGTTAGCATTGATCCGGGGCATGTGTGGGTCCTGAGGTCGAGCTGTGTGGCCTTGAGAGAGTCTCTGCCACCTGCACCTACACCCCCAGCTCTCAACCAGGCCCAGAAGACGCCCGGCAACACAGGCTGTGTGAAGGGTAGGAGATCAACTACTGTAATGGCTGTGGAACAGCTCTGAGGAAACTGACAGAACTCACAAAAGCCTCACTATTATTACCATTATTGTTGCACATAGCCACAAGTGGCAAAACCAAAGCTCAAAGCCTCAGAGTCCCCCAGCAGGACCTCTGCCTGTCCTCTCCCAGTGCCCCCAGCCCACACCTGGCCCCGAGCCCCAGTCAGCATGATTGCAGCGTGGCCCCACCAGACATTTGCCTGATGCAACCATCGTGCCACTGCCAGGCCCTTGCACAACACAGGCAACCGACTGGCTGGTTAACAATTGACCGGGGGTTAAAGGGGTGTTGGAGCATAAAAGGAGGCAGCAGTGGCGCGTGGCTGCATCCCCAGCTCTTTAGCCATACCCATGCTCACACTGTGTCTGCTGTGTGCTCTGCCAGTGGTGGCTGGGCTTGCCTCTGCAGCCCCCGTGGGAAGCCTGGAGCCGGCACAGCACGAGGAGCTGACCCTGCTCTTCCATGGGGCCCTGCAGCTGGGCCAGGCCCTCAATGGTGTATACAAAGTCACAGAGGCACAGCTGATGGAGGCCAGGCATAGCCTAGGCTTCTATGGCCATGCACTGGGCCTCCTGGGGCAGGAGGTCAGCCAGGGCCGAGACGCAGCTCGGGAGCTACAAGCAAGTTTGTTGGAGATGCAGGTGGGCACTGCAGTTGGGGTGTTGTGGGGTGGGTAGGAACTGCAGTGGAGTTATGTCTGGGTTTACCCAGGAGGAGGGGGTTCCTGCAATACAGTACTTTCAGTATTAAAATCAGGCATGTCCCAGGCAAACAAAGACCAGTTGGTCATCCTACTGTCTCACTATTGATCAGATGGAAGAGGATGATCTAAAGCTGCAGGCAGAAGCCACAGCCCAGACACTGCAGGAGGTGGCCCAGGGACAGCAGGTGCTACGGGAAAGCATGCAGCAGCTAGAAGTCCGGCTGAGAGGCACTTGGCTGGGACATGCTCGCCAAGAACTTGAGGCCTTAAAGGTAAGATGCTCCCAGCCCTGGGTGAGTCAAGACCCTGAATCCCAGCCAGAACTTGCTTCTAGAGAAAGTCCCAGAGATCCCACCCCTCACATCCAGGTCAGCCTCCCAGCACCATGGTTTCTCCCATGTGACCCAGGGCAAAAGCCATGTCTCTTTCTGTGTCTCAGTTTCTCCATTTGTAAATAAAGGTAACACTGAGGTCAGAGTGGAGCCAGAGACTCAGTGCAGATAAAATATTCAGCATGGGGCCAGGAATGTGCTAGGTACTCAATAAATGCTTATTTTGAATAACTGGTTACATTTCTTGATTGTCCAGTAAGTACCTAGCACTGTTTTGTGCCCTTTAGTAATCCATATCAAGCTCATAATTCCACCAAATGAGTTCCATTTCTTCCCCATTTTACAGATAGGGAAGTTGAGGCCAGAGAATGGCAGTGACTTGCAGGGTCACACAAATAGCAATGGAGAGGGAAGGCTTAGGATCAGGGGATAGGAGGTGAGGTGGCCCCCAGCTGAGCTTTCTGTCCTGACTCAACAGGACCGTGCTGACAAGCAGAGCCACATTGTGTGGGCCCTCACAGGCCATGTGCAGCGACAGAGGCGGGAGCTGCTGGCACAGCAGCACCGGCTGCAACAGATCCAGGAGAGGTGAGCCAGGATGTGATTGGGCATGCTGGAGAATTGGATTGGGGTAACGGGGAAGCTGGATAGGAGCCCCCCGGCTTGACTGAGCCTCATCTCCCTCCCAGACTCCACACAGCAGCGCTCCCAGCCTGAGCCTTCCTGGCGAAACTGAGGACCAGTCATGCACCAAGGGTTGCTTCCACGCCCCGTGTGGCCCTGAACAGGGAGGAGCTGCCTGTCTGGGGGATTGGCCAGGCTGCCAGGCCCCACTTCCGGCCACAGAGCAGAGACAGAAGCAGGTGGGGACGAAGGCAGAAGACATGGCCCCATTGAGGAGGGTGAAGGAAAGACATGTTTCCTTTCATGCCAAAAGACCCATTAAAGCAAGCAGCAGCATTTCACCCTGGGTGTCTGTGTGTCTGGGAGAAGAGGGGCCTCACTTTGCACGGTGCCTGAATGCCCCCATTCATGTGTCCAGCTGGGCCCCAGAGACTGTACCTGTAGCTTGTGTGGGGAGCGTAGACCTCACGGGCAGGGAACTCTAGGATCTCCTTGGTGGGCCGGCCCCTGGGGTCTGGGTAGGGCTTGACATGAAGCAGCTCAGGGGACAAGCAGAAGTGCAGGTTCTCTGGGGCCGGGGAGATGTCAATCTTGAGCTGAGCTGGGGAGGGCAAGCCAGTTTGCACCTGCCTGGGAGCCTTTTGGCCAGGCCCCACCCTCTATGGGCTTTGGGGTAAGGGCTCTGACTCTCCCACAATGCCCTCTGGTGGTTAAGGCCAGAAGTTGCCCTCAATTCCCATCTCTTGCCCCAATACTGAGCAGCTCTGCTCTCAGGATCCATTGTTTTCCCTGCCATTACATCTGCCAGTTGACCCAATATCTGTCTTAGTTACTCTGTTTCTAATCTGTGGCACCCACTGGAAGGTCCACCCCTGAAGTCAGGTCTATCATGGTCACTGTTGAGTCCCCAGGGCCAGACACTGCAGGTGGTCAGTGTGTTTGTTGAGTGACTGTGTGAGTGACATGTCCAGTTTATGGGTTGTGCCACGCACCGGTCACAGGCCGTAGACGCCGTAGCAAAGATGACGGGCGCCGCATATCAGCCAGGAACTTGAAGAGATCCTCATCACTGAGCCGCTCGGCTTCCTGCATCGGACCCGCCCCCATGAGCTGGCTCCCTGGGGCCTGTGTGGCCACAGGGGTTGTCCCTCAGCACCCTTACCCTAGCCCCCTTTCCTATGGCCACGACACCTGCTTAAAGAAGTTGGTGACAGTTAGTGTGGCAGGGCGGAAGCTAGAAAAGCTGCAGGCGTCGTCCCCGCTACTCATCCGATCTGAGGGCACCCGACGGCGGCGGTCAGTCCAGGCAGGTCTGCGCTCTAAGAGAGGTAGTGACAGTGATGGATGGAGGGGGACAGAGATGAGGCACGAAAGGACAGAAAAAACTTGGAGACTTAGCTTGGCACAGAGTACTGCCAGCAGAGGGCGCCCCATCTTTCCTCAGTAGCCCCGCCCCTGGGCCATCAGCCCACCCCACCCCCCAACCCCAGGCATCTGCCCCGCCTCCTCACCACCCTCTGAGTCCGAGTCCCTGTCAGGCTGCCCAGCGCTGCTCACGATGTTGGCTAAGTGCACAGCTGTCCAGGCGAACGGCATGCGGTAGCGGCCCAGGCGGGTGCAGAATTGCTCAGCCGCTAGGCGAAGCTTCTCCAGCTTCTCTTTGTTCTGTGGGGAGACCCTCCCGACACCCACAGCTCAGTGCCCCCCTTGAATGCAGGATCTGCCCTGCTGGGTGGCCCAATTCATCACCAGGTCCAGCCTCCACCCACTTACCTTGGCTGAGTCTACCTCCTTCATCACCATGTAGGGCTCACAGCACTCACTGATGTCCCCCTGCTGTAACACTTTCTCCAGCTGAGGGACAGGCAGGCCCAGTTAGACACTGCCAGACCCTAACCTCCCCACCCTACCCCCAACCTCCTGAACTCTCATGAGCACCCAGGCACCCTATTCACTTGACCTCTTGCTCCAACACCTCCAGTGGCTCCCACTGTCCTCAGGATTGAGTGCTAGCAGTTGACTTGCCTGGCCAGCTGCCCCTTCCCCACCATTTGAACCCATCCCAATGCCAAGGCCCCATATATTCCCTATATCTACAACTCTGTTAGTATAAAGAGAGGCCTCTCCAAGAACTGGACTTGAATCCTGAGGATTACGGGCTGTGGGAGCCTGAGCAGATCCCTTCCCTGTTCTGAGCCTAGGTTTCCCCATATGGAAAATGGAGCCATGGCAACTCCCACCTCCCAAGGCTGCTGTGAGGACTAAAGGTGGGACCCCACTGAAGCCTGTCTGACTGTCAGCAGTGCCTACCTACAGGCGCTCAGTTAATGTCATTAGCGTAACCCAACTGAATGTTTTAGGTAAGGAAATTTTAGCTCACTCCTGGAAACAGAAAATCCCAAATAAATGTGCCAACTAGGTCTTTCTTCCCCTAATACACTGAAAAATTCTCAACTTAAAAAAATATTTTAAACATGTCTCCTTATGCCAGCATGCCATTTCTCTATAGGCTTCCCACTCATGGGTCTTGTCTCAGCTGTCACCTCTCCACAGAAGCCCTTGGTGATTTCTCTCCACCTCAGTTGGGTCAGGAGCCTCCTCTGGGCTTGCCCGACTACCTGTTCTTCCCACACAAGAGACCTAATAATCCTTCTTGGGATATGTCTGTATTCTTCCATTAGAGCAGAGACTGTGCTCTTTGCATTTACCAATACCACCCCCTTGCCCAGCCTCCGTGGGCACCTTGATGACTAGGAAGATGTCAGGTGACGGATAGGTTACGGAGAAGATGGCGGAGCGGGCCAGGGTAGAGATGGCTGGGTGAGTGCCATGGGCCCGCAGCAATCCCTTCATGGAGTCTGAGTTCAGGTCAAAGTAGAAGTTCTCCGAGATCTGGGGGCACAAAAGGCTGCTGGGCCACCACCTCCAAGAAGCCCACAGCCTCACAACAAAGAGGGGAGTGAGGGAGGAAGGGGAAGAAAGGGGCTCCTACCTTCTTTTTCTCCCGTACATCGTACAGGGCCAAGATGCCAAAAATGGGCTCGATCTCGATCTCAAATCTGTAGGTGATTGAAGCAATCTGACAGAGGCCGTCCCTGACACTCCCCCCATCCACCCTCCCTACTCCCTCTTGAGGCCAAACCCAGCCTTGGCACAGCATGGAGGGGCATCAAATTCCCATTGGGCCACACAGAACAGCTATTTATTATTTAAGGCCTTGTAGAAAATAATAAGGCCATTTTGCAAAAGAAGAAACTGAGGCACTGATTTTCCCCTCCTCTGTCAGTAACTCACAGAGCCCCTTCACCCAAAACCATGGCCCTTGTTCAGCTGGCACAGAAGCAGCTTTTGGCACAAGAAACTCTCTCCCCTGCTTGAAATTCTTGACTCCTGGGCTCCCAGCCTCCCCTCTCTGGGGTGTTCTCTGCCATCTGTGCCACCCTGGGTTGAGTCTCACGTTCCCTCACCTGAATGGTCACTGTAACCACCTACTTGTCTTACTCTGTCTTGCTGGCCCCCACTTACCATGTCCCTTCTAAGGAAGCATCTTAAAACTTATACTTTGAGTCTGACCAGCAGTGGCACAGTGAATAGAGCATCGACTTGGGACACTGAGGACCCAGGTTCGAAACGCTGAATTTGCTGGCTTGAGCACAGGCTCATTGGGCTTGTGTGCAAGCTCACCAGCTTGACCAAGGGGTCACCAACTTGAGTGTGGGATCATCAACATGATCCCATGGCTGCTGGCTTCAGCCCAAACATTGCTGGCTTGAAGCCCAAGATCACTAGCTTGAGTCTAAGATTGCTAGCTTAAGCAAGGGGTCACTGGCTCAGCTGGGGCCCCCCAGTCAAGGCATGTAAGAGAAACAATCAATGAACAACTAAAGTGCCGCAACTGTGAGTTGATGCTTATCTCTTTCCCTTCCTGTCCCTCTCTTTCTCTCACAAATCCAAAAACAAAAACAAACAAAACAAAAAAAACCCTTAAAATTTGAGGCTTCCCTGAGAACAAATTCCTGCACAGCTTAGTTGCAACCCACCTCTTGGCCTCATTTTTCCCCTTTCCAGACGTCACCCCACCCTTATGGATGTGTGGCCACCACCTAGAGAGCTCTGTCTGGTCATCCCATGGTTACATGCCCTGTACATAGTAGGTACTCAATGAACGTTGAATGACTGGATGAGCCCACAGAGCCAGTTCCCAACCCTTGTGCTTAGGGCAGGTGGCCCACCCGGGCCTCAGGCCAGACTAGGCCTCTCTTTCCTGTCCCCGTCCAAGCAGGAACTCAGGGTGGGGAGGGGCAGGGACAGGCTCAGGTCCAAGGCCACATCCTGTTCAGTTCTATTCCCACGCACTTCTGGCTGCTCCCTGGAGGTCTGATGTGGGGGGGGGGGGCTTCAAGCCCCAGGGTCACCAGCACCCCTTCCACCCACGTCCCAGCAGCAGAGTGGGTACATGCTGGACTCTGGCTTCACAAATTGTATGATTTTGGGCACAATGACTTCATAACTCTATGCCTTGGATTCCCTACTTGCACCAACTTCACAAGGTTGTAGAGTTAACATACATGAAAGGATGAGAACAGAGCCTGGCACGCATTTAGAACTTAAGGCTTGGTGGCTTTGACTAATAAATAAGGAAGTCTTATTTCCCACCTAAAATGGGTCCCAGGGCTGCACACGGTAATGGCAGAGTTCTTGCAATGAGCACCAGGGTGCCACACCACAACCTATCTGGTCCCCTTACATGTCTGAAGGGAGAGGCAGACAAGCACACTCACTTAAGTGACAGACACTTGACCAGGATCCTTTGTCCAAAGTGTTCGTGGGGCGGCTCCGGGTGGCTGCAGCGTTCCACAGCCTCATCCTGCCAAGAACCAGGGGGCAGCTGGGACACATCCTCCAGAAAAGACTTGGAATGTACAGCCTGAGACCAGCTCTACCCCTAGCCTGACTAAACTTGAAGTCCCTTGCCTCTGAGCCTTTGCAAACGCTTCTCCCCTCCTCCTTACTTTCCATTTCTTCCAGGAAGCCTTCTCTGACCCCTAAGGCCTCGATAGGCACCTCTTCCAGGTGCTTACAATGCCCTGTTACTCTGGGCCATGTGGCTGGGACATCAAGGGTCATGTGAGGGACAATTATCAGTACCTCATTTCCTGGGTGGAGCATGTCTCTTCCACTAGACTGTGAACTTGGGGGGCGGGCAGGGATTGGGTCTATCTTGTTCATGGCTGTATCCCCAGTGCCTGCCATACAATAGGCACCCAAATATGGTGGTTGAATAAATACAGAGGTTTACAGTAGATACCTACTAAAAGTTGAATAAACAGATGTATACAGAAAGCATTTGATTGATGCTGATTGGACATATATAGACATAGATGTTAGGTACCCAATAAGCATTGACTGAGTGAATATAGGAGTATATAATAAGTACTCAATAAATGGTTGAATGAAAACATAAGTATATATACTAGGTATACAAAAGAGTGGGTTGGATAAATATAGGAGTATATAGGAGGTGTCTAATAAAAGCCATTGAATAAAAATAAAATGTATACACTAGGTGCCCAACAAGCATTGGTTAGATAAATATATAATCAAAAATTAGTCACTCAATAAATTGTTTGATTAAAGAGAACTATACAGAAGATACATAATAAATATTAGTTGAATATATATAGGGTTACCTATTAGGCATCTAATATAAGCTACTGAATAAAAATACAGGGTACACAGTAGGCACCCAGTACATGTTGGTGGGATAATATAGGGTACATGTCAGTTGGATGGGTATTGGCCTTAGGGCCTATGCAGGCCTGCAGGCACCCACCTCGTCAGGCGCCGGGTAGAGGGTGAGCAGGGTGCGGGGTCGGTGCTGCCTGCGCAGGGCCTCATTGCGCTGGTCCACGTCCTCGGGGGCCACCCGCTCCAGCAGCGAGGGCAGCAGTGAGTCGGCCACCAAGTTCCTCAGGTCAAAGATGCCAGAGGCACCGCTGCTTCGGGGAGTGTCCTCCGGGGAGCCCAAGGAGTGCCGGAGGTCATCCTGCCAGTGAAGAACGGGCAAGCACGAGTCACCACAACAAGGGCCACCTAGGAGCTTTGCTGCCCCTGCTAGTGAAGAACGGGCAAGCACGAGTCACCACAACAAGGGCCACCTAGGAGCTTTGCTGCCCCTGCTAGTGAAGAACGGGCAAGCACGAGTCACCACAACAAGGGCCACCTAGGAGCTTTGCTGCCCCTGCTAGTGAAGAACGGGCAAGCACGAGTCACCACAACAAGGGCCACCTAGGAGCTTTGCTGCCCCGCTTCCTAGAAACTTCTGTTTGGGGAGCCTCCCTCCACTACCGTTGTTGGGAAGACTACTCCTACCCATACGCTCTGGGATTCACAAGACCTGCGTCTGACCAATCAGTGTACAACATCTAGTAGTCTCAGAGACTGGCTCTAAAGGAAGGACATCCCTGGGCTGGACCAATGAGAACTTTCCCTGACTCTGCTCACTATTGCCAGGGGAGGGAGCGTTCTCCTTACTAGGGTTGTCCCTGGCCCAGAATCTTGTTTGACTTCCCAAACAGAGCTATGGTCAGAGCCAGACCGCCCTAGTTCAAATCCCAGTTCAGCTTTGTGACCCCAGGTCGAGACCCCAACTCTAAGGGCCTCTATAAATAATAATAAAAAAAACAATAACAATAATTCTTGGTATAATTATTATTGGTATAAAGTAGCTGCTCAATAAATGTTTGTTGATAAACTATAGGCTAGAGAGCGAGTGGGACAGTGAAGGCCCTCTAATCATCTTGCTGTGCCTCAGCACAGCGATTTGGGACAGACCCAGTGGGGGCAGGGATCCCCCAGTCCCTCAATTCCCTCAGCAGCGCTTGGAAGGAGGGAAGGAGAGAGCAATGCAGTTGTCTGGGGGAACAGTGTGCCAGGAAGAGGAAACACCAAGTGCAAAAGGGCTCTATGCTCTGACCATGGACCCTTGTTCCTTGAGCCAGGACTATGTGATCCCCAGGGAGGCCCCAGAACTGGTCCCTGTTTGTTTTTTTTTACCTGTAAAATGGATGTAATGATTCCTCTTACTTACAGGATAAAAGATGAGGCAAGTATTAAGCATTTAGTATACACTAAGCACTTAATAAATGTTAATAATTATCCTTAACTTTTCACTTATGGGGCCAATACATTTCCTTTTGAATTCAAGGCTATTTGGGTCATTCCCCATCTCATGTGACTGAGAGCTGGAAACAGAGCCCACACACATACCCCTGCAGTGACCCCACCCACAGTTTCCTCACCGAGTCCTCCAGGCCGGATTTCTCATCTCCAGAAGCATCCTGTTCAAAGACCTGGTGGCTGAGGCCCTTCTGCCGCTCTCGCTGGGTCTCTATGGTGATGGGACTGTATGCCGCACTCAGATGCTGGTACCTAGGAGGAGGCAGGGTTGAGTGGGTAGCAGGGATCAAGGCTCCCCAATGCACCCCAACACACCTGAAAGACCCCAGGTGATGCCTGCAAGGCCATCCACCTCCCCTGTACTCCATCACTGAAGTCCAGCTGTCCTTGCAGGGACAGTGGGTAGATAAGCAGGAGGACCAGCCACAGACGATAGGCTCTTCTGGGCTCAGACCTGGCCTCTTGACCCTCTACCCTCTTGAGGTCTACCCTGAGCTGCACCCAGCCAGACCCACCTTCTGTGGGCGATGATCCAATCCTCTGTGTACATCTCCACTGCAGCCCTCACCTGGGCATCTAGTTTTCTGTTCAAAATAAAATCAGGGTAAACAGAGGCAGGGCCCAGTGTTAGTCCTTCCAGTGGCCTGTGAGGTGGGGCAGGCCCTTCTGCCGGTTTCAGAGATACGGAGATGGAGGCTCAGAAAGGGAGGATGACTTGTCCTAGGTTACACACAGGAGGGAGATTCGAATTCAGGGCTGTTGGGAGTTTGATGGGAAAGGGGGTGTTGATGAGGGGTGGTGCATGGAGGCAGAGTGGAGTTATGAATGGGGAGGGCTTGTGGTTGCACCCACTCATCCTTGGGGATCCCAAGCTCTGTTGTCCGGCATTCTCGGGCTTGCAGCAGCAGCTCCAGGTCATCAGCTGGAAACTCAACCAGGTCTCGGAGGGGCCCGGGCTCAGCATCTGGTGGCTGACTCAGCAGTACATCCTCAAAGTCCAGGGGCTCAATGACTTCAGTCAGTGGGACCTGGGTCAGAGCAAAGTAGCTGTGACCTTTGTTCTGGGCACTAGGCATGGGGGAAGAGGGCAAGCAGGGGCATGGGCTGGCCTCAGACTTGAATAAGAGGGCAGAACGAGCCATGGAGGGTGCTTGAGCTGTAGAGGTTTCATGGACAGTGACCTCAGACTCCTCTCTCACCTCAGCCTGGCCTGCCTAACCCCTCTTTCCAGGCAGGAAATCACACCCTGTGCCTGGAAGGGCAGGGAACTAACGGTGGAAGGAAAGGCCTATTGATTGCAGCAAAGAAACAGACAATTCCTAAGGCCCTGTGGCAAGACGGCTCCTCCCCCTTCCCTCTGCCGCTGGATGTAACCCCCATCCTCCAGGCCACCTTCCCCCCCATCTTCATCTTGGTGGTCCAGGCAGCAGGAGGGGGGCTACACCAGGCTGGAGCCTCTTTCCCCCGCCCCCAGGAAGCAGCTGCAGAGAGGGGGACCACCTTCCCCACTCACGGGGAAGCAGGAATGGGGAAAGCACTGGGGCCAGGGCAGGAACCCCTCCCTGCCTCAGCTTCCGCACAGGACCGGGCACTATGGGGTGGGATGGGTGAGACAGAGGCCAGGCAGGAAGAATTCCACCTCTGTCAGAGGGCCCGGTCTTAGTGCAGGCATGTCCCAAATACCTACCCCCACGGAGCTGCTGCAGCGCCTGCTGGAGTGGGGAGAGCCACTGTATTCCCGGGACACCTGCTTCCGCACCTCGGCTGCCACTGTCCTGTGGGGACAGGAAAGGGACCGTGAGGGCAGGAAAACTTGGGCAGCAGGGCCCTGACAATCTGGGCTTTGGGGCCAACAAATTCATTCTACGAGAGGAAAATCCAGGCTATAGCAAGAAAAAAAACAGACCGCAAGGCCAAGAGAACTCGGGCTTCCACATCCACAGCTCTCACGCTGTAGGCCATTCCGACCGCCCCCCCCCTCCATGCACAAATGGGGGTAACTGCCACTGGGAAGGGCCTGAGGGGTCACAGAGCCCTCTTCTTCCAACCCTCACCCTACCATGCCAGCCCGCTGGTCTCTGCTTTCTCATCTAAGGGACCTCTGCCCACCCTGGGGTCTTTCAAACACATCTCACTGTGCAGCCTATCTCATATGTGTGCTTGCTAGGGGGCCTTAGACAGGTCACTCCTGACTCTGAGCCTCATTTACACATTTATAGTTGCCCTGACCTCGCAGAGCTGTTGTGGGTAGCTGAGCAGGGGCCTGGCATTCGGAAGGCACGCCACACGCGCACATTCTCAGAGAGCCTGAGATGAGCCTGTAAGAGACCAGCATAACCCTCACAGGGCAACCTGCAACCAAGGTTACGGCTGTGGCCTTCCTAAGTCACCTAAATATGCACTACCCTTCCAAGTCAGGGAGGGACAAGACCCCCAGGGGATGAGACCAGCAGGGGAATTTGGGACAGACCCAGTGGGGGCAGGGATCCCCCAGTCCCTCAATTCCTTCAGCAGTGCTTGGAAGGAGGAAGTTAGAGAGCAATGCAGTTGTCTGGGGGAACAGTGTGCCAGGAAGAGGGAACAGCAAATGCAAAAGGCCCCGAAGCTGGGCTCTATGCTCTGACCATGGACCCTTGTTCCTTGAGCCAGGACTATGTGATCCCCAGGGAGGCCCCAGAACTGGTCCCTGCATATAATAGGTGCTCAATAAATGGGTTTTGATGGAATGAGTGAATCCCTCCCAAACACCCACCTAGCCCAACTGTCTTAAATCTACTGTAAGTATGGGGAAACCCCAAACCTTTTAGCTGTGTGGCTTTGGGCAATAAGGACACCCTCTCTTAGCCTCAGTCCCTTTTAAAATTGAGAAGGCAATTGCCTGAGTATTCAGGTCTCCCTTTGGCTTCCCACTTTTCTGTGTGCTTGGAAGTTTTCGTAATGAAAAGTTGGGCTCCCCAAAAGCACTACGCTAAGGATTGCAAACTTGATGGCCCACAGGACACCAATGTCTAGATAGATGTGTGCAGTGGGCCCCGGTAAGACAGGGTGGGGGTGGGGGTAGGGGATACTGGGCCAGCTGAGAAACTTAGCCCCATCCAGAAGCCTCAGATTTCAAATAGTGTGGGTCAAACAAAATTTGACCATGACCCTGATCCAATGTAGGGGCCTCCAGTTTGGGATGCCAGCTTCACTACTTTTCTGGCCCTATATTCTATTTAATTTCTGTCATCTGCTCCTGAGTCTTGCTTCTGTTGGCTGGGGGGTGGAGTGAAGCTTCTAGGAAATTCGAAGGGTATTCAAAATTAGGGATTTGTCCTGAAATTGCGGCTGCTTCTTCTGGAAGCTTGAGCACACAAAGACTTTGGATAATTTACGAAAGATGCAGGGACAGGGGGCCTGCCTGTGTCCTCGTCCCAGCTGTTCTGCAGCTGCTTCCCCAGAGCAGGGAAAGGAGAGGGGGAGAGCTGGAGGTGCAGCTTCATTTTGTCATAGGCTTATAGAGAGTTCCCTGCAGTGGGAAAAGGATGTGTCCTCAACACTATGGCCATGGGAGACAGACACTGAGTCACGAAGCCGGGGCTCTGTGCTCGAGCTGGCCGTGCATGGGTGAGTGACGTCCCCTCTGTGGACCTCTGGGCTCAAGGGACAGTGTCTACTCCTTATTGAGCTGTTTTGAGTGTAGGGCGTGGCACATGGTAAGTACTCAGGTAAGGCTCGCTGTCACTATGTGGCCTCAAAGAGGATCTTGGGTAACTGGAATGTTGGTCCTGTTTTTGACAACCAAAGGTAAGGGAGGTTCAGGGAGAAGGCGTGACCCACCTAGGGCTCCTGGTCAGCTGGAGGTCAGAGTCCGTGCCCCGCAGAGCTAGGCACTCCCTGTGGCCCATGATGGGGAGTAGGGCCAAGAACAGAGGCTCCAGAACCTACCTCGTCCCTGTCCTGTTCAGCTTTGGGGCTTTAACATCTTCTAAACACTCAAGAATCCTCAGGTCCATCCTATGCAACACCTGTCTCTTTTGTGTGCCATGTGGGGGGTTCTTATAGGCGTCCTGCATGCAGCATGACCTTCACCTGCCCTTCCATGGTCTCCCTGTCTCACTAAGGGTAGCCTCATGCTCTCAGGTTTTGGACCCCATCCCAGGTGGTCACCCCCAACTCCTTTCATTTACCTCCAAACCAGATGCCCTGATATAGTGCATGTTCCAAAAAGGCAGGCAAACTGTTGAGCTGAATTTAGTGATTTCCTTTTTTTGTGTGTGTGACAGAGACAAAGAAAGACAAGAGAGAGGGACAGGTAGGGACAGACAGACAGGAAGGGAGAGAGAGAGAGATGAGAAGCATCAATTCTTTGTTGTGGCACCTTAGTTGTTCATTGATTGCTTTCTCATATGTGCCTTGACTGGGGGGCTATAGCAGACTGAGTGACCCCTTGCTTAAACCAGATGAGCCTGTGCTCAAGCTGGTAACCTTGGGGTTTCGAACCTGGGCCCTCTGTGTCCCAGTCTGATGCTCTATCTACTGCGCCACCGCGTGGTCAGGCTGAATTTAGTGATTTTCTAAGGAAGCAATCTCACAATGACAATGAGGGAAACTCTAAAGATCGAGTGGTGGGTTATAGCTATCAGTCAGATAAATCCTCTGAAGGTGAAAAATCGACAACCCTATGTGACATGAAAGAGATGCTCAGAAGAGAAAGATGGAGTATCACCGGGGATTCACGTGAGACTGTGGACCTTACCCTAGGGCTTGCCGGATTAATGGAGGTCTACCCTCATAGGGAAGGAGGATGATAAAACCAGAACAAGAATGACAGAAGCTCTGAATGCTATGTGCTCCCACTTGTGTAAAAAGTGAGAGAAGAAAGTGAATCCAAATAAAACTACATAGAGATTGCTTTTCACATTCTACCCCACACCCCTGGGCTAGAAGAAAAATGTAAAGACAAATATGAATGCCAATGATGATGTAGAATGGTTAACTCACACACTGGTTGTAAAACGCCCTTGGAAAACCACCTGTAATTATCAAGGAAAGCTAAAGACATGCCCATCCAGCAATTCTATTTGGATGCATAGATAATCAGGAGGAAACACGTGGCCGAGAATATTCTCAGTAGCCCCGATGGTGACAGCCCCAGAATGAAACAACTCACATGCTTCTTGACCAAAGATAGAGAAGGCACAGGCAGGGGAATACGATATAGCAATGTAAAGGATGAACCTGACTACAGGCAACAGGACAGATAAGCCCTGACATTATGCTGGGTGAAAGTTGGGTTTGAGGACTAGACATCTGTCATAATCCCATTTATAGGATCTCTAAACAGGCAAAACCAACCCCCAGCAGCCTGGAAGCTATCTAGGGTGGAAAACCATAATGCAAGTAAGGAAAGGATGGCAGCTGCCATCAGCATGGCAGT
Source organism: Saccopteryx leptura (assembly GCF_036850995.1). NCBI lineage: Eukaryota > Metazoa > Chordata > Mammalia > Chiroptera > Emballonuridae > Saccopteryx > Saccopteryx leptura. The sequence goes on along the minus strand of NC_089503.1, from coordinate 251,149,338 downwards.
TCTGAATGGCACAAATCTGTGTAGCTCAGGAGGGGCTGCTGGAGTGGGGAGGCCCAGGAAGGAGACAGCTTCCATCCTGACCCAAGTGATTTTTTCCTTGGCATTTGTTTTATAATTACTCTAAACTTTGCACTTTGCATGTCTTACATAACAATTTTTAAAAAGGCAATAATATATGTGTGTGCTCGTGTTTGCAGATATATTTTGGGACAGGACAGGAAGGAGCCATTTCCTTGAAATCCTAGAGGTTCCTTTGGAATTCTGTCAATGTCTGTTCACAGCCCTCCACCAGTCCAATGAATCATTCTGAGAAATACAAGCTGCCCCACACCAGACCACTGAGGGGCAGAATGAAGACGCTGCTGTTAGATGCTCAGGAAGAATGAGTAAACATGCTTAGGGATGTGTGGTGGCAGGAAGAGGCAGAGTTTCCAAGATTGTTCTGGGATCTGGGGCCACACATTCCTGGGCTCACTTTCCCACAAGAGACCCTCAACAATGACCTAACCACTTTGAGTCTCAATTTCAACAGGTATACCTATATCAAGGGGCTCTGGTGACAATTAAACAATAGACATCCCAGATGGAGACCAGCATGTGATAAACATATTATAAGCACTGGTCATATCACCATTCCATATTGTATTGTCAGAGCACTTATAAGTATCAACCAATGAATGGATAAACAAGTAGAACAACAAACTGATGTTTCTCTCTAAAAGTAAATAAATAAATAAAAATAGTGCAAGTGAAAAACTGAACAAATTATATTCCATACAATAACACTTGTTCATGTTATTTACATTTGTAAGAGTTTATACTTTTCTCTTTTTCTCTGTTTTCTTTTTTTCTTAAAAGACTCTGTACCTTTAAATTGTCCTCCAAAATTTTGTTGTTTTTCCTAGAATCTGTTCATTAGGAAACTGGGGGACAATCTTATGTTAATATGGTATTTGTGGAATGAAGGAAGGGAGGGAGGGAGGGGAGGAAGGAGTGAATGAATGAATGAATGAATGAATATAGGTCCAGATCTGAGTATGTAGACACCTGGGTGTCCACCAAACAGCTCTGGAGACCTAATAAAAGAGTGGCTTGAGCCATTTGCTTGTGGTTCACTGGGGCCCCACGATATTTCTCGGCTCTTCTTACTCTGGGCTCTGTAGCATCTGTTCAATGATGGGACCCATGACCCCTCTTATTCCCATAGTGGAAGCCAGGACCCAAGGACATAGGTACCAAGAGTCAAAGAAACAAGCTCAGAGACACAAAAATTTCAAAGACAGAGAAACGGTTCAGAGACTGAGATGACAGACAAAAAATTGCCCCAGACACCAGGTCACGTCTGTTTAGAACACTTTCTGGCTCCCATCTCACTCAGGATAAAAGTTCAAGTCCTCCCCACAACCCAAAAAGCCCTGTATGATAAGTTCCCACTGTCCCCTTCCTCACTCCCTCCAGCCTGGCTGGTCTCAGATGATCTGAGCACACTACGCCTTTGTGAACACACAGGGCCTTTGCACTGGCCCTTTCCTGTGTTTGGGCCATTTTCCCACATATGACCATGGACCCCTTCTTCACCTCTTTCAGATATTTATTCAAACGTCACCCTCTCATCCAGACATTCCTGACCCACCTCTCATATCTAAAATAGCCCCCACCCTCCCTATCTGCCTTCTCTGCCCTGTGTGACCCCATAGCACTTGTCACTAATGAATAATCTACTTTATTGTGCTTCTCATCTGTCTCCCCTATTGTATCTGCCTCCAAGGGTGGAATCTTTTCTTGTCTCTCTATCAGGCCAGTGCTAGACCCACAGGCTGGCTTTTCACTTGGGGGTGGCCAGGTCCAGTCTTCTAGGGAGAGAATCACCAAACAGATTTTTACCCCTCTGTGGAGGCAAAAGCTCCAGCAAGAAAGAGGCTCTTCATCCCGAGTCTGACATCCCTCTCCCAGGCATCTCTCACAATCTTCAGTGGCCACGGAAATGGATCCCCCAGCGCCTGGTGCCTGTCCCCTCCCCCATCTGCCCACCAGCTGGTCTGTCCCCAGCCCCCACTCTCCCCGTTCAATCACTCATCCATCTCTAGCCCGTCCAGCCGGTGCTAGGAGAGCCTGAATCAGGGCAGGGGTACATCTACAGCTGTCCTGCCCCCCAGACAGCTGGACACGGGACCCTGCTGTCCCGTGGAGCGGGCTGTTATAGTACGGGAAACTTCTCCATAGCCTTCTCTAAAAGCTGTCAGGAGCACTAACCCTGTTCCCCAAACCTGGAGCCCCAAACCAGGCACAGAGGATGGAACGCAAAGGTTGCCCCCCACTCCCGCGCCCTCGGGCTCGGGGACCGGAGAGGGGCCAGGAGGTTGAGAGGGGTGCAGAAGACGCGGGGCTCCGTCTTTCCCTGCACCACCGCCTCCAGGAAGGCCCCTGGGACACGCCCCCACGGTCCCACAGCTCGGAGGGTGGAACTTAGCCGCCATCGTACTCGCTGCGGGGATGCGACCCGCAGCTCAGACTCCGCCACCCTCCCGCCTCCCCCGGCCCTGGCGGACCTGGCGAAGACCGAAGGGGCTTCAATGGGGGGGCGCCCAGGCAGGGTTGGGCCAGACCGCCCCAGGGCGGGGCGGGGCCCCGGCACGTGGGGCCGTCAGGAAGGGACCCGGCGGCTGTGCTACCTGTTGATCTTGTGCGCGAAGGCGCGGCGCTCGGCGGCCGCCATGGCGCCCCGCTTCCCAACAGCCACCACCGCGCGGACCCTCCGGGTCCTGGCCGCCACCACCGCCTCCTGGATCTGGGCAGCCGGGCTGGGCTGGGCGGGGCCGGGGCCGGAGGAGGGGCCCTTCCGGATGTCCCGGGCCGCTCTGTGCTGCCCCTGCCGGCGGGAGGGGCACGGGTCCCCGTGTCGCTCCGCTCCCTCGGGGTTGGGGTGGGGAAACTGAGACTCCGAAGAGAGAGGAGAGGGGAGGGGAGGGGAGGGGAGGGGAGAGGAGAGGAGAGACGCTTTTAAAACTGAGCCAGGGGGTGGGCGGTGGTCCTCGGATTCCAGAGAACGCTTTTTCTGCCATCTGGCTAATAATTGCCTTAATCACCACAATAAGTATAATCTTGAGTTTATTAAGCATAGCCTTACATTGACATTTACGACAGGAACTAACATTTCTCCCATTTCACAGGTGAGTAAACTGAGGCACATAGGTGTTCGGGCATTTCCCCAGGCCTGAGTGATCACAAGGGTCGCTGAGCCCTCCACAGGATGTGCCCCAGTCTGGGGTAAATGAACCTAGCGGCTCCAGCTACGCTCCAATGTGTCCAGAGATGTGAGTCAGGACCTGGTGGTGGGACCTGAATGAGCCAGTAGAGAAGGCTGGACTGGCCAGGCAGCCTTCCCCCCGGGGGGAGGACAGGCGAATGTCTTGGTTAATCTGTGGTCTCAACTCTCCCCCAGTAGCCCCTCTCTGAGCCCCACTACAGGAGTCCTAGACAGTTTCCGGTCTCCACTCTTCCTCTGGATGTGCCAATTCCTTGCTCACCTCAAAGCCTTTGCATAGGCTGATTCTTCCTCCTGATGGCCTTTCCAGACCCAGTCTAAGGGAGAATTTGAGGCTGAAAATACCAGGACACAACTCTACCTCAAGGCCTTTACATGTGTTATTTTATTTCCACTGTATGGGTGCTGTCATTATCCCCCATTCATAGATGAGGAAACTAAGGCCCCGAGAAGCAGAGTGACTTGCCCCAGTTGCCCAGTGGATCAGTGTCATGGTTCAGCCACAATAAGTCTATTACGGCGTCCTCGAATGGGAAAAGGTATGGAATTAAGTAAATGATAGAGAATTAAAGATATATACATAGGCCCTGGCCGGTTGGCTCAGCGGTAGAGCGTCGGCCTAGCGTGCGGAGGACCCGGGTTCGATTCCCGGCCAGGGCACACAGGAGAAGCGCCCATTTGCTTCTCCACCCCTCCGCCGCGCCTTCCTCTCTGTCTCTCTCTTCCCCTCCCGCAGCCAAGGCTCCATTGGAGCAAAAATGGCCCGCGCGCTGGGGTTGGCTCTGTGGCCTCTGCCTCAGGCGCTAGAGTGGCTCTGCTCGCAACATGGCGACGCCCAGGATGGGCAGAGCATCGCCCCCTGGTGGGCAGAGCGTCGCCCCCTGGTGGGCAGAGCGTCGCCCCCTGGTGGGCAGAGCGTCGCCCCATGGTGGGTGTGCCGGGTGGATCCCGGTCGGGCGCATGCGGGAGTCTGTCTGACTGTCTCTCCCTGTTTCCAGCTTCAGAAAAATTCAAAAAAAAAAAAAAAAAAAAAAAAGATATATACATAAAGATGGGTTCGGGAGGACCGCACAGCAAACAGTCACTAACTACTGTTCCTAAGCCGATGCATTGACGGCCCCCAGAAGCACATCCATCATTATTCAGGGGAAAAAACGTGGTCCATTAGCAATTCAATTGTTTCCAAGACAACTCAAAGACACCCCCCCACCATACCATTTAGATCTAACTTTACACCAATAAGAAACTAGCTTCCAGCCTCTCCCGGAGAACATGGGTGGGACAAGTGAGAATCAGGTATAGCTCTTTGTTAACTGGGCAGGTGAGGTGGGGGGTTAGGCCCAGCACCTCTGTCCCCTGGATATCCAGATTGTAAAAACACCCTGTTTATATTTCGGTCCCCAACAGATCAGTGTCAGGTCCTGAGTCCACAGGAGGGAGACCTGGATCGGAGGCAAACCCTCATACCCGGCCACTTTGACCCAACCCAGTGAGGGCACAGCAGAGTTGCTCCCAGCTTGACATGTGACAAGTGCACATGTGTGTCAGCAGCCCACAAACCTGCCCAAGTGGTCCAACCACTTTGGTGTGGGAGACACCAAGGGTGACCCCACCCATGGTCCCACCCCAAGCCACCCTCACCCAACGTTCAGCCTCCTGGGCTAAAAGTCCATGCCTCGCCTGACCAGTCGGTGGCACAGTGGATAAAGCGTCGGACTGGGATGCGGAAGGACCCAGGTTCGAGACCCCGAGGTCGCCAGCTTGAGCGCGGGCTCATCTGGTCTGAGCAAACGCTCATCAGCTTGGACCCAAGGTCCCTGGCTCAAGCAAGGGGTTACTCGGTCTGCTGAAGGCCCGCGGTCAAGGCACATATGAGAAAGCAATCAATGAACAACAAAGGTGTCACAACAAAAAACTAATGATTGATGCTTCTCATCTCTCCGTTTCTGTCTGTCCCTATCTATCCCTCTCTCTGACTCTCTCGCTGTCTCTGTAAAATAAATAAATAAATAAATAAAGTCCATGCCTCACCTGTCACTGCTGCTGGGAGCCAGGTTGGGCAGGAAATATAGAGATGAAATGAATAAAGATTGGCAGATTTCTCCTCTCCCCTCTGCCTTGTTTCAGTCCAGCCATACCCTACCTGGTTTCCTGTTCCTGCCCTCACCCCTCACAGTTTGTTACCCCTTCAGTGGCCAGAAAGAGCCTGGGAATCCCCAAATCAAGTCATGTCCACCCTCTGCTTAGAATCCTCCATGGCTCCCACCACATTCAGGATAAAAGCCAAAGTCCTCACCATGGCCCACAAGGCTATGCATGATCTGCTCTTGTCACCTCCCTGTCCTTCCCTCCTCCCACTCTCTCTCAATCACTTCACTCCAGCTGCTCATTTCCTAGGACACAACTCTGTCTCAGGGCCTTTGCATGTGCTGTTCCCCTCCCCACATGTGGGTGCCATCATCATCTCCCTTTTACAGATGAGGAAAATGAGGCCTAGAGAGGCAGAGTGACTTGATGCATTTTACCCAGTGAATCAGTGTCAGATCTGTGATTCTAGATCTGTGACCCAGGGAGCCGGATCCCAAATTGGTGTCTAAATACCAGCTGGGTCTCAATCCAGGCCAGACTGTGTATTCCAGGATAAGTCTTTCAACCTCTCTGAGTCTCTTTTTGCTCATCTGCTTTGTGAGAGCTCATGGTCAGACACAGCATGAGGCACAGACATTGGGAACACTGCGCTCCAGGTCTTGTGGGAGCTGATTCCACACTGGAGCCAGTGGGAGGCTATAAGCCCAGCAACTCCAAGCCTTGTCTTGGTGGAAACACAGCTTCAATGATCCCTCCAAGTAAAGGCCCTGCCCAGATGCCTGGTGCCTGCCAGACCTGATTGGTGAGGAAGTTGCTCATCAGGATACTGCAGGCCTGACTCAGCTGGGCAGGGCCGGGGTGATCTTGACACCTGCTCAAATAGAGGCCAAGCATGGTGGGGACTTTGGCCTCCTTTAGCTGCTGTGGGAGAGCAGACTATGTGTGAGGGTGGGGACCTGCAGGCCTGGGAGGAGGGTCTGCACTGGTCCAGGTGGGGAATAACTTGGCTGGGTGGGAGTGGGGCCAAGGAGATGGCCAGAAGTGAATGGGTCATACTTGAAGATCGACTTGCTGGCAAGTGGAGCATCTGTGATCAGTGGAGTGGAGTTGGAGGCCGTCTCTCTTCATATCAATGTCCAAAGCTGTTCACTCCACCTAGAATGTTGTTTCACCACCTACGCCTCCTCTGACACCTTCTCTAATCCTTAAATCTCATCTTGGATGCTGCTGCCTTCCACAGCTGCCTGTGTATAGCTCTGATCACACTGTGTCCAGGTGGCTAGGTTATCTGTTTTCAAGAGGTTCCCAGCACCTGGCACATAGTTGGTACTCCACAAATATCTATTTCTGGCCTCTCTCTTCTGTTTTCCTAATCTACTGTTCAGTGCTTGGTTCCAGGACCTCACAATTTGAATCAGTGTAGCATTATGATGTGTTTTTTTGTGTGTGCGTGCAGACGGGGGGTGCATCTGCTTACAGCCAGACCTTTGCACAGGTTGTATTCTCTGCCTGGAGCACTGTTTCCCCTACTTTACCTGAATGAACTTTTTTTTTAAGAGAAAGAGAAAGGGAGAGAGAGAGAGAGGGACAGACAGACAGGAAAGGAGAGAGATGAGAAGCATCAACTCATATTTGTGGAACTTTATTTATTCATTGATTGCTTTCTCATACACGTGCCTTAACCAGGGGGCTCCAGCTGAGCTGGTGACCCTTGCTCAAGCCAGCAACTTTGAGCTGAAACCAGTGACCTTGAGCTCAAACCAGTGAATCATGTCTATGATCCCATGTTTAAGCTGGTGATCCCATGCTCAAGTTAGATGAGGCTGTGCACTCAAGCTGGTGACCTTGGAGTTTTGAACCTGGGTCCTCAGCGTTCCAGGCAAATGCTCTATCCACTGTGCCACCGCCTGGTCAGGCCTGAATGAACTTCTGTTCCTTCCTCAGGTTTCATGCTTCCTGGAAGCCTTCCTTGACCATCTCTCTCCCCTACGCAAGATGAGCCAAGGGCTCCTCTGGTCCCCCTCCCCCAAACTCCTGGGTTTTCTCATCACAGTTCTGACCACCCTCAGTTATAGCCTACTGGTTTTGTGGTATTCATTATCCCACTAGAATGTTAAGCTCCATCAGGGCAAGGATTTTTTTCTTATTCACTGTTGTGTCCTCTGTGCCCAGCAGAGGGCTGTGTATACAGTAGGTACTCAATAAGAGAATGAGTGAGGCAGAGTGGGACAGGGGTCCAGTGGCCAGAGGACCCTGATGCCTTCCTCTCCCCTGTTGCCTCCCATTTCCACCATCAGTGTGTTGGGAGAAGTGACAGATGGATCAATTTCCACCATCAGTGTGTCCAGCCTGGTGACAGATGGATCAATTCCTCTGCTTCCCAAACAGGTGCGTTGGTAGCAGGAGGACACATAAGGATGGGGACTAGGGACACAATGGGGGTTTCCATGGTGGGGATAATAAGACCAGTCAGCCCAAGGCACTTGTTCTGCCCATTGGCAGGGAAACCACACCATGAGGTGAGTGGGGGGAGAAGCAGAGAAAGCAGGGTAGGGAGTGAAGGGTGCAAGGACATCCACTCAGCAAGCGTCTCCTGAGCGCCTGCTGCAGGCAGGCTCCAACTAACCACGGAGTTGGTGTCATCACCCCAGGTCATCAACCTTCAGGTGCAGGAAACTGAACCTAAGAGAGGAGCAGCCACTGGACTAAAATCACACAACATTTGAGTCAGGGATTTGAACCCGGTGTTGGGTAAACAAGTGTTGTTGTTTTTTAGGTTTGCTCCCTTTTATTGAGGCAGAGCCCTGTGTGTGTAGTCTGTGGAAGGCTGCGGTGCTTGCCCTCAGGGCAGAAGATTGCAAATTGTGGATTGCCTTCCTGCTGGAGAGTGGCGATGGTTTGCTACTGGTGGCTGGAGAAGGGGTATTTCCCCAGCCAGTTTTGCTGGAGTGCTGAGAGAGAGGGAGTGCTGCGGGGTCTGGGAGCCCTGATTTCCACCCAGCCTGTTGGCTGGGGTCTGCTGAGACTGGTGGGGTCCTGAGATGGGAGAAAGGGGAGCAGTCTTCCCTGCCTGTTTGCTCTTTTGTTGCTACGAGACTTTAATAAACGGAATGGCCCACGAATTTCTGGCTCCACAGGTGTTTTACTGTTTGCTCGAATCCAGTGGGAACCTGCATGGCCACTGGGGCGGCCCCTGGCTTTACATCGTGTCTGCTGTGTTCATGGAAACCTCTCCCCTGGTTTTTCACGTGTGTTTTGATAACGCGGTAAATCACTTGATAATGAATGAGTGAGTGAGTAAATGAATGAATGAATGGGTATCTTGCAGTCAGTGGTGAACTCAGTAAAAACAGTCACAAGCAGGTCTTAGAGTCCGAAGAGACCTGGATTCTAGTCCTTGCTTAGCCACAGCCTGGCTGGGTGACCCAGGGCCACCCTAGGCCTTGGTTTCCTCATCTGTGAAATTTGGACAGTACTCTGGGAGCTGGCCCTATGGGACTGTAATGGGGCCCCAGAGGCATTGTCAGGAGAGCACAGAATCCAGGAGACGCTGAGCACAGAGCTTGAGGAGAGACTGCCTTGTCAGATTGTTATGACTGCTGCTTCCGCTTTGGAAGCCAGAACCAGGGAAGGAAGCTAGAAGCCAGCTGGGAGTGTTCTGCCTTTGGAAGTTTAAATCAAAAAAGGTTGGGCCCAGACAGGCCAGAGGGGCAGGCCACATGGCTTCCTGTTTGTCTCTGGACAGATGTTACAGCTGCCTGTCCCCTGTTGCTTGTGTGCCTGGACGCTTGTTCATTATCCCTGGAAACCACTCCTCTTGGTGAATGACACCTCTGTCTAGTTTGCTTATTTTGCAGATGTTCTCACCACATCCCAATGTTTGGGGAGTTTTTATCCAAGTCCCCAGATATCCAAGAGATCTGTAAATAAAATTCGGGGGGGGGGGTCCTTGAAGTTGGAGGAGAGAAACTTGCATTGCTCACGCTCCCCCTGCTTCTTCAGTCTAACGCTCTCCCAACTGAGCTATTTCGGCTGCTGCTCCCCCTGCTTCTAATGACAACAGCCATTAGACCTGTGGCTCTGCCTCACTATTTAGTATGTTTAGAAAGATGTGGCCCTGGCTGGTTGGTTCAGTGGATAGAGCTTTGACTGGCATGCAGACGTCCTGTTTGATTGCTGGTCAGGGTACACATAAGAAGCATCTATCTGTTTCCTTTCCCCTCCCTCTCCCCCTTCTCTCTCTCTCTTACCTTCTCACAGCCAATGGCTTGATTGGTCCAAGCATCAGCCTGGGCACTGAGGATAGCTGGGTTTATTCAAGTGTCGGCCCCAGACAGGGGTTTGCCAGGTGGATCCCATCGGGGTGCATGCAGGAGTCTGTCTCTCTATCTCTCCTTCTTTCACTTAAAAAGAAAAAAGAAAAGGAAGATGCACAAATTTCATCATAATTAAAACATATTTTGATAATTGTATCCCAATATAGTGGGTTTGTAATTGGGTTTCCTTGTAATTGGGTTTACTCTCGAGGTGTGTTATTTTATACACTTACAAAGCCTGCTATGGTTCCACATTGCTGCAGCAGGGAGACACGACCTTCCTTCTGGCCTATAGATTTTGATCTGGTCATCTGCCCATAAGCCTGTCCCTTCCCCTTTCTACCCTCATTCATTCATTCTACTAGCATTTATTAAGCACCTGCTGAATGCCAGGCATGGAGGCTTCTGGAAGATAAGCCTGAAGTTAAAGTGAGTGTCAGCAAGGCAGAATCAGAAAGAGAGGAGTTCTAGGCAAAGGGACCACGAGCAAAGCAAACCTCGAGAAAAGTCATCCATGTGGGGGTTAGGGAAGAAAGGGTGAGACTTGAGGGTGGTAGGTTTTCAGGCCAAGGTCCTGCAAGGCCTCCCAGTGGGTTCCTGAGTATTGCCCTGTGTAGCAGGGAGCAGTGGAGGAGTGATGGGCAAGGGCACTCTCTGTTTCAGGAAGATCCAATTCTCATATCCATTGCTGGCAGAAGTGTCCTTTTTTTTTTTTTTTTTTTTTTTTTTTTTTTTTTATTCATTTTAGAGGAGAGAGAGAGAGAGAGAGAGAGAGAGAGAGGAGGAGCAGGAAGCATCAACTCCCATATGTGCCTTGACCAGGCAAGCCCAGGGTTTTGAACCGGCGACCTCAGCATTTCCAGGTCGACACTTTATCCACTGCGCCACCACAGGTCAGGCCAGAAGTGTCCTTAAGTAAATGTCAACTAGAGGACAAATAGGCTGTTTCGAAATTACAAGCCCATAAATCCTTTTATATAGAAAATGATAAGGAGATATGTGTGTGTGTGTGTGTGTGTGTGTGTGTGTGTGTGTGTGTGTGTGTGTCTGTGTATCCTCTTGTTCTTCTTCTTCTGTTCCAAGTGAGAAGAGGTAGCTAGAGAGACAGACTCCCGCATGCACCTCAACTGGGATCCACCCAGCAACCCCTGTCTGGGGCCAATGCTCTGCCCATCTAGGGCCATGCTTACAACTGAGCTTTTTTTTTTTTCTTTTTTAGGGGCCTTCCGGCAAACACCAGAAGACCTACTAGACAAATTCAAAAAGAGCTGTAAGCTCTACAACTGAGCTATTTTTATTTTATTTATTTACTATTTTCTAGCAGGAGGCGGTGGGGACAGACAGGAAAGGAGAGAGATGAGAAGCATCAATTCATTGTTGTGGCAATTTAGTTATTCACTGATTGCTTTCTCATATGTGCCTTGACCTGGGTGCTCCATCTGAACCAGTGACCCCTGCTCAAGCCAGCAACCTTTGGGTTCAAGCCAGCAACCTTTGGGTTCAAGCCAGAGACCTTTGGGCTCAAGCCAGTGACCCCTCACTCAAACTGGTGAGCCTGTGCTCAAGCCGGGTGAGTCTGTGCTCAAGCCTGCAACCTGAGTTTCAAACCTGGGTATTTGGTGTCCCATGTCAACGCTCTATCCACTGTGCCACCACCTGGTTAGTTCAACTAAGCTATTTTTAGCACCTGAGGCCAGAGGCTCCATGGAGCCATCCTCAGCACCTCTGGCAATGCACTCGAACCAGTCAAGCCATGGCTGTGGGAAGGGAAGAGAGAGGGATAGAGGGGGAGAGGGAGAGGTGAAGCAGATGGTCGCTTCTCCTGTGTACCCTGACTGGGAATCAAACCTGAGAAGTCCACATGCCAGGCCAATGCTCTACCACTGAGCCAACTGATGGGCCAGGGCTAAGGATATATATATGCACACACACACACACACATATATCTTTTTTAAACTAAGTGAGAGGCGGGGAGGCAGAGACAGACTCCCACATGTCCCCTGTGGGAGGGGAAAAGAGAGAGAGAGAGGAGATAGAGATAGAAAGAGAGAAGGGGTGGGGTGGAGAATCAAATGATCACTTCTCCTGTGTGCCCTGACTAGGAATTGAGCCCAGGACATCCACATGCTGGGCCGATGCTCTACCACTGAGCCAACCAGCCAGAGCCAATTGTTTGATTTTTAGAAAGAGAGACGGAGAAAGAGAGAAACATCGTTTGTTGTTTCATCCATTCATGCCATCATTGGTTGATTCTTGTACATGCCCTAAGGATTCAAACCTATAACTTCAGCGTATCGGGAGGATGCTCTAAAAACTGAGTTACCTGGATAGGGCGCTTTATTGATTTTATAGATAGAGGAAGGGAGAGAGAAAGAGAGAAGCATCAGTTTGTTGTTCCATTCATTTTTGTATTCATTGGTTGATTCTTGTATGTGCCCTGACAGAGGGTTGAGCCCACAACCTTGGGGTCTATTGAGATGATGCTCTAACCAACTGGGAAGTTGTTTAGATGTGGACATTTGTGGCAGTGTCAACTAAACAGCTAAGATTGGTGATGACTATCTGCATGGGGCTGGCCCCACTCTGCATAGTTGAATACTATGCAGTCCTGGAAAAGAATGAGACTTGTACTTCAATAAAAGAAACAATGACAATAAAAGAAACAATGAGAACAACATCTATGTATGCAGTGCATGGAATGGAAGCCACTTTTTGTGTAAAATTTTAGGGAAATATGTACATACCCATATGTTGGGCAAATGAGTTTTTAAAATTTACGTGTTTTTTTTGTTTTTGTTTTTTAATTTTTTTATAGGGACAGAGAGAGAGTCAGATAGAGGGATAGACAGGGACAGACAGTCAGGAACAGAGAGAGATGAGAAGCATCAATCATCAGTTTTTCGTTGCGACACCATAGTTGTTCATTGATTGCTTTCTCATATGTGCCATGACCGCGGGCCTTCAGCAGACTGAGTAACACCCCCCCCCCCCTCAAGCCAGTGACCTTGGGTCCAAGCTGGTGAGCTTTTTGCTCAAACCAGATGAACCCACGCTCAAGCTGGCAACTCGGGGTCTCGAACCTGGGTTCTTTCGCATCCCAGTCCGATGCTCTATCCACTGCGCCACCGCCTGGTCAGGCGAATTTATGTTTTTTGAGTTTGCTCACATTTATTGTTAAAAATGGTGCTGGGCAGCGCCAGGTATGTGATCTGTGAAATTGCAAATTACCTTTCTGCTTGGGAAGGGCCATTGTTTTGCTAATGTTGAGGGAGGAGGGCTCTTGGTGGGCCCAGGTAGTTTAGCAGAAAGAGCAGAGAAGGAGGAGGAGAGAGAGAAGCCAAGATGGCAGGGATAGAGAGAGAAGCCAGTTTTGCAGAATAAGAAGCCATGTTGGCAGATGGGGAACCAGAGGTGAGGGGTTTTGGGACTGGTGGGGCCTTTGATTCTAGGAGGAACCGGAGAAGATTCTCCTGGTTGTGGAACTGGATAATGTGTCAGTAGCTTTGTGAGCTCTAAATAAAGAGGAAAATGTGTTTTCCCTGTGTGTTTCTCATTGGTCGGTGCAAGACCTGAGTAAAGGAATGGCCCACCATTCTCTGGCTCCACTGTTTCTTTACTGTCTGCCTGAGTCCAGTGGGAACCTGCACCTGCACGGAGACGATGGCCGCGACTACTGGCCCTACACCATGTTCACTTGAGTTTCCAGGTATCTTCTTCAAAGAATTCCAAGAAGATGATAAGGCTGGGGGGGGGGGGGGGGAGGGCAGGAGAGACATTTTTCCTTCTTTTTTAATGAATAGGTGTTATTTTTTAGAGAAATTTCAGTTTACAGGCAGATAATACAGAAAGTTCCCATAGGTTCCTTCATCCCACATACACCTACACAGTTTCCTCTATTATTACTGTACTAATGGACCAAAATTGATACTTTCTTTTTTTGTGTGTGACAGAGACAGAGGGACAGATAGGGACAGACAGACAAGAAGGGAGAGAGATGAGAAGTATCAAGTCTTCACTGTGGCACCTTAGTTGTTTATTGATTGCTTTTTCATATGTGCCTTGATGGGGGGGGGGGGGGTTGGGAGGGCTACAGGAGATCGAGTGACCCCTTGCTCAAGCCAGTGACCTTGGGCTTAAGCTGGTGAGCTTTGCTCAAACCAAATGAGCCCGCACTCAAGCTGGTGAACTCAGGGTTTCAAACCTGGGTCTTCCTCATCCCAGTCTGATGCTCTATCTACTGCGCGCGCACGTGTGTGTGTGTGTGTGTGTGTGTGTGTGTGTGTGTGTGTGTGTGACAATTCAGTGCATAAAAGGAAGTGAGACCAGGAAGGGAAAACTGCTAGTGAAAGGAGTGTAAAGGCTGTTTAGCTCGCTGGCAACAGAGACCTCCGCAAGATAGCCCGTAGGACAGGCACCTGTAAGGCAGGGCCGCTGGAGGTTGATTCAGCAGCCCCCCACCCACCCAGCCCCATCAGCCACAGACTGAGGGCTGCTCCCAGGAGGCATTAATTGAGGGGTCCCCAAACTTTTTACACAGGGGGCCAGTTCACTGTCCCTCAGACCGTTGGAGGGCCGGACTATAAAAAAACTATGAACAAATCCCTATGCATACGGCACATATCTTATTTTAAAGTAAAAAAACAAAACGGCAACAAATACAATATTTAAAATAAAGAATAAGTAAATTTAAATCAACAAACTGACCAGTATTTCAATGGGAACTGTGCTCCTCTCACTGACCACCAATGAAAGAAGTGCCCCTTCTAGAAGTTCGGCGAGGGCTGGATAAATGGCCTCAGGGGGCCGCATGCGGCCCACAGGGGCCGTAGTTTGGGGACCCCTGCATTAATTCTTAGGCACTTCTCTCCTGCTCTCTGCAGCCTCCAGAGAAAACTGTCTGACAACATCATCTAGAAGTTGGAGCAGAGCCTGTGAGGATCTCAATGACAAGGTCCGCATCTACCAACCTTGTATTCATCCCTCAGCTTTCAGTGTCACCTCCACGGGCAGCCTTCTTTGATATCACCACCCTTATTATACGAATTCATCAACCCCAGGCCTATCTGATCCCAGAATCTGAGCACCGAATCCTGTGCCACAGTTATACGCAAGGTGACATCAGAAGTAAATGACCACTTCTCCAAACCTTGGTTTTCTCATCTGTAAAATGGGAGTGATGGACCAATGAGAGATTAAATCTTGTTTCATAGCACAGGGCTTGGCTTGGCCCTCTCTGTATGACAGTATGGGAGGTGAGGGCTGGAGGAGCCAGGGAACCAGGGCAGAAGTGACCACAAGTGCATGTGAAAGGTGAAAGAGATTGGCCTAAGGTGAGAGGCTGAGGAAGAGAAGAGAAGTGTTTAAATTCTGGTTAGATCCCAAAGGCAGAGCCGACAGGCTCAGCACTAGGCTGTCTGTTGGGGGTCAGGGGTACCTCCTATATCTCGTACATGATCAATTATAGATGTTCCTGGTGAAGGAAAACTTTCAATCACATTATCACTAGCATTAGCTTTCACCGCAGCACATAAATAAGCAGGGCAAGGCAGGGCATTACGCTGCTAATTTTTGCAAACCGAGTAGCTGTAAAGTGGTCTCTTGTTTAAATCTGCATGTCTCTGTTCATTGGTGAGTGTGAACATCTCTTTGCAAGTTCATGCACCTTCTTGTCTTCCTTTTGTTAAATCACTTTAATTGAGGTATAATTGATATACAAAAAGATGTACACATTTAATATCTACAATATGATGAGTTTGGTGAGATCCTCTTTTGTGATTTACCTGTTCCTGTTCCTGACACATTTTCTGTATAAGGGTGAAGAGCTGTCCTATTCTTGTGGATCTGCTGAAGTTCCTCAGGCCTTGATTGCTTTCAGACCTTGCAAATGTTATCTCCCATAAAACAGGCCCTTCGGAGGCACTTTCGATTAAAAAGGACTCACCAGGCCTGACCTGTGGTGGCGTAGTGGATAAAGCGTCGACCTGGAAATGCTAAGGTCGCCGGTTCAAAACCCTGGGCTTGCCTGGTCAAGGCACATATGGGAGTTGATGCTTCCAGCTCCTCCCCCCCTTCTCTCTCTGTCTCCCTCTCTCCCTTTCTCTCTCCTCTCTAAAATGAATAAATAAAAATTAAAAAAAAATAAAAAAATAAAAAGGATTCACCAGCCTGACCAGGAAGTGGCGCAGTGGATAGAGCATCAGACTGGGATACAGAAGGACCCAGGTTCGAGACTCTCTCCCTCTGTCCCTGTAAAAAAAAAAAAAAGAAAGACTCACCCTTTCTAGGTTGCTACCAATTTTTTGTTTGGATGTTTTAAGACTTTTTAATGGCTTTTAAAATTGTGGTAAAATATATGTAACAACATTTGCCATTTTTCCTTTCTTTTTCTTTTTTCTTTTTTTTTTTTTTGACAGAGAGAGAGTCAGAGAGAGGGATAGACAGGGACAGACAGACAAGAACGAAGAGATGAGAAGCATCAATCATTAGTTTTTCATTGCACGTTGCAACACCTTAGTTGTTTATTGATTGCTTTCTCATATGTGCCTTGACCGCGGGCCTTCAGCAGACCGAGTAACCCCTTGCTTGAGCCAGTGACCTTGGGCTCAAGCTGGTGAGCTTTTGCTCAAACCAGATGAGCCCACACACAAGCTGGCAACCTCAGGGTCTCGAACCTGCGTCTTCCGCATCCCAGTCCGACGCTTTATCCACTGTGCCACCACCTGGTCAGGCATTTTCCTTTCTTTTTATTGATTGACTTGAGAGAGAAAGAGAGAAGCATTCATTTATTGTTCTAGTTAGTTGTGCACTCATTGGCTGCTCTCTGTATGAGCCCTGACCAGGGATTGAACCCACAACCTTGGCATTTCGGGATGATGCTCTTACTAACTGAGCTAACTGACCAGAGCTCATTTTCACTACTTTTAAGTGTACAATTCAGGGGCATTAGTTACAGTCACAATGCTGTATGACCATCTAGCTATTCCCAAAATTTTTCATTGCTCCAAGCAGAAATTCTATACCCATTTAGCAATAATAACTTTCTCCCTCCACCCCTGGTAACCTGTATTCTGTCTCTACAAACTTGCCTATTCTAGATATTTCATATAAGTGGAGTCATAGCACAGGCTAATTTTTATGATGAAAAATGGCCAGACTTCATTTTGTTTTTAAATAATGAAAGCTAGACATTGGTGCTTGCTGCTCCATTTGTCCACATTAAAGACATAAAAGGGGCCGGTGATGCCTCAAGGGCCTTCTGGTTTTCAAAGGGCCAAAGGCAAAGGGTCAGAGGCTACCCCTGGCAGACTCTGGAAACCAGGTTCAGGAGGAGGAGACAGCAACACAGATCTAAGGCTAGACTTCCAAGTGGGATGGCTGTGGGCTTGATGTCCCGTTAGCCTCACGGAGGCTTGAACACCTCTCAGCTCAAGAACAGGAGCCAACCAATAATGAACCATGTTGCTTTGACAGGTAGTGAGATCCCTGTCACCCGATGTTCTCAGAAAGAAGCCAGGCCCAGTAACTGCATTGTCTGTTTATACAGCTGGGTCCATAAAATATCTGAGTTCAGAATGGCAGATACTGCATCTGTCTTGTTTGGCACAGTGGTTGGCATATACTGGGCACCCCAACGGATGCTCGTTGAATGAATCAGTGGATGGGCAGACACCATCCATCAGTAAGAAGCTCTGACTTTGGACTCAGAAGAACAAGTTTCAGATCTCAGCAGTGTGACCTGGGGCATGAGGTTCTCCCACTGTGCCCTAGTTTTCCATCTGTATATTGGGTACAACCACAACACTTACCCCCAAGGATGGAAGAAAGATTCCAGACTATTTGTTAAGTGCCTGGCATGGAGTAAAGGCTTCAAGAAATGTGTACATCAACTAGTTCAGATCTTTCAAAGGAGAACCACAGAAAACAGTCTGAACTCAGCCTGCAGAGGAAATTCTTGTGCTGGGCAGGATTGTTTTCCTTGACCCCCAAGGTCCTGACTAAGTTTCACATCAGCGCTGGTTTTTGTTTCTGAACATTCTCTTTCACTTGAGGTCATAGCTTCCAGTATCCAGCTGGGAACAGCAAGGAGCATCCCCTGGGATGGTGAGAAAACCCCGCCAAGAATGCAGAGGCCCCAGCATCTTCAATCCTTCAATCCTCTGTTCCTTTTTGTTGTTGTTCTTTTTCAGTGAGAGAAGGGGAGCTAGAGAGACAGATTCCTGCATGCACTCCCACTGGGATCCACCCAGCAACCCGCATCTGGGGCCATGCTCCCAACCAATTTATTTTTAGTGCCTCTATGGAGCTATCCTCAGCGTTGGGGCTGATGCACTTGAGCCATGAGAGAGAAGGGGGGGCAGAGGAGCGGAGAAGCAGATGGTCACTTCTCCTGTGTGCCCTGACTGGGAATCGAACCCAGAACATCCATATGCCCAGCCAATGCTCTACCACTGAGCATACCAGCCAGGGCCCATCCTTCCATGCTTTAACAATTGTTTTTCCTGTGTGCCAAAAGAATATATGCCCATTATAAATAATTTGTGAACATTTTCAGAAAGGACTACATTTAAAAAATAAATTGCCTTAACGCCCACCAATGCTGGCATTCTTGTGGATTCCCTTCTGGCCATTTTTATCTATAAGACAAGTATCTGGGCTAATTTTTTAAAATTGGGGTTGTTCTGAAAGCACAACTTTGAAACCTGCTCCATCTTCTTAGCAACACCTTGGGATTATTTTTTACACCATTGAACCTCCAAGGCCCATTGGGTTTAGGGCCCAAACTCATCCTAAATCCAAGTTAATTTCATCTTGAGATTCCTAACTAATTGCATCTGCAATAATCTTATTTCCAAATAAGGCCATGCTCTGAGGCTCCAGGAGGACATGAATTTGGGGTTAAACACAATATTGTACCCAGTGCACTGCCTGCCCGAGGTGACGGGTGCTGGAGATAAAATTCCACAGTAGCTTCAGGCAAAGGGCTCTGTGCTCAACCCTGCCATTTCCACCTCTCCCTACCAGGAAGCCTCTATTCTAGGTACACATAAAATACAGTCCTGGCTGGGCGGCTGTTGGGTAAACAAGTGTGTTTAGGTTTGCTCGCTTGTATTTTGCATTGGTGCGGGGGCAGTGCCATGTGTGTATAGTCTGTGGAAGGCTGTGGGTTCTTGTCCTCAGGGTGGCAGATTGCAAATTGTGGATTGCCTTCCTGCTTGGGAGGGGCCATTGTTTGCTATTATTATTGTTTGCTTAATAACTGGGGCAATAATAGGTATTGCTATTGACCCAGATGGGCAGAGCATCAGCCCCAGGCAGGGACTGCTGGGTGGGGGTGCATGGAGGAGTCTGTCTCTCTAGCTCCCCTTCTCTCACTGAAAAGAAGAAGAAAAAAAGGAGGAGGAGGAGGAGGAGGAGGAGGAGGAGGAGGAGGAGGAGGAGAAAAGGAACCGAGCATTGGAGGATTGAAAATGCTGGAGCCTCTGCATTCTTGGCAGGGTTTTCTTACCATCCCAGGGGAGAATGCTGAGGCTAATGGGGGCCTGTGAGTCCGGTGAGTCCAGAGGGGGTCAGGGCTTGGGAGCCCTGAGTGAGAGGGAAGCGGTCTTCCCTGCCTGTTCACTTATCTGTCATTACAAGACTTTAATAAACAGAATGGCCCACCATTTTCTGGCTCCACAGTTCCTTTACCACCTGCCCGAATCCAGTGGAAACTGCACGGCCACGGCGGCAGCCACTGCCTTACAGCAGCTCAGTTGGTAGAGTGTCAGCCCGATCTGCTAAGGTTATGGGTTTGATCTCCGGCCAGGGCACATGCAGGAATCAACCAATGAGTGTCTAGATGGGTGGAACAACAGATCAGTGTTTCTTTCTCTCTCTTCCCTCCTCTCTTTCTAAAGATTGGTAAATAAATTTTTTAAATTAAAATATAATTATGGTACAATATTATATAAGTTTCAGGTATACAGCATAGTTATTCAACATTTATATACCTAGCAAAGTGATCACCATGATTAATCTAGTAACCATCTGTCACTGTAGTTATTATGATATTACTGATTATATTCCCTGTGTGGTACACTACATCCTCATGAATAACTGGTTTTATAAGTGACAGTTTGTATTTCTTAATCGCTGCAGTTTTTCTGCCCTTCCCCCTCCCACCTTTCCCCCCTCTGGCAGCCATCAGTTTGTTCTCTGTATCTATGAGTTTGTTTTTTATTTTGTTACGTTTTGTTCATTTGTTTTGTCTTTTAGATTCCACATATAAACAAAATCATATAGTATTTGTTTTTCACTTAGCATAATACCATACATTGTGTTGCAAATGGCAAGGTTTTATCCTTTTTTAGGGCTGAGTAATACTCCACTGTACATATGTACTACAGCTTTTATTGTGTAAGCTGCCCAGTCTGAGGCACTTTGTTAAGGCAGCACTAGCTGACAAATATACACTTGTCGTTTTTATAGGACATACGCGAGCTCACTCCATGCTCCCTGGAGCTTTAGCACAAGGAAATGCCCTTGTTGATCAAGCTACCCAAAAGAAAATTATTTGGAGCAACCATGACAGATCGAACAATTCAGTCTCATACTATTCATCACTAGAACGCTGCAGCCCTGTGTAAACAGCTTCAACTTTCTCGGGAAGCAGCACGGCAGATTGGTAAATCCTGTCCAAGGTGTCCTATACTACAATCTGTCCCTTCATTTGGAGTTAACCCTCAAGGACTCCTACCAGGACAACTTTGGCAAATGGATGTTACTCATATGCCTTCATTTGGCAAACAGTCCTATGTCCACGTTACAGTGGATACATATTCTGGATTTATATACATAGTAACCTCTGCCAGAACAGGAGAGGCTGCTAAGCAGGT
Source organism: Saccopteryx leptura (assembly GCF_036850995.1). Classification (NCBI taxonomy): domain Eukaryota; kingdom Metazoa; phylum Chordata; class Mammalia; order Chiroptera; family Emballonuridae; genus Saccopteryx; species Saccopteryx leptura. The sequence goes on along the minus strand of NC_089503.1, from coordinate 251,128,795 downwards.
TATAGCTCATTGTCTGTATGCATTTTTCTATTATTGGATTTCCTAAACTGGTTAAACTGACAATGCTCCTGCATATGTAGCAAAAGCATTTACTGTATTTTGTCAAACCTTTCGAATTATGGGTGTTTCTTACAATCTTTAAAGTCTAGGTATTATTAAAGCAAACCCAGCAAATATTTTAAGGTCAATTTAAAAAAAAATTAAAAGGGAGGAGTCATATCCTGGAACTCCTACGGGTATACCATATCATGCTTTTTACTTAAAAAATTTTAAATTTCTTCTGAATGCTGATGAACAGGAGACGCCAAATCTTCTCCTGCAAACTTCTACCTTCTTTTATTTGATCCAGCTAATAACACTGTTTTGTCTTTTTCCAAATAGCTCTAGATATATGGAAAAGGTTTATATAGGCGGATGGGGATCCTCAAACCCCTCAGCGAGATCTCCTGAGCATGGCTTTTAAGGTACCAAGAGGCAGAAAAAGCCCAATAGAGATCAGGTGAACTACCAGCTTTTAGGATACACCCTTAAAGGCTCCAACGCCCCAAAGGGGTCTCATTGGAATCCATCTGGGTCCTGCTTTAATAGTGAAAAGGAAGGTCATTGAGCTAAAGCCTGCCAGGCTTACATGCCTTTGCTGAGAGGAAAAAGGGACACTGGAAGGTAGGCTTCCCCCTCACTCCTCGAAGGGAGTGTTCAGTCTCTTCCAGCCCTGCTCCAGCCACCTATGACCTAACCTTGCCCAGAATGCTGGGGTTTGCCACTGAAGGCTGAAGGTGCCCAGGGCCGTCGGCCCCATCTACGACACTGTGGATGAGCCTAGGGTATTTATTCCAAGAACCAGGTAAACTGATCTCATTTGCATAAGGGCCACTTAACTATGTCTTGCCTGAATAGTCCGGTTTTTTATTCTTCCCTCTGTTGTGGGTGTTGATAGTCCTATTTTCTGCTGCTTTGTTTAATATATAGCGTTTCCTTTATTCCTCCTACCTCAATGCCCCACTCATATTTCAGGCTGGACCTACTCCTAATTTAGAGCTCCCTCTCTCCCTTTTGCCAACTTCTATTGTGAATTTACCTTTGCCACCCAGTTTAGTGTATCCCAAGGTTCTCTTTACCACGCCACAGTTGCAGAGCTCCAGGGAAAAGCACCCTGGTCTCATCTCTCCAGGCAGAGGAGAACAGAGGCTCCATCTCCACACATGCTGCAGATGGCTTTTCCAGTCTACCTGAATCATTACCAGCTAGAAGCAGTGGTCATTGGGACTTGGACATGAGCTGCAAAGTATAGAATTGTGACAACAATTCCAGTGCCATGCGGACTTTTCCTGGATGTGGACTTTTCCTGGACTCCTGCTCCTTGTGACAGCTCCTAATGGACTGAACTGGGGTTGGGTTGCATTTGCAGGGATTTGGAATAGTGTTGGTGCCAACTTGGACTGGGTGAACATGTTAAGGACACTAATCTTTTATGGATTCTTGTTGTATTGGCCAAGAGTTTGCTTAAAGGCTTTAATCACTGTAAAAAAATATATAGAGAAGACTGGATAAAGAAGATGTGGCACATATACACTATGGTATACTACTAAGCCATAAGAAATGATGACATCGGATCATTTACAACAAAATAGTGGGATCTAGATAACATTATATGGAGTGAAATAAGTAAATCAGAAAAAACCAAAAACTACATGATTCCATACATTGGTGGGACATAAAAATGAGACTAAGAGACATGGACAAGAGTGTGGTGGTTTTGGGGGGAGGGAAGAAGGGAGAGGGAAAGGGGAGGGGGAGGGACACATAGAAAACTAGATAGAAGGTGACGAGGACAATCTGACTTTGGGTGATGGGTATGCAACATAATTGAATGACAAGATAACCTGGACATATTTTCTTTGAATATATGTACCCTGATTTTATTGATGTCGCTCCATTAAAATTAATAAAAATTTATTTATAAAAAATAGGCACTTGTTGTTTTACTCAGCTTATTTTCGAAGCTCACCCGTGTTGAGTATGTGTCAGAATTTCTTTCCTTTTTAAGGCTGAATAATATTCCATTATAAAGCTATGTGCTGCGGGCCAGCCACAGCGCGTTTATTCAGGTCTCGAGTGGGAATGGTATGGAATTGAAAATAGACAAAGAATTAAAGACATATAAAAGATAGGTTTCAGAAGGGCTTTACAGTTCCCTGCTAGCAGACCGCAAAACATGTCTGCCCTCCAGAAACTGCATCCTTCTTTATTTACTGGGCAAAGTGGAAACTAGCAAATCAATTACGTTTCCAAGGCAACTCAAGAAAACCACCAAGGGTAAAAAAGCCCACCATACTAAACATCCCAACCTTACACAAAGAAGTAGCTTTCTTCCAGTCTTTCCAGGGAACACGGGAGGTAGGATGAGCAAATACATTCCAGCACAAACAGCCTTTTGCAACTTAACCAGGCAGGTGAGGAGGGGGGTTGGGCAGACTGTCAGCTTTCAGTCAGCTCCCAGCACCTCTGTCCCCCAGATATCCAAACTCTAAAAATCCTGCTGGCTTTTTTGGTCTCTGACACGTATGCCACATTTTGTTCATCCAGAGTGCGGACAAAGAAGGGACCACATACTACACCTGACAAGGTCAGGGGAGGCCTTCCTGGGGGCCTTACAAACTCAGAGACCTAAAGCAACCACACAGGAAGGTCTGAAATTAAAATCGTCTAAATAAATGCTAGTTATAGTGGGTAGCCATGTCTTAGGCTGGACTCTTTCTTGAAAAAAAGTCCATTTTTTATCTTAACTAGGCCTGTCTATTGTTTTGGGTTTTTTTCATCTACAATAACATACTTTTGGAATGTCTGGGTAATTTCCACTTTCCAGACCCCTCAGGGTGTTAAGCCAAATTTGGAGGGACCCAAAACATGAAAGACAGGAACAAGGTCCGTTGTTTGCACATCAAAGCTTTATTGTCTAGCTTGGCCAAGCGGCAGCAGCTCCGACAGAAATCTGAGGGAGAGTGCACCGGCCCTTTGTTCTACTTAGTTTTTATAGTTTTGTAAGTGGGAAGTACAGAAGCAAAAATTGTAATTAGGAGCCCTTTACCATTATTGGTTATAGTCATATGTCCTTTAACATGATAGGACCATGTTCAATTTTGCAAGCCATACATCATGTTGGAGAAAACAAAATTTCCAAATCAACACAATGGTAGAAAGGTGTCTCTTTACATATTAAAAGGCCTTCCTATATTTTCTAGTGTTCACCCGCTATCTCTCTGTCCAGAGTCAGACGTATTAACCACATGCATTCATATGGGAGAGGTAGTTTCCGGGGACAAATGCCCACAAATGGCTCATTACTATAAGAAAAGGTTTATTTTGGCTTCTCTCTTCCTGCACCTGGCTAGCCATTCACTCCTTTCCCCACAGGTGTGGTGGAATGTCCGGGAATCCATGTTTTCCTTACCTTTGCATTTACAATACAATGCCAAGGGCCATCCTGGTTATGCCAATCACACAGTACAGAGACTATTCTCACAATTTTTCTGCACACCTTAACCCAGGGGTCCCCAAACTTTTTACACAGGGGGTCAGTTCACTGTCCCTCAGACTGTTGGAGGGCCAGATTATAAAAAAAAAACTATGAACAAATCCCTATGCACACTGCACATATTTTATTTTAAAGTAAAAAACCAAAACGGGAACAAATACAATATTTAAAATAAAGAACAAGTAAATTTAAATCAACAAACTGACCAGTATTTCCATGGGAACTAGGCTCCTCTCACTGACCACCAATGAAAGAGGTGCCCCTTCCGGAAGTGCGGTGGGGGGCCGGATAAATGGCCTCAGGGGGCCGCATGTGGCCCGCGGGCCGTAGTTTGGGGACCCCTGCCTTAACCCAAATTAATAAAATGTTCTCCAAGCCTCTTATAATATTAATATTAATTCTGTAGCCTTTGGTACTTTACAACACCTGCGGGTGAAGTGGCTCAGTGGCTCCTCAAGGGTACCATCTCCCACCAGAGCAGAGCGCACAGAGCGCCTCTTTGTTATCATGTTAGCTGTTAATTATACGATACCCTCCTACGTAAAAGAAGTATGTGTCCGTTCGTTTTGTTTTTCATCCAGTCCCAGAGATTTCCCCACTTTGCTTTCTCCTGCCTCCTATAGCCAGTGGATTTCATGTAACCCCCATTTGCCTCCTCCTTTGATTGTGACGTATAAAATAAGCTGCAAAACTACCATTCTCTGGAACATTTTGTTAATCTGTTGAAATTTTGCTTCCTGGTGATTGTTATCAGTTTGGCTCAATAAACTCACAGAAATTCTCTGCAGGTTTGGATGTTTCTTACACGGACACCACTCATCCACGAGTGGTGTCACTTGGGGACACTTGGATTGTTTCCACCTGCGGCAATTCTGAATAGTGCTGTCGTGAACACTGGCGTACAAATATCTGAGATCCTGCTTTCAATCCTTTTGGGTGTGTAACATAGGAGTCGACTTGCTGGATCATGTTAAGCCTAATCCTGAGGGACTCGAAACATTGAAGATACGAACAAAATCCATCGATTACACACCAAAGCTTTATTGTCTAGCTTGGCCAAGCAGCGGCAACTCCGACAGAAATCTGAGGGAGAGCACGCCGGCCCTTTGTTCTACTTAGTTTTTATAGTTTTGCAAGCGAGAAGTATAGAAGCAAAAATTGCAATTAGGTGCCCTTTACCACTATTTGTTATAGTCATATGTCCTTTGACATGATATGACCATGTTCAATTTGCAAGCCATACATCATTTTGGAGAAAATAAAATTTGTAAGTCAACACAATGATAGAAAGATGTCTCTTTACATATTAAGAGACATTCCTGCCTGACCTGCAGTGGCATAGTGCTACCCATCGACCTGGAACGCTGAGGTCGCCGGTTTGAAACCCCAGGCTTGCCTGGTCAAGGCACATATGGGAGTTGATGCTTCCTGCTCCTCCCTCCCTTCTCTCTCTCTCTCTCTCTCTCTCTGTCTCCTCTCTCTAAAATGAATAAAATCTAAAAAAAATAAATAAATAAAAATAATTTTTTAAAAAAGAGACATTCCTATATTCTCTAATGTTTATCTGCCATCTCTGTCCAGAGTCACACACATTAACTATATGCATTCACATGGGAGAGGTAGTTTCCGTGGGGACAAATGCCCGCAAATGGCTCATTACTATAAAAAAAAGGTTTATTTTGGCTTTTCTCTTCCTGCACCTGGCTAGCCATTCACCCCTTTCCCCACAGGTTTGGTGGAATGTCAGGGAATCCATGTTTTCCTTCCCTTTGCATACAATACCAAGGGCCATCCTGGTTTTAGGCCAATCACACAGTACAGAGATTATTCACAAAATTTCTCTGCACACCTTAACCCAAATTAATAAAATGTTCTTTAAGCTTCTTAAAATATTAATATCGATTCCGTAGCTTTTGGTACTTTACAACACCTGCGGGTGAGGTGGCGCAGTGGCTCCTCAGAGCTCCTCAGATCATATAGTAATTCTATGTTTAATTTTCAAGGATCAGGCCTGACCTGTGGTGGCGCGTTGGATAAAGCATCCACCTGGAAAGCTGAGGTCGCTGGTTTGAAACCCTGGGCTTGCCTGGTCAAGGCACATATGGGAGTTGATGCTTCCTGCTCCTCCCCCCTTCTCTCTCTCTCTCTCCTCACTAAAATGAATTAAAATTTTTTTTGAGGATATATTCCTTTCTAAGACAAAAGATAAACCATCAGATTCATTCTGTGATGAGAACAGGCCTTGAAAGAATATTCACGACATTAAAAAGATGATAATTCTGGCTGGCATTGGCTGAGGGCTTGTCACATACTAAGCCCATTGTGTGAAGCATATCTGGGAAGCCCTACAGTGACCCTGGGAGGCAGATGCCATCGTTATCACCTTTTGGCAGGTAAGGAAACTGAGGCCCTGCCAGGTGAGTGCCATGATTAAGTCACTTGGCCAGCCAGTGGGGACACTAGGATCTGAATAAACAAGTATTGAGGCCCAACTTCCTAACAATATGGCCTCCTTCAAGGATTCACAACAAGCTCCATCTACCTGTGGTTGTTTGTTTGGGAAGGATCAAAATGTTTCCGCTTTTATGGGGGAGATCAGGGTCAGATTTTTTTTTATTAAGGTGAAATTTGTATATATCATATAGACCACTTTAAATGTAAAATTCAGTGTTATTTAGTACATTCACAATGTTGTGCAACTCCACCTCTATCTGGTTCCAAAATATTTTCATCAACCCAAAAAGAAACTGTCCTTATTAAGCAGTCAGTTCCATTTTTCCTCTCCAGCCCTTGGTAACAACAGATCCACTTTCTGCCTCTACAGATTTGCCGATCCTGGACATTTCTTATTAATAGAATCACACAACGCATTGCCTTTTGTGCCTGGTTTCTTTCATTCAGCATGGTGTTTTGCATCAGAGCTTCATTTCTCTTTATGGCTGAAGAATATTCCACTGTGTGGATAGATCACAATTTGTTTATTCATTTCTGCTTTGCATACATGTGGCCTTATACCTTATGTTCTCACCTAAGAGACTGTCATCACTCGGAACTCTTCTTGTGCAGGCATCTGAGCACTGTGGTACTCAGCACTTATTTTCCCAGCCACAGAGCGTCCCCTGGGTCTAAGTCAGCGTGGACCATTGTATTATAGCAAAACACCACATACTGTGTGGGTTAAACAACACTTACCTTCTTTTGGTTAGAAAAACAACATTTATTTTCTTTTGGAAGCTAGACATCCAAGATCAATGTGCCAGGGTCGATTTCTGATCAGAGTCCTCTTCCTGGCTTGTCTTCTTGCAGTGTCCTCACTCAGCATTTCCTTTGTCCTTTTTTTTTTTTTTTTTTTTTTGAGAGACAGACAGGAAGGGAGAGAGATGAGAGGAATCAATTCATAGTTGCAGCACCTTAATTGTTCATTGATTGCTTCTCATATGTACCTTGACCCTGGTGGCTCCAGGTGAGCCAGTAACCCCTTGCTCAAGCCAGAGACCTTAGGTTCAAGCCAATGACCTTGGGCTTCAAGCCAGCGACCTTTGGGCTCAAGCCAGCAACCTCGCACTCAAACTGGTGAGCCTGCACTCAATCGGCAACCTCGGGATTTCGAACCTGGGACCTCAGTGTCCTAAATCCACATTCTATTCACTGTGGCACCACCTGGTCAGGTGCATTTCCTCTGTCCTTGCCTGGAGAGATCTCTGATGTCTCTTCCTCTTCTAATGAGGACAGTACTATTGGATCAGGAGTCCACCCTTATGACTTCATTTAATCTTAATTACCCCCTAAAGGCTCTTCCTCCAGATAGAGTCACATTGCAGAGATTTGACTATATGAATTTGGGGAGACACAATTTAGTCCATAACTCCTTTCTATGGTTGGATCCTTTTATATTTAACCAGTCCCCCTGTGAATAGTTCACATTCATTCACCAACTCAAACTAGGCTTTAGAGCAGGTGCTGGCAAAACCATATCCTGCCAACTGTTTATGTAAACAGCATTCTCTTTGTTGTTTACTATGGCATGGTCACACCCATTTGTATACTGTTTATATAAACAATATCTATGCTGTAATAGCAGAGTGGTAACAAAGATGGTATAGTCTAATAAACCAAAAATACTTACTCTCTGGGTTTGACAACTCATGGTTTATATGGAATTGAATAAATCTGTAGTAGAATTTTCTAGAAGGGAAAAAACTCATCAAATACTTAAAAAATCCCACTTGCAGTTGTTATACGTCCCATCTGAGACATTAGCAGAATTTCTGAAAGCTATTTCTGAGCTTTTTAGTGGAATGGGAACAGTTTGGCTGCCCAGAAACCAGCCACCAAGTCAAGAGAGGAGATTATACCCCAAGACCCACATGCTAACAAAAGCAGGAGCCCCGTCCTGGCCTGATGGCTAGGTTGGTTAGAGCGTGTCATCCTGACACACAAAGGTTGCGGTTCTGCCTGACTAGGCGGTGGCGCAGTGGATAGAGCATTGGACTGGGATGCAGAGGACCCAGGTTCGAAACCCCAAGGTCACAGGCTTGAGCACGGTGTCGCTGGCTTGAGCAAGGGGTCACTCGCTCTGCTGTAGCCCCCCAGTCAAGGCACATATGAGAAAGCAATCAATGAACAACTAAGATGCCACAAATGAAGAATTGATGCTTCTGATCTCTCTTCCTTCTTGTCTGTCTGTCCCTATCTGTCCCTCTCTCTGTCTCTGTCAAAAAAAAAAAAAAAAAAGGTACGGTTCAATCCCCAGTCATGGTGCATATAGGAACAGATATTTTTGTTTTTCTCTCCCTTCCTTTCTCTCTAAAATCAATCAATAAATTTAAAAAAAGCAAGCAGAAACTCCCTTGAAGAATGTCACCTGCACCCACTGGTCTAGTGACCACTCTGCCTGAACTCCGATCAGGATCTCCCAAGTCTCCTAGTCCTTGACATCACTGAGATCCTCTGCTCTGTCTGGCTCATTACTGTCTAGGAACTGTTTTATGGCTGAATATTTGAATATCATCCAAAATCTCTTGGTGTTCCTTAGTTTAATGCCCCACTTTTCCAGAAGCTGAGTCTCTGCTGAGCTAAAGGAGTAGAAATTCCAGATTTGTATGTAAAGAGAAAGAGGACTTGAGTTATGGGGGCCTCCCTGTCACCCCCTCACCCTAATCCCCAGGCCCCCCAGCACTCAGAGCACAAGGCTCAAAAATAAGTCAGAATGTGAAAAAGATTAAATAAATGGAAAATTTAAAACTAACCAGCAAAACAAAAAAAAAATCCCTAATGGTGGAAACACTGTCTGCTTCTTTTTCAATCGGCAGCAATGATTGATGCTATGATCCTCTACTGTCTCATCAAAAATTTCAGCCAACAATGTCACAACTTGGCTACATCCATGTGTTCATCCCTGACTAGGGCTGAAGTGTGTGGCCTGGGAACCCCAGAGTGAGTGAATGATGTAAGGAAGTAGACCAACCTCAGCACAGACATGAACAGTCAACCAGGTGAACCTATCTCCTGAGCCCCCTGTAGTTGCTGTTGATTTCAAATCCATGAATTTAAGTACAGTTCATAGACTAACATGACCTATTGACATAAATTAAGATGCGTGTATTTAAGATTCTTCCCTTTTTTTCGGAAACTGTGCTTTTAAGAAACATCTCCTAAAATATAAGAGGCCAAGCATGTGTCAATACACCCTAAGCCCTGTTATTAAGGAAATAGTGAAGTGGTTCTTGTGTTATTTCTGTAATGGTATTTAAATGTCCTCCTAATGGCTCTGTAGCGCCACTTCAAGAGGAGCTTTCCACTGTTTTCTAGAACCTTGGAACTGTCACTGATAAATTTGTACTGGTTTTCCTGCATGCTTTTCCTTTTTTAACCAAACGGCTCGCATTTGTAATTTGCGGGAAGCCTGCACAATTCCGTCTCTTCGCATCAATTCAATGGGTGTGGTTGGGGGGGCTTGGAGAAGTGGGGCTTGTCCTTACGTTTTCTCACAAATGACACTCTCGGAGCTTTATGACACGCATGGCATTCGCAGGCTGAGCGGCTGTTTTGGGAGACAGATATCTGGCCGGGAGACGCCAGAGTCTGAGTACACGGAGGGCCGCGCATCAGCTGACTGCCGCCAGAGGGCGCGCAAGACCGGGTCCCGGGTCTCCACCTTGCCGTGAAGCCGGGGCGGGGCCGAGGCGGTGGGGCCGCGGAGGGGGGACCTTCGGCAGCGCACAGGGTCCTTCTTACCGCGGTTATCACCCAGGTTGTTCCACTTCGACAGTAGGCGCTGCACCGCGCCGCTACATCATACCATGCTCTGTCTCCCACCCTCACGGCCCTTATCTGCCCCTCATTTTTCCGCCTTCCTTTGCGTCGCTGCTTCCATCCCAGTCCTTTAGGATCCCTTTTTCTCCTCCCTCCTTTGCATGTTGCATTTTCCCATGCTCCCTTTCATCCTCATTTTCTCCTTTGTGTTTCCATTTTCCAGCCCTCAGCCTCTGGTTCTGAGGCTCTTTATTTTAAAAGACCGTTTAGAGAATACCGTGGAAGGACATACCCCTAGCTGTGAACATGGCCCGTGGTCCCGGGAGGAGACAGTTCCTCTTCCATGAATATCTTAGTTACCTCTGTTCCAAGAAGCAGATTTGACAAACATTCATTAGATTAATTCAAATGTAAAGTATTTCCTACCTTTGAGCTGCGCCCTGGGGATCACAAGATTCTGAAAGTCCTGAGCCCTCCAGGACCTGAACACAGACACACTCCAGCCCAGGGCTGGACAGAGCAGACAGGTAGTTGGTGTAGCATGGACTTGAATAAGGCCAGAGATAGGGAGACAATGTGGGTTAGGGGCTTCAGGAGCTGGACCTGTGGGCCCTCTGCCTACTTGCACATTTTTTACCCTGAAATGCCCTCCATGCCTCTGTTATCAGGAAAGTCTCAGTGATCAGTGACACATGGGCTCAAGGGCAATCGCTTTACCAGTTTTGGTGGAGCAAGCCTCAGATGGAGAAAGAACAGGTTCTTGGGGAGGGGTCACAGGTTCCTACCTTCTGGACACTCTTGGAGCTTCAAAGCCCAGCCTTGATCCTGCTTCTTGTGTGGCCTCAAGCAGTTATCTCAGCCTCTCTGAGCCCTGTGAGAAGGATGAGCCGAATGAGCTAATGTGTGGTCAGGGGCTTTGGGGACCAGGTGACTTGCAGTTAGATTCCTGCGTCATGGTGCCTCTTGATCCATTCATTCCACACTGTTCTCTTGAACATCTACTGTGTACCAGGCTTTGGGAATACAGCTGTGAACAGGACACCCAAGGACCCTGCCCCCTTGGAGGCCCTCAGTCTAGTAGCGGGCATCAATCACATGAAAAATGGTCAGTGCTGCCTGACCAGGTGGTGGCGCAGTGGATAGAGCGTTGGACTGGAATGCGGAAGGACCCAGGTTCGAGACCCCGAGCTCACCAGCTTGAGCGCGGGCTCATCTGGCTTAAGCAAAGAGCTCACCAGCTTGGACCCAAGGTCGCTGGCTCCAGCAGGGGGTTACTCGGTCTGCTGAAGGCCCACGGTCAAGGCACATGTGAGAAAGCAATCAATGAACAACTAAGAAGTCGCAACGAGAAACTGATGATTGATGCTTCTCATCTCTCTCCGTTCCTGTCTGTCTGTCCCTGTCTATCTCTGCCTCTGGAAAAAAAAAAAAAAAAGGTCAGTGCTGAACGCTCTACCCATAGAACACTGGTGGCATCTGGGTGGCACACCAAGCCTTTTTCCCACCCCTCATGTGTCCTCTTTGGAGGAGCCAGCAGGGGGCAGTTTGGGACACCTGCTTCCCTGGCATCAGGGGCCTTACTCCAGCCTCCAACTGTGATGTGATAAAGGCTTATGACTGAGGAGGGTGTGGGGTGGCTGGACCCCCTCCCCTACAGATGACCAGGCAGCCAGGAGAGAGGGGGGTAGAGCAAGTCAGCTTTCATGCCCCCCACTACCATCTCAGGAAATAGTAGCCCAGAGGTTTAGGAAGATGCTGACTTAAGTGTACAGGGCACCCCAGTCTGTCCGACATGGCTGAAATGCACACTCCCTATTCTTCCTTGAAGAGACTGTTATCTTTCCTCAATAGCTTCATGGCTGTAAGTATGTCACAACCCAGGCCCCCAGGCTTTTCAGCCCTTCCTCCACGGCTAACTCCCTCGAAGACAGAAATAAGTTGATCCAAATTCATTGGCATCCAGATCTGTGATCCCCAGGGAAGCAGGAGAGATGTAGGGCAGGCTGATGAGCAAGACACGTTGGGAACCGGCGTAGCCTCCATTGACCCAGAGCTGGTGAAAATCACCGAAGAGTGTGATCTGGGGGCCCAGAGTCAGTGAAGGGAGAGCTTGGCTCTAAGGCAAATCTGCAGAAAACTAAATTGTTGTGGCAGGGCAGGAAGGAGTCATCATTTTCTTGGTCCTTTAAATTTTTCAAAGCATTGTTTTCTCACTATAACAATAACTTGAGTGTGCATTACTTAAGAAGTAAGTGTTTTTATAATAGCACAGGCTACCAGGAATGAAAAGGATATTAAATATCATTCCTCCTCTTGTTACCTGTACTATGACATTTTGGTGGGAATTAAAAGAGATAGTACATTTAAAGGGCTTATACCTATCATGGGAACATTGCTCAATAAAAATCATCATAATTAGAGCCGTCAAGAAATATTTTTTTACTTTTTAATTTTTATGTATTGATTTTAGTCAGAGAGGAAGGGAGAGAGAGAGAGAGAAAGACATTGATCTGTTCCTGTATGTGCCCTGACCAGGGATGGAACTGGCAGCCTCTGTGCTTTGGGCCAGTGCTCTAACCAACGGAGCTATATGGATAGGGCCAGAATATTTTATATATATATATATATATATATATATATATATATATATATATATATATATATATATATTAGATTTTATTTATTTATTTATTTATTTATTTAGTGACAGAGACAAAGAGAGACAGAGAGAGGGATAGATAGGGACAGACAGACAGGAAGCGAGAGAGATGAAAAGCATCAATTCTTCTTTGCATTACCTTAGTTATTCATTGATTGCTTTCTCATATGTGCCTTGACTGGGGGAGACAGGGCTATAGCAGACTGAGTGACCCCTTGCTCAAGCCAGTGACCTTAGGCCTAAGCTGGTAAACTGTGCTCAAACCAGATTAGCCCACGCTCAAGCCTGAGACCTTGGGGTTTTGAACCTGGGTCCTCTGCATCCCAGTCTGATGCTCTATCCACTGCGCCACTGCCTGGTCAGGCTTAATATTTTATATTCATTGATTGTAGAGAGAGGAGGAGAAGAGAGAGATGGAAAGAGATGGGGGGAGGAGCGGGAAGCATCAACTCAGTAGTTGCTTCTCATATGTGCCTTGATCAGGTAAGCCCAGGGTTTCGAATAGGCAAACTTAGCATTCCAGGTTGACTTTATCCACTGCGCCACCACAGGTCAGGCTTATATACCTTTTAAAAACAGCATAACAAACATGGGATGCTATTACTTTACAGTCTACTTTTTTTCCTTTAAAAAAATTAACTTTACATCTCTTTTGAGTAGAATTTGTGTTTTTTAAATTATTGATTTGAGAGACAGAGAGAGAGAGAGAAGGGAGGAGCAGAAAGCATCAACTCCCATATATGCCTTGACCAGGCAAGCCCAGGGTTTTGAACCAGCGACCTCAGCATTCCAGGTCGAAGCTTTATCCACTGCGCCACCACAGGTCAGGCAACCTTGGGGTTTTGAACCTGGGTCTTCTGTGTGTCAACTTGACACTCTATCTACTGCGCCACCGCCTGGTCAGGCTGTTGTCATTTTTTTAAAAAATTTATTTAATTTTTTTCACAGGGACAGAGAGAGTCAGATAGGGATAGATAGGGATAGACAGACAGGAAGGGAGAGAGATGAGAAGCATCAATCATCAGTTTTTCATTGCGACACCTTAGCTGTTTATTGATTACTCTCTCATATGTGCCATGACCGTGGGCCTTCAGCAGACTGAGTAACCCCTTGCTCGAGCCAGTGACCTTGGGTCCAAGCTGGTGAGCTTTGCTCAAGCCAGATGAGCCCGCGCTCAAGCTGGCAACCCCGGGTCTCGAACCTGGGTCCTTCTGCATCCCAGTTCGATGCTCTATCCACTGCGCCACCGCCCGGTCAGGCTGTTGTCATTTTTTTATTTGACAATCTAAGGCAGGGGTCGGGAACCTATTGCTTGCAAGACAGATGTGGCTCTTTTGATGACTGCATCTGACTCGCAGACAAATCTTTAATAAAAAAATAATAACGTTAAAAATATAAAACATCCTTATGTATTATAATCCATTCATTTCCTACTGCTCATGTTCATGATTGCGGGTGGCTGGAGTCAATCACAGCTGTCCTCCAGGACAACAACAAATTTTTATTGGATAATGCATAATGTACATGGGTCGTTGTATGGCTCTCACAGAATTACATTTTAAAATATGTGGTGTTCATGGCTCTCTCAGCCAAAAAGTTTCCCAACCCCTGATCTAAGGGAAAAGAGGTCAGAGCTTCTGACTAAATAGTCAAGTATTGCATGTTTTAAAAATTCTGTGGCACAGCCTAACCTGTGGTGGTGCAGTAGATAAGATAAAGCATTGACCTGGAATGCTGAGGTCGCTGGTTCAAAACCCAGACTTGCCCAGTCAAGGCACATACACAAAAAGTGAGTTAATGCTTCTTGTTCCTCTGCCACTTTCTCTCTCTCTTTCTCTCTCTCTCTCGTCAAGAAATAAAATCTTTAAAAGTAAATAAAAGAAAATTCTGCAGCACACCGGCTGAAAATTGCTGCCATGCGTAGTAGTACACAGCCCTGAAATCTCCTGTGCTCAGCCTAGTTGTCCCTCCCTCTCCTCTAATCCCTGGCAACCAGTGAGCCTTCTGTTGTCTCCCTAGTTTTTACTTTTCCAGAATGTCATCTACTTAGACTCATACACCATCTAACCTTTCCAGATTGGCTTCTTTAACTCAGCAATATGCCTGTAAATTCATTCCTCTGTGTCTTTTCATGGTTTGATAGCTCATTTCTTTTTTTTCTTTTTTTTTTTCTTTTTTCTTTTTCTTTTTTTCATTTTTCTGAAGCTGGAAACAGGGAGAGACAGTCAGACAGACTCCCGCATGCGCCCGACCGGGATCCACCCGGCACGCCCACCATGGGGCGATGCTCTGCCCACCAGGGGGCGATGCTCTGCCCATCCTGGGCGTCGCCATGTTGCGACCAGAGCCACTCTAGCGCCTGGGGCAGAGGCCAAGGAGCCATCCCCAGCGCCCGGGCCATCTTTGCTCCAATGGAGCCTCAGCTGCGGGAGGGGAAGAGAGAGACAGAGAGGAAAGCGCGGCGGAGGGGTGGAGAAGCAAATGGGCACTTCTCCTGTGTGCCCTGGCCGGGAATCGAACCCGGGTCCTCTGCACGCTAGGCCGACGCTCTACCGCTGAGCCAACCGGCCAGGGCCTGATAGCTCATTTCTTTCTCTCTCTTTTTTTTTTTTAAAAAACTCATGTTGAAATTTATTTATTTTTTATGTAAGTTTTTAAAAATTTTTTAGAAGACTTGATTTGTTTTAGAGAGAAGCAAGAAAGAGAAGAGGGAAGGAGCAGGAAGCATCCACTCCCATATATGCCTTGACCAGGGAAGACCAGGGTTTTGAACTGGTGACCGCAGCATTCCCAGTCAATGCTTTATCCCAGGGGTTCCCAAACTACGGCCTGCAGGCCGCATGTGGCCCCCTGAGGCCATTTATCTGACCCCTGCCGCACTTCCAGAAGGGGCACCGCTTTCATTGGTGGTCAGTAAGAGGACCACATTGACCATCTCATTAGCCAAAAGCAGGCCCATAGTTCCCATTGAAATACTGGTCAGTTTGTTGATTTAAATTTACTTTTTCTTTATTTTAAATATTGTATTTGTTCCCATTTTTTTTTTTTACTTTAAAATAAGATATGTGCAGTGTGCATAGGGATTTGTTCATAGTTTTTTTTTATAGTCTGGCCCTCCAACGGTCTGAGGGACAGTGAACTAGCCCCCTGTGTAAAAAGTTTGGGGACCCCTGCTTTATCCACTGCACCACCACAGGCCAGGCAATAGCTCATTTTTTTCTTTTTTTCTTTTTATTGTATTTTTCTGAAGCTGGAAATGGGAGGCAGTCAGATAGACTCTCGCATGTGCCCAACCGGGATCCACCCAGCACGCCCACCAGGGGGCGATGCTCTGCCCATCTGGGGCGTCGCTCTGTTGCGACCAGAGCCACTCTAGCACCTGAGGCAGAGGCCATGAAGCCATCCTCAGCGCCCGGACCAACTTTGCTCCAATGGAGCCCTGGCTGCGGGAGGGGAAGAGAGAGACAGAGAGGAAGGAGAGGGGGAGGGGTGGAGAAGCAGATGGGCGCCTTTCCTGTGTGCCCTGGCCGGGAATCGAACCCGGGACTTCCGCATGCCAGGCCTACGCTCTACCACTGAGCCAACAGGCCAGGGCACTCATTTCTTTTGAGCACTAATATTCCACCATCAGAGTACACCACGGTTTATTTGTCCATTCACCTGCTGAAGGACATCTTGGTTGCTTCCAATTTAGGGCAATTATGAATAAAGCTGCTAGAAACATTCATTTGCAGGTTTTTGTGTGGGCATAAGTTTTTAAAAAATATTTATTTACAATGCTACATTTATTGCATCCCCTTAGAAAAATGGAGAGCTGTTTATGTACCCAATTTTCACACACAAAACTTTATAAAAATTATGAGTAGCACATAGAGGCCTCTGGTACAGCTAAAATCCTAACACTACAATTTGGGTAATCTTGCTGCAGGTCTCCATTTTATCAAGTCTGTGTGAGGACATAAGTTTTCAACACTGTTGGGCCAATACCAAAGGGCCTGACTGCTGACAATCCACTTTTCAAATAATTCTGTATTAATAAACATTATCCTACAATAGAGGTCAGCAAAGTACAGATAAGTGATAGATATAGATAGATAATAGATAGATAGATGATAGATAGATAGATATATAATAGAATAAAATGTTTCTGTAAAAGAAAAAGACCTGTTTACAAATTTAGTATGGCTGTTTTGAGTTGCACCAGCATAGCTGAGTTTTTCCAAAAGAGAACTTACAGCCTACCTATCTCAAAATATCTGGGGTTTTTTTTCAGAAAATAATTTTCATCCCCCTGTCCCATATCATTTAAAGTAACTGTCTGTGGTCCCACTGCATGGCCATACCATGATTTACCTACCAACTCTGTTTTTTCTTTTTTTTTTCCTTTTTTTTTTTTTTAAGCGGGAGCGAGAAAGAGGGCCAGACAGGGCCAGACAGATAGGAAGGGAGAGAGATGAGAAGCATCAACTCATAGTTGCAGCACTTTAGTTGTTCATTGGTTGCTTCTCATACATGCCTTGACGGGGCAGGGGCGGGGGGGCTCCAGCTGAGCTAGTGACTCCCTGCTCAAGCCAGCGACCTTTGGGCTCAAGCCAGTGATGCTGGAGTCATGTCTAGGATCCCATGCTCAAGCCAGTGACCTCGGAGTTTCAAACTTGGGCCCTCAGCATCCCAGGTTGATGCTCTATCTTCTGTGCCACCACCAGTCAGACTCAGTAACTTTTGATGTTTTATCCTTAATGAGCATCCTGGTACTGAGGCAAATAGGGGACTGTTTTTCTTAGGCTGAATATCTAGAAATGGAATTTCTAGGTAAAGGTTTTTTACCATAAAACTTTATAGGTTTTTTTAAAGGTTTTATTTATTGATTTTAGAGAGAGGAGAGAGAGAGAGAGAAAGGGATGAGGGGAGGAGAGGGAAGCATCAACTCGTAGTAGTTACTTCTCTTCTCCTATGGACCGTGACCAGGAAAGCCCAGGGTTCTAAACCGGCAACCTCATCATTCTAGGTTTATGCTTTATCTAATTCACCACCATAGGTCAGGCTAAAACCTTAAAGGTTTGAACTATAAAACCTTTATTGTTTTAACTGTGAATTGCAAGTGCCCTCCTGCCCCCCCCCCACATACAAAAGTTTATTGTCTGGCAGCAATGGATAAGAATGTTTCTCTACATCTTCACTGACACTGGGTATTATCATTTTTAAAATGTTTTTGCTAATTTTATTGGCCTTCACTCTCCTCCTCTCTCCCTTAAGAGAGTTCTATTTGTATACAAATAACAGACTGCCTTTCCTTTTTTGATTTCTGTTCTAAAGATGTCTGGTGTGATCCTCATTAGCCTGGGCATCTATGTTAAGTTCAGAGGGGCTGTCCTTACAAGAGTCCTCGGGCTGTCTTCTGCATACCTGTTCAACGTTGCCTACTTGTGTCTGGTGATGGGCTGCATCACGGTGCTGCTTGGCTTCGCTGGGTGGTATGGAGCAACCAAAGAAAGCAGAGGCACTCTCCTGTTTGTAAGTTGGGTCTGCATGCAGACCCCAAAACTCCCCCCTCACATATGAATCCTTCACTGCATGTGCTGCAAATCCCTCCCATTCCTTATTTTACAATGTTTATTGTGTCTCATTTGATGACATCAATACATCCATTTTTTCTTTCATGATGTGTCTCACTTAGAACTCCTTCTCTACCCACCCAAGGTCATAAATTATATTCTCCTAGATTTTCTTCCCACAATTTTAAGTCTGTTTTCTCACTTTCAACTCTGTAGCCTTGGGGAGTTTAATCATGTGTGAGGTGTGAGGTAGGGATCTGATCTGATTTTTTTTTTCCCAGTTGATAACATACTGCCCCTGTTACTGAGTAGCTCCTCTGGTCCTCCTCTGTCTACACAAGTTTCCATTGTGCTTGGATCTGTTCTGAGCATGTTGCTCTTTCCACCCTGCTAACACAACACTGTTTTAATCATCATGCATACACAAGTACATGTTCAAGCACATGGGGTATAAAAGTTTTGATCATGATTATGTAGATAGCATGTCTCAGATTTTACATGCCTTATTCTCACACACAACCTTGGCTAAACATCTCCCCCAAATCCAGCTCCCAGCTCTCCCATTCCCATTTCTTTTAGAATCTGTCTGAGTGGATTATCTCACTTTATGCTTAATCTGTCTCCAGTGTGTTTGTTTTCCTTCTTCCATTATGTTACTACAAATGTCTGGTTATTTCAATATGGGGGTTTCAGGGAGATTCTACTCTAGGCACCTCCTAGAGCACTCTGCCCCATGCTCTTCCTCCCTGAAGCTTCACCATCTCTCATGTTCTTTCTTAGTTATTTCATTCAGCAAATATTTAATAGCTGTGTCTTGTGCCTGCAATATTTCATTTTATTTTCAATATGATGTGGACACTATTTTGTCCACAGTTTAACCTAGGAATCAGAATCCTCTCTCTCACACCCCATATCCAACCCATCTGCAAATCCGATATGCTTTATCTTCAGTATCTGTCCCTCCAAAGCCTCTGAGACATCGCTGGCAAAAGCAAAGTGCTTTTGATGGTGTGGGTAGCCACAGAATGTTCTGAGCAGAGGAATGACTTGCAGGACTCCAGTGTTCACTTGCGCCCTCTGGTGTCCATAGGGGGAATACTATGGGGACCAGAGTAGAAGCACTGTGCTGGTCCAGGTGGGATATGATGGACCCCGTGTGATTGTGGAGGGAAGGGGCTGAGAATGGGCAGATTATAGATAGATTCTGAAGACAGAGCTACTAGGACTTGCTGACACCTGGTTATCTTAGCCACCCAGAGGCAGGAAGATAGTAATATTGATATTAATATTAATCTTCATAATCTATTATATGAACCACCTATCTAGGGTCCTACAACTGCTAAGTCCTACACCTGTGCTTACCCTGTGTGGTCTGTGGGGTCTTCGAAGGTGTATCTTCTGCACTTTCCTGACTCTCTGTGTCAAGGCCAGATAAGCCTTGCCATCAGCCAACCTGGTGATTCAAAGCCTAAATTGTCAAACAAGACTTAATAATAATAAGTATAAATGAAAATAGATGAAAGGGAAGCCAGGAGCCAACCTTACTTTGCACTCATCTGTCCTCAAGAAGTTCCACAGAACCCACTTTGACTCCTGGCACTGGCCCTACCTTATATTGTACAGATAGGACAACTGAGGTGTAGGGAGGGAGCTGGTTTCTTCCTATTGGAGAATTTGAAGGCCTCCCCTCTGCTTGTCATATTTTCCAGCATTGTTTTCTATTGTGCAAGGAAATTTATTGGAAATGCTAGCCATCAGAGGTTTATCTTTATCTGATCAGGTGGTGGCACAGTTGATAGAGTGTCCACCTGGGACACTGAAGACTCAGGTTCGAAATTCTGAGGTTACTAGCTTGAGCGTGGGATCATAGACATGACCTCATCGTTGCTGGCTTGAGCAAGGGGTCACTGGCTCAGCTGGAGCCCCCCCAGTCAAGGCACATAGGAGAAAGCAATCATGAACAATTAAGGAGTCACAACTATGAGTTGATGCTTCTCATCTCTCTCCCTTCCTGTCTGTCTGTCTGTCTCTCTCTCTCACTCTTTGTCTCTCACTAAAAAAAAATGTTGATATTTTCTTTCTGGTATCCACCAACTTGTCACCTGTCCTTCCCCTGCCCTTCAGTGTCAGGCTTACTCTTCTCCCTACTCCTGCCTCTGTTCTGTCCTCCCCAGCATCTACCTGCTCCCCTCCTCCTGACCCCTGCTATCTGGAACATACAACCTTTACTTTACCAGGAGGTCTCCACTTAAGCCTCCCTGACACCCAAAAAGTGCTGGGTGTGAATAAGTGTCCAGCTAGTGGCTCTTAAGAATACCCTACTGCTGGCATCCTGGACAACATGTAGGAAAGTAACACAGGAAAGAAATAACAACCCCCACAACCCACTGGTCATGAGGCTTGGGGGTTGGGCAGTGATGTACGCAGGCTCCCAGACCCCCAGACCCCATCTGCCTTCTCTGTCTTTCAGTGTTTCCTGTGCATGGTTGTCATTATCACTGTGGAAATCACAGTCGCCACAGTGGTCCTTGCCTTCCCTCCAATTGTAAGTACAGTGCTACTTCTCCCCTTTCTGTATTAGAAATAAATAGAATCAACGAAGTCCCCCACCCTCACACCAGAGTGGGAGGCTCTCACGTTCCGTACTGCTCATGGAGATGGGCAATGGGCTGACTGCAGGTCCCTAAGAAGGGAGACTGGGCCTTCAGAGATAGGGTGAGAAGCTGACAACCTCAGCCTTCAAAAAACTGGCCAAGTTGATTTGACCATCTCCTGCTTTTTTTTTTATTTTTATTTTTGTATTTTTCTGAAGCTGGAAACGGGGAGAGACAGTCAGACAGACTCCCGCATTCGCCCGACCGGGATCCACCCGGCACACCCACCAGGGGGTGATGCTTTGCCCTTCTGGGGCGTCGCTCTGCCGCAACCAGAGCCACTCTAGCGCCTGGGGCAGAGGCCAAGGAGCCATCCCTAGCGCCAGGGCCATCTTTGCTCCAATGGAGCCTCGGCTGCGGGAGGGGAAGAGAGAGACAGAGAGGAAGGAGGGGGTAGGGGGAGAAGCAAATGGGTGCTTCTCCTATGTGCTCTGGCCGGGAATCGAACCCGGGTCCCCTGCACGCCAGGCCGACGCTCTACCACTGAGCCAACCGGCCAGGGCCAACCATCTCCTGCTTTGGTGGTGGGATGGTAAGAATTAATGGGGTGGCCCTGGCCAGTTGGCACAGTGGTAGAGTATCAGCCTGGCATGTGGAAGTCCCAGGTTCGATTCCCAGTCAGAGCACACAGGAGAAGCGCCCATCTGCTTCTCCACTTCTCCACCTCCCCCTTCTCTCTCTCTCTGTCTCTTCCCCTCCCACAGTCATGGCTCAATTGATTCGATCACATCAGCCTGCGTGCTGAGGATGGTTCCATGGAGCCTCTGCCTCAGGTGCTAAAAATAGATTGGTTGTCAACATGGCCCCAGATGGGCAGAGCATCAGCCCCAGATAGGGATGCGGGGAGGATCCTGGTCGGGGTGCATGTGGGAGTCTGTCTCTCCATCTCCCCTCCTCTCACTTGGAAAAGAAGAAAAAATAAAATAAACCTAAAAGAAGTAACAGGAAAGCTATAGAAGTGGTTGAGGCTTTTGAAATATGCTAGAAACAGAGGGCTATTTAGCAAAATCCATCCAAGTGACAAAAATAGATGCTTTGACCCAACCATCCCATTTTTAGGAATTATCTAAGGATTTGCTTGTTGCTGGGCAGAATGACATATATACTGGGATGTGCAAAAGACTTCCCCCAGACTAGAGAGCATCATGGGGCGGGGCTAATTTATAGTAACTGTCACAAGAGAGTCCGATGCAGGTGGAAAGGAAGGAGAAGGCCCTCTATGAACGAGATGGTATGTTCTTCAGGACATAGTAATGTCCTCATTTGTGTCCCCCGAGAGGTCAACTCTGAGATAAGAATTTGAAGGCTCCTGGTTTGAGTGCTGATCCCAAGTAGCACCTGTGGGAGACAGGGAAGGGAATGGAGTCCATAAAAGGTGACATTGTGGGCACCTGGGCTCAGCTGACGCAATACAGAACACGCATCTGTTTTTCCACTCAAGGGGCGAGGAAGCTGCAGGACTGACCCACCGCCTCCTGAAAGTCATAGCTTGTCTGCTGCTCACAGGACGCATGTGGCTGAGAGGCTACAGAAAACCCTTGGTTGCTGGCAGTGGGAGGCCAGGCACAGCGTGTTCATAAATGACAAAGGCCACCGGGACAAGAGCAATTGCTAGCCTTGTTAGAAAACAGCCAGCTGCTGAACTAGTACAAAGCAAGGAGAAAAATGATAGATATACTTGCTTTGACACATATAGAATATCTCTTTTGGGACACGGGAAGCAGTGACAGCCTTCGTTGTGGAGTGGGAGGGACTTGTTAGCTGGAAGAAAAAGGTGGGAGGGAGACTTTTCATAGTCTATCCTTCTGTGCTTTGTGAATTTTGAACCATGTGACTATATCACGTCTTCGGGGGAAATTTTTAAAATTTAGACCTTTATTTAAAAAGTAGAAAATTTAATTTTTTGTGTGTGTGTGTGCAGAGAGAGAGAGAGAGAGAGAGAGAAAGAGAGAAAGTCAGTTGCTAATGATGATATTCAAGTCTTAATCAAGTTACAGCCAAATCGGGGGTGTAGCAGATGTGTGGATGATTAGAAAGAGCAGGTGATTCAAACTGGTTTGTAATGGAAGCGACTAGATGTGCTCAGCTGAGACCCACGCTCTTCCCGGATCTCTGGGGGGGGGGGGCTGACTGTAGCCTGAGTTTGTTGTCCTCCAGTGCAGACCCACCGCTGAGTGGAGGAGCCCCCACCTCCTTGCTCTGTCCCTGAAAAACTTCATTAAATGGGGCACCTTTCTATGTTGTGTGTTCATGGCTTCCTGTTTTATCTTTGAGGTTCAAGAAGTGGCCCTGGAACACAACTTTGTGACCCTGAAGAAGAATTATAGAGGTTACAATGAACCAGATGACTATTCCACAGACTGGAACTTGGTCATGGAGAAGGTGAGATCCACATCTGTTTGTAACGCAGTAAAATATACATAACATAAAACTTGCCACCTTAACCATTTTTAAGTGGCATTAAGTACATTCACATTGCTGCATAGCCAGATCCACCATCCAGCTTCAGAACTTTCTCATCTTATCAAACTGGAACTCTATCCCCATGATATTCTAATTCCCCACTCACCTCCAGCCCCATCAACCTACTTTCTGTTTCTATGAATCTGACCCCTGTAAGGACTTCATATAAATGGAATCACACAATATTTGTCCTCTTGGGACTCTTATTTCTTTTTTTGTTTGTTTGTGAGACAGAAAGAGACAGAGAGAGAGACAGGGACAGACAGACAGGATGAGAGAGAGATGAGAAGCATCAACTCATAGTTGTGACACCTTAATTATTCATGATTGCTTTCTTATATGTGCCTTGACCAGGGGCTACAGCAGACCGAATGCTCCTTTGCTCAAGCCAGTGACCTTGGGCTCAAACTGCAAATCAGATGAGCCCATGCTCAAGCTGGCGACATCGGGGTTTTGAACCTGGGTCCTCCGCATCCCAGTCCAATGCTCTATCCACTGTGCCACCGCCTGGTCAGGCCTAATTGTCTTATTTCATTGAGCATAATGTCCTGAGGGTTCATTCATGTTGTAACATGTGTCAGAATTCCCTTCCGTTTTAAGGCTGAAAAAGATTGCATTGTATGGATAAAGCACATTTTGTATATCCAGTTGTCCATCAGTGGACACTGGAGTTGTTTCCACCTTTTGGCTATTGTGAATAATACTCCTATGAACATGGGTGTGCTAATCCTGCTTGGGTGTTTGAGATCCTGCTTTTACTTTTTTTAGGTCAGTAATTTTTCAACCTTTTTTTTATCTCATGGCACACCTGAACTAATTACTAAAATTCTGCAGCACACTAAAGATATATTTTTTGCCAATATGACAAAAAAATAGGTATAATTTTGATTCATTCACACCAGATGGCTATTGTCATGTTGACTATTGTCATTTTTTTTATTTGACAATCTAAGGGAAAGTGCCCCTGACTAAATAGTCAGGATTGCATTTTTAAAAAATTCTTGCAGCACACCAGTTGAAAATTGCTGTTTTAGGTGTAGGCCCAGAATCGGAATTGCTGGAACGTATGCCAACTCTATGCTTCATTTTTTGAGAAATTTCTATACTTTTTCCCACAGCGGCTGCACCATTCCCACCAGCAAAGCATGAAGGTTCCAGTCTCTCCACATTCTTGCCAAGACTTTTTATAGTAGCCATCTGCATGGGTGTGAGCTAGGGAGACTGACAGTTTGAATCTTGGTTATTTAAAGAGCAGGACCAGCCCCCTAGTGTCATCTGAGAGCTCTTGAGGGAAGCAGTGAGGGGGATCTCTGAGGCCGGGAGGGGTTGGAATGGGAAGCCTTAAAAACAGACAAGGGGGCCCTGGCCGGTTGGCTCGGCGGTAGAGCATCAGCCTTGCGTGCGGGGGACCCGGGTTCGATTCCCGGCCAGGGCACATAGGAGAAGCGCCCATTTGCTTCTCCACGTCCCCCCCTCCTTCCTCTCTGTCTCTCTCTTCCCCTCCCGCAGCCAAGGTTCCATTGGAGCAAGGATGGCCCGGGCGCTGGGGATGGCTCCTTGGCCTCTGCCCCAGGCGCTAGAGTGGCTCTGGTTGCGGTAGAGCGACGCCCCGGAGGGGCAGAGCATTGCCCCCTGGTGGGCGGAGCATCGCCCCTGGTGGGCGTGCAGGGTGGATCCCGGTCAGGCGCATGCGGGAGTCTGTCTGACTGTCTCTCCCCATTTCCAGCTTCAGAAAAGAGAAGAGAAAATTTAAATAAAATTTTTAAAAAAATAGAAAAAAAAAAAAAAAACAGGCAAGGGCTTCCTGTTTCCAAACCCTCCTTGACCTCAGAGATTAGCCCTTGCCACATCTTAGTCTTGGGCCCAGAAACTTCTATGGGACTTGGGAGGGGGCATAATGAGTGGAGGGCTTGCCTGCATCCCAGTTTTGGCTTCTCAAGATTGAGACAGTAGAGATTATCTCTCTCATTATTCATATAGCCTTTCAAGTACTATTTGTTGAGCACTCACTATGTGCTAAACACTCTTTGGGGCTCTGTAGAAACAACTGAGCACAGCCTGCCCTGTGGTGGCACAGTGGACAAAGTGTAGACCTGAAACGCTGAGGTCCCCGGTTCAAAACCCTGGGCTTGCCTGGTCAAGGCACATATGGGAGCTGATGCTTCCTATTCTACTCTCCTTCTCTCTTGTCCTCTCTCTCTCCACCCCCGCCCCCCCCTCCCCGCCCCCCGCCGTCTCTCCTCCCTAAAATGAATAAGTAAAAAAAAAAAGCAAAAGACAAACTAATAGTTATAATAATAATAATAAAAGAAACAGCTGAGCACAGAATAAAATCCTTGCCATTCTGTTGCTAATACGTGAGCGGGGAGATAATAAGAAGCTACCAAGTAAACATTGGTATAGGGGGTGATGAGTGCTATGAGGAAAAACAAGGCAGGAAGAGGGCATAGAGAGCTAGGGTTTTGTTGATTCTTAAGTGCTATTTGTCATCTATTTTAAGCACACAGCAGAATGGCATGCCTTGGCCCCCTGAAAATTAGTTGGGGTCATGTGATGAGTTCTGGCCAATGAGCTGTGAGAAGAAGTGGTGTGTGCCACTCCTAGGCCAAATTAGTTCATTGTCGGTGCCAGGCTCTCTGGAGTTCTGTTTTATTTTGTGACAATAGTGGAAGGATCTGGATGGTAAGTGCTCCATCCACCTGAGTCCCTGAGTGACTTTTTGTTTGCTTTAACTACTTATTGAATTTAGAGAGAGAGGAAGGGGAGGGAGAGAGAGAGAAAGAAACATCAATCTGTTCCTGTATGTACCCTGACCAGGGATTGAACTCAGAATATTTGCTTATTGGGATGATGCTCTAACCAACTGAACTATCTGGGCAGGGCCCTGAGTGACTTTGATAAATAGAGTTTCCCTGCCAAGTTGTGATGAGCATGTGGTGTGAAGAGAAACAAACTGCTGAAATTGAGGAACTGTTTATTACTCAACATCATTTAGTCCAGCCTGATACAGGGGTTGTGGCTAACTTGGAAGGAGGGGTCAGAGCCAACCTTCCTGAGGAGGGACATTTGAACAGAAAGCTGAATGAAGTGAGGGAGAGAGTCATGAAGATATTTGAGAAAACAGCATTCCAAAGAGGGAACAGCTTGTCTAAAGGCCCTGAGGCTGGCACTTGTGTGTGTGTGAGAAACATAAAAAATACCAGTGAAGCTAAAGCAGAGTGAGTAAAAGGGAGAGTGGGCAGAGATGAGGGCCTGGAGGTGACAGGGCAGATCATGCAGGTCTTATCCCAAGATGAGAACCATGGAAGATTCTGAGCCATGATGGGGGTGGAGGGTAAAGGAGGCATGTAGACCAGGACTTGGAGTACTGTGACTGCTCTAGACAGTAGCTGTGGTAGCTGTGATTCCTATTGTTTTTGTTATTTTAGTATTTGAAAAAAAGTCTTTAAGTGTTTATTCTCCTCTCTGTAGCTGAAGTGCTGTGGGGTGAAAAACTATACAGATTTTTCTGGCTCCTCTTTTGAAATGACGACTGGCTACACCTACCCCAGGAGCTGCTGTAAAGCCATTGGAACCATGGCCTGCAACGGGCGCAATGTATCCACAGATATCATCCACCAGAAGGTAACTCAAGATTTTGTTGGCTGTCACCATGTGCACCCCCATGGGCTGGTGACTTTTATAAAAATTGCATCTTCGTGCCCTGAGTGTATAGCTCGGTTGGTTAGAGCATCACCCTGAAGCACAAAGGGTACTGGTTTGATCCTCGGCCAAGGCACATACGGAAACAGATCTATGTTCCTCTCTCTCTCTTTCTCTCTCTTCCTCTCTCACTAAAAATCAATAAACAAAAAAAAATTGTTTAATTGCATATTTGCTCTGGCCAGCTGGCTCAGTGGATAGAGCATCAGCCTATCATATGGACGTCCTGGGTTCGATTCCTGAATCAGGACACAAGAGAGAAATAACCATCTACTTCTCATCCCCTTCCTCTCCTTTTTCTCTCCCTCTTTCTATTCCATAGCCAGTGGCTCGATTGGTTGGAGCATCAGCCCAGGAAACTTTGTATAGCTTGGTTGTTCTGAGCCTCAGGTGCTAAAAATAGCTCAGTTGGCCTGGCCAGGCGGTGGCCCAGTGGATAGAGCATCAGACTGGGACTCAGAGGACCCAGATTCAAAACCTCGAGTTCTCAGGCTTGAGTGTGGGCTCATCTGGCTTGAATGCAGGCTCACTAGCTTGAGCGTAGGGTCACTGGCTTGAGCGTGGGATCATAGACATGAACCCATAGTCACTCGCTTGAGCTCAAAGGTTGCTGGCTTGAAGCCCAAGGTCGTTGTCTTGAACCCAAGGTCACTGGCTTGAGTAAGGGGTCACTCGCTCTGCCATAGTTCCCAGTCAAGGTACCTAGGAGAATGCAATCAATGAACAACTAAGGTGCAACAACAAAGAATTGATGCTTCTCATCTCTCTCCCTTCCTAACTGTCCCTATCTTTCCCTCTCTCTGTCTCTGTCACATAAAATAAAAAAAGCTAATTATCTGTCCCTATCTGTCCCTCTCTCTGTCTCTGTCACATAAAAAGAAAATAGCTCAGTTGATTCAAGGATTGTCCCTAGATAGAGGTTGCCAGGTGGATTCTGGTCAGCGCACATGTGAGAGTCTGTCTCACTATCTCCCCTCCTCTCATTTAAAAAAACCCGCATATTTGTAGAGACCCCCGGGTTTGGGAGAGAGAGAAAGCCACTCTACTCCCATTGGGCATTCAGCTCATTTCGTCCACACAGCCTTGGGAAGTGAGGTCTACCGTCTTTGTTTTACAGATGGGGAAAGTGAAGCTCAGGGAGAGGACATGACATGAAAGGCTCAAGGTCACATGGCTTTAGGGCTTGAGTCCACACTGGCCTGAGTGCATTACTTGGTCCACACTGCCTGCAGTACAAAGAACTTAATTGCAACAATAATGAAAAGCGATTATCTCAATAATAATGAAGGCCATGTGATTAGGTATTCACTTTTTGAATTCAATCCCATTGCATCTCTCTAAGCTCCTCTCCCATTTTACAGATGAGAAAACTGAGGCACAGAGAGTGTCCCACAATCAAGTAGTGCTAGAGTTGGGCTTTAAATCCACCTCCAGCTTCCTCTTGACCTCTGTCACGGGTGAATGAACACAAGGATCTTCTATGAGGGAAGCAATAGGAATCACACATTTATTCATTCATCATCCTGAATGGCTCCTTCTGGGAGCTGGACCCTGTGGATTGGCTGGGTCAAGTCCCAGGCGAGGGCCTCAGAGATGAACATGGGGCTGCACCCTGGCCCATTGGGTCCTGCACAACCTCCTCACCTCCTCTTCACCCCCTCATTTATCCCACTGCAGCCAAACCAGCCTCCTCGCTACAGCACAAACACACCAGGCACATGCCAACTTCAGGGCCTTTGCAAAGGCTGTTCCTTCTGCCTCAAATTCTCTTCCCCTAAATGTCTTTCTACTTCACTTCTTTCTATTCTGCTCCATTGTCACTTGCTTGGTGAGAATGTTCTCGACCCCTCTCTATAACAGGAACTCCCCCCCAGTCACCATCATACTCCCTCCCCTCCCCTTCCTTCAGTGTCTGTCCAGTGCTTAACCAGTATCTATTACCTGTTCTCCCCACTCAGATGTCAGTCCCACTAAGCAAGAAATTTGTCTATTTTATACATTGCTGGATTCCAGCACCCAGTGCCCAGCATAAAGTAAGCCCTTAATAAATGTTAACTAAATGGCAGGGGGGGGCACTGAACTGCCAACAGTGAGTTCAAGGCAGCCCACGCTTCTAGACACAAGAAGTGCTGGATGCCTAGAAAGTTGGGGGCATCTCAACTGAGCCTCACATGACCACAGCAAAGGGAATGGAGGCCCTGTCACCAGCAGGAGGCTGCTTGCTCACCCCACTGCCTGGTCTCTTAATCTGTCTGAGCCTCAGTTTCCTTACATATAAAACAGAATAAAGAAGTACCTACCTCATGGAGTTGTATGAGATATGAGTGAGAGGGTGCTGGATGCATGTTAGCCCATCTGTTCGTATATAAAGAACACTCCACAATAACTGAGAGTTACTGAATTAGCTGTGTCGGGCCACTGCTGTGTACTTTGCATAGATTCTTTCTCTCTCTCTCTCTTTTTTTTTTTGCATTTTTCTGAAGCTGGAAACAAGGAGAGACAGTCAGACAGACTCCCGCATGCGCCCGACCGGGATCCACCCGGCACGCCCACCAGGGGGCGACGCTCTGCCCACCAGGGGGTGATGCTCTGCCCCTCCGGGGCGTCGCTCTGCCGCGACCAGAGCCACTCTAGCGCCTGGGGCAGAGGCCAAGGAGCCATCCCCAGCGCCCGGGTCATCTTTGCTCCAGTGGAGCCTTGGCTGCCGGAGGGGAAGAGAGAGACAGAGAGGAAGGAGGGGGGGACGTGGAGAAGCAAATGGGCGCTTCTCCTGTGTACCCTGGCTGGGAATCGAACCCGGGTCCTCCACACGCTAGGCCGACGCTCTACCGCTGAGCCAACCGGCCAGGGCTAGATTCTTTCTCTTAACCCATGCAAATATCTTGTGAGATGGATCCAGTCAGTCACATTTATAGTTGGAAAACTGAGGCACAGAAAGGAGTGGTGACCCCTCCAAGGTCACACAGCTGATAATAACTCGGGACATCTGGCTGTACCCTTACTCGAGAGTTGAATGTCAGCACAAATGGATAGAGGGGAGCGTTCTGGGGGTGTGTGTGGGAAGAACGAGAAGGTTACGAAGATGCTGGAGTGTTGGGAGGCAGTCAAGCAAGAAGGAACCCGGGTCCTTGTGGCTTCATCCCTTTATCCTCCTCAAATCAGAACAGTTTTGATGGTCCGAAAGGAGCAGGTGTTGATGTGGCCTTAGAGTCTGTGAGCCCTTCCCCAGGTCCTGCCTGTTTTGATATTTGTATCCACAGGGCTGTTTTCCCAAGCTCCTGAAAATAACCAAGACTCAGAGCTTCAACCTGAGTGGGGGCTCGCTGGGGGCAGCAGTGATACAGGTAAGACCTGGCTTCTTAGAGACACACTGAACTCTTTTATTAAGCACCTGCTATATGCAAAGCTGTTCTGTGCACTGAGGACATAGCAGTGTCAAAAAGACAAAATATCCTACCAATGTGGCACTGAGATTCAAGTGGGGGAGATAACAAAACATGGTGATTGAAGAGGGAAGATTATGGAGGGACTCTCTGAAGAGGTGACAGTAGACAAGTGACCTGACAGAAATAACAGTTGGTGCAAAGGCCCTAAGGCTGGCATAGGCTTGGCTTATTCAAAACCCAGCAGGGAGGCCCCTGTGGCCAGAACAGGATGAACCAGAATGGTGGTGGGGGCAGATGAGGGCAGGGAGCTGAGGGGACGATGTCATATAAGGCCTGTGGGCTGCAGAGAGGGATCTGGCTTTATTCTGAGTATGATAGAAAGCCATTTTCTCTTTTACTCCACAAATTTTATTAAATACCTCCTATGTCCAGGCACTGTTGTGGGCACTAGGGATACAGCTTTGAACTAAATGAACAAAAATGTCCGCTGTCATGGAGCTGATCTTCTCATCAGCAGGGATAGATAAGAAATATGATTTTTAAATTGGAAAATGTATGGTATAAGTGTCCAGGAGAAATACAGAACTGGGAAAGTGAGAGGGCAGGTAATTGGTGATTTTAAGCAGGGGAATCTCATTAACAGTTCACTTAGAAAGAGTGGGGAAGGCATGCGGGTGCTGGGGCCCATCCGTAGATGAGTGGATAAAAAAGCTGTGGTAGGCTGACCAGGCGGTGGCGCAGTGGATAGAGAGTCAGACTGGGATGCAGAGGAACCAGGTCTGAAACCCTGAAGTCGCTGGCTTGAGGCCAAGGTCACTGGCTTGAAGCCTAAAGGTTGCTGGCTTGAGCTGAAGGTCACTTGCTCTGCTGGAGCCCCCTCACCCCCAGTCAAGGCACATATAAGAAAGTAGTCAATGAACAACTAAGGTGCCACAACAAAGAACTGATGCTTCTCATCTCTCTCCCTTCCTGTCTGTCTGTCCCTCTCTCTGTCTCTGTCACACACAAAAAAGAAAAAAAGCTGTGATACATTTACACAGTGGAATACTACTCAGCTGTAAAAAAGAATGAAATCTTGCCATTTGCAACTGCATGGATGGACCTAGATGGTGTTATGCTAAGTGAAACAAGAAACAGAAAAGAT
Organism: Saccopteryx leptura; assembly: GCF_036850995.1. Taxonomy (NCBI): domain Eukaryota; kingdom Metazoa; phylum Chordata; class Mammalia; order Chiroptera; family Emballonuridae; genus Saccopteryx; species Saccopteryx leptura. The sequence goes on along the minus strand of NC_089503.1, from coordinate 251,097,442 downwards.
AAATACCATATGATTTCACTTATATGTAAAACCTAAAAAGTAAAATAAACAAACAAAATAGAAACAGACTCATAACTCATACATATAAAGACTGAGGGGAGACAGATTGGGGGGCTGGGTGAAAAAGGTGAAGGGATTAAGAAGGACAAATTGGTAGTCACAAAATATGGGGATGTAGTGTATAGCACAGAGAATATGGTCAATAATACTGTAAGAACTTTGTATCGTTCCAGTTTGGTACTTGAAATATTGGGGGAAACCACTATGTAAAGTATATATGATTGTCTAACCCAGTGGTAGTCCACCTGGTCCCTACCACCCACTAGTGGGTGTTCCAGCTTTCATGGTGGGCGGTAGCGGAGCAACCAAAGTATAAATAAAAAGATAGATTTAACTATAATAAGTTGTTTTATAAAGATTTATTCTGCCAAACTTAGCGAAAATCCAACATAAAGTACTTGGTCAGTAATTATTATTATATGCTTTAATTTGCTGTAACTCTGCTTTATAAAGTAAAGTTACTTCCTTACTTTATAAATCACCATTACTGTGGAACTGGTGGGCGGTTAGAAAATTTTACTACTAACAGAGATACAAAAGTGGGTGGTAAGTATAAAAAGGTTGACTACCCCTGGTCTAACCACTATGCTGGATACCTGAAACTAATACAAAATAATATTGTATGTACAGTAAGTTGTAATTGAAAAAGAAAAGACGCTTCCAGGGGCCTCTCTGAAGAGGTATGGGCAAGGTTAAGGAAAACGAGAGATGTTGAGACACTCAGGGGCATGCACTTGGGAAGCTTTTCCTTCTCCAAGGCCTGAGGAGGTGGAGCTAGCGACAATTAAGGAGGAGGGGTCATCTGTCCACAGCTGTGGTCCTGGAGAGTTCAGGATGGGCAAAAGAGAGGAGGGAGTCGAGAACACTTCAACCTTTCCTCCCATTTTCCCATGTCTCACTGGTGCTTCCTGTTGGCCAAACCTAATGGGAAAAAAGAGGGCAGAGGTCTCTGGGAAATGTAGTTTGTAGGAGGACCCAGGGGAGAACAGGAGAGGGGAGATATGATGGGGGAAGCAAAAGGAGAATGATGCGCAGCATGAAAGGCTTCCACCTTCCACCCACCACTGAAATGGTGTGTTAACCAGTCCAAATTGTCTCCAACTTGGCCTGCTGCAAAACCTGACCTTGACCTTTTTAGAAAAGGAAGCTCCCCATCTCTATGTATCCAATGTGATTCAGGTTCCAAAAGCCCCTCAAGTTGGTTCATTGTTTCTTTCTTCTCCCATTTCAGCTACCAGGAATTCTTGCCACCTTGTTGCTGTTTGTCAAGCTGGGCTGACAGACCTGGGGATGACAGGACACCTGGGCCCACCTGGCAGCTGCAGACGTGGTCTTATTTTGTTTTGTTTCTCTGTGGCATGCATTGCTTTTTGAAGGGAGATTGACAATAAAGATTGGGGGAACCCCTGTCATCTTGACTCTTTTCTCCTTCGCTTTATTTTTCAAGTTAGCTGGCAATGATTTTAGTTCTAAGTACCTGAACAGGATGTCATGGCCTGTCTTCTCATGCACCTGTCTTGTTTTGTAAATTATTATGTGAAAAAAAATCTAAAATATTCACAAACGATAACTTGTCCAAAGACACCCTCATATACCCCTAACCCAGATTCAGCAATCACCAAAATTTGACGTTATATTTTATTATACCTTTATTTCCCTTGATGAATTTAAAACAAGTCTGAAACAATGTTATTTTCCCCCTTCATACTTCAGTATACATCTTTAAAAATGCATACATTAGGGCCTGACCAGGCGGTGGTGTAGTGGATTGAGCGTTGGACTGGGATGCAGAGGACCCAGGTTCGAGACCCTGAGGTCGCCGGCTTGAGCGTGGGCTCATCTGGTTTGAGCAAAAGCCCACCAGTTTGAACCCAAGATCACTGGCTCCAGCAAGGGGTTACTTGGTCTGCTGAAGGCCCATGGTCAAGGCTCATATGAGAAAGCAATCAATGAACAACTAAGGTGTTGCAACGCGCAATGAAAAACTAATGATTGATGCTTCTCATCTCTCTCCATTCCTGTCTGTCTGTCCCTGTCTATCCCTCTCTCTGACTCACTCTCTGTCTCTGTAAAAAATAAATAAAATAAAATAAATGCATACATTAGATGTAGTGGAATAATCCATTGCATGACCTTGGATGGGAACACAGCCAACAAGAAAAGAATATTTTGCCAAGAGAATTGTTTTGTGATTTGAAGGCGGGTCACTGAAACAAGTCTATGTGACTGAAAGCGGTTGCTGGACTCTCTTCCAGTAAAACATTCTCATAAGATTTTTACTGCTCCCTTCAAGGCTCTTCCTTGAGATGAAAGAAGGGAATGTTGTAGGAACCATAGGAGCAATAGCAGTTAATGCCTTTTGATATTGTATTGTTATTAAGCTATCATGCAGATGTATTCTATGTATTCTTAATTAAAGGTTATGCTTGATTCTATGCCAATTTCTAAGTAAACAAGCTTTTTGAAATCTTGTGAATAAAATTAGGACACAGTGTGAACTCGGCACCATTTGCCTGAGCGAGCAGTGGTCCTTTGCTAGTTCACGAATATTTTGTCTGCTGATCTCTCTCTCTGTGCCCCTGACTCACAACAACATTTGGCACCTACTGTGGGGCCTTAAGAAGAGATTAGAAACAGGCAAAACCAGAAGGGTAAGTTGGACACGCTGTGTACGTGAAACTTTTGGGAATAACTAGCAAAGTCATGGGGAATTTCCATTCATTATTAGATGACTATGTACAGGTTTTTAAATCCCTTTTAAAGGGATCTGGAATTCAGATAAAAGACAAGGTTTTATTACATCTTCTAAATGCTATTCAGAAACATTGTTATTGGTATACTCCTGAACATCGTAATCAATTGAATTTGAATGTTTGGCAACAAGTAGGGAAATCTTGACGCTGTGTTCATCAGCATGGAGATCCGCTTGATGCTGAAATGTGGGCTACTTATAATCTTATTGCTACAGCCCTTGGCCCTTTGCAATCAGATGGAGATTCTGTCAAAGACTTGAGTGAGGTTATTTATAATGAGCCTGAAGGACTTGATTCAGCACAGAATGAACAGAATGATGATTTGGACAATACTGTCTCTGCTTCTGAAGTTACTGGTAATGTTAATGAAATTCAGCCATCCACAGGCTTTCATTCCTCTTTCTTAAAAAATGGGATCCCCTGTGGATGATGTTGCCTGTCTAAAACATTTATTAGATAAATTACAATTTATTTAATAAATAAATAAATTGGAACAACAGGAAAATGGAAATCAGTGTACTGCTTATTCTGTTCAAAAGCAAACTACATATCAGCCTACGGATCCTCCAATTCAAGGTCAAGAATTAATTGATACTGGCAGGGGAAGGATTTTTCAAATCCCTGAAATCTCTGAAATGCAACAGGTGCTTATGCATCATGATGATTTAGAATCTAATTCTAGTAATTTTTCTGCATCTATTTTTCCTATTATTCGACAGCCTTTCCCTCCTAATGCGCAACATCCTGGGGGAGGGTATAATGCTCAATTCGGCCAAATTGAATTTACTTTCTTAAAGCTAGTCAGACAATCTGTTGCTACGTATGAACCTCAGTCCCCACATGTTCAAGGCCTTATCTCTTCCTACTGATTTAATTATCATTTAATGATTCTTTTGGATTGGGATTTACTTGCTAGTACGGTTTTGGAACCGGGACAATATTTACAATTCAAATCTTGGTGGAGAGAAGAGGCTTTTCAAATATCTCGCATAGACTCCAGAAATAATCCCCCAGGAGCTACTTTTGAAATGCTCATCAGCTGCCTGACCAGGCAGTGGTGCAGTGGATAGAGCATCGGACTGGGATGTGGAAGACCCAGGTTTGAGACCCCAAGGTCACCAGCTTGAGCGCGGGCTCATCTGGTTTGAGCAAAAGCTCACCAGTTTGGACCCAAAGTCACTGGCTCAAGCAAGGGGTTACTTGGTCTGCTGAAGGCCCGCGGTCAAGGAACATATGAGAAAGCAATCAATGAACAACGAAGGTGTCGCAACAAAAAACTAATGATTGATGCTTCTCATCTCTCTCTGTTCCTGTCTGTCTGTCCCTATCTATCCCTCTCTCTGACTCTCTCTCTGTCTCTGTAAAAAAAAAAAAAAAAAAAAAGAAAGAAAGAAATGCTCATCGGTGCTGTGCTTATGCAGCTGTGGGACAACAAACTGGTTATACTGATGCTGTTATAGCTCAGATTAGATCTGCTTGCCTCAAAACCTGGATACAAATCACTGGAGTTGGAGACAAGGAAGAAAAGCTTGCAGCTTTACATCAGTTGGTACAAATTCAATTAGAATTAGGACATATAGAAGAATCATGAAGTCCTTAAAATTTTCTAGTCTTTGTAAGAATAAAATAAATAAATAAATACTGATTTTCTTTGGTATTTTAGCTACAATCCTCTGAGTTATCATTTTGTTTCTTTCTTATTCTTTGCCTGGAAACTGAGGCGGAGGACGTGTGTTGGATCTGACTATAGGAGATATCCCAGCAGCTGCCAAGAGAATTTTCTTGGGGAAATTTTGTTTAGTCTCATCCATTGTCAGTCTCTCTGTCAGAAAATGCCCTGATTAAAATCAGACAGGCATCTTTCTAGTCTGACTGTGCTCTGAAATCCGGGGTTTCTCTTTGGTTTGTCTGGTCTGGTTTGTCTGATTCTAATTTCTGTTTAGTTTTTGTTTGATGTTGTCTAAAATGTGATTTTTAAGGCCTGAATTAAGTGTTTACATGCAAAAATTAAAAATGCCAGCTTTTATATTGAAAAAAAAAGTTTCATCCGTATATTTTTTGCTTTAAAATTAGAAATTATAAAGAGCACTTATTTAAATTCAAATTGAATAGAATATGGATCCTTAATACTTGCTAATTTGGTTAATACATTGTAAGGTGTATTCAAAGTTTGAAATCAAATAAGATTCAAGTATTGGAATTAATTAAAGTTATATGTTATACTTGTGTTTCTGTGTTAAAATTGTCTTGTTTGTGTGTAAAAATATGCTCAAATCTGTAAAACTAGGGAATTAAGTAAAATTAAGTCATTTTAAGAATTTATCTCAAGTTGCTTCAGGCAGTTGGCTGCTTGTAAGGCCACATCCTGATAAAGGAGGCACTGAGGAAAGTGGGAATTTAGTTCCTCTGATGCCCTATAATACACTTAACAATACAAAAGACTTTTAGATATAGAAGCTGATGCATCTGTTATTACTAAGCAACATTAGTTTTCTTTTTAGCCCACTTAGGCAGTAGTCACTAAGCTGCATGGCTTAGGAAAAGTCCCTAACAAATCTCTAAGATTTCTTTTACAATAGGAAAATAACAAGAGTCATTTGGCCTCTGATAAAGAAAAACATTTATCTTATAAATAATTAAAAGAGCAACTTTTTAAATTACAGTCTAAACTTTCTGACAAGGAGTTTTTTATACTCACCATGACCAAATTTCTGTCAAAGCTCTTAAAGAGTTAAAAACGGTTTGCTCCCAGTATAGAACTAACTGTCCTTATATACAGGAACTGCTATCCTCCTTCATGGACTCTGAATGTTTTATCTCAAAAAATTTAGAAATATTAGCTCAGACTGTTCTTTCAAAAGTGAAAGAGTTACAATTAATGACTTAGTAGGAGAATCAGGCTTGTATTCAAGCTAATCGGAATGCTAATGCTAACCCTCTTATTAATATTACACAAGATGAACTTTTTAGATGGACCAGTTTGCTAATTTACAACAGCAATGTAGGCAAAATGTAGGGGTGAGGATTTGCTCTTATCTCCACAGATACAGAAGACCAGTAGATACCTTATGAGAAGATTGAAGCCTCAGCATGAGTCAGAAATAGAAAAAAGGGAGATTTGACGAGTAAATAAACTTACCCAGGAGAAAAAATGTTTTAATTAAGACTAAAACTTCAAAAACATCTTTGACTCTGCTTCTAACAATGCTAGCTGTTATGTCTATAACAATAAGCAGAACTAACTATTCTTACTAAGTTTTTATTACTTCTACAAGCAATGTCGAATAGCCCAACACTGTATCAACATTATGTAAATCAACCTTTAGAAAAAATTCATCAGAGCCTGACCTGTGGTGGCTCAGTGGACAAAGCATCGACCTGGAAATGCTGAGGTCGCCAGTTCAAAACCCTGGGCTTGCCTGGTCAAGGCACATATGGGAGTTGATGCTTCCAGCTCCTCCCCCCCTTCTCTCTCTCTGTCTCTCCCTCTCCTCTCTAAAATGAATAAATAAAAAAAAATTTAAAAAAGATTAAAAAATTCATCAGAAATATCCTCAATCTTTAATAATCCATTATATAGATGATATATTAATAGCTTGTGAAAATAATGCTGAACTTTCAGTCATCCTTAAAGATGCTTCTGAGGCCTGACCTGTGGTGGCGGAGTGGATGGAGCGTCAACCTGGAAATGCTGGGGTCACCGGTTCGAAACTCTGGGCTTGCCTGGTCAAGGCACATATGGGAGTTGATGCTTCCAGCTCCTCCCCCCCCTTCTCTCTCTCTGTCTCTCCCTCTCCTCTCTAAAATGAAAAAAAAAAAAAGATGCTTCTGAAATCTTAAATCAGTATAGTTTAATTATAGCTAAAGACAAAATTCAAACATCCTGTCCTATTAACATTGTTACTGATTCATAATATATATTGTAGAACATATATATTCTATAAGTTAAACTTATAGAAACTGTTTATATTTCAAATGATAGTTCTAGATTGCACAAATTGTTTCAAGAGTTACAACTTTCATTGTGAAAACGAAATTTGCTTGTCTATATAACTCACAGCTTTACCAGGACCTATGTCTACTACAAATAATAAAGTTAATCAATTACTCATTAGATCAATAAAAATAGCTACTAAATTTCATACAGAGACTCATACAAATAGAAAAGGTTTAATGCAAATATTTTAAATGACCAGGCAAGAAGCTCAGAATATTGTTAGAAACTGTCCTCAATATAGTATTATAAATGCTCCTCCATTACCGAGAAGAATGAATCCTAGAGGACAACACAGTAATAACCTGTAGCAAATAGATATTACTCATATTTCTTCTTTTAGAAAACTATCTTATGTACAGTTTTACTGATATTTAGTCTTCCTTTCAATAGCCTACACCTTTGCCTAGAGAAAAGGCTGATTGTGTTATTCAACATCTTATTGAAGCTTTTAATGTTATAGGCATTCCTAAAGCAATTAAAACTGACAATAGTCCTGCCTATACATCTACTAAATTTGAACAATTCTTAGCATTTTAGACTATTATTTATTTATTTATTTATTCATTTTGAGAGAGAGAGAGAGAGAGAGAGAGAGAGAGAGAGAGAGGAAGAGAGCAAAAGAAAGAGGAAGAGCTTGGAAGCATCAACTCCCACATGTGTCCCTACCAGGCAAACCCAGGGTTTCAAACCAGCGACCTTAGCAAGCGAGGTCGAGGCTTTTATCCACTGCGCCACCACAGGCCAGACTTTTTTTTTCTTTTTTCTTTTATTTATTAATTTTTAGAGAGAAAGAGAGAGAGAGTGTGTGAAAGAAAGGGGAAAGCATTTTAGAATATTAAACATACTACTAGAATTCCATATAATTCACAAGGACAAGCGATTATTGGACGCAGTAATTGCACTCTAAAAAATATGTTACTTAAACAAAAAGGAGAGAGAAGGAAGATTATCCCCTAGACTTATGTTACACAAAGCTTTATTTACTTTAAATTTCTTAAATACAGGAGAAGATAATTTGCTGCAGACAGACATTGGACAAAAAATAACAGTTCTAAGACTAATCAACCTGTGCATTATAAAAATGAGTTGGATCAATGGGTACCTGTTGTAGTGCAACATTGGGGAAGAGGGTTTGCTTGTGTCATTGCAGAATCCGGTGAAGTCCTTTGGATTCTTGCTCGCAGAATTAAACTAACAACATAAATAAGAACAATAGGTTCTCTCCATATCCGCCCATTGCTGAGATGGAAGAAATGAATTTCGAAAGAAGAACCTTAAAGGTTTATCTTGCTGCTGCTTGGTATTGAAAAGGCTAAAATACCAACTTGGGATCAACTTAAAAAGCTGACTTTTAATGGTAAAAAGATGCTACAAGCTACTAGAAAAGAAGAAAATGCTACTAACCTGTTTTTAGCAATGATTGCTTTGGTAACAATTCCGGTAAGTAGAACTGAAAATTTTAGTTATTGGGCATATGTCCCTAATCCTCCATTAAGTAGAGCTATTCATTAGAAAAATAGTACTTTTCCTATTTTTGTTAATGACTCTAATTGGCTTCTAGGACCTTTTAATGATAGAATTCCCTTAGCACCTTCGGAAGAAGGCGTGGAATTAGAAAATTATACAACAGGAGTTGAGGGATTACCTATATGTATAGGACATAAGCCACATTGTTTAAAAATAGAAGCTCAAGCTTGGCTCTCTATTATCAAAGATAACAGTAAAGAAAGGAAAAAAACTGTTACAAGGATACGAACTTGGCACCATTTGCCTGAGCGAGCGGTGGTCCTTTGCTAGTTCACAAATATTTTTTCTGTTGATCTCTCTCTCTCTCTGCGCCTCCGACTCACAACAACAATTAGGCCTGTTCTGTGGTGGTACAGTGCCTAGAGCACTGACCTGGAATGCTGAGGTCACCAGTTAAAAACCCTGGACTTGCCCAATCAAGGCACATACAGCAAACAATCAGTGAATAATTAAAGTGAAGCAACCATGAGTTGATACTTCTCCCTCCACATCCTCTTTTCTCTCTCTGTAAAATCAATAAATAAATTCTTTTTTACAAAATGTGTACATTTGTGTTCAGACACTAATGCTATTATAACACCAGACTGAATATGTGTCTCCCCAAAATTCAAATGTTGAAACCTTCCCCAAGGTGATGGTATTAGGAGTTGTGGCTTTGGAGGTAATTCAGTCATGAGTGTGCAACCCTCATAAATGGAATTAGTGCCCTTGTAAAAGAGACTCCAGCCCTAGCTGGATTGCTCAGTTGGATGGAGCATTGCACATATAAGAATCAACCAGTAAAGGCATACATAAGTGGAACAACAAATTAATGTATTTCTCTCTCTCTCTCTTTTTCTCTATCTTCCTCTTGCTCTAATCAACTTAATTTTTTTAAAAAAGAGAGACTCCAGAGAGTTCCCTCATGTCATGTGAGGATATGTTAAAAAAAACCCATCCATCTATGAACCAAGAAACTGGTCGTCACCAGACATTGAATCTACTGGTGCCTTGAACTTCCTGGCCTCTAGAACTTTGAGAAATAAATGTCTGTTGTTTATAAACTACTCCATCTATGATATTCTGTTAGAGTAGACCAATGAATTAAGACAACAGCTAAGCCTGACCAGGTGGTGGCGCCGTGGATAGAGCGTCTGACTGGGGCGCAGAGGACCCAGGTTCAAGATCCCGAGGTCGCCAGCTTGAGCGCGGGCTTATCTGTTTTGAGCAAGGCTCACCAGCTTGAGCCCAAGGTCACTGGCTCGAGCAAGGACCAGTCCGCTGCAGCCCCCTGGTCAAGGCACATATGAGAAAGCAATCAACGGACAACTAAAGTGCTGCAATGAAGAATTGATGCTTCTCATCTCTCGCCCTTTCTGTCTGTCCCTATCTGTCCCTCTCTCTGACTCTCTCTGTCTCTGTCACAAAAAAGAAAAGAAAAGAAAGGAAAAGAAGACAACAGCTAAGACAATTAGCAGCCATTCTTTTCTTCTTCTTCTTCTTCTTCTTCATTTTTCCGAAGCTGGAAACCGGGAGGCAGTCAGACAGACTCCTGCATGTGCCAGACCGGGATCCACCCGGCATGCCCACCAGGGGGCGATGTTCTGCCCCTCTGGGGCGTTGCTCTGTTGCATCCAGAGCCATTCTAGCGCCTGAGGCAGAGGCCACAGAGCCATCCCCAGGGCCCGGGCCATCTTTGCTCCAATGGAGTCTCAGCTGCGGGAGGGGAAGAGAGAGACAGAGAGGAAGGAGAGGGGGAGAAGTGGAGAAGCATATGGGTGCTTCTCCTGTGTGCCCTGGCCAGGAATCGAACCCGGGACCTCCACACGCCAGGCCAACGCTCTACCGCTGAGCCAACCGGCCAGGGCCAGCAGCCATTCTTTGGCATCATCAAACACACAGGCCATCATCGAATTTTCCTAATTGGCTCAAAATGTCCTTTTACAATTTGGATTCTTTGAATGGGATCTAAACAAGATACATCACTTGTTTAGATCCCATCACTTGTCATTTCTCCTATGTCCCTTTTATTTGAATCTAGTAGTTCTGAAATTAGAGCATGCATTAGAAGTCTCTGGATGTTTTTGTTTGTTTTTTTTTAAATAGTGTTTTTTTTTTTAATTTTATTTATTCATTTTAGAGAGGAGAGAGAAAGGGAGAGAGGGAGACAGAGAGGGAGAGAGAGAGGTGAGAGAGACAGAGAGAGAAGGTGGGGAGGAACTGGAAGCATCAACTCTCATATGTGCCTTGACCAGGCAAGCCCAGGGTTTCGAACCGGCAACCTCAGCATTTCCAGGTCGATGCTTTATCCACTGCGCCACCACAGGTCAGGCTGGATGTTTTGTTAAAGCCCCCTTCACCAGAGCTTCTAACTCAGGAGACTTGAAGAGGGGCCCAGGAGTCTGAATTCCTAATTCGCTCCCAGGCAATGCTGCTGGCACAGGGAACACACTTTGAGAACTGCTTCTCTAGATTTCCTTCTCTTTTCCACCCACCTACCTTTGATTTGTTGCAGGAAGATTGTGAAAAAGTGGGAATTCCACACTCTGTGGTGCCTTTACTTTGTTCCTCTCCCCTCATATTTTCTATAAATCACTTCTCCTCAGCCCTGGCTGTTCACTGGAACCACCTGAGACTTTAACAAAATACTCAACCTGAACTCTGGTTACCGAGCAAGACTTAATGCACGTAGAAGTCAATACTATGGCACTAGCTTTTGAGAGAAGAAAAAAGCTTTTATTGCGAGGTTGATGGTCAAGGAGACAGGAGGCAAGGATCAAATCTGTCTCCTCTATCCAGGGTTTGGGGTCAGATGTAAGGGATTTCAACTCCAGATCGTCCTGGGGCAACAGACCCTTTGCTTCTGAAAGGGATTCATCGTTCAGGTTCCGATCATCTCAGTCCATTGTTTCTGTAGCTGGGGAGCTGTTAAAGGTTCACAAGTGCTACTTCTAAGTGGTGTATCCAGGGTTTAAACTTTGTTTTGGGTCTTGTTTGTGTGAAATCTGAGAAAGAAGACATCTACCAAGAAGGGTTCCTGGTGGCTAACTGGGCTCAAAGTTATTTCTTAAGATTTTATTTATTGGCCCTGGCCAGTTGACTCAGTGGTAGAGCATCAGCGTGGAGTGTGGATGTCCTGGGTTCAATTCCCAGTCAGGGCACACAGAAGAAGTGTCCATATGCTTCTTCACACACACCCCTCATCTCTCTCTCTCTCTCTCTCTCTCTCCCTCTCCTGCAGCCATGGCTCAGTTGGGTTGAACTGACCCTGTGCACTGAGGATGGCTCCATGGCCTCTGCCTCAGGTGCTAAAAAGAGCTTGGTTGCTGAGCAATAGAGCAACACCCAAGATGGGCAGAACATTACCCCCAGTGGGCTTACTGGTGGATCCCAGTTGGAGTGCATGTGAGAGTCTGTTTCTACCTCCCCTCCTCTCACTGAATAAAATTAAAAAAAGATTTTATTGGTTTTAGAGAAAAAGGAGCAGGAAGCATCAATTCATTGCTTTTTTTATGTGCCTTGACTGATCAAGTCCAGGGTTTTGAACCAGTGACCTAAGCATTCCAGGTCTATGCTCCATCCACAGCCCACCACAGGTTAGGCTGGGCTCAAATTTTTAAAAACAGAGCCTAATAGCCATTTCTGCACAAGGGCCTCTCATGCAAACTGTACCTCACTAGAAGGAGAAGCCAGTACTGAACTGCCTGCCTACACTGTTTCTGCTATCTGAGCCTTTATGAAGACGTTCCTGGAATCCTGTTTCAACAAAATAGGACTGAAGCTTTCCCCATTTGCTTGAAGCTGCCCAGCTCCAACCAACCAGAGCAGTTCTATTCTGACCAATCACAACAGTGCCTTTTGGGCTAATCAAACTGTTCTGGTTTGGAGTTCTTATTTGTATGAGGACAGACCAATCAGGGACCAGGGACAGGGACTTCTGTTGATGTAAGCCAGCTCCCCTCTGGCTTCTGGGAGCATTCTTTCCATTTCCAGCAAACACTAAGACAGCGTTTCCCTGGCTGAGCCTCACTGGAGCAGAGTGGAACAGACCCGTGTAGCACAAGGCAGTCCACAGGGAGCAGAGCAGTGCAAACCAGTAAGGAGCAGAGTTGTCTACCTGGAGAGTGGCTTGGCCCCAGGGTGCCCTCACAGTGGTACTGTTTGCACAGACTTGCTGCATCACAATTGAGCTGTTTTGCACTGAATAGTTTTCTTCTTCCCCACACTCCTAATTGGGGATTACAATTGGCTTTGAATTGGCACCAACAACCATCAGTTGACATTAGAAAGAGGATAGGACCAGTTTGAGCTGGTTCTGTGCTTATACCATCTCCCCATTTACTGATTTAATTGGACTGGGCTGTGGCCTGCGCCTGGGGACTATCTCATTTACTCAGGTGATTCTAAGGGGTGTCCATGGCCACAGCAGAGAGTCAATAAACCAAGGGGTTCATCCAGTGACCATGGCAGACTGAATCAATTCTTTCATTGGGAATTACAAATGATAATTCATCTAATTTTACTTTCTTTGGGGGAGATTTTGAAAAGGATAAAATGGGCACATCATATTTTTTATTGCTGCAATCATCTCCCACTTTTGGAAAACATATCTAGTTTTCTTTCGAACCATCCCACCTCTCAGATATCCATCTCTAAGCTAGGGGTGGGCATGTACTCCCAGCCAGCCAATCAGCACATTTTATCTCTCTGACCTTGGTTATTGGTTCAAGCATAGGCATGAAACCCAAGCTGGCCAAGAGACCTGTTTTGGGGGTGTTAACTAGAATGAGCAGGAGAGAGAAGCACCCCACACACACAATGCACTTGGTTCAGAGGGGGCCATCTCATGGGGATGTGGCTGCAGAGAGATGTAGAGAGCAGAAATGAGAATCCTGGTGAAGCAAGGTTCTTCTTCTTCTTCTTCTTTTTTTTTTTTTTTTTGTATTTTTCTAAAGTTGGAAACGGGGAGGCAGTCAGACAGACTCCCACAGTCGTTAAGCCTCAGGATGCTCCTCCCCAAATTGCTCCTATAGATGATGAACTTTGCAAAAGGTCAGCAAGATTAATGAGCTTGTTTTTCTGCTTTTGTGACATACTTCGCTAAGCGCCCCCTCTCCTCCCCATACCCTGACCAGGATGTGGATTTTGTCTAAAAGTGCACCCCTGACTGTGCTCAGGGCCACGAGTTGTTTGGGACACTAGTCCGCTCGTGGTCACTGGCTTCTGTAATAAAGACTCCTAATTCGACAGTTCTCAGTGTGGCAGATTCTGTTTCTTTCTCGCTGAATTGGGTACTGTATACAAGTCCATGGGCCTGGCTTTACTCTTGGGCCCTACAGTTCATTCATTCGTTGAACATTATCCAGTGCCTGTTGTATGTCAGAAATAATCTGATTTTACTCATGCTTCTGACACCAAACATGTAGGGGTTTTCCACATCAAGCAAGTCTCTTCAGGCACCAACCGAGTGTTCTACAGTTCATTTCAAATCTGATTCTAACTATCCAAAGTACACATCACAGGTCACAGGTTTAACTGTTTGTAGAACCAGTGGCTGCTACCATGGCCATGCAGGTTCATATAGGATTCGGGCAGATGGTAAAAGAATGGTGGAGCCAGAAAATGGTGGGCCATTCCATTTATTAGCCTTGTAACAGCAGAGGAGCAAACAGGCAGGGAAGACTGCTTCCCTCTCACTCAGGGCTCCCAAAGCCCCAACTCATTCTCCAGACTCACAGGACCCCACCAGCCTCAGCAGGGCTCCCAAGCCCCTCCGCACTCTCCCTCCACACTCTCTTCCTCTCCAGCCAAAACTGGCTGGGGGAAAAACCCCTTCTCCAGCAAATAATAGCAAACAATGGCCCTTCCCAAGCAGAAAGGCAATCTGCAATTTGCAATCTGCCTCCCTGAGGGCAAGCACTGGCAGCCTTACATAGACTATACTCACATGGCACTGTCCCAATACAAGTGAGCAAACACTTATTACGAACTTGTTTGCCCAAAAGGGATCATCCCACAGGACTGCCCCCCCATTCCAGATGTCAGTTGCAAGTACTGGGTCCCCAGGTGAGACACACTTCTGTTTGAGTTGGCTACAAAGTCAGGGGATTCCCACCATCCTCCTTCCATTTCAGGTTTGATAACTAGAATGACTCACAGAACTCAGGAAAGTGCTTTCTCTGCTATTATTACATTTACTACAAAGGATACAACTCAGGAACAGACAGGTGGAAGAGACGCACAGGTTAAGGTATAGGGAAGAGGTGTGGAATTTCCATGCCTCTCTGGGCATACCACCACCCTCCCTGCATCTCAATGTATTCACCAACCAAGAAGCTCATCCATTGTTTAGGGTTTTCATGGAGGTTTCATTATATAGATATGATTAAATCATTGGCCATTGATGATTCACTCTATCTCCAGCCCCTCTCGCCCCTCCAGATGTCAGGGGGCTGGACTGACATTTACAACACTCTAATCATGGCTTGGTTTTTCTGGAGACCAGCTCCCATCTTGAAGCTACCAAATCCTCCATACTCTGCCCCAATCCTCTTATTAGCATACAAAAGACACTTAGCACTCCAGAGATATCATGGGTCTTAAGAGATGCATGCCATAAACTAGGGACAAAGAGCAAATATATATATATATATATTTATTTTATTTATTTTTTATTGTATCAGATAAGAACAGCTGACCTGTGGTGGTGCCGTGGATCAAGCGTCAACCTGGAATGCTGAGGTCACTCATTCAAAACCCTGGGTTTGCCTGGTCAAGGCACATATGGGAGTTGATGTTTCCTGCTCCTCCCTCCCTTTTCTCTGTCTCTGTCTCTGTCTCCCTTATCTAAAATGAATAAATAATTTAAAAATTAAAAAAAAAAGAACAGCTGGGTGTGGTGGTCAAATATTTTAAAATCCCTATATTTGAAGAGCTGACAGTGTTGTAAGGCACCAAAAAGCTGCAAAATTAATATTGATATTCTAGGAGGAAAGGTCATGCTTTCTTGTTCCATCCCTCCTTTGGGGAGAGGAGGGAGAAGAATGTAGAAGTTTCTGACTTGCAAGAACAATGGGTCATTTAGTTTTTTTTTTTTTTAATTTTTATTATTTATTTATTTATTTATTTACAGAGACAGAGAGTAAGTCAGAGAGAGGGATAGACAGGGACAGACATACAGGAACAGAGAGAGATGAGAAGCATCAATCATTAGTTTTTCATTGCGCGTTGCAACACCTTAGTTGTTCATTGATTGCTTTCTCATATGTACCTTGACCGCGGGCCTTCAGCAGACCGAGTAACCCCTTGCTGGAGCCAGCGACCTTGGGTTCAAGCTGGTGGACTTTTCCTCAAAGGAGATGAGCCCGCACTCAAGCTGGCGTGGGTCATTTAGTTTTAATATTAAAATAGAGGTTAACTGAGAGACTTTTTCTCTTTCAATAGGAGACAGAATTTATATACCACCCTACATTGATTTAGTTCCTCCCCCCTTCCTGGAATCCTGAGAGTAACATACCTCTAGGCAAAGGAGGGAAGATGAATCCTGAAAGATTGTAAATGTCTTGATTGTGTCTTAATGTTTTTGTGTATCTCCTAAACAAATGTTGTAAGCTTGTGCCTTGATGTCATGCTTTTCCCAGCTTGTGTGTGATCAAGGGTATATAACCAGCCCCTGAGATGTATTTGGTGCACATGATTTGGGTCTGCAAATGCCCCGTGTCAGCCATATGTGGCCAGCATATTTAATAAATCTCTCCTTTAATAAAACCCTTCAAAACTCATCTGGACTTCATGTCTCTACATAAACCCAGAGAAGTGAGGCACGGTACTTTTCAGCATCTGGGGTATGGTACTTTACAACATTTGGCGCCCAATGTGGAGCTCCGATGTTTTGCATCACCAGGTAGAGACATCCCAAATTGGCTGGTCTCTCTGGGGAGCTGCCTGACCCTGCTTGAATCTCAAGTAGAGGCACCACCTGAGACGTTCCAGGGCTCCCAGTTTTCCTGTAGGTCCAGACAGTTCTTTGGCAGACGCCTCCTGGTTCCCAAATTTGACAATTTGGACAATTCGGCAGAGAAATCAAGGAGGTAGGTAAAGCAACTCTTTTGTTTTACTGAATTCTGGCTTTATTTGTTTGGGACTAGGATGTAGGTAGGGCAGATCTTTGGCTTTGCCGATTTGTAACTCTGGAGATATGTAGGTAAGGCAGATCTTCTGCTTTGCTGTTTGGAACTCTGGAGGTGTAGGTAGGGCCAGTCTTCTGCTTTGCTGTTTGGAACTAGTCTGTCTGTTTGGATCTGCTGCTAGAGGACCGGATGCGGTCACACTCTTGCAGTAGACTCTCCAAAGACTGAGACATCAGTGGAGAGTTTTGGGTTCTGCCTTAGGATTATCTGGGATGCATCTAGTTGTACTCTGAAAAGCAGGCTTCCAGAGGTGTCCATTTGTGTTTGCACATTTAGTTGTACTCTAGAAAAACAATTAGTGGGGACTGAAATGAGACCCCACACTTCCAGAGGCATCTAGTTGTGCTCCCAGAGAAAGACCTGAGTGGGGACATTTGGTGGTGCCACATTTGGTGGGGCTCTCGGGAAGAGACTTGAGTAGAGACTGAGTTGATACTGAGCTGATCAGTTCTGTCTCAGGACTTCCAGGGACACCTTTTGTTTGTCGAGATCTCAGTCTTTGTTTTTATTGTATCTGTCTAGAAACCCCTGGTTTATTGGTGTGATAGAGGAATCTCTGGTGCTGCGGCCTGTGTGCACCTGAGAGGCCACAAGGGGGAGCGCTTCCTTTGTAAGTGAGGTGCGGTACTTTTCAGCATCTGGGGTATGGTTCTTTCCACTGGGGGGAACCCCTCCCTTGTCTGTTGAACTTTGTCTTTGTCAGAAAAATTAGAATAAGTAAAGTGTGCTCATTTAAATTTCTTTTTTTTAATTTTTTTATAAAAGACTTTATTTATTCATTTTAGACAGGAGAGAGAGAGAGAGAGAAGGGAGGAGCAGGAAGCATCAACTCCCATATGTGCCTTGACCAGGCAAGCCCAGGGTTTTGAACCGGCGATCTCAGCATTCCAGGTTGATGCTTTATCCACTGCGCCACTACAGGTCAGGCTCTTAAATTTCTTGATTTGTGATCTGTGTATGTAAAGTCTTTGTTTAATATTTAAATGTGTCTGTTTTTAAGGCCTCGCTTGAGTTTTTGTGTCAAAAATTGGAAGTTTCTGGCTTAAAACTAGAAGGCAATCTTAAATGGTGAATTGTTTATTCCTTTGTTCTTGGGTCTAAGACCTCTAGCTTCAGGGCACTCTGTCTGATTTCTCCCTTGAAGAAATTATTCTCTTCTATTGGCTCCTTTCCCTCATCTTGTGTAATAATTAATATCTGTATAATCAAGCACCCTTTATTCTGAGTGCTAGTTATTGTCTGTCTTATCTTCCTTGCTTTTACTAGTGTGCTAATTCCTGGATTTTTCTGGAACAGTCTCCATTTTGTAATCAGTGGACCTAGCTTTAAATATGGGAGGAGGGTACAGTACACAGAAGACCCCCTTAGGTTGTCTTTTAAAGCACTTTCAAGAAGCTTATGGCCTGACCTGTGGTGGCGCAGTGGATAATGCGTCGACCTGGAAATGCTGAGGTCGCCGGTTCGAAACCCTGGGCGAGTTGATGCTTCCAGCTCCTCCCCCCTTCTCTCTCTCTGTCTCTCTCTCTCCTCTCTAAAAATGAATAAAGAAAAAAAAAAAGAAGCTTATGGAGACAGCCGTGAATACAGAATTAAATGGTCCAAGAAAAGGCTTCGCTCTCTCTCTGTGAATCAGAATGGCCCACTTTTGGGGTTGGAGGGCCATCGGCCAGGACTTTTAACCTTCGGCTAGTTAGGGCAGTTTGGAACATTATAACTGAGGACCCAGGCCACCCTGATCAGTTTTCATACTTTGATCAATGGCTAAATTTAATAATGAATCTGCCACAAAGGCTAAAAGCTTGCTCCATACAGAGAAGGTGCCACATCTTCTTAGGCCAGATTTGAGTCTGAAACAGGATAAAAGAATAACTGAAGTGACAGTAATAGCACTTTAAGAAATGAATTCTTTTAAGGGCAAGGGGCCCCCAAGAGAGCAAAATATAAAAAGAGGGGAAGAGCCTTGGCTGGATGGCTCAGTGGTAGAGCATCGACCTGGTGTGCAGAAGTCCCCGGTTTGATTCCCGGCCAGGGCACACAGGAGAAGCACCCATCTGCTTCTCCACCCCTCCCCCTATCCTTCCTTTCTGTCTGTCTCTTCCCCTCCAGCAGCCAAGGCTCCATTGGAGCAAGGACGGCCTGGGCGCTGGGGATGGCTCCATGGCCTCTGCCTCAGGCGCTAGAGTGGCTCTGGTCGCAACAGAAGCGACGCCCCGGAGGGGCAGAGCATCGCCCCCTGGTGGGCGTGCCTGGTGGATCCTGGTCGGGCGCATGCAGGAGTCTGTCTGACTGCCTCCCCATTTCCAGCTTCAGAAAAATACAAAAAAATAAAAATAAAAATAAAAAGGGGGGAAGAAAGAGAAAAAAAAAAAAGACTCTTCTAAGAAAGAATCAATGTGCATATTGTAAGGAAGAAAGACATTGGACAAATAAATGTCCCATACTACAAGCAGCCAAGGGAAGTGCTTCTCCAGCCTTGGGGCGGGGTGTGTGTGTGCTAGAGTAAGGGTGAGGTGACTAGAGGAAATATAGAATAGAAACTAGTTTCAAATAATCAGATATCCACCTACTGACCAGAAAAGGTTTTGCCCATTTGGAAAATACAGGGTAGGAATAGTATTAAAAATTGGAACTTTGCTTTAGAAAAATCTTAAGAGAAAAGAAAAAGGATTTAGAACTTAACAAACCATGGGTGTGGACCTTGCTAGTTATCAGTTCCTTGAAATAAATTCCAACTCCAGAACAAGTAATGGAATCATGAGTAACAAGATTATAGGGAATGGGATTGCCTGACTTGTGGTGGTGCAGTGGATAAAGCGTCAACCTGGAACGCTGAGGTCGGCGGTTTGAAACCCTGGGCTTGCCCAGTCAAGGCACATATGGGAGTTGGTGCTTCCTGCTCCTCCCTCTCCTCTCTCTCCCCCCTTCTCTAAAATGAATAAATAAAATCTTAAAAAAAAAAGAAGGAATGGGATTATCAAAGACAGGCCCTCCGGCTGCCTCTCCCCTTCCCCTCCCTAGGACTTGGGGTCGCGTGGACCCTCCATGGCTTGGGGATGGTGGCTTGTTACCCTCCACTGGTGTAAAAATTATAGAAAGATTCCGACTCTCTCCCACGAGGCCAAGGTGGGTGTTGGGTCCCCTCCAAGTCTCCCAGTTCCTTCATATGGCATAGCTGTCCAAATGGAGGCGTGGGGTTCATGGGGGAGACCTGCTGCGTTAGCCATATAGTAAAAATTGTAAAAGAATTTTCAGGGAATTGCGGGGAGATTAAAAACCTCATGTAGGCTAAAGCAACCCACTATTGGGAAGGTAATTTTATAAAATTTGTATTTTAATTAGCAGCTCAAAGCAAGGCAGTTACTTACAGGTAGTGAATTGGATTATGCAGGACAAATGGCAGAAAAGGAAAAAAAAAAAAGGTAAAAGCAGCAGGCTCTTCTTCCAGTTCCTGGAGCCTGCTTCCCCCTTGGGCACCTCAACTCTCATACTAACTTAATAGTGTAAACTACTATAGGTCAAAAAGGGTTAGTATCACCTGACCAGGTGGTGGTGCAGTGGATAGAGCATCGGACTGGGATGCCGAGGACCCAGGTTCGAGACCCTGAGGTTGCCAGCTTGAGCGTGGGCTCATCTGGTTTGAGCAAAATTCACCAGCTTGAGCCCAAGGTCACTGGCTCAAGCAAGGGGTTACTCGGTCTGCTGAAGGCCCGAGGTCAAGGCACATATGAGAAAGCAATCAATGAATAACTAAGATGTTGCAACGCGCAACGAAAAACTAATGATTGATGCTTCTCATCTCTCCATTCCTGTCCCTATCTCTCTCTGTCTCAAAACAAAAAAAAATGGGGGGGGGGGTTAGTATCTCTTTGCCAGCTGGGTAGTTTGTACCTAGGATTTCTTATTGTGTAAAAAAATATTTTCCATGTTAGGAATGTATATATTACTTCAAAAGCCTTTTGTTAATTCTCCTTTTTATTTGCTGTGATATTGAAATCTTGGTTTAGATATTAGGAAATATGCAATATTGTTAATAATGTCTTTTATGTAATGTTTAGTTTATTATCATTTTGAAACAGTATTGTTAAAATTTTCTTTTGAATGCTAATGTACTAAGTTATTCAGCAGCGGAGAGGCTGGAATCTTAGAGATGTCAAATCTGTTTCTCTTACAAACCTCTACTCTCTTTTACTTGATGCAGCTAATAACGCTGTTTTTGTCTTTTGTGTGTGTGTGTGTGTGTGTGTGTGTGTGTGTGTGTGTGTATTTTTCTGAAGCTGGAAACGGGGAGAGACAGTCAGACAGACTCCCGCATGCGCCCGACGGGGATCCACCCGGCACGCCCACCAGGGGGGCGATGCTCTGCCCCTCTGGGGCGTCGCTCTGCCATGACCAGAGCCACTCTAGCGCCTGGGGCAGAGGCCAAGGAGCCATCCCCAGCGCCCGGGCCATCTTTGCTCCAATGGAGCCTTGGCTGCGGGAGGGGAAGAGAGATACAGAGAGGAAGGAGGGGGGGGGGGTTGGAGAAGCAAATGGGCGCTTCTCCTATGTGCCCTGGCCGGGAATCGAACCCGGGTCCCCCGCACGCCAGGCCGATGCTCTACCGCTGAGCCAACCGGCCAGGGCCTGTTTTTGTCTTTTCCAATCAGTTCCAGATATACAGAAAAAGTTTATATAGACAGAAAAGGGCCCTCAAGCTCCTCAGCGAGGAGCATGGCTTTTAAGGTCTATAATTAGAAAAGCCAGACTTAGAATCTATTACAGAAGGCAAAATATCTGAGTGTTTAGTTTACATCCAAATAAATACTGAGAAAAGTAAGAAA
Source organism: Saccopteryx leptura (assembly GCF_036850995.1). Classification (NCBI taxonomy): domain Eukaryota; kingdom Metazoa; phylum Chordata; class Mammalia; order Chiroptera; family Emballonuridae; genus Saccopteryx; species Saccopteryx leptura. The sequence goes on along the minus strand of NC_089503.1, from coordinate 251,076,117 downwards.
ATTGTAAAAAAAACAAAAAACAAAAAACAAAAAACAGGTAGATGAAAGCTTTTTCTTCTAAAAGTAGGGCCACAGTGACAGTTATTCAGAAGTTGCTATATAGAATTCTTTCCAGGTTTAACTTGCCCATTCTAATGTTAGGCCTGCATTTATATCCAATGTCTCTCAGCTAGTAAGAAAGGAACCCAATATTAATTAGAAGCTAATTTGAAGTTACATTGTGCCCACAGACCCCAAAAGGTTCAGGACAAATAAAATGCATAAATCAAATTGTAAAGGAAACGTAACCACTCCTTCCTTAAGTACTTGCAGGGTCTGCAGGTCACTCAGCAGACTGTTCAAAAGACTGTCTGAGAGGCGCTTCCAGCAATGCCAGGAGAGCCAGCACATCCTTTTCAGCCTGGGGACTCAGTCTGGATAAAGAATATATCACCTGGCCTGACCTGTGGTGGCGCAGTGGATAATGCGTCGACCTGGAAATGCTGAGGTTGCTGGTTCAAAACCCTGGGCTTGCCTGGTCAAGGCACATATGGGAGTTGATGCTTCCTGCTCCTCCCCCCCTTCTCTCTCTTTCTCTCTCTCTCTCTCCTTTCTAAAATGAATAAATAAAAAAATTAAAAAAAAAAAAAGAATATATCACCCAAGGACTGACTCCCACAAGAACAGGTCCCCACACCGTAATCCTGACCACTTCCACTGCTGCCAAGGTAGAAGGCATGCCCTACTCCAAACACAAACCGGAAGCTTGTTGGTCTATGTACGGCTAATGCATGAAGAAACTCACTAAGGACACCTTTTTAATCAGACTTTTGGGAAAAAGGAAAACTAGGATAAAACAAAAGCCAGCTTAATTGTCACTAAAGGTTAAAGGTTTTAAAATTAAGAGTTCTGACTAAAAGTAAATTGTTATATAAGCCAATTAGTTTTTATGTAAGTTGCAAAAGGTTTGTTGTACAGTTTATAGGAAATTAATTGGTAATATGTTTCTTTAATGAATCGTATTGCTATTGATGCTGTCTATTAAATATCTGTTACATGTTATAAATTAATATTCCTACACAACAGCCTCATGCTCTTCAGTAAATTAAGTCAAGGATTTGACTTAGGATATAAAACCAGTGGGGATTGTAGTAGGTACCAAAAAGCTGCAAAACTAATATTGATATTCTAGGAGGAAAGGTCAGGCTTTCCTGTCTTGTCCTTCCTTTGGGGAGGGGAGGGAGAAGAATGTAGCAGTTTCTGACTTGCAAGAACAATGGGTCATTTAGTTTTAAAATTAAAATAAAGGTTAACTGAGCCTGACCTGTGGTGGTGCAGCGGATAAAGCATCAACCTGGAAACGCTGAGGTTGCCAGTTCAAAACCCTGGGCTTGCCTGGTGAAGGCACATATGGGAGTTGATGCTTCCTGCTCCTCCCTTCTTCTCTCTCTCTCTCTCCCCCTCTCTATAATGAATAAATAAAATCTTTAAAAAAATAAAATAAAGATTAGCTGAGAAACTTCTTCTCTTTCAAGGGAAGACAGAATTTATATACCACCCTACATTGATTGTAGTTCCTCCCCCCTTCCTGGAATCCTGAAAGTAACATACCTCTAGGCAAAGGAGGGAAGATGAACTCTGAAAGATTGTAAATGTCTTTGATTGTGCTACCTTGAAAGTCTTAATGTTTTTGTGTATCCCCTAAACAAATGTTGTAAGCTTGTGCCTTGATGTCATGCTCTCCCCAGCTGGTGTGTGATCAAGGGTATATAACCAGCACATGAGATGTATTTGGTGCACACAATTTCAGTCTGCAAATGCCCCGTGTCAGGCATATGCAGCCAGCATATTTAATAAATCTCCTCCTTTAATAAAACCCTTCAAAACTCATTTGGGCTTGGTGTCTCTACGTAAACCTGCAGAAGTGAGGTACAGTACTTTTCAGCATCTGGGGTATGGTATTTTACAACAACATGATGTTGAAGGAGACGCTTGTTTAAGTTAAATGAGTAAATGATATAGTATTTTACATTTAGGGGCTATGGGAAGGAGGACATAGGAAAAGACATCAGAAATGCTGGGAAAGGGGTTCAGTACTAAAGTACTAAAGAGGGCTGGGAAATGGGGGCAGTGAAATTTGTGCAAAGATCTGAAAGAGGAAGGACGGACGGGAGCTTTGTGATTACCTGGGATAAGAGGGTTCCAGGCAGAGGAAATAGCCAATGCAAAGGCACTGAGGCAGGGGCCTGGTGTGTTCAAATAGCAGCAAGGAAGTTGCTGGGTAAACGTGTGTTTACGTTTGCTCACTTGTACAGTATTTTGCATTGGTGTGGGGCAACCCATGTGTGTGTAGTCTGTGGAAGGCTGTGGGTGCCCGCCCTCAGAGTGGCAGATTGCAAATTGCGGTTGCCTGCCTCCATGGGGAGGGGCGATTGTTTGCTGGAGAAGGGGTATTTCCGCCAGCCTGTTTGGCTGGGGAGTGTTGAGGCTGGTGGGGGTCTGTGAGTCCAGTGAGTCTGGAGGGGGTCGGGGTTTGGGAGCCGAGTCAGAGGGAAGCAGTCTTCTCTGCCTGTTTGCTCATCCACTGTTACAAGACTTTAATAAACAGAATGGCCCACCATTTTCTGGCTCCATGTTTCCTTTACCATCTGCCCAAATCCAATGTGAACCTGCCTGGCCCCGGCCACCAGCCTTACAGAAGTCAATGAGACTAAAGCAAAGCAAGTGTAGGGGGCAGGTGGGAAGAGTCAAGGGCTGGGAGGTGGCAGGTCAGCTCGTGCAATACCTTGCCGACCACAGGAAGAACTTTGGCATTTACTCCCAGTCAGGTGGAAGCCATGCAGGGTTCTGAACAGAGGGACGTGACCAGACTTGGGGAAGGATAGACCTACCTACTAGATTACTCAGGGCAAATTATCTTCCCTGCCCTCCATACAGAGGAACTCTCCAGGACCCAAACGGTGGCCATTGAGTTACAGCTAGACACAGCCCCAAGCCTGAGCCTCCCTGGCCTAATCCAGTATCTACTGCATCACACATGCCCTCAACCATCTGCTTGGCTGTGATTCAGTGGCCCTCTTCCTGGAAATCACATTTCACTAATGGATATAAAAGGACAACTGCATCTGGGTATAATGGCTATATTTATTTCTTTTTCTTGTGAAGAAAAGTGCACCTTTCCAGTAGACATCAAAGAATTGCTTATGCAGGAGAACCACATCCAGGATAGAAATAAGCAGGTCAAGAGCTCACTCCGTAGTGTTTCTGGGATCATCAGAGGAGGCCAGTTAGCAGAATTAGCGCTTTCAACACTGAGACCACATTTCACCCTTTACTTATTTTTCTAAGTAGGAGAAAAAGACACAAAAATATCCCACACACACCCCCAGGGAAGCCAAAGAAAAATTTGCAGAATCCTAAACCATGGCAATCATGGCATTTTCCCAAGCACTGCCTGTGGAAAGGCAAGTTACTAAAAGCAAATGGTAAGAAGGGACAGCACCAATGTTGGACCCAGTCTCAACGGACAGCTCCAGAACCATCTCCCTGGAGCTAGAAGGTGGTTTTCCCATGGCCTTTGGTTTAATTTTTGTTTGTAAACTCAACAGACCTCCCTTCCCCACAGTGATCTGGGAGGACACTGGTTTCTGTTCCCCAGAGACCATCTTGAGTTAACCCCCCCCCCAAACATCAAAAAATAAACTTGCATTATTTTTAGAAGAAACAAAAAATACCTTATTCTCCTACATTATTCCCAGTCTGGAGAGAACCCAGAGGCAGCTATCTCGTTGCTGCTTGAAGCTGAACTGTTGAAAAATCTTGTGTAAACAGAAAGCTTGGGCTGAGCCAGGTATGAGATAACCCAAGGCTGGTTTTATCATGTGGGTGGTGACAACTGACTCTGAGCCACCATTTTTTCTGACAGCAGCTTAGGGAAAACGGACTGACCAAAAGCATCTGGACAGGCCTTGGTGAATCTTAACAAGACTTAGGTAATTTAATTTCACTGTTATGTTAAAGCAACTAACTAACATTTTTGAATCCTACCCCAAACACTCAGATCCTTTCCCTCTGTGCATTTCCAGGAACTTGACCATTTCACCAGTCATCTAAATTATTGGTATACAAAGATATCGCCACTTTGAAACTCTAAGGGCAGACCCTAGTATGGCATAAATAGGGTCCTTCAGAAATAGATTCAATCTAGAGTTTCTATAAAGGTAAAAGCTATGTTAAACTTAAACCAGGCCTTCCCCGTGCCCCAAAGGAGAAAGCTGAGAACTTGAAGATTACAGAAGGTCATTTTGCCAGTAGTGGTTGAGAGAATACAATCAAGAACACAAACTATCCATTTAGGCTGTCCTCATAGTGTTTGTCAAGTTACGGGCTATCAGTGTTCCAGGGCAGAAAGGTGTCATGCCACTGGAGTTGGGCCTTTGGTGGACAGGAAGGGCCACTTAGCTGAGCCACTTAGGGGTGTTGGGAAGATGATAGACCCCCTAAACTGCACATAACCTCCCAGTAGGTGCCCAGAGCAGCTAGAAAGCCAAGCCTCAACCAGGGAGACTGATCCCAGCCCATCCCCATCAGCCTGCCGCTCCCAAGCTATATCATGAAGTGCAAGTGGCACAACCCTCTCCTCATTCCTCCAGCACAAATTCAAAACATTCCTTAGAATGACTCCTCCATTAGCAAAAGGAACGTCCCATCTCTGGGCCCCACCGATGACGTGGCTCAGGAAACAGATTCTGGGTCTTCACCGGTCTTCAAGTGAAAGGAGCCCAAGTCCTTACATCAGAAAGACACCAGTGAGGGCAGGGTATGGGGACACTGTTCAATTTCCTTTTTTAGCAGGATATAAGATGTGGAAAGACCTTGCTTAAAACATCACCAGCCCAATCAGCCCTGAGAGGCAGTTTTGGACAGCAGGGCCCGGGCTGCTGGCTCTGAGGTTAACTCCTGGCTAGAAGCCCTGAGCAGGAAGGCCAGAGGCTTGGCAATTCTCTGGCTGATGTGGTGCATAATTCTAGAAGCCAATCCCAAATCAGGGACACCATGGATAAACCAAAACAATGGCAGGGTTGTGGGTGATGTGGAATTCTGGGGAAACTCAGAAGGCACTTCTGGGGGCTCTGACCCCTTCTCCCTTCACCACAGGGAAAGCTGCTTTAATACTGTTTTCACAGGCAGAGGCTCTGCAGGCCAGAAAGGAGGAGTCTGCCAGGGCCAAAGTCAGCTTCCCACTTTGGAGCTTTGAGATCAGAAGAGGTTCTTGGGCTGGATCAGGACCAGAGAAGGACCCTGAGCAAAGAGCTGCCTTCCACATCTCCAAGGACGAACTTTGAGAACCCACATGGCATGAGGAAGGAGGCAAACCAGCTCGTGAACTCCAGGCAATGCCCAACACAGAATGGATATGCACCATGGCTCTAACCCAGAAGGCACTGCAGAGCCCCACAGGCTGCCCGTGTACCCCACTAAAACACCTGAGAAGCATCGAGCTCATGCATGTCAACATCCCCAGACCCTACCTCTAATGCAGAGTCCCCAGGGTCTGGAGCTTGTGACAGGGGCTGCTTGGGCAGGCTGGCGGCTAGGGCAAGAAAATGAGCCATGCGCGGAGTAGAAGACAGCTGACAGGAGGGAAGGGGGCACCCTGAGCTTGGAAACAGCCCTTGTGGCTCATGCCTCAGTCACATTCCCTGCCGAGGCAGGAGGCGGTGGGTGGGGGCTGGGGACCATCTCTAGCAGCTGCAGCTGCTAGCCTGGGGAGGTGGGGCCTCCCCCACGGTCGGGCCTTTCCCATTGCTGCCTGGGCTGGAGCTGGGTTCCAGGGACTCATTCATCTTCTCACAGATGACATCCACCAGGCGCTCAAAGACCTGCTTCACGTTGATGTTCTCCTTGGCACTGGCCTCAAAGAACTCAAAACCTGGAGAAACATAGGTAGGGACACCTGTGAGACCCTGAGGGGCACAGCCTGGGCTGTGGCATCATCCAAATCTGGATTCCAAGCCCAGTTCTGCCTGTTATGCAGCTTTGGGAATTTGACTGAATGTCTTAGTCTCTCTGAGCCTCAGTTTGTTTATCTATAAAATGGGAACCAAGCTGATAAAAACCTGTGACGGCAGCCCTGCTCCAAACTATCCTAAGGCAGTTGCTACAAGAGTCCAGGTAGTAACATTCTGGTGCCTAGAGGACACAGGTGCCTGTGGGTGGCGGCAGCTTACCTTCCATCTGACTGTACTGCACGGGAAGATAGCGTGAAAACACCCATGAAGCTAGATAGTTATGTGGACTTTTGAAATGTTATGGAAAATGTACTCAAGACCAAATAAAATAGAGCTGAAGACTGGCTTCATCCCAAGGGGCTATCAGTCTGCAGTCTGTCAGGCAGATAATAGCAGGTTGCCCAGTGTTCTCGGACACTGCGATGCATATAGTTCCTGGCCTACAGAATACACTAAAAATGGTAATAATAATAATAATAATGAAATAAGAAAAATATTGTACTTACTAAGTGGTAGGCAGTTTTCTAAGCACTTTACATAAATAAACACCTTTAATGATGCTCTGAGGTTCATCCTATTATAATCTATTTTACAGGTAAGAAAACTGAGGCACAGAGAGGGAAAGTCACCCACCTAAATTCACATAGGTAACACATGGCAGGGTCAGGATTCATACCCAGACTGCCTTGCTTGAATGACAACAGTTAATAAATATTAAATAAAATATTTTAAATATAAATAAATAATAAATATTCCCATTGTACCACCTTGGGTCTTGGTTGGCTGACTCCTACTGGGGAGGTAGGATGTGAGGCAGCTTTGAGTATATGCTTAGTGACCATCATAACTTGGTTGGACTCCCAAAGGTGGGAAGTGGAACAAATTCTCCGGGGGTCTGTCTACAGTTGTTCAGCCAGAAAAAGTGGCCAACTTGAAAATAATGGCATCCTTCCTGTATCCCTAAAAGGCTGATTATGGACCTGCCAGCAAGGAACTGTCCCTGGAACAGTCTCCAGTGTGACCTCACCTGCTGTACCTGTCAAGATGGGCTGGGAATTCAGACAAACACCTACCATATTACACACAGGGCAGGGTTAATGGCCCCTGCCCAGCACTTGTCATGCTGCACTAACTGTAATTGTAATTAACTAGGTAAATAATTTTCTTTCTCTTCTTTTCCTTTCCTTTCTCTCTTTCTCTTTCTCTCTTTCTTTCTTTCTTTTTTTTAACTCAGTGAGAAGAGGAGAGGGAGAGACAGAGACAGACTTCCACGTGTCTTGCCCAGGATCCACCCTGCAAGCCCACTAGGGGGCAATGCTCTGCCCATCTGGGGCATTGCTCCGTTCCTCAGTGACCGAGCTCTTCTTAGTGCCTGAGGTGAAGGCCATGGAGCCATCCCCAGTGCTCGGGGCCAACTCACTCCAATCAAGCCATGACTGCAGGAGGCAGGGAGGTGAAGAGGGGGAGGGAGAGAGGGGGGTAGAGAGGGAGAGAGAGAGAGAGAGAGAATATAGCAAGAGGGGAAGGGGTGGAGAAGCACCATGACCAGGAATCAAACCTGGGACATTGACAGGCTGGGCCAACGCTCTACCACCAGCCAGGGCCAGGTTAAAATTTTCTGTTCCCTATCCATCTCCGCTACTACACCATCAGCTCCAAGAGGGCGGGATTTCTGTTTGCCTTGTGCACTCTGCATCCAGTGCCTGGCATGGAGCAGGCACTAGGGAACTACTTGCTCAATGAACGGATAAATGAATGAATAATGAATAAATGGTAGAGGCAGGGCATGAACTCAGATCTTCTACTCTAAACCTAGTGATCATTAATGTCACTCCACTGTCTTCCTGGGCAAATGTGGCATTTCCCTAAATGTGTGTGCTCTGTCTCAAATGGAGTTCTTTTTTTTTAATACTTTTTTTCTCATCATAAATATTTGCTAGAGAAGCTAGAAACTGTTAAAAAATATCAAGACAACATATAAAAGCTATTTGTAATTTCATCACCCAGAAATAATTACTATTGGTGTTTTGATATTTAGCTTTCTACTTTTTTTTTTTTTTTTTTTTTTTTGACAGAGACAGAGTGAGACAGAGAGAGGGCCAGATAGGGACAGACAGACAGGAAGGGAGAGAGATGAGAAGCATCAATTCTTCCTTGGTGGCGCCTTAGTTGTTCATTGATTGCTTTCTCATATGTGCCTTGAGTGGGGGGCTCCAGTTGAGCCAGTGACCCCTTGTTCAAGCCCGCAACCTTAGGCTCAAGCCAGCAAACCTGGGCTTCAAACCAGCAACTTTTGGGCTCAAGCCAGCAACTCTGTGCTCAAACTGGTGAGCCCATGCTCAAGCCAGATGACCCCGCATTCAAGCCGACAACCTTGGGGTTTCGAACCTGGGTCCTCTGGGTCCCAGTCTGACACTCTATCCAATATACTACTGCCTGGTCAGGCTTAAAAATACAAATACACAATTGTTGGACTTGGGTTTGTAAGAGTGTGTATGTGTGCGCGTGTGCATGTGTGTGGATATTTTACAAAACTGAAATTAAATTCTACCTCCTGCTTTGTACTCTGGTATTTTAAACTTAATAGTAGTTGGCCCTGGCCGGTTAGCTCAGTGGTGGAGTATGGGTCCGGCATGTAGAAGTCCCCAGTTTGATTCCCAGTCAGGGTACACAGGAGAAGCAACCATCTGCTTCTCCCCACCCTATCCCCTCCTACAGCCATGGCTCAAATGAGCAAGTTGGTCCCAAGCACTGAGGATGGCTCCATGGCCTCGCCTCAGGTGCCAGATTAACTCGGTTGCCGAGTAACAGAGCAGCAGCCCCAAATGGACAGAACATCAGCCCCAGACTGGGGGTGAATCCTACTTGGGGCACATGTGGGAGTCTGTCTCTCCTCCTCTTCACCTCTCCCTTGATAAAAAATAAATGAAAATAAAATAAACATAATGACAGAGTGGGAATCCTACTTCAGCCCAGTAACTAGATGTTCTCTGTAAGAAGGTGTGGGCAACATCCACAAGTATCCCAGCCCGTGACTGGATTGTAGCTGATTTTACCAGTTCCAGGCAAATTGGGGATCTAGGACTCCCCAGCACACCAGAAAATTAAACACAGGCTGAAGTTCCCGGAAAACACAAGGGACAGGGGAGCAGGTTAAATGACACCATGAAGGAACAAAGAGACAAACTTCAAATGGAAGACATTCCACAGAACAAAGACCCAGTTTCTCCAACAAATTGATGGCAAGACAAAAAGAGAAGAGGGGCTACTATAGTCCAGGGGTCCTTGGACTGTTTCTGTCAAGGGCCAGATAGTAAATATTTGAGGCTTTGTGGGCCTTATGGTGCTTAGAGTTTTATATGCAGGCATCCACAATAATTCACAATCCTGCCAGCTAACATTTAGTTGCAACCAACCCGTGTGCCAAACTTCATTACAACTGTTTCACACATAGTAACTCACTCAACCCTCATGACAACTCAGTGAGGTGGGGCTGTTGTTATCTCCACTTGACACAGGGAAATACAGACCCAGAGAGCTGGACTAACCTGTACAAGATCACAAAGCAATCGAGAAATAATATGAGTTAATGTTCGACAAGGGCCAGCATTTGCCTAAACTTAATCTTTCTAACAGCCCTATGAAGTAGATACTGTTTCACCTCTGTTTCCTAACTGGAGAAATGTAAGCACGGAGAGGAAAAGCAATATGCCTTAGGTCACACAGCAGTGGGTTGCAGACCAGGATTCTGGCTCAAATCTGGGTCCTTAACACATCCTACCCTACCTTACAGTAGTTACACCACCTCCTGAAAGGAAAGGCCTGGGAGAGCCTAGAACACTAGAATACTCCAGGACAAGATTTTCATTGAGCTTAAATTTTGAGTAGATAATTCATCCACCTGATTCAAAAAGTTAAAGTGCAAATCCACCTCCCAACCTGGTTTCCAGCCACCCAGCTCCCAGACTCTCAGGTCACTGCTGTTACTGAATCCTTCTGTATCCTTCCGGATTACCTTTAGGCAAACATACATATGTACTCTGATTCTCATTCTCTTTATGCACTAATGCAGGTGTTAGCAAACTTCAAGAAGCAGGTCAAATCTGGCCCATCTCGTTTTTGTAAATAAACTTTTCCTGGCAGTCACACTCATTCACTGATATATTGTCTATGGCTGCTTTCAGGCAGAATTGAATAGTTGTGACAGAGATCCTACAACCCAAAATATTTCCTATCTGCCTCTTTAAAGAAACATTTGTGACCTGACCAGGCAGTGGCGCAGTGGATAGAGCGTCGGACTGGGATGCGGAGGACCCAGGTTCGAGACCCCGAGGTCACCAGCTTGAGCGCGGGCTCATCTGACTTGAGCAAAAAGCTCACCAGCTTGGACCCAAGGTCGCTGGCTCGAGCAAGGTCTGCTGTAGCCCCACGGTCAAGGCACATATGAAAAAAGCAATCAATGAACAACTAAGGTGTCCCAACGAGAAACTGATGATTGATGCTTCTCATCTCTCTCCGTTCCTATCCATCTGTCCCTATCTATCCTTCTCTCTGACTCTCTCTCTCTCTGTCCCTGTAAAAAAAAAAGAGAGAAAAAAAAAGAAACATTTGTGCCTGACCTGTGGTAGCACAGAGGATAAAGTGTTGACCTGGAACGCTGAGGTCGCCGGTTCAAAACTCTGGGCTTGCCTGGTCAAGGCACATATGGAAGTCAATGCTTCTTGCTCCTTCCCCCTTCTCTCTCTCTCTTTCTCTAAAATTGAATAAATAAATATTTAAAAAAAAAAGAAAAAGAAACATTTGCTGATCCCTGACTGAACTAAAGGAAGAAGCCATACCCACTATTCTGCAGATTGCTTTTCCCATATAACCGTATATTCCAGAAACCTTGCCATAGCAGAAAACAAAGAATGCCTTCGCCCTTTTTCATGGCTGCATAGTATTCTACCATGTGAATATACCTTATGTTTTGTTGCTTCTTCTACTGTGAGACAACTAGGAGCTGCCAAGGGCTCACTGCTACTAAATAGCAATGTAATTTGACATACTGTTTCTCAAGCGGGTGAGAATGTTTGTGGGATAAATTTCCAGATACAGTTTTCTGAGTCTGGTTTCCCAGGGCAGTGGTCAGGGAAAGGGGATCTATGCATGAATTTCCTGAAATTAAATGGAGAAAGTGGCTACATGTGGGCATTTTTCCAGCAGATCCTTAAAGAGCAAAGGATTGGAGATTATGGTTGGACTTGGCATCCAATAATGGGGATGGGGTTTGTTCTGGGAGGTCCAGGACCTGCAGCCCAGGTTGGGCACTAACCAAGGTCATCGGCGAGCCTCTGGCCATCCTTGGCAAGCACAACACGCTCATCCTCCAGGTCACACTTGTTCCCCACGAGGATGACCTGAGCATTATCCCAGGAATAGGTCTTGATCTGTGTAGCCCTGTGGAGTTTGAGAGCTATTAGACTAGAGATTTGGGGTCACAAAAGAGGGGAAAGGTCAGGGATCAGTGGTCAACAAGCACTCACCAGTCTTGCACGGCAGTGAAGGACTCCTGGTTGGCAATATCATACATGAGCAGGAAGCCCATGGCTCCACGGTAGTAGGCTGTGGTGATTGTACGGTAACGTTCCTGTCCTGCCGTGTCCTGGGGAATCAGCAGGGTCAGCCTACTAGAAGCCACCCTGTTCCCCACTGCACCCATATAGGGCCCTGTGCTCACAGCCCATATGAGGGAGAAAATGATACAGCCTGCACAGCCTCTAGTCTGATGGGAGAAATATGGGCCTGCCTTCACAGCCACCAATCTAATGAGGGAGACATGGACCGCCCCTCTCAGCCCATCTGATGTGAGACGTGGCCCTGCCCTTGAGGAATTCCCCGTCTGAGGTGTGCATCAGTGCCTCTCACAGACTTATAAACCCCTGTGACTTCATCTCCTAGAACCAACTTAATGACCACAAACAGGAGCCACCTGGGCCAAAGGGTACCATCCTGGTACTCGTTACCATGACAATTGTTACTAAAACTGGTAACAGCTATATGGTAGGAGTAACTCTGACACATGGCAGGCTCAATGTGGGCCTCTGGGCTCACAACTGAGATGGTACCCAAATCCTTTTCCGATTAGTCACCAGAACTTCTACCTGCCTTGCGTTACTACTGACCACCCTTCAGACTTCACATTTCAGGGCATATCCCCATATCCTGAATAATTACCTCATAGATAATACTCCCCTTCTGTGTATGTGTGTGTGTGTGTGTGTTGAGAGAGAGAGAGAAAGAGAGACAGAGACAGAGAGAAGGACAGTTAGGGATAGACAGCAGGAAGGGAGAAAGATGAGAAGCATCAATTCTTTGTTGCAGCACCTTAGTTGTTCACTGATTGCTTTCTCATATGTGCCTTGACCGGAGGGCTACAGCAGCACAAATGACCCCTTGCTCAAGCTAGTGATCATGGGCTTCATGCCAGTGACCTTTGGGCTCAAGCCAGCGACCATGGGGTCATGTCTATGATCCCACACTCAAGCCAGCAACCCTGTGCTCAAGCCAGAGAGCCCGCGCTCAAGCCGGCGACCTTGGGGTTTCGAACCTGGGCCCTCTGTGTCCTAGTCCAACACTCTATCCACTGCACCACCGCCTGGTCAGGCTCCCCTACACTTCACATCTATCCCATGCCCCCTCCTCAACTCTGGGCTACTCTCTCTCACCCGGACCCCTTCCCAAAGCCCTATACCCTCCCATGGACATCCCTGGAGGACCCCCAGGCTCTTCCCAGCCACAAACCCATGGATAGCCTCGCCCCAGCCCACCCATATCTGCAGCTTGATCCTCTTGTCATGACGGTAGACAGTCTTGACCTTGAAGTCAATGCCCACGGTACTGACAAAGGCGGGTGTGAAGGAGTCATCTGCATAGCGGAACAGGAAGGATGTCTTGCCCACACTACTATTGCCAATGAGTAGGAGCTTAAACATGTAGTCGAAGTTCTGGTCTGCTGCATCACGAGGGCCAGTGGGGGGGTCTCCAGCTGATGCCATCCTAGCAGAGAGCCTCCTGGGGTGGGGAGGCCTTCAGGCCTGCAGGGAAATAAAAGACAAGTAACAACTCTAGTGTATGCACCAGACCTGAGTTCAAGCCCTGGTTCTCTCACTTGAATGCCAAGTGACCCTGGATGCGTCACTTGGTCTCTCCAGAACGCAGTGTCCTCTGCTGGGAAGGGGATGTTAGGCAAATGCAAGGGCCCAGGCTGGGGGGCACACGGGGTGCCTCCTCTGGCTGCCGAGGAACTAGACCCTGCAGAAGGTACAGGTATGGACTTTGCCCTCTGGTGAGCAGCCAGTGTGGCCCAGGTGTGAGCTGGGGAGAGGGGGGGCCTGCCAGCTGGATAGAGCCCCCCTTGCAGCAATGGTGTTGACTTTGGCAGCTGTAGGCCACCACCAGGGTGGCCAAGTTTAACACCTTCCCTGATCCCCACAGGGAGGGGATTTCAGTAGATTTACACCAAGGGTTTCAGTGAGCCAGCCCAGGTATAAAGCCTGCTCTGCCCCAGATGAATACTGTCACCTTCTGTTTGTCAAAGGGGCTGGGCCCATCTCGTTCTGGGTAGAGCTGACTCAAGCCAGCTCCAGCCCTTGAAGGCCAGGGTGATGGTCCTCAAATAGAAGGAAACCACCCCAGCCACCTAATAATCAAGAACCTCACTGCCAGCAATACCATCCTCCTCAATCCCTGGTCCTGTCTTTCCTGGAAATGTGTCCACACAGCTGGGCCGCTTCATCTGGGTCCAGGATACCCACTCAGCCCCGTGGTCTCCCTAGATCTCCGTTTCCCCAGCGGTGTATGGCTACTCCCTGAGTCACACAGAAAGGTTCCAGAAGACCTGGGTGAATGGAGAGCACACCCACAGAGGAACCCCTGGCAGAGCTCTTTCTCAACTGGCTTTGGGGCTTTTTTCCATTTTCAAGTAGGACACAACCGGCCCCCCTTTCCTGCCCAGCCCTTAGCCCCACCCCGTGTTCCGGGAGAACGAGTTTGAGGGGAAGACAAGAGACAGGAAGCCTTTCCCCAAGCTGGGCAGGGCTGCCAGGCTGCTGCCCCCGCCCCACCCCCAGCCCCAGCCAGCCTGTCAGCGGGTCCCACCTCTTTCTGACAATCTGCCCATCCTGTCTCACGCCTGGCACTTGGTAAGGGTTTTGGGATTAGGCCCTGTCCCTCTTCACTGGATTTAGGGAGCCCCAGCCTGTGCAGGGGAGCTCAGGAGCTTCCTCCCATCACCATATGGTCCCATCTCATGTTCTCAGCGGGTTCTCGTTCCCGCCCGCGCCCCATTAACGCCCCCGAATGAGCCCAGCTGGGTAGGGATGAGGGAAGAAGCGTCTCCCGCGGCCGCCTTTGTCCCCCCGGGGCCTCACCTCACCCCCTTCCCCCCCAGACCTGCTGGGACGCGGAGGTGCGGGGCTGGGTGCGCTCCTTCCGAGGGGTCACCTCGCGTGGGGGTCTTGGCCGCGGGATTTCCGCCTCCGAACTCGCTGCGGCCTACCCTCGGCCGCGACAGCGACCGTGACCCCGACCCCGCAGCCACCTTCAACGCCACCGCCGAGGTTGCCCACAGCCACCCGGATCCCGCGCCGGCTCCGCCCAGGCGGGAGAGGAGGGGCGGCTCCCGTAGAAGGGCAGGGCGGGGCCGAGTCCCAGGCGGGGCTTGTGGAAAGTGGGGGTAGGGGCTGGAAGCGGCACCACCTGTGCCGTAGTCTAGAGCCCACCCCACAACACCGAACTACCTGTAGAGTTCCTATTAAGTGCAGAGCCGTTGAGAGTGCGGATTCTGGAGCCAGGTTCGAATCCCAGCTCCACCATTTCCTAGCCCTGTGACTTTGGACAAGTTACTTAACCTCTCTGGAACTGTTTCTCCTGCAGTCAAATGGTTGTTAACAAGAGTCTCCATCTCACAGGGTTGTGTGTGGTTCTGTTCTGAATTAGTGTTTGAAGTAAATTGCAGCACCTGACCTCATAGTGAGCTAGATCCCATTTCCAAATACTCTTAAGGGCCCTAGGAATTAATCCCCCTTTTACATATAAGAAAACTGAGTGTCAGAGAGGGGCAGCCCTTTGACTGAGGCCACACAGTAAGGAAATTTGGTACATCTAGCCCGACCTGAGGTCCTAGAATTTTCTTTATGCCAGCAGGAAAGGCTCTGCAGTTATAATAGTTCAGGCTTTGCTGCTGTTCAAATTCTGACAACTTTATCTGACGTCATTTGCTGAACTTCTCTGAGTTCTGTTGCTTCATGGAAACAGCAGGTGCCTCTAAGGACCGCCATAAGAATGAATGAAAATGACATGCATCAGTCAGGAAGGACTGGCATATGCTCAGTAACAAGCAGCCCTGAAACGTCCATGGCACCCAATACCTAAGGTTTGCTTCTTACTCACACTGGTCATGTAGAGAAGAAAAAATGCGGTGAATCGTACACTGGCTTGTACAGTTCCTATGGTTTCAATTACCTGCAGTCCACTTGAAAAGTTCTGAGAATAAACAATTTATAAGTTTAGGCCCTGGCTGGTTGGCTCAGTGGTAGAGCATTGGCCCAGCATGTGGATGTCCCAGGTTTGATTCCCGGTCAGGGCACACAGGAGAAAAGCCCATCTGCTTCTCTACCTCTCCCCTTCTCACTTCTCTTCCCCCTCTTCCCCTCCTCCAGCCATGGCTCGATTGGAGCAAGTTGGCCCTGGGCTCTAAGGATGGCTCCATGGCCTGTGCCTCAGGCGCTAAGAAGAGCTTGGTTGCTGAACAACAGACCAACACCCCAGATGGGAAGAGCATCATCCCCTAGTGGGCTTGCCAGGTGGATCCTGTTGGGGCAAATCTGGGAGTCTGTCTCCCTGCCTCCCTTCCTCTCACTGAATAAAATTTAAAAAAAAAAAAGAACAATTTATAAGTTTAAAATTGTGCACCTGGCCCTTGCCAGTTGGCTGCATGGTAGAGTGTCAATCTGGTGTGTGGAAGTCCTGGGTTTGATTCTCAGTCAGGGCACACAGGAGAAGTGACCCTCTGTTTCTCCACTGCTTCTACTTTTCTCTCTCTCTTCTCCTGCAGCCATGGCTCCATTGGCTTGAGTGCATTGGCCCTGGGTGCTGAGGATGGCTCCATAGATCCTCCACCTGAGGTGCTAAAAATAGTTCGATTGCAAGCATGACCCCAGATGGGCAGAGCATTGGTCCCAGATGGGGGGACGCCAGATGGATCCCTGTTAGGACACATGTGGGAGTCTATCTCTCCTCTTCTCACTTGGAAAAATATATTTTTTAATTGTGCACCATTCCAAATAGCATGATAAAAATCTTATGCCATCCTGCTCCATCCCACCTTTGTCCAGTATATCCATGCTATGGATGCTCTGTTAGACACTTAGTAGCTATCTCAATTATTAGATCAAATGTCATGGAATCACAGTACTTGTGTTCAAGTAGTCATTATTTTACTTAATAATGGCCCCAAAGCACAAGAGTGGTGATGCTGGCAATTCAGATATGCCAGAGCAGCCATAAAGTGTTTTCTTAATAGAAAAGATATGTATGTATAGGAAAAAACATCGTATATATAGAGTTTGGTACTATCCATGGTTTCAGGCATCCACTGAGGGTCTTAGAATCTATCCCCCATGGATAAGGAAAGGACCATTGTACCCTTCTCTTTGGAAATGTCTTGTGGGCTCTCAGCTCACAATGTCAATGGGATGGTTTGTCCCTGGGGATCAGAACCAGCTATTGTTACAATAACGTATGGTATATATAATGATTAGGTCCATGCCTGGCCCACAGTGGGTGCTCAACAAATGGGCACTGTTATAGGAAGAGATTAGGGGCTGCAACAGCCAACACTCCAAATCATCATGCCTTGTGAATGGGGAAACAGAGGCCCTTAGCTCCACCCTTGTCCACCCTTCCCTCTGCTTCCCAGTTGGAGAAAAATGACAGCAGCCATTTCCAAAGAAGGGTTTATTGACATTTGGGGTCTCAGCAGGGACAAAGAAGCAGTGAATGCTAGAGGCTCCTGAGGCCCAAGGCAAGGCCAGCAAGACAGAGCCCATTGCTCAGGAGGCAGCCCAGATTGCAAATAGAGGACAGGCCATGGTAGCGAAAGAAGATCTGGCGGAGGGCACTGTACTTGGGGTCCTTGTCCCGCAGCTGGTGGTAAGGGTCAGGGCCCTGGTGGCGGCCTGGCACCTCCCCACCCAGGCCCTGCTTCTTCTCCACGGTCTGCAGGGCCCACATGGCAGCTGTGGTGCAGGGCCCCAGCCAACGGGCATTGATGGTGGCAAGCGTAAGGCTCAGGAACAGCAGGCAGAGCTGGAGGGGAGAGCAGAAGAAAGTGAGCCATGCCTGGGAGGCAGGAGGGGTCCTTCAGAGGGTCCTTCTGCATCCTCAAAGTCCAGAAGGGGATGGGGGACAGCACTGGGTCAATGCCAGGCCTCCCTCTCTTTTCCCAAGCCCAGACCCAACCAGAGCTCCAGCTCTCATACCCTGAAACTGGCAGGAAAGGCTTCATGTCACCATCTCCTCTATCCTCCCAAAACCTTCTGAGCTTCCTTTCCTCTGATATTCAGACTAGAAGTTTCTTCTTCTCCTCTGTTCCCACAAACTGAAGGTATCTCAGGACAGAACCTCTCTTCCTCAAATTGGGACAGAGCACAACTGTCCCCTTAATCCCCCAAAACAGAGTGCCTAAGACAGGGCCTGTCTCCTCTGTGGCCCCAGCACAGGCCCCAGAAACTGACATTGGGCCCACAGGGAGTAAATAAAAAGTCCTTAAATTTCTAGTTACCCATAGTCCTCTCCTGTCTCTGTGGGATTACTCTTTATTTATTTATTTATTTACAGAGACAGAGAGAGAATCAGAGAGAGGGATAGACAGGGACAGACAGACAGGAACGGAGAGAGATGAGAAGCATCAATCATCAGTTTCTCGTTGCGACACCTTAGTTGTTCACTGATTGCTTTCTCATATGTGCCTTGACTGCGGGCCTTCAGAAGACCGAGTAACCCAGGGGTCCCCAAATTACAGCCCGCGGGCCGCATGTGGCCCCCTGAGGCCATTTATCTGGCCCCTGCCACACTTCCAGAAGGGGCACCTCTTTCATTGGTGGTCAGTGAGAGGAGCACATTGACCATCTCATTAGCCAAAAGCAGGCCCATAGTTCTCATTGAAATATTGGTCAGTTTGTTGATTTAAATTTACTTGTTCTTTATTTTAAATATTGTATTTGTTCCCGTTTTGTTTTTTTTACTTTAAAATAAGATATGTGCAGTGTGCATAGGGATTTGTTCATGGTTTTTTTTTTATAGTCCAGCCCTCTAACGGTCTGAGGGACAGTGAACTGGCCCCCTGTGTAAAAAGTTTGGGGACCCCTGGAGTAACCCCTTGCTTGAGCCAGCGACCTTGGGTCCAAGCTGGTGAGCTTTTGCTCAAACCAGATGAGCCCGTGCTCAAGCTGGCGACCTCGAGGTCTCGAACCTGGGTCGTCCGCATACCAGTCTGGTGCTCTATCCACTGCGCCACTGCCTGGTCAGGCTCTGTGGGATTACTCTTGAAACCCCTGTCAGACTTTAACTGCCCACATCTGAGGAACATAATGAGGGCAGAGGGAGGGCGGGATAGAGAAACATGAGATGCAAAATAGTCCCTTACCCTTGCCTGGTGGCTGGGAAAATGTGTGCATGGGGGTGAGGGACTATAAATTCCCAGTCAGGCTAGTTTTTAAACAATTAGCTGGGGTCAGTGCCCCAGCCCAGCTGAGTCACCACAGCCTGGCGGCAGGCCCAACCAGAGAGAGGAGAGGGAGCAGCGGCCAGCAGAGAGACACTGGAGGGTAGACCAGCAGCTGGGGACAGTTGTGTAGGCTATGCACTGCTCAAGGGGATCCAGAGCTCAGCTTTATATCCACTAAGAAGAAAGGGCAGTTTGTTTAATTCTCACAAAGGTGTAGCCATACGTGCTCAGTGGGGTCCTGGGAATGAGTCTTCTGAGAGTAGTGAAGCCCAATTCTGCATACCTGGCTGGCCTCCCAGAACGTGAGCTGAGCCCAGGTACGTTGTGGAACCAAGATGCAGAAGTTTACAAAGGCACAGCCCATGGAGATGTGAAAGTAGAAAGGGAAAAGTTTGCTCTGCACAAGACCAAAGGTATGTCGGGGAAGGCCGCGGAATAGCAGGAAGCCTGTGGGGTGTAAGGGACCACATGTCTGTTAGGATAATCCAGGTCCCCCTCTCATTCCTGTCCCCACCCTGGGTATCCATGACATGCAGACCAAGGGTCCCTACCTGAGATGAATGTCACCCACATTTGCATGCCCCAGGCTCCGGACAAGACCAGTAGATGGACTACCTTAGTCAGGCTTCCAGGGTTCCCGCCTTCCATCATTTTGCAGGCCCGGGAAGGAGGCACCGGGTGGCTCGAGCTTTACCTTTGGAGCGTGGACTTCCGACCCCGTGAACCTGCGCAAGGCCCGGGTCACCTGGGCTAGTCCAGCAGATATCCAGGCACAGCAGCCCAGGAATGGGGGGTGGGGAAGACTCAGAGCAGTCCTGCGACAACCCCTGACCCCATCTCTCTAAATGTCAACCCTCAAGATCTCAGGCTTTCTGGACCCCAACACCCATCCCACCTCACAAACCCCCAAATTTCAGCGCCAGTAGCTCAAGCTCGTAGCCCTAGATCTTCAGAGATCACCTCACTGACCCCCAAATACTACCTCTGGGTACCAGTTCTTACAGAAAAGAGTACTGCTCTCATATCAAGATCTCAGTTATAGCTTTTAAGGTCCCCAAAACACCTCCGAGACTCCACCCAATTCTGGGACATCCCCAAATGTCATCTCGAAGACATTGACAGCAAAAGTAGAAATTTGGACCTCAACTCAGTGGCGCCAAGGTTGGACCGCGATCTGGCCTCGGTACTTAACTCCCGCGGACCTGCTCCGCCACCTCTCCTCGAGAGACCAAGAACTCGTCCCGCCTCCTAGCTAATCCCGAGGCCAATTCATCGTAACCTGCCGCCTCCTGTACCTCCTGTATTAGATATTGACTAATAGATTAGCAGAAACCAGCCTGAAATCCCGCCCCCTGCCGCCTCCTGTACCGCCTGTATTAGATATTGACTAATAGATTAGCAGAAACCAGCCTGAAATCCCGCCCCCTCACTGGGATTTTATCCAATTACACGGCGGCTCGTAAGATCTGCGGAAGCGGAAGGCGCCAATGAGGTCTTCGATGAGGGCGGAGCTAAAGTGCCAGCCACACCCCTCTCTGTGACTACCTTTGGGCTCCGCACATTTTAATGCGATGGTGTCCCCACAGGATCAAATTTCAGCATCACAGCTGGGGACTGGCTTCGCGGTCCCTAATGGGAGAGCATGAACAGGTGGTATGTGGTAGGTCGGTGTGGAAAGGGATCGGGAGTCCGGCGGGCACAGGATTTATAGCCTGGGGGTGGCCCCAGGCTAATTAACGACCCTGCCCCCTCGCCACGAGAATTCTCCATAGAGGGTCTTCTGGCAGAACAACTACTATGGGAGTGTGAGGGAGGGGGGCGGGAGGGGGGCTCGACTGTGGTTCTGCCTGCAATGGCACTCAGAAATTGGACTTCCCTTTCCCCTTCCAATCCTCTCAAAGCTCCTTGGCCCCCAGGCCCCAAGCGTGACATTCAAGGACAAACACTGAGTTTTCCACTACTGTATGTTAGGCACTGGCATGGGTTAATTTACTTCATCACAGCAACTCAATAATATGGTAGTATAACATCCCATTTTTATAGTTGGGGATAATGAGGCATGGAGAGGTTTAGTAACTCTTCCAACATCACACAGCTGGGAAGCTAGTATTTTAACCCCAGCCATTCAGGGTCTCCAGTGCCTCCTGAAAAGGTACTTTAGAACATTTCAGGCTTAAAAATAACTCCTGTGGGCCCTGGCCGGGTCGCTCAGTGGAAGAAGCATCAACCCAGCGCACCAAGGTCACAGGTTTGATCCCTGATTAGGGCACGTACAAGAAGCAATCAATGAGTGCACAACTAAATGGAACTATGAGTTAATTAATGCTTCTTCTCTCTCTTCCTTCCCTTCTTTCTGTTTTTCTCTTCTTTGTCTTTCTTTTTCTCTCAAATCAATGGGGAGGGGGATAATAACTCCTATGCAACAGGGTAGGTGTGAAGACCCAATGAGTGTTGAGGGTGGTGCCCAGCACTCAATGAGGTGCTCAGAAAATATGAGCTTAAAAAAGGATTAAGGAAGCTTTTACAGTGGAGATGCTGAGTAGGGTTTTGAAGTGTGTATAGGAGTCTTCTAGAAGGACTAGGCAGAAGAAGAGCACCAGAGGGTTCAGCAAGGGCAGAAGAACAGAAAGGCCTAGAGTCTGGCCTTTCTGGCTGAGTTTGACCCAGAGCAAGATATCCTTCACCTGGAAGGTTTTTTTTTTGTTTGTTTGCTTTTTTACAGGGACAGAGAGGGAGTCAGAGAGAGGGATAGACAGGGACAGACAGACAGGAACGCAGAGAGGTGAGAAGCATCAATCATCAGTTTTTCGTTGTGACACCTTAGTTGTTCATTGATTGCTTCTCATATGTGCCTTGACTGTGGGCCTTCAGCAGACCGAGTAACCCCTTGCTCGAGCCAGCGACCTTGGGTCCAAGCTGGTGAGCTTTTTTTGCTCAAGTCAAATGAGTCCACACTCAAGCTGGCAACCTCAGGGTCTCGAACCTGGTTCCTTCCGCATCCCAGTCTGACGCTCTATCCACTGCACCACTGCCTGGTCAGGCTGGAAGTTTTTTTAGACAGCCCTGCCCTAGGTGACACCATTGGTGCCAGCCCTGACCACATTGGAAGGGCAGGGGTGTGTGGATATGAGACACATAGCTGACTTCTTTCCTGTTCTCAGTCTCACCTAGCCTAGGCCTGGGCCCCAATTCAGCTAATATTTATTGAATGCCCTGCCTCTCCTGTTCACACACACTATGGCTCCAATTTACCTGGGGAGCCAGGTCCAAACTCCCTGCTTGGCTTTCAGTGCCCTGCTAAACTCCTGCTGCTTCCTCTTGGACTCTGCCTCCAACAGCCCTGAATTTACCATCACTGAGGACATAGTTCCACATCTCCAAGCTTTTGCACATGCTGTTTCCTACCAGGAATGCCCCTTCCCATAGGGCCCAATGTTAAGATTTTTTTTTTAGACTCTTCTGAGGCCTTACTTTCTCCTGTAGGGTCTAGGTTCTTCTCACTGCCCAATTCAACTCCTGGGGTTGGGGTCATCTTTCATCATACCATAGCTGGAGGTTCTGTGTTCAGGGCTGATGACTCTTTGAGTCTGGGAGTGTCGGGACATGGAGCTGGTCTCAGCCTCCTGTCCTCCTTACTTGAAGCGACCCTCTTCTGGCTGGCCTACCCCGGGACCCTGACTGCTCTGCGCCTTACTACTGCTTATCTCCCTTGGCCTCCAACTTGTGTGTGCTTGTTAATGAGAAGTGTGACAAGTACTGGGGTTCGTTGAGGGGCTTCTCCAGGGCTAGGGTGCTGGGAGGGGCTGGAGTGTTCTGGAGTGACCCTCAGTAAGCCCTCATTCACTCACCCCTAGGCACTTCCTCAGACAAGACCTTGGACTCCATGGGTCACTGGTCCAGGACCCCAGAACCAGAGATCTTGGGGCCAGCTGCTTTAGAGGACAGAGTGAAGAGTATAGACTGGATGTCAGGGAGGAATTCAGGGCCTTGGTCGCATAGGTCTACCCCCTTCCCCAACCCGGACTCACAGGAGTGCTGTAATGACCAGGAACTTGTGAAGAGGCATCAGAGCATCACTAAGGTCACCCCCACCTGAGAAACCCCTCCTGCTTCACTGAGATCTATTGCTGTGGGGCTTAGGGAGGGGGTTGTGGGGACAGGGAGGTCCTCCTCAAGAACCCTCCCACCATGTGTCTTCCACACCCAGAATACCTCCCAGTGATCACCAGGCCTGCAATGAAAATGTCTTAATGGATGAGGGAATTAATGGAATGGATGTGGGATAGTGTGTTTTAGTGGGTTCTTGTCTGTAATAATCTTTGGGTATGACTGTGTGTCTGTGTCTGGTTATGTATCTGAGGTGGGTGGGAGTGGATGCCTTGGATCTTATGACTTAAGAGTGCATGGCTGTGTCTGACGTTGTTTCTGTGTGGCTGTGGTTGTTGTGGGATTGTGCATAATTATGCATCAGTGCTATTGGCGCTGCCTGCAGACATTGTCAATGTCCTTTGCCCCTAAGGAGGAAGGCCATTTCTTGAGTCCAGGCCAGCGACAGGGCTTTGCAGGTGCATGCTGTCAGAGGCAGCCCAGAGGCCCACACATGTAGGTTACAAGCCACATGAGTGCACTTCTGAGCATGTACAGGCCAGGGGAGATGCACACATGTGCTTTGAGGCAGCTTTCCTTGCACTTGGGGTCTGTGATACCCAGAAGTCAGCAGACCCAACTCATGTCTAAACCCCCACACTGGGTTGGGGTGAGCAAGGAGGCAACACAGGGATGAATTTCTACTGCCCTCATATTCCCATTTCCTAGAAACCGTTGGAGACCAGCTCTTCCAAAGTTAAAGGTGAGAACCCTCCCTCCTACCAAGACTGTGTATGGACAACCTGCTGGTTCCTACTTCCAACCCTTTGCCCCAGTCTCCATAGAACCCCACCATTGCTGCCCACTCAGCTCTTTCTCCTGACCTTGCCCTCCAGGCCTGTTTCTGACCTTGACCCCCTATGCTGACTCTACCTCAGCCTTGGTGGATCCCTGTTCTGGACTTTGCCCCCCCCCATACTTCACCCCTACCCTGAGCCTCTGCTGACTACTCTCCTGACCTTACCCCTGCCCCCACCCTTCCCAGCCAGGCTGACCCACACCTCTGGTTACAGTTAAGTCCACCATGATGATTCCTGACACCCAGAAGCTCCTGCGATGCGAACTGGAGTCACTCAAGAACCAGCTACAGGCCCAAACAAAGGTTAGCCTCCTCATCCAGCCCTACCCCCAGTAATCTTATCCCTGTCCTCCATTCCCCTCCTACCTCTAGGCATGACCTCTTCCCCCACAGGCTTTTGAGTTCCTAAATCACTCAGTGACCATGTTGGAGAAGGAAAGCTGCCTGCAACAAATCAAGATTCAACAGCTTGAAGGTGAGGACTGGCCTTGGGTCAAGGTCAGGCTGGAGGCCATTGGGGTCAGCTCAGTTAGAGTGAGTAAAATGGGTGTCTAGATTCAGAGTCAGTATTCAGCCAGGCTAGAGCCAGCTGAGTTCAAAGCTGGGCTTGGTGTGGTTGGGCCTCAGTCAAGTTCCCATTCTCTACAGAACTGCTGAGCCCCACAAGCCTCCAGACAGAGAAGGAGGGACAAAAGTGGGGCACGGAGCAGGGACGGCAGGAGCTTTATGGAGCCCTGGCTCAAGGCCTGCAGGAGCTGAAGAAGACCCTGCGGGACAGTGAGGGGGTGCAGTGGGCCCGCACTAGCCACTGCCTGCAGCTGCTGGCCCAGGAGATCAGAGACAGGTGAGTATTGCAAGGGTGGAAGCCTGAAAGCTGTAAGAGGGAAGGAAGGCCAGGATGAGGAAAATGGGAGAGGCCTGAGTAAGGGGCATGGGGATCATGGAAGGCTTGGGGAACAGGAGAAGAGTGGATGAGGAGGAGGAAGACAGAAGGCAGTGTGTTGTTGGGGTGGAGACTGGGAGGCCAGAAGGCAGGGAAAACAGGAAGCTGGAGGTAGGATGGGAGGGAGGCCAGGGGATCAGGAAGTTGGGCAGTGGGGAGGTTGAGGGGGGCAGAAGCTGAGAATATGGGGGAACAGGGAGCAGAGATGGGGAGATAGAGGCCAGGAATTGAGGGGCTGAGGAAATGGGAAGCTGGAAGTCAGGAAGAGAAAACTAGGGGCTGGGGAGGGGAGGTGGGGGAAGAGTAATTGGAGGATAAAGGTGGGTGGGCAGCTGGGGGGAGGGGCCAAAGCCTTGGGGTGGGGCGTTGAACAGATAGGAACTTGGGAGGTGGAGGAGGCTTGGGGAGGCAGGTGGGCAAATTGAGAGGCCACCAGATGAGGGGCTGTGGGGGTCTGTGGGTCTAGGCTAAGCTATTCCCTCAGCAAGAAATTCCTGTGGGAGGAGCTGGAGCTGGTTCGGGAGGAGGTGACCTTCATCTATCAGAAGCTTGGTGAGTACTTGGAGCCCACAGCCAAGGGGGGTAGGGTGGGACGCTACCCTTCTGCTGCCTGGCCCCTCTGAGACCCCTCCCCTTGCAGAGGCACAGGAGGAGGAGATCACTGAGAACCTGATGAACATTCAGAAGATGCAGAAGACTCAGGTGAAGTGCCGTAAGGTGAGAGGGCAGGACAGGGACCCTGTAGGAGTTGGAATATGGGGATCTCTGCTGACCTCCACCATTGGACTGGAGCCAGAAAGCCTAGTTCAAATCTCAGTTCTCCCACTTACTGCTTTGTGACTGTGGGCAAGTTTCTTTACCTCTCTGGGCTTCAGTTTTCTCATCTGTATAATGGGTGTAACAACATATTCCTATCTGAAGAGGTAGCTGATGAACTGTTAAGCTCTTTGAGGGCAGCCTGGCATAAGTGCCATGTAATGGTCACCTTGCACCATCATTATTATTATTACTACTGCTCTTCTCTCATATCCCTCCCCATGGACTCCAGGTCCTGACCAAGATGAAGCAGCAGGGGTGTGAGACATCCAACTGGATGGAGACAGAGGAGATGCCATCAGGAGGCAATGGCTCTTGGAGGAATGACCTCCAGAAGGAGCTGAGTGACATATGGTGATGCCCAGCTCCCTCTTTGACCTCTGACCCCTGACCCTCATCTGCCCCGCCCTGCTCCCCATCTGATCAAATAGTGACCACCAGAACCTGGAAGCCCTCTGAGTCCAGACCTCCATCTCCAGCTGGGACTCCCTTCTGCCTCTGCTCTCCCCCCCCACAGTAGCCCCTCTGCCCCAACCTCAAGCAGTCCAGAGTCAGCTGAGACCCCCAGCATCCCATCTTCCTGTAGGTCTGCTGTGCACAATCTGCAGAACTCCTTTGATGGCCTCAACATGTCCTCAGGGGCCCATCTCAGAGCTGCAAGCCTCAGGGGTGAGTTGGGCTGAGCTATGCTGGGGGAGGGGGGTTGTCATTCTCCAGCTTCACACATGGAGGTCACGTTCAGAGGCCATATTTAAGGTCATATCTGTTAGGTTTTAATCTGAGGTCACATTAAGGAGTCCCTGGAGGTTTCATCTGGGGGTCAGTCAGGATCAGATAGGGTCATTTTTTTTTTAAAGACTTTATTCATTTTAGAGAGGTGAGAGAGAGAGAGAAAGAGAGAGAAAAGAGGGAGGAGCAGGAAGCCACAACTCCCATATGTGCCTTGATCAGGCAAGCCCAGGGTTTTGAACAGACAACCTCAGGGTTCCAGGTCGACACTTTATCCACTGCGCCCACCGCAGATTAGGCCACTGGGGTCTTTTTAAAGGATCATTGGGGTATACTTACCTGGCAGGGGAGATACCATGATCACGAAGGTGGTTTTCCCAGGGCGAGGCTTGTCCATTGCACTCTGGATGTGCTGACCCCTGCGATTTCCCCAAATGTGGGAAACTTGACTGCATAGTTTGTGGTAATGGGGGGACTGTGTTCGCGTTCTCCCCTGGGAGAAAAAAAAAAGATCATTGGAGTAAAATTCAAGAGTTATTGAGGTGATACTTTAGTGTAGGTTTCACACTGGGTCACATTCAAGAGATATGACCAAGGGATACTGGCACATATTCAGGGGTCTTTCAGCGGACACATTCAGAGTTCATACAAGAAAAGCCAGAATGACACCTGTCCCTCCTGCAGGCTACAAGGGGCATCGATGCCTAAGCCCTCTAATTACCTCCTGGGACTCGGACTCCGATTCTGACCAGGACCCTTCCCAGCCACCACTCAGCAAAAGCCGCTCCTTCCCATCAGGTGTGAATCCTCTCCTGATTCACCCACCCTGCCCCTCCTGGCTAGCCCTGGAATCCAACAGGATGGATCCTCCCAACTCCCATCCCGGGCTCATGTGCCCTGACTGCTAGCCCTGGGGTCCCGTGGATCAGACCCGGCTCTTACCCATCCTTTCTCCTCACAGCTTGAGCAGCCGGGACTGCTCTCCCTGAAGACCCATTCAGAGAGAAAATAAACTAGCCAAGACCCTCCTCCACCAGTGGACTGTTGCTCCTGCTGCTTAATGTGCCAGAGAATGACCCACTCCCATTTACTCCCCAGTGTTGGGGAGGGCATAGAGACCACAGGGGCTGTTTGGAATATGCGGGCCTAGGTTCAGGCCAGATATGTATATGACAGGTTAGGGGTTGGTCTGTCCAGATATGAGTGCCCAGACAGGCTGTTTCACACTAGCCACTAGCCTTCCTTCCTTGGGGACCTTGGCTATCTGGCCTACTGATCCTACTGTCCAAATGGGGAAACCGAGGCCCAAAAAGGGAGCGTGGAGGCCCAGGGTCACCCTTGGACACTTTGCCCTATTCTTACCCTCATCGCTTCCCCTCACCCAGAATACCCCCATCCGTAACCTCCATCTTTCATTCCAGCCACCCATCTATTCCAACAAGCCCCGCCCCAAAGAACAACCGAGGCCCCGCCCCGGATCTTGTTAATAAGTCCCCACGAGGCCCCGCCCATGGTGTTATGCAAATAAGGTGCCAGGAGGCTCCGCTCCTCGTTCCGTTCCGCAGCGGAGTCTGTGCAGCGCACAGAGGCTGGCCCACTGTATCTCCATTTGTGCGTCCGCCAGCCTGGCCAGCAGTCAGTCTGTCCGTCCCGTTGCGCCAGTGAAGACTAGGCAGAACCCGAGCTCAGGCGCAGCAGGCTCGACCCGGTGAGGAGGAGGGGCTTGAAGCGCCCCCTGTACCCTCTCTCGGGGGCTTCCCACCCTCGGTCTTTCTCTCTAGCTCGCCTGTTGGTCCTGTTCCCTGCGGGTCCAGCGTGGAGGTGGGGAAGAGGGGAACTGGAGCTTGGGGACCGGCCTGGTGGAGAGGAGTATGGGGAGGGGACTGCACGCTTGAGAAGCCAAGCAGTGGTGGTGAGGGTGATTGGAATTGTATGGTTGTTATTATATATCAATGTTTGGTTGTGTAACTGTCATTGTGTGTCTGTATAGCTGTGATTGTGTGGTTTCTGGAATGTCGATGTGGTGTGTCTGAGATTGCCTCCTATGGCTGCCATTGTGTGGCTGTCATCGTGGATATCATTCATGGTGTGTGTGTGGCTGTGTTATTGCAATGGCTATAGCTGTGATTGTATGACTGTCTTGGTATCTGTATGAAT
Source organism: Saccopteryx leptura (assembly GCF_036850995.1). Taxonomy (NCBI): domain Eukaryota; kingdom Metazoa; phylum Chordata; class Mammalia; order Chiroptera; family Emballonuridae; genus Saccopteryx; species Saccopteryx leptura. The sequence continues at coordinate 251,047,768 of NC_089503.1, read as the reverse complement.
GTGTGTATATGACTGTCATGTGTAGCTGCTGTTGTGTGTTTCTTCTGATGGTGTAGAGGGGTCATTTTACACATGTAATGTGTGGCTATGATCATATGCATTTCTTGTGTGGCAGTGTGACTATGTGTGTGAGCCTGTCATGTTCCATATATGTGCCCTTGTGTGGCCATGTGGCTGTGGTCGTGGGTAGCACCATGTTTCAGCTATGGCTGTCAATGTGGATGAGAACTGTTCATGTGTGTGGCTGTCACTGAATGCCTTGTTATTAGGGGTGTGACACTATGACTGGTTCTTTGACCCCCATTGTGTGATGACTCTCTTTTTGATGTGACTCTTACATGTGTTGGCAGCCCTGAATCTACATCCCTGAGAAGTGAGGACTCATGTGGGGCTGTGTGTGGAGCTGAGGTGTGTAGAGGACCTTTTGCTATGTTCCTATGACTGTGTCTTAGGGGGGTGCTGTTTGAGCTGTGTGGGTGTTTGTGACCGTCTGTGTGCACACTGTGCCATGTGTGTATGCACGAGTATGCAGTTATGTGTGTAGTGGGTTCTGGGCACCTGTCTGAATGAGTGGGCCTGCCTTGTTCACCACAAGGCTGGCACCCAGCACACTGATGGAACGCAGCAGGCACTTGGTCCACGCTGGTGAGATGGATGAATGCTGGCCCATAATGTGTGTGTGTGGGGGGTGGAGGCTGTGGCTGAGTTGTGTACTCTGCGGGTACCAGCATGGGTGATTGTGTCTCTGGGAGGGTGAGGAGGCTGTGGCCAGGTAGACAGCTGGGACCTCTAGCAGCATTTACCCCACATGTTACACTGAAGAGCAAGCCTCGTGGATGGAGCACTGGACCCAGAGTGCCTACCCTCACCTACCTGCGCCTAAGTTTCCTCATCTGTGCAATGGGGGTGACCATCACTGTCCTGCTGGCTGTCAGGAGTGGCTGTGAGTCCGTGGGCTTGGCAGCCACCTGTAGGAAGCCATAGGGCTCCTTCACAGGTGAGGCTGGGCTGGGACACCGGTGTCAAGCAGGTGTGACTGCTAGCTTTTCAGTGCTGGGGGGTATGGGGCAACAGGTGGTGAGCAGAGAGCCCCCTAGTGATTCAGGGAGGCAGATGGGCTGGAAGAAGGTAGAGAGGGAGAGGCACCTGGGAGGGAAGGAGGGCCTGGCTATTAGCCACAAACCATAGGGTCAGGAGAAAGGCCACTGTGGGCCATAGAAGAAGAGGCTCAGGGGAGGAGCCTGGTAGAGGTAGAAGACATGGAGTATGAAATCCCTGTAAAGCATGTGGGGAAAGAGAACAGGGTCCCCTAAAACTGGTGGGGATGAGGACCCTTCTAATGGATCCTTCTCCATGTGGGAGGTGTCCCCATTAAGCTGGAGAATTCTCTTCTAAAGGCCTTGATAAGGAGGAGAATCCCTCCTAAAAGGTATGGGTCAGAATCTCCTATTTTATAGGGGGTGAAGACCACTAGAGAATCTTTGGGGTCCCCCGCACCAACAGGCTGAGCTGAGGGGGTTGTGTCAGGGGAGGCTAGTGTCTCCAAAGGGCAGGGGCAGGGCCAAAACTTGGATATGCAGAGGTGTGGCCAGAGGACTCCACTAGGGCCAGTGACCTGAGCCTACCACTAGGCCCCACCCTGGCCACCCCATGCCCTCCCCACCTCCGCAGGCCAAGGCCTTCACCATGGCGGGAGGGAGACCTCAGCTGAAGAGGAGTTTCTCCATTATTCCCTGCTTTGTCTTCGTGGAGGTGAGGAGCCCAATATCTCCTTCAGACCCTCAGTAGGGAGGGGGTGTACTTGCCTTCCTGTCCCCTCTCTGCCCAACCTCAGTCCCCTTCATTCTGGCCAGGTCCCTTTCTGGACTGGTTTATCCATCTCCCTGGTTCCATTCCTGCCTTCTCTCTCCCTGATCTCTCACCCCCTGTCTCTGAGTGACGTGAGAGCACTGTTCCCTTTTCTTGAGATGTGGTTATGAGCTTGGACTCAGAAGTGGTACTTCCAGGGTTCCAGTCTCATTCTTCCCATCCTTACTTTGAGACTGGGCATTTCACATACTCCCCGAACTTTAGTTTCCTCTTCTGTCAAATGGGTGTATTTAGAAGGTAAAAGGTATTCATTCACAGAAGACATTTAGTATGACAATGACACCTGCCCACAGTGTGGTAGCTGCTAGTCCTGCTAGTATTATTTCCCTGGTCATCTACCACTCTACCACCCACCATCTCTGTATCTCTCTGGCCATATCTCAGCTGTGTCCTCACTCTCTCTCCTCAATCCCATTTCTTCTTTCCTTCTCTCTCTATTCTACCATTCTAGTCCCTTCTCTTTTCTTTGCCTTTTCTCTTTCTCCTACTCTCTTTTCTCTCCATTCCTCTTCATTTTCTGTCTTTTCTCTTTCTTTGTTTCCATCTCTGTCTCTTTTCTTTACTTTGTGCCTCCTAGACCCTGACATTTCTCTAGTCCCGTTCCTCACTTCTTTGTCCCTTTCAATCATTTTATCTCCCCCAGTCTTGATCACTGTCTATCTCTCTTCGCCTTCTCTCTGTCTCCATGTCTTTATGTGTGTCTCTCTCTCTTCCCCCATATCCCCAGCTTGGGCCTGACCTTCTCCCTTCTTTCTCTCCATCTCTCTTTCTACCCTGGCTGGGTGGCAGTCAGTGCTGCTGGGCGTGGTGGTCCTACTCGCTTATCGTCTGGAGTTCACGGACACCTTCCCTGTGCATACCCAGGGCTTCTTTTGTTACGACAGTACTTACGCCAAGCCCTACCCGGGGCCTGAGGCTGCCAGTCGAGCACCTCCTGCGCTTATCTATGCTCTGGTCACCGCTGGGCCCACCCTCACGGTGAGACTGGGTGTAGCCTTGGTAGATTGTGGGAGGACCTTCCAGGATGCTGGAGGGTTAGGGGGAGGTGGGCAGAGAGCTGGGTTTGAAGGCCAGGAAGACCTTGTTTTGGTCTTGCCCACAGATCTTGCTGGGGGAGTTGGCACGTGCCTTTTTCCCTGCACCACCCTCAGCCATCCCAGTCATTGGGGAAAGCACCATCGTGTCTGGAGCCTGCTGCCGCTTCAGTCCCCCGCTGAGGAGGCTGGTTCGCTTCCTGGGTAAGTAACAGGGCCAGGGTTCAGTGCCACAAAGGGATAAGGCCAGGCTCAGCCATAATCAGGATTACAGGGGGGAAAGGACCTAGAATTGTTATGATGGTATCTTCAGGGGCAAAAAGGGACTTGGGCTCAAGTCAACCATGATGGAGGTCTTAGGGACATGGATGGGGCCTAAGTCAACCATGGCAACTTGTAAGGGGAGGGCCCCAAATTGCCACAAGGAGGATCTCAGTCAGAAAAGGGGGACACAGGTGCAGGCTAAACGCCATGGGTCTCACGGAGATGAGACCTTGACTGTGCTTTAAATGTACTCCCAGCCACAATAGGTGGCCATGTGCTAGGGGAGGGGGCACAGCTCATCCATAATGGTGGTCCCTGTGGCAGAGGGTTGGCCTTCCAGCTCTGCCTTATTGGTGATCCAGAGGAGAAATGAGCAACACAGTAATAGCAAGTCTGGGCCAGGTATAAAGACGCCCAGAGCCCAACCTGTGGTCGTGCAGTGGATAAAGCATTGACCTGGAATGCTGAGGTCGCCGGTTTGAAACCCTGGGCTTGCACTGTCAAGGCACATATGGAAGTGCTCCCCCCTCCTTCCGTCTCTTTCTCTCTCCCCCTGCCTCTCTAAAGTGAATAATAATTAAAAAAAAAAGAGGCCCAGAAATGCTATCAGGGTGATCCTAGGAGGCCCCAAGCATGGATCTAATACTGATGTAATGCAATGTTGTTGAGGGGTCCTAGCCCAGGTATAATAGGGTTCCAGGGGAGGACTCACTTCTGACATAGTAATAATCTCAGAGGGACAGAGGCGAGAGGCTCAGAGTGCCATCATGATGGCCCAGCTACAATGGGGTACAACATTAAGGGGAAGCCCAGGTGCTTTAATGGTGGTCACAGGAACAAGGAGACAGGGCCCAGATGAGTCATAAGGGAGCTCACAGAAGGTAAGCTACTGTGGCAGTAGGGCCCCCAACATGAACCCCCTTTCCTACCCCATACCCAGGGGTCTACTCCTTCGGCCTCTTCACCACGACCATCTTCGCCAACGCAGGGCAGGTGGTGACTGGCAACCCCACACCGCACTTCCTGTCTGTGTGCCGTCCCAACTATACAGCTCTGGGCTGCCTGCCGCCCTCACCAGACCGGCCAGGGCCCGACCGCTTTGTCACCGATCAGGGTGCCTGCGTTGGCAGCCCCAGCCTGGTGGCCGCAGCGCGCCGAGCCTTCCCCTGCAAGGACGCTGCCCTTTGCGCCTATGCGGTTACCTACACGGCGGTGAGCCCCAAAGTGGGAGCGCAGCAGTGGTGGGCGGCCAGTGGGCAGGAGGCCACCTAGGCCTAGCGCCTCCAATTTCAACCCTGGTCATGCCACCCCCCAGTGCTGTTAGTCTGCCTGTGAGGTGGAGTCTACACAGCGGACCCTGGTCACACCCCCGAGTCTGCCTATTGCGTTGTTTTTCACTGCGCCTTTTGTTGTCTGGCACTGCCTCCCAACCCAGTAATGCCACGCGCAATGGAAGGCTGTTGGCTCCTTCCTGTAAAATAAGGACACGGAGTCTGGAGCCTAGCCATGTCCCCAGGATGTTACAGGCCCTGGATATTGGCTGGGTGACTGGGTAGGCGGGCTTTCCTGGAGCCCTTGCCTCCTGGAGTCCTCAACCACCCACCCGCTTTGTCCTCACCCTTCATTATCTTGGCTATGCCCATGACTGCTCTCTGCTAAGACTTCCTGACTCTCCTTTGCTTTCCCCTGGTTACACCCCATGCTGCTTTGACTCCTTTTTCTGGAGTTTGAGTATCTGCTTCTATTTCAGTTAGTGGTCCCTCGAGTTGGGATTTCATCTTATGGAGCTGCTAGACCCCGTGTTGGGCCCTGTCTCCACCCTCTGGATCTGTAGCCACGCCCTAGCCCAGCAAAGGCCTTTCCCCGTCTGTGACTAGTCCCTGGGAGATCCCACGCAGAGCTCCACTGCTCTCTGGTGATCTGACCATGCCCCTATCGCAGCAAGGGCACACTGACAGTCCGTGACTTCATCCCCTGAACTCCTGTCCCCTGGCTCTGTTCCCTGGAGCCCCTGACCACATCTTCAACCCCAATGCCGATCCTAGGGATTTTTGCCATGCGCCCTAGTCCTGAACGCAGTGGCTACTTGGGTTCGGTCATTGCGACCCCTGTGTCCCCTGACTAGTCTGGCTCCTGCAGATGTACGTGACACTAGTGTTCCGCGTGAAGGGCTCCCGCCTGGTCAAACCCTCACTCTGCCTGGCCCTGTTGTGCCCCGCCTTCCTGGTGGGTGTGGTCCGCGTGGCAGAGTACCGCAACCACTGGTCGGATGTGCTGGCTGGCTTCCTGACCGGAGCGGCCATTGCCACCTTTCTGGTGAGTCCCCTTTGCATCCATTCTGGTATGAGACACCCTCTATCAGCTCCCTGACCCTAGAGGGAAGACTGCATGATTTTGAAGGGTGTGGATTTTGTGACCTTGGACAAATCTTTAACCTTACCCGGTCTGGATATTCATCTGTGAAATGGGATAACAGGACCTGGATCAGGGAGATGTGAATGAGGTACTTTCTTTGAGTGCAAATTTTAAGGGGGTACTAAAGCACTCAATAACTCAAATAATATTTTACTGAAACTTTTAAAAAATCAAAATTAGGCCCTGGCCGGTTGGTTCAGTGGTAGAGCGTTGGCCTGGCGTGCGAGGGACCTGGGTTCGATTCCCGGCCAGGGCACATAGGAGAAGCGCCCATTTGCTTCTCCACCACCCCCCTCCTTCCTCTCTGTCTCTCTCTTCCCCTCCCGCAGCCAAGGCTCCATTGGAGCAAAGATGGCCCGGGCACTGGGGATGGCTCCCTGGCCTCTGCCCCAGGTGCTAGAGTGGCTCTGGTCATGGCAGAGCGTCGCCCCTTGGTGGGCGTGCCGGGTGGATCCCGGTCGGGCGCATGCGGGAGTCTGTCTGACTGTCTCTCCCCGTTTCCAGCTTCAGAAAATACAAAAAACAAAAATCAAAATTAATGCAAAAATATCAAAAAATTCAATAAAGGCAGGATCAGATCCTGCCCTTGCACAACTTAGTCTTACTTGGCTCTTCCTGGTCCCAGTCCTGTGGAATAAATAATAATAGTAGCTACCTTTTAGTAAAGTGGAAAGAATATAGTAAGCACCATCAAAATGTTAGCTGTCTTTGAAACCTGAGCCTGTTTCCTTATCTGAAAAATGGGAATGGTATTTACCACATTCTTACCGTATTAGCCTCAACATGCCTTTCTCCTCTGTTCTAGGTCACCTGTGTTGTGCACAACTTCCAGAGCCGGCCACCCTCTGGCCGAAGGCTCTCCCCTTGGGAGGGCCTGAGCCAAGCCCCCACCATGGACAGCCCCCTCGAAAAGTTAAGTGTGGCCCAGGTAAGGGAGGCCGGGGACTGCTCCCGGCTGGAGAGGGTGGTGGGTGGAGGAGGACCAAAAAGGCAGGTAGTCAGGCAGGAGGTGGGGGACTCTCAGGGCCATGAGGATGTGGGGAGATGACTCATCTCTGTGGACATAAGACCTGGGGGACAGTCCCACAGAATAGAAGGGTTTGCCTCCTCTCTCCCTGCCAAGGGGACATGGTTATCCTGAGAATCTGGTTGTCTTTTCCATTGGGCTGTCTGCCCAATGAGCCCCTCATGTTGTGGCCAAGAGATGGCTAGCCCCATCCCTCTGCCTCTTTGTCTCAGGAACCTGAGGCCTACAGGCCGCATTCGACACCGGCACGGCTCACCCCATCCAGTGAGTGTTGAGGGAACGGGGGGGGGGGGGTGGTAAATGGGGAAACCTCCAGATGGCAGTTACTGCCACAGAGGTCTCACCTCCTCCGTGCTTTCTAATTCTTTGACCTCTGACTCCCAGAGCCGCAGAACTGCGCCCGCCGTGGCCACCTGATCCCAAGCTGCGTGTCCTCCAGGGCTCCAGCCATGTGTTCGTCACCCCGTGTGCCCCGCCCTCGATTGAGATCTGAGCCAACGCCCCTGCCGCTGCCCCTTCCCCTGCCAGCACCAACCCCCAGCCAAGGCCCTTCACCCTCCTCTCCTGGGCCTGGGGGTCCAGGCGGGGGTGGTGGATGTGGCCGGAAGCTGCTGCTGCCCACACCCCTGCTACGGGACCTGTACACCCTTAGTGGACTCTATCCTTCCCCCTTCCACCGGGACAATTTCAGCCCTTACCTGTTTGCTAGCCGTGACCACCTGCTGTGAGGCCCAACCACACACCCAGAATCTGCCCAGTCCTCATTTCTTCCCTGCCACGCATGTGTGTGCGTGCGCCATGTGAGTGCCAAAGCCCCCTGTCCCCGAACCAGCCAGGCCTGGTCATCAGGGAATGGCTGGAAGGACATTTGGGGAACCCCCTGCCTCTCTTGCCCTCTCGGACATCCAAGTGGGAATAACTGGGAGGTGGGTCCTTGCCCTCTAGGATTGCCCATTTAAAGGCCAAACCCTGACCCCATTGGCCACTGCCTAGCCAATGGGAGCCTCTAGTTTTTGAATTCTAACCAAAAGGAGTTTACTTCAGCCACTGGGAGCCTACTCTTCACTTCTTAGAATCCTCAGGCAAGAGGGCAACTCCAGCCAGTGTTCAGCTAAATGAACAACTAATGAGTCCTTGGTTTTCAGAATTTCTAGGGTGGGTGGGTATGATTCCAGCCAATGGGGGACCACCCATGTCTAAATATGTGCAAAATTGAGGAGAGAGATGAGGTCATCTTTTGTAATTGGGTCTTCTCTCCTCAGGATCAGAATCTAGCCAGAGGGTGGGGTCAGGCTCTGCTATGGCAGAGTCCTTGGGGAACCCCTTCCCCTCTCAGTTCCTCCACCATGTGAACCCTCTCACCCAGTCCCTCCTAACTCCCTACTTATGCAGGGCATGTCCAGTTTAGAGGTTTTGTGGTTCAGGGTGCTGTCTCCCTTTGCCTGTGCCCCAAGGTCACCACAAACCCTTCTATTATTTATTAGGGCTGTGGGAAAGGACTTATTTTCTTGGAACCCACTCCTGTTCTTCAAACTGCCCCCATGCCTCAGCCTCATGCAGATGTGCCATCATGGGGGGTATGGGTGGAACAGAGGGCTCCCCATCCCCAGGGGCAACTAAAGGCAGTGGGCAGAGGAGACACACTCCCTTTCCTGCCCCCTCCTCATCTTTAATAAAGACCTGTTTGTAACAGAAGTTTGGCCTCATGCCTTCCTTCCCTGGGTGTTGGAGTGCTGAGGACTTTGTGGGTCTAGGTGTTGGTGAGGCTGGGTGTGGGTGTACTGTTACAATGTATCTGAGGGCGAGTGTGGAAAGGCAGTGTGGGGCTGGGCAGCAACTTAGGTTTAAATATTGGCTCAGCATTTCTTGGCCTCAGAAAAGTTAATTAACCTCTCTGTGCCCTTGTTTCTTCATTTTGAAATGCAAACCCACAAGTCATATGTAAGGCAACAAGCCCACAGTGAGGGTCCTCACATGACTGTCTTCCCCAGGCAGCTGCCCTGTCTTTTACCATGGTCAGGTTGTTGAGGGCACAGGGACTAGGATGAGGAGACTCTGATGGTCCTGATAGTTAGGGGGGTACTGAGGGCAGTAGGAACCTCAAAGCCAACCCCTGGATGCAGGGGTGAAAGCAGGGGTTCTGACTATGAGGTTGTGCTGAGGATCTAGCAGAGACCAGGGAGACTAGGAGAGGCAGGGAACCACAGACACACACTCTACCATGGCTCTGAGGTGCTTCAGACAGGTCATTCAGGTCATGGAGTCATCCAGGGGCCAGAAAAAGTAAGACTTCATTCATTCATTCATTCAACAAACACTAGGGAGCACCTACTGTATGCTAGGTGCTGTGTAGTTAACAGATATGAAGTTCTGTCCTAATGGAGCTCACATTCTATTACATAAGAGACAACAGTAAACAAGATACACAAGCTATATACAGAACGACAACCTCTGTAGAGAGCCATTGCGTCTGAATGCATCCAGCCTACGTGCAGCTGAGAGCAGAGGAAGGGCCTTACTCAACCTTGAGTGACCTGGCAAGGCAAGGTCACTGAAACAACTTGAAGGCTGTTCGTGGCATTGATGCCAAAAGCAGGGTCAGCGGTGACATAATGGATAGAGTGTCGGACTGGGACAACAAAGGACCCAGGTTCGAAGCCCCAAGAGATTGCCAGCCTGAAAACAGGCTTGGAGTCATTGTGTCTCCATCAGAGCACAATGTCTCCCTGGCCCAAACTCTATCTGTGTCTCTGTGTTTCCCTTAATCATCCATTGCCCCCACTCAGGTCTTCACTTCCCCACTCTGGTCACGGCAACCCCAAATTTCAAAAAGGTATGAAAACAAAAACTTTTTCATAACTCTTTTCTGACAAAATTCTGTCCTGAACTGACATGAATGAGGTTATTATAGCTTTTATTTAACTTGATGTGAATATTCTTATGTTTCATTGAGAAGGTGTTTAATTTTGAGATATTTCCCAGACACCACTATACAACACATAGTATTTGCACCTTAGTAACTTTTGAAAGTCTGAAGAATTCCGAATTCCAAACTCTAGGATCACAGATTTGGGTCAGGAATTGGGATCTCTGATATGTTAGATATTGATAAGTGATAAGGAGAAAACTCAAGCTAGAGAAGACAATGAGACAACTGGGAGAGAGACACAGTTTGCAATTTAAAGTGAGTGGTCAGGGAATTTCTTTCTGAGGAGATAATACTGAAGATGAGGTGTGAAGGAGAGGAGAAAGGGAGCTGTTAAAATACCAGGGGTAGCCTAACCAGGTGGTGGCGCAGTGGATAGAGCGTCGGACTGGGATGCAGAAGGACCCAGGTTCAAGACCCCGAGGTCGCCAGCTTGAGCGCAGGCTCATCTGGCTTGAGCAAAGAGCTCACCAGCTTGGACCCAAGGTTGCTGGCTCCAGCAGGGGGTTACTCGGTCTGCTGAAGGCCCACGGTCAAGGCACATGTGAGAAAGCAATCAATGAACAACTAAGAAGTCCCAACGTGCAACGAGAAACTGATGATTGATGCTTCTCATCTCTCTCTGTTCCTGTCTGTTTGTCCCTGTCTATCTCTGCCTCTGTAAAAAAAAATTAAAAATGGCCCTGGCCGGTTGGCTCAGCGGTAGAGCGTCGGCCTGGCGTGTGGGGGACCCGGGTTCGATTCCCGGCCAGGGCACATAGGAGAGGCGCCCATTTGCTTCTCCACCACCCCCCTCCTTCCTCTCTGTCTCTCTCTTCCCCTCCCGCAGCCTGGGCTCCATTGGAGCAAGGATGGCCCAGGCGCTGGGGATGGCTCCTTGGCCTCTGCCCCAGGCGCTAGAGTGGCTCTGGTCGCGGCAGAGTGACACCCCCCCCCCCGGAGGGGCAGAGCATCGCCCCCTGGTGGGCAGAGCGTCGCCCCTGGTGGGCGTGCCAGGTGGATCCCGGTCGGTCGGGTGCATGCGGGAGTCTGTCTGACTGTCTCTCCCCGTTTCCAGCTTCAGAAATTAAAAAATAAAAAATAAATAAAAAAAAAAAAACCCATACACACACACACACACACACACACACACACACACACACACCAGGGGTGGCAGAAGGAGCATTTCAAGCACGAAGGCCCTGAGATGAGAGTATGCCTGCTATGTTCAGGGAACAGCATGGAGAATGGCTGGAATGGAGGGAGAAGGAGTTGGTGAGCCTGGCTATGGACCATAGGGAATGAGATGGGACCCTAGGGCAGAGGAGAGACAGATTCCTGAAGCCCCTGCTTCATTGACCAGGGCTCTTGTTTCCTGGGCTCCCACCCCTGAGACCCTCCTGTCCTGTGGTCCCTCCTGTCTTACAGCTGCCTCCACGTGGGCTAGGAAGGAAACAAAAGTTCAGCACGGTGGACAGCACCTCAGACAATCCTGTTGGCGCTGTCCTTGGTCCTGAAGTTAAGCACGGGACAGGAAAGGGTTAAATAGGGGTTGCAGGACAAAAGAATTGTCTGGGCCTGCTAGAGAGAGTAATGACAGTAGCCCGGGCCTTGCCTACATCCCCATACTAGGATAGGTAACCTTGGATAGAGAATCCAGACTAAGATGTACTTGCTTATTCAAAAGCTTTCCTGACGTAACCTCGTGGGTCTCACAGCATCTCAAATTCAGCTCAACCAAAATGGAGCTCCGCTTTAGAATGTAAATCAGACCATGACCCTCCTCTGCTCAAACCCTCCTGTCGATCCCCACGGCACTCTGTGTAAAAGCCAAAGTTCTGCCCTGGCCGGATAGCTTGATTGGTTAGAGCATTGTTCTAATATGCAAAGGTTGGGGTTCAATCAGGGCACACATAGGGAAAAAAGGGTGTTTTGGTCTTGCTTTCTATATCCCTTCCTCTCTCTCTAAAATCAATCAATAACTTTTTTTAATAGTCAAAGTTCTCCCAATGCATTAGGGTCTTTCTTTGCAGTTGCAGGTGCCTTCACCTGGAATGTCTTCCCCACATATCTGCATGATTCACTCCATCACCCCCTTCAAGCCTTTTCTCAGCTGTCAACTTCTCATTGAGGTCTTCCCCTACCACGCTATTCAAAATTATATATATATGTATATATATATATATATATACACATATATAATTATATATGTCAAACAATTGGTTCTCCCCATTTTCTTTCCCTGTGCAAAAATTTTTTTGCATGCATTTAACATCTGCTCACAGACTATTTAAATTCCTCATTATGATTAATGGTCATTATCTTCTCCCTCATGAGCAATGTCAGCTCAGAGACTTTGTCATATATTCACTGCTGAATTCCAAGTGCCCAAAAGAGGGCCTGGCATACAAGAAGTACTCAATAAATATTTGTTAAATAAGTTAACTTGAGGATGCTGATAAGTGAGGGAGAAGCACAGACTGTCCCTGAGCCATCCAATTCCCCACCCCCTCACACATCAATCCTCCCTCCTCCAAGGAGCTCCTCTATCTTCAGTGTCCTTCTGTCAGGACATGAAGACAGGATTCTGAGAAGTGAAAGAAAGAAGTACTGTTTGCATGAGATATATGCCAAACTTCTGCATCTCTGCCAATGTACTCACTAGCCTACATTTATGAGCATCTATTGTGTACCAGGTGCTCATCTAGGAGCTGGGGAGCCAACAGTGAACAAAAGTAAGACCCTACCTTGGAGGACATTCTAGTGGGGAAAGAGGCAATAAAATAAATACATAACATCAAAAGTTATAAGGTATTTGAAGATAAAGACAGATAAGCAGTTAAAGAGTGGAGCATGTTCATCTTACACAGATGTCAGGGAAAACCTCTCTGACCAAGTCATATTTGAGCAGAGAATGGAGTAGAAAAACAAGTCACAGGAATATCTGGAAGCTGGGTGCTCTAGGCAGGGGTAGAGCAAATGCAAAGACCTGAGGTGAGACTGTATTTAGCATGCTTCCATGTATGTAACTCTGTGAGACTTCTGGGTGCTTGTGCATTTGGAGTGTTACAAACTGAGGTGAATCATGGGTTGTGTATCTGTTGGGGGAGGCTGAGGTGGTGCCTTTGACCAAGTGATATAACAGTGTACCTCACTTCTGTGTGCATAGAAAAAGCTGCAGGAACATAAAATAGAAGGAAATGTGTGTGTGTGTGTGTGTGTGTGTGTGTGTGTGTGTGTGTGTGTGTGTAAGCTGCCAGAATACCAGCTGAAAGGAAAAGTGTCTCTGTGTGGTGGCAATGGTATGATTGTATCAGTGTGTTCTGGTATGTGCGCAAGGGAAGGATGTGGGGTGTGAAGGTAGGAGAGTGTGTGAATAAGATGCTTTGTGTCAGAATAGGATGTGAGCATCAGGGTGATGTGGATTCTGGAAGCAGAATATATGTGGAGATGCCATGGAGTGTGTGTGTGTGTGTGTGTGTGTGTGTGTGTGTGTGTGTGTAGGGGTGTGGAATACCAAGCTGTGAGAGTGGGTGTATTGGGGATGTTGTGGAGCTGTGTTCTGGTCCCAGAGGGAGAGAGAAAGCCCAGGAAATAATCTCAGTTCCACCCTGCCCCTGGGTCTCCTGGCAACGGCACTACTTTGAAGTTACCAGGCGACAGAGTTGCCAGGGCAACAGGGCCAGTGAGTAGCAGCTCCGGGGCAAAGTCTTGGTGAAGAGGCCCAGCCTGCCATCTCTTGATCACTTGTTCCTACTTCTCTCCCACTTTCTCACCAATTCTATCTTCTTCATTCATTTATTTAACAAGGATCCAGGGTGGGGCAAAAGTAGATTTACAGCTGTGAGTACATGAAAGTTTATTCTTGTATTATTATTTATTAATTATTGTATTATTTTTCATATGAACAACTGTAAACCTACTTTTACCCCACCATGTATCCTCATTAAATAAATCACTGACATGAGGTGAGCTAGTTAGTCACTGTTCAGGTCGCTGGAGTTACTGAGTAAACAAAGTAAAAATGGTTTCAGTCTCCCAGCTCCTATTTCTTTGTTTCTCCTTGCCCATTCTTTGTTCTGTGGTGCTGACTCCCGCCCTCCCCTGTCCCTTATCCCTGGCGGGACTCAAGGAGCCCCTAGGCCAGTGAGGGAGCCAGTTAAAACTCCTCACAGACCTTCAGAGACACCTTCTTTTTAAATTAAAAAAAAACATTTTTTTTTTATTGCCTGACTAGGCGGTGGCGCAGTGGATAGAGCGTCGGACTGGGATGCGGAAGACCCAGGTTCGAGACCCCAAGGTCACCAGCTTGAGCGAGGGCTCATCTGGTTTGAGCAAAAAAAAAGCTCACCAACTTGAACCCAAGGTCGCTGGCTTGAGCAAGGGGTTACTCGGTCTGCTGTAGCCCCACAGTCAAGGCACATACGAGAAAGCAATCAATGGACAACTAAGGTGTCGCAACAAAAAAACTAATGATTGATGCTTCTCATCTCTCTCCGTTCCTGTCTGTCTGTCCCTGTCTATCCCTCTCTCTGACTCTTTAAAAAAAAAATTATTGATTTGAGAGAGAAACATCAATTTGTTGTTCCACTTACTTATGCATTTATTGGTTGACACTTATATGTGCCCTGACTGGGGATCAAACCTGCAACCTTAGCATATCGGGAGTACACTCCAATCAACTGAACTATCCAACCAGGGCTCAGAGACAGCTTCTGATGTTTTGCACACAAATGTCCCTGAGCCAGCAGCCCTCAACAGACACTTGTGCCAGTACTCAAACCCAGAGAGAGATAAGTATACAGCTCCTCCATCTCTTCGCTTCTCAACTGTCATTGCGTGACATCAGAAGAAACGCACATAGACACATGCCCATCTCAATATTCTCTGCAATATCGAGCTCCATTTTGCAGGTGAGCAAACTGAGTCTAGGAGACTTGAGTGTGTCACTTATTGGGGAGGGCCCGTTCCCTCCAACTCTCACAGCTTAGATCTGTCTAATTAGCTGCCAATAATACAATATGTAGTACAGTATTTGTGCTGCTTCCCTATGCGGACTCAATCAAGGAGAGGGCCTTTTCCCCTTTAAACTGCCGCATTCCTTCCTCAGACTACGTTAATTGTTCCTTCAGCAGTATAGAAGCTAGCAAAGGCGGATCTTCATTTTGATGGACAGATCCATAGACCAACGGAGAAGCTAAATGCACTGTAACCAACGAGGTACCGACCTGGGTGGGATTAAGGGGAGGAACGGGCTGCCGATTGGACAAAGGTACGTTGTGAATGGCGGAGACGCTGAGGCGGATGCTAAGCCTGGGTAGGGCTGCCGGGCCCAGGGAGGATGACGCAGCGGAGGCTGGGTCGCCTTTGCTGCTGCTCGGCGGCCCAGGATCTGGAAAGACAGCGCTATTATTCGCGGCGGCCCTGGAGGCAGCAGGCGAGGGCCGAGGCCCCGTCCTCTTCCTGACCCGCAGGCCTCTGCAAAGCCTGCCCCACAGGACGCCGGCGGCACTCGATCCCCTGCGCCTTCAGGTAACAGGGCGACGCGACCTGAGGCGGACCAGTCAGTAGCGGGGCGGATCGAGGATTGAGTGATAAATAGACCAATGGCGGGGACGTAGTAAGGGCAAGCCGAAACAGCCGTTCTAGGGCGGAGTCAGGAATGAGCTAGTGGCGGGATTTGTGAGGGCTTATTAAAATGAAGTGAGAGACTACCCAGTGAAGGGGCGGAGTTAGCGAAAGGCGGTGCCCAAAGGGTGTGGTCAAGGCTGGTAAGGAGCGGGAATAACCCTGTTTGCGGTCCTGACGCGAGTTGGTTCCGAGGAACCCGGAGTCAATGATGGGGTCAGACTGGGAAGGCTAAGGGTGGGCTTTGCGTGTAAAGATTGCCCTAGAGATTTGGCAAAAAGGCATTCCTTGCTTTGAGGGCGTACTCTCTCTTTTTGCAATAGTAAATCTTACCACTATCGCTAAAAAGAAAAGAAAAGACATACTGTACCTTGTTCTGAACTAATACCGGGCAATGATGAGTGATAGGTAATAAAAAAGGGAGGGGGGAACAGAAGAATATACTGGACCTCTCTCAGCTGCCTCACTCTGGAACTAGCTGTCTGGGGAGAGAGAGCCTCATCCAGGAAAGTATGCAAGGAAAAGGCTGTTAAAGCCAGGAGCCTGACTTTCTGTGCCCTTTCCTTTTTTTCTCTCCTGCTAGAAGATCCATTTCCGGTACCCACCCTCAACCCGTGAGCTCCTTCAGCTCCTGTGCTCTGCCCATGAGGCCCGGGGACCAGCCCCCTTCCTTCTGTTGCTCGATGGCCTGGAGGAGTACCTAGCTGAAGACCTGGAGCCCCAGGAAGCTGCCTACCTGGCTGCCCTGCTTCTGGACACAGCTGCCCACTTCGGTCACCAGTTTGGGCCTGGCCAAGGCTGTGGACTCATTGTGGCCCTCCAGACCCAGGAGGAAGAGGTCAGTGGGGATGCCCTGCAGCTGTCTATTCTCCAGAGGTATTTTCCTGCCCGGTGCTGGCTGCAGCCAGATACATCAGGCTCAAGACAGCGCAGCTTCAGAGCCTGTCTGGAGCCAGGCGGACTGGGCCACAAGGCAGAATGGTGTGTGACTTTCCAACCAGATGGAGAGATGACAATCACACCATGGCCTACCCAAGCTGGTGACCCCAACTCAGACAAGGGATCAAGATCTGGAGGCCAGTCCTGAGCTTTGGTGTGTGACCATCTCCCTATGCCTCTTTCCTGTAGCTAGAATAACGCCTCAGGGAGATAGAGATTTTTAAAAACCTAAAGAAAGTAAAGTGGTTTTTTCTTCTTTAAAAATAGCATTATCATGTACACATTGTACCCTATCAACATATTGTTTAGTTTTGCTGTTTTGAACTTTATAAAAAGTTTTACGAAAAATATTTTTGATAAGCATCGACCTGGAATACTGAGGTTACCTGTTCGAAGCCCTAGGATTGCCCAGTCAAGGCACATATGGGAGTTGATGCTTCCTGCTCCTCCTTCCTTCTCTCTCTTTCTCTCTCCTTACTAAAATAAATAAATTAAAAAAAAAGATTTTTGAGACTTCCTTCTTCTCCCTCTCAACACTGTTACTAAGAATTAGCTACAGACAAGGCAGTGGTGCAGTGGATAGAGCGTCAGACTAGGACGCAAGAGGACCCAGGTTTGAAACCCCGAGGTCGCCGGCTTGAGCACGGGCTCACCAGCTTGAGTGCGAGGTCGCTGGGTTGAGCACGGATCATAGACGTGACCCCATGGTCACTGGTTTGAGCCCAAAGGTCTCTGGCTTGAGCAAGGGGTCACTTGCTCTTCTGTAGCCCCCAGGTCAAGGCACATATGAGAAAGCAATCAATGAACAACTAAGGTGCTGCAGTGAGGAATTGAGGCTTCTCATCTCTCTCCCTTCCTGTCTATCCCTCTGTCTCTGTCATACAAAATTAAATCAGCTACATTTTCTATTTCATTCTTTTTCCCTACTGCATATAATTTCATGGTGACTATACCCCAATATATTCATCAAATTAACTTACTGCTATGAACATTTCTTGCCCATACATGCTGGTGTAGGCTATTTACCTAGAAGTGGAAATGCTGCAGCAGAAGGTATGCATATGTTCAGCTTTCATAAGTTATATCAGATAACTTTTAAAAAGTGGTTAAACTTGCCCTGGCCAGGTAGCTCAGTTGATTGAGCATTGTCCGAATACATCACAGTTGCAGGTTCAGTCAATGGTCAGAGCACATACAAGAATCAACCAATGACAGTATATATAAGTGGAAGAACATATCGATGTTTCTCTCTCTTGTTCTCTCTCTCCCTCTCTAAAACAAAATAAAAAAAAAAAATAAAAAAAAAGTGGTTAAGACCCTGGCCGGTTGGCTTAGTGGTAGAGCGTCGGCCTGGCGTGCAGGGGACCCGGGTTCGATTCCCGGCCAGGGCACATAGGAGAAGCACCCATTTGCTTCTCCACCCCCCTCCCCTCCTTCCTCTCTGTCTCTCTCTTCCCCTCCCGCAGCCAAGGCTCCATTGGAGCAAAGATGGCCCGGGCGCTGGGGATGGCTCCTTGGCCTCTGCCCCAGGTGCTAGAGTGGCTCTGGTCTTGGCAGAGTGATGCCCCAGAGGGGCAGAGCATTGCCCCCTGGTGGGCAGAGCGTCGCCCCTGGTGGGCGTGCTGGGTGGATCCCGGTCTGGCGCATGCGAGAGTCTGTCTGACTGTCTCTCCCTGTTTCCAGCTTCAGAAAAATACAAAAAAAAAAAAAAAGTGGTTAAACTTGCCTGACCTATGGTGGCCCAGTGAATAAAGCATCAACCTAGACTGCTGAGGTTGCCAATTTGAAACCCTGGGCTTGCCTGGTCAAGGTACATATGGGAATTGATGCTTCCTGCTCCTCCTCCCTTCTCTCTCTCTCTCTCACCTCTCTAAATAAATAAAATGGGTTTTTTTAAAAAATGGTTAAACTTGAACTCCCATTGAGCCACTTGATGACATTTGGTGCTATTAGAATGCTTTTTAGAATGAGGCCTTGATGTAGAATAAAGCTCTATGAATTAATGTTATTACTGTTGTTATTAGTGCCAGAGACAAGCTAGAGGCCCATTAACAGCCTTCCTCTCCCTGGGCATACAGCTAAACTTCACTTCCCAGCCATCCATGGGTCTAGCTGGGGCCATATAACCATTTCTGGCCTGTGGAATTTGTGAAGAGAGGGAGCCCACTTCTAGGCTATATCCCTAAAATGGCCCACAGAATTCTCTCTCCCTTTACTTGCTGGTTGGCAGAATGCAGAGGGTCCATCTAAAGACCCCAGGGTGGTATTGGAGGATGGTGAAGCTACAGACTGGAAGAGTCTGGGCTTCTGATTCATCTCAGGAATGGCTGCCCACCCGTTTGAACTGAGATATGAGAGAGAAACTACTAATTGTGTTAAACCACTCAGATTTAGAAGTTGTTTCTTTTGCAGCTAGTGTAACTTACAGTGGCTGATTCATTTTATTATGATTATTCAGATTTCCAGGTCCTGAATTTCAGACTGAGCTCACAGCCTTTTAAACTGCTCTTCATGTACTCGCTTTGGCAGCACATATACTAAACTGCTCTTCATATGGCCTAGCCATAGGAGGCGCTATATATATTATACATTTAAAAATACTGCAAGGTTGTGACTTCCTGAGTAGGATGGATTAGGCACACAACCAGGTCAGAAATGCCCCCAGTCCTAAGAGAGGCCTTGCCAACCCTGCCAGATCAGTCTTAAGCCTGGACTAGCACTTGAGGTCATACTGGGTGCCCAAGCCTCTGAGGACTAGAGTCCTAGGAGCAGGCCACATAGCTGGAGGGTGAAGTCTCAGGGGCTGGGATGAAGCTATTCTCATAAGGGTTGGAATAGGCACCATTGGATGAGCCCCCCTTGACTCCCTGGGAGCCTCCTGAGCTATAGTCAGTTGAGATGCCAGAGTCTGACACCACAAGGTACAGGTACTTTAGGTGGGGTGGGGTGGGGGGTAGCTCAGGGGGCAGTGCCCTTGGGCGCAAGAGCTGGGAACTGGGGTCCAGGATGGTGTACTCAAAGCTGGCAGCCGAAGCCCCCTCTGGTTTCAGGGCCAAAACAGATGAGCAGAAGGATGCTTCTGAGCCTTCGTCCACGGCTGCTATGTCCAAATCACCACCAGACCGTGGGGACTCCTCGCTGGGTGGGCTCTGGGGCAGCAACCACTTGTCCAGCACCAGGTAAGTGTCCTGGGCATGTTCATTGCCCACCGGCTCCAGCAGGGACCCCTCACCGTTGGCCCCTGGTTCCACTGTTTGTGTCACCCCCCAGCAGCGCTCAGAGAGGACTTCCAGAGGGGTGGGTATGTCCTCTACGAAGGGAGTACAGGGGCTCCACCACAGACAGCCGTCATTCTGATACAGCCACAGCTGGGAAAACAGTACCAGCCATCTCTGAGACCTGAGGTTTGGCCACAGGAACAGGGAAGTTGCAGGCCCTGAGGAAACAACCAGACCACCTACCTGGAAGTTACCCTTGTGGGTGGTGAAAAGGCCTTCAAATTCACTCTCAGGACTTGGGATGCCAGGCCAGATCTTCTGCTTCAGAGCCCTGGTGAAAAAAAAAATAAATACATGGGCATATGTCATTGAGTACATCCCCTCTGTATCCAGTCATAGGGGCACATACTCCTAGCCCCTGACAATCGTGATGAAAGCAGAAGAGTGCATAGGGGAAATGGAATAGGGGCTTTGGCCGAAACATCTGTAGGGCCCTACAGGAAGCAACTGAAACAGTGTTTTGAAGAATGTGTTCAATACACACTGCCTCACCCCTCTAAACTTGGCCCAGGCTTGCCTGGAGGTCCATTATGTAACTTCTCTCACTCCTTCCCGTGATTCCCCAATGCATTAAGAATAAAATCCAGTCTCCTCCCCACAGCCCTGCAGACAACCCTGCATATATTCACCCCTTTTACCTCATTCATCTCATCATCCACCATTCCCTCTTCAAACACTCTGTGTTAGCAATAGAGTTCTTCTTGCAGCTGCTTCAATGTTCTAAGCTCATTACCATCTCAGGGCCCTTGCACTTGTTTCTTCTCCCTGCTTTTCACATGGTTGCTTCCTTTTACCTTCAGATTTCCACTCTGATGTCACATCCCAGAGGTCTTACCTAACCATGTGTCATGTCCCCATATCTCACTTGTTTCTGTGATATCATTCATCACAATTTATAGTCAAATATCAAGCTTTGGGCAGTGGCAGTATCATAGCAAATGAGGTTTATCCAAGGCATGATTATTGCTAAATAGAATCAAATATCTGTTGGTTCCCTTGTTTGTTGTCTGACTCGATGAGATCCACAAGATCAGGGAGGGATATGTCTGGCTTGTTCTCTACTTTCTCCCCAGTGTCTAACACATAGTTGACACTCAATATGTATTTTCCAACCAAATAAATGAACAGGACCTTGAAAGGCAGCTAGGAGATTGCTGAGTGGAAAAGGCAGAAAGAACAATCCATGCGGAAGGAACAGCATGTGCCAAGGCTTGGGGGTGTGAAACCACATGGGATGTGCTTAGAATTACAAAAACCTCAGGATGACTGGTCATATCATAAAGCATCTGAGGAGCTTAACAGGGATGGGAAGACACTCAAGGGCTTAAATCTTTCCATTAAGCCCATCTCGTTGATGAAATTGGATAAAGGAACTTGCAAAGGAATCTAAAAAGGGGCAGTCACTGAGGTAGAAGGGAAACAAGATGAGCTGTCCCCCAGAGCAGAATATTTTAACTAAGAGTCTGGGTCTTGTCTGACTTGCATCCTTGCCCTAACGCTGACTTCTCACTGTGTGACCTTGGGTAGGTGCCTCCCTCCCTCTGAGAGGAAGTTTCCACAGCGAAAGGGGGACGTTGGTGGGGGGGGGGGGGTCTGGACCATGTGCCCGAATGGGGTGCTCACCGGCGGTGGGAGAGGAGGGCGAGCACGGCCAGCAGCAGCAGGATGAGCACGAGGATAAGGGAGAGCGTCAGGATGAGCGGGTCCAGGTCTGGAGAACCGGGAATAGGTCAAGGCAATGGGCTTGCCCATGCTCAGCCCCAGCCCCTTCTACACCCCTACCTGGGGCCTCACCACTAGCTGTCAACAGCGACGCAGGCTCCGACCAAGCACTCCAGAAGCCGTCAAAGCTCGGCTCCGCCATACGTGCGCGGACCATGAAAGTGTAACGCGTTCCTCGCCGCAGATTGCTTAGCACACACTCAGTACGGCCATCCAGTATCTCTACCTAAGGGCGGGGCCCGGTGAGAGGCGTGGCCAATACAGGAGAGGCAAACAGACATGGAGGGGGCGGAGCCCTGAAGGCTTTGGGATAAAGATTCAGGTAGACTGGGAAGGCAGTGAGAAAGGTCCTTTATCGGTGGGCGTGGAGCTGGTTTGTGTGCCAGGGCAATGGGTTGTCTGACATCTGGAGCGGGACCTGGAGGGGTTGGGCCATAGTGACCCTCTTGGGGGGACTCAGAGGGGCTGGACCTTTGGGGTAGCCTTGGCGCAGGCAGGTAGTGACGATCCTCACCCTCCGTGCACTCCCTGTGGCGCTGCCTGCGGAGATGTTCACCTCGTAGCGGACGAGGCTCGCCATGGGTGCCCCAGGCGGTGGGAACCAGCGCAGTACCACGTGGCCGCCCTCATCTGCTCGCCGCGCTTCGAGCCCCGTCGGGGGATCCAGGAGCACTACCAAGAAAGGTAGCTCAGGCCCTGGCCGGTTGGCTCAGCGGTAGAGCGTCGGTCTGGCGTGCGGGGGACCCGGGTTCGATTCCCGGCCAGGGCACATAGGAGAAAAGCCCATTTGCTTCTCCATTTGCTTCTCCACCCCCCCCCTTCCTCTCTGTCTCTCTCTTCCCCTCCCGCAGCCAAGGCTCCATTGGAGCAAAGATGGCCTGGGTGCTGGGGATGGCTCCCTTGGCCTCTGCCCCAGGCGCTAGAGTGGCTCTGGTCGCGGCAGAGCGACGCCCCGGAGGGGCAGAGCATCGCCCCCTGGTGGGCGTGCCGGGTGGATCCCGGTCGGGCGCATGCGGGAGTCTGTCTGTCTCTCCCCGTTTCCAGCTTCAGAAAAATACAAAAAAAAAAAAAAAAAAAAAAAAAGAAAGGTAGCTCAGGTGGGCGCAGACGGAGACGCTCTTTCAACCACTCCCCCATTCCCGGAGAACTTACCCACTTCGTTGATCTGGATAACACGGCGGTAGCGTGGGGCACCCGACGAGGCCGCTGTGACGCGCAACTCTAAGGGTACGAAGCTCGACGTGTCGGCAGTAGGCAGTGAGCACCAGAAGCGCACCGCTCCGCGGGCTGTGGGCGCCTGGTGCAGGCGGCACGGCTTCCACTGCTCACCTCTGTGTGCGGAGGAACCGGGAGAGAAGGGAGCAAAATAAGTGGTGGTGACCCGACCGTGGTTTCATTTTGGTCACTACCACGAGAGGGCGTCTCAGCCCCATGTACGCGACGCCTTAGACCTGATTTAGAGGTTGTCCCAGCCCTCTGTTCGGAGACGCGCTCCAGCGGTGATAGCCGGAATGTTCCAGCCCCCGCCACTGGTGGTTGTGTCAGCCCTGAACCCGCGGGCTTCCTACCAAGTAGGGGAGGTGCCTACCGGTCCCGGCCGCACCCGCCCCCTCCACTTGTGGGGGCGTCTGTCTGCCGGGTCAGACTGACTCACTCGAGCTGGTAGGAGAAGCTGTAGTTGTCTGGGCTGACCCCGGCGCTTGCAGCTTCTTCCCAGAAACACACCAAGTCCTCCAACCGCTCGGTAAAGCACAGAAGCTCTTCGGGCCCGCGGGCCACCAGCAGGGCCGCTGGAAGTGTGTGTGTGTGGGGGGGGGGGGGGTACAAGGGGTCAGGGGAGCCGAGCCCTGTTTTCGGACCACAGAGCCCTCCCCCTTTCCCGCCGCCTGTGCGGACAGATAAGACAAAAGCCCCACCCAGCTCTCTACCCCGTGGGGCGCCGGAGGGATACGCAGAGGTAGTGCCTCCAGAACTCCCAAGCGCAGGTTACTTTCCTTACTGTTGCCGCCATACATACTCGCCCACCCCCCAACTCTCTGAACTGAGCGCAGCACTCAAGGCTTCGGTCTCCCGCTGCACGGCCTGCCCCAGCCTAGGACAAGAGAGCCCGTGGGTGTGTGTAGAGGAGGCAGGGCCCCCTATCGGCTCCTGCAGGCTCCCGGCCGCCCGATAGCGCTAACCGTGCCCCCCGCCCCCCTCCCTCTACCCAGCCGCACTAGGGATCTGGTGCCCGCACGCCAACCGTGTTTACAGTCGCCTGCGGCCCGGCCCCTCTGACTCGGACCCGGGCTTCTTCCTTTCTCCCCGACTGGAGGGTCCGCTGGTCCTTTCCCCTCAGGGACTCTAGACCGCGGAGCCCAGACCCAGCACCACTCCTGCTCCATTAGGATGTAGCATGTCCCAGGCTCCCCGAAAAGATAAAATAGGAACCTTACGTTTTTTTCCAGCGTTGCCCCAGAACTCAGTCTGGGGACTTAGACCCGGCATGCCTCACCAGAACCCGCTCTAGAGGTTCAGACACCCAGGCTGGAAGTTCAGGCCCGAGCACTGTCCTCCAGGACCCAGTGTAGGGGTCCACACACAGCTCCATCCTTCCTTACCTTTGATTTCAAACTTGGGACCAGGGGAGTTGGGAGGGGGAGCCAAGGTGGCCCCGGTGAGCAGGAGACAGAGGGAGCCGACTCCGGGCCAGAGGGGCGCCCCTAAGTGATCCATGATGAAGCCCCTGCCACCGGGGGCCCAGAGCTCCTGCCCCACGCTTCCTCCACCTCTGGCTCAGTCCACAGCTGCCTCCGCCGGACACAGCTGACCAGGCCCTTCCCGGCCAGGCGCCTCCAAGTGGCAGCTGCCCCGAGGGGGCGGGACCAGCAGGGAGCCTGGGCTGAGATAAGCGGGAGGCTGTAGCCCTGCCAGGCCCCGCAGGAGGGGGCAGGGGCCCTCTCGAGCTCCTGCTACTGCGCGGGGGTGTGTGGTGGTGGTGGTGGTGGTGAACAGCTTTGGTTTCTGTGGCCAAAACACTTTCTTGCTGTGTGACCCTGGACAGGTGACCTACCTTATCTGAGCTTCAGCCTCCTCATCTGTAAAATTTGGCTTGGCATGTAGCAAACATTCCAAAAATGTAAGCTACTGATGTTATCAGGTAATCAGCATCTCTTGCCAGTCTGGGTAGTAATAAATAATAATGGTAATAGTGATAATGGCCTGACCTGTGGTGGCGCAGTGGATAAAGTGTCGACCTGGAAATGCTGAGGTCACCGGTTCGAAACCCTGGGCTTGCCTGGTCAAGGCACATATGGGAGTTGATGCTTCCAGCTCCTCCCCCCGTCTCTCTCTCCTTTCTCTCTCTCGCTCTCTATCTCTCGCCTCTCTAAAATGAATAAATAAATAAAAAATTATTAAAAAAAAAAAAAAAAAAAAGAATAACCCTTAAAAAAAAAAAAAAAATTGGGCTGACCTGTGGTGGCGCAGTGGATAAAGTGTCGACCTGGAAATGCTGAGGTCGCCAGTTCAAAACCCTGGGCTTGCCTGATCAAGGCACATATGGGAGTTGATGCTTCCAGCTCCTCCCCCTGTCTCTCTCTCCTTTCTCTCTCTCTCTCTCTCTCTCTCTCCTCTCTAAAATGAATAAATAAAAAATATTTATAGAAAAAAAAATAGTGATAAGCTGTTGAGTTTTTGCATAATGCTAGGCAGTGCTGCCAGGCAGTATGTATATAGTATGATCCTGTATTTGTAAAATTACATATATTTGGGAGTGTGAAATTTTGTAATTTTGGGGGGGAAATATATGGTGTGCATTTGTATACTCGGGATATTATTTTACAAGGAGTGTGCAGTTCTTTTAATAATGTGGAAAGTGCCCTGGCTTGGTAGCTCAGTTGGTTTGAATGTCGTCCTAATACACCAAAGTTGCAGGTTTCATTCCCAGTCGGGGCACATACAAGAGTCAACCAGAGTCAACCAATGAATGCATAAATAAGTAAAACAATAAATCAATGTTTCTCTCTCTCTCTCTCTCTCCCCCTTCCTCTCTCTCTCAAATCGATAAATTAAAAAAAATTTTAATAGCCTGACCTGTAGTAGTGCAGTGGATAAAGTGCCAATCTGTAATGCTGATGTCCTTGGTTCGAGGCCCCAGGCTTGCCAGGTCAAGGCACACACGAGAAGCAACTTCGAGATGCTTCCCACTCCTACTTTCTCTCTTTCTTGGCTGTCTCTAAAAATCAATAAATAAAATCTTTAAAAATTAAAAAACAAAACAAAAACATAATGTGGAAAGTAATTATAGACCAAACTATAACAGTTATTTGCTTGGGCTTAGTTTAAACTGGGGTAAACCCCACAGAGGTACGTTCCTGGGGGGAGGATAATACCTACCTGATTGTTCTTGCCAGCCCCAGATTAGCCAATTAAACGCACCATCCCTGGAGCACGGTGAACCACCAGGGTGGAATGTGATCCAAATGTAATCAATGAGCTTCCATCCTAGGACTTTACAAAGGGGGTGTCACTTTCTACTGGGTGACAAAATGGGCAGATGGAGTAGCCAGGAACATCTTTGCCACTTGGAGGGGAAAATTTGCCAGATGGTGAAGTTAACATGGGCTTTTGCACCATCTGTTCCCTCAGCCTGGAAGGCTCTTCCTCTAAATATCAGGGATCATGCCTTCACTTTATTCAGGCCTCTGAATAAAATGTTACCTCCTCAATAAAGACCTCCCTGATCACTCTATTTAAAATAGCTACCCTCACCCAGGCTGGATTGCTTGATTGGTTAGAAAGTCATCTCAGCCTGACCAGGTGGTGGCGCAGTGGATAGAGTGTTGGACTGGGATGCTGAGGACCCAGGTTCGAGACCCCGAGGTCGCCAGCTTGAGCGTGGGCTCATCTGGTTTAAGCAAAAGCTCACCAGCTTGGACTCAAGGTCACTGGCTCCAGCAAGGGGTTACTCGGTCTGCTGAAGGCCCGTGGTCAAGGCACATATGAGAAAGCAATCAATGAACAACTAAGATGTTTCAATGAGCAATAAAAAACTAATGATTGATGCTTCTCATCTCATCTCTCTGTTCCTGTCTGTCTATCCCTCTCTCTGACTCTCTCTCTGTCTCTGTAAAAAAAGCCAAAACCAAAACAAAACAAAAAACAAATATAAAAATAAATAAATAAAATTTAAAAAATAGCAACCCATCCCACACTCCCCATCGCCGTGAAATAGCTTATTATATTTTGCATCATCAGTACTTAATATCACCTTTTGTTATTGATTCATTGTCCTCACTAGTCTGTTTTGTTCATTTTTGTGTTCCCAGCACCTAGAACAGGTGCTCAAGAAATGTTTGTGGAGTAAAAATTAGAGAAAAGCCTAGCTAAGAGATATAAAGATATAGCTGATCTTGGCCCTGGCCGGTTGGCTCAGTGGTAGAGTGTCGGCCTGGCGTGCAGGAGTCCTGGGTTCAATTCTCAGCCAGGGCACACAGGAGAAGCGCCCATCTGCTTCTCCATCCCTCCCCCTTTCCTTCCTCTCTGTCTCTCTCTTCCCCTCCCTCAGCCAAGGCTCCATTGGAGCAAAGTTGGCCCGGGTGCTGAGGATGGCTCTATGGCCTCTGCCTCAGGCACTAGAATGGCTCTGGTTGCAACAGAGCAACGCCCCAGATGAGCAGAGCATCGCTCCCTGGTGGGCATGCCGGGTGGATCCCAGTCGGGTGCATGCGGGAGTCTGTCTGACTGCCTTCCCGTTTCCAACTTCAGAAAAATACAATAAATAAATAAATAAATAAATAAATAAATAAATAAATAAAAGATATAGCTGATTTTATGTTAATCACTGGATACAGCTGTTTCTGACTATCCCTGCATTTTTATTTATTTTTATTTATTGGTTGATTTTAGAGAGAGAGGAAGGGAGAGTGAGAAACATTGATTTGTTGTTTCACTCATTCATGCATTCATTAGTTGGTTCCTGTATGTGCCCTAACCAGGGATCACATCACAACCCTAGCGCATTGAGACAATGCTCTAACCAACTGAGCTACCTGGCCAGGGCTACCCCTGCATGTTTGAAAAACAGGAGTGATTCAGTAAGAATTTCTTCCTCAGTAAACTGGCATTTGGACTGTGTGTGAGAGAAAGTCAGAAACTGTAACGGGTGACCATGAATGGGGCACATTGCACCCCAGCCTTGCCACTTACTATGCTACCTTGGAAAAGTTGTTTAACCCTTCCTCGTGTCAGTTTTTCATGTATAAAATGGGTCAAATAGCCCTGCCTGGTTAGAGCATCATCCAGAAACAACACAGTTGTGGGTTCAATTCCTGAGCAGGGCACATAAGGGAAGCAACCAATGAATACACAACTGAGTAGAACAAGAAATTAATGCTTCCTTCCCCCTCCTCTCTCTCTCCCTTCCCCTCCCTGTTTCTGTAAAACTCAGTTGATAAATAAAAACTTAAGCCCTGTCCAGATGGCTCGGTTTGTTGGAATGTCATCCCGAAGCTCAGAAGTTGCCCGTTCCATCCCTGGTCAGGGCACATACAGGAGCAGCTTTATGTTCCTGTCTCTCTGTTCCCTTTTCCCCTCTCTCTCTCTCTAATAATAATAATAATAATAATAACAAATATACAAAATAAAATGGGTCAAATCATAGTGCCTACTCCATAGGGCTATTATGAGAATTCGAGGAGAGAGGTTATATCAAGTTCTTAGAACAGCCTGGAACATAATAAGCACTTGGTATGTAGAGCAATTATTTTATTTTTATTGAGATATAATTGACATATTACATTATATAGCAATGATTATTATTTTTTTTTTTGAGAGAGAGGCAAGGGAGAGAGAGACAGGAACATCCAGCGGCTCCTGTATGTGCCCTGACCAGGGATCAAATGGGCAACCTCTGCGCTTCAGGATGGCTCCAATCAACTGAGCTATGTGGCCAGGGCTTAAATTATTAGAGAGGGAAAAATAGGAAAGGAGAGAGAGAGGGAGGAGAAAGATGAGAAGCACCAACTCATAGTAGTTGCTTCTCATATGTGCCTTGACTGGGCAAGCCCAGGGTTTCAAACCAGCAACCTCAGCATTCCAGGTCAACACTCTATCCACTGCGTCACCACAGGTCAGGCGTGGTTTCTTCACTTTAGTTGTTCATTGATTGCTTCTCATATATGCCTTTTTTATTTTTTTGAGAGAGAAGGGAGGGATAGACAGGAAGGGAGAGAGATGAGAAGCATCCATTCTTTGTTACGACACCTTAGTTGTTCATAATTGCTTTATCATATGTGCCTTGACTGGCGGGGGGGGGGGGCTGCAGCCAAGCCAGTGACCTTGGTCTCAAGCCAGCGACCATGGGGTCATATCTATGACCCCCTGTGCTCAAGCCGGCAACCTCAGGGTTTCAAACCTGGGTCCTCAGCATCCCAGGCTGACACTCTACCCACTGTGCCACCTCCTAGTCAGGTATATATGCCTTGAGTGAAGTGGCTCGAGCTGAGTCAGTGTCCTCTTGCTCAAGCTAGCAACCTTGAGCTTAAGGCAACGACCTCGGTATCATGCTGATGATCTCATGCTCAAGCCAGTGACCTAGTGCTCAAGCTGGCATGTTGGCCAAGCTGGCTACCCCATGGTCAAGCCAATAACCTCAGGGTTTTGAACCTGGGATCGCAGTGTCCTGGGTCACCACTCTATCCACTGTACCATTACCAGTCAGGCATATATAGCAATTATTGTTTGCTTAAGATAGTTCAAGATATTGTTACATCCCATTAGTACTAAGGTCTTAATACTCATAACAACCCCCCCCCCCCAATAAGCCTGTAAAGTAGCATGTTGAGTACTGCAACCTGTCTTTTACCAGACCCTACATGATGCTTACATTCTTCTCTCTCCTCTCCCAGCCCAAACAGGGCCTGAGCATCCCTCATTATTGCTCCAAGGACCATGTTTAGAACCCTAGAAATTGTTTTTATACCCATTCACCAGAATTCTCTTTTCTCCTATTAACAGCACCCAAATGTAATTTTCATTTTTGTGCCCTCCCAGACTTCACTCCTGTAAATTTGAACTTTCTCTGCCAGATCAAAGGATGGCACAGGACCCAGGCTTGGCTAATTAGTATATTACATTCCTCTAAAAGTGATTGGTTCTGGGATGGCCACATGACCCAAGTTGTCCAAAGGACATCTGCTGTGGACCTGTGGGAGAAAGGGGTTTGTTCTCCTTGCACGGGAAGGCAGAGATGGTGGGATATAAGTCTGGCATGGCCCCCAGGAGGTGTGAGACTACTTTGAAGTGGGGCTATATTACTTAAAATGTTCTTTGGACACTGTAATGGAGACTCAAATAAGGCAAGATAGACAGTTCTTATATAATAATCCAGTAGCAGCAATATAATATGGCTGCTCTCTGGTCTCAGACTCCCATGCTCCTTTCAGTTTGTTGCTCAGTTAGAGGGTATGAACCACCCAATCCAACATGATCCAACATGAGACTCTATGTTTTCATTCTAAACAAAAGGAGCAGAAAAGGAGGAAAGGGTCTGACCAGGCAGTGGTACAGTGGATAGAGCATAGGCCTGGGATGCTGAAGATACAGGGTTCGAAACCCTGAGGTTGCCAGCTTGAGCATGGGCTCACCAGCTTGAGTGCCGGGTTGCTGGTATGGGTGATTAGATAAAAATCACTGGTTCTGTCACCGTAGACAGTAACTGGATTTGAGGGAACAATGGGCAGTCTCATTCTTAGAGCTAAATTAGAGCCAAGTGACAGCAAGAAAATCCTGATGACATCTTCTGAGTTTCTGAATCTAACTGTTCCATAAGCTGTACCCATTGAACTTTTCAACTGCATGAACCATTAATTTCATTTTTTGTACATGCTTATTTGAATTGGACCACTTGAAACAAAAAAATTTTAATTAATACAGTGAGTTATAAAGCCCCTAGTGATTGGTCAGCACAGAATAGAGTTCATAAGTGGGCATATTATTATTGTCATTGTCATGACACTCTATTGTAGGTGGCCCTACAGCTCACTTTGTCTCTGCCTCTTCTGTTTCTCCTTCTTACCCCGGTACTGATAGACAAATCTGCTTCTCCTTTCGTCCTCATAGCCCTTAGTAATTCATGGGTGGAGATGTTATTTGTCTGATTCCAATGGAATTTTATTTCTAAAAAAATAGAATTTGCCTGACCAGGTGGTGGCGCAGTGGATAGAGCGTCAGACTGGGATACGGAAGACCCAGGTTCGAGACCCCGAGTTTGCCAGCTTGAGCGTGGGCTCATCTGGTTTGAGCAAAAGCTCACCAGCTTGGACCCAAGGTCGCTGGCTTGAACAGAGGGTTACTCAGTCTGCTGAAGGCCCACGGTCAAGGCACATATGAGAAAGCAATCAATGAACAACTAAGGTGTCGCAATGAAAAACTAATGATTGATGCTTCTCATCTCTCTGTTCCTGTCTGTCTGTCTCTGTCTATCCCTCTCTTTGATTCTCTCTCTGTCTCTGTAAAAAAAAAAAAAAAAAAAGAATTTACGCTTTATTTTTTAGAGACAGGGAGGGAAAGAGGATGAGAAGCATCAACTTGTAGTTGCTTCCACTTTAGTTGTGCATTGATTGCTTCTGACAGAGAAGAGTGAGAAACATCAACTCGTAGTTGCTTTCACTTTAGTTGTACATCGATTGCTTCTCATATGTGCTTTAACAAGGGCTGACCAAGTATCTCCTTGCTCAAGCCAGCAACCTTGTACTTTTCATGCCAGAACCTTTGGCTCAAGCTGGTGAGCTTTGGGATTGTGTGGATGATCCCCCATTCAAGTTAGTGACCTCGCAATGACGAGCCTGCTCTCAGAACCAGCAACCTTGGGGTTTCAAACTGGTGACCTCAGCCATTCCAGGTAGACGCTTTATCCGCTGCGAAACCACTGGTCAGGTGAATTTCACTTCTTCATCTTCCATATACACATCAGAAAAGAAGCATATCACCCCAAAACTGTTGGGGGAGGGAGTCCTGAAACTTGGGTGTATGCCAGCCAACCTGCCCCGGTGCCCAGTCATGCTTCACCCAACCTCTTTCTTAGGGCTCTGAGTTTAGTTTTTTCTTTTCTTTTCCATTTTTATATTTTAAAAATATTTTTGTTGATTTAGAGAGTGAGGAAGGGAGAGGGAGAGAGAGAGAGAGAGAGAGAGAGACATCAGTTTGATGTCCCACTCAATCATGCACTCATTGGTTCATTCCTGTGTGTGCCTTGACTGGGGATTGAACCTGCAACCTTGGTGTATGGGCATGACACTCTAACCAACTAAACTACCCAGCCAGGGCTTACATTTTTATCTTAATGAAGAATAAACATGAGTCACAGGCACCAAAGAAGACTGACTCCTGTTTCATAATTGGTCACTGTTTTCATCTACGTCTGTCAGTTCTGATGCATCTCCAACAGTTACAAGGTTTCTCTGGGAAAGGTTCTGACCCCTAATATGTGATGGAGCTCTCCACCAGCCACTTTGTGAGCTCATACCTTTGGAATAGGGATTCGGTGCCAAGAGGGTCAGAGGCATGGGGGTCAGAAGTTGAGGGGAGGGGACACAGGGTATGGAGCACAGTGGGCTCTACTGCGGAATGGGAGCTTTCTGGGAGAGGCGTGCACTCCCCATCCCCATGGTGACAGAAGCTGCCCATGGGACCTGTGTCCAGGAGGCAGCAGAGAGCCAACTCAGGTAGGGGAGACTGAGGTTGTGTGCTGGGTCTCCTTCCGCCGTAGTATGAAGTCTCCCTGGGTAGATGGACTCATGGCATAGAAGACGTTGGCATTGTCGGGAATCAGGAGCTCTGGCCAGGCATGGACATAATAATAAAAGGCCTGTACAATTTCATACTTTCCCCACAAGGGAACTAGGTAACTTTCTGCCATTCACCCTGGGACCTGAACAACCTTCAGCAAGTGCTAAGCCAACCTAATTCTCCTCTCATTAGGAACCTGAACAATTTCCCACTTGAAGCCTGCATAACCTCATCTCTCCTCTGCACCACAAACCTGGGCAACTTCCTGCCATTTCCCTTGGAGTCTAGACATCTTATATTATAAGCTTGGGCAAACTCAGGCCACTCACTCCTAACAACTTCCTTTCTACCCCACCTTCCCCTCACAGCCAATTAATTCCCAGCCAAGCTCATAGACTTGGATAAATTCTGACTTCCCACTTCCAGCCTGCACAAACTGTATGTAGCCCTTGACCCCTGTACCTCATATATTCCTTTCTAATGTTCAGCCTACTTCATGGCTGATGTGTCCTTTAATATAGCAACCTTTTGCTTCTCCCTTGCAAAACTGGAAAACCTCCTACACAACTTCATGCTCCCCTACCCTAAATTTCAATACCTTGTGGTCTTCCCCTCTGCCAAGTTCAGGTAAATTCAGAGTTCCCATGCTGAACCTGGGCAAACTCATTTTCCCTCAAATTGAAGCCCAGACCCCCTTCAGCCTTGCACCCCACCAGACTGAGCCTGAACAACCTCATAGTCCTATACATTTAAGCCCAAACAACCTCCTACAGTCCTTCTTGTCTAACCCTGGACAATCTCATTTTCCCATAAATCCTAGGAAGACACCCTTGCCTCACACTGAGCCAGGATAACCACATGACCCATATAATTGAGAAACAAATATTTTACTGTCTCTCACCCTACCCCCCACCCTGCTTCATCTTAACCCTATTCTGTGCCTGTACCACCTCATGACCCAGGTAGGGCCATACTTGACCCTGTTCAGTCTGCTGCCCTCCCAGCTGCCCCCCAGCCAAGGCTCCAAGCTGTCCCTACTCACCCCTGTCCCCAGGAAGGACTTGGAAGAGCTGGTAGTCACGGGCCCAGGGCTCAGCCACATTGTGCTTTTGCAAGGCTCTCTGCACCACGCTGGGGGCCTTGTCCTGACTAGTGAGCTTGGAAAAGAAGGTGGCAAGTGAGGTAGGACAGCCTGAGCCTCAAGGGCAGGGTGCCCCCAGCAGGTCCCCGGCCCAGTTCCTTACCAGGATGCTCCGATACAGGTTCCCGTGGTTGTTGTCGATACTGACTCGGATGACCCGAACCTCTGAGCCCTGCTGCCCCACAAGGGGGATTGGAGGGTAGCTCAGGGTCGAGGCCAGGGGCAGCTGTAGGCAGTGGGGGATGGGGGTTGAGCAGTGGGAGAGCACTAGGTCCCTTCCTCATTAATGTATTTAACACACCCAGAGCCAGGGGACACACAATTAGGGCGCGCGTGCACACGCGCACGAGCACACACACACACACACACACACACACACACACACACAAACCCACATCTCATCACATACAGACCTTCATTCTCTGTTGCACAAATTTACACAATTGATAAACACACAAACCCATGTTCACACACAAGAAATTGTGTTCACAGAACAATGAGTAGTTGCATATGTTCATAGTTGTTATACATATACAAATCCATGTCCATGAACAGCCCTGCACATGGACCTGTAAATATTGTGGGTGTTCATATTTTTCCTTTAGACATGCAAATTCCTGGTGACACACATATTCTTGCAAAAGTGTGTGATTGTACCCTGGAGTGCCCTATGTGGGTCCAGATCTGAGACAAGCCAGATGGAGGGACAGTTCTTCAATCAGGGCCATGAAAATGTACCTGGTCCCTTGGACAGATACCCCATGTGCTGAGCCAAGCATGAGTACAATCTCCTGTGTACATGCCCAGCCTCAAAATCCACCCCCTACACAGAGCCCTGGGTGCCCACAGTTCCACATGCCCACAAGGCAGTCCTGGTACCTTGGTGCTGGGGCTCTGGGACCCTGGAGAGGCCGGAGGACTTCTAGGAGGAGGATCCCTCATTCTAGGACTGGATGGGGGAGACCCTAGAGATAGACTGGAAGACACACAGAACCTGAAGTGATATGGCCATCCTAATCTCTGACCTTGCCATCTCCAATTCCTTCACAAGCAGGACGCTCACCTGGAAGTGGCAGATGAGAGGTCCCCAGGACTCCCGCCGGGGGTTGAGCCTCTTTCTCGGGACAGCTTCCTGAGGAAGGAAACGAGGGATGAGGCTAACGCCAGACTCAGCCCCAGGAACAGCCCCCATTTCTGCCCATAACACCCACATACACCCCCTAAGACTCACGCACTGAGACGCTTTGTGAGACTGATTCGTCGCCGCACGTGTGGAGAGCTGGGACAGGAAGCAGCTTGTGGCTCAATGACACGGGAAACACGATAGCTGAGGGATCAAGGTGCCAATGGGGAGGGGGGAATTGGGAGACGAGAGTTAGAATCAATTGGGAGTTGTGTTTTGGACATTGTAGAACAGCCTAGTTTTGGGTACCAAATATCTGGGTCAGGGTAGTAAACGGGGTCATAATACAACAGGGTCTTATTAAGGATGAGAAGAGTAGGCTTGTTGGCAGGTCACACAGGGATTCACAGGGTGGGACTGAGGAGTCAAATTGGGTCATCAATGGAATTCAAGGTCAAGTAATCATTGGGATCAACAGAATAAAAGGAAATAATTGGGTAGTTGAGTTGGACGGTCAAATATACGTCAAAGTTGGAGTCAGTTACTGATACTTTGGGGTCAATGATTGGGCTCCAAGAGTCAGATGGGGGGGGGGGTCATGAACGGGGTCACGGGCCAGATAGAGTCAGAGGTGAAAGAGAACAGATGAAATTGTTGAGCCGAATAGTCAGCTATACGTCAAAAGTTGAAGTAAAAAAGTCAGATGGAATCAAATTTGAGATCAGAGGTCATTTGGGGCCCTCCACAGGGCTGGAGATAATGCTAGGTCACAGGTGGCAGGTGAGAGCTCAGGAAGCGTGTGTAGGGTATCTTAGGAGCATTTGCAGAGGTGTACAGCGTTAAGCAAATCCAGTGTGTAATCCTGGTTCAGTGGAGGTGGGGCAGGGCCAGGCCACACAGAAGTCACCTCTGCTCCTCACTGAGCTGGCGCTGGGCACGCAGGGCAGCCAGGATGGGCGGGCAGGGCCTCAGGCAGTAGCTCCGACATCGCTTCTGCAGCTGCTGGATTCGGGCTAGGATCTCCCACTCCTGAGGGCATGGCTTCTAAGACCTTACTCCTGCCCTGACCCCACCCTGGTTCCCCCCACATCCACACCAGTGCCCACTTACCTTTCTCCTCTTCTCAAAGTTGATGAGATCTCCCTGGGGGCAAACTTTATCTGAACTGGAGTCTCCAGGGCCAAGGTAAGGGTTGGGATGTCAGGAGCCCCACTGCACTAAGGGGACTGGGTTCAGGAGTGCAGGCAGGGTCAAGGGTAGGATGTCTGGAGGCCCACTGGGCTAAGGGCAAGTGGTGCTGGGGTCAAAGGTCAGGAGTCACACCTCTAACATGTCCGGAAGGGCTGTGTCCAGCATTACCAGGTCCGTGAGAAAGGTGCCAAGGTAGGGAACCGGGCCTGGGGGCAGTTTCTGTAGCCCCCAGAGCTCCAGTCATTCTCAGCCATCAGCAACCCCATCATACTCCATCCCCTTCCATGAGGGTCCCACTTGTCCCCTACCCCAAACTACCATCACTCACTGAAGGCAGTCTTCCTGGGGGAGTATCCTCCTCTTGGGGTCCCTCAGTGGCCTCCTCCTGAAGACAGGGGAAGGACTGAGCAGTCCTGGAGTCTCTTGGACCTCTCCTTCAGGGAAGATGCCTCAATACACACCCATATCTTGCTTTTAGCAATCACAAACCAGTTGTAAAGGCCAAACTCAAAGGAAGGTGGTGGGGGGGGGGGGTAAGCAGATAAGTGGCAGGGGGCAGGTCCCACTGGGGATAACTGGAGATGGGGCTTGTGGGTGCCACAGTCCCCAGGGATGGTTTCAACTCAGGTGACAATCCTTGTCCCAGGCCGGTAGAGTAGGCCTTCAGGCAATTTCCAGGGTATGCCCTGACCTTGCCTTCGTGCCACTGCTCTGCCTGGTAATTAATTCTATCATTGCCGGGCAGTTACCATTACCCTGTGTGTCTCCCCTGTCTGGGCCTGAGTCACCCTAGGGCAGAAACTATATCCTTGTGGTTCAAGGCCAAACCTGGTACACAGTTGGTGCTTAATGTAGAGCTCCTTGTTCCTTGAGATCACCCTTATGTGAGATATTTATTTATTCACTCATAGATACTTATTGAGTGCCTACTCTGGGCCAGGCACTGTTCTGAGTCCTGGGGAAGCAGCAGCAAACAAAAGACAAAAACCCTGGCCTCATGGAGCAGACATTAGGGAGGGAGGGAGAGACACAACCAAACTTAGCACGTAACTAAGGACACTCAGAAACAATAAAGGTGGGGGTAGAGATGCTGGTGGGCACAGGGAGGTTATCTCTGAGCAAGACATCTGGGTGGAGACCTGTAGGAGGTGCACATGAGGAATGTTTCATCTAGCCCAGCGGTTCTCAACCTGTGGGTCGCGACCCCAGCGGGGGTCAAATGACCAAAACACAGGGGTCGCCTAAAGCCATCGGAAATACCCCCGCCGGGGTTGCGACCCACAGGTTGAGAACCGCTGATCTAGCCTAACCTGTGGTGGCGCAGTGGATAGAGCATTGATCTGGAACGCTGAGGTCGCTGGTTTGTGCTTGCCCAGTCAAGGCACATACGAGAAGCAATTTATGCCTCCACTGACCCCCTTCTCTCTCTCTCTCTCTCTCTCTCTCTCTCTCTCTCCCTCCCTCTCTGAAATCAATAAATAAAATCTTCAGCTTTGTGCAGTGGCAATAGCATAGCCGATGAAATTTATCCGAGGCACGATTATTGCTAATTGAAAAATCTTAAAAAAAAAAAAAAAAGAGTGTTCCATCTATTTTGGACTTACTCTAAGAACCAGCACCTAACTGCATTTAGAACTTCAATCTTGCCTGCAATAAGTTTGATCTGTGGGCACGTGTTTTTTAGTTTTGCTTATTAAAGTCAAGTCCCTCACACACTATTTCTTTTTTCACTTTATGGTTCTAGCAACCTTTTCCTTGTAACTTCTGGTATTTGTTGAATGAACAAATAAGGCAGTTCCAAGCGTGAACTATTGTGAGGGCAGCAGAAGCAGGAAAAACAGGGTGCTGCCCGCATACAAGGGCAAGGTCATTCCTGAGGTGCAGGGAAAGGACGCTGAATGTTGGGACAAGGACAGTCCATGCCCTGCCCTGCCCTACCCCGGTCCCCTCCTGGGCCTCTGTACCTGGGAAAGAATCTCTCTGCTGCTGAGATGGTTGTTCTCATCGGAGAAAATCTGTGAAAGTTTTCTGAAAGTGGATAATGGTTCCCTGTGGGAGATAAGAAAGGGCTCAGGGGTTGATGGCTGGGAGGGTAGGGAGGTTTCACCCCAGCTCCTCTCCTCATTCTTGCTCACCTGCTCACAGCACCCCAGCTGCTCTTGAGCCGATATATGGGGTTAGACTGCAGGGCGGACAGGATGGCCCGCAGAGAGGAGAAGTTCCGCAGTTCTCTGCAGCGCTGGGGGAGGGGCAGCATTGGGGCGCTAGTCAGACCCCAAGCCTGATGCCCAGGTATAATCAGCCTTCTATGATCTTGCGACCCCAGGTCAGACCCCTACTCTGGCCCCACATCTGTTAAGCTACCAAAATTTAGTCTCTTCCTCTAGGGGACCCTCCCTCTTCCCATCTGTAACCCCAGTTCCTCCCACAGCCCCTCTATTCCCTACTTCTGACCTTGGCTTCTCCCTGGGCACAGGATGCACCCACAGCATCTCTCCTGAACCCAGAACCCTCATCTCTGAACCCAAGTCTCAAGCTGGGTTCAACCTTTCCC
This sequence comes from Saccopteryx leptura, assembly GCF_036850995.1. Taxonomy (NCBI): domain Eukaryota; kingdom Metazoa; phylum Chordata; class Mammalia; order Chiroptera; family Emballonuridae; genus Saccopteryx; species Saccopteryx leptura. The sequence goes on along the minus strand of NC_089503.1, from coordinate 251,009,908 downwards.
CTCCCTCCTCTTGCTCTGCCCCAACTCTCTCTTCAGGGTCCTCATTCTTTCTCTTTCTCTCTATCCTGAGGTTCCTGCCCCGCCCAACCCAGTCTTTTTCAAGACCCCTGCCCCCTTACTAGGCTTTGGTCCCTCCTTCAATCCTGTCCCATCGCCCCCCACCCCATCCTCTTATCCAAAGCCCCACCCAGCGCCTCGGCTGTCCCTGGCCCCCAGCCTGACACAGCCTTCTCCTAGGCTTTTCCTTTGGCACCGTCCAGCCCCAACGCTCGCCACATTCCCATACCCCAGTCCTCGGCCCTAAGCCCACTACCTGCTCTCTCGGTACCTCGGCCCTGCCTCCATGCCCCGCCCCCCATCCCCTCTCCGCCACAGGCACCTGGGCAATGCGGATCCACTTTTCCAGCCGCTGCGCCCTCTGGGGGGCGGTCAGGCCCGGCTCGCCCAGCACTGAGCCCAGCACGCAGCCGGTCACCATGTTGAACTGGGTCACAGTGGCGCGCACTGTGGGGGCGATGCCTGCTGCTCCGGGCCGGTCCCGTTGCGACCATACGGAACCCAGGCACTCGCAGGGCCGCACTCGCGAGAAGAGCTCCTGAGAGCAGAGAGGGAGAATGGGGTGGGGATGGGCTAGGCTTTGTGCTTCGTGGGACCTGTACCCCCCATCCCACCCTACTGCACCCCTCCTGCATTCTCACCACGTCCATCAGAGTCAACTGCTCAGCCACTTCGTCCACACTAAAGTCCAGGAGCTCAGGCACTTCTTGCACCAGTCCTTCCTCTTCCAAGCAGCCTTCAGGGCAGTCTGGGCTGGAGGTCCAGGCAGTTTCAGGAGATCCTGAGGGAACATTAGAGGGAGTTAAAAATTCTCAAGTGTGAATCCAGGACTGGCTGGGTGGTCTAGGGCAAGTCCCTTAATGTTTCTGAGCCTCGGTTTCCACATCTGTGAAATGGAGACCTCTCTGAATGTTTGTAAGGACTTCAGAGCCACAGTAACATTCCTTGAGCACCTAGCATGGATTAATTAACTCAGTAATTTATCACACTTACTAGTGACCTTCTACAGGTGGAGAAACTGAGGCAGGAACAATTCACCCTAAGTCACTTCAGTAAATGATAGGGCAGGGATTTGAAGCCAGGTGGTCAAAGACTAACAGAAAAAATAAGGCTTTATGATTTGAAGACTTTTAAAGATAAGATTTTCTGCCCTTTTCTTTTGGTAAGAAGTGGTATAACTGTGGGTTATAAGGGAAGCTTATTGTCAGAAAATGCCAAGTTCAAATTCAAACTTGTCCATTGCGCTTGCTGTGTGAACTAAAACAAGCCTTAAAACTTCTCTGTACAGCCTTGTTTTCTTCATCTGCATTTCTACTTTTTTTTTTAGATTTTATTTATTCAGTTTAGAGAGGAGAGAGGAAGAGAGAGAGAGAGAGAGAGAGAGAGAGAGAGAGAGAGAGAAGTAGGGAGAAGCAGGAAACATCAACTCTCATATGTGCCTTGAGCAGGCAAGACTGAGGTTTCAAATCGGCAACCTCAGCGTTCCAGGTCGAAGCTTTATTCACTGCACCACCACAGGTCAGGCTGCATTTTGATTTTTTAAATCAAAGAGATATAGCATACCAGGCTGCTATAAAGTACTCAGATATGAATGATTTTACCTGTAGTGGGTTTCAATGGTGGTGTCCCCTAGGGAACACTTTAGAACTTGGAAATTTGCTGCAAGGGGGGTGCCTTCACGCACTATGAAGAATTGTGTCACTGGCCTACAAATGTCCCTCTAAACATCTGTGTTCTTCTTTCTTTTTTGTTTTTTATTTTTTTTCTTTTTTATTTATGTCCTTGAAAAACCTGTTTATAGTAATCTGCACCTAGCACCTAACTTTCTTGCTCATAAACATTAATTATCTTGGCTCCAGGAATGCAAGGACTATGAAAGTGCAAACTTTGTTTTGTTTGGAAATTGCAAGTGTTGTTCAGCATTTTGGGAAACAATGTCACCAACATCTATGCTACTGTGTCTGTGTCACCAGTGCACTCCCCTGCATTAGTAGGTGTTTGTGCCTGTCACATTCACCATGATGCTATGACAGACAAAACTTCAGTGAGGCATGCCCAAGCACTAACACAGCAACAAGCAGAGTTTATTGTATAAATTGCCTTCATTTTATTTTTCCTTTTCATTACAGTTACAGCATCATCTTACTATTTTTTTAATGTGACAGAGACAGAGAAAGGAACAGATAGGGACAGATAAACAGGAAGGGAGAGAGATGAGAAGCATCAATTCTTCATTGCAGTACCTTAGTTGTTCAATGATTGCTTTCTCATATGTGCCTTGACCAGGAAGCTACAGCAGAGCTAATGACCCCTTGCTCAAGCCCGCAACCTTGGGCTTCAAGCCAGTGACCTTTGGGCTCAAACCAGCGACCATGGGGTCGTGTCTGTGATCCCACATGCAAGCCAGTGACCCTGTACTCAAGCTGGTGAGCCCATGCTCAAGCCAGCGACCTGAAGGTTTCAAACGTGGGTCTTCTGCATTCCAGTCCGATGTTCTATCTACTATGCCACTGCCTGGTCAGGCTTATCTTGTTTCTTTAAAATTATTTTTAAATGTTTGGTTTATTGTTCATCTGTCATTTCAAATTAGGACAGCTGGCATTCCAAATATTAGTTTAAAAAGGTGGTATTGGAAAAAAAACCCTGCACCTATATCTAATCAAATCTTCAGATCTTATAGCACATATAGGGGATAGAGGAACATACCTCATGCCACCACGAGAAAGCAAACAGGCAAATACAGAAGAATGTGAGAGTGCTCAGGACAAATGACCCATTTTTTTTCTAATAGCATAAAACAAAAGGCAAAGGGGGACTACCATAGAGTAAAAGAGAACCAAGAAACACAACTAACTGAATGCCTTAACTAAATCTTTGGATTTCAAAGAAACAACTGTAAAAAAGATAATTTAGGAACAATAAGGGGATTGATTCGACTACAGGCTGGCTATTTTAAAAAATATTTTATTTATTGATTTTAGAGAGAGGAGAGAGAGAGAAGGGGAGAAGGGGGAAGCATCAATTAATCATTGTTGCTTCTCATATGTGCCTTGACAGGACAAGCCCAGGGTTTAGAAGCAGCGGCTTCAGCATCTCAGCTCAATGCTTTATCCACTGCACCGCAACAGGCTAGGCCCTAGACTGGCTATTTTTTTATATTAAGCAATTATTGCTGATTTTGTTGGAACTGATTTTATATTTTTAAAGTCCTTGTCAATAAGAGGTATAAACTAAAGTATTGATGTGTGAAGTGATATAGGTCTTGAATTTGCCTTCAAATCATCTTGGAAATATTTTTTTGTCAAATTGATAACTCTTGAAGATGACTGATGAGTGTCTAAATGAATGTTCCTTATACTATTCTTTACTTCTTTCTGTATATAAAATTTTGTACATAAAATTTATATATGAAATTTCCAATATTAAAATGTTACCCCAAAATAAAGATGTTAAGGTTCCCAAAGCCTGGCACACAGTAATAAGTGTTTGTTTTTTTTCTGTGACCTCAAGAACTCATAGCCAAGGGCAGCATTTCAATAGTTTCTGCAGTGGTGTAAATTTTTTCTACCTGTGCTGTCTAATAGAGCTACTGAGCTCTAGAAATGTGACTTGTGCAACTGAGAAACTAAATTTTTAACATAATTTAAGTTCAATTTCAATACCACCTGGGGCTAGTGGCTACTGTATTGGATTGTGCAGTTCTAATGACTTAGAATCAGCTGGTGAAATCTTGAAGGCAGAAGAAGAAAGACACTTAGTAACCAGGAGGAAAGATGGGGGCTACAATATATTAACTATACAAATAGCAGACACTGTGAGCAGAAGTAGCTGCTACTTTGTAAAGTGGAGAGAAATGCGGCCACTTTAACCTGAGGATTAAAGGATGGGGATTAGGGATATAGATGCTTTTGTGATAGGGATCAGATGGAACACAGATGGGGGAGAGATGATCCCTTACAAGCAGGAGGTAATTATTCAGTCAACACATCTGCATTGTTCTTGCCCCTGGAGATAGAGGTGAGGACAAAAACAATGAGTGCTCCTCACGTGGTGATGCAGTGAATACAGCATTGACCTGCAATGCTAAAGTTGCCAGTTCGAAATCCGGGGCTTACTTGGTCAAGGCACATTCATATGAAAGTACAAGTTGATGCTCTCTGCTCCTCCTCCCCCTCCCCTTTCTAAAATCAATACATAAAATCCTTTAAAAAAATGAGTGCTATGCAGACAAATAAGGAAGGCTAAGAGGACACAGAGTAGGAGAATATATTTATTGGGAGGGGATCAGAGAAGGCATGTCTGAGGAAGTGACAACTGGACAAAGATCTGAATAAAGTTTGTAGGTATTTTTCCCTTTCCCAAAGCTCTCTACAATAAAGGTTGGTAGATTTTTCTATAAAAGATCATATAGTTTGTTGACCCCTACTATACAAGAAAATGTCAATATGGCTTCTTGTATGTATTCCATTATAAATGGTTGATTCTAGTAAGAATCATTGATAACAACAATAACAAAAATATTACTTCTTTCCCAGGGCACTGAGAATTCCTGTCTACTGTTATGTGCCCAGAGGGCCAGTGGCTAAATATCTGCTGAAAGAATGAAGAGACAATGAAGAAAGTACTACTATCACTCTGGTTTCACAGATAAAGGAAACTGAGGCTCATAGAGGGAAAGTGACTTATCCAAGGTTACAAAATCAGGAAATGGAAAAACTGGGATTTAAATTCAGGTCCTTGTGGTTGTTAAGGTAAGTAGTAGTGGAATGATTTGTGGTTAGAAATGCAGGTCATCCTATCTGACCAGGTGTTGGCACAGTAGATAGATTGTCAACCTCAGACACTGAGGACCCAGTCTCGAAACTGAGGTTACTTGCTTGAGTGTGGGATTGCAGACATGTGGTTGCTGGCTTGAGCAAGGGGTCACTGGCTCAGCTGGAGCCCCTCAGTCAAGGCACATATGAGAAAGCAATAAATGAACAACTAAAGTGCCACAACTATAACTATGAGTTGATGCTTCTCATCTCTCTCCCTTCCTGTCTGTCTGTCTGTTTCTCTCTCTTTGTCGCTAAAAAGGAAAGAAAGAAAAAGGAAACACAGGGCATCCTGATCCAATGATGGAGTATCTTTGTGTTTAGGATAGAGGTTGGAAGCAAGTGCTAGATAAATGCCAATATATTAGATAAAAGCTTATTATCCCCATTTTACAGGTGGGGAAACTGAGGCTCAGGCAGAATGAAGAACCTTGTCCAAGATCTGTACCTCCCTGAAGGGAGAAGGAAAGACCTGCTCAGGGTACTTACTATCAGTGCCCCAAACCCCTCACCTGCTGAAGCCTGGGGCTGCTCCTCTTCTTCCTGCTCTTGCTCAGCCTCCTCCAGAAAATCTACCAGCAGCTTCTCTGCTTCCAGGGCTTCAGCCCCCAGTGGGGCAGCCCAGCCCAGAAAGGTACGGACACTGTCCAGGTTCGAGTGGTCAGGGGGGTCCCAGAAGTCCTGGGGATGGTCCCGCAGCCAGGAACCCAGCACAGACACCACAGCTCTGCCCAGAGGAGCAGGGCCTCAGAGACCAGCTGGGAGCTCTGCAGGCCCTAAACCTCAGGTCTGACCTTTGACCTCTACAATCTCCTACTGCTATTCCCTGGGAAACCAACCTCAGGTTCTTGTTGAAGCTCAGATCTTGTCCCTCTGTCTTCTTGATATCTACCCTGGAAATATAACCCCACAATCAGGCGAAAAAGAATGGTGGGAGAAGGGGGGGGGGCTTAGGAGAAGGGTTCTGAGGTTGGGGGATTTCCTGATTCTAAACCCGAGGGAGGACCCAGGTTAGGATCTGGGGTGGGAACATGAAGGTTTTCCCGCTGGTACTGACCAGGGCGGCAGGGGTGGCGGTGGCGGTGGCAGGAGAAGGCCCAGGACGCGTGTAGTGGGCACAAAGGCCTGGTGGGTGGCCAGGAAGGCAGGCACAAAGCCAGGGTCTTGCTCACGGTCTACAGACACCAACTCCCCCACCAACCGTTCCAGCTGTGCTGCCCTTAACACACGCACCTTGCTGGTGCGGTAGTAGAGGAAGGCATCGGCATTGGGGCTGGGGGCCTGCGAGGCAGGGGTGGGCGGCAATGACACGGAGGAGTGGTCCCAGGAATACTCCTTTTCCAATTACTCCAATCGCTAGCAGTGTTTTTGCATCTGACCTTGCCCATTCCTCTGAATATGGATCCCTGTACTTAGTATTCTGCACCAGGCACAAGTGACCTGGACACCTCAGTTCTCCTGAGCCCCGCCCTGTGCCCCCACTCACTTGTCCCCCACCCCTCCCCCACTCCCCGCTTCCTGGCTGCTCTCGGCTCTCCAGCTACGCTTCACTGGCCGTCCAGGTCCTTTGCGCTCCGCCCCAACCACACTCACTAGGCAGCTTCTAAAGACCACCCCTCCCTCTCCAGCTCCGCCCCACTAACCTGGCTTACAGAGCCCCTGCCGTCAGGTCCCGCCCGCGAGCCGGCCCTAACCTGGCCCCACCTCACTCATCTCGGCAGCTCACCTGAACGCCCACCTTACCTGTCCCTCTAAGCCCCGCCCTCCCCTGCTGCCTTCTAACCCGCAGGTCCCTTCACCCCGCCCCGCCCCGCCCTCCAGGCCCCTTGTCACCTGGCTGTCCCCGGGCCCTTTGCTCGGGTTCAGGCGCTGGCTGCGCTGCCGCCTCAGGGAGACACTGTACACGGCGCGGTCCTCGGTCTCCTCGCCCCAGTCCTGCAGCGGCGCCTGGGCGCGGGGGTGGGGCAGTACTCAGGGCGCCGCGGGGGTCGGGTCCCGGGGCCTCGGCTCCCCTCTCTCGAGGGTCCTCAGGCCGGGCCTTCCCGAGTTAGGGAAGTCCCCTCGGAGATGCGCGTACCCTCCTCCCTGGTCCTGGGATGGGGCGGCCTTTGGGGACGCCCCAGGGTACAGTCTCAAAGAGTCTGTCTGTGGTCCACCACTCCCCTCCATCCCTAAGAGGAACCGGCCACTTCACTGAATCAAGACGAGAGGCCCGAAGTAGGGAATTCCGGGCGAGCCCGAAGGGCCCGGTTTGCCGGAAGATAGGGGACGGGTTGCGGGCACCCAAAGTTTCTGAACCTGGGGGGTTTTCGACTAGATGAGGGTCCCAGGACCCTCGGTCCCCTTACCAAGGCAAGCTCTTTCCCTGCGGTCCGCAGCATGGCCCGCACCCGTCGCGCTCCGCGGCGCGGCTGAGCGAGGCGGAAGGGCCGCTGGCTGCGGGCAGTGTGGGGGCACTTGGGGCCCACGGGGCGGGGCGGGCAGAGCGGGGGCGGGGCGGGGAGGGGCGGCGGGGACCCACGGCTCTTGGATGCCCCCAGCTGGACCTCAGCGCCCAATCCAGGTCCAAGAGGTGAGGTCCCGGTTCTCCCTGTACGTGTTTCTATTTGTGCCTAAAAGTAAGGTCACTATCCCACGGGTGGGCTCTTTTCTGTGCTTCCAGGTATGCTGGAGCTAACTGTGTATATCTAAGAGGGAACAGGACTGTGTGCGCAAGTGGAGTCATCTGTCAAGTGAGGGCCGATCTGCCCCAGGTGTGGGGATATCTCTGGAGGGGTGCAGAGAACACAATCTCTGTTCCCAGTTGATGGAAGTTATCAATCCCCAAGTGGAAAGGGACATGGCCTGTGACCCTGGGTTTGAGGAGCAGCTGTCTTTGGGTATGTGCAGGGTCAAGAAGAGGCAAATACCCAGGAGGCTGGTCAGTAACCTTTATTTCGTGATTCTGAGGCCGGCGCAGCCGCCTGGGGATATTTACTCTGGGTGCCAATGGCCAGCTCCGCTCCCTTGTCCGGGCCACGCTCAAGCCTTGAAGGGGCCCCAACAGCCACTGGCTGGACCCAGAGGGGTGGGAGCTCCGCAGGGGTCCGGAGGTGCCAGGTGGGCATGAGGGTGAATCTAGGACCTTCGAAAGCGACTTCGCCTCTTGCTGTGAGATTCGATTAACTTCTGGGAACGGATCTTGAGCTCTGCGCGTGTCACCACGTCGTTGTCTTCGTCCTCGGTCTCCTCTTCGTCTGCAGGATGGTATGTGGATGTGTGTGGGGGGGAAGATAAAGGGATCCAGGTTCCCACGCCTGCCTCAGATTTCCCTGCCCAACCTTTTACACCCCACTCCACCTTGGCCCTTAGTCCTGCCTCAGACCACCTCCCACCAGCTCCCTTTGCTCTGCAGGGGCCCAGGCCTACGCCCGCCCTTTTTTCCTGCCGGTACTAACCGAAGAACTTGTCCTTGGGACCCGCAAGGGGCAGGGTGATGCGGGTGTTGTACCTGGGCAGCTTTCCCTCTAGGCTGGAGTAGAACTGGGAAGGAGGGAAGCGCGAGAGAAAACTGTGGGCGCGGCAGGGGCTTCAGGGAAGTCCTTTCCACCCGATCCGAGATTCACCCTGATTTCATACAGGTCCTCTACCCACTCCTCCAGTTTACGTTTTCTCGGGCCCAGCCTCGTCATTTGTTATTAGTTTGCATCCTGATGCTCAGTCCCACCTCGTTTCTCCCAGGCCCACCCCAGGTCTCTGGGTCCCTGCCCCTTGGTGTCTTGAGGCCCCACCCCTGACCTTTCCAACCCTGCCCTCAGGCCTCAGAAGATGGTCTGGATTCTGGAAGATCACGATTTTCGCCCCCTCCCCCTCCCCCTCCCCCAGCCCCCTTCCTGAGTGGGTACCTCACGATCCGCGATGTGGCGGAGCATGTCCGGCACGTTGTGGCTCTGGAGTTGCGCCTGCAGCTTCAGCAGCTTTCCCTCCACAATGCCCAGCAGGTTTGGCAGATAGTCACCTGCCTTGGGATCCAACTCTTTCCCAGCGGAGAGACCGGCCTCCTGCGGCTGGAGTAGGAACCGGGTCAGCAGTGGGGGGTGGGGCCTCCGGCAGGCCCCACCCAAGGGTGTGGCTTTTACTCTTAGGGCTTTGAAGGTGAGGGGCTACCCACAGGGGTGGTGCTATTCTCTGTGGGGTGGGGCCTCCGCAGTCTAGGGCCATGACTGTGAGGACAGAGCTTCCTAGGGAGATAGATAGATGTCTTTTTTGGGAAGGAGAGGATAACAATATGAGAGAAGCCACTGTGGGGAAGACTTGAAGAAAATGGTACTTTGCTGTGGGCAGACCAGGGCTTTTCCTGTCTCAGGCTGCTCCGGGATTGGAGAGGGGTCTCTGAGGTTTTGGGCTGGGGGGCAGGTTGGGACTTTCCTCTGGGGGCAGGACTTGGGGCAGCACAGTCTCTGAAGTCCTGGGCCACTTAATGAATAAGTGGGTACCCCCAGGAACATGGGGCAGGGACTCCCCTGTAGGCAGGTCTCTGATGTACTGGACAGGCAGGGCATGGGGTGGATTCCGTCAGGTGGACTATGGGCAGAAACCCCACCTGAAGGGCTACACTGCCTCTTAAGTCCTGGGAGTTTCTGAGTGGGGCTTCCTCACGGACCTGGCTGCCCACTGCGACGTGGTTCAGTTTGCCGGCCAGGTGCTCCAGGCCCTCCTTCACCATTTGCATTGCCAGTGCAGCCTGCTCCAGCTGGGTCTGGGCCTCAGCCTTCCGCTGTTCCTCCGTCTTGAGGCTGCCCTCCAACTGTGCCTGGAGCTTCTGTTCCCTGCAGGGAGCAGGGAGGCAGCTGTGGGAGTGCACCCCCCCCCCTGCAGGCCTCGCCCAGAGGCAGATTAAGGTCGGTTGAGGCCCCGGGCGCAGAAGAAAATATTGGGCCCCTTACATTAGAAAAAAATGTGAAGTTGGGGTTTTGCAAGGCCTTTCAGAAGTCGGGGCCCAGGGTGCACGCCCGGTGTGTCCGCCTTTAAGTCCGCCTCTGGCCTTACCTCACCAGCATGGCCTCCCCGGAATACTTGAGTTCTTCCAGCTCCTGCTGCAGCTGCTGCTTCTCTTGCTTCAGCCTCAGCAGCATCTGCTCATTCTTGTTCTTGAGCACCTCTAACTGTGTGAAGGTGTCTCCCTGTGCCAGGAACCGCCGTACCACCGCCTGGGGCCCGCCCAACCCCAGTTAGAACCGGGGTCTGGGCAGGCCTGGGTATCACCCTCCTACTTAACCCCCGGAATGAAGCACAGATACAGTGATGTAGGATCAGGGCATTAGGGGTGGGCAGCCTCAGACTAATAATTTTTGCTGGGTCCTTCCCTTTCTATATCAGGAATTTGAACCAGCCCCAAAGAGTACAGGGCAGGGTAGCAGTGACCGTAGCCACTTTCCATAGTCAAGGTGCCAGCAACATTCTGGGGGCAAACCTTGCCCAATGCTGTGAGAAAATACTGGTTAACAGTGGGAGCAATCCACCCACCAGGCTAATTTCTGAAAAGGCAACTGGCCACCATGCCTCAGGTGAGGCCCCAGGTCCAAGTCCTGGAATTCCTCAGCCGTCAACCCCTGGGGGATGAAGAGTGGTTGGAGAATACCCCAAGGAGAGAAACCAGACTGGGGTTAGTGTTTGCCAGCAGGAATCATAGGATCTCAGAACATTTCAAAAAATAAATGGAAAAGAAAGGGCCCCAGGGCAGGGATTTGGCTTGCCTGGGGCCTAGAGTGGCACCAGGCAGTTTGCTGGCCCTAGACCATGTTATAGGTGATGTGGACACAGGAGAGGAGAGACAAAACCAGTTCTCACAGAGCCTACATGCCAAAGAAGTCAGTGTCACTGGTGCACCAACTGGACGAATGAAGACACCCGCTATCACTCAAGTTTGTGAATGGGTGAAAACATCATGGCAGTCAGTGAAGAATGGTCATTCAAAAAATGTGGTATGGTCATTCAAAAAATGTGGCATTAGCAATGCCTTAGATGGCACTGAAGATGGTATCATATATGAAAATTGCAAAGTAAGCGATACCAGTGATTGTGAGCAACTGAGCTTCTTAAATTCTGACACTAGCGATGATGAGTTCCTGGGGTTCCCGGACAACTAGAAGAGTATTTGAACACTAAAGTCTCTTCTCATTTGTTAATAACAGTGCTAATGGTTGTTAATACTGCTGTAGAGTTTACACTGTTGAAATATTATTGTGTTATATTTTATTAAATATTTTAACACACCATTTGGTTCAGAATATTATTTTTCTTATTTTCCTCCTTAAAACCCTAGGCGCGTCTTATGGTCAGGTGTGTTACAAGAGCGAGCAGTGGAGAGGGAATGGTGGTGAGTATAGACAGCTTGCATGGGTTTTATTGTAAGGGGCAACTGAGAAATGGTACCCCAGAAATGGTAGCTGGAGAAGGAAGGGCTGTCTTTTTTTTTTTTTTTACAGAGACAGAGAGTGAGTCAGAGAGAGGGATAGATAGGGACAGACAGATAGGAACGGAGAGAGATGAAAAGCATCAATCATCAGTTTTTCGTTGCGAAACCTTAGTTGTTCATTGATTGCTTTCTCATATGTGCCTTGACCGCGGGCCTTCAGCAGATCGAGTAACCCCCTGCTTGAGCCAGCAACCTTGGGTCCAAGCTGGTGAGCTTTGCTCAAACCAGATGAGCCCACGCTCAAGCTGGCAACTTCAGGGTCTCGAACCTGGGTGCTCCGTATCCCAGTCCGATGCTCTATCCACTGCGCCACCGCCTGGTCAGGTGGAAGGGCTGTCTCTTAAGAGAGCAGGTTTGTGTGCTGAGGAGTTGATCTAGGGTGCAGAGGGCTATGGGCAGTACTCACATGCATTTCGGCCACACCAGTGGCATCCTTGACCTTGCCGAAGAGCACCTCCATCTGGTACATGCTCCAGTGCAGCTGCAGCTCCTGCTCCTTGGCCCGCTGGCTGTCCTGGATGGTTTCATCGGACTGCAGCATCACATGATCACGCTGAGTCTGCTCCAGGTTGAGGTCAGGTCCAGGGTCAGGTTGCGGACAAGGGCTTAGGACAGAGGCCAGGACAGGGGTCAGGGAATGGGTGGTGCCCAGTCTGGGGAGTTAGGGCAAAGGCTTGGGCCAGGTAAAGGCAACCAAGCAGAGGTCAGGAGTGCAGGACAGAACCTTGGTCCTGGAACCCATGGGTGCACCCACCTTGCGTTCCATGCGTTCATTCTGCAGTTTCCTCTCCTCTGCAAGTTTCTTGCACTCAATTATGTAGTGCTCGCGTTTCTTGCGCTCCCAGAACACGGTCTCCTCCAGATACTGCAACTGATTCTGGAGGGTGGGTAAGAGAACAGCAGGGCAGGCTTGCGTCTACCATGGCTCAGGGTCGGGCCATGGGCCCAACTGGGCCAGGCCACAGGGGTCCTGGGACATTGATGGGAGGTGCTCTGGGCCAGAGGTTCATATTCTGGGGCCAGGAGACCATGGAATCTGGAAAGGACACCCAGGGATATGTGAGTTGGCACCTTGGCGATGTCCCGGGCGTTGAGTGCCTCCTGGTTCACCACATGCAGTTCCTCCAGCTCGTGTTTTGTCTTCACCACCTCAGCCTCCATGAAATCCAGACGGTTCTCCAAGTGAAGACTTTCTTCCTGGGACACGAGGAGTAGGGCTAGCCTGTGACCACTGCCCTTGCCCAGGCTGGCCCTCCCACTTGCCTCCTCATCCCCAGCTGTTCTGGTCTCTACCTGTAGATAGGCCTTTAGCTGCAGGTATACATTGGTGATGTGTTCTGCCTCCTCTGTTTTCATCCGGGCCTTCTCCAGACGGTTCTCCAGGTTCCGCAAGGTCTAAAGGGAAGCAAGGCTGGGCTGAGTCCTCACCCCCATTAATTCCTCCTCCCCCAAGATCAAGTGCCCCCCCTGCCCCTGCCCACATCCAACCCGTCCACATCACACTGGCCCCACCTTAGCCACCTCAGTGTTGCTATCTTGAGCCTCTGCTATCTCCAGCTCACGCAGGCTGTGCTGCAGCTGGAGCTCCTCCAGCCACTTTTGCTGCACCCTCGCCTGGTGCAGCAGAGCATTTCGCTGCTTCACCTTCTCACTCAGCTGGTGGTCCAGGTGCTCCAGGGCCTGCTGGAGTGAAGGGAGTGAAAGCAGGGGCCTGAACCTCCCTAACCCTTCGGAGCTTCCTTTGCCCATATTTTGGTTCTCGTCTCGCTTGTCTATGAGCAGCACCTAACCTGTTGCCCTCCTTCCACAGATTTTTTAATTTGATGGCTTCCAAAAGCCCATCCCCTATTTTTCCACCCACCTCCCTGTTTGCCCCTTCATTTCATTTTCCTTTAGAGAGACAGCCCCAGACACTTCTACCCTATGTTTACAATCCAATCCCATCATGTTCTCCTATCCAGTTCCAGGTTTTTTTTTGTTTTTTGGTTTTTTTTTTTACAAAGACAGAAAGAGAGTCAGAGAGAGGGATAGATAGGGACAGACAGACAGGAATGGAGAAAGATGAGAAGCATCAGTCATCAGTTTTTTCGTTGCGCGTTGCAACACCTTAGTTGTTCATTGATTGCCCTCTCATATGTGCCCTGACCGTGGGCCTTCAGCAGACGGAGTAACCCCCTGCTTGAACCAGTAACCCTGGGCTCAAGCTGGTGAGCTCTTTTTTTTTTTTTTTTTTTTGCTCAAACCAGATGAGCCCGTGCTCAAGCCGGCGACCTCGGGGTCTCAAACCTGGGTCCTCCGCATCCCAGTCCAGCGCTCTATCCACTGCACCACTGCCTGGTCAGGCCAGTTCCAGGGTTTTAAAGGTCACCTATACACTGAAGACACCGAAATTTAGCCCTCCCCTGAACTACATGCTCATTATCCATATCTACACTGCCTCCTGGATGTGTCCACAGGCACCTCAAACTGCAAATCCCATTGCAGCCAAATGGCACACTTGATCTTTTCCCAAACCTGCCCTTCTCAAATCTTCCCCATCTCAGCTACCTGACTCATGGTGGTGCAGTGGACAGAGCTTCAACCTGGGATGCTGAGGTCTCAGGTTTGAAACTCTGAGGTCACAGGCTTGAGTGCAGACTCACCAGCTTGAGCATGGGTTGCCAGCTTGAATGTGGGATCATTGACATGAACCCAAGGTCACTGGCTTGAGCCCAAGATCACTGGGTTGAACAAGGGGTCACTGGGTTGGCTTAACACCCGGTCAAGGCACATATGAGAAGCAATCAATGAACAACTACAGTGGTCCTGAGTGGTTGGCTCAGTGGTAGAGCATCAGCCCAGTGTGTGGATGTTCCAGGTTTGATTCCTGGTCAGGGCACAAAGGAAAAGCGACCATCTGCTTCTCCAACCCTCCCGTTCCCCTTCTTGCTCTCTCTCTCTTCTTCTCCAGCAGCCATGGCTCTATTGGTTCGAGTGCATTGGCCCCAGGCACTGAGGGGCTCTATGAAGCCTCTGCCTCAGGTGCTAAAATAAAGCTCGGTTGCAAGCATGGCCCAGATGGGCAGAGTATTGGGCCCAGATGGGCAGAGTATTAGCCCCAGATGGGGAGTTGCCAGGTGGATCTTGGTCGGGGTGCATATAGGAGTCTGTTTCTCTATCTCCCCTCCTCTCAGTTGGAAAAGAAAAAGAAAAAAAAACAGCTGAAGTTCCACACTACAAGTTAATGGTTCTCATCTCTCTCCCTTTCTGTCTCTTTCTTTCTCTTTCTCTCTCAAAAATAAAAAATAAATCTTCCCCTCTCAGCTTATGGCAGCTCTATCATTCCAAATGCTCAGGTCCAAAACCTTGGTGTCACCCTCACCTCTTTTTCTTTCCCACTTATGTTCATTTTGTTAGCAATTCTCTATTCTATATCTAAGGTTCTCTCAGAGAGCTCTATTTCCAGCTTTCATCCTCGTGTATCTAACACCATCTTTCACCAAAATGACCTCCTCCTGGCTTCCACTCTTGCTTTCTCACAGTCCATTTTCTACTTCCCTGAGTCTCAGTATATACAATTTGCACTCTTCATCATGGCCACCAGGCCTGATGCGAGATTCGGCCTCTGGTGACTTCCCTGACCTCACCTCCTATCAAGCCCCCCTCACTCACTCCATCTAGCCACACTGGCCTCCCCATAGTCTCTAACACTTTATAGTTGTTCCTACCACAAGGACTTTGCATTTGCTGTTCCCTCTGCCTGGAGTGTTTTTCCCCAGGTCATTTCCTGCCTGGCTCATTCTCAGCTCAAATATCAGGTCTTAAAGAAAGGGGTCTTTGCTGACCCCTCCCCCCAATTAAAGTGCAATACTCCTGTCCCAGTAGGGACTTGGTCTGTTTTTTTTTCAATTAGGTGATTACCAACACCTAATACCATGGGTCAGTGTGTGATAAAAATTGACTTAATAAATGAGTGGCGGCTGGTATGGAGAAAAGACGAGAGAGAAAGGGGAAAGAGGTAGGGAATCCAGTGGGGAGGAGAGCCAGACTAGAAATAAAGGGAGATGGACAGTGGAGTGGGGATGGGGCAAACCTGTCCTGTCCTGTTCTTCAGGTATGGCTTCTCTGACTTCCATTCTCGAATCACTGCCTGGACCACTTTCTCATCTCCCTGTAAGAAGAGAAGCCCAGTCACCACTTACTCAGGCCACCTCTACTTGAGGCAGTGCCCTACCCTGGGAATGCTGGCCCTGCCTCCTGGATTGTCTTCATCCACTTCCGTACTTTTACCTGGAGCAGGTCTGTCAGCTGTAGTTGCAGCGCCCTGGTCTCCTCCTGTAGCTGGTTGATGACTTCTTGATTTTTCTTGATGTTCCACTGGGTGCTCTCATAAAAGGCCTTCCGGTCACCCTCTGGGGTTATGTGATGTGGGTAGGGACAAGCAGAGTGTCATGGGGAGAGGAACTTCCTAGAATAATGATCTTTTTGTAATCATCAATTTAATATTATATGATTACTTCACTTTGAGCATTTATTATATGTTGGATGCTGGACTAAAAACATTCCAAGTATAAAATACCATATGCTAATAGGTGCATATCCATATCATACCCACTTATAGATGAGAAGACTGAGGCTCAGGCTTATTAGATTGTTCAAGGTCACAATCAGTCTGACTCCTGACCTTTAACCACTATGCATAATTATCCCCTAACAATAGTTAGACAATAATAACAATAATGGTTTACACCAAGATTTTCCAACCTTGGCATAATTGACACTTGGGATGTACAATTATTTACTATGGTGGGCTGTTCTGTGCATTGTTGGATGTTTAGCAGCATCCCTGGCCTCCACACATTAGATGCCAGTAGCACCCTGCTCCCCCCCAATGACATGACAACCAAAAATGTCTCCAGACTTTGCCAAATGTCCCCTGGAGAGTGAATGGCCCTCTTCCATTGAGAACCACTGGTTACAATTTATAATGTGTTACTATGTGCCAGGCATTGCACTAAGCATCTAACACATTTCAACTACCTATGGGGTTGTACTGTTATCCCCATTTTACAGATGAAGAAACTGAGAGCAATTGGGTTACTCTTAGTCCCCCAAGGTCAAACCATTAGTATATGCAGAGCCAGGATTTTAACCCAGAAAATCTGTCTCTAGGACCTGTTTTTCACCAAACCATGTATGATAGAAGAGTTGAAATTATACAAAAAGTATGAAATACATGCCTGACCAGGTAGGTGGTGGCACAGTGGATAGAGCATCGACCTGGGATGCTGAGGACCCAGGTTCAAAACTCCAAAGGTCACCAGCTTGAGTGCAGGCTCAGAAGCTTGTGTGTGGGATCATAGACGTGACCCCATGGTCACTGGCTTGAGCACAAAAGTCACTGGCTTGAAGCCCCCCCATCATCAAGGTACGTATGAGAAGCAATCAATGAACAACTAGTGTGCCACAACTATGAGTTAATACTTCTCATCTCTCTCCCTTCCTCTGTCTGTTTCTTTCTGTCTCTCACTAAAAACAAAAACAAACAACAACAACAACAAAATATATATGTATGAAATACAGTCCAGTTGGCCCTGAGTCCAAGAAAAGTTTTATGAGATGAGAAAAACCATGAACAAATATGTTTTTGCCTCCAGAACTGACCGCCTGAATGACTGTTAGATGAATACCCTTGTCACACCATGCCTTGTCAGAGGGCTGGGTGGGTACTGTTGACTCCTGACCATTTTATGCCCTTTGGAGCCATCTTACCTAATAGCTGTATCTTCCTTTGTAACTCAGCAATCTGAGTTTGTACAGCAGACTTCCCTCCGCTGGCATAGATGGGTCCCTTCTTGGAATGGAGTAGGGGCCAGGCCTGTGCCGCAGCTTTGCCTCTGGAGGGGTGGTGTTTGTCCTGAGCCTGACTGCCTTTGGCCTTGGAAGAGGTAGAAAGCTGGTCCTGAGAAGGCAGGGCGTTGGCGGAGGCCGCCCAGCACAGGGGAGACGTCATGATTGGGTTGGGTGGGGCCCAAGGCCCTCGGGGGTTAAAGGGGCGACTAGAACTCGCCGCTGTCCGGGATCCGTCAGTTTGGGTTCCCCTGGCTCTGGAAACGTACTTTCCGACCGTTTCGTAGGGCCTCGCAGCATCTCCCAATTGCTAGGTAACCTCTTCCCCTCCTCCTTTCTGCGCTCCCATGGAAACCGCCCGCGTTCTGCACCACTGCTCTCATAGGCTGATGCTGCGGTAGAGGGGCGGTCCCAACAGGAGGCGGAGCATAGCCGCGCAGCCGGATTGTCGGAGAGGGTAGTTTGGGGTCACGTGTTTATTTTGTTTTATTTCTCCGCCTCCTCTCACCCCAAACCCACCCAGAGTTCGCGGGCGTTTTTCAGGAACTTTCTTTTGCGAATGGAGAACCCGCCACTCCCAAGATGGAGGCACCCTGAGCCGCCATTAACCGCGAACCTTCAGAACTACAAGTCTTCACGGTCCTAGCCAAGATGGCTGTGTAAGTTCCGGCATCTTCCGTTCGCCACTCCTAACATGGCGTACATGAGCCTCCAGTCTAATGCAAAGCGTAGTGCCAAAAGTGACGCATGCCGCACACTTCCGCCTTTTTTTTTTTTTTCTGCCGGAAGAACAGTTGGCTGCTGGGCTAGGGGGGCGCGGTGGATATTGACCTTTGCCCCTGCCTCGTGTAGGTGATGAACTAGCGGGTGGGAGGGCACCCAAATTTCCTATTGGGGTAGCCTGAGCGTGTGCGTCGGGAGAGGGAAGGCTGCTAACCCCTTCGGCCCATTGGCAGGAATTGGATAGCTCACCGCCAGCCCCCCCCCCCCCCTCCGCCCCCGCCGTAAGGAGCGGAGGTGTTTGAGGTTTCCACCATTATTAGGAGCAAAATGAGACACTCCTCCACTGGGCAGGCTTGGAGAGATATCTTCCCGATATCTTCCCCCGTAGCCCTCATTGCCTGAAACCGATGGAGGAATCCAATTGGCTGGAGGAAGAGGTGCTTTGCTTTGGCTGGAAGTAGCTCTCTGCCATTCACGAACCGCCCCTTTCTTGCAGCGTTGGAGCACAACGCATCTTCCCGCAGTCTGTTTCTTCCCACAGAACCGGTTTCCGGCCTCCGAGTTTCCGGCGAGATGTTACTGTTTCTGCTGCTGCTCCCCATGTGCTGGGCCGTGGAGGTCAAGCGGCCCCGGGGCGTCCCCCTTACCAGTGAGTCTGTCTCTGGACGTGGGTGGTAGAGTGTGGAAGGGGTGGACTTTGGGTCCTCGGCTAGGCATTTACAGCCTTTGGCGTCAGTTTAACCGCCTCTTGGGTAGGGAATGTGGCAGTACTCAGCCAGTGGATGGAAGCACAAGTGCCATTAGGTTGAGAGGGCCTCTTCCTGCCTTGGGCTGAGTCTCTTGCCCATCTCCCCAGACCATCACTTCTACGATGAGTCCAAGCCTTTCACTTGCCTGGATGGCTCGGCAACCATCCCTTTTGATCAGGTCAATGATGACTACTGTGACTGCAAGGATGGCTCGGATGAGCCAGGTGAGTTTTTCTATTCATTCATTCATTCATTCATTCATCCTACATTCACTGAGCACCTAGTGAATGCCAGGTCCCGTTTAGTGACTATGACCCAGTCCTGTTTGCTGTTGATTGAATGGGAGAAGCAGGCACAGAAGCTAGTGGTCTTTGGTTTGGTAAGAAGAGCCACAGGTGCTATTGGGAGTCCAGCGAAGCCCCCATCCAGCCCGGAGATCAGGAGGTGAGATCTCAGCTGCCTCCTGAAATGTCTGCAAATGGAGAGGCCAGCATGTGCAAGCACCCAGAGGTGGGTGAGAAGATGGGGCCTAAGTGCAGATAGAGATAGAAGTGAAGGAGAGGGAGGAAGTTGTTGGTCCTGTTCTGAGTGCCTTGATGAGGAGACTCAAGAGGGAGCATTGGAGAGTTTTGTTTCAGGCCCTGAGTGTGCAGCCTTCTCTTTTTCACTTTTTCAGCAGTGGTTATTTTATTTTTCTGGTGCTCTCTGTGTGCATGGGTGTCAGGGGTTCTGTCTGGGTAGATGTGATGGGCCACGTCCGTGAGCACACTCTGAAAACTCTCCCTTCCTTCTTCCTTACAGGCACGGCTGCCTGTCCTAACGGCAGCTTCCACTGCACCAACACTGGCTACAAACCCCTGTATATCTCCTCTAGATGGGTCAATGATGGAGTTTGTGGTAAATGAGAAGCCCTTGGGGTTGGGGAAAGAGGTAGTGGAAGAAGGGAGGAGACACTGCAGGGTCTGATGGTGCTCCCACCTCTGCCTTCAGACTGCTGTGATGGAATGGACGAATACAACAGTGGGATCGTCTGTGAGAACACTTGCAAGTAAGTAGATGCTACCCACCCCGCAGGACCTCCTTGCCTTGTCGCGCCTGTTGAATCCAGTCCCCCCCTTTTCTGTTTTTGAGTATTGAGCACTCATATATGTGCCAAGTGCCTGTGAAGCTTCCTCACCAGTTTTCCGTCTTGCCAGGAAACCGTGCAGTCGTTTGTCTGTTTGACAGGTGAAGCTTAAGTTTAGACAGGAGAATGATTTCCTCAGGGTCATGTAGGTAGGAGATAGCAGAGCTGGGACTTGAACCCAGGTCAGTCTGATTGAGACTCCATGCTTTTAATTACTACACTGTGGAGCGGGACCTGAAAACTGAAATGCCCAGGGGCAGGTGATCTAAAGGGCAGAAGCAGGCTGAGTGTAAGGTATTAGGGCAGGGGTCTCAAACTCAACTCAGCATGTGGGCCGCAGAGCAAGATCACAGCCGTTCGGCGGGCCGCACTAGGTCTACAAAAGGCAACTGTTACGCAACACTTTTCTCACTGCAGTTGAAAACAAAAAAAAATCAGTACAACAAGCACAATCGTACATGCAGTTTACTCAGTGTCACAAAACGACCAGAAACTGTAGTTCGCATCACAACTGCTGTTAACTAAGCTAATATCTAGCTAGGATGCTAGAGAAATGAAAAATACAAGTAGGTCCCTAAGCTTACTTAATTTTATCCAAAATATTTTGAACTTCGTGGATTAGTCTGCGAGCCACACAAAATTGTTCGGCGGGCCGCGAGTTTGAGACCCCTGTATTAGGGAGTGGTGAGGGTTGATCTGAAGGGATAGCTGCCCTTGACTCTTACATCAGTTGGTGACAGGGCCTGATTTGTTTTTCTATTGAACTGAAAGTCCTGATATTTAAGTAAAGGCTCCTGATTGAAGATCTTTTAGTTAAGTAGAAGGTTGATCACGCATAACATTCTTACCAGCCAGATTGTCCAGGTGTCTATGGCTCTGTGCTTTTTTCTTCTTTCTCTCTTGGGATCCAGTTCCAGCCCGATATCCCAGCATCCCCAACTCCTCCTGATCCCGTGGGTGGCTGAAGTCTGCCCACTGTCTTTCCTCCAAAGGACAGGAATGCAGGGCTCTGAGGCCAGGAGAGCCTGGGGAGGTGGCGGAGGAGGGTTTGCTTCTTATTTTTTTCAATGTAGGGGTGGCAGGTGGGCTTGAGCACTTTTGGAAGAGGCAGATCTAGTGGGTCCTAAGTGCTTCCTGGTGATGCCTCTGTGTCCCCTTATGCCAGAGAGAAGGGACGCAAGGAGAGAGAGACATTGCAGCAGATGGCAGAGGTTACACGCGAGGGGTTCCGCCTAAAGAAGATCCTTATTGAGGACTGGAAGAAGGCCCGGGAGGAGAAGCAGGTGAGGGCCATGAGGCTGACCCAGGACAATCTGGGCTGCGTGGGCTGGAGACATGGGCTGGCAAGGCCAGGTTGACATCTCCCTATGAGTGGTGTCCTAGGTCTGCAACTTGGTTTACTCATTTGTCCATTTGGTATTTATGTAGGTGTTGGTTAAGTTGTTATCAGGTGGACAGCGGATAGCACCGCTGTGGACTGGAGCTTTAGGTGGCATGCTGAAGTGGGCTGAGGGGAGCTCTGCTGCCTCCTAGAACAGGAGGGACGCTTCTCTGCATCGTGGTCTGCTGCTGTCATCTATAAGATGGGGCTGATGATTCTGTGATTGGGGAGGACTCAAAACCATGTCAGTCAGCAGCAGCTGGGTTAATTTAATAGGTTGGGTGCATTGGGGGCTGGAAGAGGATATACCTCCAGCTGTGTCTTCCTCTCCTCTCTGCCACTGTCTTGGCTATTTGCGGGTCAGTGTCCTCAGGGCTGCTCCTCAGCTCCTGTTCAACCCACTGAGCAAGGATTCCAGCTCTGCTCAGGGATAGTTCCAGGTCTTTCTCTCCCATCCCCATGGCCTGGCTAGTGAGGTCCCTCTCAAATTCATGGGGCACTGAGGCCCCTCCCGAGTTTGGAGGCAATGAGCTCATTCCTGAGTTCAGGGGATAGAGGGGAGCCATTTGGTAAGGGTGTCTCCAACTGACCCTTGCCCTCCTGGGGAGTAGGGAGGATCCTATCACAGGCTGGGCTGAGGTGTCAGCCAAGGTTTGGGGAGGAAAGTGATCCTGTGGGTGCTTCAGGCTAAGACCCTACAGCTTGGGATCCCATTCCTAGGCTGGAGCCCTCCCAGCACACTCATTTCTTCTTGAAATATCCACAGGAGCTCAGGTTATGCTGTGCACTGGGTATAACGCTGGAAGCACACCAGGAATGCCTCAAGGGTGCATTGCCTGGTGGGAGGGACAGAGAGACAAAATGAAGCCCAGGGTTGCTGGGTATAGACTCTTGCCCCACCAGTCTTGGGGGTAGGAAGCAGGGAAGGCTTCATGGAGGATGAGGCCTCTAAGCTGAAATCTGTAGGGTAGTTCAGAGGTAGCCAGGCAGAATATTCCAGACAAAAGGAAAGCATGTGTGAAGAACTGGAGGCAGAGAGCATTTGGGGGTCTGAATGTTGTTAGGGCAGTTGGATCCCAGAGTTTAAGATAGCAGTGGGGCAAATGGATCTGGAGAGGCAGCAGGGGCCTGGTCACACGGAGCCTCGGGCCTACATTATGGTGTTAGGGTTTCTCTTCAGTGGGCTGCAGGGGGGACCCAGGGAGGTGTGAATTTTGGAAAGATCCTGCAATTGCCCTGTGTAGTAGAGGCCGGGAGGTGGCAGGCCATGAGGGAGAAGGTAGCACAGAAGGAGAGCTGGCCCCTTGCCTTCTGCCCATCCAGCAAAAGCTCACTGAGCTACAGGCTGGAAAGAAGTCCCTGGAGGACCAGGTAGAGATGCTGCGGATGGTGAAAGAGGAGGCCGAGAAGCCAGAGAAGGAGGCCAAAGACCGGCACCAGAAGCTATGGGAAGGTATGTCACAGGGTGATCCTGGGCTTAGAACACTTGCTCATCTATTAGTTTGTTTTTTTTTGCTTTTGTGATCATGGTGCCTCAGTTCCCAATGTAACTAGTTATTTTCAACTGTGTGTTGGTCATTGTATTTTATAGTCATTTATGGGAATAATTTGCAGCCTTGGATGAGAGGTGCTTTTCTAGATAGGAGGGACTTTTCTTTTTGCTAGTTGTGTGAGAACATTACCATTTTGGGGTCCCCAAACCCAGGTCCAGGCTGGATCTGAGATCAGTGCAGGCTGGGTGATTTTTAGTCCAGCCTCTTGTCTCCTGAGAAGATAGGCTCTCTGGGTCATTGTGTATTTACTTGGGGAGTGGGGGGTGTCTGGTATTATGCTCTGTACCTTGGATTTTGTTTTTAAATTTTTCTCTTTTATTGATTTTAGGAGGGGGGGAAGGGGAGCTAGAGAGTGTAGAGAGTGAGAGAGACATCAGCTTGTTGTTCCACCCATTCATGCATTTACGTATTCATTAATTGATTATATGTGCCCTGACTGGGGATTGAACCGCAGCCTTGGTGCATTGGGAAGATTCTCTAACCAACTGAGCTACCTGGCTAGGGTCCCACCTTGGACTTTGATTTCCATCTCTTTTGCCCCACAAGTTCTTATCAAAACAAACATCCAGATTTGCCAGTTCTTTAGGGCAAAATCAACCTCTGCATTGCTTACTTTCCCATGTGTGTCTTTGCTCTGGCAATTTCTACTGCCTTGGTTGCTTGGTTGGCTCAGTGGTAGAGCGTCGGCCTGGCGTGCAGAAGTCCCAGGTTCGATTCCCGGCCAGGAGAAGCGCCCATCTGCTTCTCCCCCCCTCCCCCCCTCCTTCCTCTCTGTCTCTCTCTTCCCCTCCCGCAGCGAGGCTCCATTGGAGCAAAGATGGCCTGGGCACTGGGGATGGCTCCTTGGCCTCTGCCCCAGGTGCTAGAGTGGCTCTGGTCGCAACAGAGTGACGCCCTGGAGGGGCAGAGCATCCCCCCTGGTGGGCAGAGCATCGCCCCATGGTGGGCGTGCCGGGTGGATCCCCTTTGAGTGCATGCGGGTGTCTGTCTGACTGTTTCTCCCCGTTTCCAGCTTCAGAAAAATACAAAAAAAAAAAAAAAAAAAGATGATTTTTAATGACGTGTTCAGCATTTTCTTGCCGTTGGCAGGTCATACTACCATTATGGGAAATTGGCATTTGTTCTCAGTCTGCTCCATGGGGACACACCATGGAAGCAGAATAGAAGGGGGAAGTGGGACAGAAACACTTCAGACTAGTTGAAGGACAAAACATTTCTGGAAGGATTTGGATGTGTGATTCTAGCTATTCATATGACTGGTAACCAGGAACTAGGCAGGCTCCTCTGAGGCCACACTGCTGTTGTCCTCATCTCTCTGGGCATCTGCTGCATCCCTCCTTCCCTCATTCTCTGCCCTGATTTCTCATAATCAATAATTCAGTAGTTTATTCAACAAATATTTGCTGAGTGCCTGCTATGTGCCAGGCACAGCCATAGGCCAGCAGTACAGCATTGAGCAAGATGGAGAAAGCCCCTGCCTACAGAGGGAGTAGGTGCAAAGGCCCTGATTCACAAGCATTTCTAGTCTTTAGGAGCAACAAGGCAGGCCCCGGCCAGCTGGATCAGTGGATAGAGCGTTGGCTTGGCATATGGACGTCACAGGTTCAGTTCCTGGTCAAGGCACACAAGAGAAATGACCATCTGCTACTCTCCCCCTCCCCCTTCTCTCCCTCTTCTCTCACATCCAGTGGTTCAGTTGGTTTGAGCATTGGCTCTGGACACTGAGGATAGCTAGGTTGTTCTGAGCAGGTCAGCCTCAGGTGCTGAAAGGAGCTCGGATGATTTGAACATCAGCCCAGATAGGGGTTGCTGGGTAGATCCTGGTTGGGGTGTATGTGGGAGTCTGTCTCACTATCTCCCTTCCTGTCACTTTAAAAAAAAAAAAAGAGAAGCAGCAAGGGAGCCCTGTGACAGGAGGGAGTAGAGTTGGGGAGAGACAAGAGTAAGGACTGATGGGCACACTGTACAAGGCTTTAGGGGCCCTAGGGAGGACTTAGGCTTTTATCCCAAGTGAGGTGGGAGCCATAGAGGTTTCTGAGCAGAGGAGGAACAGGAGCCAGAAAGCCAGGAAAGAGCTGACTAAAGAGTCTTCGTGTCCAGAATCCCAGCCACTCCTCGAGTGGAAGCACCTGCAGAGACCCCCTCCCTTCTCCCAGTGGGGGTCATTTGCACCGTCATGCTCTGGCTTTCTGTGTTCTGCTCCTTGGAGATCCTTGGCTTTCAGTTATCTCCTCTCTTTCCTGGGTGGTCTTTCTTGGCTGACACCTTCCTTCTACTTAGAAATACACTCTAAATTCTGCTGCCCAAACAGCTGTTCCCAAACATGGCTTTGCCCTCCAAAGCTGTGAAGCCAGATAGCCTCTTTCTCTCCGTCCTGATTGAACTTGGTGTCCTTTACTCTTTGTCTGGTTTTTGAGGCCTGGATTTTCTGTCCTTAAGTCTGTGAACTTTTTCTCTGCTTCCTTCATGGAAACCACTGCTTCACAACAATGGATTGTATTTTTTTGTTGTTTTATGACCAACAAAGAGGGATAGGAGAGACAGATAGGGACAGACAGGAAGGGAGAGAGATGAGAAGCATCAGTTCTTTGTTGTGACACCTTAGTTGTTCATTGATTGCTTTCTCATATGTGCCTTGACTGGGGGGTTACAGCTGAGCCAGTGACCCCTTGCTCAAGCCAGCGACCTTGGGACTCAAGCCAGTGACCATGGGGTCATGTCTATGATCCCACACTCAAGCCAGCAACCCCACACTCAAACTGGTGAGCCCGTGCTCAAGCCTGTGACCTCAGGGTTTCAAACCCGGGTCCTCCAAATCCCAGTCCGGCGCTCTATCCATTGTGCCATCGCCTGGTCAGGCAGATTTTTTTTCTTGGCAGCCCACAATCATCTCCTCCTGCTCAGTGGGCCCAAGACCCTGGTGCCTCTTCTGGGCTGAGACCCTGATCTCTGGCTGCTTCTCTGGTTCCCTACTCACAGATCCAGCCGTACCTGAATGTAACTGCCCCTAGGTGTCCAACAGGGATTCCAGACTCACCAAGTCACCTGCTTGCTTGGCCTAGTCTCTATTCTCCGACCTTCTTGTTGAAGAGTGAGGCTGGTGGGGTTCTTGGGTTTCTTCTTGTGGGGGCCTCCCAGACATGGCAAACCTAAGGCATGGTCCCCCTACAAACCCCTCACATGGTCTTTTTCAGCCCCCACTTATTCAGATCAGAATCCCAGGGGCTATCCTCCACTGCCCCTAAGTGACCTGACTCAGGGCCCCAGTGCCCAGCATACGGCCAGGCACACAGTAGGCTGTGTGGGGTGTTGGGGAGGGCAGATTTCAGGGTGGAGGGAGTCAGCGGGGAGAGTGGAGGGTGACAGAGGTGGCCCCTCCACAGAGCAGCAGGCCGCCTCCAAGGCTGAACGGGAGCAGGAGCTGGCGGCCAGTGCCTTCCAGGAGCTGGATGACAACATGGACGGGGTGTGAGTGTGCCTGTGCTGCCCACCCTGCCCTGAGCCAGGGCTCCTCCCACCTGCCTTTAGAAGCCTGCCAGCCCCTACCTCCTTGCCATGGGGCCTGAGCTAGTCCCTAGCCCTCTCTGAATGAACCTTTACTTGTGTAAAATGGGTTTGGAATAGGAAGGTGGTGTTGTAGGGGCTTAAGAAAGGGATAGGCAGCAAGGGACTGGGTGGCTGGGACCTATTCTTCCCAGGGGTAGGGGCTGGAGGGGGGTCCCAGCCCTAGAGCTCACCTCCCAACTCCCTGCTGCTCATCCCATCTGTTTCTGCCTGTACCTCTGCAGGGTCTCGGTGGCTGAGCTGCAGACTCACCTGGAGCTGGACGCAGATGGGGACGGGGTGCTGTCAGAAGGGGAAGCCCAGGTACCCAACCCTGCCCCTTGGCCTGGGACTTCTAGAGGGGATTGCCCCAGGTGACTTCAGCCAAGGAGTAGGGGACAGGCTGGCTGTGGACTGCTCTCATGGAAGCTCCCCCCTGGCCCCAGTCCAGGGCTACTGGGGCACTTGGCTTCACCTGAGTGAACCAGGAGGCTGCCACCCAGCGTCACTTCTCCTTGCCCTTTGGAACCTGGTGGGGTCACATGGGTACCACAGAGCGTCTGGTCAGGACAGAGCCAGGGTTTCCACTCACATGCCCCCACTGGCCCGACGAATGTGTGAACCCAATTTGTAGTCCTTAACATTCGTGCTTGGGCTCTCTTTGCAGCCTGGACTCTGCTCCTCCGTCCCTCTGTCCATTGCTATCCCCTGATTGGTCCCCTCCTGTCCTTCTGAGGGCCTGGTGATCTCTGGTGCTGGTGCTCTGGCTCTTTCCCTCTCCTCACTCTCTCGTCTCTCCAGGAGACACTCCCCATCCCCTTGCTGAGGCATTTCTCTTCCCACTGGCCTGTGCTGCCCCCTTCTGGCTGCTGCACCTCGTTCATCCTGGCCTGCGTGGCTTTGCCAGCCAGCTAGCCTGCACCTGGCACTGCAGCCTGAGGCTCCGTTTACAAGTGGCTGGGGCACAGGAGGGGCACCTGAAGGTCCCCATCCTGATACTACTCTGACACACGCACACAGACTCTGCTTGGGGAAGACACGCAGGTGGACCCTACCTCCTTCCATGATCGTGTCTGGACTGCCATCAAGGACAAGTACCGGTCTGAGGTCAGTGGGGGAGGGGATAGGATGTGGTCCTGCCCCCTGCCCCCACCCTTTCTGCCCCTGGTCCCCTGATGCCTCCCAAAGGAACTTCCTCCCATTCTGATACCAGGCCACCTTGGCCAACAGAGCCACTCCAGACCTCCTCCCCCACCGCCCCTTGGAAGGGGTGGAGGCACTGAGGCCACCCCTGAGGTGATGATGTGAGCATGGACCCAGCCCCATGGCAGTGGAGAGCATGACCCAAGTCCATAGCACTGAGCACCTTGTACACCTGCCAGGTGTTGCCCACCCCTCCAGCATCTGTACCTGACCTGACGGAGCCCAAGGAGGAGCAGCCTCCGGTGCCCTCACAGCCCGTGGAGGAGGAGGAGGAGGAGGAGGAAGAAGGGGAGACAGAGGAGGAAGAGGAAGAGGAGGAAGAAGATTTCCAGGTGCTGGGGGAGCAGCCCAAGGTGTGTGCATGGGGGAGAAAGGGATGTGTGGACTAGGGGCAGGGCCACTTGCTGATTTTGCCCCTTCTCCAGGAGACCCCGCCACCACTCACGCCCCCCCAGCCAGCCTACCCCACCAAGGAGGACAAAATGCCACCCTATGATGAGCAGACACAGACCTTCATTGACGGTGAATGCTCACTGGGGCTGGGAGAGAGGAGACCCTGCTCATGCCACCCCCCCCCCCATTGCTGTACTTGTAGGCACCCAAGAATCAGGTCCTGCCTGCTCCCGGGTATCTGGGGCCTAGGGAGGCCAGTACAGCCCCTGCCAGCCCCAGGCACCTTTCTGCCTCCTCACTGGCTGCTGCTTGTTTATGTCACCCTTATGGGCAGGAAGCCAGTGTCCCTGATCCCTTGGGAGCCTGGGCAGTGGGGTGGGCCTGTGGTTGATGAGACCCACAGGGCCTTCCTGGGTATAGTCCTACCCAGAGCAGACCTGGGGGCGGGGAAGTAGGTCTGTCTGGGTAATCCTTTCCCCTCTTCCCGGATTTGGGTAGAGGTACCTATAACCTTGTCCCCCGCTCTGTCCCCCACCAGCCGCCCAGGAGGCCCGCAACAAGTTTGAGGAGGCTGAACGGTCCTTGAAAGACATGGAAGAGTCCATCAGGTATGGGAGAACGGGTATGGCCAGAGCAGAGTGGAGCTTCCACCCGCTCCACAGCTGGGCTCCCCAGAGGTGGTAGTAATAGGGAGTTGCTGAGGCAACTGCTGCTCCTAAGGCTCAAGGCTGGCAGTGACTCTTGAGAGGAGGGTCCCCAGGCGGTAGGGAGCTGGAGCCCAGCCCCCAAGTAGTCCTGCATTAATCACGAGGACTTCCAGCGTTGGCCTGAGTCAATCTGTGGCACCCCAGCTGCCCTTCACCACTTGGCCTTCCCTTACAGGAACCTAGAGCAGGAGATTTCCTTTGATTTTGGCCCCAACGGGGAGTTTGCCTACCTGTACAGCCAGTGCTACGAGCTCACCACCAACGAGTGCGTTCCCTCCCTTCCCACCCTTCCCACCACCCTGAGGGCGGGCAGGCGGGTGGGTGAGTGGGCAGGCACACGGGTGAACTTGGAGGATCTGAGCCTGAGCAGGGTGACGGGAGTGAAGGGGGCAGCCTTAGGAGTGCTCAGTGGAGTTTTGAGGGCCTGGTGCGTACCACCCCTCCGTGTCAGGGAAGCTGGGGTCCTGTGTCTTCCCCACCCACCAGCCCCGTCCTATGACAGGTACATCTATCGGCTCTGTCCCTTCAAGCTTGTCTCACAGAAACCCAAGCTCGGCGGCTCTGCCACCAGTCTCGGGTGAGTCGGCATAGGCTGAGCCCCCTTCCCCTTGGCACCCCCAAGCCTCCAGGCAGCTCACCTGCTCACCTGCAGCACTCCACTCTCCTGCAGCACCTGGGGCTCATGGGCGGGCCCTGAACATGACAAGTTCAGCACCATGAAGTACGAACAGGGCACTGGCTGCTGGCAGGGCCCCAACCGCTCCACCACTGTGAGTGGGAAACGGGGTAGGAGGTGGTGTGGGGGGAATCTAGGCCTGGCTGAGCCCACCTGAGCCCCCACCTGTCCATGCACCCTCCCCAGGTGCGCCTGCTGTGTGGGAAGGAGACGGTGGTGACCAGCACCACAGAGCCTAGTCGCTGTGAGTACTTCATGGAGTTGATGACACCTGCTGCCTGCCCAGAGCCACCCCCTGAGCCACCTACAGACAGTGACCATGATGAGCTCTAGCCCTGCCTAGCAAAGGTAGTCAGGGAAAGGGGTATCTGCCCGCCTGGACTTGGGGTGCAGTAGTGTCTAGGGAAAACATGTAGGTTGGCACCACCTCGCTCATCACTTGTGTCCCTTTGTCTCTTTCTTGTTGGGTCTTTCTCTGGCTCCAGAACCTCAAGACATGGCACCTCCAGTGGTGCCGCCTACCTGTCTGTGGACAAAGGCCTGCCTCTCTAGGTTTCCTAGCCCTCCCTATAGGCAGGAACCATTGAGGGGCCTCCTCCCCTGTTCTTGGGGACCAGGCGGTCCAGAGTCATTTTCTTAGCCCTCAGTGGCCCCCAAATATGGACTAAAGGAGTAC
Organism: Saccopteryx leptura; assembly: GCF_036850995.1. Taxonomy (NCBI): domain Eukaryota; kingdom Metazoa; phylum Chordata; class Mammalia; order Chiroptera; family Emballonuridae; genus Saccopteryx; species Saccopteryx leptura. The sequence continues at coordinate 250,980,021 of NC_089503.1, read as the reverse complement.
ACCCTCCCCAGGTCCCCAGCCTGGTGGCTCCCTGCCCACCCTACCCTATACCACCCTGCCCCCTGCTCAGGGCATCTGCCTCCCTGCTGGTGGGGACAGTGAATTGACTGTGATCTTGAAACAATAAATGATATCCCCAGCCCATCTGTGTCTGTCTTGCTTTGCTTGGGCCAGGGGTGGGCCTAGGGCAGACTGCAGGGGCAGCAGTTGTCTGAAGGGCCTGGGCTGGCCTTCTCTGTCAGCAGGCTGGCTCCACAGATGAGGCTTCATCAGAGACTGAGTCACGTGTGAGATGATTAAAACCTGAAATGTGCACAGACAGCAAAGTTGGACACCAAGGGACAGACAGCCCATGAGCTATGTCCATCTGGATTTCCCCCTGAGCTGGTCTCACCCACTCTGAGTCTCATCTCTGTTGTGGGTAGGCCAACGAGCTTGAAATGAGACTCAGGCCCAGAGAGGGACAGCATTTGAGCAAGGCCACACAGATGGAACCAACAACACACTCCAGTGCTCCCCACCCACTGGTGCACAGACACCCAACCAAGGCCATAAGATTCTGAACTTTTATTTTCTGGCATGAAAAGTACAAATAATTAAACAATTCCATGTAAAAGTCTGTTACTGCGGCCAGGCCTATAATCTGGTAATAAATAGTCTAAACGCAACACAAAGTGTTCTTGTTGGGTTTTTTTTGTCTTTTACTTTTTTTTTTTTTTTTGCAGTTCTTTATCATCAACATATGGACTCTGTCATGATGTGAAACCTTCCAAATAAATATCAAGATGAAGGGAGGGCTTTGAGGGGCTGATCCCCCTCCCCATGGGCCCTACCCCCCAGGGACATGGAAGACCCAGGTCCCCTCCCCTGGGCTGGCCTCCTAGTGGGAGGTGTGGCTGGCTGGACTGAGTTCTGTGTTTTAGAAAAAGAAGTGCCTTCCCAGTCTTGGGGTAGCAGAGGCCTAGGCCTTAGTGGGGGTGGGGGGTGGGGAAGTACCCTCTCCAGAACCCAGCCCCCCAGGGTGAGGGACAAACCCAGCCCTTATTGCTCACAGATGCCCCTGGCACGCTGCCCACGTGTGCACACGTGTCCCCGCGTGCAAGGAGGGCAAAGGGGAGAAAGCCCCAAGAAACAGAGGGAGAGGGAGGGACCCGCTGGGGGGCCTGCCCTGCTGGAGGGGAGCGGGGAGATCGGGAGGACTTAAAAACCACAAGAATAGGTTTGTGTATCAAGAACAAGCTAGGGTTTTCACCAGCTAAATAAGACTGAAAAAATCCTCAAGACGAGCAAAAATAATCCCACTGAGACCCAGAGGTTGCTGGCCACGTGGGGGACCGCCCTGAAGAGCGCACACGCCCCCTTTCCTGGGTGCCACTCGGCTACCGTTACTGTTATTAATAATTATTACTTTAATGATTCCACTTCCCCTTTTATAAATAAATTAGGCATAACCACATCTCAGCAAAACTTAAAGAAACAAATAGAACATCATGGTTCCTTTAAACTTGCAAACTGGATGAAGGAACAGAAATATACACAAATGTCCTTACAGGGCAACAAGAATAAATAGTTAACATAGCAATAAGTTAAAACTACAAGAAGCTAAATTCAGCAAAAAAGTACAAGAAAGTTAACCTGGTGCCAGTTTATGTCTGGTATTTTTTTCTTCCTTTTTTTTTTTTTTTTAAATCTCTTCTATGTTTTTTTCTTCCTTTTTTGTCGCTTTTTTCTCTTCTGTTTTTTTTTTGTTGTTGTTGTTTTGATTTTTTTTCTTTTTGTTCCTTGCAGCAGAAGCTCCACAGACGTTTAATAACAAACATCGGGGAGGGGTGGGGGAGAGAGAGCTGGGCAGTCAGATGGGGCCATGGCCAGACACCAAAGCAGGGACACCGGAGGAAGGTCAACTGAATCTAAAATCGGGATTTGCAATTTTCAGTTCTGACTGGGCCCACTGCAGGGGTGGGGGCTGCAAGGGCTCCCAGGGGCTCTGGCCTTTGGCTTCTGTTGGAATTTTTCTTTACAAAGAATGAAAACTAGGGGGATAGAAAGTCCAAACAGAAGCCAGGGCTGGGGCTCAGGATGGGGGCTGCGTCCACTGCCCTCACTCATCTGGAAAGACAGAAAAACCCAACAAACTGAAAGGGGATGACAAGTGGATGGGAAGGAAAAGCAGGGCTGGGCCCCTGGGCCTGTCCACCAGGAGCCTGGTGAGGAGGCCCAGGGCCTGGCCTACCCCTCAGCCTCATAGGCCAGGGCCTGGGCCCAGGGGAGGCTCAGCTCCAGGAACAGGGGGTCCTTTGGCCTCAAGTGTTGGGGGGGGTGCTGCCTCCAGCCCACCATGATGCCAGAAGTGAACGAGGTATTGTGTGTCTGGATGCATGGACGCTGTGTGTGCATGCCTGTGTTCATGGGCGGCATGGACCGCTGATGAGCCGGAAGAGAGCTCTGCAGAGAACTGGGGGCAGGGGCGCATGGGGCTGAGTGCCGGGAGGGGGCCCGGGCTGGCCTGGCTAGAGGAATCGGACTGGACCCTCTCACCTGGGCCTGCAGGACGCTATGGTCATGTCTGTGTGTTCCTGGGTGTTGTGTCTGATTCTCTGTGACTGGGTGTCTAGATTTGTCTCCAAATGTCTCTACCTTCACATAGCCACATGTATGCATGAGAATATTTGCATGTCCACATGTGCCAGTGTCCACATTCACCTGTCTCCACGTCTGTCTGTGGCTATGTTTGTCCATGCCCATGTTCTACCGCTGCCACGTTGAACGTGGCCTCATCCTTGAGTCTTCTGTGATTTATCCGTGTGTGTGTCTATATGTATATGAGTGTGGCTGAGTTCCTAACATGCCCAGGTCATGTCTCTGGCTCTGTTAGTGCTGCTGTTGTATTTCTGTGGGGTATGTGTTTCTCTGTGTGGCCCAAGGTGCCCAGCCCCTAAGCCCTGCTCCCTGTCTTTGCCCCAGTTGGTAAACATAGCCTGTCAAAATATTTTCTTTTTTTTTTCTTTTTTTTTTTCAAGTTCAAGAATCCCCAGTAAAAATTCTCCACGAGGTCTTTTTTCCCTTTTTACAAAAATAGAGTTTTTCTTCCCCTCCCACCCACCCCCTTATTTTTTCATTTTGTTTCTGTTTCCAGTCCCTCACCCAGCTCCTCACAATCCACCAAGGAGCTCTGGGCCAGGGATGCCCACACCCCTCTCATGTTTTGCTTTGTTGGGGATTATTAAACCTGTTTCCTCCCCCACTCAGGCTCACCTCGGTGTTGGGGAGGCCTGGAGGGCACCCCCAGGACCCCCCAAAGCCATCCCATGGAGGGTGGTTGAGGGTTGGGTGGGGTACTTCTCTGCTTTCTTTTTAGCCGAAAAAAGAAACAAAAACCATCGTCATGAACAAAACCAAGACGAGAGAGTGAACAGCCCAGCCTGGGGTAGGGGCAGGAGGATGGGGTGGGGACCTTCAGGCACCCCCTATTTCCTGCAGATCGACCCAGCCTGAGTGCTCACCCTGTGGCTTTCGCAGGGGTGTGGGGCCTCGTGCTGTCCATGGTCTGCCTGTGCTGTCTCTCGGGCCCCTTCTCTCTGTCTCTCTCTCTTTCTCTCTCTGTCTCTCTCTCTGCTGCCCGGGGAGGGTGGGGAGGGCGGCGGCGGCTCAAGCCTTGTGCTGTTTGCTGGTCTTGAAGGACACCTGCAGCACGCGCTCGCCCAGGCGGTAGCCGTTGAGGCTGGCGATGGCCATGGCTGCCTCATCATAGTTGGTCATGGTGACAAAGCCGAAGCCCTTACACTTGTTGGTGGTGAAGTCGCGGATGACCTTGACGTTGGTAACTGCCCCAAAGGGCCCGAACAGCTGCCACAGCACACTCTCGTCTGCCTCCGGCGACAGGTTGTACACGAAGATGCACCAGCCGGCACCTGTCGCACCCCCCGACAGGCCCACGCCCGCCAGGCCGCTCATGCCGTCGATGGCGATGGGCGAGAACCTGGCGATGAGCGACAGGGGACTACTTTGGGGGTCACGCGGGCTCTGCCCTGACCTCAGGCATGCCCCCGACCCTGCTGTGATCCCATGACCCTTTGATAACACCATGACCTCTGATCGTTACTTGACCTTGGGATTCTTGTGAGCCCTGCATTGTCTTGACCCTGCTGTGACCTCCATCTACAATCCTACCTTCAGGTCTGAGACACCAGCCCTCAACCTTCACCCTGACCTGTACCCTCTCCTGATCTCTCACCATCCCTGAACATAGGGACCTCATCATGATCCTGCCCTTGAGCCCCGAACTACACCTTGACCCCATGACGTTTGGCCCTGTTCGGTCCTTGGCTCTGTTGACCCTGACTACTTCCACACACCCCTGGCCACCCCATTCCCCTGGCAAATCTTCCCACCAACTCCTGTTCCCATCCCCTCTTATCCCATCCTGATCCTGCCCTCAGCCATGTTGTCCCATTCATCCTACTGGCCACCCAGCCATGTGGCTGGAGGCCCACCCCAGAAGGACAGCACTCAGAACACAGATGTAAGTGTAGCCATTTATGCACCTCCCATCCTGCTATTCAGGGCTAAGCACAACTGTCACCCCTTGAGGGTGCCTCCTCTGACCCATAACATGACCACCTTCTCCCTCTGCCCCTCTCTAGCCTTTTCTTATTTAAATTGTATATTTGCTATTGGCTCCCTCTTCTCTAAAAGGTTTTATTTTCTGTGGCACTCCAGTCCAGAACAGCTCCTAGTACACAGTCTGCACGGGGCTTCTCCACTCAACTGGGAGGGGACCCCCAGGCCTGAACTATTCAGTTTGAACTCTTGGGATTAAGTCTCACTGCCTCCGCCAGGCCTTGGCATAGGCCATTCCTGCTGCCAGGAGCTCTGCTTCCACTCTGTTGCTTCAGATGGGCCGGGGGCCACATCTGAGTCCCCATCACCTACCTGATAACTGTTTATGTCTGTCTCCTTTCCCACTAGGCTGAGATAATTAATAACAGTAACAATAATCAGAAGAGCAGCTACCTTTTATTGAGCGCTCACTATGTGCCAAGTACTGTGCTCAATATCATTTCATCTCCATGAGGGAACAAGTCTGGCTGGGCCACACTGGATACCCAGCCGTAAGCCAAGCAGCCGGCACTCAGCGTGCGCTCAACAGCTCACAATGCAGTCAACTCAGAGCATTCACAGGGTCAGAGATGTGGACAATGTTGGGGCGCCTCGAGGTCCATCCCTTACTACAGAGCAGGAAGGAGCAGTCTGTGAGCCTTGGCAAGGACCACCAACAGTAGCAGGTGAAACTCGGGCTTAACATGGGAACCAGGGGGCATGGCTGTGACCTGGGCAACACTACCCACCTTTCACTGGGCTGGAGAGGGTCACAGACAGGGCCCCTGGGCCCAAGTTCCAAAGTAGCTCTTTGTAGGCATTTACTAGGCTCTACAGCCCCCAAATCTCTTAATGGACATACTACTCTCCAACAGGTGCAGACATGGCTAAGCTGGTAGTCCAGGGGGTGAGGTGGAAAGGGTGTCCATCAGGGCAAGGGTCCAAGGAGGGACAGTGAGAGGTTGGGGGCAGTGGGGTGGGGGCACTGTTACCTCTTGACTCCGTAGGCCATGTTGAGTAAATTGTCCAGCCTGTAGAGCAGAAGGGGTGGTCACTGGTGGCCTCCAGGCACATCCCTGGCTGTGATCCAGCCGGCCCTCCCTGCCCCCACCCTGTAGGCCAGCACTGCCAGCCCTGCCCCCACCACCCGCCCAGCTGGACACTGCCTGGCACGGACCGTGGTCACTCTGGCACCGCCTCTTGCCTGCCCTGCCACATCCTCATCCTCCCTCTCCCGGCCACCCGACCCCACTCGCCTGCCCCCACCCTACAGGGCTTGGGTCCCCAGAAGGGCAGGTTTGAGTCTCTCCACTGTAGTGGCAGGGCTGGGCAAGTGACAACGCATTTTGAGCTTCAGGATCCCTGTCCATCAAATGGGGACAAGAGAAGCTGCACTCTTACAGGATCTCTGTGCAGAATAAATGAATGTGCCTGGCATACAGTAAGCAATTATGAAATGTAAATGAGGAAACTGAGGCAGATAGCTGGTGTCACATGCCAGACAGGGAGGCAGTCAGAGCTGGACCCAATCAGGTGATTCTAAACTTAATGCTGACAATGCCACCCATAGTGCCCTGAGTGCACTGAGCACCTGCTAGATAGAAGGGCCTGGTCTCAGCACCCAACAGAGCCCCATGTTTCCCCTTTGATGCCCTCAGCAGCCCAGCATGTGGGCACTGTGCTGGTGCCCTTCCACTGTGCCAGAATGGGTCTTTGGGATGGCAGCTCTAAGCCTTGGGGGTCCGGGGGGTCCAGAAGTGGAGGTGGCAGGGGGCTCACCGGAAGCGTTGTGTCTGATGGTGCAGGGGGCCTGCATAGCGCCGGGCCGATGACTGGTAAAGGTGAGTGAGCAGGGCCTGCCCTGTCTTCTGACTTGGGTTGTTGGCAAACTTGACCGTGATGGGCTCGGCTGCGCCCAGTGGCTTCTGCCCGTTTAGTCCTTTGATGGCCTCTTCGGCCTCAATCCTCTTGTCAAAGCGGATGAACCCCACACCCCGAGACACACCTGCCAGCGGGTGAGAGTGTTGTAAGAACCCTGCCTCCTCCCGTGTGAGCCCCTCCTGCCCCAACTGTCGCCCTCCCTGCCATTCTCCAGTTCTCCGTTTTGGTACCACCTCGGTGCCTGCGCCCAGTGCCCCACCAGGTGCGCCGTCCCCGACAGCCTGACCTGTGACCTGGTCCACCAGGATTCGGGAAGTGATGATGCGACCATATTGGGAGAAAAGCTGTTCCATTTCCTTCTGGCTCATGGTCTTGGGAAGCCCACTGACGTACAGGTTAGCATCCCGGATGGATGCAGAACTGGGTCTGGCATAGGACACCTGGGAAAGGGCCAGGCACACAGATATGAGGGGAAGACTCATTTCACAAATGGGAGAGAGAGGTCATATCCAAACCACCACTGAGTCACAGAAATGTGGCATCTGCTCATTCAGCAATATTTCTTTTTTTTTCTTTTTTGTATTTTTCTGAAGCTGGAAATGGGGAGAGACAGTCAGACAGACTCTCACATGCGCCCGACCAGGATCCACCCAGCACGCCCACCAGGGGCGATGCTCTGCCCACCAGGGAGAGATGCTCTGCCCCTCCGGGGCGTCGCTCTGCTGCGACCAGAGCCACTCTAGCGCCTGGGGCAGAGGCCAAGGAGCCATCCCCAGCGCCCGGGCCATCTTTGCTCCAATGGAGCCTTGGCTGCGGGAGGGGAAGAGAGAGGCAGAGAGGAAGGAGGGGGGGGGTGGAGAAGCAAATGGGCGCTTCTCCTATGTGCCCTGGCCAGGAATCGAACCCGGGTCCCCTGCACGCCAGGCCGACGCTCTACTGCTGAGCCAACCGGCCAGGGCCCATTCAACAATATTTCTTGAGTAGTCACCATGGTTGCAGCTGACCAGGGCATGAGGGAAAGGACATGGCCGTGGCTCTGCCTGCATAGAGTGATATGAGACTTGTCAGGAGCCACACCCCTGGGGTCACATGTCTCCATGAAGACCTCAGGGGCTCTTGTGTCCCAAGCTCGTGCTCTCATGCTGGACATTCCATCAGTATTAATGCTTCCCAGTCCTTTGGAAAGTGAGTTTGGGACACTGGCTTTTCCCAACTACACTGGGCCCTGAGAGTCACTCAGCTCCACCTTGACAACTCCCAAATGTCTTTCTCCAGCATGAACCTGGCCCCTGAACTCTACACCTGTGTGACAAATGCCTCCAGGCACCCCATGAGGGGGCCTCATGGGGATCACCCTCAGTGCAGCTGCCTCTGGCTCCCGACTTCCTCCAACTTGCCCCGACTCAGTAAATGGTAACTCCTCTCCTGGGTGCTCAGGACCCAGCCTCAGCCGTTCTTGATGCCTGAACTTCATGCCCACATCCAATCCACCATCAATTCTGTCAGCTCCACTTTCCCCAGTATCCAGAACCTGCATCTTCCTCCCACGTCCATCTCCCCACTCTGGCCCAGTATCCACCACTGCTATCCCCAACCAGTGCAGCAGTCGTCTGCCCTGGTCCCCACTTCCAACCTCACTTCGCATGGCTGTTCTCCCCACAGTAGCCAGAGGGCACCAGTGAACATCTTAGCCAGATCATATCTTCCTCTGCTCAGAACCATCCATGGTTCCCATCTTCTTCAGAGTTCAGGTCTTTCCCATGGCCTACAAGGTCTTATATGAACTACTCACCAACCCCTGCCCTCATCTCCACTCACTTCCCGCTTAATCATTCCGTTCCAGTCACACTAGCCTCCTCCTTGTTCCCCAAATGCCAGGCATGGTCCTGCCTGGAACTCTCTTCCTTTGTTTTTTTAAGTCACAGTTGAAATGTCCTCCCTGTCCTCTTCCATGTGAATTGGGTCCCCACCCCAGCCCCATTCCTCTCTCTTAAAGCTTTTCTCTTAGAATTAGACACGTTTTAGTATGAGCTAGTTGTGACTTAGACACGTTTGAGTGTGATCGTTTGATTCAAGTCATTGATTATGGTCCAGCCCAACAATGAAACTCTGCAGCTGTTTAAAAAATGGTGGACGTCGATATTGATTTCCCCCAAACAGTGATGAGTATTGTAAAGTGGAGGGAAGAAAAAGTCCATTTATAGAGCAGTGAGTATTATGTGACCCCATCTCCTTGTGTGTTTATCAATGTCCTGGAAACACGAACTGAAGGGTCCACCCCCAACACTAACAGGGTGACCTATATTTGGTGGGGGCAAGGGGTGTCATGAGTTCCTCTCCCCTCATTTCTGCCAAAGCCTATTTTCTTTTCTTTCTTTCTTTCTTTTTTTTTTTGACAGAAACAGAGAGAGTCAGAGAGAGAGACAGACAGGGACAGACAGAAAGGGAAAGAGATGAGAAGCATCAATTCTTTGTTGCGGCACCTTGGTTGTTCATTGATTGCTTTCTCATATGTGCCTTGACCAGGGGCTGCAGCAGAGTGAGTGACCCCTTGCTTTAAGCCAGCGACTATGGGGTCGTGTCTATGATCTCACACTCAAGCTAGCGACCCCTCACTCAAGCCAGATGAACCCCCGCTCAAGCCGGCGATCTCGGGGTTTCAAACCTGGGTCCTCCGTGTCCTATTTCAATGCTCTATCCACTGAGCCACCACCTGGTCAGGCCCAATGTCTATTTTCTTTTTCTTCTAAATTAACCTCTGGGTAGACAGGAGTCATTTTCAAGGGTCTGGCTTTTGTTTGGGGCTGTGAGTTGTGAGGGCATGTTACTTCACTAAAAATAACTAATTAAAAAACTAACAAAATGAAAAATTGGTCTGGGGTGGCGTGGATCAGGGTGACGGTGCTCATGGGATAGGAGAGGAAAGGTTCTAATTAATACCACTGGGCACACCTGGGTATCTCCAGAAAAGAAAAAAAGTATATCAGCTGTAATTATTTCTTTTTTTTTTTAGTTTTTTTTTTTAATTTTATTTTATTTATTCATTTTAGAGAGGAGAGAGAGAGGCAGAGAGAGAGACAGAGAGAGAGGAGAGAGAGACAGGGGGGAGGAGCTGGAAGCATCAACTCCCATATGTGCCTTGACCAGGCAAGCCCAGGGTTTTGAACGGCGACCTCAGCATTTCCAGGTTGACGCTTTATCTACTGCGCCACCACAGGTCAGGCTCAGCTGTAATTATTTCTGTAATAATTAAAAATCATGGCCATGTAGGCCCTGGCTGGTTAGTTCAATTGGTTAAGAGCGTTGTCTTAAAACAAGATTGTGGGTTTGATCCCTAGTCAGGCATGGAGAACAACTAAAAAAATGTACGACTAAGTGGAACAACAAATGCTCCCCTTCTCCCTCTCTCTCCCTTTCTCTCTCTGTCACTCTAAAAATCAATAAAAACTAAGCCCTGGCTGAATAACTTGATTGGTTGGAGCGTTGTTCTGGAGCACGGAGATTGCTGGTTCGATTCCCTGGTCAGGGCACATACAGGAGCAGCTCAATGTTCCTCTCTCTCTCTCTCTCTCTCTCTGCCTCTCTCAAAAAAAAAGATATTTTTTTAAAATTTAAAACTCATGTCATGTATTTTACAATTTTCACTCTCCCCTACAGGTCTGTGAACTTTGAAGGTGAGGATTTGTTAATGAGTTGAAGTTGGGGATGATGAGAAGAGGGTGTCTGAGCTCCTGGGTGTGTGTCTGGGTCAGGGTCCATCTGAGGAACAGAGTACATCTTCAGGGGCCTTTCTTGTCCTTCATGATGTGCATTAACCCAGGTCACTGCACTCCTCACCAGGATGGTGCCGGCACGCAATGGGCAGCTGAAAATATTTGGGGCAGAATCTGCTAGAACATCTACTCAGGATTGATCATACAACACAGTCACTCTGGCAGACACACAAACACACACATACAGTGTGTGTGCTATCCAATGTGCTATCCAATGCAGTTATGGTGACTTCCTAAGCAGGATGGTAACACAAAGCCTGGGTCACATTCATGGCAACTCTGGGATCTTGGATAATTACAGTAAGAGCTGCACACGTCTATCATACTGCCACACAAGCCCACAACATCACACATGTTCCATCCTGAATGGGGCACAGGTAGACTTTACTGTGTAGACTATATAACTTTACTGTGACATACCAACACCCTGTCACAGCCAAGCACACTCATGAAGCCCCTCCAGGTCAGAGCTGGAGTTGCAGTGTGTGACAAAGTACCTTTCAAATAAATACCATGTCCCACAGACAAAATAACATACCCAAAGTCAATAATAGCTGGATCTGTGTGATGATAGCCATTCACATAGCTACGGTGTCTAATAAACACCATTTCACAGACTAGAGTCATACACTCACACATAGGGTCACTAGGGTCCACCTTCACACTTGGGGGTTCCTGGGTCTAGTTGGCCACAAGAGACCCATCAGGTCACGACTTTGCCTCTACCCCAGGGAGAGGAAAAGATTCTTACACCTCTGTTCACATGGCAGACTAGGGGCCAGATGGGTACCTCTCCAGCCCACCTTCTCCCAGGGTTCAGGAGCAGATTTGTGGGGTGGAGCCTAGACACTCCAGGCGAACTTAGAGAGGGGGGTTTCCATGGTGATTCCCCCCCAGGGAACCTGGGCTCCCAGGGTCCCAGCTGCAGCTGCTGAGAGGGGGAGGTCATGGAGGAAGGGTATTGCACAAAGGTGGCCCACCCCTAATCCCACCCTCCTAAATCCTAATTAGGCTCCAGATGGCAGATGGGTCCCCACCTCTCCCCCATTTCCATAACAAAGGCAGGGGGTGGGCTGCCCACAGCACCCTTGGTCACTCTCTTCAAGTGCCAGTTGGGTGGGTGGGTACCTCCCTGAGCCTCCACAGAATGTAAGGGCTAATATTCTCCTCATTGACAAGTGAGGAAACTGAGGGAGAGGCAAAGCCACTGGCCTCCAGGGGGGCCAGCCAGGAAGGCTTGGGGAAGACATTTAAACACGAGAGGATAAGCCCTGGAGAAGGATAGATGGCGGTGAAGGGGGCAGTCCTGGTAGACAGGAAAAGGAGAAGTAAGGACAGTCAGGATGTGCACTAACGGGAAGGGGGAGAAGGCAGGCAGCACAGGGAACAAGGGCACCAACCTTGATGGTCTTTGTCTGCAGTTTGAGGCCGTTGAGGGTGTTGATAGCTTTGTCTGCATCGTTGGGGTCCGAGTAGTTCACAAACCCGTAGCCGAGGCTCTGCCCTGTGGGCAGGACCAGGATGAAGAGCACCCTCTCTGAGCCTGACAGTATCCCAGGCATGAGGGGTTGATCACCCACAAGACACCTTTTACCCCTATCATCCTTGAGATACCCCACCTGGGCCACACTTCTCTCCCAACTACACCTCAGAAACTTCCAGAGTCCCACCTGGCCCCATCACACATGTACACCTGAGGCTACTACCTCTGTCCCCTACCTCCCAACTGCCAGAAGCCATACCTGTGATCTTGTCCCGAACCAACTTGCAGGATTCAATGTCACCAATGCTGCCGAAGAGACTCTTGAACTCATCCTGGGTCATGTTCTGGGGCAGGTAGTTGACGATGAGGTTGGTTTTGCTGTCATCAGTGGCTCCGTTTGTACCAAGGAGTGGCCCATTGGGCAGGGCCGGGCCGGCCGGGCCCCCTGCCACCTGAGACTCCATGGCCCCGAGTATCTGCTGAAGACAACAGGCCACACCCACTCACGGCCCAGTCCCCAGGGGAATGAAGAGGGGTTCAATGGTGATGGATCAGTCAGTCAGATATGGGCTTGATCATGGGGAGAGGACAACGTTATACTCTAATAACCCTTTCTGTTCCTTGAGCGCTGAACAAAACACTTAACATATGATTTTACTCTGGAAAAACCCATATATAAATGCTATATATGCTCCTCTGTATATATGTAAAACCAACCTGTACATTGTCAGAATAATAAAATGAACACTTCTGTCTTCAGACTAAGAAATAGAACATTTTGATAGTTTTGGAGCCCTCCCTCATAAGTCCCTCCCTGCTCATACTTCCCCCTCCTCCCACCAAAAGTAATTCCTATCCCAAATGTGTTAACATTTCATGCACAAATTTCCCACTAGGCGTTTACTCTCTGTTTTTCCACTAAGCATTTTTTTTTTAAAAAGAATAACACCTGTAAATAATGAGTTTTATTTATTTCCCATCTATACCTGTTATTATTTTAATTTCTCAATTGATTTTAGAGAATAGAGAAACACTGATTTGTTGTTTAACTTATTCATGCATTTATTAGTTGATTTTTAAAAAAAATTTTTTTTCAAATTTATTTATTGATTTTAGAGAGAGAGGAAGGGAGAGACAGACAGAAACATTTATCTGTTCCTGTATGTGCCCTGACTGGGGATTGAACCCACAGCCTTGGTATATTGGGACAATGCTCTAACTAAATACTAAACGGTCAGGGATTTATACCTGTTATTTATTTTTCTTGTCTTAGTGCAGGAGCTTCAATGTGATAGTACCTTCTTTTTTTTTAAATTTTATTTATTCATTTTTAGAGAGGAGAGAGAGAGGGAAGAGAGAAACAGAGAGAGAAAGAAGGGGGGAGGAGCTGGAAGCATCAACTCCCATATGTGCCTTGACCAGGCAAGCCCAGGGTTTTGAACTGGTGACCTCAGCATTTCCAGGTTGACACTTTATCCACTGCGCCACCACAGGTCAGGCTGATAGTACCTTCTTTATTCCTGATGTTAAATGAAATGTTTTAAACATTTCACAACTCGATATGATCTTTGCTATATGTTTTTTGTAAATGGCCATTATCAGGTTAAGAATGTTTCATTTTTTATCCCTAATATCTTAAGATATATATTTTAAAATAATGGATGTTGGGTTTTATTGAATGTTCTTTTCCAACATTTGTACATATTGCAAAATGATAACCACAATAATTCTAGTTAATACTCATCACCATACAAAGTTACAATATTTTTTTTCTTGTGATGAGAACTTTTAATATATACTCTCTTAACAACTTTCAAATATGTTCTACATCTATTTTATAACTAAGGGCCACATCAAGAAGAATTTTAAAACCAAATCTGGAAGCAGAAGGAAACAGTGCTGGACTGATTGGTGTTGTCTGAATGGGCATGGGAATGTAAAGCAGCCAGCATTTTTCCTTAGGTCTTCTCTTATGACATGGTTGCTGAATAGGCTTCTCACGCCTGAAAACTCAAAATGATTGGTAGGGTCTTCCCAGTGGGATGAATTAAGAAAGATCTGAAGCCACATCCAGTTTCAGCAGGGAAGCCACTGTGATTGATTAGCAATGTTTGCTGTGGCCACAGAATTAGTCATCAGGTACACAGCCATCCCTGACCCAATATATAACACCATAATTGTTCCCAAATAGTGTTCCTTATATGCCAGGCACAGAGCAAAGAACTCTATAGGCAATTTTTCTTTTCTTATTCATAACAACCCTAAAAAGAGGGTTTTAGCCTGACCTGTGGTGGCGCAGTGGCTAGGACATCGACTTAGAATGCTGAGACCGCTTGTTCAAATCCCTGGGCTTACCCAGTCAAGGCACATATGAGAAACAACTACTTACTACACATTGATGCTTCTGGCTCCTCTCCTTCAACTTTTCTCTTTCTCCTCTCACTAAAAAATCAATAAATAAAATCTTTAAAAAAAAAAGAGAGTTTTATTTCCCCTGCTCAACAGATGTCATGGACTAAAAGCTTGTGCCTTTTCCCCAATTCATATGTTGAAACCCTTACCCATAAGGTAATATTTGGAAGTGGGGCCTTTGGGAAGTAATTAGGTCATGAAGGTGGAGCCCCTGTGAATGGGAATCATGCTTTATACAAAGGAGAGAGATGATCTCTCTTCACCATGTGAGGACACAGCAAGAAGATGCTGCCTGCAAACCAGGAGGTGAACTCTCACAAGGAATTGAATCAGCTGGTGCCTTGAACTTAGACTCCCCAGCCTCCAGAACTAGGAGAAATAAATGTCTGTTGGTTAAGATACCCAGTTTATTACATGTTTTTATAGCGGCCTGAGCTAAGACAACAGATAAAGATGAGATTCAGTGATGTTTGGAAAATTACCCAAGACCATGCAGCCTATAAATAGTGGAACAGGAGTGTGCACATGAAATGTTCTGATCCAAAGCCTGTGTTTCTGACTTCCACTGCTAGCCTAGTGCCAGCTCGAACACTTCCCAGTTGTGTTTCCTTTGGTGTGCTACTAATGCTTCTGGGGCTCTGCTCCACTTTGCCACAAACTTCAAATTATGGTGATGGTGACCTTGGGAAGGATCTAAAGCCACATATGGGTGTAGCTGGAAAGCATTCTGGGATCACTTAGCTATGTCTGCCATAGGCACAACCACAAGAAGTGAAACAGGTTTATCATATTTGCCACCCCTGACTCATAGTCCTGCTATTAATAACTGTCCCGCTTCACTGAGCATCTACCATGTGTTAGGCACTGTGTGATGTGCTTTAAGGCATCATTTCACTTATTTCACCCAACACTTTTCTTTTGTGACAGTGACAGAGACAGAAAGAGGAACAGATAGGGACAGACAGACAGGAAAGGAGAGAGATGAGAAGCATCAACTCTTCGTTGCGGCACCTTAGCTGTTCATTGATTGCTTTCTCCTATGTGCCTTGATGGGGGGGGGGGCTACAGCAGAGCAAGTGACCCCTTGCTCAAGCCAGCAACCTTGGGCTTCAAGCCAGTGACAATGGGGTCATGTCTATGATCTCATGCTCAAGCCAGCGACCCAACACTCAGGCCAGCAACCTTGTGGTTTTGAGCCTGGGTCTTCTGCATCTCAGCCTGACGCTCTATCTACTACTGTGCAACCGCCTGGTCAGGCTCAACATTTTTAAAGAGAGCAACACAGTCTCCATTTTACAAGAGAGGAAACTGAGCTCAGAGGGGTTGAGTGATATAAATGGAGGACTCCATTTCAAACCTGTTTATGTTGGACTTTAGAACTGATTTTTTTGTTTGTTTTATTTTTTTTATTTTAATTTTTAAAGACTTTATTCATTTTAGAGAGGAGAGAGAGAGAGAGAGAGAAGGGGGAGGAGCACGAAGCATCAACTCCCATATGTGCCCTGACCAGGCAAGACCAGGGATTCAAACCAGCGACCTCAGTGTTCCAGGTTGATGCTTGATCCACTGCGCCACCACAGGTCAGGCTGTTTGTTTTTTGTATTCTACTGAAGTGAGAAGTGGGGAAGCAGAGAGACTCCTGCATGCACCTGATCCACAAAGCAAGCCCACTAGGGGGTGATGCTCTGCTCATCTGGGGCTTTGCTCCTTTGCAACCAGAGCCCTTCTAGAGTCTGAGGCGGAGGCCATGGAGCTGTCCTCAGAACCTGAGCCAACTTTCCTCCAATGGAGCCTTGACTGCGGGAGGGGAAGACAGAGATAAAGAAGAGGGGGAGGGGTGGAGAAGCAGATGGGCGCTTCTCCTGTGTGCCCTCACCGGCAATCAAACCCAGGACTTCCACACGCTGGGCTGACGCTCACCCACTCAGCCAACAAGCCAGGGCCCAGAGCTGTTTTTAATAACTGTCACCAATGCATTGGGGCAGCTCTGCCACCTTAAAGCTGTGTGTCCTCAGGGATAAGCTTAGGCCTTCTTGGGCTTCTCCTTTTTTTCCATTTATTGTTATTAAAAGGATGACTAAGAGGGTCAACACCCCTGCATCTTCAATGGGCTGAGATTGGCTGCCTGGAGGATTAATCTAAAGCCAAATTTGGGCTGAACGGGAACATGCACTTGATTGATTAGCAATGTCTGCACAGGCACCTGCAGTAAGCAGTAATGCACACTCCATAAATCTGCATCCTGTCTCCTAACATTAATACTTTTCTAATAACATGGCCATGTATTGAGTGCCTGTTATGTGCAAGACAAAATTTAATTATTTTATTAATTGATTTTAGAGAGAAGGGGGAGAGAGAGAAAAAAACCCATCAATTTGTTGTTCTACTTATTTATGCATTCATTGGTTGATTCTTGTATGTGCCCTGACTGGGAATCAAACCCACAAACTTGGCATATCGGGAGAATGCTCTAACCAACTGAGCTGCCCAGCCAGGGCCATAAAATTATTTATGTGAGGATATCTAAGCAATTCTCCTAATAT
This sequence comes from Saccopteryx leptura, assembly GCF_036850995.1. Taxonomy (NCBI): domain Eukaryota; kingdom Metazoa; phylum Chordata; class Mammalia; order Chiroptera; family Emballonuridae; genus Saccopteryx; species Saccopteryx leptura. Next base: position 250,963,330 of record NC_089503.1, on the reverse strand, counting down.
TGCATATTAGGGTACTCTTTTCTCCATTTAACAGTTGAGGAAACTGAGTGTCAATGAAAGGGTAGGATTTGTGCAAGGTTGAGCAGCAGGCAAATGATGGATCAAGAATTCAAATCCAAGGTTTGAACTCCAGAGGCCACTTTGCTAACAAAAATGACAATAACAGGAAAAATAATAACAGTAAAGTGTAGCTGAGCACTCACTCTATACCACACTTTGGACATCATTACATATAAATCCACTGTGTTGGCTGACTTTACTACTCATTCAACAAGTATTTACTGAGTGCCACCACGTGCTGGCTTCCCCCTCCTCACTGTATGTCCTCTGATACTCACATTGCTTTTCTGGACCTCTCTCCCTCCACTGAAGGGAACAGAGGTCCCCCATGTATGAAGATGGATTCTGAAATCAGTTGATAATATCTGCTCACGGGAGCCTGACAAGCATTCAGCAATACACAGCCCTATTTTAGGACATACCAGCTTTGAAACCCCTACTATATGCCAGGCACTGAGCATGTGCAAAGTTTTCACTGACTTCCCACAATCAAAGGAAAAGCTGGAGATATATTCTCCTCAGCTTTCTCAAGTGGAGAAACTAAGGACAGAAAGACCGCTGACTAGCCCAAGATGATTGGGGAGGTGGTGGTGATGCAGTCAGAGTTTGACTCCTGACCAGATAATCCCAAAGCCTACTGATTCCCCCAAATGCTGTCCTCAACTTGGAGAGGGTTAGGAGGTGATTGAGGGGTTTGTACATGAGATCTTGAGCCTCAGCCTATGAATCTCACTACCACTCCATCTCCCTCCCCTCTATGTCAGGGCTTAGTGGGATCAGTGTCGTGTGTGTTTCCTCCATGGCTGAGCCAGCTAAGCTGCTAATGGGGATCAGATTGGTGGAGGTCACACCCACCCTGCTCCAGTCCACAGCATATGTGTGGCCTAGGATGACACAGGGCTCACTGACACCTTTGAGGGCTTTCCCAAGTCAGGGATGGAGAGGTGAAGTCAAAAGGGAGGAAGGCCTTGCAGGGAGAGGCCGATGTCGACTGGGAGCAATGGAACCTTCCCTCCTACTCTCCAGCTCTTCCTCTGAGGATCTCTCTCTCTTTGTTTCTCTCTCCCTTTCTCCCCATTTCTCTCTCTCCCCCTCTGTTCATCTCTCCTCTCTGAACCACCTCTGTCTCCCCCTTCCTCTTTCAATCTTTCCCTAATTCTTTTGCATCATTGCACATACAACTGACATACAGATTTTGCAGTGAACACACCTGCGGTCACTTGCTGTGTAGACCCTCCAGTGTTTGACCCCCATGGTCCCCAGCTGTGTCCCAGTTACAGTCCCCAGTCACAGTGACAGATGCCTGGATACCGGTGACAATGGGGCATTGAGTGGCTATGCATGGTGAGGATGAGCCACCACGTGGTGCTAACTGAGCCTCCCACTTCTGGGTCCTTCTCCCTCCATGCAGGGCCCTTACTGTCTCAACTTATCCCCTCACTTCCTCCAACCTGTGCCCATGGTGGGTCACTGCCTGAGTGCCCTCCATTGGAGTAACCAAGCCTCCAAGGTCCTTCTGTGACCTCTGACCACACCCTCTACTCTTTGTGCATCAGTTTCCCTTTTACACATGAGGGAACAGGTCAGAGAGTGAATGCAGGAGTTCTGAGGGTCTCCAGGAAGCCACACTCATGTTCTTGGACCTAGGTGAGCAGTGTGAAGCTCAGAGAGGGGAAGGAGTTGGCTTGAGGTCACATAGCAGGAAAGTGTGGTTTCTCCGACCTCATTTCTCCGAGTCAGGTGGGCGGGTCCCAGGGTCCAGGAGGGAGTGCTGCACATTGCCCCCACCCACTGTGCTCATCAAGACTCTAAAGAGTCCCAGAAAGCGACACAGTGTGTACACACACACACACACACACCCGAGAGAGACTGGAAGAGAGGAAGAAGGAGGCACGGACGCCGGGACTAGACAAAGAACGCGCAGCGGCGCCCGGAGCCTAGTCGCTCCACGGGGGCGGGGGTGGAGTTAGGGTGGGGCTAGAACTGCCCAGCCCCGCCCCCAGGAGACGCCTGGGCTGCCTAGTGGAAATCCGAGGGCTCGGGCGAGGCTGGGTCCCCAGGTTCCTGAGGGCGGGGCCTAGATGGGCGGGGCGGAGCCAGGTCGGGCGTGGTCGGGCGTGGCAGCGCGCTGGGGAGCTGGCCAGCCCCGTGGCTGCTGAAAGCACCGGGCGCGGGGCGAGTGGTGCGGGCGAGCAGGCGCGCTCAAGGTCACTCGGCGGCCCAGAGCCTTGGCGGGGTGGGGCGTTTGGATCTGTTCTAGGGGGCCTGCCTGAAATCCGTACTCCATCACCCGGGGGGGCAAGGGCCCAGAAGTCGGGAACTCCCCCCGTGGGCCCTCCTCTCCCCTCCCCCTTCCCCTCACCGCAGCCTGAGGCGCCCGCGCGATGCTGGGGCCCGCGAAGAAGCGCCGAGAAACAAAGAGACGCGGCGGCGGCGGCGGCGGGCTCGCGGGGCCTCCGGGCGCGCCCCCTCCTCTCCCCTCCCCTCTTGCCGCAAGGTCGACGGCTCGAGGACGAGACGCCCGGATCCCGGGCGCGGCCGAGGCCCGGGGCGCGCGATCCGACGCCACCCGCTCCTCCGGGCTCTCGGAGACGCCTTGCCGCCTTGTCTTGGCCCAGCTTTAGTGATTGGGGCCCTGCGCTTGCCTGGGAGGCCTGTAGGGTCCGGGCCTGGATGTTAAGAGGTACCCTCCGCCGCCGCGGCCCCTCCCCCATTCGGCCTGCTAGAGTGGGGGCAATCCTGCCCCAAGGGCGCCCTGGGAAGCCCCCCGAATCGCAGCTTGGCTCCTTAAGGCCTCTCAGGCCAGACACTAAGGGTCCTCAGCACTCTGGGCGCGGCCCTGTCCACTCTCAGGCCCCGAGGCTCGATCCTACCGCCCCACCACCGACCTGGGCCTAGCTAGGCCTGGTCCTACCCCCCCACCCCTCCATCTCCGCCGAGTCTCTGCCTAACCCCTTCCGGACTAGATTCCCTTTCAGCGACAGGGGAATACCTACAGTGACCATTCTTGTGTGCCCGGCGGGCGCGGTCCGTGTTGAGGGCGGCTCCGGGGGTAGTGCACTTCTTGGGGGGCGCTCGATGCTCACGCCGGGGTCCTACCCGGGCGGCCTCAGGCGCGACCGCTCCAGAGGTGTCGGTGAAGGTGGCGGCTCCCTCGAGGGCCAGAACGGGCCCGAGCCCGGGGGCGCGCGCGCGGATAACTGAGCCCCGGGGTGGCCTGCGGGCGGCAGGGGATGAAAAGGGGGAGCGGGCGCGGGAGTGAGAACGCCCCCTGCGCGGCCCCGCGGGGCCTGGAGAGTTTGCGCTTCCTAACAGAGATCGCGGCGCTCTGCCTTTGCCGTTGCCCTTAGCCTGGCCTGTCCGGCTCTAGGTACTCAGTCCCTCTTCCCTCGCCCGCCCTCCCTCCCACCCTCTGGCCCGCGCTGCGCGCTCCGCGATCTGGGCCGCGCTGCCGCCGCCCCCAGCCCTTTATATCAGCAGCTGCCAGCGCCAGCGTCGCTCATTGGCTGCAGCAACCGAGCCCCACCTCCTCGCGGCGCCCGACGGCGCGGCAGGTGGAAGCGAGCGCGCGCTGGCTCGGACTCGCTTTCTGGGCACTTGTGTCGCCAGGTTTAGTCCCTTTACACTTGCAGACCCTGCTTCCTGCCCTGGTGCCCCTTTTTGGGAGGGCTTTCTAGCCGGAATAGAGGACAGTCGCTCCTCTGTCTAGCACCCGGAGCTGGAGGAGCAAAGAGGGCGAGGAGTTATCTGTGGCCGACCGTTCGATCTTCCGGAGGTGCTGTCTACCTACAGGACTGGAAGGAGACAAGGATCCAAGACTTCAATGGGCAAAGGCCCGAGTCCCCAGATTTGGGGGGACCAGGTGTATTCTCCCAAAGTCAACGAAGGAAGGTGGGGATGGCTGGGTTCCTAGTCTGCCTGCAGAAGAAACTGGGATCCTGCGGGTTAGATGTCACTAAGGTTCAAAAGCGGGGACTGGCACCCCACAGTGCAAGGGTACTCGGCACTGCTGCGAAGAGTGTAAGGAGGTTTGGGGCTTAGGGTTCCAGGCAAACACCGCTGGCGCCTTGTATCTCCGGGAAACCACTGGGCCTTTTCTGACTCTATGAACTCCGGGTGGGCATGATTGGTCCGCCTTTGGAGTCATGCTCCCTCTCTGCTGGGGGCACCAGGCCGCTACTAAGGCGATATGGGGTGGCACATCTACCTTTGGTGCACATTTACGTCGAGGCGGCCTCCAGTCACAAGGTTTTCTCACTAGGGCGGGACACCTTCGAGGCTTCAGCACCACAGACAGCGGCCTGACGGCCCGGTCAAAGGCGCTGCGGGCGCCGTAGCCAGTACCCCTTAAATCCAAGAGTCGCAGCCTTCAACCTATCCTCGTCCCTGCATGCCCTTTTAGGCTCCTGAGTATCCGAGACTGCCACCAATCTCTACGAGGGGAGCCTATTTTGACCAATCAGGGACGGCCCCCGCGAGAACAAATTTCAGGAGGATGCCCTCCAGATTGAACCAATGAGAACCCGCTCAGCAGAGAGCGCTGCCACGCTGCTGGAGAGGGAAGGCTAACCATAGTGGCTCGCATAATCTGGGCGGTGGCGATGTGGAACCTCGTATAGACGCTCTAGGGTCTGCCAGGGCAATGTGTCTGCTGACTCAGGGGACCCCAAGCGATGGCTTGTTCTCCACCTCATGATCCTCCCCGCTCCAGTGGGATAAGCAGCGCCTGTGCCGGGAGGGGGCTAATTCTGGGCGCGCAGACCCGACTGCGGTTCCCATGGAAACTACTGACTAGGGCTGTGCAGAGATAGCAAAGAGGACTGAACCTGGAGGAGAGAGGGCGGCTTGCGGGGGGCGGCCCCAGCGGCCGGACATGCTCATTTTCCGCGACATTAATGTCCCTGGCTGGGGTAGCCCCCGGTTTGAAGTATAAAATGAAGCTTTAGCTGCAGCCCATCTCCACGAGCTGGCAAGGAGCTGGCGGGGCCAAGTCTGCGCGTGGAGCCACGGTACTCCCCCAGGGCACGTGCCCAGGCTCGCCGCTGCGGTCCCCAGAGTCACGTGGTGCCGGTCACAGTGGTCCATGCAGCTTGTGCTCCACCTGGCGGCTGTGCGGCCCGGTCTCACTCCCCGCTCCTCTCCCTGGCGGTCACAGGATGAGGCAGCCTCAGCATCCTCCTCCGCGTAATAGGGCCAGAGCAGTCACCCCGCCGATTCCAACTCCCTTCCCCCTGCGGCTTCCTGTTCCAGGAACACGCCGAGCCCGTTCCACCTCGGGATTTTGGCTCGGCTGTTTCTTCGGCCTGGGATTTGCTTCCTCCAGCTTTCTTTGGGGACGGAATCTCTTTGTCATTCTAGTCGATGCTCAAATGCCACCTCCCTGACCACTGACCTAAATAGTACCCCCAGAAACTAACATACCACTCTTTCCTGCACCGTGCTTGTTACAGTCATGTCTCACTTAAAGGGTTTACCGAACATCTCCCCAACTAGTCCCTGAGCTCTCTAGGGTTGTGAATGAGTGACCCAAATGGGATTAGGACTGAGAGTCAGGACTGTGTCCTGGGAGATGTCAAGTGGCCTCCCTGGGCCCCCAACCCCCAAGCCTTGATCCTGTGAGAGGAGGGAGTGTTTAGGGCTGCCCAGGCAACCCAGGCTGATGGAGAAAGGCCCTGCTCTGCGTGTATGACTTCCTCTACCCCAAACCCCTTGCCTCCCAGGACTTGCTCAGAAAGGAATCAGGTTGGAGAAGAGAGGCTTCCCCTACTCCCCAAATTATCCAGGCCTAAGGGAAGGACATCTACTTTCTCGCTCTTTAATCTCGCTCTGCTCTCTTGACAGTTCCAGCAGTGTAGCCCCAATTGCCAGCTCCAGAGACAGGGCGGGGTGGGGAGGACCAGCCTTGGGGCGGGGCAGGGGCGCCACCTTCCGGCCTGCCATCCAGGTGGCAGGTGGTCCCTGTGGCTGTCCGAGCTGAGCCGGCAGGCCTAGGAGTGGCATCAGAATGAAAGAATAAATAGGGGCGGTCACTGGTCGTTCGGGTCAAGCGGGTTTGTGGTCTGGGTGGCTTTTGAGAGTGTGGAACTTGACGCTGTCTAGCTTCTCGAAACGCTTCCCACAGCGCTCGCACGTGAAGTTGTATTGCACCTCTGCTGTGTGCTTTTTCATGTGCCAGTTGAGCGAAGCACGTTGTCGGCACTGGTAGCCGCAGATTTCGCACCTGCCAGGAGTCAGGGAGGAGTCAGAGCAGGAAGGGCAGCCCCCAGGAAAGGAAGCTGACATCTGGGACCAGAGAGCAGGTGTAACTGGGCACGGCAACCCCAGGGATGGGGCTCGCCCGCCCCCGCCCATGGGACTGCCCTGTGCTGACCCCAGGCCCGGATCTCCTCCCTCCCGGCATCCTTGCAGGCCTGTCACTCACTGCAGAGGCGTTTCCCCGGTGTGCGTGCGCCGATGTACCTCCAGGTGGTTCTTCCTTTTGAAGGATTTGCCACAAGTCTCACAGGTGAACTCACGGACACCTGGGGGGAAACACAAGGCTGAGGACACTGCCCTTGGGGAAGGGGCTGTGGACCAGGTAGGGTGCAGATGGACCAAACCCCCACATTCTCCGGGCTTGAATGTCAACTCTAATAACTGGAGGGGCTGATAAGTGAGACTCATATAGCAGTTGCCTAGGAATGCCCCAGGCAGAGGTGGAATGTGAAATCTGGTCTCTGAAGGGTACAGGGTGCAGATGGGTCTGAATCTGACCCCAATATTTGGACTTTGGAGTGACTTCACTTAAAAGTCCAAAGTTGGCCCTGGCCGGTTGGCTCAGCGGTAGAGCGTTAGCCTGGCGTGCGGGGGACCCGGGTTCGATTCCCGGCCAGGGCACATAGGAGAAGCGCCCATTTGCTTCTCCACACCCCCCCCCCCCTTCCTGTCTCTCTCTTCCCCTCCCGCAGCCAAGGCTCCATTGGAGCAAAGATGGCCCGGGTGCTGGGGATGGCTCCTTGGCCTCTGCCCCAGGCGCTAGAGTGGCTCTGGTCGCAACAGAGCGACGCCCCGGAGGGGCAGAGCGTCGCCCCTGGTGGGCATGCCGGGTGGATCCCGGTCGGGCGCATGCGGGAGTCTGTCTGACTGTTTCTCCCCGTTTCCAGCTTCAGAAAAATACAAAAAAAAAAAAAAAAAAAAAAGTCCAAAGTTCTGGTCTCAAAAGTCTGAAGCCATGCCCTCCTGCTGGGCACAGGTACCAGTTCTGGCCACTGTGCCAGCAGCTCACACCCTGGATCAAGGAGGAAGAAACAGAAGTCTTGTCACAAGCTCACTCCCCCTCCTTGTCCATTTGGGGTGGCTCACTGTCCTCCCTCAGCCCTGGAACTACTCCAGCATGAGATCTGCTTGTAGGAGTGGGGAGGCCAATAGGTCCCAGGTTGGAGAAGAGAGCCAGCCCCTGCACAGCTACATGTGATTTATAACAGTCTGTGTCACCACGACTTGTGTTTACTGAGCACCAGGGAGATGCCTAGTGGGCGGCAGGTTAAGTGCTTTACTTCCACCATCTCATGCCTGTTCATGTGGAGGACAAGCAGGAAATTCTGAGGGCAGTCCTGTGTCCAGGTTTGACCCTGCCTGCTCCCACCCTGACTCTGAGGCTCAGGCCCCTGTACCCCAGGGCCTGACCTGAGTGGATGATCATGTGTCGCCGTAGGTGGTTTGATAAATAGAACTTCTTGCCGCAGCCAGGGTGAGGGCACACTTTAGTCTTCCCTTTCCGATGCACAAGGTTGACGTGGTTCTGGGGGTGAGAGGGGCAGGAGTGAGGCTGTGGGTGCTGTGGATATAGGTGAGGGCTTCTGGGAGGCAGGTTGGGGCCGACTTCACTGGAGGAGAGAAAATTGGTGCTTTGCCTTTGGGATGGACTGTTAGCTCCGAGCTGGGGCCGAGATCTAAGAGCAGTTTTACTAAGAACCTACTCCAGCCAGGCTCTGGGCTAGGGCATCAGTGGAACTTGTCATAACCCTATGAAGGGGTCCAGCCACTAGCCCAGTTTATGGATGGGGAAATAGGCTCCAGAAGTTCAGTGGTTTGGCTGATGTCTCTCACAGGTGGGCAGTGGCAGGGCTGGGACTGGATTTTAGGGCTGTCAACCCTATAGCAGGCTCTTTTGCCTTAGTGCTATGCTGCCCCACAGGGCCTGGAGCAAGCAGCCCCTCCAAATCACTCATTCCTGTCCTTAGGTCCTTAGCACATCACATCTGCAGCTCCAGTGCCCAGCACTAGGCCTGACACTGGTAGGTTCTCAATACGTGCTTAATGAAAACATGACTTGGCAAATTCAAGGGTCTACTCATGCTGCCTCCTGTGCCCAGAGTGGGGATATGACAACACCCTGTCTCTGCCCTTGGAGTGTCCCATCCAGGTCCATCAGGCAAACTGCAGGTATGTCTTCGTTATACACTGATCTGAAGCTTGCAGACCCCACCAGCCCTGGGGGACTGGGATAGGCTTCCTGCTAGAGGGGCATCCTGAGCTAAGAGGGTGGCCTGGGCAGAGGCAGTAGGTTTGGGCAGCCAAAAGAGCAGAAGTGTGTGGGAAGCCACCAGGCCAGGAGCAGGCAGCCACTCGGGGTGTGCAGAGAGAGGCTGTGGCTGAAGCAGGATATGTACACCGAAGGCGGGTGGACATGTGGGAAACAGGCCTGTGGCACCTGCTGGGGCCCTCCACGAGCCACACTGCCCAGACCCGAGCGCCAGGCAACTGGACACAAAAGACCCTGCCAAGCCATTTGTGTGGTAGCCTCACCTGAAAACTACTGAGAGCCACATACACTTGGCTACAGCCCTCATAGGGACAGTGGAACATCTCGAGCAGGCCATCAGCATCCATCACTCGTGACCGCTTGCTCCGTCGCCTCCTGGAGAGGAAGGGGCCCATGGCATCAGGGCTCCCACACTGGGCCACTGTCTTCATTCCCACCCCTGCCCCCGACACCCACTTCTCGGGCTCCTTGGGGATCTCGTAGATGATGGCTGACATGTCACTGCCGTCCAGCTCCTCCCCATCTGCCTCTGCCTCAGTCTCCGCACTCTCAGGCACTGTCTCTGTCAGCTCTGCTAGCTCTGGGGCCACTGGCTCCTCCTTCTCCTCCTTCTTAAGCATGTAAAGGTCCTCCTTCTCTACAGGTGGACACAGGATAGGTGTCCATGGGTACTCAGGCTCTTGAGAAGCCCACTCTGGGGTGATTTCTTGCCCTCCCCCTCCCAGGTTCCATCCAACTCCCCCTCCCACTATCATGGTCCCCCAGACCTTTCTTGGTCTCCATGCCTGCCATGGTGGTGGGGTCTACAGTGCTGGGCTGGCTGCCCTCAGGCTCCGTCTGGGTGTAGGCTGCCACACCCTCCATCATGGTGCAGGGTACTTCGTCACCCAGGCCCCCGCTGGGGGCACTGCTGCCTGCTGCCACGTTGAGGTGGATGCCCTCAGCCGTGAGGGCATCATAGCCTGGGCCTGCGATGATGATCACCTGAGAGCCAGGCACCATGCCTGGCATGGGACAGCTGGCTACCACCTCGCCCAGCGCCTCCTGGGGCATGTTCTCAAAAAGGGTGCCAGGGCCCGGGCCCACTTGCACAGGCACTGGCACACACACCACCGTCTCCAGCGCTTCAGGTCCACTGCCTGCTGGGTTGGGGCACAGCGTGGTACTCTGCTCGGCCAGGCTCTCCACATGGTGGACGTCGAAGGGGATGTGCACACCCTCTTGTGTGATGAGCCCACTGTTGCCCGCTGGGCTAGTGGGGGTAACTGCTGCAGCTGTTACTGTCACCTTGGCTGGCTGGCCCACGGGGGGCTCCTCACAGTCAGAGCCACAGCAGGAGCTGGATGAGTCGGAGCTGCCGGCCACTAGGCCATTGTCCACTGTGGTAACAGAGGAAAGGGGATAGTTACAATAGTGCAGCAGCAGCTGGTATTTGTGGGCTAATCAGGGACCAGGCACTCGACTCCTCACTGCCACAAACTGGTCCCTTCACAGTCCCCATCCTCCTCAATTACCCCTGCTCCTCAAAGACACTCTCCCACCTTGGCCTCTGGCCCACTATGGTTTCCTGATTCCTCCCTGGTGGCTCCTTCTCAGCTTTTGCTCTCACAGGTCTGGAAGTTTCTAGCTGGGGCCTCTCAAGTGCTCCAATCACCTGGGTTTCAGTGGGCTGATAGTGTTAAATACTGCCCTGATTCTGATACCAGCTGGCTGTTCGACAATTCAATACCATTCTCATACTCTCCACTTAGAATTGGTGTCAGTCTCCATAAATATGACCCCACTTCAGATACCAGTTCCAAGTCCCAGGCCACCTGTAACTCTGGCTATAGACTGGGAGGTCCCATGAGCCCATTTTCAGGTTTGATAATTTGCTAGTATGGCTCACAGAACTCAAGAAAATGCTCTAATTCTGATTACAAGTTAAAAAAAAAATTTACTTATTAATTAAAAAAAAATTTTTAAAACTTTATTCCTTTTAGAAGAGGGAAAGAAGGGGGTGAGGAGCAGGAAACATCAACTCCCATATGTGCCTTGACCAGGCAAGCCCAGTGTTTCGACCCGGCAATCTCAGCATTCCAGGTCGACGCTTTATCCACTGTGCCACTGCAGGTCAGGCAAATTTTTATATATTGATTTTATTGAGAGAGGAAAGGAGAGAGAGAGAGAGAGAGAGAGAGAGAGAGGAACATCAATTCCTGTTTGTGCCCTGACCAGGGATCAAACTGGCAACCTCTGCGCTTTGGGACAATGCTCCAACCAACTGAGCTAACCAACCAGGGCCTGATTAGTCTTATTATAAAGGACACAATTCAGCAACAGCCAGATGGCAGAGATGTATAGGGCAAAGTACAGGGGCAGGGACACAGAACTGCCATGCTTTCTCCGGGTGTGCCACCCTCTTAGCTCCTCCACATGTTCACCAACCCAGAAGCTTTCTGAACCATGTTGTTCAAAAGTTATTTTTTTTCTTAAGTGAGAACTGGGAAGGCAGAGACAGACTCTCGCATGTACCCCGACCAGGATCCACCCAGCAAGCCCCCTAATGGGCAGGGCGATGCTCTGCCCATCTGGAGCTGTTGCTCCGTTGCTCAGCAAGCAAGCTATTTTAGCACATGAGGTGAGGCCATGGAGCCATCCTCAGCGCCCAGGACCAACTTGCTCCAACTGAGCCATAGCTGCAGGAGGAGAAGAGAGATAGATAAATAGAGAGAGAGAAGGAAGAAGGGGAGGGATGGAGAAGCAGATGGTCGCTTCTCCTGTGTGTCCTGACTGGGAATGGAACCTGGGACATCCACACTCCAGGCAGATGCTCTACCACTGAGCCAACTGGCCAGGCTCAAGAGTTTCTATAACTCAATCTCCAGCCCCTGTCCACTGCCCAGGGGTTGGGGTGGGGCTGAGAGATACTGCTTCACTAATCATGTGTTTGGTCTTTCTGGTAACTAGCCCTCCTCTTGAAGCTAGCTGTCTAAGAGCCCCTCCCTGAGTCACCTCATTAGCATAGAGCCTAGGTGTGTTCCAGAGGGGCTCCATAGGAAAGGGACTCATTATGACAATGAAAAGCACCCTATCTCTCAGGGAATTCCAAGAGTTTTAGGAGCTCTGTGGCAGGAAGTAGGAACAAAGACCAAGTATCTCTTTTAATGGAACTGCCACCACCCATACCCTGGTGTCTCAGTGGGGACAGCTCCAACCTGGACCTCCTGTGGAGCTGTAGACTGTTATATCCCATGGCCTTCTCTGCTGTCCCACCCCCGTGGGGTTTCAAAGCATCTCACACTTCTCTCAGCCACTCTGGGCTCTGAGTCTCCCTCAGAAAAAGCCTGCAGCATTCATGGATGTCCCTGCCTCAGTGGATAGCAGCTCTGTTCTCCTAGTTCTCAGGCCAAGTCCCCAGGCTATCCTTGACTTCTCCCTTTCTCTCATACCCACTTCCAATCTGTCAGCAAAATGCTGGTGTTACATTCAAAATACATCTGAAAGCTCACAGCTTCTCCCACCTCCCTGGCACACAACTGGCTGTGGCCCCATCATCCCCCTGCTTGAACCAGGCAGTCCCTCTCCCTGGTCCCTCAGTTCCTACTCTCACCACCCCCTCCAGTCTGTCCTCCATACAGCAGCGATAGGGAGTGTGTGAACACCTGCTTAGGTCATGTCCCTCTTTGACTGAGGACCTGCTCATCATCACTTCCTGTGAAACAGGACAGCTACTCACCAAACCTGAGTCTCTTCCTCCTGGCACCATGTGGACTATGTTTCCTAGTATCCCTTGTAGATAGGTATAGCCATACAGCTGAGTCCCAATGAAATGTGAGTGGTAGTGAGCTCCCAGCCATCAACTTCTGTCTCTGTTCCCACCAGCCAGGACTCAGAAGAGGCAGGAGCTCCAGGACAGAGAGACCCTGGGTTCTGGGATGGGAGGCATCTTAGAGGTGTGTCTATTTCAGCAGCTTGCCTTACTTCAGTTAATACCCTTCCCAATTCACTTATCATAGCAGCCAAATGGCCTGCACCTCCTGTAAGCTCCACTGGGTCACTCCCACCTCTCATGCCTAGGGACACTAGACACCTTACTGCCACTTGTTCTGCCTGAACCCTCTTCTCTCAGACACCTGTGTGGGCTCCCTTCCTCACCTCCATTAGACCATCCATCAATGGTATTTTTTCAGGGAGGCTTCTGACCACCTTGTCTCAAATAGTACCCTTTTCTCTCCTTTATTTCCCCCAAAGAACTTCCCACCTTCCAGTGTACGCTGGATTTTACTTGTCTATCTTGTTCACTGTTTGCTTCCCCTCTAAATAGTAAACTGCACAAGGACAGGGGCCCATGTACAGTCCCTAGTGCCCAGAGGCAATATAGTACATGGTGAGTACACGTTTGCAAAAATGAACAACTCTCAGACCAAGGCTGTGATGAAGGCCAAGGGGGCTGACATCTTACCTAGGTATTTAGTGCTAATGTCCTCACACAGGGAGAAAGTAGGGACAGGAAAAATGAATGATCATCCCTGAAGTTACACAGTCATGACATAGTTGGGGCACACTGTCTGGGGACTACATGTCCTATACCCCCTTAAAGTCACAAGGAAAATGCAGGCTCTGGAGCCTGACTGCAGCAGGGGGCTGGGGGATTCCAGTGTTTCCCCTTCCAGTTGTGTAAACACAGGCACCTTATGTAACCTCTCTGGGCCTGGAGATAACTTGATGCCTACCTACCTCAGGGATATTGTGGGTATTTAATGAGTAAATATGTGTAAAGAGCTTAGGACAGTACCAGGCTCAGAGTAAGCACCCTATTAATGTTTCTTACTATCTTTAGTATTCTAATGCCCCAACTCTGAGGCAGGCCCTTGGAGTGGCAAAAGGGACAGTAGGGGGATCAACCCTGGCTCCACCCTGAGAAAGGGGCAATCACCTAATGACGTGGCAGCATGGCTGGGTGTGTGTCTGGGTCTCTGAGTGCAGTGTCCAGCTGCTAAAGCTGACACTGGATTTTACTCAAGACAATAACATGCATGACAGAAATGACTGTGCACCCATGGTCTCCCACAGTCCCTGTAGGGGGTCTTCTTACTCAGTGAGGTGACAGGGTTGCCCCTGGCCAAGCACATAAGGGTGCTTCCTGAGGGAACAGGGCTAGGTCAAGGACACAACCACTCTCTCACTGGCCCCTGGAAGCCACAACAGATGCACAATCGATCCTACTGTGCATTCCGAAGAGCCCAAATTCAGCCGCTGCTGGTGTAAAAGTTAGGTGGGGCTGCAAAGGGGTTCCTCGGGTGTCACCCCATCCAAGCTGGATCCATCCCCAGACGAGCCAGTCATGTTACTCCCCAAACCTTAGTTTCCTTGACTGCTCAGTGGGGCTGATGACAGGACTGTGGGGAGGACTCTGGGTGGGCCTGGAGCAAAGCACAGGCCAGGATGGCTGAGGGGCGGCCTTCATACTGGGACCTGACTGTCACACAACAGGATGGTAGTTGACCAGGGTGCCCACCTGAACACCTCTCGCCCACGGCTTCCCCTCACCAGCTGGGATGCCATCTGCTCCAAGAGGCCTGCCAGCTCAGCCTCAGTCCTGTGGACTGACCCACCCTCAGCCCTGGCAGGGTGCCTGGCAGTGCGCCCCACGCTCCTCACAGCTCGTGTCAAGCCTCTGAGGCGGGCGGGCAGCCCTCACCACCCACAGTGTCTCCTTGGTCATGGTGTAACCAACGTGGGATGGCAGGGGAGGAGCAGGGACAGTGAGAGATGGGGAGGGTGGGTGATGGAAAGGGTAGAGAATGAGAGACAGGAAGGGTGTAAGATGGAGGAGAGATAGGGAAAGACAGTGCAGGGAGGTGGGGGGAAAGGAATGAGACAGAAGACAAAGGAAGAGACAGAGAGGACGAAACACAGAAAGGATGAGAAAGGGAACAAAAATAGGGAGTAAGGAGACAGAGAGCATGACGGAGAGAGGGCAAGAGGATGAGACTAGGAGAGACATACCTTGAACCCGAGAAAGGCTGGAGAAAACAGAGGAGGAAAAGGCCAGGAGAGAACAGCCACCCTGGGGAGTCTGAGGCCGAGCAGCCTTCCCTCCCTCCAGCTACTGAGCCCTGCCTGAGACTGGCCTCGGGCACAGGTGGGCAAACTGCCCTGGGCCTCAGCTGTCCCTTTGTAAAATAGGAACTGCATCTGTAAGAACTCAAAGATTACAGCCTGCCCAATGAGTCTGTGCTATGTCCCTGAAGCCAGCCCTAGTGCCATCTAGTAGCTGAGATGTTTGTGATGCTGGCCTGAGACTAGCAAGACCCAGGAGGGCAGGGAGTTTAGCATGACTCTCCCATGTGGAGCTGTAGACCTTCAGACACTGGAGGCCACTGTATGCCTTCACCCCGCAGACCCACCTTTGTCACTGTCAGGGTCTGAGTCGCTGAGTGGCTTCAAGGGTGAGTGCAAGTCTTGGAAGTAGCGGTGGCCGGCTTCACACTGCCACACGGCTGTGGTATATAGGCCGAAGGTGGGGTCTAACTCAACCAGGTGCGGCTCGTATGGACAGCGATGCTTGTGGTCCTCGTACCAGATCACCACATTCTTCAGGCAGTTCACATTGCGTCGACGCCCTGTGCACACAGGGCCGGGGAGGGCATGAGGGGCAGGGCTGGGTCACCCAGGGCAGTGCGGCCCTTAGCCCCACCTGGGCCTTCTGGCTCTTGGTGGTTGAGATACCCTCCTGAACTCTGTCCCAGCTTGTCCCCGGTTTATAAGTGAAGAAATTGAGGCTCAGGGAGATGATATAAACCCTGGAGATAACAGAGATTGGCCAGAGATGAAACTCACTGGATAAACTGAGTTATATGAAGAGTGGGGTATGGCCACAGTAGGTGTGTAGTTGTTTGTTGTTGTTGTTTTGACAGAGACAGAGTCAGAGAGAAGGACAGACAGGAACGGAGAGAGATGAGAAGAATCAATTCTTCATTGTGGCACCTTAGTTGTTCGTTGATTGCTTTCTCATATGTGCCTTGACTGGGGATGGGGTGGGGTGCTACAGCAGAGTGAGTGACTCCTTGCTCAAGCCAGAGACCTTGGGCTCAAGCCAGCAACCTTTGGGCTCAAACCAGCGACCATGGGGTCACATCTATGATCCCATGCTCAAGCCAGATGAGCCCGCGCTCAAGCCGGCAACCTCGGGGTTTTGAACCTGGGTCCTCCGCATCCCAGTCCAACGCTCCATCCACTGCGTCACTGCCTAGTCAGGCCACAGTCATTGTTAACTGCTTCTTATTGTTATAACCAGTCCCTCAGCCCTGTCCTATTCCCATCCTGGCCCCCTGCAGCCTGTTCCTTTCACAGCCGCCAGTGGACACCTGTGAATGCTTGCGTCAGGTCATATCCCTCCTCTGCTCAGACACCTCCATAGCTTCCCCCTCACTGGGTGGAAAAGTCATAGTCCTCCTAGAGGTTTACATATTTTCCCAGTCACCCTGTCCTCACCTCCTACCCTTGCCTTGCTCACTCCACTCTAGCCTCAAAGACTTGGCATTGGCTGTGCCCTCTTCCACCACGTAGCTGCCTTGCCCCCTCCACCTTCACTCAGGTCTTTCCCTTGGTCAGCCACCCTCTCCTCCCTGTCCCTCTAGCTGGCCTGACTTGCTGTCATTTTTCTCCAAGCAGCACCCAGACTCCATCTATATTTATTTGTTTCCATGTTTCTTGTTTGTCTTCCACACTAGATGTCAGCTCTCCAAGGGCAGGGACACTGGTCTGTGCTGTTCCTCCTGTGTATCCTGCACCTACACACAGTAGGTGTTAGATGAGCAAATACTGCAAGGGGGTGGGACGGTGGAGCCAGACCACTGGGATTCAAATCCTGGCTCTGCTACTTCCTAGCTGGGTGGCCAACACTATAAGATAAGTGACTTGGCTTCTCTGAACCTCAGCTGCTGGCTTTGATCAGGGGAGAATGAGGGTCCCCATTCCCAGGAGTGGATATCGACAGGGCACAGATGGGGCTGCACACACTGTAAGCGCCCAAGAATTGGTACCAGTGATAGAAGTGATGGTCCTGGTCCCTCACCTGAGTTGGAAGGAGTCCCTCCCACATTCCAGGCTAGGAGATGAGGAGTGGGCCCAGGAAAGGTTCTTGGGCCTAGGGATGGTGCCCAGGGCCTCCAACCATGGGGCACCAGCAGCAAGCCACCTTCTTAGCCCAGTACTTGCCACCTTATCTCCATTCCCACCCATTTGGGATTTGAGTGACCACAATCTTAGTTCACCTGGCCCCGCCTTTGAGAACTACGAGAATGGGGGGGGGGGCACTGCCACCACAAGGCTATCCCAGGACAGCTGGCTTTCATCCTGCTGGACATGGCTCGAAACCCACAGACCCAGAACTCAGGGGCAGGAGGGACGTGCTCCAGGCCTCTGTTCCAACTGCCCACGCCTGGCTCTCCTTGAGCCTGGCACACAATATGCCCTTTAGGCCCTGGCACAAGCTGTTCCCTCTGCTCTGCCTGGCTCTTCCCTGGCTGATACACCAGGCAGGAGAGCAGAGGAGCTAAGGGGATCAATTTGAAGACATGAGGACCTGATTCTGCAGTCTGGCCCTGCCACTTTCCACCTATAAAACCTGGGGCAGTGACTAGGCTTCCTGGATGTCTTTTTTTTCTTCTTTTTCCAAGTGAGAGGAGGGGAGATAGAGAGATAGACTCCTGCATGTACCCTGACTGGAATCCACCTGGAAACCCCATCTGGGGCCAACGGTCTGCACATACTTGTAACCAAGCTATTTTTAGTGCCTGAGGTAGAGGCTCCATGGAGCCATTCTTAGCGCTCAGGTCAATGAGCTCAAACCAATCTAGCCACTGGCTGCGGGAGGGGAAGAGAAAGAGAAAGAGAGGAGGAGGAGGGGTGGAGAAGCAGATGGTGGCTCCTCCTGTGTGCCCTGATCGGGAACCAAACCCGGGATATCCACATGCCAGGCCAATGCTCTTCTGCTGAACCAACTGGCCAGAGTCTCCTGGATGTTTTTACGCATAAAATTGGGGATGATGAGGGCACCCCTGCTGGGCACAGCGTAAGTGTGGTCTCATCCCTGGCTGGGTGAGGCACCTCCTCTAGACCCCAGTGCCCTAGCCCTACCCCTCTTTGGTCACAGCCCTGCTCAGCCTGTTCCTTATCTTTCCCAGGAGACTGTGGGCTGCATGAGGACAGGGCTGGGTCTGCCCTGTTCTGCATACTGCATGGCATGGGTAGGGACAAATGGTCCCTGAGAAAATGAGGGAGCAAGGAAGGGAGTGAGGGAAAACAAAGTCAGTAACTCCCAACACCCACCCCTTCCCCCAGCTGCAACCCCACTTACTTTTCTTCCTCTTTGGCTTTTTGGGGACCTGCTCCCAAGGCTTCCTGTAACAGAGAGAGGCAGGGGGAGTGACGCAGGGCCCGACAGACACAATAATGACAGCAACTCTGGCTACCTTTTATCCTGCTCTGGGACAAAATGTTAGCTTCTGTTTTCTGAGCCTGTTCTATTTCTTATGGCCCCTCACTTGGGCTCTCTCCCACATGGACAAGAGTCCTTGGAGATCTAATATCATCACTCACCTCAGAGAGTGCAAAGCTGAGGCTCAGAGGGATGAGGCCATAAGCCCAGAGTCCCCTGGCCAAGGAACGGAGCTGTCAAAGGGGTATAGAAAATCAGTAGCTCTTAAAAAAGGTCAGTACCCCTTTCTGACCTCTCAAAGGCCCCATGATCCCACCCCCTGGGATACACACCCTGTATAATCCTTTTCCTACAAGTGGGACACACCTGTGAATATGAAGGGATACCAATTAATCAAGAGGGAGCTTACTGAGGTGGGCCTGATCTAATCAGGGGAGCCTTTAGAAAGATCCTGCTGAAGTAAAAAACCAGAGGCTGAGAATGTGAGAGAGCCAAGGAGGGGCCATGTGGCAAAGACCTGAGAACAAACACCCTCCAGGAGCTGGGAGTGGTTCTGCTGACAGCCAGCAAGACTGCAGGGACCTCAGTCCAACAACCACAAGCACATCAATTTTGCCAACACTGTGAGGGAGTCTGGAAGATCTTTCTCTAGTTGAGCCTCTAGATGAAAACATAGCTAGGTGATATGTTGATTTTGGCCTTGTGAGACCCTGATCTGAAGATTCAGCTAAAATGTGCCAGACTCCTGACCCACAGTGAGATAATAAATTTATGTAGTTTTAAGCTACTAAGTTTGTGGTCATTTGTTATACAGCAATAGAACATGAGCTGCCTCGCTCAGGGTCCTACAATGCCTGGCCCCAAGGCTGGCCAAGGGCCCAGGGAAATTGTCAGACAGAGCCTAGAGGGCTGGCATTGCCCTCCTCCAGCAGTCCTGCTCCTTCAGTCAGCTCAGGCCCAGTCAAACAACTGCTTCTGGGGCCTTCCCCACCCTGGCTGAGGCCCAACACCCCCAATGCCTGCCTCCCAGTGAACCTGGCCTTGGGCACAGGGCAGGACTAGACCCAAAGGCCAGGGCCTTGATGGCCTCCTACACCACAATGGCTATCAGATCAGCCAGGCAGGTTTCCTGGCCCTACCTGGGCTACCTGTCTGTAGCTCAGCACTGGTTCTACACAGAGTGAGGGCAGGTACTGTACATTAGAGCCATCTCTTTCAGACCTGGTAGGGGCCTCTCTCTGCCTTCCTGCCACCATGTTTCCCAGTCTGTTCAAATCACTCTGGCTGCTTCCTTGTACTTCTAAGATGCAGATGAGGTTGGTATGAGGTTATATGCATTATAATAAGCTAGGTGCAGCTCTGGTAATTAGTAATCACTCAGCAAATGGTGACAATGACCATTAGGATCATCAATATTATCACTGAGCCGGGCCCTGGAACACTGACCTCCCTGCTGCGGCCATTTGCCGTTCCCACCTCATGTCTCTTGAACCCCTCTGGTCAAGTGTTTACCTCATCATGCCACAAAACAGCCCTTGTCATGTCCCTTGTGACTTAGGCTTCAATCCAACAGCACTGATCCTGGCCCCACTGTGTCGCTCATTTTCCTTTCTCTTTTCACCCTGATTTTCATTTCTGCCTTCTTGTCCATGTTTTAGAGGCCTTGAACTGAGATCCCTCCAAGCACAAGATAGGTTATAAATAATTAAATGACTGAAATAATTGATCCCTTACATCTGGTCATGTCTATTCCCCACAGGATACCCTCACCCAGATTAGTGCTCATGGGCCTTGGGGCCAGATTCTTGCCATATAATGCCCCTGCCCCAGTCCTGCAGGCCAACACAGCTCCTGCTCAGCCAAACCAAGCTTCTGCAAATTTCACTTTCAGCTTAGGGATTTCCAGGGGCTCCCTCTGCCAGTGGTTTTTCAGCTTCACATCTCCCTGGAAGCTTTGTATAAAAAAATACAAGGTCTGTAATTCCACCCAGACTGAGTCAGAAACTCCAATAGCGGGACGAGGTTTTTTAAGCATCCAAGCATTTCCTGTACTGTCTTGGGCATATAAACCAGCCTGCCATGCCACTGCAGTGGATAAAGCATCAACCTGGAATGCTGAGGTTGTCAGTTCGAAACTCCAGGCTTGTCTGGGCAAGGCACACATGAGAAGCAACTACTACAAGTTGATGCTTCCTGGTCTTCCCCCTGCCTTTCTCTTTCTATTCTCTTGCTAAAACCAGTAAATAAAATCTTAAAAAATAACAACCAAAAAAACTCAGCCTGTCACCCTAAGGACTGGGTGGGTACAATTCAGGATCTGGTTGATTCTTTTTTTTTTATTTTTTTAAGAGAGAGAGAGAGAGAGAGGAGATGAGAAACAACAGCTCGTAGTAGCATCACTTTAGTTATTCATTGATTGCTTCTCATATGTGCCTTGATGAAGTGGGGGGGAGAGGCTCAAGCTGAGTTAGTGGCCCATTGCTCAAGCCAGCAACCATGGGATCATCAAGATCCCTTGCTCAAGTTGGCAAGCCTGCGCTCAAGCAGAATAAGCCAAAGCTCAAGTCCATAACTTTGGGTTTTGTACTTGGGACCTCAGTGTCCCAGGAGGGTACTCTATCTACTGCACCACAACATGTCAGGCAGATCTAGTTGATTCTTTTTTTTTTTTTTTTTTTTTTTTTTTAGGTGAGGGAGAGAGAGAGAAAGGGAGGGATAGACAAGGACAGACAGGAAGAAAGAGAGATGAGAAGCATCAACTCATGGTCGTGGCACCTTAGTTGTTCATTGATTGCTTTCTTATATGTGCCTGGATCCAGGGGCTCCAGCTGAGTCAGTGACCCCTTGCTCAAGCCAGCGACCTTGGGCTTCAAGCCAGTGACCTTTGGGCTCAAGCCAGTGACCATGGGGTCATGTCTATGATCCCACGCTAAAGCCGGCAACCCAGAGCTCAAGCTGATGAGCTTACACTCAAGCCAGAAGAGCCCATGCTCAAGCTGGCAACCTCTGGGTTTCAAACCTGGCTCCCCAGCGTTCCAGGCTGACGCTCTATCCACTGCGCCACTGCCTGGTCAAGCCCGGTTGATTCTTGACCCTCAGAACCTCCCACTTGAGAAACATGTGAACGTGTACAAATAAAACAAAGGTTGAATAAAGATTTTTGTTGCAGAACTGCTTGTGATACAGAACAAACATCATCCTAACAACTAATACCTGGAGCGCTCACTAACTGCCAGCACTGTTCTAAGCCCTTTGCTGTAATTTAACTAATTTAATCATCACATTAACCTATAAGGCTGTAGGCGAAAAATTCCACCAACACTGCTCATTTTCAAGTCTAAGACTGCAAAGGCCTCTGCCTTCCACCGGTGCGGCTAACTCAGGACTTGGGCTGAGGTGCTCTTGGGGAGCCAAGAGGTTTAGGGAATACGATCTGGATTGTGAGGGGTCTTCAGAGTACGCAGGGTCTAGGGTTGTGGGAATGTGGCCACTCAGAGTCCAAGCTGAGGAACCGGAACTCAATGAGGGACAGAGCTGGGTGGCCCAGGCTGTGCTGTCAGTGTCAGGGGGTTGAGGTCTGTGAGATAATGAGGGACCAGTAGAGACCTCCGGCCACTAAAGCCTCAGGAGGCGGGGCCGCCCCTCCAGGGACTGGGTAGTTAGAACGGTTGGAGGTGGGGCCCGTACCAGGATTGGTCAGCCAGAGCTCTAGCGGGCGGGGCCAAGAGCCCAGGAGGCGGGTCGAGGCTGGATGCATCCTAGGATTGGGCGGTCAGAGCGACGGAAGGCGGGGCCGCGAGCCAGGCACATCCCAGGACCGGCAGTCGGAGACCCAGGCCGGCACCCGGGGCTGCTGGGCGGAGCTCAGAGATGCCAGGGGCAGAGCCTGGGCGGAGGGGGCAGAGCCTGGCGGAGGGGGCGGGGCCAAGTTCAGCGGGGGATGGGGGCGTCTCCTCCCTCGTTCCCTCCCTCCATCCCTCGGGTCGGGCCCCCTCACCCGTGGCGGCCGCTCCGCTGGCCGCGCTCCAGCGAGATGAGGTAGGCGGCGAGCTTGGCGTCGCTCCAGCCGCTGCGGCGCCTCAGGTCCACCCAGGGCCCGTGCGCCTCGCCCAGGTACACGCGTCGCACGTCGTACTTCTTCCGGGACTCGAGCCGCCGCCGGGCCCGATCAGACTCCGTAAGCCGCGGCCGACCCCGCGCCTTGCGGCTTGCCGCGCTCTCCTCGGCCGCCGCCTCCCCGCCTGCGCCCGCCTCAGCCTCCGCCTCCGCCTCCGGCACCCGCTCCGCCATCCCCCCCTCCCTGGTTACCAGCCTCCCCCGTTGTTAGGAGCCAGGCCGGAAGTGGCGCGCATCTTCCGCGCCGCCGGGAAATTTCTTATGGATTCACTGCCCCACAGCGCCAAAAGCAGAGAGCGGAAATTGCGCATGCGTGCATCAACCCACTCATCTCTTACTCCTTTTCTGATAAACTTTGTAACTTCGTAGAGACGGAGGGAGGAGCTGAAAGTTTGAGGACAGCCCCAGGAAGAAAGGCAGCAGAAAAACCCGTAGACCTTGAAGGGTTGGGGTTTTCCCCTCCACATCTTTATCCTGAGTGCACGCATGCTGGGTATGACAAGGGAAGGGTGGGAGTTGTCAGGTGAAAGCAGAGGGAAGCCTTACTGGTCAGTACCGGATGCTGGAGAGTTCTTGAAATGTCATGCCATCAGGCATTAAGGGGGTAAGAAGGCCACACTGTCAAAGCGGAAAGAACGCAGACCTAAACCTGAAAACTTTTATTTGCTGTACATTCCAAGGTCGTCTCATGCTTTCACACCAGTACAAGCCTATGTCCCTGCTCCTGCTCAGGCCTCAGGTCTGGCCCTGCTGCTGTCGCTGCTGATCATCTTCTTCTTCCTGCCCTTCAGGTGGTGGAGGAGATGGCTCATCCAGGCCTGAGGAAGACGCCAGGACCTCTCCGGTGGATGCTGCCAGGCGGAAGACCACGGGGATCTGGCCCAGGGCTGGATTGGTCTCCTGCAAGCCCTGGATCCATTTGGCCAGTGTGGCTTGGTCATGGGCACCCGCCATACATATGGCGAAGACAGGGCCTTCCTCCACTGTTGGGACAGACAGGTTCTCAGTTTGTGCATTGAGGACTACACACAGCAGCTCCACACCTCATGCCCACACCCCTCCCAGGGCAAGAGCAGGGGCTTTAAGCTCTCTTTCAATTTTCTTGAGTGTCCAAGCCTTTGCACAGGATATGTACTCTGCCTAGACTGCTCAATCCATGCCTCACAGATGTGAAGCCTCCTGGTTCTTTAAAATTCCATCAGAAAGTTCTCCCATGTTCCACCTGAGGCTGGGTGTTATTCTCTTCCCCTGAGACTCCAAGAATATAACTTGCTCTTTCCTCCACTGGCCCTGTCCTTGTCACACTCGGTAGCCAGCACAGAGGTTCTCCATGACAGAGAAATGACAGGCCTGGAGCCTCTCAGGTGTGTGTGTCTTGGTACTTGGGCATCTGCTGGGTCTGTGTATGGTAACTGGGCTGAGTTTCATTTCAGACTGGACCCATCCTTAGACCCCACAGGCCACACCTCATCCAGTGCCATGTTTGGAGTCCTGCTCACCCCAGTTTTTACCTTTATTGATGTCAAACTCATAGTCATCCCAGCCACTCCTCCCATAGTCCAAGTCCAGTTGCATCGGGTAGTAGAGGTTCCATTCCTCTGGAATCTCCTCCACTTCCTACCCCAGGGAGGGGTGGGAGTAGGCAATGTCAGAGGCCAAGGATCTTGCAGCCACCTGCAGCCTCCCCTCTACCATAGCCAGGAATTGTCACCCACCCCCTCCCAATCTATGAACCCTCAATAGTTCTCCGGGTGGTGCCATCCCCCCATTGCAATTTGTGCCCTCACCTTCTCCTCAGGGGGTGCCAAATCTGCTCTGAGAATGTGGTAGTAGACACATTTGTTGTGGAGCCACAGAGAGAAGGGACCCTCGACGAAAATAGGCCGGGCTGGGTTGTGGTGGGCCAGGGCAGCCTGTTGGTCAGGACTCTGGATACCTGGTGTGAAGATATGCATGCCCAAGGAGCTCTGGCTGAGGGGCTGTGTTCAAAGGCCCAGGTAGTCCACCCAATGGGCCTTGTAAGAACCCAGCTGCCCCCATGCGCAGGGCCTTACCTACAATATACTGGTTGGTGGGATCTGCTGTACCTGTGGAGTCTTTAGACAAAGGCATCTGCAAAACAGAGTAGAGGTGGAAGCTGGCAGCCCCCAGCCCCTATGGAGGAACTGGGGGAATGGGGGAGGGGGAATCCCTGTGAATTTTGGGCTTGTCTACTGGGTCTATACATGTTCCTCAGCCCACCCACCCATCCCAATTAGCATAATAGCCCCTAACATTTAAGATGCTCACATAGTGGGAACCCTAGAGCCCACTAGCCTGCATTAAAATTGGCTCTGCCATAGGCTGTGTGACCTTGACCAAGATGCTGTACCCGTGCCTCAGTTTCTCCAATTCAAATAGAGGTAATAACAGCACTTAATTGAGATGGTTCTAAAATTCCAAGAGCAGTGCCTGGCACACAGTAAATACTCAGTGCTTGTGGAATTTAGAAAAAAAAAATCTCAGACTATTCCAGTTAGGAGACCCAGAAGCAAATCAATGTTTGCCTCTGTGAAGGGCAGGGAGGGAAGGAATAACCCTTTTGTATCTTTTTTAGTTTTGTTTTTGTTTTTAGGTGAGAGTAGGGGGAGATAGACTCCTGCATGCACCTTGACCAGGATCCACCTGGCAATCCCATCTTGGGCCGATGCTCAAGTACTGAGCTCTTTCTAGTGCCTGAGGCTGATGTGCTCCAACAGAGCCATCCTCAGTTCCCAGGGCCATGCTCAAACCAACTGAGCCACTGGCTGCAGAAGGGAAAGAGATAAAGAGGGGAGAAGCAGATGATCACTTCTCCTATGTGCTCTGACTGGGAATCGAACCTGGGATGTCCATATGCTGAGCTGACGCTCTATCCACTGAGCCACTGGCCAGGGCCATCCATTTTCATCTTAATTTTATACACTAAATGTGACTCAAAAAACTAAATGACATTTAATTTTTTTAAAGTGCACATATGCTTTGCATTCTAAAAATGGACAAATGTTGGCACACACATCTTCCAGCCTTAAAAAGAATTCAGGTGGATCAATGAGTACATAGAATGGACCACCCATTATATTAAGTAAAATCCACAAAAGGCAAGGTGCAGAAGGTGTGTAATGCTTTGTCATTGGAGCACTTTAAAAAAAAAATTTATTGGGGTGACATATTAATAAAATTATATAGGTTTTTAAAAATTATATAGGTTTCAAGTGTACAATTCTAATGATATATCATCTGTATATTGCATTGCTTACCACCCAAAGTCAAATCTGTCCCCATATATTTGACCCACTTTAGGAGAAACACTTAAAAGTACATGTTTAAGGGTGGAAAAATATTTTGCTCTTTGGCCGTTTTACTAGACAATATATTTATACTGATTTTTCATGTCAAATTTAACATCATGGAGTTTCTATAAACAATTGTTTATCTTTTTCTCTCATCTTAAAAATCTTGGTTTCTATGAGCCATGCACTTAAAACATACCCATCAATATACATAGTTTTGATATTACTACTAACCATAATGCTAGGGGATTAAGTTCAAGATTTCTCTGCAGATCTTGTTTCTTAGAATATGTGCCACTAAGGATGGGCAGTCAAATGACAGTGATTTGAAAAATTGTTCTTCTCTCACTGGTTATGCAATCAATTAGGTACATAGCTTCATCCATTTCTGTCTTTTTCATTTTTTTATTTTATTTATTCATTTTTAGAGAGGAGAGAGAGAGAGAAGGGGGGAGGAGCTGGAAGCATCAACTCCCATATGTGCCTTGACCAGGCAAGCCCAGGGTTTTGAACCGGCGACCTCAGCATTTCCAGGTTGACACTTGATCCACTGCGCCACCACAGGTCAGGCCATTTCTGTCTTTTTTAATTTTGTTTTTAAAAATACACTGGCCCTGCCTGACCAAGCGGTGGCACAGTGAATAGACCATTGGACTGGAATGCAGAGGGACCAAGTCTAAAACCCTGAGGTTGAAGCTCTGGCTGGTTGGTTCAGTTGCAGAGCATTGGCCTGGCGTGTGAAGTCCTGGGTTTGATTGTTGGCCAGGGTGTACAGAAGCACCCATTTGCTTCTCCACCCTTCCCCTTCTCTTTTCTCTCTCTCTCTCTCTCTTCCCCTCCCGCAGCCAAGGCTCCATTGGAGCAAAGTTCGCCCGGGTGCTGAGGATGGCTCTGTGGCCTCCACCTCAGGCGCTAGAATGGCTCCGGTTGCAACAGAGCAACGCCCCAGATGGGCAGAGCATTGCCCCCTAGTAGGCATGCCAGGTGGATCCGGGTTTGGTGCTTGCAGGAGTCTGTCTCTCTGCCTCCCTGATTCTCACTTCAGAAAAATAAAAAATAAGTAAATAAATAAAAATAAAATAAAACCCCAAGGTTGCTGGCTTGAGTGTGGATTGTAGACATGACCCCATGGTCTCTGGCTTGAGCAAAGGGTCACTTGCTCTGCTGTGGTCCTTCAGTCAAGGCACATATTAGAAAGCAATCGATGAACAATTAAGGAGACTAAGGTGCCACAACAAAGAGGTGATGCTTCTCATCTCTCTCCCTTCCTGTCTGTCCCTATCTGTCCCTTTCTCTGTCTCACACACTCTCTCTCTCTCTCTCTCTCTCTGGCCCTGGCCAGGTGATTCAGTGGATAAAGGCATCCACCTGGTGTGCCAGAGGTCACAAGTTTGATCCCTTGTCAAGGTACGTACAAGAAGCAATCAATGAGTACACAACTAAATGGAACAACTGAGTTGTGAAAGGAATTCATTCTTCTCCCTCTCTCTTCGCCCCCTCAATGGTTGCTTGTTGTATATGCATTGACTGAGCAAGCCCAGGGTTTCAAACCTGCAACCTCAGTGTCCCAGGTCAACACTATCCACTGTGCCACCACAGGCCAGGCTCAATGGAAAAAAATTTAAAAATACACTAAGCATTTGCATACTTTAAAAGCCAACCCATATTAAAGAAACCTATGTTTCTCTTGCATTCCTGTTCTCTCTACCCCATCTCCTCTGCCTGCCTATAGATGATCATTTCTACCCATTTCTGGCTTATCTTTGCGAAACTAGAGATAGGTATATGCCAGGGGTCCGTCCCCAAACTACGGCCCGTGGGCCACATGCGGCCCCCTGAGGCCATTTATCTGGCCCCCACCGCACTTCCGGAAGGGGCACCTCTTTCATTGGTGGTCAGTGAGAGGAGCGTAGTTCCCATTGAAATATTGGTCAGTTTGTTGATTTAAATTTACTTGTCCTTTATTTTAAATGTTATATTTGTTCCCGTTTTGTTTTTTTACTTTAAAATAAGATATGTGCAGTGTGCATAGGGATTTGTTCATAGTTTTTTGTTTTTCTGTTTTTTACAGAGAGTCAGAGAGAGGGATAGACAGGGACGGAGAGAGATGAGAAGCATCAATCATCAGTTTTTCATTGCAACACCTTAGTTGTTCATTGATTGCTTTCTCATATGTGCCTTGACCGCGGGCCTTCAGCAGACCGAGTAACCCATTGCTGAAGCCAGCGACCTTGGGTCTAAGCTGGTGAGCTTTGCTCAAACCAGATGAGCCCAGGCTCAAGCTGGCGACCTCGGGGTCTCGAACCTGGGTCCTCCGCATCCCAGTCCTACACTCTATCCACTGCGCCACCGCCTGGTCAGGCCATAGTTTTTTTTTATAGTCCGGTCCTCCAATGGTCTGAGGGACAGTGAACTGGCCCCCTGTGTAAAAAGTTTGGGGACCCCTGGTATATGCACTTTTATTTTCCCTCCCTTCTTACACTAAAGATAGCTGATACCACTGTGCACACGTCATCCTTTGACTTTTCACAAAACTTTGATTGCAGTGCCACAGTCCACATGCACAATTCATTCTTTTTTTTTTTTTGTATTTTTCTGAAGCTGGAAACGGGGAGAGACAGACTCCCGCATGCGCCCGACCGGGATCCACCCGGCACGCCCACCAGGGGCTACGCTCTGCCCACCAGGGGGCGATGCTCTGCCCCTCCGGGGCATCGCTCTGCCGCGACCAGAGCCACTCTAGCACCTGGGGCAGAGGCCAAGGAGCCATCCCCAGCGCCCGGGCCATCTTTGCTCCAATGGAGCCTCGCTGCGGGAGGGGAAGAGAGAGACAGAGAGGAAGGGGGGGGGGTGGAGAAGCAAATGGGCGCTTCTCCTATGTGCCCTGGCCGGGAATCGAACCCGGGTCCCCCGCACGCCAGGCCGACGCTCTACCGCTGAGCCAACCGGCCAGGGCGCACAATTCATTCTTGATGGATACTTGGATTGTTTTTATTCTAAACCTGGCCAGTGTCAGTGATTTACCATGCTTTCAACCTTTCTGTATGTATTTTTCATAGTGAGGCAAGGGGGAAGTAGAATATTTATATGCACAGGATATATAATATATGCAAAACAAATATATATGGTATCTGCTTGCAAACACATAGGATCTCTCTGGAAGGGGACATGGAAGTGATCACCTCTGGGAGAGTTTGGGGGGCTAAAGGGCCAGGAGAGGAGAAAGCTCTTCACTGTGTGCTCTTGTCTACTCTTTGGCTTTTTAATGCATTGCTTTAGAAAAATGAAGAAATGAGTTAAAAACTACCTTGGTCTTCTCTCACCTGGATACTGCCTCACCCACTATCATACGCCGTCCCCTGCCCCCATCATACAACACCGTCCACATGGCTATTAGCAGGCACTTTTGAAATCACAATTCCTTCTAGAAACATGATTCCCACCCTATCCCTGCTCTAGGCTCTCTCCTCACTAACAGGTTCAAAAACAAGCTCTTGAACCCATCATCCTCCTAGCCTCTTCTCCCCAGCCCAACCCTCTGCACCAAAGGAACACCTTTCAGCATCTCCCCCAACCTTACAAGCCCTGGCCCATGTTCCTACCTCTTCCTGGAATACTCGTCTGGTCTCTCCTGTCCTAAGTCCAGTTTACCTTCACCTCTTCCAAAAAGCCCTCCCAGTTTTCTGCTCCTTCTGGGCTACCATGGCCCCCACGGCTTCTCCACCTTAGAACCAGTGGCTCTGAGGGAAACTTGTCCAGGGTTGGCCTCCATGACCAGACAAGTGCTGTGAGGGACTTAGGCTCTCTTTGGATCCCCGTGTGGGCTAGGATGAACAGGGGGCCCTCAAGACATGGTGGGGGAAAGGATGGAATATTTCATTTAGTCACTCAACAAACAACTGCTGAGCTCTGTGCCAAACCCTGTGCTGGGCCTTGGGAGACAAGAAAAACTGAGTCACAGTGATTGAGCAACCACATCAGTACAGGGAAGTGGTGGACAGGAAGGGGACCCTGAGGAAGGGACAGAGATTGTAAAAGGTGTAGACCCACAGAAGAAACTGGCACAGATCGCTTAAGGAACAGAAAGGAAAGCAGATGCCTGGATTGTAGTACATGTGGGGGGAGGGGGGGAGGAGCAGAGGTCAGAGACCAAGCTGTGGTAAGGAGTGACAGCCATAGGGATCTAGCAGAGAGCTCAGCTTGGAGTCATGGCCTGTTAGGCTATGTAAAGAGGAGCCCAGCCCTGGGGGTGTGGACATGGGTGGATACCTGATAGATGGTGACCCTGGCGCTGAGGTCAGGCTCTATGTGCCGCAGGCCCAACCTGGCCAGGTCCACAGGGTCCTGAGGCAAGTCCCGGGGCACAGGGAAAGGGTTGACATTCTTGAAGCGGGCAAACCACAACTTCATGCGCACGAACTTAAGCATAGGGTAGCTTTTGCGCCCAAATATCTGAAGCAGCAGGAACTCCGTCTCCTTGTTGGGCATCACCCCTGTGCCAGATGGATGGCAGAAGAGCCTCAGGGAGGGGGCAAAGAGGGAAGACATGGGGACATGGGACATAGAGCAGTGGAGGGGCCCAGAACCAGGAAGAAATTATAGAGATGGCCAAATGGAAAGAAGCAGAGACAGGGAGATTAGAAGTCAAGGAGTTGATGCCAGAGAGAGAGGAGAGAATCCAAGAGAAATGAGTCAGAAGGAGAGAGGAAAGATATGAGAGACAAAAAGAGAGATTGGGGGGGGGGCAGGCCACACAGAGAAGACATGCATCAGAGACATAGAGGGCCCAGACGTGGGGGTGGGAGGCAGCCACTCCCTGAACCTGAGCCTGCTGGCCTCACCGTGGTTCTCCATCTGCTCCAGGACAGCAATCCCACACTCCTGCTGTCGTGGATAATGAATAAAGATTTTCTGAAAGATGCTGCGAGGTTGGAAGACCTCCTTGGGGAAGATGTCAAGCAGCATGTTGTAGACAGTCAGGTCCCGCTCGACGCCGTACTCCCGCATCTTGCGCAGAGCCAGGTAGATGAAGTCAACATGGCCCCGCTTGTGCACATTGTGCTGCCCGAAGTTCTGCACGGCTCGTATAAAGCTGGCTTTGTCCTGGGCCCCACCTGGCGCCTGTCCAAACAGCTCTTCATGCGGTGACAGGGCCTTGGTGGGCCCTTGCAGGGGCTCAGGTGGGCTTGGGACCGGAGACGAGTCGGAGCTGTGGATGGCTGTGCTGCAGTGGAGGCCTCGAGAAGCCTGGGAGGGTACCTGGGGACAGAGAGCCACTGCTGGAATCTGGTCCCTCCCAATGCCCCTCAAGGACTGCCGGCCGGTTTTTCTTGGGAAAGGTGCCAGTGGGCATCCTAAAGGGGCTCTGAAGACGTGTGCTGTGGCTACAAACCCAAGATCAGGCACTGTTACAGACTGTAAGAACACAATGGGAAACCCCCATGGAGGCAATTCGACAACATTCACCATAAGGACAAGCACACATCCTGCATCTGACATTTAAATCTGACAGCTCTAAACACACCTGCACTGGCCCTGGCTGAGTAGCTCAGTTGGTTAGAACATCGTCCTGATATGCCAGGGTTGCAGGATGAATGACTGCTTGGCTGGTAGTTACCTGAGAGAAGGGGGCTCCCGTGAGGGCAGCGCTACAGATGCCTCCCCAACCCCGAGAAAGGCCCCGGGCTAGCAGGATGGCTTGGGTCCAATTCATGCCTCCGATTGTTGGACAACCACCTGCACAAAAGAGAAGAGACAGCATCAGACTGGAACTCTACCCACTAATGAAGATGAAACCTCTCTTGGGTGGAGGCCACAACCAGACTAAATAAATAGGTAGCTCACCAGTCCCACTTGTTTCCTTATCCATAAGATAGAGCTTATATGACTTAATTAAGAGTCCTTGCATGATTCACTATCTAGAGGAATTTGCTGTAATGGTCCCTCTTCCTACCAGGTCATTTTTTAACTTTAGTCACATGCCATACAGTACACACTTTTTTTTTTTTAAAGCAAGGGGGGTGGGGTGCAGACAGGGACAGACATACAAGAAGGAAGAGAGATGAGAAGCATCAACTCCAGTTGCGACACCTTAGTTGTTCATTGATTTCTTTCTTATATGTGTCTTGACTGGGGGGGCTCCAGTTGAGCCAGTGACCCTTTGCTCAAGCCAGCGACCCTGGGTTTCAAGACAGCAACCTTTGGGCTCAAGACAGAGATCTTTGGCCTCAAGAGAGTGACCACAGGGTCATATCTATGATCCTATGCTCAAGCCGGCAATCTTGCACTTAAGCCAGATGAGCCTGCGCTCAAGTCAGCAATCTTGGGGTTTTGAACCTGGATCCTTAGCATCCCAGGATGACACTCTATCCACTGTGACACCATCTGGTCAGGCCACCTTTTTAAACTATAAAGTTCAATGTTTTATTTAAAAATATGTTCAGAGTTATGCAACCATTACTGTAATCATTTTTGTCACTCTGAATAGAAAAGCTATGCCCCCCATTAACCATCACTTTCATTTCCCCTCATCCTCAACCCTAAACCAGTAATCAACCATCTCTATATATTTGCCTCCTCTGGGTATTTCATGTAAATGGAATCTTATGATATATGTTCTTTTGTGGCTAGCACCATTCACCATCTTTACAAAGTTTATCCATATTGTAGCATGATTCTGACTTCATTCCTTTTAAGTGCCAACAAATTTCGATCATATAGCCTGACCTGTGGTGGCGCAGTGGATAAAGCATCTACCTGGAATGTTGAGGATGCAGTTCAAAACGCTGGGCTTGCCTGGTTAAGGCACATATGGGAGTTGATGCTTCCTGCTCCTCCTCTCTTCTCTCTCTCCTCTCTTAAATGAACAAATTTTTTAAAATCTTTTAAAAAAATTTTTGTTGTATAGATAAAGTTTTATTTAGCTGTTCATCAATTTTTTTTTTTTTTAATTAAGTGAGAGACAGGGAGGTGGGGAGGCAGAGAGACAGACTCCCACATGCACCCTGACCAGGATCCACCTGGCATGCCTTCTACTGGGCAATGCTCTGCCCATCTGGGGTCGCTGCTTCATTGCTTGGCAACCAAGCTATTTCAGTGCCTGAGGAAAGGCCATGGAACCATCCTCAGCACCCAGGACCAACTTGCTCAAACCATTTGAACCATGGCTGCAGGAGAGGAAGAGAGAAAGAAAGAAAGAGAAAGGAGGGGTAGAGAAGCAGATGGTCACTTCTCCTGTGTGCCCTGACCAGGAATTGAACCTAGGACTTCCACATGCCAGGCCGATGCTCTACCACTGAGCTAACCAGCCAGGTTCAGCTGTTCATCAATTGATGCACATTTGGGTTGTTCCTACTTTTTTACTATTTTGACTAATGCTATGAACACTCATGTAGAAATTTATGTGTTAACATGTGTTTACACTTCTTTTGGGTATATACTTAGAAGTCATATTGCTGGGATATATGTAACTCTACGTTTAACATTTTGGGAAGCCCCTGAAACTGTTTTACAAAGTAGCTGCACCCATTTCACATGCCTGCCAGCAATGTATAAGGGTTCCCGTTTCTCCACATCCTTCCCAATACTTATCTATGTTTTTGACAACAGACATCTTATTGAGTATGAAGTGGTATCTCCCTGAGGTTTGGATTTGTATTTCCCTAATGATTAATGATGCTGAGCATCTTTTCATGTGCGTATCTTCATTGGAGAAACGTCTATTTAGGTCATTTGTCCATTTCTAAATTAGGTTATTTTTCTTTTTATTTTTAAGTTCTTTACATACTCTGGACGCTAGACCCTTATGATTTAAAAATAATTTCACCCATTCTTTGGATTGTTTTTGTACTTCCTTGTTGTTATCATTGCAGCACAAGTTTTAAATTCTGATAAGGTCAAATTTGTTTTTCGTTTATAGCTGTTTCTGATATTTTATCTAAAATATATACCACGGCTGAGCCTGTCCTGCAGTGTCGCAGTGAATAAAGCATAAACCCTGAATACTGAGGTTTCCAGTTTGAAACCCCTGCTTGCCTGTCAAGGCACATATGGGAAGAAACTGAGTTGATGCTTCCTGTTCCTCCTCCCCTTCTCTCTGAAATCAATAAATAAAATCTTTAAAATATATATATATATATATATAAAAATAAAAAACCATTGCAGAGCCCAAGATCATGAAGATTTACTTCTATGCTTTTAGCTTACATTTAAGTCTATGATACACTTTGAATTTTTGTGTATTGTGTGAAAAATGGGTTCACTTCTTGTGGGTAACCAGTTATACTAGTACTATTTGTTGAAGAGACTATTATTTCCCTATTTTATTGTGTTAGTACTCTTTTTTTAAATTTTTATTTATTCATTTTAGAGAGGAGAGAGAAAGGGAGAGAGGGAGACAGAGAGGGAGAAAGAGTGGAGAAAGAGATAGAGAGAGAAGGGGGAGGAGCTGGAAGCATCAACTCCCATATGTGCCTTGACCAGGCAAGCCCAGGGTTTCAAACCGGCGACCTCAGCATTTCCAGGTCGACGCTTTATCCACTGCGCCACCACAGGTCTGTGTTAGTACTCTTGCTGAAAATCAATTGACCATAAATGTAAAGGTTTATTTCTGGGCTCTCAATTCTTCTTCATTGATCTATATGTTGAGCCTTACGCCAGTACCACAGTTTTGGTTATCGTAGTTTTATAAGTTTAAAATCAGGAAGTATAGGTCCTCCAACTTTGTTCCTTCTTTTACAAGATTGTTTTGGCTATTCCTGCTCTATTGCAATTACATAAAAATTTTAGAATCAGCTATCAGTTTCTGCAAAAAGTCAGAGGGATTCTGATAGGGATTGTGTTGATTCTATAGATTGATTTGGGAAATACTGGTATCTTTTTTTTGTTTGTTTTT
Source organism: Saccopteryx leptura (assembly GCF_036850995.1). Lineage (NCBI taxonomy): Eukaryota > Metazoa > Chordata > Mammalia > Chiroptera > Emballonuridae > Saccopteryx > Saccopteryx leptura. The sequence goes on along the minus strand of NC_089503.1, from coordinate 250,928,999 downwards.
TGTATTTTTCTGAAGTTGGAAACGGGGAGGCAGTCAGATAGACTCCCTCATGCGCCCAACCGGGATCCACCGGCATGCCGACCAGGGGGCAATGCTCTGCCCATCCTGGGCATTGCTCTGTTGCATCCAGAGCCATTCTAGTGCCTGAGGCAGAGGCCATAGAGCCATCCTCAGCACCCAGGCTAACCTTGCTCCAATGGAGCCTCGGCTGTGAAAGGGGAAGAGAGAGACAGAGAGGAAGGAGAGGGGGAAGGGTGGAGAAGCAGATGGGCGCTTCTCCTGTGTGCCCTGGCAGGTAATTGAACCCAGGACTCCTGCACGCCAGGCCGACGCTCTACCACTGAGCCAACCAGCCAGGGCTTGATTTGGGAAATACTGGTATCTTAATATTAAGTGTTGCCTGACTAGTGGTGGTGCAGTGGATAGAGCATTGACCTAGGATGATGCTGAGGTCCCAGGTTCAAAACCCCAAGGTTGCCAGCTTTGATGTTGGCTCATCAGCTTGAGCACAGGTTCACCAGCTTGAGCATGGGGTCACTGGCTTGAGCAAGGGGTCACTGGCTCAGCTGGTTTTTCTCTCTTGCTAAAACCTAAAAATAGCCTGACCAGGCTGTGGCACAGTGGATAGAGTGTCAGACTGGGACACAGAAGACCCAGGTTTGAGGCCTCAAGGTCCCTGGCTTGAGCATGGGCTCATCTGGTTTGAGCACGGCTCACCAGATTGAACCCAAGGTCACTTGCTTGAGCAAGGGGTCACTCAGTCTGCTGTAGCCCCTGGTCAGGGCGCATGTGAGAAAGCAATTAATAAACAGCTAAGGTGCCACAGTAAAGAATTGATGCTTTTCATCTCTCTCCCTTCCTGTCTGTCCCTATCTGTCCACCTCTGTCTCTGTCTCTGTCACAAAAAAGAAAAAAAAAATTTTTTTTACATTAGGTTCTTTTTATGTTTTAGTGAGAGATGGAGAGAGACAGAGAAAGAGAGCAGGACAAGACAGACAGGAAGGGAGAAAGATGAGAAGCATCAATTCTTCGTCATGGCACTTTAGTTGTTCATTGATTGCTTTCTCGTATGTGCCTTGATGGGGGGAGGGGGGTTCTCCAGCCAAGCCAGTGACCTTGGGCTTCAAGCCAGTGACCTTTGGGCTCAAGCCAGCAACCACTGGGTCATGTCTGTGATCCCATGCTCAAGCTGGCGACCCCGTGCTCATGCCAGATGAGCCAGAGCTCATCTTGAGAGTTTTTGAACCCTGGTTGTCAGTGTCCCAGGATGATGCTCTCTACACACTAAGCCACCACCTGGCCAGGCTTTGTGTTTTTTTTGTTTTAAGGAGAGAGGAAGGGAGTAGGAAGGAAGGGAAAGAGGAGGGGGAGGGGAGGTTGGGAGAGAGGAATATTAATATGTTCTTGTATGTGCCCTGACCAGGAATCAAACCACCAACCTCTGAGGTTTGAGACAATGCTGCAACTAACTAAGCTATTTGGCCAGGGCAAGAACCTAATTTAAACCTTTGCTATTCAAAGTGTGTTCCAGGGATCAGCTATATTGGCACCTTCATCTGGGAGTTTGTTGGAAATGAAAAACCTCAGCCCTAATCCAGACCTACTCAATCAGAATCTGTATTTTAACCAGAGTCCAGGTTTCTTCTATGTGTGTTAAAGTCGGAGAAGTTATCTATGTGCTGATGGATCCAATGTTTATCGCCATCCCTCAGCTCCAGCCTGCATACCTAATTGCTACTTTGACATATACCCAGCCGTCTCAAACTTAATTTACTCCAAACTGTTATCCCTGCTTAAACTTATTCCTCCCTATCATTGATACCACCAATTCCTAGTCATTCAGACCTAAAACCTAGGAGTCACTGCTGAGTACACTGTGTTCCTCACTTCCCCATGTAATCTAATCCATCGAGTAGCCCTGGTGACTACTTCCAAATTCATCTCAAATGCACCCATTTTTCTCCATCTGCAGGCCAGCACCCCAATGATCTCTTTCTCAGCCTCCTACTTCTTTTCTTACTCGCCTTCAGTCAGTTCTCCCTACCTTGGTGAGAGGGAAATTTAAAAATATGAACTAATTGCAGCATCCTTATTAGAAATGCCTAAAATTGTTAATGGTAAAATCATAAAATCAGACAGGGTCTACTACTCAATTCTCTTTTTTTTTTTTTTCCAGAGACAGAGAGAGAGTCAGAGAGAGGGATAGATAGAGACAGACAGACAGGAATGGAGAGAGATGAGAAGCATCAATCATCAGTTTTTCATTGCGACACCTTAGTTGTTCATTGATTGCTTTTTCATATGTGCCTTGACTGTGGGCCTTCAGCAGACTGGGTAACCCCTTGCTCAAGCCAGAGACCTTGGGTCCAAGCTGGTGAGCTTTGCTCAAACCAGATGAGCCCGTGCTCAAGCTGGCGACCTCGGGGTCTTGTACTTGCGTCCTCCGCATCCCAGTTCGACGCTCTATCCACTGCGCCACCGCCTGGTCAGGCATACTACTCAATTTTTATCACTCGCAGCTCCAGTTACACCATTTCTTAAATAAGCTAAGTTTATTCTAGTCTCAGTCTTTGCACTTGCTTTTCCTTCTGTTTGGAAATTTCTTCCCACAGATTAGTAGTACATAGCCATCTCTGGTCATCCAGGCCTGTATTCAAATGAAAGGCCTTCCCTGACAGCTGCTCCACTCCCTATGTAAAGCCCTCATTGCCCTGATGAATGCATTTTTTCTTAATTGTATTTTTCTGAAGTGAGAAGCAGGGAGGCAGAGACAGACTCCTACATGCTCCTGACTGGGATTCATCCGGCATGCCCACCAGGGGGTGAATACTCTGCCCATCTAGGGCATTGCTCCATTGCAACTGGAGCCATTCTAACGCCGGAGGGGAGGCCATGGAGCCATCCTCAGCTCCCGGGCCAACTTTGCTCCAATGGAGCCTTGGCTGTGGGACGGGAAGAGAGAGACAGAGAGGAAGGAGAGGGAGAGGGGTGGAGAAGCAAATGGGAGCTTCTTTTATGTGCCCTGGCTGGGAATTGAACCCGGGACTTCCATACACCGAGCTGAAGCTCTACCGCTGAGCCAACCAGCCAGGACCTGATGAATGCATTTTCAGCAACTACTACCATAGGAAATCATTGTTCTTTTTATTTCTGACTTATTCAATGTCTGGCTCCCCCAGGAATGGGAGGATTTTTGTCTGTCTTCCTCATGTCTGTGTCTCCAGCACAGTGCCTGGTAGATGACATGTGCCTAACAAGTATCACTGGAATGGGAAGAAAAACCAAATTTCTACAAAATGTCAATAATCTACAAATCTGAACCCCGTGGTGGGATGTACCTACAGCAGTTCTGAGGCTGGCTCCCAGGACTCTGGGTTCGTTTGGAGAAATAGGCAGAAGCGGGTTCGAATTCCAGCCTAACTGCCCACCTGCGGCGTGACCTCGGGAGAGAGCCTTAACCTCTCTGAGCCTCAGCTGTCTCATCTGCAAAATGGGAGTTGAAAAGACGTGAGAAAGTGGGTACACGAAGAGCGGCCTTTCTTGGCACGTCCCCGCCCCGCCCCCCAAAAGGTCATGGTACCCTGGCCCAGCAACCGGGTCCCACTGGGGCCGCCCTCCCGTGCTGCCGACCCAGAACGGGCCATTCCGGGGATTTGCAGTTTCCGCTCGCCTTCCCACATGCAACCTACCTAGCAAGGCGGGCGGCCGTGGACTTAGAGCCAGTTGATTCTTGCCGCTGGGCGCCGCCATGTTGCCCGGAGAGCTTCCGGGTCACGGGCAGCCAAAGGAGACAGCAATTCAAGAACGCGGGTTTAAAGAGACCCCGCCCAAAGAGGAGCACCAGTAAGAAGAGGGAACGACGTGGTACTGCCTCTTAACTAGCCAGGCCCCGCCCCTAACAAGGCAATCCTCATCCTGATTTGGGAATTGAATATGGCTGGGAAAAGAGGGACTAGATCGTCCAGGGCTGGAAGGCTGGACTTGGGGGGCCATTAACCCAGCTGGCGGCCCCGGTTTTCCCACCTGAAATGTGTGTAAGGGTGAAAGTACTCCCATGTGTGTGAGAATTGCAGCGTCTGGGTCCCTGGATTTGTACCTTTCTTTGCTGTAGGGCTGTGATCCCCGTTATAATCACTTTACCTCCCAGCACGGCGACATTAGAGATGGTGCAGCTGGCATCAACTCCGATGGCTGTAGGAGCTGGGTAGTCGGACAGAGGAAGCATCGGGAGTGTCTACAGAGCAGTGACTCTCCCCGCTGGTCCCTATGGCGCCCCCTTTCGTGGTTCAGCCTCCTGACTTCACCTGGTGCCAGCTTCTGGGCGTTCAGCCAATGCGTGTTCCACAGCTCCAGCCGGCCTGGGAGGGCCTTGGACTCACGCAAACGCTTCCAGGGAGTGCGGGGGCGGGGCCGGAGGGCCGTACCTCCCCCCTTCCCCTTTGTCCCTACGTGCCTGTCCATCTTCTTCCTGGCCGTCAGCGCCTTCAGGCGGTACAACCGGCTCCCTGCTCTTCGTGGAGACAGTCAACATCAAACTCCCTGAGTCGGTTGGGCCCGGGTGGATATTCTCCACTTCACTCCCACCTTCTACTTAGAGCTCCTATGGGAGCAGAGAGCCAGTAGCTTGGGGAAAGGGTGTGGACACTGTTGAAGGTCTTCAGGTGAGGAAGGGACCCTTCCAGGAAGGGTCTCCGAGCAAAGTTGGCACAGCTAAGCAGCCTCATGGGCCAGCCCCCCTTCTCTCTTTACTTCAGCCCCAGGCAGAACTTGACCCAAGGCCTTGACCCCTCCATGCCAGGCCTCCAGCTACACAGCTCTTCATAAATGGTGGTGGTGGTGGTGGGGTGTCAATGAGCTCCCTGCTCCCCTTAATCCACAGACTGGCTCATGTCTCTGGTTAACTGTTCCATGGCAGATGAAGTCCAGATGGGTCACATTCACTCAGTCCCACCTTTCTCCACACCTGGTGCTGATCCACTGCAACTAGAGCATCAGATGTTCCTGGGTTACCATGCAGTTTCTTTAACTTTCATCACTTCCGAGTAAAGATCCCTGAGACACCACCTCTCTCCCCCACCCCATCATGTATTGAATATATCCTATGTGCTTTATTATTATAAGCTCCATAAGTCCGACCTGTGGTGGAGCATCAGATAGAGCATCAGAGCATGGACCTAGAACACTGAGGTCGCTGGTTCAAACCCTGGGCTTGCCTGGTCAAGGCACATAGAAATGCTTCTCGCTTCCTCTGTCTCTCTGACCAACCCCTCCACCCCTGTCTAAAAGTCAATCAACCAATAAAATAGTAATAATAAAGAATAGCTCCATGAGGAAAGGAAGATTCTGTTTGTTGCATGTATTGTCCTCAGCATTAAGGACAGGGCCTAGAACATGGTAGGTGCTCAATAGAGATGTTGGTTACAAAATTAATAAATGAATGAATGAATGTCCGATGCTCATCTTGATATTTAAATCCTAGATACTATCCCTTGTGACACTTGTCACAACTGTCCTGATGCTCACCCCAACCATTATATCCCAGCAACTGTCTCTTGTGACAGCTCCTTATGACTGCCTTCTGCATACCTGACTAATTACCCTACTTCTGCCTTCCCCCATCTTTCCCCAGCCCCAGGGTAGGTTGTACTACCTCGAATACCTCTATGCCAATTTGTGTCTGTTCTCAACCCTTTGTCAATTTTGGGCAGTTGGGTTTTGGGACATGTGAGGGTCTTCTTGTTCCTCTCCTGCATTCTCCTTTCCCTTTCTCACCCTAACCCCCACTCTCCTGTCCACAGTTGGTTGCTGAGCACAGCAAGCTGCTCCTGAAACTTGTTAGTGGACTTACTGAGTGGTGTGGCCATGGTCTGTATAGTTGACATCACTGTGATGTGTGTGTTTTTTTTGTTTGATTTTACTTTTTTATTATTTATTTATTTATTTCCAATACAGAGAGTCAGAGAGAGGGATGGATAGGGACAGACAGACAGGAACGCAGAGAAATAAGAAGCATCAATCATCAGTTTTTCGTTGCGACACCTTAGTTATTCATTGATTGCTTTCTCATATGTGCCTTGACCGTGGGCCTTCAGCAGACCGAGTAACCCCTTGCTTGAGTCAGTGAACTTGGGTCCAAGCTGGTGAACCTTGCTGAAACCAGATGAGCCTGCGCTCAAGCTGACGACCTCGGGGTCTCAATTCTGGGTCTTCCGCATCCCAGGCCGATGCTCTATCCACTGCGCCACCCCCCCTGGTCAGGCAACAACACTGTGATGTTTTAAAGTTTAAGGGTTGACTTTGGCTACGCTGGACCTGGACACCCTCAGCATTCTATGGATGTACTGCATCATGCTGTCCAGGGCCTGAGGTAGGGGCTCCCTCACATCCCAGAGCAGAGTGTAGGAAGTTACTGAAGAGATGTGGAATAGCTCCCCTAAATCCTGCTGCAGACTTGGACTCAAGGCCAAAGTGGGAGAGGTTATGCAGAGGAGCCTGAGGCTGTGCCCATCCAACAACCAGAAGACTCAGATTCACTCAACAAGCATTTACTGGGTGCCTCCTTTGTACCCGTCACCATTATAACTCTTAAGAAACAGCAGTGAGCAGAAAGTGATTCCTGACCTTGGGGAGCTAGCATTCTATTGGGGGAGACAGTCCAAAGACCCATGTTCTACAGAATATTTTACAACTATTTTCAGCTTGTAAAATATCAAGTGCAACTGTAAAACTGTTTAGGATTTGATTTTGTCTATTATCTGGTTAACCTTAATCTACTTTTGAACTTTGAATATATTACTTTATGTAATTCATAACTTTTTAAAGTCTCTTTTTGCTGGTATGTAGAGCTTGATTCTCTGTGTTCTGTGTATTAATTTAGGTATTTTTAATTTTTTTTTACAGAGACAGAGAGAGGGATAGACAGGGACAGACAGACAGGAACAGAGAGATGAGAAGCATCTATCATTAGTTTTTTTTTTTCGACACCTTAGTTCATTGATTGCTTTCTCATATGTGCCTTGACCATGGACCTTCAGCAGACCAAGTAACCCCTTTCTTCCTTCTTTCTTTCTTTCTTTCTTTCTTTCTTTCTTTCTTTCTTTCTTTCTTCCTTCCTTCCTTCCTTCCTTCCTTCCTTCCTTCCTTCCTTCCTTCCTTCCTTCCTTCCTTCCTTCCTTCCTTCCTTCCTCCCTCCCTCCCTCCCTCCCTCCCTCCCTCCCTCCCTCCCTCCCTCCCCTCCCTCAAGCTGGAAACAGGGAGAGACAGTCAGACAGACTCCCGTATGCGCCCGACCGGGATCCACCCGGCACGCCCACCAGGGGCGATGCTCTGCCCACCAGGGGGCGATGCTCTGCCCCTCCGGGGGCGTGGCTCTGCCGCAACCAGAGCCACTCTAGCGCCTGGGGCAGAGGCCAAGGAGCCATCCCCAGCGCCCGGGCCATCTTTGCTCCAATGGAGCCTTGGCTGCGGAAGGGGAAGAGAGAGACAGAGAGGAAGGAGGGGGGGAGAGGTGGAGAAGCAGATGGGCGCTTCTCCTATGTGCCCTGGCCGGGAATCGAACCCGGGTCCCCTGCACACCGGGCCGACGCTCTACCGCTGAGCCAACCGGCCAGGGCGTAACCCCTTTCTTGAGCCAGCGACCTTGGGTTCAAGCTGGTGAATTTTTGCTCAAACCAGATGAACTCACGCTCAAGCTGGCGACCTCGGGGTCTTGAACCTAGGTCTTCCGCATCCCAGTCCGACGCTTTATCCACTGCGCCACCGCCTGGTCAGGCTAATTTAGGTATTTTTTTATGTCTACTGTCATCCTGCCACCTCAAACAAAACATTAAAATACATTAATTAATTCAACACTTATATGTATTTTCAAACAAATACAGGTTGTGTGCCATATCCAAAAGGAAATATAAAATTAACTTGAACAAGGGAAGAGAAATATAAGTTCTCCAAGTGCTCAGAATTTGTTTCCAAATTTATGAGGTAAAGATGTGAAATGCAGCCCAGGCTGGGTGGTTCAGTTGGTTAGAGCACCCTCCGGGCATGCCGAGCTTGCAGGCTGGATCCCCTGTCAGGGCACATGTGAGAATCAACCAACAACAGCATGAATGGGTGGAATGACAAATCGGTGTTTCTCTCTCTGTGTCTCTGTCCCTTCCGCTCTCTCTAAAAGTCAATTTAGCCTAACGGGTAATGGCACAGTGAATAGAGCGTTGATCTATGATGCTGAGATCCTGAGTTCGAAACCCCAGGTCACTGGCTTGAGCGCAGGCTCATCAGCTTGAGTGCAGGGTCCCTAACTTGAACGTGGGATCATTAACATGATCTATGGTCACTGGCTTGAGCTCAAAGGTCACTGGCTTGAAGCCCAAGGCTTGAGCAAGGGGTCACTGGCTCAGCTGGACCCCTTCCCCCAGTGAAGACACGTATGAGAAGCAATCAATGAGCAACTAAAGTGCCACAGCTATAAGCTGATGCTTCTCATCTCCTTTCCTTTCTCTATAAACAAACAAACAAACAAACAAATAAATACATAGTCAGTTAAAAAAAAGAAGTCCTTGGCTCAGTGGTAGAGTGTCGACCTGGCATGTGGATGTCCCGGGTTCAATTCCCAGTCAGTACACACAGAAGAAGCACCCACCTGCTTCCCCCTTCTTCCCCCTCCCCCTTCTCTCTCTCTGTCTTTTCTTCTCCTGCAGCCATGACTGGATTGATTCCGGCGAGTTGGCCCCAGGTGCTGAGAATGGTTCCATGGCTCTGAAAATAGCTCGGTTGTGAGCATGGCCCCATATGAGCAAGCATCAACCCCAGACGAGGGTCACCAGGTGTATCCCCATTGGGGTGCATGTGGGAGCCAGTCTGTCTCCTCTTCTCTTATAAAAAAAAAGATAGGGAAAAAAAAACAAAGAAAGAAAATATGGCCATGGCCAGGTGACTCTGTGGATGAGGAATCACCCTGGTGCACCGAAATCACGAGTTTGACCCCCAGTCACAGCAGGTATGAGAAGCAATCAATGAGTACACAACTAAATGGAACAGCTAAGTGAAACAACAAGTTCCACTTAGAGAGCGAGTTCTCTCTCTCCCTCCCCCCTCCCTTTCCCTCTCTCTTCCTCTTTTTTTCTCTCTCAAATCAATGGGGAAAATTTTTAAGTAAAGTGCTACATGTGATTAACAAAATAATTGATATTAATAGACTAAGAAATTTTTGCCCTGGCCAGATAGCTCAGTTGGTTAGAGCATTGGCCTAGAGAGCTGAGGTTGCCAGTTTAATCCCTGGTCAGGGCACATACAGGAACAGATTGATGTTCCTGTCTCTCCTTTCCTCTGTCTCTCTCGAATCAATAAAATAAACAATAAAATTAACAAATATATAGACTAAGAATTTTTTTTTTCTTTGTATTTTTCTGAAGCTGGAAACGGGGAGAGACAGTCAGACAGACTCCCGCATGTGCCCGACCGGGATCCACCCGGCACGCCCACCAGGGGCGACGCTCTGCCCACCAGGGGGCGATGCTCTGCCCCTCCGGGGCGTCGCTCTGTCGCGACCAGAGCCACTCTAGCGCCTGGGGCAGAGGCCAAGGAGCCATCCCCAGCGTCCGGGCCATCTTTGCTCCAATGGAGCCTTGGCTGCGGGAGGGGAAGAGAGAGACAGAGAGGAAGGAGAGGGGGAGGGGTGGAGAAGCAGATGGGTGCTTCTCCTGTGTGCCCTGGCCGGGAATCGAACCCAGGACCTCTGCACGCCAGGCTGACGCTCTACCACTGAGCCAACCGGCCAGGGCTATGTATGATATACTTTAAAAGTTTAGCCTGACCAGGTGGTGGCGCAGTGGATAGAGCATCGGACTGGGATGCGGAAGGACCCAGGTTCGAGACACCGAGGTCGCCAGCTTGAGCGCGGGCTCATCTGGCTTGAGCAATAAAGCTCACCAGCTTGAACCCAAGGTCTCTGGCTCCAGCAAGGGGTTACTCGGTCTGCTGAAGGCCCACGGTCAAGGCACATATGAGAAAGCAATCAATGAACAACTAAGAAGTCACAACGCACAACGAGAAACTAATGATTGATGCTTCTCATTTCTCTCTCCGTTCCTGTCTGTCTGTCCCTGTCTATCTCTGCCTATGTAAAAAAAAAAAAAGAAAAAGAAAAAGAAAAAAAATTATTAAAAGTTTATTTAAGTCTGGCCTGTGGTGGCGCAGTGGATAAAACATCAACCTGGAATGCTGAGGTCACTGGTTCAAAACCCTGGGCTTTTCTGGTCAAGGTAAATATGGGAGTTGATGCTTCCTGCTCCTCCTTCCTTCTCTCTCTCCTATCTAAAATGAATAAATAAAATCTAAAATAATAATAAAAAAGTCTATTTAAAAACTTTACATCCATTAAAATGAATATTATTTTAAAAAAGAATGTAACAAGGGTTAGTGAGGGTGTGAAAAAAGTGGAACCCTCATACACTTCTGGTGGAAATGTCAAATGGTTCAACTACTACAGAAAACAGTATAGTAACTCCTCAAAAAATGAAAAATAGAGCTGCCATATGATTTAGCAATTCCACTTCTGGGAATATATCCAGAAAAATTAAAAGCACAGACTCAAAAAGATAGTTACCCACCATATTCACAACAGCACGATTCACAACTGCAAAGGCAACTGAAGTGTCTGTCGACAGATGTACTAATAAACAAATTGTGGTATGTACACACAATGGAATATTATACAGACTTAAAAAGGAAATTTTGTCCTTTTGTGGCTGGTTTATTCACTGGTTTACTACTGTATAATTCGACTTATATGAGATCCCTAGAGAAGTTAAATTATCATGCAAACAGAAAGTAAAATGGTGAGTGTCAGGGATTCAGGGAGAGGGAATGGAGAGAAAGTGTTTAATGGTGACATTTTTCATCTTGGAGGATAATAAAAGTCCAGGAGATGGACGATGATACACAACAACATAATTGTATTTAATACACAGATTTGTACACTTAAATGGAAGATTTTAACATATATTTTAGTACGAGTTTTTTTTTTTTTAGTTTGTTTTTAAAAGGTGATAAGAAATAAGGTTCGCCTGACCTGTGGTGGCACAGTGGATAAACCAGCGACCTGGAATGCTGAGGTCCACAGTTGGAAATTCAGGGCTTGCCTGGTCAAGGCACATACGAGAAGCAACTACGAGTTGATGCCTCCCGTTCCTCTTTCCCTTCCTCTCTATCCTCTCTCTAAAATCAATAAATAAAACATTTTAATTAAAAAAAAGATAAGGTTTGATAGGAGTGGGGTGGGGGCTCCTGGGCCCCACAAATAAGCTGTTAATAACCTGAGTGCATAAAATGGGGGCTTTGCAGTAGCAGAGGCTCCAAGCGAGGACGATTATTTGCCCCCATAAAGCCATTTCTGCAATCCCTTGGCTTCCAAGAGGTAGGGCGCGGACGAGGAGACGCAGCCACTCGTAGGATGCCTCAATCACTCCGCGCAGCCAAAGAGGATCCGCCGCATCAAGATTCCTGTGATTGGCCGATTTGAGAAGCGCTGCAACCAATCATCTACCGGTCTAGAGGGCCTGAACACACCCTCCCCAGCACGTTGACAGCCATGTGGACAGCTGCTGCCCGCGCTACTGCCCTCTGCCGGGCTCTCCTAGTTAAGGCGCAGGCTCAGTTAGCTCTGCTCAGCTGCGGCGGGGGTAAGGGCGCATGTGGGCAGTGGTGGGGTTGCTGATCTGGCAACCTGGCTTCAGATCTCCCAGTCGCCCATTTCCCTTTTGGGGCAGTTACAGTTCTTATTTTCTTATTTACTTTACAAAAGTACAAACACAAGCATACTTTTTTTTTTTTTTTTGGTATTTATTAACACAGACCACAATGGTATGTGTGAATTATGTAGACCCTTTAACATGCTGTCCTCAAAACAACTCGAGGGAAAATAGCAGCCTCTTGATGGAGGATCCTGGCTGACACCACCTAAATCAAGGGACCAAGGTTAACGTCACCATCAATGAGTCATAATAACATAAACCCCCACCTCCCCAAGGGAACATCACCTCTCTGGTATCCTGGTCTCCTTCCCAGTAATGCAAAAACCTCAGTCTAATCAAGACAAGCCAAACTAAGAGACAGTGCCAAGAATTACTGACCACTACCTTTCTTTTCTTTTTTTAAAAAATTTACTTACTGATTTTAGAGAGAGAGACAGAGAGAGAGAGAGAGAGAGAGAGAGAGAAGAAGTGGGGCAGGGAGAGAAAGCTCTAACCAACTGAGCTACCTGGCCAGGAGTTGACCAGTACTTTTCAAAAGTGTCAAGGTCATGAAAGACTAAGGGACTGTCACTGACTGGAAGAGTCTAAGGAGACATGACTATTAAATGTGATGAGGAATCCTGGATTGTATCCTGGAACAGAAATAGGACATGAGTAAGAAAACAAGAAATCTGAATCAAGTTTGCAGTTTATTAATAGTATTGTACCAAGTTTAATTTCTTAACTTTAATAAATGTACTATGGTTATGTAAGATGTTAACAATCAGGACAGCTGGGTGAAGGGTATGTAGAAACTCTTTCTTAAAAAGATTTTATTTATTCATTTTAGAAAGAAGGGGGGCAAGCAGAAAGCATTAACTCTCACATGTGCCTTGACTAGGCAAGCTCAGGGTTTCCAACCAGTGACCTCAGCATTCTAGGTCAATCCTTTATCTACTGAGGCACCACAGGTCAGGCAGGTATGTGGGAACTCTTTACATTATTTTTGAACCTTTTCTATAAGTCTTAAATTATCTCAAAATAAAAAGTAATAAAGTAGTAAATAAATAAAATTATGAAACAAGCACTATTAATACGCTATTTTCCAGAGGAGAAAAATGAGGCATAGAGAGGTAAAGACCCCTGAACAAGGTCATATAGCCAGAAAGCACCAGGGTATGTCTCAGACCCATGGGAGATGGACCAAGAGCCCCTCCCTGGTGCCTTTATTTAAATTAAACAAAGTACTGCATGTTCTGCCTTCATCTTTATCTTTCTCACTGGTTCCTTATAGATAGACCTATAGGGTGCCTTGTTATTAAAAGGCCACTGAAATACATGTTCTTGAAATACATACCTCATTGTTTACATCTATACGTGTACTTCTTCTTTGGTGACAGAGACAGAGATAGAGAGAGGGACAGATAGGGACAGACAGACAGGAAGGGAGAGAGATGAGAAGCATCAATTTTTTTGTGTGTGTGTTTTTCTGAAGCTGGAAACGGGGAGAGACAGTCAGACAGACTCCCGCATGTGCCCGACCGGGATCCACCCGGCACGCCCACCAGGGGGCGACGCTCTGCTCACCAGGGGGTGATGCTCTGCCCCTCCGGGGCGTCGCTCTGTCGCGACCAGAGCCACTCTAGTGCCTGGGGCAGAGGCCAAGGAGCCATCCCCAGCGCCCGGGCCATCTTTGCTCCAATGGAGCCTCGGCTGCGGGAAGGGAAGAGAGAGACAGAGAGGAAGGAGAGGGGGAGGGTGGAGAAGCAGATGGGTGCTTCTCTTGTGTGCCCTGGCCGGGAATCGAACCCGGGACCTCTACACGCCAGGCCGACGCTCTACCACTGAGCCAACTGGCCAGGGCCGAGAAGCATCAATTTTTTGTTGTGGCACCTTAGTTGTTCATTGACTATTTTCTTATATGTGCCTTGACTGGGTGCTACAGCAGAGTGAGTGACCCCTTGCTCAAGCCAGTGAGCTTGAGTTCAAGCCAGCAACCTTTGGGCTCAAGCCAGCGACCATGGGGTCATGTTTATGATCCCACACTCAAGCCAGCGACCCTGCCCTAAAGCTGGTGAGCCTGCGCTCAAGCTGGATGAGCCCATGCTCAAGCCAGCGACCTTGGGGTTTCGAACCTGAGTCCTCTGTGTCCCAGTCCGATGCTCTATCCACTGCACCTGGTCAGGCTACACGTATAATTCTAAAAAAAAAAAAAAAGATTTGCTGGTTTAGAAAGTATATTAGATAGACATGGTTCTCTAGAGAAATGGAATTGAACAAGCAAACAAACAATCCAGTTAAAATATTGAGAGAGGACCTGAACAGACAATTCTCCCAAGAAGACATACAAATGGCCAACAGATATATGAAAAGATGCTCATCTTCACTAGCTATTTGAGAAGTGCAAATCTATACTTCAATGAGATACACCTCACACCTGTTAGATTGGCTATTATCAATAAGACAGGTAATAACAAGTGTTGGAGAGGCTGTGAAGAGAAAAGAACCTTCATTCACTGCTGGTGGGAATGCAAATTAGTACAACCATTATAGAAGAAAGTATGGTGGTTCCTCAAAAAACTAAAGAATAGAACTACCATATGACCCAGCAATCCCTCTACTGGGTATCTACCCAGTAACTCAGAAACATTGGTAGTCACCCCCCTTCATGTTCATCACAGCATTATTCACAGTGGCCAAGATATGGAAACAACCAAAGTGTCCCTCAATGGAGAATTGGATAAAAAAGATGTGATACATATATGCAATAGAATACTACTCAGCCATAAGAAATGATGACAGTGCCATTTATGACAACATGGATGAACCTTGAGAACATTATACTGAGTGAAATAAATAAATCAGAAAAAACTAAGAACCATATGATTTCACACATAGGTGGGATATAAAACTGAGACTCAGGGACATAAATAAAAGTGAAGTGGTTATGGGGGGAATGTTGGGGAGGGGTGGGAGAAAGAGTGTAAAGAGGGACAAATTACAAGGTAACAAAAAATGATTTGACTTTGGGTGATGGGTATACAACATAATCAACTGTTCAAATGCTATAGAAATGTTTACCTAAAACCTATGTACTCTTATTGATTAATGTTAACCTGTTAAATTTAATTTTCTAAATAAAATTTTAAAAATAGAATATACATATACACAGGGTGGGACAAAAATAGGTACAGTCATTTGTATAGAAAATAATACAATAATAAATAAATAATAATATAAGAATAAACTCTTTTGCATACTCACAACTGTAAACCTACTTTTGCCCCATCTTGATATATGATTTATTATATATAATATAATAGAATATATGTATAATTTATAAGGAATTGAATCACATGATATAAGAGCCAGAGGTATAAGTTCCAGTTCAAAGGCTGGCACAGGCCTGACACCCAACCACTGATGTTTCAGTTGTGGTCTGAAGGCAGGAAAAGACCAATGTCCCAGCTGAAGGCACTCAGGCAGGAGAAATTTGCTTACTCCCTAGAGGGTCAGCCTTTTTGTTCTATTCGGCCACCAGCTTGAATCGAAAGAGGCCCACCTGTATTGTGGAAGGCAATCTGGTTTACTCAGTCTACCAATTTGAATGTTAATCTCATCCAAATACATCCTCATAGAAAAACCCAGAATAATGTTTGACCAAATATCTGTACATCCTGTAGCCCAACTAAGTTGACAAATAAAATTAACCATCAGAAAAGGTAAGGAAACTTGTCATTTTAAAAGCTATTGACAGATTTCCCACACTCATCAACGTTCCCACAGCCTCATAGGTACTGGCGTGTGGTCAAGTATTCTGATTTTTGCCAATTTTACCATCACCTGCCCACTCTTTTAAAAGTTCTCTAAATCTAGATGTTTTTCCTACAAAACTTCTTGCAAAGCTCAAGATTGAACAAGGGAGTGGGCAGCAGTAGAATGGCTTGGAATAACTGCAGCCATAACCTGTGACCCAAGCCTCTCTCCACCCTCCAATTGCTCTTCTCAGGAGGGCTGGAATGCAAAAACAAAGATGACCCACTCAACTGTCCTGCGTCCAGGAGGTGCTGGTAAATTGGGCCCTTGCTTTGTGCGTGATGAAGTGCCAACATTTCAGACAGATGTAGGAGTGAGTCACTGACTAACTCACTTTAATTCAATTTATATACTGAGCATTTTTGAGCACCTGCTATCCTGTTATGTACAGGCACTGTACTGGATAGGGCAGTGAACAAGCAAAGACTGGACTGTGTGCAGTTTCTGTTCTTGCTGGATGAGATAGATAATAAGCAAATAGGAGATAAGTGAAAGAGAGCAAGGAAAATAGATGGGGGTTGCTTTTTTAAATTACTTTTTAAAATAAAAGTTTTATGGGGGTAGACAATTTAAGCCAGATGCGAACACTTAAGTGAACAGCTCCCCTCCCTCCTGCCCACTCTCTAACAGTCAGTCTGATGGTGGGAGATGCTATTTTTTTTAAATTTATTTTTCTTAAGTTGGAAACGGGGAGGCAGTCAGACAGACTCCCGCATGCGCCCGACCGGGATCCACCCGGCATGCCCACCAGGGGGCGGTGCACTGCCCATCTGGGGCATTGCTCTGCCACAATCAGAGCCATTCTAGCGCCTGAGGCAGAGACCACAGAGCCATCCTCAGCGCCCGGGCAAACTTTGCTCCAATGGAGCCTCGGCTGCAGGAGGGGAAGAGAGAGACAGAGGAAGGAGAGGGGGAGGGGTGGAGAAGCAAATGGGCGCCTCTCCTGTCCTGTGCCTGTGTGCCCTGGCCGGGAATCGAACCCGGGACTCCCGCACACCAGGCCGACACTCTACCACTGAGCCAAACGGCCAGGGCCTATTTTATTTTATTTTTTATTTTTATTTATTCAGAGACAGAGAGAGAGTCAGAGAGAGGGATGGATAGGGACAGACAAACAGGAACGGAGAGAGATGAGAAGCATCAATCATTAGTTTTTCATTGCGCATTGCAACACCTTAGTTGTTCATTGATTGCTTTCTCATATGTGCCTTGATCGCGGGCCTTCAGCAGACCGAGTAGCCCCTTGTTGGAGCCAGCTACCTTGGGTTCAAGCTGGTGGGCTTTTGCTCAAACCAGATGAGCCTGTGCTCAAGCTGGCAACCTCAGGGTCTCGAACCTGGGTCCTCTGCATCCCAGTCCGACGCTCTATCCACTGCGCCACCGCCTGGTCAGGCAAGAGATGCTACTATTTTAGAATAGGTGATCAGGCAGGGCCTCTCTGAAAAGGTGACATTTGTGGAGTGGAAGTGAGGGAAGGCCATGTAGGCACTTGTGGAAATGTGCCCAACTGGAAGGAGCTGTCAGTACAAAGGTCCTGAGGTGGGAGCTTGCTTGGGCACTCAAGAAATACATGTGGCCTGACCAGGCAGTGGCGCAGTGGAAAGAGCGTCGGACTGGGATGCAGAGGACCCAGGTTCGAGACCCCGAGGTCGCCAGCTTGAGCACGGGCTCATCTGGTTTGAGCAAAAGCCCACCAGCTTGAACCCAAGGTAGCTGGCTCCAACAAGGGGCTACTCGGTCTGCTGAAGGCCCGCGATCAAGGCACATATGAGAAGGCAATCAATGAACAACTAAGGTGTTGCAATGCGCAATGAAAAACTAATGATTGATGCTTCTCATCTCTCTCTGTTCCTGTCTGTCTGTCCCTGTCTATCCCTCTCTCTGACGCACTCTCTGTCTCTGTAAAAAAAAAGAAAAAGAAAAAAGAAATACATTGTGGCTGTTTTGGACAGTTCTGGGACTTGTAACAGCAGTGTGATCATAGGAGAGTGGCTTAGCCTCTCTGAACCTCCAGTTTCCTTATCTATAAAATGGGCCTAAGCATTTCTACCCTGAGAAGATTAAATGAGATTGTACCTAGAGCAGTGCCTGGTGAGGAGTGAGTCCTCCAAAAACAGAAGCCATTAGGAACAACAGCCTCTTCTTGCTTTCTGGAGGGGAGAGCTAGGTGAGGAGGGAACTGGCCTAACCTGCTGCCAAGATAGGCAGTTGCAGAGGGAAGGAGCTTCAATTTCTCCTGGAGACATCCAAGTACAGGGTGTGTGTGTGTGTGTGTGTGTGTGTGTGTGTGTGTGTGTTCTCCAAGTACAGGGTGTGTGTGTGTGTGTGTGTGTGTTCTTCCGAGTCGTATTAGGGTTGCAAAAAGGCAGGGCTTTTCTTTCATGTCTGACCTGAATCCCTTGGTTCTCTGTTCCTCACAAGATCACATCTTTTCATTTAGATGGGAAACTGAGGCACTGAGGGTTTGGGGCCTGGACAAATCCAGGCAGGAGCTGTGTGGACTGCAAACAAGTCAGCCAAAGATGGAGAAATTCCAGGCCCTGGCCAGTTGGCTCAGTGGTAGAGCGTCGGCCTGGCATTTGGGGGACCCAGGTTCGATTCCCGGCCAGGGCACATAGGAGAAGCGCCCATTTGCTTCTCCACCCCCCCTCCTTCCTCTCTGTCTCTCTCTTCCCCTCCCGCAGCCAAGGCTCCATTGGAGCAAAGATGGCTCGGGCGCTGGGGATGGCTCCTTGGCCTCTGCCCCAGGCGCTAGAGTGGCTCTGGTCGCCGCAGAGCGACGCCCGCAGGGGCAGAGCGTCGCTCCTGGTGGGCGTGCCGGGTGGATCCCGGTCGGGCGCATGCGGGAGTCTGTCTGACTGTCTCTCCCCGTTTCCAGCTTCAGAAAAATACACACACACAAAAAAAGATGGAGAAATTCCTTGAAGTGGGGGCCTCGGGATGGCATTAGCCCCCTCTCTCTGTCTCTACTCCTATCTACTAGACAGAGACACAGAGAGAGACAGAGACAATACAGGGACATCGAGAGAGAGAGAGAGAGAGAGAGAGAGAGAGAGAGAGAGAAAGAGAGAGAGAGAGGGAGAGGGAGAGAGAGAGAAACAGTGACTCAGAGACATGGAACAGAAACTCAGAGAGATGGAGAGAGACATGGGGACAATAGAAAGACACAGAGAGTGGACAGGCAAATTCATAGACACACAGATTGTGAGACATAGGTGGAGGTAGAAAAAGGGTAGGCGACGCAGAGGGACGGACACAGAGTGACCTAGATTTAGTATAAGATATAAAAGCATAGACCCAAAATTGGAGGGACAGGGCGAACCCAGAAAGGAACACCCTTTAGGGAGACTCTGGGTTGCCCTGCTGGGGGTTGCGCCAAGTGCTCCCCTACGCCACCCCCGTCGTGCCTGGACTCTGACTTCAAAGCCCGCGTGGATTCTATAAATGGCCAGGCGGCCGCTGGAGTGAGTCAGCTTCTGCGTCACCGCCGCCGGGTCCCTGCCAGGCCCCGCCCCCACATGTCCCGGGCCGCCAGGGGGCGCGGGCCGTGAGCTTGGCCCGGGCGCAGGTCCTCGCATGCGTAATAGCGACTGTGACCAGCCGAGGGCGGCTCTGGGTGAGCCGCATCCCGGAATCATCTGAGTGTTCGAATCCTGGCTCCGCCACCCTCATGCTGTGTGCTGCTTCTCTCGGTGCCTCATATGGACCCCACCTCATAAGGCTATTGTGAGGAAAACCGAACAAATCCAATGCACTAGGAGCTAATTGTTAGTTCATTTATGTATTATAGTGTATCTTCAACGCCACAACTTTCCTTAGTTGCCTTAGCCCAGTCGTTCTCAAATGGGGGAGATCTGCCTTCCCCCCTTCTCTGGGATCATTTGTTAATGTCCAGAGACATTTCTGTTTGTCTAGAGTCGACTAAGGAGGTATTACTCGTATCTAGTAGGCAGAAACCAGGATGCTGCTTAAAGTCTTACAATGCTCAGGGCAGCCCCCCACCACGCAGAATTATCCAGCCCCAATGTCCACAGTGCTCAGGTTGCAAAACCTGCCTTCGCTTCTTAGCATTAAGGGCAAGGACCTGGGTTCAAATTCTGCTCTGCCCATTGGCAAGCTGTGTGACTCGGGAAGTGATTCTGCAAACCCTGTGTCAGTTTCCCCATCTTTAGATTGTGTATAATAACAGCGTCCACTTCTGGGGGTGTTGTGAGGATTGAACTGATACATGCACAGTGCTTGGAGCAGGGCCTGACATAAGGGCTATTGTCATATTAGCATATCACAGCTGTGCCCTTAGCATGTGGCCAGCAAATTGCATGTTCTTAACATATTAGTGGATGGTAGGTTGCTGACATGTCATCCAAGTGTCATTAATATGGCCTTGATATATGTGGCATAATGTGGGCATGTCACCCTGTGGTCCAGCGGTGGGACCAGGCTAACTGGGATTGCTTGCAGGTATTCCCTTCAGGCCATCTTGGCTGGGGCAAGGATGAATGGGGATGTCCATGGGGCCTGAAACCGGCTGACACAGCCCATGGCACAGGCAACCCATAGGTAGATGGGGAGGGTGAGTTCCAGGATCTCACGAGGGGCTAAAGGGATAGAAATGGGGTGCCAGACTCAGCAGAATACTGCTGTTTCCTGAGTTCTCCCCTATGCCAGGCCCAGCACTGGGCATGTCAGAGGCCTTGTTTCTTCTGATACTCCCAACATTCTCACTAGGCAGGCACTATCATTAGCCCATTTTACAGATGTAGCAACAAAGGCTCTAGAGAAGAAGGGATTTGTCTATAGTTATGCACTGTTAGTTTCTGAAGTTATACTTAGGGTGGTGCTCACTAAACTACCAGGTGTGGCAGTCCTGCCTCAACCCTGGAGAGAGTCATGGAGAGATGGCCTCATAGACACAGAGAGCCTCAGAGACAGATACAAAGAGACTGGGAGACTCAGCCAGAGGCCCAAAGTACAGTGGGGGTTGGGGAGGAGTGGGGAAAGGTTAGTCTCTGTCTGGCTGAGTCCCCTCCACCAAAGAATAACCCAGGCAGCCCCCCTAGGTGGAAACAATGACACAATCAGCTCCCAATACCAAGGCCCTGACATCACGAAAGGGGGGTGGCTGAGGTGGGGGGTGCCCCGCCTCTTGGCAGGCCCCTGTGGCCAATGAGACAGCTTTGGAAGAGGCCCGGGCAGCTTCCGTAGCTTCAAAAACGTGTGAGGAGGGAAGAGGGTGCAGACAGAGCCTCAGCTGCTGCGGCAGTCTTCAGAGCTACGGTAACCACTGCCCACCACCGGCCAAAATGTCCTCTGCTCACTTCAACCGAGGCCCCGCCTACGGCCTGTCAGCGGAGGTCAAGAACAAGGTAGGGCTAGAGGGCTTCCCTGGGTCAGGCCCACATGGCCTGTCAGGCCAGAGGCTTCACTCTTGGGCTTCCCTGAACCCCCTACTGCTTATCCCATGTGACCTGGAACCTGAGAGGGAAGAGGGACAAGTATGCCTTAGAGGCCACCTTCCCCTACCCCCTGAGCATCCCAGAGCCTCTGGCTACTGTTGGGGGGTGCGATGGGGGGCATAAAGGCAACCACAAGTAAACAGAGGGACCATTCCATTGTGAAGACCCTACTTGATCAGAATCCCCTGTTTACCCTTTGTTTTTGTGGGGGCTGGGGGAGACTATTGACCTTCCCAGCTCCCCCAACCTCATAAAGAAGTTGGGGAGCGCTTGAGAGCTGAGGTTCCTGGGAGGTGAGCTCTAGAAAGGGAAGGGAGAAGGAGGCAGCTGAGGAGGGCAGAGTGGGCATTAGAAACAGGGGAGAGGTCTTCTAATTTTGGAATTAGGAAGATACTGAGTCATGACCTCCATGCTATGGATGGGTAAACTGAGGTTCCAAGTGGACAAGCAAGTAGCTAGGGTCCTACAAAAGGGAGGTGCAGAGCTAGGCCCCTGGCCTCACCCCTCTCTACACCAGAATGGGGTCAATAACTTCTCCAGGGCAGCGAACTTGAAGTCCCCCAACCCACCAACCCACTGGAATGCTCCCATGTGGCCTGCCAGGGGAGGAGTCCCAGCCCCATTAGACAGAGAGGCACACTGAGGAGCCGGGTGGCTTTTGGCAAAGTCCCACAGCGAGGAAGTGAGGAGCTGATACTGGAACCTTGGTCAGGGATCCTCGTGGCTGTAGGAGGGGGCAGGTGTGGTGCGGGTGCTCAGGCGGGAGACACATCTCAGTGCTCCCGCCCCGCCCCGCCCCCCCTCAGCGTCGGCCCCAGAGCTCAGCGGAGCCGCCATGCCATATAAGGCGGCCTCGGGGAGCCCGGCCCGCGGGGCCGCGCTATATAAGGGCCGGTTAGCTTTATAAAGCCGGGCTACTGGGGAGGGGGGTGGCAAGGCTGGGGCCAGGTGAGGGGGCTGCCCCCTCTCCCGTCCCCCTCCCCCAGGAGGTGCAGCCCTGTCCCCCAGGTGCTGGGAGTCTGTCTGGGATGGGGGCGGAGGGTTATAAGAAACGGAGATTCTTTCTGGGAGCCTGAGACAGGAGAGAGATGGATGGGGGAGGGCGAGCCAGGAGCAAGATAAGACTGAGACATGGGTGGAGAGGTAGCCAGGTGGGGAGGTTAGGGGGCAGACAGACTAGTCCCATCCCCACCGGAGGCAGGGGACCTGTGTCCGAAATGGAGAGTGACCCACAGATGGAGGAGTCATGAGTCCCACCCCCAGCCAGACATGGAGAGATGGGGACAGGAAGACAGAGCTAAGGAAAGACAGACAGAGCTGGGGGAGAGAGAGACTGAGGACCTTGGGACTAGGGAGAGAGACAGAGAAATACAGACAGCACTGGGGCCAGAAGTAAGACAAAGACAAGCCCCGACCCCCTGCCAGAGCTGGAGTGGAGATGAGGACCTGGAGACAGAGATGCAAGAAAAAGCAGTCCCCTGCAAGGCAGCATTCAGGGGCACCTCCTTAGGGCTCCTCCTCCCTTGACAGAGGTGCCCCGTTTTATAGCAGGGGTTGGACTGGGGGGAGGGCCAGGGAAAGCAAAGCCCCAAGTTTGGCCTGGAGGGGGAACCAGGAGGCCAGGCCCCCCCCCAACTTACAGCATCCATCTCTCCACCCACCCTTTTCTGCATTCTCTGGTGCCAAACCTCAGAATGCCTGGAATGGCCCCTTGGGCAGGTGCCACTTCAGCCCTGGCCCTCAGCCCCCTCAGGAGCCCCTCCCCCCCCCCCATGGACGCTGTGGCAGGATTGCCTTAGTTGGGAAGGGACAAGGAAGGAGATCAGGCTTACAGAGCAAAGGCTGCTTCCCCCAACATCCTCACCATCATCTTTGTGCCCTCCACCCCCAGCTGGCCCAGAAGTACGACCTCCAGCGGGAGCAGGAGCTTCGAGAGTGGATTGAAGGAGTGACAGGACGCCGCATTGGCAACAATTTTATGGACAGCCTCAAAGATGGCATCATTCTTTGCGAGTGAGTGGGGCACCATTGGTCCAGACTCTGCCTAGGGCTACCCCCAACCGGTATTCATCTCTCCCCCTCAACCCCTTCAGTGACCATGAGCTGGCTTGGGCACTTTATATCTCAGACCTTGAAACAGTCCTCTGAGGTGGCAAATAATCATGTGCCCATTGAATAGGAAAGAATACTGAGACTCAGGTAAAACACATCACCCAAAGTCCCTGCAGTTCCAAAAGAAACGACTCCAGATTCTAGCGTCTTAAACATCATCCATACAGGACACACAGGCCCATTTATGGCCTCCAGCATCCCAAGAGAGAGGTCACAGCTAGAAGACAGTAGGTATCAATGACTATCCATTGCTGGCTGAGTGATGTGAGGGATGTGCCACAGTAATTTAACTAGGTTCTGATTTTCTACTCTTCTCAGAACTTAAATCACTGAGGGAGATGCAAACCTTCATAGCTCTGAAGCCCTGATCCCAGGCTCAACCACAACTCTAACGCTGGTCCTGTCTGCATCTCTGAGTCTGACCCAGGGCAGGGTGATCATGAAGGCTAGAGTCTGCCCTTGGGAACGTTCATTATCAAACCCTAGGTGCTGGAGACGCCAGGGTATTTTGTTCTACAGAATTTACTGGGGTCAAGAAATAAGGAGACAGCTTGGTGTCCCAGCTCCGTCAGTGCGACTGGGCCTTAGAGTGCAGAGCCGTTCACCACCTCAGTCCACAATGCACCAAGCTTTTTGGAGCTCCCGCTGTGTGCCAGGTCTAGGCACTGGGGATAGTGAACAGCCTTGGAGCTCACAGTGAGCTTTAAAGTTTTTTCAAATTGCTTTTCCAGAGAGAGAAGAAGGGAGAGAGAGAGAGAGAGAAACATTGATTTCTTGTTCCACTTATCCATGCATTCATCGGTTGATTCTTGTAGGTGCCCTGACTGGAGATTGAACCCACAGTCTTGGCATATCAGGGCAACACTCTAACCAACTTAACCAACTGAACTACCCAGCCAGGGCATACAAGGCACTTTAGTCTTATTGGGGAGATGAATTGAACAATGGATGAAATAATCATATCCTTATCTATGGTGGGAAATGACGTGGAGAAGTTAGTGGGGAAGGAGCGGAACCACGTGGGGTAAAGCTTTGCTGCTTTGTATAGAATGGTCTGGGAGGTGTTTCTGAAGAGGTAACATTTGTGTAGAGCCTTGGACTAAGTGAGGGAGGAAGCCAGGTGGGTGTCTGAGGGAACAGTGGTCCAGGCAAAGGGAAAAGCCAGTGCAAAGGCCCTGAGGTGGGAATGTGCCTGTGTGTTCCAGGAACAGCAAGGAGTGGCTGGCACAGGATGATTCAGGGAAGTGGAGGGACTTCGGTGAGGGCCAGATGACATGGGGCCTTTTAAGCATACTAAGGAATTAGGAAACTATGGGAGCATTTTGAAGTGGGGAGTAACTGGCATTATTTTTATATATTTTTATTTTTTCAAGATTTAAAAAAAAATTTATTGACTTTACAGAGAGAGGAAAGAGAGGGGAGGAGCAAGAAGTGTCAACTCATAGTTGCTTCACTTTAGTTGTTCATTGCTTGCTTATTGTATGTGCCTTGCTTGACCAGGCAAGCCCAGGGTTTTGAACTGGCAACCTTAGCATTCCAGGTCAATGCTCCAACCACTGTGCCACCACATGCCAGGCCTAGAATTGTTTTTAAAAGGCCGTTCTTGCTGTGAGACGAAGCGGAGTCTGTAGGGGACAAGGTGGAAGCTGGGGGCCCACAGGGAGGCCATTGTAAAAGCCCTCGTGAGAGAAAGAGAGGCTAGGGGCTCAAAGCATGGTGGTGGGGAGCTGTGGCCTGCTGGATGTCTTCAGAAGGCAGAGCCAGAGGCCTTGCTAAGGGACTGGATGTAGGGGTAAGAGAAGGCAGAGGAGAGTCAAGGACAAATGTACGCCCCTGGATGGGTAAGTTTCC
Source organism: Saccopteryx leptura (assembly GCF_036850995.1). NCBI lineage: Eukaryota > Metazoa > Chordata > Mammalia > Chiroptera > Emballonuridae > Saccopteryx > Saccopteryx leptura. The sequence goes on along the minus strand of NC_089503.1, from coordinate 250,904,038 downwards.
TGAGCTGGGGAGGAAGGCAAAAGTTCTGTTGGCAGAGGTGGGCGCCATGAGTCCAGGGTGCAGTGCATTTTAATTTGAGACACCCATGTAGGGAGCTGGTTTGGAGAGTGGGAGGCCTGGGCTTCAGGGAGATACTGAGTAGTGGTTGGCATGTCAGTGGCATTTAAAGTCAAGAGACTGGCTGGATGAGATCAAGGGGTTGAGTGTGGCAGAGAAGTCAGAGGCCTGAGCTGCAGGCTCTCAAAGGTGTAGAGGTTCCAAAGAGTAAAGGAGACTGAAACTCAGTCTCCAGGGCGGCGGGGGCGCACCAGGGGATTTTCACACACCTTAGACAAGGAGGCTTTCTGACCGGGGGCAGAGTCTCGCTCCTGCACTTGGTTTCCTGTCTTGGTCCTGCCTGTGTTTTGGGGGTGGGTGGTCATGGGGTGGGATGGGGCTCTAGGTGAGAGTGGACTGCAGTGGGAAACAGCAAAATGGATGTCGCCTACCAACTGTCATCCTGACCTCTTGTTCTTTGGGTGGGGCCACCTTTGTCACTCCTCTCCCCTGCTCTGTGCAGATTCATCAATAAGCTCCAGCCAGGCTCTGTGAAGAAGATTAATGAGTCAACACAAAACTGGCACCAGGTGAGCCTCTAACTCTTTCAGCCCCTCACCACAGCCACTTAAGACACCCTGCACTCCCTACCACTCACTACCACCTGCTCCCCCAGCTGGAGAACATAGGCAACTTCATCAAGGCCATCACCAAGTATGGGGTGAAGCCCCACGACATCTTTGAGGCAAATGACTTGTTCGAAAACACCAACCACACCCAGGTGCAGTCCACCCTCCTGGCCCTGGCTAGCATGGTGAGTGTGAGTCAAGGTGGTCTCGGGCCAGAGGGACTGGTGGTCTGGGCTGGGATTTGAGTGGGGCCACTCATATCCCTAAGCCCAGTGTGTTGGGAGGGGCAGAGCAGATGCTAGAAGGGGACAGTGCAGCCCGAGGCTCCCTTGTTAATCTATGCTCCCTTCCTCCCCCCAGGCCAAGACGAAAGGGAACAAGGTGAATGTGGGGGTAAAGTATGCAGAGAAGCAGGAGCGAAAATTTGAGCCAGAGAAGCTTCGAGAAGGGCGAAACATCATCGGGCTGCAGGTACTGCCCCTAGCCCTGGGTCTCACTGCTGCTCAGCTGAGGCTGGAGGTTTAGGAGGCCAGGAAGGCATCCTAGTGCCAGCAGGCTTTGGGGGACAGCATATTTGGCCTTAATCATGTTAGGTGCTGTGCTCTAACTCTGTATGCTAACTCAGTCCTCCAACAGCTCCAGAAGGTCGGTATTGTTACCATCACATCATTTATATAGAAACCGAGGCCTGGAGAAGCTAGCTCACTTGTCACGATCACCCAAGTGATGAGTGGCCAAGCTGAGACTTGAACCCTGGAAGTCAGGCCTGGGTGCCCAGAGCCACTTGCTGAGCTGTGGCACTTTCTCTGGGCCTGTTTCCAGTTTGTAGCCTGATGGTGGAAACAATGCCTCATTAGAGGGCCATGTGAGTGTCCATGGACATCAGTGGTGAGGCTCTGTAACCCTCAAGGTGACTCTCCTTCTGCTTCTCTAGATGGGCACCAACAAGTTTGCCAGCCAGCAGGGCATGACGGCCTATGGTACCCGGCGCCACCTCTATGACCCCAAGCTGGGTACAGATCAGCCCCTGGACCAGGCCACCATCAGCCTGCAGATGGGTACCAACAAAGGAGCCAGCCAGGTGTGTGGGGGGCCAGGGGAAGGCTGGTGGGGCTCTTGCCCTTACTGTGCCCATGGCCTGACTTCGCTGCCTTTCACAGGCTGGCATGACGGCTCCTGGGACAAAGCGGCAGATCTTCGAGCCAGGGCTGGGCATGGAGCACTGTGACACTCTCAATGTCAGCCTGCAGATGGGCAGCAATAAGGGGGCCTCACAACGGGGCATGACGGTGTACGGGCTGCCGCGTCAGGTCTATGACCCCAAATACTGCTTGACGCCTGAGGAGCTGGGCGAGCCTGCCCACAACCACCACCCACACAACTACTACAATTCTGCCTAGGGCCTTGGGCCTCCTGCCTTCCCCCCAGGGAGGCTGGCTGCTGCTCTTAGCAGGGCCTGGCCTGGCCCTGCTGACTTCCCCGCACCCTGCATGGCGCCCTCCAGCCCCTGGCACCTGCCTACAGGGTTAAAGTTTGGGGGAAGCAGACCCGGGGGGACTGTGGGAGGGAGGGGAACCTCCTCGCTGGAACACTGCAGACTCGAACATTGAGCCGGGTGTTCTCAATAGCACCCAAAGGACACACTGAGCAAAGCTACCCCGGCTGTCCCCCCGTTCCCTCACAGGTGGGTTCTCCCCAGGACAAGAAGCCCCCCAAGCAAAGCCCTTCAGAGTCCAGGCTCGGCCTGTCCCGACCCCATTCCCACAGTGGGAACCAACTGCATGCCCAGAGACCCAGCGGACACACACGGTTTGGTTTGCAGCGATGGTGTTATGTGAATGTGACAGCAGTATTTTTAACGCGAGCACTTTTTCTATTTCACTGGAGCACAATAAATGACTGTAAAATCATCCGAAGACTCAAGCTGCTCTGTCCTGGAGTCAGCATGGCTCTTGCATATGCTCAAACAGCCTTGCTCAGATATGCTTCGTTGCTGGGAACACACATCTGTACAGGAACACGTACCCTAACATACATACAAGGAGCTCACAGCCACTTGGCTGGACCCAGGAGGGACAAGCATACACTCATACACAATCCCCCCACACACCACTTGGTGGGTACGGTGTGCACATGCTCTCTGCAGCCTTAGAGGCAAACACAGATACACACACATGCAGTATACAGACTCCCACATAAAGACATATAACAACGCACTTCTCCACGTGTTATACAAAACCCACACACACATGCTCAGTACCCATGTACTTTTCCGGGGAGCTTGTGAGTTGTGAGAAAGAGTCTAAGTGGTGGGATGTGCCAGATGGGACAGGTGACCTTGGGCAAGTCACCTCCCCTCTCTAGGCCTCTTTTTCCATCTGGGAAATGGGAACAGCAAGGCTTATAGGGTTATGGGGAAGCTTAAATGACTCCAAACAGGATGACATTTGGCACCAACCAATGACAATGGACAAGTTGGGTCCTAGAGGCCCCTGTGGGCAGAAGGACTCCATTAGTCCTTTGTGGGAGTGCATCTTTGGGGGGTGGGGTGAGAGGGGACAGGGCAGTGGGCAAGGATGGGCATTTTGGGGGCCCAGGTCAATGGTCCTTTACCAACCGGCAGAGCAGTTAAGTAGCTGACTGGGGCGTGACTGCCTTGTGCACCGGCTCACTGCCCTCTCTTTAGGGGTGATTCTCTGGTCTCGTCTGCCATTCCAGGACCATAAAAGTCTGTGGACAGACCCCCCAGTATCCCTATGTTTTAGAAGGGACCCTGTTCTTCCGTGACATTGGCCCGTCACACCTCTTGCATGCTACCAACTGTCAGAGTTCCAAGGAAACAGTGCAGCCATGCAGGGGTCACAGAACAGCCTTCTCCCTGCCTTTGCCAGGGCAGAGGATGGGGCTGGAACAAGGGGATCTGCAGAGACAGACACCAGAAGCCCCTGGGGCCTCGTAAACTGGATTCCAGACGCTCTTGGCCTGGCTACTGTGAGTCCTGCTCCCTCAGGGCCAGCTGCGGAAGCTATGCTGAGGAGGATCCATGCCTGGCTCTGGGCCCTGCCTCCCTGGAAAACAGCACCATATTAGCACTGGGCCCGTGAGACTGGGGTGGGAGGGCCCTGGGTGCCAGAGGGCCAAGCCTCTCTTCCTTAGACCCCAGAGGCAACCCCACTCAGGCACATCTGCCACTCTGCCTGTGCCAGTGGCTCCTGTTTGGGCCAGGATATCTAACCTGGGACCCTGGAGGGAAGGTGGGACCACCAGGAAGGGGCATCTCAGGGCATCAAGAGAAATCCAAAGCACAGGTCCCCTGCTGCTCAGGCTCAAGAGGCGGAGTTGGACCTGCCCCAGGCTGCTGAGTGTCAGGACCCCTAAACCCATGAGGATACCATGCATAGCCCAGGAGCGCAACATCAGCCATGTTCAGGTACGTGCTTTCTCCAGCACTACCAAGCAATGAAAATTCTGACACTCTACCCAGAGTGTCAGATCCCACAGAATAAGGGCTCAGTCCTACAAGGTGTCCCTCCCCCACTTCAGCCCCCAGTTGCAAGTCTAGGTGCTTCTGACCAGCTGGCCATAGATTCTGTTTTCCCATGACCCTCTCCTCGGGTTAGATTTATCTACTAGGGTAAGCTCACAGAACTCAGAGAAACATTTTATCAGATTACGGGTTTATTACAGAATGATGTAACTCAGGAACAGCCAGATGGAAGAGCTGCACAGGGCCCGGCAGGGGGAAGGGGCGCAGAGCTGCCATGCCTTCTCCATGTGCACCACCCTCCTGATACCTCCATGTGTTCACCAACTTGGAAGCTCATCAAATCTATTTACTTCATATTTATCTCAGTGAGAGGAGGGGAGGCAGAGACAGACTCCTACATGTGCCCTGACCAACAGGGATCCACCCGGCAAGCCCACTAGAGGGTGATGCTCTGCCCATCTAGGGCCCTTGCTCTATGGCTCAACTGAGCTTTCTTTAGCGCCTGAGGTGGAGGCCACTGAGCCCTTTTCAGCGCCTGGGCCCAACTCGCTCCAATTGAGCAATGGCTGCAGGAGGGGGGGGAGAGTGAGAGAGAGAGAGAGAGAAGCGAGAGGGGGAACGGTGGAGAAGCAGACGGTCGCTTCTCCTATGTGCCCTGACTGGGAATCAAACCCGGGACATCTACATGCTGGGTCGACACTCTACCACTGAGCCACTGGTCAGGAGCTATTTATTTATTTAAAAAATTGAGCCTATTGGGGTGACATTAGCTAATAGAATTATTTAAGTTCTAGGATTTCATCAAATCTTGTTGAAGTATTTAGAAAGCTTAATCTGTAGTCTCCCCCTTCCTGGAGGTTGGTGGGTGTGGTTTTGAGTTCCCAGTCAGTAATCACTCGTTCTTTCTGATGACCAATCTTGGGTGACCACTCTGGAACTTCCAAGGGTTTTAGGAGCTGTGTGTCAGGAACAGGGACAAAGACCAGCATATACTGTACCACACTCCTGCACCTGGCACCGCCCACAGCCTTTGATACTTCTCACCAGCCCTGGACAAAGGTCCCTTTTGTGGACCGTTATTTTTCTCGAGAGACCTGTCCACCCCAGTCCCCACAAAACCAAGAGACATTCTCTCAGCCTGAACCCTGAATTGTAGAAGCCAGGTGTCCTGAGTTTAAGGACCTCTGGTGTGAGACCTTGGGCTCGAGAGCTCCCATTTCTGGCCTGTTTCCTCATCTGTGAACTGGGGCACCTGCCTCACAGGGTAAGGTAATGAAGGCAAGCCTGGGAGCAGTGACTGGCACAGGGTGGCCCTTGAACGTTAGTTCCTTCAGGCCAGGAAGCCTTCCCTGACCCCCACAGCCTACCCCACCCCACCCCACCCCAGGTTCTGTTGACCCTGTTTTTCAATGGGATTAATGCTTGCCCAAATGTTTGTGGCATCACTGGTGTTCCTTACACCCATCACTGGCCTGGTTTCACCCTGAATTGCTTGTCCAGTGGACAAGTGTTGGACAGTCTGAAGGACTGACCAAACTCCACTCCCACAGGCATGCCAGGTCAGTCTCCTTCTCCCCCTTCACTAAGCCCCCAGGAAATCAAAGAGCCAGAAGTTTGCATGGGCTGCTTTATTTAAGGGCTCATGACAGTTGTCCCAGACCCAGCCCCTCTCTCTTCTACAAAAGCAACTAAACATGAACCAGGGCCACCCCGCCAGGGCCCAGGTGAGGGATCTATGGTTTTAAATCCCAGGCCATAGTCCTTGGAAGGCAGAGGAGGGCTGGCAGCCCAGTTCAAATGGGCAAGTTGCTGGGGAGGTGGCTGAGGAGGCTGGAGAGTTCCGAGGTAATCTCTGGTGCCTGCCGTCACCCAGGGTGTCAGGACACTGGCCCCTGGAGAAGCCAGGACCCCAGAGCCAGGAGGGTCAGGGGCAGAAGGAGGGAGCAAGTCAAAGGCTTTTGGGGCCAAAGTTCAGGCCCCAGGGCCCAGCACCGCTCAACCTCAACCCCTGCCCATGAGCACACTGCCATGGCCACACTTGCAGCTACAAATTCACACCCACACCCTCTACACCCACACCCACACGGCTGCAAGGGCCCTGGACCCACACCCTGGACCTCAGGAATGTCTCTGGATTGGTACCCAGTGGGCCGGTCCACGGCAGCACGGCTGCCAAGGGGGTGGGTCTTCTGCACTGCTACTGATTGGCCGCCTCACAGGCGTCTATCCAATCGCTATACACGTCCACTGGTTCTGACAGATCTGAGCCGCTGAAGTCAAGGGCAACTGCTGGTATCGGGCCCCTTCCTGTACATACTTCTGCTGCTCATGCTGATGTCAGACAGACCCCTGCTCTGCACACTGCCACCCCATCTAAGCAAGCGTCTGGCACCCATTCCTCTGACCCATGCAGGGCACACAGCAGGGCCGGAGGTGCAGGGGCTGTGTTTTAGCCCCCTGCACTTGGCCAGATGCCCACAAGCAGCCGACATCGGGCAGGGCAGCCCTAAACCACCTCACCCCCAGCCCTGGATAAAGCCCAGCTTTTCAAGGATACATGTGATGGGCGTCTGGAATTCCTCTAGGCACACAGTACAAGAGATGACTCCGGTGTTACGGGCACGGTCCCTGGAGTGGGAGGAGACGGAGAGGCTGGTGAGCAAAGAGGCCCGTGTCTACGGGGGAGCCAGTTCCCAATTGAGGGTAGGGGTGGCCCCGTGAGGCCGGATCCCTGGCCCCCATTCCTCGCTCACATTTTCACGTCACAAGATTTCTCATGGTTGCAGAAGGGGCATGTGAATTGGGTCTCTAGGGTGCCTGTCATCTTCTTCTTTGGAGGTGGCTTCCGTTTTGACTTTCTGCGCCCCATGTTGGCAGGAGGGCAGACCTGCTGGGAGAGAGGGCCAGAAGTCAGTGACCCAGGGGACCCATGAGGCCCTCCACATGCTCTGGGAAGCAGGCCGGGAAGACAGGCTGGCTGGACCATGGTGAAGGGAGGACCTGCAGACAATCCCAGTGCACTCTAGGTAGTGGGTGGGAGCAGGTTCTGGATTTTAACCCTGGCCCCCTCACTTACTACAGACCTCAAGTAGGTTACTTAATCTCTGTGCCTCAGCTTCCTTATTTATAAAAGAGGTTGCTACCTCAGAGGGGCTGACATGACAAATTATAAGTGTCCCTTGACAAGAGAAGCAACTGCTCCTAAAATCACCAGCTCCTGAACACTTAGGCTCTGTTCAGGCTGGGACTGACCAGGTGGTGGCACAGTGGATAGAGCACTGGCCTGGAATGCAGAGGACCCAGGTTAGAAATCCTAAGATGGCCGGCTTGAGTGTGGGCTCACCAGCTTCAGTGTGGGGTTGCTGGCTTCAGTGTGGGATCATAGACATGACCCCATGGTCACTGGCTTGAGACCAAAGGTCACTGCTTGAAGCCCAATATCACTGGCTTCAGCAAGGGGTCACTGGCTCAGCTGGAGCCCTCTGGTCAAGGCACATATGAGAAAGCAGTCAATGAACAACTAAGGTACCGCAACGAAGAGTTGATGCTACTCATCTTTCTCCCTTTCTGTCTGTCTGTCCCTCTCTCTGTCTCTCTGGCTAAAAAAAAATTGTAAGTGCTTGAATAGTGTAGGTCCCATTTAGCGGCCACACCTACACAGGAAGCCACTGTTCCTTGTGAGGATGTCAGGAGGAACTTGCTGACAGGCCTGTGCCCAGGGCTGAGCAGAGCCTAAGTGTTCAGGAGCTGGTGATTTTAGGAGCAGCTGCTTCTCTTGTCAAGGGACATGCAAGTACCGTACAGGAGGAATGACACGCAAGGGATTTGAGAAGGCCTACACCAGGCTCCCTGGGCAGCCTCTCCACAGAGGGCTACTGCAGAGAAGTGTTTCGAGCAGTGAAACAGCTTGTGCAAGGCAGAGGGGGAGGTATCTGAGCACTGGGCCAGTGCTGGGAACCAGGCAGGTGGGGAGGGCAGGGTGAAGAGGGAGCGGGCAGGAGTGTTTCACATGTTTAGCTGAATCCTGAAGGCCATGGGAGAAAAACAACATAACTTTATATTAACAAGGGAGTGAGTACTACAGGGCAGTCTGAATAAAGATGAAATCAGAATGGGCCAGGCTGCTTGGGGTGGATGGATGGTAGTTGGCAAGACTGAGGAGACAAGTCAGTGGAGTGAGTGAGTACGGTGATAGTAAAAGTTCAGGAAGACTTCCAAGGTTGTGGTAGGCAACAGAGTTGGTAGGCAGGGGGAGAAAGTGGCATGACTCTCTGATATCCAATACAAAGAACAGTGTTGGGGAAAATGATGGGGTTCGGTGCCATTGGGACATTATGTCTTAGAGGCAGTGGCCACTGAGTACATCTCTGTGCCAGGTGCTGGGCTCAGGGCTCTGCGTTCACCAGTCCTGAACCTGCCAAGGAACTCCCCTTCCCTCTTGCACCCCAGTCACACTCTATCTGTCTCTCTCTTTCCACTGCTGGTTATAGCATCATTCCTCCATGACAGGGTGTGTGTGGAGGGTCAGCTGTCTGCCAGAAGAAAACCAGTTTCATTCATATTTAGCAATCACTTATGGGGTTTTTTTGTTTTGTTTTTTGTTTTTGTTTTGTATTTTTCCAAAGTGAGAAGCGGGGAGGCAGACAGACAGACTCCTGCATGTACCCCACCGGGATCCACCTGACATGCTCACCAGGGGGCGATGCTCTGCCCATCTGGGGCATTGCTCCGTTACAACCAGAGCCATTCTAGCACCTGAGGCGGAGGCCATGGAGCCATCCTCAGTGCCAGGCCAACTTTTGCTCCATTGGAGCTGCAGGAGGGGAAGAGAGAGATCAAGAGAAAGGAGAGGGGAAGGGTGGAGAAGCAGATGGGTACTTCTCCTGTGTGCCCTGACTGGGAATCAAACCTGGGACTTTCCCACTGTGGGCTAACCCTCTACCGCTGATCCAACCGGCCAGGGCCTAGCAATCACTTATGTAATATCCGCATTCTTTAAAAAAAACAAACACCTTTTTAAAATTAAAAAAAATAATAATTTTAGAGAAAGAGGAAGGGAAAGAGAGAAGAGAGAGAAAGACACTGGAACAATGATCTGTTCTTGCACAAGCCCTGACTGGGGATTGAACCAGTGACCCCTGCTGGTTTACATTAGTTTACATTCAATATTATTGGTTTCAGGAGTACGTGGTTAGACAATCATATACTTTACAAAGTGTTCTATCTTAACCTTTTTCACCCAATCCCCCAACCCTCTCCCCTCTGGCAACCATCAGTCTGTTCTCTGAATTTATGAGTCTATTTCTGTTTTGTTGGTTCATATTCCACATATAAGTGAGATCATATGCTATTTGTCTTTCTCTGACTTATTTCACTTAGCACAGTACTATCTAGGTCTATCCATGCTGTTACAGCATCCTCATTCCTTTTTTTTTTTTTTTACACAGAGACAGAGAGAGTCAGAGAGAGAAACAGACAGGGACAGACAGACAAGAACAGAGAGAGATGAGAAGCATCAATCATTAGTTTTTCGTTGCGAGACCTTAGTTGTTCATTGACTGCTTTCTCATATGTGCCTTGACCACAGGCCTTCAGCAGACCGAGTAACCCCTTGCTCAAGCAAGCGACCCTGGGTCCAAGCTGGTGAGCTTTGCTCAAACCAGATGAGCCCGCGCTCAAGCTGGCAACCTCGGGGTCTCGAACCTGGGTCCTCTGTATCCCAGTCTGATGCTCTGTCCACTGCGCCACCGCCTGGTCAGGCGCATCCTCATTCTTAATTGAGATGCTTCTAAGTCACTGAGTAAACAGGAGTCTGCAGAGGACACCCACAAGTCCCCAGGACCACCCATTTGGCCTTCCCTCCTTTGCCTTGGAAGAATGTCTGTGGTTCCCAAAAAACAATTTGTGTCCTGGATCCCAACATCACATTTTCTCTCTGTACTGGATCATTAACAAACACACTTGTTACTACCCTTCCCATTAAAACAAACAAACAAAATGAGGCCTGACTGTAGTGGTGCAGTAGATAAAATGACGACCTGGAACAGAGGTCACTGGTTCAAAACCCTGGGGCTGCCTGGTCAAGGTACACACAGGAGTTGATGCTTCTTGTCCCCCCTTCTCTCTTTCTCTCAAATGAATAAATAAAATCTTTTAAAAATAAAAACAAAAACAAACAAAACGAAACACCTAATTCTCTGCAGGCTTTTCTAGTAGAGCTGTCTGTAGTTACTATCTGTATTCCTTCCTATTCTCTCTCCACTACCTGCCCAATACTACTCCTCAGGGCACTAGACACACTGGTTCTCTCTTCCCGTCCTTCCCAATGGGTCCTCAGACTCCTGCACTCTCACACCCGACTCACTGGCAGCTCCTTTTACTCTCTGCTTTTGCTGCTGAGTTACCTCACCACTTCTCTAATGATATGAGTACACAAGCTCACCCCCCACCCCAAACTACACTCACCTCCATGAAGGTCTCACCCACCTCTGGGCTTCAAATGCCTCTTCTACACTGATGCCACCTTCCTTTCTGGTTTGAACCACAGACTACCAGTCTACCTGTCTTGGTCACACCTCCACTTGATGTCAACAAACATTTAAACATAACCTTTCAAAACCAAGCTCCTGACATCTCAATCTGCTCTATCTTAGTCTTCCCCATCTCAGCTGATGGCAAACCCATCTTTCCAAAAACCTTGGGAGTTGTCTTGATTTCTCTCTCTCTCTCTCTCTCACACAATCCTTTATCTGATCCTGATAATACTACTCCTCTAAAATACATTCAGAATCTGACCACTTCTCACCATATCCAGGGCCAGTACCCTGGTCTGAGTCTGCAGTCTTGGTAATCTCTGGCCTGGATTATCACAACAGCCTCATTAGTTTCCCTGCATCTTCAACCCATGCTTTAAATGTACATTCCATGAGGGTTGGGACTTGTCTTTTTTTTGTATGCTCAGAGCCAAGAATTATTCATGGCACAGAGCTGGCACTCAACAGATATTTACTGAGCAAATGAATGAAAAAATGCCAGGCCCACATTAAACCACAGTAATGCAGCAATCAAGGCAGCCAAGGTATCTATCTGCTCTTATGAAACTTATATTGTAGTGGATGAAGACAGACTCTTTAACAAATTAATAAGTGAAATCATTCCAAATATTGTTAAGTCCTATGTGGTTAATACCAGTGCTAGGTGAATGCTTCCTGAATAGGGCTACTTCAGATAAGGGCAGAGTGGCAAGGACTCTCTGGGTAAGTCATTTAAGCCGAGGCCTGAATGATGAGAGAAGGCACCATGCAAGGTAGTCTAGGCAGAGGGAACAGCAACGGCAAAGGTTGTGAGGCCGAAGCTTATTTTGAGAAAGAGAAAGATGACTGGTACAGCTGAAGCTCAGTGAACAATGGGGATAGTTATGAGAAGAGACAGAAGAAGTAAGCTACAGCCAGACCCTACAAGACCTTGCAGGTTTTAGTAAGATGTGGTCAGTTCTGTAGCCCATGCTCTCACCTGCCAGGGCAGTTTTATCCCAAAGCCCGGCCCTGGGATAAGGGCCTGAGGTGAGCCTCAGATCCCCCACCCCAGAATATCAGTTTTGAGGAGGTGAAGGGACAGGGCATGATTTACCCACTGCTGAAGCCCCAGAACGCATACTGCCTGGCATGGGTTAAGCGCGCAGTAACTATTTGTTCAATAAATAAATGAGTCCCCTGAATCAGAAGCTACAGATGGGTCCTAAAGTCTCATTTTACCCTGTGACTACAATACCCCTCCCCCACCCCAGATTAGGGGGCTAGCTTGTCCATAAAAGCCCTAGAGGTCCCGGCCTGTTCTTCGATGAGGAAGGCATAAATACAAATACGCCAAGGGAGGGATGGAAGAGGGGTCGGCGCCCGATATTGTCGTAACTCAAGAGGTGGAGGGGTGAGCCGTCCCTACAGGCTCACCAAGGCTTCGGCGTCGCCTCCTACTGGTAGAAATCAGGCCTTCAAGGAGCCGTGTTTAGGCGGCTGCGACCCGGGGGAGTCAAGTTCCCTCACGGGCCACCCTCCAAACCCGGGGTCCTTGACGCCTCCATCAGGACCCCGTAAGCAGCCCCGGGTCGAAGAACACCCAGCCCTTACGATTCCAACACCCTCCCGCGCGAACCGTCACCTGCAGTCGCCCTGCCTTGTTGCAACAGCCTCGTTCACCCGGGAGACAGTGACTTCCGGCTCTCAGCGGAAGCGGAACTCCTTTCCCTCCCCTCATGTCCCGCCTACCCGCCACCCGGGCGGCCCAGTGAGCAGAACCCGCCTCCTCCATCTCTGCACTCATGCGTACTCTCATTCCGCGGAGGGGCGGGATAGGTGTGTGTGTGCGTGCCGGAGGGATGAGTGTGTGTGTGCGCGTGTGTGCCGAAGGGATGGGTGTGTGTGTGTGCGTGTGCGTGTGTGCCGGAGGGATGGGTGTGTGTGTGTGCGTGTGCGTGTGTGCCGGAGGGATGGGTGTGTGTGTGTGTGTGTGCGTGTGTGCCGGAGGGATGTGTGTGTGTGTGTATGTGTGTGTGTGCGTGCGTGCCGGAGGGATGGGTGTGTGTGTGTGCATGTGCGCCGAAGGGATGGGGGTGTGTGTGTGTGTGTGTGTGCGTGTGTGCCGGAGGGATGTGTGTGTGTGTGTGTGTGTGTGTGCGCGCGCGCGCGTGTGTGCCGGAGGGATGGGTGTGTGTGTGTGTGTGTGTGTGTGTGTGTGTGTGTGTGTGCCGGAGGGATGGGTGTGTGTGTGTCGGGGTTCTGTAATGCTCCTGCGCGAGGGTTTGAGCGCGTTTGATTCTGGCAGTGCACGCGGTTAATGCTCAGGGGTGGTATTTCTTGCGTTTCAGGGGCGGTATTTCTTGCGTTTCAGGGGCGGTGGTTAGGGACAGCCTAGAGCTGGAAAGGCATCCTTGTGTTTGGTCGCATCATCTTCCTAGGGATGTCTCATTTGTCTTTCCTGATTCAAGCCCGAGCCCCTCGCAGCACACCCAGATCTCCCCAAACCCAGATCTCCCCAATATGGGACACATGAAAATATCCCGGTGCTAAGGAATTGCAAATACTATGGCTGTATCAGGGTGAGGGGGAAACTTTGACAAGAACCTGCATATCTTACTACAATTCAACGTTTGGTCACTGGTGATCTTGATAAGAGCTGTTTAATTTATTATGGTATTAAGAAAGTTCTTGGAAAAGAACTTGTAATGAGATGTGAGTTAAATAGACCTATCTCCAAGATTTCCACTAGGGGGCAGTGTGGGACAGTGTTCCCCTTGGAAGTGCCTTTCTGGAAGACGACCCCTTCTCAGTGCTAGTGACACATACGGGATGCGATCAATGAACGTTGCCTTGCAATTTGCTATTTCCACTTAATAGTCAATATACATACAGAGAACTCTTGTCTTTAGTAGCTACACAATTCATAGTGCGACTCTGCCATGGTATAAGGGCAATCCTCTATTTGCTGAAGATTGCCAGGTTAGTTCTTGCTTCCTTCCCTTCCTTCACAGCTTTATTGAGATATAATCGAAAGACAATAAACTGCATAAATTACAAAATTTTATGTCTTGATATATGCATATATCCGTGAAACTATCACCCACCACCATCAAGACAGTGAATGGGGCCTGACCAGGCGGTGGTGCAGTGGATAAAGCGTCTAACTGGGACGGAACTGGGACACGTAGGACCCAGATTAGAAACCTCGAGATCACTGACTTGAGCGCGGGTTCACCAGCTTAAGCGCAGGGTCTCCAGCTTGAGCGTGGGATCATAGACATGACCCCATGGTCACTGGCTTGAACCTAAGGTCGCTGGCTTGAGCAAAGGGTCACTAGCTCTGCTGTAGCCCCGCCCCCCTCAAGGCACATAGGAGAAAGAAGTCAATGAACACTAAGGTGCCGCAACAAAGAATTGATACTTCTCATCTCTCCCTTTCTTTCTGTCCCTATCTGTCCCTCTCTCTGTCTCTGTCACACACACACCCACACACAAAAAGACAGTGAATGTTTCCATCACCCCAAGTCTCCTCCTATTCTCTTTTTTGTAATTTAATTTAATTTTTTTTAATATTTATTATTATTTTTTTGTATTTTTCTGAAGTTGGAAATGGGGAGGCTGTCAGACAGACTCCCGCATGCGCCCGACTGGGATCCACCCGGCATGCCCACCAGGGGGCGATGCTCTGCCCATCTGGGGCATTGCTCTGTTGCAACCAGAGCCATTCTAGCGCCTGAGGCAGAGGCCACAGAGCCATCCTCAGCGCTTGGGCAACTTTGCTCCAGTGGAGCCTTGGCTGCAGGAGGGGAAGAGAGAGAGGAAGGAGAGGGGGAGGGGTGGAGAAGCAGATGGGCGCTTCTCCTGTGTGCCTTGGTGGGAATCGAATCCGGGACTCCTGCATGCCGGGCCGATGCTCTACCACTGAGCCAACCGGCCAGGGCCATATTTCTCTTTTTTTAAAAAAAAAAAAAGTTTATTGATTGATTTTACAGAGAGAGGAGGTAGGGGGAGCGAGAAACATCAACTCATAGTTGCTTCACTTTAATTGTTCTTTGCTTGCTGTATGTGCCTTGACTGAGCAAACCCAGAGTTTTGAACCCTGACCTCAGCATTCCAGGTTGATACTCTATCTACTGTGCCACCACAGGTTAGGCTCCTCCTGTCTTTATAGTCAGTTCCTTCCCTGTCCCCAGCCCCTGGCACCAAATGATCTGTTTTTAGTTACTGTAGCTTTGTTTTTTTCAGAAAGTCACATAAACAGAATAATACAACATGTAGTCTTTTGAGTTTGGCTTCTCTTACTCAGCTTATTACCTTCGAGTCCACGTTGTGTTTATCAGTATTTTGTTCCTTTTTATTGTTGAGTTGTATTTCATTATGAGGCTATACCAACTTTCAGGTACAGGTGGTCCTTGGGTTATGACAGTTTCAGTCTCGACACACCATGTTTCGAGTTTATGATGCTCACTTCCATAAAATTAAAGAAATTGATATGTGAGTGTTTCGGTTTATGCCATTAACATTGTACTTATGGACTGTGTGGGCGAACTAGTTTGGTTGCACCTGGTGGGAGAATACACAATAACGTGGTATGTTTGCGTTTTTATGTTCTAGATTATGATTTTACAACTGTGTTAGGATAGGTAAGTGACTTAATCTAGGGTGTGTTTCGACTTACACCAAAATTTGGGTTATGTCACTGTCGTAGGAACGGAACTGTGTCGTAACCTGAGGATCCCCTGTATTGATGGACATTTGAGTTTTTTCTAGTTTTGGGATAATGATGAAAAGAGTTACTATGAACCATCTTATTCAAATCTTTGTGGGGACACTCACTTTCATCTACTCTTTTATTTTTACACTGAAATATGTGAACCCTCTGGAATTTATTCTTGTATACGGTAGTAAGTATGATTCAGGCTGTCTTCTGGGCAAATCAACAAGACAAATTATACCTTTTCTGTGAAATTGTAATACCACCTCAGCCTACATCACATTCTCATGTGTTCTTCAGTTTCTTTTCTTTTTAAAAAATTTTAAAACATTTTATTCATTTTTTTTTTAGAGAGAAGAGGGGGAGGAGCAGGAAGCATCAACTCCCATATGTGCCTTGACCAGGCAAGCCCAGGGTTTCTAACAGGCGACCTCAGTGTTTCAGGTCAATGCTTTATCTACCCGTGCTACAGAAATGTATAAAAGAAAGACTCTTAGCATAAGTAACTTTTAGCAGAACTTACTTTCTCTAAAACAAAGAGACTTGTAGCAGAACTTACTTTTTCTAAAGACTTCCTATCCCTGGCCTTGGGCTGGTTCTGCGAGGTTGCAGGTGTTCCCAGAATGTTTCTCCCTGAATTAATCCTATAGATAAGCACTGTAAGAGAGCTTGTTTCACTGCTTTGTTCCACTGCTAGGCTTCCCCTCCTCCCCATCCCCCAATCAGCCAGTAATTCTGTCTTTAAAAGCTAACTTCAAACTATGTTAGGGTCGCATGATTTGAATGACTTAGGTCTCCCTGAGGTCATGGCTTTAAAATAAAGACTCCTTAATTGGGCTACTTAGTTGTGTGACAGATCGTCTGCTTCTCGCTGTTCCGATACAACACCACCACAGGTCAGGCTTCAGATTTTATATGTACTGATTTTAGAGAGAGGGAGCAAGATTGTAGTTGCTTCTTCTAGTTATTCATTGATTGCTTCTTGTATGAGCCTTGACTGGGCAATCCTGGGGGCCTTGAACTGGTGACCTCAGCATTCCAGGCTGACACTCTATTTATTGTGCCACCAGGCCAGGCATCTTTTTATTTTATTTTATTTTATTTTATTTTATTTTATTTTATTTTATTTTATTTTATTTTATTTTATTTTATTTGACAAAGAAACAAATAAGGAGAGAGAGAGGGAGGAGAGATGAGAAGCATCCACTTGTAGTGGCTTTACATTAGTTGTTTATCGGTTGCTTCTCTTACCTACTTTGATTCCAAGAGTTCCAGCTAAGCCAGTGACTCCTTGCTCAAGCTGGCGACTCCGCGATCAAGCTGGCAAACCTGCACTCAAGCCAATGAGCCTGTGCTCTAGCCAGTGACCACAGGGTTTCAGCGTCCTGAGTTGATGTTCTACCAACTGTGCCAGCAGTGGTCAGGCTTGAGTTTCTTTATGGGTTCCCCCTGGATGTTTTCCTGGAACCAGTGTCGTGCTGTTTTGATGACAGTGCATTTTTTTTTTTTTTTTGTATTTTTCTGAAGATGGAAACGGGGAGAGACAGTCAGACAGACTCCCTCATGCCCCCGACCGGGATCCACCCGGCACGCCCACCAGGGGGCGACGCTCTGTCCACCAGGGGGCGATGCTCTGCCCCTCCAGGGCGTCATTCTGTTGCGACCAGAGCCACTCTAGCGCCTGGGGCAGAGGCCAAGGAGCCATCCCCAGCGCTCGGGCCATCTTTGCTCCAATGGAGCCTCGCTGCGGGAGGGGAAGAGAGAGACAGAGAGGAAGGAGAGGGGGAGGGGTGGAGAAGCAGATGGGCGCTTCTCCTGTGTGCCCTGGCCAGGAATCGAACCCAGGACTTCTGCACACCAGGCCAACGCTCTACCACTGAGCCAACCGGCCAGGGCCATGACAGTGCATTTTGCTGTTTGGTAAGGCAGGTCTCTCACCTTCTTACTCATCATTGTTGGCCTTGGAAGCTGGTGAGGAGGTGGGTGTGGCTTGACTCTCCAGAGGCAACCTGCTTGCTGCTTGAGGGTGCTCGTGCCTGTTCCAGCATTCGCTGTGAAGAATGGACATGATAATGTCTGTGATGACTGATTCAGAGGTGGTGGTTTGGGAAGAGTGAGGAGATGAGTCCCTGTGCCAGGCCTTGAAGAACTCTGTCATCTTGTCCCTTGCAGTTTAGAAGGCATCTAACAATGGTTGTGTGCTAGTTGGCATTGTTCCCCAAGCTGGACAGAAGCACTCTGAGAGCAAATGTATACCCTGCCTTAATCTTTTTGGTGCTCCTGTGTCCCCAGCTATCTGGCACAGACTTGGTCCTCGGTGCTCGGTAGAAGTGCTTGGTCGTTGTGGAGGAGGGGGCCAATCCCATCCTGCCCCTCGTTCCCTGTGTCAGCTTTGATGTGTCACTTCTTTCCAAGCTCCAGGTCCTGTGAACTGGGACTTTGGACTAATTCCATGCTTTGGGCTCTGTGAATGGGGACAGTGGGCTGACCTCTGATTCAGACCCCTTCCTGCCCAGAGCCTCTGAGTCAGTGGGAAGAGACAGGGTGGCTGTGAGCTGTCCCGACTGTCGCGGTTAAGATTGAGAGTCTGCCACTTCCTGAGCATGACTTTGGCCACTTAATCTGTTCAATTTCTGTAATGGCCTTTGAGAAGCAAGGTTGATTATGGCCAGGATTAGGGCTGATAAGTGTTTTTTTGGCATCGAGTTTGGCTGGTTGTAATGCCAGCCAGGTATATATATATGTCAGTTGGAACTCAGGGCTGGTCTTTGGGTAAAATCACTCTGCTGAATTTATTGTAGCAGCAATCTATGCACCTTGTAACAAATTCTCTAAAGTAGCAAGTGGAATGGAAGGTGCCCCTCCACCAAGTTCCTCTTCAGCAGTAACTAACCTCAGTTACATTGTGTCCAGGCTATTTTGTCTCGCTCAGCTGGGCTGGCAGTCCCGCCCCGGAGCAGCTGAAGTGGCGGTTGGGGGTGGGCCAAGGGAGAGGTTTCTGTGACTAGCTGGTGCCAGATGGCTCAGGCTGTCTGTGGGTGGGGGTTACTGAACTCTCCCCAGAGGAAACTGGGCTCCTCTGCAGCATTCAGCTTGGCACACACTTTCTGCTTTCAGCATTCATCTTAAGAAACAGGCCCTGAAATGAGTCTGGAAGTTTTCTTACATAATTTGCATGGATGTACAAAAGTATGGGTCCAGGAATGCCCACTATGTTGATAAAAGGGAAAGGTTGGAGATTTCAGTGGACCCCAGCTGGTGATATAGTTGGAAGCTTGGTGGCTGTTGATAAGAACAGCCCTCTTGCTCTTAAGCACGGACCTGGTTTATCCTACAAACATTATCTGCCTGTGTACGAAACAGGGATAGGGTCGTTCACTGCAGTGTGTTTTGAGTATAGCAGAATTATTGGAGGCAATACTGACAACCCTTAAGAGATGGCTGGTTAGATAGGCAGTGGGTCAGGCACACGGTGGGGCCTCTGTAGCTGCAGAAAGAGCCAGAAGCCAATGAGAGTTAATGGTATAACAGCAGGAACAGGAAAGTACGAAGAGCACCTTTGGGGGTGTGGGGCATGCTTATATTTTAATGGTGGTAGGGGTTTGTCAGTGTGTGTCTTTGTCAAAACCTATGGAACTGTACGTTTTATATGTGTCAATTACATATAAATGAAGTTGGTTGGGGAAAAAAAAGGTGCAGATAAGTGAGAAGGAAGAAGAAAACCATTCATGTTTGCTTTTATGTGCATAGAGAAATACTGGAAGGAAACAAAACATCTATAAAGTTATTTATTTTTAGGAGATGGGGAGGAAAAGATAAGGAGAGGGTGAAAGACTTCACCTTGCTATAAACTTTAGATTTTCAAGCCATGTGACAATATTAGCAATTCTATGTTGAAATTAACAAAATGAGTGTTTTGTTATAAACAGTTGAGTTGTGGTTATGTAGAAAGAACAGGTGCAGAACTGTGTGGCTATTGTGTTACTTTGTATAAAGAAGGGATTTTTTTTCTAAGTGAGAAGAGGGGAGACAGAGAGACAGATTCCTGCATGTCCCCCAACCGGGATCCACCCAGCAAACCCCCCATGGGATGATGCTCTGCCTATCTGGGGTCGTTGCTCCATTGTTCAGCAACCAAGCTATTCTAGAGCCTGAAGCAAGGCCATGGAGCCATCCTCAGTGCCCAGGGCCAATTTGCTGCAGGAGAGGAAGAGAGAGATAGAGAGAGAGAAGGGACAAGAGTAGGGGTGGAGAAGCAGATGGTCGCTTCTCCTGTGTGTGCAGACTGGGAATTGAACCTGGGACATCCATATGCCAGGCTGATGCTCTACTGCTGAGCCAGCTGTCCAGGGCTGGGATTATTTTTTAAAGTATTGCTTTTATTTTTTTATTTTTAAATTGAATTTGACATTAATAAAATTATATAGGTTTCTGGGATACAATTCTATAATACATCATCTGTATATTATATCGTGTGTTCACCACCCCATGTTAAGTCTCCTTCCATCACCAAAGAAAGGAGACTTTTATGATAGAGGCATCAGTTTTGGAAGGAAAGAAAATGATGGTTGTTGTTGTCCCTACGGAGATGGGCTGGGCACGGAAGGCTTTTGTGTTGTACCCTTTTCTGTTTGGTCTTTAGTTAAAATCGCACCAATGTATGGGGCAGTGGTTGTGGATGGGATTAAGAGATGGAGGTGCAGGCCAGCAAGGTGGGGAGCCAGAAACTCTAGAACCCAAGTGATGCAACTCTCCAGAGAGATGAAGAAAGGGACACTTGTGACACTTGCAGTCTTGCATCTATCCTTTTATTGAATGTTTGGCAGTGACAGAAGGATGTCAGGTTTAAGAGCATGAGAAGGCCTGCCAAGAAGTAGGGGTCCTGGTGGCAAGGAAGCCCCTCTGCCCCAGGCCCCTCACAAGTGCTCAAGCCTGTCTCGTCTTGGCAGCTTGGTCTTGAAGAGGGACTTGCCGGAGGCCTCAATGTAAGTGACACTCATCTCTTTGGGGCTGATTTCCATATAGGTGAAGCCACCCAGTGAGTTCTCAACCCCATAGTGGAAGCGCAGGTAGCCACTGGGAACCTTGCGAACATGCCTCTTCGAGGGGTCCATGAAGTTCCCAGCCCCGCTCAGTACGTAGCCAATGCCATTCTCATCCTGAAGGTACTGTGGATGGAGGACTCAGGGTCACTGGAGCCCCCAGCCCCTCAGTGAGGTTGACCATGGGCTTTGTGCCCACATGCCTTGAGCCCAAGGTCTCGAGTCACCTTGGGCAAGGAATGTAAACCCCTTTGGGCTTCAGTGTTCCCACCTGTAGGAGTGTATTGATCCTACTTCACAAGTCTGCACCGAGTGAGCTATTGTAACTGGTAGCTATTATGATGGCTTTTAGGGAACTTTGGGTTGTTTTCCTGGTTAAAGAGCATAGAGTTTGGGGGACAGTGACATTGGCCCGGGGTGCCACCATCTGCATCAACCAGGGTGGGGACTCCTTACCTGTCTCCCTACCCCACTTGCAGGTACCTTACCTGTAGGTTGTGGTCGTGACCACACAGGTAGGCGGTGACCTTGTACATGGCCAGCAGTGGCAGCAGTTGACGGACTAGACAGTGGGTGGGCCCGTGTTCGGCAATGGACCACACTGGGTAGTGACCAGCTACCAGCACGTAGTCCTCCTTGGCCGCTGCTAGCTGCTTCTTGAGCCAGGACAGCTGTGTACGGGCCATCTTTGGGTCACGAGGCCTCTGTGGCTGCTGGCTGAGGAAGTCATCTGAGTTGCCACACAGTGTCACTGTGTCCAGCATGAAGATGGCTATGGTCACATTGGACCGTGGGATCTTGAAACGCAGACGGTAATAAGGGCTGGGGAAGTTCCTGTGGGGGGAATAGAGATGGTGGGCACCATGTTGGGCAGAGAGGCCCTAGGGTTCAGCTCAGGCCAATGGGCCCCTCTATCTACCTGAGCAAGGATTGGGGATGGGTGGGGTGCTGGCTTACCAGCGCTTAGAGATCCTGGAGTAGGCGATCTGAGCTGACAGGTTGCCTAGATGGTCATGGTTGCCACCCAGCACGTACCATGGCACGTTGCGGAGGGAGGGGGCAGAGAACACATCTTCAAAGGTCTCCTGCAGCAGACAGAAAGAGCACCCACACCCCGAGGTCAAGCAGCCACCAGGACAAGAGAGATGCTGAGTGCTCTAGGTCCCCACAAGTGAGTGTCAGTTTCTCTCTGCCTTCTTCAGTCAAAAGGAGAATGGTTTCTCCACATGTCCCCCACCCCCACTCCAGCTGCACACACCTGGAACCTTTTGTCGTTGGCATCTTGCACACCAGTGAAGTAGAAATTATCCCCCAGTGACAGGATGAAGTCTGTGCCTAAGATTTTTGCAGTTCTGGCAATCTCCTTGGCGTTGGCTGTTTCCCGGGCTGTGTAGAATGGGGCATTGGGGACTCCTCCCCAGTCACCCACAGCCACAAAGCGCAGAACGGGGGCAGTGCAGTCAGCCAGGGGGAGCACCAGTGAGGTTTGCAAGAAGAGCAGCACTGTCCTTGTGAACATCTGGGAGGGGAGAGACAAGCATCTGGGAGCCTGGGGCTGAAGTGTGGCAGCAGGCTCTTGAGACACCCAGTTGCCCTGCTCTGGCCCAGTGGGAAATCCCAGGGGTGCCCTAGTTTCCAGGACTTCAGGGCAAAGTCGGCTGGGAGGGTGAGTGGGTGGGTGGGGTCCAGTCAGGGACCAGGAAGGGTGACCATGCAGGTTCATTCTGCCCTCCCTCATCCTGAACCCAACACTTACCCTGGTGGAGGCACAAGCCAGTCAGCTGGGTGCTCCAAGAGGCAGGTGAGTTACAGGGCAGAACTGGCAAGGGTCCCCGAGCCTTTATTCTCTGGGGCGGAAATGGATCATTAGTGAGGATGATGCAGTTTCTCCAGGGACTGTTCCAGAAGCCCTCCCCTTGGGTCATGTGAACCTTGGAGTTCCCCAGACATGGACAATGGCCTGGGGGCAGGAAGGGGGTCTGGAATACAAGTGTAGCCCCACCTACTACACAGCCTCTGTCCCATGAGCTTGTTTGTGTGGTGCTGGGGTGCCGTCATCTGCATGTGCTGGTTGTGCCCCAGCCAGACACGTCGTGTATGTCTGTATTCTCTCAGGACGTGTTTGTTTGCCTGTGTGGGTGTGTCTGAGCTGCTTTCCTTGTGTGTCCAAGCATGCCTATCTGGGTCACATGTCTGCTGTGTGCCTGGTGTCCCCATAGAGTGTACACTGAGCCAGCGAGGCCCATGTGTCTGTGATGTGGGCCTGAATTCTCTGCTGAAATTGTGTGGGATGGTGACTTGGGTTTCCTTGTTTTGTTCCTGGGTTATGTTGTGTGTCTATACTGTGTCTCTAATGTGAGTTGTACGTATGGTGTGTGTGGTGTGTTTGACAACATCTGAGTAGGTGTCCAAGGGTCACCCCTCCCCCAAACAGGGTCCAGGAAGTCCTGCCCACATCTTCCTCTCCTCCCCACCCCCATTCCTGCAGGAGGAACCCAGGCAGAAGGCAGCTGATGACACTAGCATGTGACCACAGACTTTTGACCCTCACACCGTCAGCAGCAGCCTTTGCACTCTCAAAGTAACCGCAGCCTCTGAGGGTACGGGAGCAGTTGCCTGGGCTCTGGGGCCCCTGCGCGACCTGCCCCTCACCTCCCGGCCTCCCTCCTCCCGCCTGACTAGTCCCCTGCACACTCACGCTGGTCCCTGCATTCCATGCCAGGGTGGACAGGGAACCCTCATTCAACGCCTGGGTCACCCAGCACGGGCTTGGCCGTCCCTCGTCGCAGCCCCAGTAAAACAGGAAGTGGGTCACGAGAACGGGGGAGACCCCCTCCCATGGGAGGCGGCCATAGCGTCTACCCTCGCAGGGCCGGTCTCACCTGCGGCTGGCGGAGGCCCGGAGTCAGGTCAACCCCTTGGACCGGGGGAGTCGGGCTGCAGAAGTGCGCGGCGCTCGCAGTTGGGGGCTGCCCCACTTTCAGGAGGCAGCGCCCCCCTCGCCTGCTGGCGGACCCCGGGCCAGCCCAGGTGGGTGACCTCTGGGGCCCGGCCCTTCCCACCTGGCCCGGCTGGCCACGCCCCGGAATCCTGCTCCGCCCCCCGCGCCCCCGCGCCTCCCGGCCTTCGGGCGCCCGCGGAGCAGCGGTAAAACTCATAAGCACCTCAGAGGGCGGCCCCTACTCGACACCTGGGGCCCGGGTCGGGCAGCTTGGGGCACCCGACTGCCTTCCCTTTCCCTCACGGAGGCCCGGAGTCACCACCTCCCTTTACACTCGGGGCGGCCCAGCGCTGATCCGGCTGTAGGTGGGCCTCACCCTATAGTGAGGAAGTCTCGTCTTCAGCCTCAGTCTACTGGTCTTTAAAATGGGTGTGAAGGCAAAAGAGATCTTTCGTACAGAGAA
The DNA here is from genome assembly GCF_036850995.1 of Saccopteryx leptura. Taxonomy (NCBI): domain Eukaryota; kingdom Metazoa; phylum Chordata; class Mammalia; order Chiroptera; family Emballonuridae; genus Saccopteryx; species Saccopteryx leptura. Next base: position 250,880,211 of record NC_089503.1, on the reverse strand, counting down.
TTCCAAATCATGTAAGTTGAATGTGCTCTCCAGGAGCTAGAACTCAACCCTTCCAGCAGCCCCTTTTGAGTGTGGGCAGGGCCCAAAGAGTTATCAATTATCAGCCAATGAGTAAAGTACTGAAAAGCAAAAGCTGAAAACTTGACAGTGGAGACACCTGGCAGACCCCTCTTAACCAGGTGGTCCTGGCTCACATCATAGCGTAAATCTGCTTGATATCTCGTGGCCCTGATATAATGTAGTGCGAAGGGAACTCAACTCTGTGGGCTTCTTCCAGCAACTGGCAACCACGGGCTAATGATGAGAACAATACTAGATATACCCGAATTGAGGGATATCCTACAGAAGACCTGACCAGTACTCTGCAAAAATGTCCCAATTGTGAAAAAAAAATTTGAGGACCTGTCACAGAGTGGATGCCACTGGCAGATATGAGGACACCATGAAATGTGAGATCCTGGGCCTAAAAGGGGGCCTTGGTGCAAAAACTGGCGACATCCAAATAAAGCTTGTAGTTTCGTGGTTTGTAACACAACTGAGAAACGTAATTTCTTAGTACAGTGTAGTTACAGGTGGATCACAGTTCTAGAAGATACTAGATACAGGAGAAACAGTAAGGAGTATACTGTAGCTCTTTGCACGACATTTTATGCAGCTTTTCTGTAAATCTGAAACATTCCAAATTGAAACAATTTACTTGGAAAATGGGTGTAATCCAAGAAACTGAAAGATTTTTGTTTGTTTGTTTGTTTTTGTATTTTTCTGAAGCTGTAAATGGGGAGGCAGTCAGACTCCCGCATGCGCCCGACTGGGATCCACCCGGCACGCCCACCAGGGGGCGATGCTCTGCCCATCTGAGGCGTCGCTCTGTTGCGACCAAAGCCACTCTAGCGCCTGGGACAGAGGCCAAGGAGCCATCCCCAGCGACCGGGCCATCTTTTGCTCCAATGGAGCCTCGGCTGCGGGAGGGGAAGAGAGAGAGAGGAAGGAGAGGGGAAAGGGTGGAGAAGCAGATGGGCGCAGAGGAATCAAACCCGGGACTTCCGCCCGCCAGGCCGACGCTCTACCACTGAGCCAACCGGCCAGGGCTGAAAGATGTTTTCAACAAGTATTGAGCACCCACGGTTTGCCCAGTGCTGGCTGACACCGCAGTGAAGAAGACAGACAGGAAAACCCACCCTGCTGGGCTGCCATGCTAGAGAAATTTACATGCTAGCTGTTAATTACTCTCCTTTCTTTGAGGGTGAGGTGGGGCATTCCCCTTCCATTTTATAATTTATGTACTGTTTGGAGTTTTGCTTAAAAAGCCCTGTTGGTTATTTTGCCAGCAGAACAAATATAGACTTCCTTTTAACATATCTGTAGTCAAAGGTAAACACAGGAACCAGACCTCCCTCCAGACTCAAGGCAGTGGGTTGTTTTTGGGGAGACAGGTAGGAGAATAGAATTGGAGCTCAGAACAAAGGGGGCTGGGAAAGGGGCTTCAACTTCATCCTTATTGTTTTCTTTCACAAAAAAAAGGAAAAAAGATGATCAGAACCAGTTAGGACCAAATGTTAACATCTGCTTCTTCATGTGGCTGTTACAGGAGTGTTTTAGGGGTAATCTATACTTTGTGGATTATTTTTTTAGATTTTAGAGTGAGAGAGAGGGAGAGAGACAGAGAGACATCAATTTATTGTAGCACTTATTTATGCATACGTTGGTTGAGTCTTGTATGTGCCCTGCCTGGGAATCAAACCAGCAACCTTGGCATACTGGGATGATGCTAATAACCAACTGAGTTACCCAGCCAGGGCCTGTTTTTTTTGGATTTATTTATTTATTTATTTATTTATTTATTTTCCCGAAGTTAGAAGTGGGGAGGCAGTCAGACTCCCGCATGCACCTGACCAGGATCCACCAGGCATGTCCACCAGGGGGCGATGCTCGGCCCCTCTGGGGCGTTTCTCTGCTGCAATTGTAGCCGTTCTAGCACCTGAGGTGGAGGCCATGGAGCCATCCTCAGCACCTGGGCCAACTTGGCTCCAATGGAGCCTTGGCTGTGGGAGAGGAGAAGAGAGAGAGGAAGGAGAGGGGTAAGGGTGGAGAAGCAGATGGGTGCTTCTCTTATGTGCCCTGACCTGGGAATTGAACCTGGGACCTCCACACGCCGGGCCGACGCTGTACCAGTGAGCCAAACGGCCAGGGCTGGGTTTTGTTTTTGTTTTGTTTTTTTGTATTTTTCTGAAGCTGGAAACAGGGAGAGACAGTCAGACAGACTCCCGCATGCACCCGACCGGGATCCACCCGGCACGCCCACCAGGGGGGCGACGCTCTGCCCACCAGGGGGCGATGCTCTGCCCCTCCGGGGCGTCGCTCTGTCGCGATCAGAGCCACTCTAGCGCCTGGGGCAGAGGCCAAGGAGCCATCCCCTGCGCCCAGGCCATCTTTGCTCCAATGGAGCCTCGCTGCAGGAGGGGAAGAGAGAGACAGAGAGGAAGGAGAGGGGGAGAGGTGGAGAAGCAGATGGGCGCTTCTCCTGTGTGCCCTGGCCGGGAATCGAACCTGGGACTTCTGCACCCCAGGCTGACGCTCTACCACTGAGCCAACCGGCCAGGGCCTGTTTTGTTTTTTTTGTTTTTTTTTTTGTATTTTTCTGAAGCTAGAAATGGGGAGAGACAGTCAGACAGACTCCCGCATGCGCCGGACCGGGATCCTCCCGGCCCGCCCACCAGGGGCGACGCTCTGTCCACCAGGGGGCGATGCTCTGCCCCCTCCGGGGCGTCGCTCTGCCGCGACCAGGGCCACTCTAGCACCTGGGGCAGAGGCCAAGGAGCCATCCCCAGCGCCCGGGCCATCTTTGCTCCAATGGAGCCTTGGCTGCGGGAGGGGAAGAGAGAGACAGAGAGGAAGGAGAGGGGGAGGGGTGGAGAAGCAAATGTGCGCTTCTCCTATGTGCCCTGGCCGGGAATCAAACCCAGGTTCCCCGCACGCCAGGCCGACGCTCTACCGCTGAGCCAACCTGCCAGGGCCCTGTTTTGTTTTTTAATCACACAAAATTATATTTATTATTTTATTGTAATACGTGGTCTTTATAGAAAAGTTGGAAAATGCTGAAAAGCACAAAGAAAACAATTACACTCTCCAGTAATACCTCTGCCTAAAGAGTCACAACCATTACGTTTTCTTTTCTGTTGATTTTTCTATGCTTACATTTGTCTTCAGGAAAATGGAATGCTAGTGATACCATTTTATAAAGTCTTAAAGTGTTAGCATTTAGTATACTTTCTAAATTAAAAAGTATACAAAACTCTGAGTGCATGATTAAAATAAATCAAACTTTGTGCAGAGTGTGCAGTGAAACCTGTGGATTCTTGGCTTTATCTGCTCATCTCTAGAACTCTGAATAAGCTGTTCTCCTTCTGTCTGTCCAGGGGAGCCTTGTTCTGCTGATCCTCTCTGAGGGTGGATCAGGATTTGTCTCAGAGCCTCCCTACCCCTCCAGTCCTTCCTTGCTTCCCAACAGCAAACCAATCACATGGTTGAGTTCCTCCTTTGCACCTATGTGGCCTGCTCACTTCTCCCCTCTTGCCTTCCTCTTACCACTGCTCTGGCCTCTTTACCCTTCCTGGAATAGGTGCTCTGACCTCAGGGCCTTGGCACTTGCTGTTTCACTTGCCTAAAAGGCTTTACCTTCTCCAGATTAACCTTCCTCAACCCTGTGACTTGCTTCCCATTGTATTCAAAAAAATTTTTTTTGAATTAAGAAACATTTCCAATTTTTATTCATAAAATTAATCAATATAGTAACAACAGATTTACAGAGCCACACATCAATAAGAAAGGAGTAAGGAAACAAAATATTCCAGAGACATCTTCAAAAGTTTCAAAGGAGTATGCACCAGGCTAAAAATCTACAGCTAAACCATTGTCACACAACAGGTTATATTTATTCCTGCATTTTCTCAACACGTTCTTCCTTGTATTTGCCTTTCTCTTTTCCAACTTGTCGAGATTTGGCTTTGTGTTTGAGAATTTTTTCCTGATTTCTGTCCAGTTTTAGCCTGGGGATAACCACCTTGCTCGGGTGAGTGCCCACATGGACAGCTGTGCCGTTAGCCTTCTCAAGCTGCATGTATTTCTTTCTGTATATCTCTCCTACCTTGCCGATTTGCTGACCTTTGTAGTATCCTCAAACCACCTGGATCCCATCGTCCTTGCTGGTGGGCATGATGCGGACCTCATACTTCTGCTGCAGCTCCTTGGACAGCGGGGAAGACATGATCTTCTGGCGGGCGGGCACGAGGGAACTGAAGTGGTGTTTGTGGTTTTTGCTGTGGTCTGAGGTCACGAAGGGGTTGAACTTCATGGTGACCGTCTCTACTCACCAACTTGGCACCAGGAGTGCCTCAGATTTCTTTATCTAAAATGCACCACTCCATCCTCATCTTACTCTGTCACGCTTTTCATTGTTCTTTGTCACCCTTATCATGACCTGACAAACCACACGTTTTATTTTTGGTCTGTCTTCCCACTAGAGTGATCTTCAAGGGGACAAGAACTTTTTTAGTCTGGTTTCCTGTGTGTTTCTCTGGCATCTAGAATCCAGGCAGGCAAAGCAGTTGCTCAGGAGTTATCTGAGGGGTGATGGAGCGAAGTTGGGAGCCCTCCTCCCGCTGGTCTGAACGTGCAGCCTTCCCTGCCCCCTCTTGGCTTCATCCCTTGAATAAATTCCACCAACTCCTTTACAGCTGGCCTGAGTTCTGACGCTGCTGATGTTGTGGTAGATAATCTGCCCTGGACACAACTCTTAACCCTTGATTAGATTCTGCATCGCTCTCATATTCTGGTCACAATGCCCAAGCCACACTAAGGACAGCTTATTCCCACCTCAAGATCTTTGAACTTGGCCCTGGCCGGTTGGCTCAGCGGTAGAGCGTCGGCCTAGCGTGCGGAGGACCCGGGTTCGATTCCCGGCCAGGGCACATAGGAGAAGCGCCCATTTGCTTCTCCACCCCTCCGCCGCGCTTTCCTCTCTGTCTCTCTCTTCCCCTCCCGCAGCCAAGGCTCCATTGGAGCAAAGATGGCCCGGGCGTTGGGCATGGCTCTGTGGCCTCTGCCTCAGGCGCTAGAGTGGCTCTGGTCGCAATATGGCGACGCCCAGGATGGGCAGAGCATCGCCCCCTGAGGGGCAGAGCACCGCCCCTGGTGGGCGTGCCGGGTGGATCCCGGTCGGGCGCATGCGGGAGTCTGTCTGACTGTCTCTCCCTGTTTCCAGCTTCAGAAAAATGAAAAAAAAAAAAAAAAAAAAAAAAGATCTTTGAACTTGCTGTTCTCTCCACTGGACCATGCTCCCCCCATCTTCCTGTCATTGGGTGCTTGGCTTAAATGCCACCTCCTCAGACCACCCTGACACAAGTAGCACCCCATCATCCTCTTCTTGGTCTCTACCATTGTCGTGCACCCCTTCCCCATCCTCCGCACCAAGAGTTCCCATACAAGCAGGTCTGAGTGGACAACCAACATACTCTCAACAGGGGCAGGCGTGGCATGGGGCTAACTTCACTGCTGACAAGCACAGGTCAGTGACGGCCGGTGGGCACCAGGCTGGTCCTTGTGTTGTGATGAGAGCCTGAGGGCAGAGGCCAGTGGAAGTTATAGGGAGAACAGAGGCTAAGGGGGCCACAGGATCAATGGCCTGGAGCTACTGAGTGGGGACTTGATCTGGAAGGTGACAGGTTTGGAGGATGGGGTTCAAGCTGTGTTTTTAAAAGATCAGTCTGGAAAAAAGCAAGTCAAAACTAATGTATACCATCTGTCTATAGCTATTTATATCTAAATTAAAAAAAATGTCCCCGGCCAGTTGACTTAGAGTTGAATGGCCCCCACCCCATAATTTCAATTCAAAAAATCCCAAATTATTTACAGTGAGAAGCCTCCCTCCCACTCTTCCCCCAGCTTACCCCTGCCACCACTTTGGAGGGAATAAGCTTACCAGATTTTTGTGCCTCCTTCCAGAGACAATGACAGATTTCAGGCTGGTAAAACTTTAAGTTGAAAAGTATATGATAATTTGGCTGAGTTTTGAAGCAGTACCAGATTGTTTAAGAGAGCACATTTCCCCCTATTTATGTTTAATTTCCAAATTTATAATAACTGCTAAGGACCTCCGAAGGGTTTGCTTGCTGGGAGCATTTAAGAGATTGAAGAATAAAAAAATATACCACTGTAAGAAATGCCATATACCATGGTTAAGCGATTTCAATCCACTACATTTCTGAATGGACACAAATATGGATCCAATGGCCTCTTGGAAAGTGATGGTTCAGTTCGCCAGGTGTAAAAGTAACACAGGAGCTGTAATTGGAACTACAGGCTGAAGGGAAACCGTGTTTTTCAAGGTATAATTTAAATGGACTATATACACTTATAAAGTAACTACAAAGATGAATTTTTCTAGGCACCAAAATTGTCCACAAAACAACACTGTAGCCTGACCAGGCGGTGGCGCAGTGGGTAGAACGTCTTACTGGGATGAGGAGGAACCAGGTTTGAGACCCTGAGGTGGCCAGCTTGAGCGCAGGCTCATCTGGTTTGAGCAAAAGCTCACCAGCTTGGACCCAAGGTCGCTGGCTTGAGCAAGGGGTTATTCCATCTGCTGAAGGCCCGTGGTCAAAACACATATGAGAAAGCAATCAATGAACAACGAAGGTGTCACAACCAAAAACGGATGATTGATGCTTCTCATCTCTCTCCCTTCCTGTCTGTCCCTATCTATCCCTCTCTCTGACTCTCTCTCTGTTTCTGTAAAACAAACAAACAAAAAACAAAACAAAAAAAACGACACTGTAATGAGTTTGTTTGATTTGAGGAACCGAAAGGCTAGTGTGGCCAGAGCAGAGGTAGCGAAGGGGAAAGTGGGAGGACAGGAAGGCAGAAGGGAGGGGTGTGTGTGAGGGGAAGATCGCGTGAGGCTTTGGGGGCCACGTGGAAGGGAGCTTTTATCCCCAGTGAGGTAGACTCAACGGAGATTTCAGCGTAGAGGAGGGACTGATCTAATTGAGGTTTTTCATAACTTCCACTTGTTGCGCTGTGGGCACCGCCACTGGGTGGCTGGTGAAGACGAGAAAAACTGGGTCATGGAGGGTTCCTCACTCTTGCGCATTAACCGACTAACCAACCAACCAACCAACCAACCCACCCAGTCACCCACCCGGGAGCGGAACGCTTTCGGACCCTTGACGTGTTCATTGCTGCCTCCGCGCGGCAACAGCCTGAGCCACAGCGTGAACTGCAGCAACAACCTGCAGAGCGCCCTTCCCTTTGGTGAGCAAAGGCTTCTTCCCAACCCTGCTGTGTCCGGGGCCTGGGTCCTGCAATTCATCCAGCCAAGGACTGGCCTAGAGAAAGTCACAGAGGAGGGATGAGTGAGATATGCGGGAAGTCAGATATTCGCAGGAAAACCTGATGAGCCGCGGTCTTCTCAGGAAATAGCAAATTGTCACCAGAGGAATTTTCGGGGCGGGGGGCGGGGGCTTTGCGCAAAGCCTTCAAGGACCACTAGGAGTTCTTCAGGAAGGCACAATAAGAAGAGTCATCGTAGGTAGAAGGAAGGGCATGTACAAAGCAAGGTAGAAATTGAACTGGTTTACCCCTACCCCCCTAAACTGCTCCTCCCAACCTGGGTCATGGGATTGCCAATTGAGTACCACACCTAGTACTACTCATCCTGAACGCCTCTCTTCCTCTCACTCCTGCCATCCCCATGGCCACCACCCATGGGCACCACCTGAGTGGTGCATGCCTGTCCCAGCCTTCAATTCCTTGTCATCCACCCCTGTCCCAAAGGAATCTTTCCTTGTCTCTCCCCTGCTGCCATATCTCCCATGGCTCCCCAGTGCTTTGGAAAGGAAGTCCAATCCTGTCAGCTGACACCTGAAGTTGTGGAAGACCCAGCCCTGCCTGTCCACTGTATCAGTGCATGAACAACTACACAAAGAATAACAATAGCACTGACCCCTACTACTGAGGGACTCCATGACACCAGTCCATGTGTCATGCAGTTTAAAGGTGGTGTCACAACAGCCTATCACTCAATTTACAGAAGGGCAAACTGAGGTTCAGAAACCTCAAGGAACTTGTCCAAGGTCACCGCTTGCATGTGAACTCAACTCCTTCCAACTCCAAAGCTCAGGCTCACCCCCAGCACTCTGTCCCCTCCATGACACATTTTTGGTGTGATGGGTTGAACTCTTGGCTATTGTTCTGTCTCAGCTCAGGCTTCTATAATATACTGCTCACAAAAATTAGGAGATATTTCAAAATTAATATGAAGCAATAAAATATCGCCTAAATTTTGTGAGCAGTATAGAATCCCAGAGACAAGGTGGCTTGAATAACAGATTTATTTCTTACAGTTCTGGAGACTGGGAAGTCTAAGATCAAGGTGCCAGTCAATTCAATTCCTGGGGCGTGCTCTCTTCCTGGCTTGCAGACAGCCCCCTTCTTGTTGTGTCCTCACACGGTGGGGGTAGGGGGTGGGTACAGATATCTCCGGCATTTCTTATAAGAACACTATCCCTTCATGAGGGCCCACCTTCAGACCTCATCTAACCCTAGTTACCTCTCAAAGGGCCCCATCTCTAATACCATCACAGTGGGGTAAGTCTTCAATATATGAATTAGGGGAGATACAAACATTGTTTATAACATGTTCCATTCAAATACTTGAGCCTAATTCCTTTCTCCTTGAGTGTGGGTCAAACTTTAGTGACACTTTTTAAAAACTTCTTATTTTCATATTATTGTAGATTTCCATGCAGTTGTAGGAAATAATAAAGAAAGATCCAGTATCACCTATTTTCTTCCAAGGGTGACACCTTGAATAACATTAATACGCTATCCCAAGTAGGAAATTGATACAATCACTGACCTTATTCAGATTTTACCAGATTTGCATGCACCTATGTGTGTTTAGTTCTTTGCAGGTTTTTTTTTTTTAATTAAATGAGAGCAGGGGAGACAGAGAGACAGACTTCCACATGTGCTGGAGGGAATCCACCTGGCAAGCCCCCATGGGGTGATGCTCTGCCCATCTGGGGCTTGCTCTGTTGTTTGGCAACCAAGCTATTTTTAGCATCTGAGGTGGAGGCCACGGAGTAATTCTCAGCACAGGGGCCAACTTGCTGGAACCAATCGAGCCATGGCTGTGGGAGAAGGGAGAGAGAGAGAGAGAGAGAGAAAAAGACAGGGGGGAGGGGGTGGGGAGGTGAAGCAGATGGTTGCTTCTCCTGTGTGCTCTGACCAAAATCGAACCTGGGACATCCACACCCTGGGCTCACACTATACCATTGAGCCAACTGGCCAGGACAATTCTTTGTAGTTTTATCACATTAGTAGATTTGTGTGACTACAACCACAATCAAGATATATAACAGTTTGACTACAATGGTCCCTTGTGTACCCTTTCATAGCCAGTCACCTCCTACACCTGGGAACCACTCATCTATTATCCATGTCTATAATTTTGTCATTTTAAGAATGTCACATAGTACATCCACACAATGAAATATTACTCAGCAATAAAAAGAAATGAAGAGTTCATTTCTTTTTAGTGGCTCTATCCACTGAGCCGCTGGCCAGTTGGCTCAGTGGATAGAGCGTCCGCTGGGCATGGGGACGTCCCAGGTTCAGTCCCGGGTTGCCAGGTAGATCCTGCCTTAGGCACATGCGGGAGTCTGTCTCTCTATCTCCTCTCCTTGCACTTAAAAAAAGAGAAAGAAATGAAGTACTGATACATGCCACAACACAGATGAACCTTGAAAATATTATTCTAAGTGAAAGAAACCAATCACAAAGGACCACATATTGTAGGATTCCCTTTATATGGAATACCTGAATAGGCAAATTTATTGAGACATAAGTATTTTAGTGATGCTTAGGCTGTTGGGTGCTTAGGGCTGTTGGGTGGGTGAGGGGAGAGAGGTAATAGGGACTAATAGCTAAGACATGTGAACATTTTTTGGGGGGGGATTATTTTAGTTTTGCTTTAATTTCTTGAAGTTTTGAATAATTCAAGCATTCTATTATAGCTTCTTGACTGTTTTCATAAAATATATTTTGTATATTTTTTTCCATTTTATCTAGGATTTTCTAATTTATTGATATGTTTGTTATCATACCCTTGTAATTTTAATACTGTTCTCTTTTTCATTCATGCTATTATTTGTTTGTGGTTTCTAGTTTTTCCTTGATGAATTTCATCAGAGGTTTGACTTCTTGAAAAAATTTTTTCATTGACTATATTGGGGTGACATTGGTTCACAAAATCATACAGGTTTCAAGTGTACAACTGAACAAAACATCATCTGCGCACTGCATCATGTGCCTGTTGCCCAAAGCAGCCTCTTTCCTCCCCCGTTTATTCCCCTCTGCCTGCCTCCACCTACATCCACCTGCTTCCCTCTGGCCATCGCCACCCCGTTGTCTGTGTCTACATGTACCACAACTTCTTTATCCATCATCAGTGAATGGACATTTAGGTTGTTTTCATGTCTTTGCTATTATGAATAATGCTGCTCTGAACGTGGGGGTGCATATATTTCTTTAAAACAGTGTTTTTGTTTCCTTTGGATACATTCCCAGAAGTGGAATTGCTAAATCATATGGTAGTTCTATTTTCAGTTTTTTGAGGAACTTCTAAGCTGCCTTCCTTAGTGGCTGCACTAATTTACATTCCCGACAGTGCATGTTTCTCCCTTTTTCACCAGCATTTTTTTTTAAGCAAGAGAGACAGACAGACAGGAAGGGAGAGAGATGAGAAACATCAACTCATAGTAGTGGCACCTTAATTGTTCATTGATTCCTTCTCAAATGTGCCTTGACGTGGGGTGGGGTGAGGCAGCTACAGCTGACCCAGTGACCCCTTGCTCAAGCCAGAGACCTTGGGCTCAAACCATGGGGTAATTTCTATGATCCCACGCTCATGCCAGCAACCCCTTGCTCAAGCTGGTGGGCCTACTCTTAAGCTGGTGACCTCAGGGTTTCGAACAGGCCAAAGCTCTATCCATTGCGCCACGACCTGGCCAAGCAGTAATAGAGCATTCTGAATTTGACTATATACTTACCTTTACCATTGGGTAGTATATTCATAGGTTTTCATGTTACTAATTAGAATTCTTTCATTTCAGCTTGAAGACTACTTTCAGCATTTCTTGTAAGGCAGGTCTAGGGGTGATAAACTTTCGCAGATTTTGTTTCTCTGGAAAAATCTTTGTTTCTCCTTCATTTCTGAAGGACAGCTTTTATTTGGTAATGTGTTTCTTCTTTTTTTGGGGGGGTTAGCAAGAAAGAGAGAGAAGAGAGGAATAGACAGGGGCAGGTAGATAGGAAGAGAGAGAAGTGAGAAGTATTAGCTCATAGTTGCGGCACCTTAGTTGTTCATTGATTGCTTTCTCATATGTACCTTGACCAGGAGGCTCCAGCCAAGCCAGTGACTTTGGGCTCAAGCCAGCGACCATAGAGTCATGCCTATGATCCCATGCTTAAGCTGGCGAACCTGCACTCAAGCTGGTGAGCCTGTGCTCAAGCCAAATGAGCCCACACTCAAGCTGATGACCTCAGAGTTTCAAACCTGGGTCCTCAGCATCTCAGGCTGATGCTCTATCCACTGCGTCACCACCTGGTTAGGTGCTTTTTTAAAAAAGATTTTATTTATTGATTTTACAGAGAGAGGAGAGAGAGGGGCAGGGGGAGCAAGTATCAACTTATAGCTGCTTTACTTATAGCTGACTTGTTTATAGATTGTTCATATGTACCTTGACTGGGCAAACCTAGAGCTTATAACCAGTGACCTCAGCATTCCTGGTTGACCTTTATCCACAGTGCCACTGCAGGCCAGGCAGGGTAATGTATTCTTAATTGGCAGTTTTTTCTGTCAGAACTTTGAATATATCATCCCATTCTCACCTTGCCTGTAAGGTTTCAGCTGAAAAATACTTTAGTAGCCTTATGGAGTTTCCCTTGTAAGTTATAAGCTTTTCCTCCCCTCTTTCTGCTTTTAAGATTCCCCCTTTGTCTTTGATCTGTGATAGTTCCACTATATATGTCCTGGAGAAGATCTCTTTAAGTTTAGTTGGTTTGGTGATCTGTGAACTTTACTTGAATATCCAAATCTCCAGATTTGGGAAGTTTTCAGTCATTATTTTTTTAAAATAAGCTCTCTTCCCCCTTCTTTCTCTTTTTCCTCGGCAACTCTAATAATTTGCAAATTTGGTCTTTTGATGGTATCCCTGTAAATCAGTGGTTTTCAAACTTTCTATAATTGGGGATTGGTGACAATTGAGAATTATTTTGGTGACTGCTAAGGCAGAAATCACCTTTAGCATAAGGAAACTTTACTAAGAACATCAGGTCCATAATCTTCATACAACATCAGGGAGGTTAACTCTTTTGTGGGCTGGCACAACCATGGACCAGTGGTTGGTAAACATTGCTGCAGATCATGTAGTCTTTCTTCATTCTTTTTCTTTGTTCTGTGGATAGTTTCAAAGTTCTTGTCTTTAATCTCACAGATTTTGTTTTTCTTCTTGATCAAATCTGCTGTACAGGCTCTTCATTGCATTCTTTAATTTTATTTATTTATTTATTTATTTATTTATTTATTTATTTATTTACCTTTGTTTTCTTCAGTTCCAGAATTGCTGCTTGGTTCTTTTTAATGATTTCTATCTCTTTGCTAAACTCATTTTGTTTGTGAATTCTTTTCCTGACTTCATTAAATTGTCTTTCTGAATTTTATTATAGCTCATTGTTTCCTTTGAATAGCTATTTTGAATTTGTTATCTAGTAAAGTGCAGATTTCCCTGTCTTCAGGTTTGGTTAATAGAAGATTATTGTGATCCATGGTAGTGTCACATTATTTTAATTTTTTTATGTTTTTGACATTTTCATTACTGCCTTTGCATTTGAAGTAGCAGTCAACTACTCTAGTCTTATTTTTCTTTTTATTTTAAAAACAGGAGAGTGAGAAAGGGAGAGAGGAGTGGGAAGTATCCACTTGTAGTATTTGCTTCTTGTATATGTCTTTTCTAAAATATTTTAATTTTTAAAAAATTTTTCTGAAGTTAGAAACGGGGAGGCAATCAGACAGACTCCTGCATGCGCCTGACCGGGATCCACCTGCCATGCCCGCTAAGGGGCGATGCTGTGCCTATCCTAGGGCATTGCTTCATTGCAATCAGAGCTATTCTAGCACCTGAGGTGGAGGCCATGGAGCTATCCTCAGCACCCGGGCCAACTTTGCTCCAATGGAGCCTTGACTGCGGAGGGGAAGAGAGAGATAGATAGAGAGAAAGGAGAGGGGGAAGGGTGGGGAAGCAGATGGGCGTTTCTTCTGTGTGCCCTGGCTGGGAATTGAACCCGGGACTTCCACATGATGGGCCAACGCTCTACCACTGAGCCAACTAGCCACGGCCCCTTGTATATGTCTTGACTGGGCAAGCCCAGCGTTTTGAACCAGTGACCTCAGCATTCCAGGTTGATCCTTTATTCACTGTGCCACCATAGATCAGGCAACTCCTTTAGTCTTTACTAACTTCCTTCAGGAAAGAGAAATCTTCCATCAGCCCTGCTAGAGATTCTGACGATCTCAGACCTATGAGAACACCTGCTCTATGCTTCTTGCTCCCTCTTGTGGCAAAATTCTTAAGTTTGTAAGTCTCTGGATCATGTAAACACTAGGTTGTGTGGAGAGCCTCTTTTGTTTTACAAAGGTAGCACTAACGCTCAAGTTTGTGGTCTCTCCCTGGCCCATGGATTTATCTGATTTTTGCATGTGCTCACTAGCCATCTGTAGGTGGTGTACACAGAGAGCTGGCCACAGGGTGTGGGTGACATATGCAGAACCCTGGAGGTGTCTCCATGGGTCAGTTTTGGGGATCCATTGATGAAGAGTTCCTGGCTTGTTGGCAGGTTTCTTGATGGTAACTGTGATACAGGAAGTAGGATCCACGTCCCTTTAATGTCCTCTGAGTGTCTTATCTGCCACCCTCTCATCTTCTCCCCTCCCATGCCCCCAGTCATGTAGCTCACAATGCAGTACTCTCAGGATCTCTCTTGACCCTAGGTTTTTCCACCTTAGTGTAGAGATGATGCAAGTAAAGTCAAACTGCTTCTCTTACTCTCTTCAGTGCATCCAAACTCATTCAAAGTTATTTATTTATTTATTTATTTATTTATTTATTTATTTATTTATTTAGATAGAGACAGAGCGTCAGAGAGAGGGAAAGATAGAGACAGTCAGACAGGAAGGGAGAGAGATGAGTAGCATCAATTCTTCGTTGCGGCACCTTAGTAGTTATTGAATTGCTTTCTCACATGTGCCTTGACCCGGGCGGGGGGGGGAGAGGCTACAGCAGAGCGAGTGACCCCTTACTCAAGCCAGTGACCTTGGGCTTCAAACCAGCAACCTTTGGGCTCAAGCCAGCGACATGGAGTCATGTCTATGATCCAATCAATGCTCAAGCCAGCAACCTGACGCTCAAGCTGGTGAGCCTGTGCTCAAGCTGGTGAGCCTTTGCTCAAGCTGGAGACCTCAGGGTTTCGAACCTGGGTCCTCTGTGTCCCAGTCTGACACTCTACATACTGTGCCACTGCCTGTTCAGGCTCAAACTAGTGTTTTAAGTTTCTTTGGCTATATACCCAGAAGTGGAATTGCTGGGTCGAATGGCAGTTTCATTTTTAATTTTTAAGGAGCCTCCTAGGTATTGTATAATTATCTGCTCTACTAGCTTAGTCACAATGGAAAATTGACCAACTTTGAATGAAGAACAAGTGGCTCTAGAATCTGACCAGATAAAGGGCTCTTAATTAGTGTCTCCTGCCCAGACTCCCAGCCACAGATGCTATTTAGCAGCCTCCTCTCATGCCTCCCAGAGCCTCCAAACCACCTGTGATGGCCATTGGGTTGAGGTGTAAGTAACTATTCCCAGCCTAGTACCAAGCACAATATGTAGGATTGTTATAGCTAAGAGGCAAGTGTCCCATTATATGATTTCTTCTACTGGTTTTTCCACTTTACCTCATAGAGTCCTAGTGTTGCCAGAGAAAATTTTCAGAGTAGAACAGGTGTGGATTTCTAAAGACGCTTACCAGTAAGAAGGCACAGAACAGGCTTGAGATGGAACATGGAGAGCTATAAATTCCCTCAAGATGGCCATGGAAAGACATGATGCTGATGCCCATGATCTAGTATGTCCCTAGGCAGGTCACTCTTGGGGAGAATTATGATACTCCTTTCACAACCACATATTTTAGAACAAAAGTATTTCCAAAGATCTGTGCAAGGAACCTGATTTAAATTAAAAGAGACCCTGGTTGTTTGGCTCAGTGGTAGAGCATTGGCCTGGTGTATGGAAGTCCCAGGTTTGTTTCCTGGTCAGGAAACACTGGAGAAGCAACCATATGCTTCTCCACCCATCCCTCTCCCCCTCCTGCAGCCATGGCTCAATTGATTCCAGCAAGCTGGCCCCAGCCACTGAGCATGGTTCCATGGCCTCTACCTCAGGAGCTAAAAATAGCTCAGATGCTGAGCAATGGAGCAACGCCCCAGATGGGCAGAGCATTGCCCCATAGGGGGCTTGCTGGGTAGATCCTGGCAGAAGTACAGGCAGGAGTCTGTCTCTCTGCCTCCCCTCCTCTCACTTAATAAAAATAAAAAAAAATTCAAAGTGCCCTGGCCAGGGTTCTCAGTTGGCTACAGCATCATTCCTATACACCAAGGTTGCAGGTTTGCTCCAACATCAGGGCACATAAAAGAACCAACGAATGCATAGATAAGTGGAACAACAAATCTTTTTCTCTCTAAAATAAATAAATAAAATTTAAACTCAATGATTCTAAGAGGCCTCTCACTTCTCTCCAGTTATGAGATGAGGGAAGGTGCCACTCTAGAGGGTGTCTTCTAAATGGACAGGGGGTTTCAAGGCCTGTCTGAGAACAAGTGCTCCTTGCCTAGTCCTTCCGTCTCCCTCAGACACACCCAAAGGTAGTGGAAAGGAGTGTTGCATGTAAAAAACCAAGGTTCAGCCAAGTTTAACATTTGCTTAGCATATGAAAGCATTTTTGTTGTTTTCCAGTAATCATTTTGAGTATACACACATACTATTTTAACTGTGGTTGTGAGTTTTCACAAGTATACAGTGACTGTCAGACGTGGAGAACACGTCATTGCTCCAAAAGAACACTCTTGTGATGCCCCTTTGTACTAAAGCTGGTTTTAGGTCCCTTTTCCAGACTGTAATAGAACTCGAACAACATATTGCCATGAATCATTTGTGAAATTTGATACCTTATTTGTGAAAGTGCATACTTTCTTGCAATGTTCTTCTGAGTTTAACATCCTGACAGTGCTCATTTAAGTAGGTGGCATACATTAGGTTTTTTTTTTTAATAAATAAATTTTTATTAATTTTAATGTGGTGACATCAATAAATCAGGGTACATATATTCAAAGAAAACATGTCCAGGTTATCTTGTCATTCAATTCTGTTGCATACCCATCACCCAAACTCAGATTGTCCTCCGTCACCTTCTATCTAGTTTTCTTTGTGCCCCTCCCCCTCCCCCTCCTCCCCTCCCCCTACCCCCTGTAACCACCACACTCTTGTCCATGTCTCTTAGTCTCGTTTTTATGTCCCACCAATGTGTGGAATCCTGCAGTTCTTGTTTTTTTTCTGATTTACTTATTTCACTCCATATAATGTTATCAAGCTCCCACCATTTTGTTGTAAGTGATCCAATGTCATCATTTCTTATGGCTGAATAGTATACTATGGTGTATATGTGCCACATCTTCTTTACCCAGTCTTCTATTTTTTTTACAGTGATTAAAGCCTTTAAGCAAACTCTTGGCCAATACAGCAAGAATCCATAAAAGAGTAGTGTAGTGTCCTTAACATGTTCACCAAGTCCAAGTTGGCCCCAACACCATACCAAATCCCCCCAAAATGCAACCCAACCCAAGTTCAGTCTGTTAGGAATTGTCACAAGGAGCAGGAGTCCAGGAAAAGTCCACATCCAGGAAAAGTCCGCATGGCACTGGAATTGTCACAATTCTATACTTTGAAGTTCATGTCCAAGTCCCAATGACCGCTGCTTCTAGCTGGTAATGATTCAGGTAGACTGGAAAAGCCATCTGTAGCATGTGTGGAGATGGAGCTTCTGTTCTCCTCTGCCTGGAGAGATGAGACCAGGGTGCTTTTCCCTGGAGCTCTGTGACTGTGGCTTGGTAAAGAGAGCCTTGGGATACACTAAGCTGGGTGGCAAAGGTAGATTCACAATAGAAGTTGGCAAAAGGGGGAAGAGAGCTCTAAATTAGGAGTAGGTCCCAGCCTGAAATATGAGTGGGGCATTGAGGTAGGAGGAATAAAGGAAACACTATATATTAAACAAAGCAGCAGAAAATAGGACTATCAACACCCACAACAGAGATCTTTGAGGGAAGAATAAAAAACCTGACTATTCAGGCAAGACATAGTTAAGTGGCCCTTGTGCAAATGAGATCAGTTTACCTGCTTCTTGGAAGAAATACCCTAGGCTCGTCCACAGTGTCGTAGATGGGGCCGACGGCCCTGGGCACCTTCAGCTCCAGCATTCTGGGCAAGGTTAGGTCATAGGTGGCTGGAGCAGGGCTGGAAGAGACTGAACCCTCCCTTACAGGAGCGAGGGGGAAGCCTACCTTTCAGTGTCCCTGTTTCCTCACAGCAGAGGCATGTAAGTCTGGCAGGCTTTCGCTCAATGACCTTCCTTTCCACTATTGAAGCAGTACCCAGATGGCATCCTAAGAGACCCCTTTGGGGCATTGGAGCCTTTAAGAATGTATCCTAAAAGCTGGTAGTTCCCCTGATCTCTATTGGGCTTTTTCTGCCTCTTGGTATCTATAGGCCATGCTCAGAAGATCTCGCTGAGGGGTTTGAGGATCCCCATCCGCCCATATAAATCTTTTCCATATATCTGGAGCTATTTGGAGAAAGACAAAACAGTGTTATTAGCTGGATCAAATAAAGAAGGTAGTAGTTTGCAGGAGAAAAAGATTTGGCATCTCCTGTTCATCAGCATTCAAAAAAAATTTAAAGTTTTTTAAGTAAAAAGCATGATATGGTAGACCTGTAGGAGTTCCAGGATATGACTCTCTACTTTTAAATTTTTTTAAATTGACCTTAAACTATTTGCTGGGTACACTTTAATAATACCTTGACTTTAAAGATTGTAAGAAATACACATAATTTGAAAGGTTTGACAAAATACAGTAAATGCTTTTGCTCCATATGCAGGAGCATTCTCAGTTTAACCAGTTTAGGAAATCCAATAATAGAACAATGCATACAATGAGCTATAACATGCTTAGCAGCCTCTCCTGTTTTGACAGAGGTTACTATAAATCCAGAATATGTATCCACTGTATCGTGGACATAGGACTGTTTGCCAAATGAAGGTATATGAGTAACATCCATTTGCCAAAGTTGTCCTGGTAGGGGTCCTTGAGGGTTAATTCCAAATGAAGGGACAGATTGTAGTATAGGATACCTTGGACAGGATTTCCCAATCTGCTGTGCTGCTTCCCGAGAAAGTTGAAACTGTTTACACAGGGCTGCAGCTTTCTGGTGATGGATAGTATGAGACTGAATTGCTCAATCTGTCATGGTTGCTCCAAATAATTTTCTTTTGGGTAGCTTGATCAACAAGGGCATTCCCTTGTGCTAAAGCTCCAGGGAGCATGGAATGAGCTCGAGTATGTCCTATAAAACATGGAGCTCTATGTTGACATACAAGTCTTTGAAGAAGGAGGAACTGCTGAAATAGTTCATCAGTATTTGTCCTTAAGACAGCAGTCTTTATAGTGGAAACACCATAAGTAAATATTTGCTGTCTGTATATAGATTAAAGGGGGAATATGGCAAATGCTGAAAAGCCATGATAATGGCATATAATTCTAGTCTTTGAGCTGATTTTAAGTTGACAGTTTCAGTGTAAAGTTGTCTATTGATTTGCAAGAGCGATTTGCCATTTAGTGGAAGTTTCCCAGAGCCATTGTTGTTGATCCTTTGAAAAAAGGAACAACAATAATTTTGAGGCTCAAAATCTATAAGCTGTAAGAGTCGCCTATGCTCCTTGATAATCCAGGAGGCAACAATATCAAAATGTGGAAATGTATTCCATGGGCTATTAGATGGTTCAATGTGCCCAAGCTGTAGCTGCTCCCATACCAATTGAGCAGCTGCCCCAAGTTTCTCCTGAGAAAGGGGCCATTGGTCTACCCATACAGGAATATCTGATTTCCAAGTAATTGGGTTTGCACAATGCATTATTGAGGTAGCAGGAGCTACCAAGGCCCTTATGCTAAATTTTGATATCCTAATCCACACCTTCTGGTATTGGGTGCCACTTCTATGGGGGTGAGAATTCCTCGCTGTTCTTTCCCTAGTCCCTTGGTGGGCAAAAATCCCCGATCAAGCATCTGAGTACTGACTAAACCCTTAGGACTGACAAGCAACGCTCCCATATTTTTCAAAACATCTCTACACCACAAATTAACTGGCCATCCAGGGAGCACATAAGGCTTAAAAAATCCAGAATGACCTAAATCTTCCCAATGTAGAAAACTAGAACTTTGTTGAGGGGATTTACTCTGCCTTATACCTCGTAATTCTGTGGCTGCTGCATGAGTGGACCAGGAAGGAGGTCTATGTAGCTTAGCAATAACAGATACATCAGCTCCAGTATCTAAAAGTCCTTTAAATTTATGCTCATGTATTGTTAGTTCCATTTCAGGGCATTCCTGACCTATTTATTTTAAATCCAATTGGCAAAATCAGAGGAGCCAAATCACCAATTTGCTTGGGGCCCTTTTGTAGGATGTGGCCAGAGAAGCAGAATTAGCATCCTTATACTATTTTTCTAACTGCCTGAATTAGCCGAGAGACAGATTCTTTTTTCTTTTTTTGATTAATTTTAATGGGGTGACATTGATAAAAGTCTTCTCTCACCTTCTAACTGGTTTTCTTTGTGCCCCTCCCATCCCCCAACCCTCTCCTCTCCTTCCCCCCACCCCATAACCCCCACACTCTTGTCCATGTCTCTGAGTCTCATTTTTATGTCTCACCTATGTATGGAATCATATAGTTCTTAGTTTTTTTTTATTTACTTATTTAGCTCAGTATAATGTTATCAAGGTCCATCCATGTTGTTGTAAAAGATCCAATGTCATCATTTCTTTCTTTTTTTTTTAATTTTAAAATTCATTTTAGAGAGGAGAGAGAAAGGGAGAGAGAGAGACAGAGAGGGAGAGAGAGAGGAGAGAGAGAGAGAGAGAGAGAGAGAGAGAGAGAGAGAGAGAAGGTGGGGAGGAGCTGGAAGCATCAACTCCCATATGTGCCTTGACTAGACAAGCCCAGGGTTTTGAACCAGCAACCTCAGCATTTCCAGGTCAACGCTTTATCCACTGCGCCACCACAGGTCAGGCCGATATCATCATTTCTTATGGCTGAGTAGTATTGCATAGTATATATATACCAAAACTTTTTAATCCACTCGTCCTCTGACGGACACTTGGGCTGTTTCCAGATCTTTGCTATTGTGGATAATGCTGCCATAAACATGCATTTCTTCTTTTCAAACAGTGCTATGGTGTTCTGGGGTATATTCCTAACAGTGGTATAGCTGTGTCAAAAGGCAGTTCGATTTTTAATTTCTTGGGGAATCTCCATACTGTTTTCCACAGTGGCTGCACCAGTCTGCATTCCCACCAGCAGTGCAGGAGGGTTCCCTTTTCTCCACATCCTCGCCAGCACTTATTCTGTGTTATTTTTTGATGAGCGCCATTCTGAGTCGTGTGAGGTGATATCTCATTGTGGATTTAACTAGCATTTCTCTAATAATTAGTGATGTTGAGCATTTTTTCATATGCCTATTGGCCATCAGTATGTCCTCTTTGGAGAAGTGTCTATTCATTTCTTTTGCCCATTTTTTGATTGGATTGTTTGTCTTTCTGGTATTAAGTTTTACAAGTTCTTTATAAATTTTGGTTATTAACTCCTTATCAGACGCATTGTCAAATATATTCTCCCATTGTGTAGTTTGTCTTTTAATTCTATTCTCATTGTCTTTAGCTGTGCAGCTTTTTAGTTTGATAAAGTCCCATTTGTTTATCCTCTCTTTTATTTCACCTGCCTGTGGAGAAAAGTTGGCAAATATATTGCTGCGAGAGATGTCAGAGAGCTTACTGCCTATGTTTTCTTCTAAGATAGTTATGGTTTTACACCTTGCATTTAAGTCTTTTATCCATTTTGAGATTACTTTTGTGAGTGGTGTAAGTTGGTGGTCTAGTTTCATTTTTTTGCAGGTAGCTGTCCAATTTTCCCAACACCATTTGTTGAAGAGGCTGTCTTTACTCCAATGTATGCTCTTACCTCCTTTGTCAAATATCAGTTGCCCATAAAAGTGTGGGTTTATTTCTGGGTTCTCAGTTCTGTTCCATTAATCTATATGCCTGTTCTTATGCCAGTACCAGGCTGTTTTGAGTACAATGGCCTTATAATATAACTTGATATCTGGAAGTGAGATACCTCCTGCTTTATTCTTCCTTTTCAAGATTGCTGAGGCTATTTGTGTTCTCTTTTGGTTCCATATAAAATTTTGGAATATGTGTTCTATATCTTTGAAGTAAGTCATTGGTATTTTAATCGGTATTGCATTGAATTTTTAAATTGCTTTGGGTAATATAGACATTTTAATGATGTTTATTCTTCCTAACCGTGGGCACAGTATATGCCGCCACTTGTTTGCATCTTCCCTGATTTCTTTTATCAATGTTTTATAATTTTTCAACTACAAGTCTTTAATCTCCCTGGTTAAATTTATTCCTAGGTACTTTATTATTTTGGTTGCAATGGTAAAGGGGATTGATTCCTTAATTTCTCTTTCTGACAGTTCATTGTTAGTGTATAAAAATGCCTCTGATTTCTGAGTATTGATTTTATATCCTGCCACCTTGCTGAATTCATTTATCAGGTCTAGTAGTTTTTTTACTGCGACTTAGGGTTTTCTATATACAATATCATATCATCTGCAAATAATGATAGTTTTACTTCTTCTTTTCCAATTTGGATGCCTTTTATTTCTTTTTTTCTTGTCTGATTGCTGTGGCTAGGACTTCCAGAACTATGTTGAATAAGAGTGGTGAAAGAGGGCACCCCTGCCTTGTTCCTGATCTTAAGGGGATTGCTTTTCATTTTTGCCCATTGAGTATGATATTGGCTGTGGGTTTGTTATAGATGGCCTTTATCATGTTGAGGTATGTTCCCTGTATTCCCACTTTGCTGAGAGTTTTGAACATGAATGGGTGCTGGAATTTATCAAATGCTTTTTCTGCATCTATTGAAATTATCATGTGGTTTTTTTCCTTCCTTTTGTTTATGTGATGAATCACATTGATTGATTTGCAAATAATGTCCCAACCAGCCTTGCCTCTCAAGAATCAATCCTACTTGATCATGATGTATGATTTTTTTTCATATATTGCTGGATCCGGTTTGCTAATATTTTGTTGAGGATTTTTGCATCTAATTCATCAGGGATATTGGCCTATAATTTTTTTTGTGTGTGTTGTCTTTACCTGGTTTTGAAATCATAATTATGCTCACCTCATAAAAGGAGCTTGGCCTGACCAGGCGGTGGCGCAGTGGATAGAGTGTTGGACTGGGATGCAGAAGGACCCAGGTTCGAGAACCCAAGGTCACCAGCTTGAGCGCGGGCTCCTCTGGCTTGAGCAAAGCTCACCAGCTTGGACCCAAGGTTGCTGGCTCCAGCAAGGGGTTACTCGGTCTGCTGAAGGCCCACGGTCAAGGCAAATTTGAGAAAGCAATCAATGAACAACTAAGGTGTCGCAACGAAAAACTGATGATTGATGCTTCTCATCTCTCTCCATTCCTGTCTGTCTGTCCCTATCTGTCCCTCTCTCTGACTGTCTATCCCTGTAAATAAATAAATAAAATAAAAAAAAATAAAATAAAAAAAAAAGGAGCTTGGAAGTCTTCCTTCCTCTTGAATTTTTTGAAATAGCTTGAGAAGGATAGGAGTTAGTTCTTCTTTGAATATTTGGTAGAATTCACTTGTGAAGCCATCAGGCCCAGGACTTTTCTTTTTTGGGAGTTTTTTTGATAACTGTTACAATCTCATTTGTTGTAATTGGTCTGTTTAGGTTTTCTGATTCTTCCAGATTAATTTTTGGAAGATTATATGATTCAAGGAATTTGTCCATTTCATCTAGGTTGTCTAGTTTTTTGGCATACAGTTCTTCATAGTATTTTCTTACAATATTTTGTATTTCTGTTGTGTCAGTTGTTATTTTTCCACTCTCGTTTCTAATTTTATTTATTTGAGTCCTCTTTTTTTCATGGTGAGTCTGGTTAAAGGTTCATCGATCTTGTTTACCTTTTCAAAGAACCAGCTCCTGGTTTCATTGATCCTCTGTATTGTTTCCTTAGCCTCTATGTCATTTATTTCTGCTCTGATTTTTATTATTTCCTTCCTTCTACTAGCTCTGGGCTTTACTTGCTGTTCTTTTTCTAGTTCTTTCAGATGTAGGGTCAAGTTATTTCAGCTTTTTCTAGCTTCTTGAGGTATGCCTGTAATGCTATAAACTTCCCTCTCAGGAGTGCTTTTGCTGTGTCCCATAAATTTTGAATTGATGTATGCTCATTATCATTTGTTTGTAGAAATTTTTAAATTTCTTCTTTGATCTCATTGTTTACCCATTCGTTATTTAATAACATGCTATTTCGTTTCCAAGTGTTTGAGTATTTTTGAGTTTTTCTGTTGTGGTTGATTTCTAATTTCATGCCATTGTGATCAGAGAAAGTGCTTGATATATTTCAATCTTCTTAAATTTGTTGAGACCACTTTTGTGCCCTAACATGTGGTCTACTCTAGAGAATGTACCATGAGCGCTTGAAAAGAATGTATATTCTGCTGTTTTAGGGTGAAAGGTTCTGAAAATATCTATTAAATCGAGATGATCTAATATGTCCTTTAAGTCTGCTGTTTATTTTCTTTCTTAAGGAAATATCTAATGACGTTAATTGGGTATTGAAATCCCCTACTACTATAGTATTGCTGTTGATCTCGCCCTTTAAATGCATCAAAGTCTGCTTTATATATTTAGGTGCTCCTATATTAGGTGCGTAGATATTTCTAATGGTTATAACTTCCTTTTGGATTGCTCCCTTTATCATTATGTAGTGACCTCCTTTATCTCTAACTATAGTCTTTGTTTTAAAGTCCATTTTGTCTAAGTATTACTACCCCAGTTTTTTTTTAATTTCCATTTGCGTGAAATATTTTTTCCATCCTTTTATCTTCAGTCTATGTGCATCTTTTGATTTAAGATGTGTCCCTTGTAGACAGCATATGTATGGGTCCTGTTTTCTTATTCACGAAGCTACCTTCTGTCTTTTGATCGGATCATTTAATCCATTTACATTTAAGGTTATTATTGATATGTAATTGTTTATTGTCATTTTATTCTTTAAAACTGTATTCCTCTTTTGCTATATTCTTTTTCTCCTTTGATCTGTTTACAACAGATCCCTTAGCATTTCTTGCAGCCTTGGTTTGGTTGTAGTGAATTCCTTGAGTTTTTTTTGTCTGTAAAGCTTTTTATTTATCCATCAATTTTAAATGATAGCCTTGCTGGATAAAGTAGTCTTGGTTGTAGGCTCTTGTTCTGCATTACTTTGAATATTTCTTTACATTCCCTTCTGGCCTCAAGTGTTTATTTTGAGAGGTCAGAAATCATCCTTATGGGGGCTCCTTTGTAGGTGATAGTCTTTTTTCCTCTAGCAGCTTTTAATATTTTCTCTTTATCACTTAGCTTTGGTATTTTAATTATGTGTCTTGTTGTTGGATTCTTTGGGTTTCTCCTTAATGGAGTTCTTTGTGCATCCTGAACATGTGAGATGTTTTCCTGCCTTAATTGAGGGAAGTTTTCAGCTATGACATGCTTAAACAAAGTCTCTATCCCTTGTTCTTTCTCTTCTTCTTTAGGAACCCCTATGATGCGGATGTTATTTCTCTTCATGTTGTCACAGAGCTCTCTTAAGAGTTTCCTCAGACTTTTTGAGTCTCTTTTCTTTTTTCTGCTCTGCTTTTGTGCCTTTATCATGTCCTCTAACTAGCTGATTTGATTCTCTGCTGCATTCATCCTGCTTTTAATTCCTTCCATTGTGTTATTTCAGATATTGTATTTGTCATTTCTGACTGATTCATTTTTATTACTTCAATGTCCTTTTTTATACTTGCTATCTCTTTATTTAGGTGTTCGTAATGACTATCTATTGTTCTAATATCTTTGAGCATCCTAACAATCGTTATTTTAAACTCTGCATCTGGTAATTTGGTTATATCTGACTCATTCAGGTCCTTTTTTTGGGGATTTCTCTTGGTTCATTTGTGTTGCATTTCTCTGCCTTCGCATTTTCTCTGTGTAAAAGGTTTTGGCCCCTGGAGTCCACTGGGTATGGGCTCTGTTCCCTAGGTATGGTCTGTCTGCAGGCTCACCACCCTCTCTTCTGTTGCTGCCTAGGGCTTTTGGGTTGGGGCATTGCCAGTGCCTGCCTACTGGGGCTTTTGCTGTGGTTTCCACCTCTCCTTCACGGAGTAGCTGTGATCACATGCTCAGGTGCACAAGCCTTGGTGGCCTTGGCCTTTGCCCTGCCCCTGTGGGTGGCGTTATGCTCGGCCCTGAGAGCACTGGCCAGCACCTTTGCTCAGCTGTGGGTCTCTGCCTGTTTCTGGGCTTTCACCCCACTCTTGCAGGAGGAACCTGCTCGTGGAACGGCTGCTAGCCTTGGCTCTACCGGCCGGGCAGGACTGCGTGCCCATGCTCAGCTCAGTAGCAAAACTCCACCTGTTCTGGGCTTTTGGCTGCACCCCTGTGGGAGGAGCTGGCTCCCAAGTCAGGCCACAAGCCTGGGTTCCACAGGTGGGGCAAGGCTGTGCTACTGCACCCTTGCTCAAGGGCTGGTCTCCACCCCTTCCAGGGTTCCCGCCCTTTTCCCACAGGCTCCATTACAGGCTGTCGGCAGCTGGGCTTGACCGCTTTTGCATGCCAGCTGGGCAAGACTGAGCTCACGTGAGCCCTGTGGTGGCCAACAGGCTTCCGCCCCTGCCGACAGAACCGTGCCTCCGCCTGCCCTCTGTCGAGCCCTCAGCCATGTGGGGTGCAGGCGCTGCAGCTCAGACCCTAACATTCACTACTGTAGACCCGAAAGCTCCCTCCTTCTAAGCAACTCTGCTCTGAGTGCTGCGGCAGAGCTTGTTTGGCTGCTGTCCTGCTTCCTTTTGCTGGTATTGCTGTTTCCAGAGGAAATATTCACTTCAGATTTGGGGAGTGACTCCTCCCAGGGGTTAGGGTGACTGCCTCCCAAAATGTTTCTCCCTGTGCCTCCTAGATTACACTCTCCTCCTGCTACTCTGGTACTCTCCTCTCTCCCCGTCCCCCAGGTGAGTGGTTGAGAGAGAGGTGTTCTGCACAGTCCCTTTAAGAAGAATCCTGGGTCTGTAAAATCAGACTCTTTCTCACAAACAGTATCCTGACTTGTTTCCAGCTAAATACTGTCCTTACGCCTCTTCTGGGCTCTGGGGCTGCAGGTTGAGGCTTTGTTCCTGGGACTCAGGACCCTCCCCTCTCTGCTAAACTCACTTCCCGCCACGCAACTCTCCTGACTGCCGTTCGCTCCGGGGAGCTGGGCAGCCCTTTACGCATTTCCACTTTTCCTACCAGTCTCAGTGTGGCTTCTTCAGTGTTCCTTGGTTGAAGAGTCCTCTTAGTTTAGTCCAAAGTTGGTTTTTCCAGGTGATAGTTCTTAAAATTATTTTGTAATCCACTTTGGTTCTGGGAGGTGGATGTTGGTACATCTGCCTACTCCAGTGCCATCTTGTCTCTCACATTAGGTTTTCAAAACCGAGATTCCACTCCTAATAAGCTATGAGTTTGGGTAATAATCTGACCTATGCTCAACTTTCTCAAATGTAAGATGAAGGAATAATTGATAGGGGCATCAAGGGAGAGACTAATAATTATGAAATGACAATCTCTACAGTGCTAAGAAAACATAAGATGGCAAAACATGGACAAAGGTTGGCTTTCCTTTGACCTTTAGTACTTCTGTGCCCTTCTAGTCCACATGTGCTGGAAGTCTAAACATAAAGACGATAGCTGTGAAAAGGAAGATAAGCTGTGGGGCTTCATGGATCATCGAAGCAAATAGCTTCCAAGTACTCCTCTTACCGAAAGGCACTACAAATTCCCCACATATCCTTTTGTTAAATTAGGATATTACTCAAACTTATACCCTCTCTCTGCAGGTCACCACAATTAATCCTTGGATGACTGCTTTCTAAACATTCATAGCTCTTTTTGGTGTCTCCAGCAGGAAATAACAGCAGACTTGCATACATATTGCTTTATTCATATAGAACAAATTCAAGATGGGCTATAATACTACAGATAAATATAAGCTTTCCTCAAACTGAGAGGAACTCCGCAGTTTAACGAGGTATATATTGTGTCAGTCAGTATAGAAGCAAAATGAAAATGCCAAATACTAGAACACTTTGAAATAGTTCAAACGATATTAAACCAAAAGTCACCACAAATATCTGTGGCCTAAATCAATAGGAAGTCTCAAGTCCCAGATAACCATGTCCAAATTTACGATCACATTATATAAAAATTACAAAAAATGAAGAACCATATCTGTATCTTCATAGGGAATCTTTCCTGTTAAATAAAAGAATGCAGGACTTTCTGCATTCCTGTCCTCTATTTCCAAACCAAAGCAGTTCCTAAAACAATGTTTAAGGTGAAGTACACAGTGGAAATTCAAGTGGTTAATGCTGAGTTCTCAGATTTGAAACCCCAAGGTCACCTGCTTGAGTACGGAGTCATCAGCTTGAGTGTGGGATTATCAACATGACCCCAAGTGTCACTCACTGTGGCTCCTACCTTCATAGAAAAGACATAAATATATATACCCCAGCTGCCCTATTATTTTTTAACATTCCATCAAAGCCTTATTTCCAGCTTATAAACCAAAATGTTGGCATTTGTTAATCATCTCTCTTCTCACAAAAATATGAGCACTGGGACTGCAAACTTATTTGTTTCTCATTCAAGTCCTTACAGTGCCTTGATTATTTGTGCTACACTGAGTGTTTTGAATCTGGTAGATGAAGCAGGCTTAAAAATTAGCATCAAGAGTCTAGTCTCTCTGCCTGGCCTGTGATGGTGCAATGGATAGAGCACTGACCTGGAATATTGAGGTTGCTGGTTTGAAACCCTGGGCTTGCCCAGTCATGGCACATACTACAAACAATCAATGAATAACTAAAGTAAGCAACTATGAGTTGATACTTGTTCCTCCTCACTCTCATCTCCCTGTAAAATCAATAATTTTTTAAATTTTTATTTATTGATTTTTAGAGAGAGGGGAGAGAGAGAGAAAGAGAGAGAGAGAAGGGGGAGGAGCAGGAAGCATCAACTCCCATATGTGCCTTGACCATGCAAGCCCAAGGTTTCAAACCGGCAACCTCAAGTGTTCCAGGTCGACGCTTTATCCCACTGCGCCACCACAGGTCAGGCCAATAATTTTTTTTTAAGTGAGAGGGCAAGATGAGAAGCATCAACTCGTAGTTGTGACACTTCAGTTGTTCGTTGATTGCTTCTCATATATGTGCCTTGATGGGGGGCGGGGATGGTTCCAGCAGAGCCAGTGACACCTGGCTCAAGACAGAAACCATGGGGTCATGTCGATGATCCCACACTCAAGCTGATGATCCCGTACTCAAGCTGGTGACCTTGGGGTTTCAAATTTGAAACCTCAGCATCCCAGGTTGTCGCTCTATCCACTACATCCAAACTGGCCAAGCAACATCAATAAATAAAATCTTAAAAGTATAGTCTTGAGCAAAATAGGCTTGATTGGAATAGTGTTCCTGTCTTTCATCCTTGGTAGGTTTGTGTTCTCACACAATTTACCTAAACATATAAGCTTAATTTGAGTCATAAAGGAGACAAAAAGGTTTTATGTACTTTGCTAAAAAGGGAATTTATATCATTTAGGTACTTCATAAGAAAGTGTCCATCAGATACACCATAGAAACTATCACTAGTTAATGAGTAGATCAGACAAGAGCTGTTCCAGTGGATGGGATCTAGCCTTGCATTCTCTTATTGTGTTGAAGAGAAAAATGTCAAACACTTCCATCATTAGACAAAGTTATTCAGTGATCATAATGGATTAAGATAAAAATTAGGGTATTTTGTAACCCTATCTCTAAAATTGGTAAGAACATCTTCAAACCATAGCAATCACCAGAATTCCCCACTTAATATCATGACTGACTGGAGTTTCTTATGAGTTGATTTGGCTCTACTACACTGTTTTTACCTTTGAGAACACAATGCTTCTGATAATCAATGACAGAATTAAGTTCACCTCCTCATAGCTTCCAATACATCGAGAAATGTCTTGCTTCCTTGAATAGCAATCAAATCATTTTGAGCATCCTCTTACTGGCAAATCCAGTCATTTAGGGTTTTCAGTCATTCTTAATAGTATAATATACACCTCTCTTGTTGACAATTGGTGTGATCCTGGTGGGTTTTGACAAATGAATGGAAAATTAGTTTCAAGACATAAACTGTAACTATAAAAGCATAAAAAAATACAATTTACCTGAGCAAAAAATAACCAAAAATGTATAAACAAGGTGATATTGAGTGAGAATATATAATTATTAACTTGACAAAATTACAAAGTTGATCTGAAAATGACTCATTACAATGTGATATTTTCATATACGATGTGCTTAGGAAATAAAAATCACAATAACTTATATACAAATTGTATGAAAAAGTTAATATTTCTAAAAACTTACAAAAGATTTTGTTTGACAAAGACACGTTTTTAATCACACACAATTGATAACTGCAGAATTATGTACAGCTGTGAGCAATGGGAAACATCCATAATTTGCCCACTATGCAAAAGGTGCTTAATCTCACATGGATGGAGTGGGTGGGAGAAATGACTACACAGGGAAGCAGAGGTACAAACTCCAACGTGATTTTTCTGGATGGACGGCACCACTGCTGCTGTCATAGTGGCATTAGGAACACATGGTCACTAGCAGTACTACCAGAACAGAGTGTTTACTAATTAGATCTTATACGATCTAGACATGATGAGAGTCCAAGCATCAGCATCCAAACCATGCAAGTTTGCATTAGTTGCCTGGTAGACACATAAAAGATTACAGAAAAATTGAAACGATGATTTTTGATATGGAATGTATGAAGACGTGTGGAAACAAACCTACATCTCTGAGAAAATGGAAGTCAGGCAACTTATTGTGGTTTTGAGGATATTCTTCATTGGCAGCGCAAGGAATCAGAAAAATAGGCTGGAAGCAGGTGTCATTTAAACCCCTGTGCATATATCCTTCCTTGCATGGTGACTCCAAAACCTGGCTAATGCCTCCTGTACTTCTGCATTTCAAATCTCACATGAGTGAGGCGATATAGGTGAATTCCAACATGCAACCATAAAAGAAAAAGATTCTAGAAAATGTTACATTACCCAGGTGACAAAACACAATTTAGGAGAGTCATTTCTAAACCTGTTTTTAATTTAGTCTAGTATTTAAGCCCTAGCCTGAAGAAATGACAAGATACACAACTGACTCTTGAACAACATGGATTTGAACTGCTGATCCACTTATTCATGGACTTTTAAAAATTTCTAAACATCCACTCTGTGGCTGGGAATCTTTGTATGCAGAGGGCTGACTGTAATTACACTCAGATTTTCAAATGGGTGAGAGGTCAGCACCTCTCACCCCTGCATAGTTCAAGGGTCAACTGTTATTCACATGAGACTATACTTTATGATAAGCTCTGCAATATTTACAAATTTATGCCATTTTTATTAGCACGTAAAATGGAATAAGGGTTTTCAGTCTAAAACAAAAGAGTAGGTTTTCACATAAGGAAGATGGAATACATCAGTGGTCCCCAACCCTCGGGCTGCGGACCGGTACCAGTCCATGGGCCATTTGGTACCAGTCCACAGAGAAAGAATAAATAACTTACATTATTTCCGTTTTATTTATATTTAAGTCTGAATGATGTTTTATTTTTAAAAAATGACCAGATTTCCTCTATTACATCCGTCTAAGACTCACTCTTGATGCTTGTCTCGGTCACGTGATACATTTAACCGTCCCACCCTAAAGGCCAGTCCGTGAAAATATTTTCTGACATTAACCGGTCCGTGGCCCAAAAAAGGTTGGGGACCACTGGAATACGTAACGGGTAAGGGATATCCAGTATTTTGCACAGGAGGCCAATAGGAAAATGCCCCAAAATACCAAAATATCATTTACCAATAACTCCTTATTTAAAAAATAGAAACAAAATCAAACCTACCTGCATATTAGAAATACACTTTAATTTATCTATATATCAAACAGTCTCCAAAATGGGAAGAGAAAAATGTTTAGTTAACTGATTTAAGGAAAATAAACCTATTAATCTTATGTTGTATTGCTTAAAGAGTATTGCCTCAGTGATAATTTTTGAAAGCAGTAAATATCCATAGTTCAGAGGTTCACTTTAAAAATGAGGCACTGATAAAGACAATATAACTTTTATAATGATTCTTTCATATTATAGTTTTCTGGAACATTATACATATTAATTTGTACCAGGTTTTCTCATAGTACTTATATTTACAGGGTCTCATTCCAGTGGGAGTTGTCACATGTAAGGATGGAGGCCAACTGATGTCTTTTTCACATTGCTTACATTCACGAGGCTTTTGATACAGTATGAGATCTTTCATGCCTTCTAAAGGAGCTGGGAAGACTAAAGGTTTTCCCACATTCTCTACATTTGTACGGTCTCTCGCCAGTGTGCGTTCTTATGTGTCCTCGAAAGGTAGTTCGATAAATAAAGGCTTTCCCACATTCTTTACATTCATAGGGTTTCTCGCCAGTGTGAGTTTTTTCATGTGTTCGGAAGGACGTGTAACAACTGAAGGCTTTCCCACATTGTTTACATTCATAGGGCTTCTCTCCAGTGTGAGTTCTTTCATGTATTCGAAATGAACTGGGAAAACTGAAGGCTTTCCCACATTCCTTACACTTATAAGGTCCATCTCCAGTATGCATTATCATGTGTGTTCGAACACTTGATGGGAAAATGAAGGCTTTCCCACATTCTTTACATTTATACGGCTTCTCTCCAGTGTGCTTTCTCATGTGTCCCTGAAAGGTTGTGCGGTAAATGAAGGTTTTCCCACATTCTGTACATTCATAGGGTTTCTCTCCAGTGTGTGTTCTTTCATGTATTCGAAAGGAACTGGGCCAACTGAAGGTCTTACCACACTGTTTACATTTATATGGCTTTTCTCCAGTGTGAGTCCTTTCATGTGATCGAAAAGAACTAGGACGAATGAAGGCTTTCCCACACTCCTTACATTTATAAGGTCCAACTCCTGTGTGTGTTATCATGTGTGTTCGAATGCATGAGAGAGAAATAAAGGCTTTACCACATTCCTTACAGTCATAGGGTTTTTCTCCAGTGTGAATTCTTTCATGTATTCGCAACCCTAAAGGAGAACTGAAGGTTTTGTCACACTGCTTACATTCATATTGTTTCTCTGCAGTGTGAGTCCTTTCATGTCTTCGAAAAGAACTGGGACAACTAAGGGTTTTACCACATTCCTTACATTCATAGGGTCTCTCTCCAGTGTGATTTCGTTCATGTATCCGCAAACCTAGAGGAGATCTCAGGGATTTACCACACTGTTTACATTCATAGGGTTTCTCTCCAGTGTGAGTTCTTTCATGCGCTCGAAATGATGTGGAACAACTAAAGGCTTTCCCACAGTCCTTACATTTATAAGGAGCATCTCCAGTGTGTATTACCATGTGTCTTCGAAAGGTTGTGAGCCACGCAAAAGCTTTCCCACATTCCTTACATTCATAGGGTTTCTCTCCTGTGTGAGTCCTTTCATGTCTGTGAACAGATTTGTGGTAACTGAAGGCTTTCCCACATTCCTTACACTTATATGGCTTCTCTTCATATTCATGATACTCATAAGGTTTGTGTCCAGAATGAGATCTGACGTGCCTATTAAGGGATGAATAACGCACAAAGACTTTTCCGCACACACTACATTGAAATGATTTTACTCCAGAAGTTGTTTTCTTATTCAGAGTAAGATCTGGAATCTGGTTGATGGTTTCTTCACACTGACTACCTTCTTTGCTTTCATGGGCTTTTTCTACCATATGATTTCTGTAAAATAATGATAATTATTTTACATATTACATCATTAATGATTTCTTTGTTAATTTCTTATTTATTAGTAGGGTATTAGAATTACATTTTTATAATTTATGACAAAAGTGAAGGTTTTTCTATCATTTCTGAATTATTTCAATATACTGAATGCTCTGTAAGAGGACCTGACAACAGTTATTATGAAAACAGTGACATTAACATATGAGGTTAAGGGTAAGTAAATTTGAAGTAGGAATTGTTTTATTTTCTCGTTTTTAAAAATTCATGACATATTAGAATTCTCATGTGGAACAATGCTTTCTGTTGAGTGACTCACCTTAGATTTCTCTCTTGAGTATTGTACTGATTTTCAATGTTCTGTTCTTCCAATTTTTCCCCTAAATGCAGACCTAGAAAAGTAATTCCAAATTATTAGAAATTAGATAAATATTATTAGATTCTAGGTCCATAATGAGTTGTGACCATGCTTAGTTTACTAGTATATGATGCCTTTTCCACATTTTGAAACAACACTTATGTGCAAGAAATACATGTTCTTGGTCAGAGGAATGATGGCATGAGATGGCCCCTTGGTCTCTCCCCTTGAAGTTTCAACAATTTGAACAGCTATAGTTCAACAAAGGATTTCTGATCAATGCACAAACATGTCCAGAGAGATCTGAGCATTAAAACATAGGAAAGTGGGCACAACAATGTGAATGTACTTATCACTAGTGAACTTAATATACTTAAAAATGGTTAAGATGGGGCCCTGGCCGGATGGCTCAGTGGACAGAGCATTGACCCAGGGTATGGACATCTTGGATTTGATTCACAGTCAGGGCACACAAGTGAAAGAACCATCTGCTACTCTTCCCCTCCCTCTCCCCCTCTTTCCCTCCTCCCTTCACGCAACCTATATAGCTCAACTGGTTGGAGCATCGGCTCCGGGAACTGAGGATAGCTCAGTTGGTCTATGTGTGTTAGCCTCAGGTGCTGAAAAAAAAAAAGCTCAGTTGATTCAACCAGCATTCCCAAACAGGGGTTGCCAGGTAGATCCTGGTCGGAGTGCATAAAAGAGTCTATTTCCTCTCCTCTCACTTAAAAAAAAAAGGTTAAGAAGGTAATTTTTAAGTTATGTGTATTTTACTACAATTATATAAAATAATTAGTACAAAGCTATAATAATCAATGTAATACAGTACTGACATAGAAGTAGACATGTGGATCAACAGAATACTATTGAGAGTCCAGAAATAAACCCTTCCCTTTAGAGCAGCGGTTCTCAAACCTGTGGGTCGCGACCCCGGCAGGGGTCGAACGACCAATACACAGGGGTCGCCTAAAGCCATTGGAAATACATATTTTATTTAAAAGTATATTGTATAATAAATATGTATTTTCCGATGGCTTTAGGCGACCCTTGTGTTTTGGTCATTCGACTCCCTCCAGGGTCGCGACCCACAGGTTGAAAACCGCTGCTCTAGAGTCAACTGACTGCCAAGATAATTTGTTGGTGAAAGGACACTCTTTTCAACAAATGGCACTGAGACAACTGGATATCTACGTGCTTTTCCCAGAAGTTGAACCCCAAACTCATAACACATACAAAAATTAACTTAAAATGTATCAGAGACTTAGTTTGTACAACTCCATGATGTAAAGACTAGAACTATAAAACTCTATTAAGAAAAGACAGTAGTAAATCTTCATGACCTTGGGTTAGGCAATGGTTTCCTAGACATGACAGCAAATGCACAAGCAAAATAATAAAAATTAGATAAACTGGACTTCCTCAAAATTAAAAACTTTTAGTTCAAGAGACACTACCAAAAAAGTGAAAAGACAACCCACAGAATGAGAGAAAATATTCACAAATTATTTGATAAAGGACTTATGTCCATAATATTAAAGAACTTATACAACTAAAAAGTAAACACATAACCAAATTTTATAAACAAGCAAAGAATTTATATACACAGTTCTCCAAAGATATACAATGGCTGATAAGTACATGAAAAGATGTTTGACATCATCAACCATTAGGAAAAAAAAGTACTGTACATGAGTCAATACAGATTAATCTTGAAAACATTCCGCTAAGTGAAAGAAGCCAGTCACAAAAGACTACATACTGTATGATTCTACCTGGAAGAGGCAAGTCCACAGAGATAGAAAGTAGAGTAGTGATTGCCAGAGGCTATGGTGAGAAAAGAAAAAGAGTAATTGCTAATGGGTTTAGGATTTCTTTGGGGAATGAATATATTCTAACACACTATATGTTTGGTGTTTGTACAACTCTGTGCATACAGTAAAAACCATTGAATTATATACTTTGAAATAGTAAATTTGCCTGACTGGTAGTGGTACAGTGGATAGAGTGTTGACCTGGGATGCTGAGGTCCCCAGTTCAAAACCCTGAAGTCTCCAGCTTGAGCAGGGGAACATCAACATGATCCCAAGGTCGCTGGCTTAACCAAGGGGTCACTAGCTTGGCTGGAGCCTCCTGGTCAAGGCATGTATGAGAAGCAATCAATGAACAACTAAAGTGAAGTAACTATGAGTTGATGCTTCTCATCTCTTCCCTCCTACTCACTCTCTCTCCCTTCCTGTCTCTCTCTTTCTCAAATCAATAAAATAAGTAAATAAATATTAAAAAAGAAACAATAAATTTGTGGTGTGTGGATTGTATCTCAATAAAGCTATTAAAGTAATATATGTTTAACTAAAAAACAACAACAACAACATGAAGATAGGCAAGTGGAAGAGAACCAGGGAGGTGGAAAGGGAGAAGAGCTGAGATGGCGCCAGTGACAAGGCCTGGAGCTCACTGTGGGTCTCAGCCTGGAAAGGGAAGAAATCAGGTTGCTGCAAGCACTCTTTTCAACAAGGAGGAGCAGAGAGATATAGTGAGCATTCCTGCAGGAGTTGTCAGTACAGGCTGAGACCGAACCCAGTGACCCGGGCAAGTGCACCACCTTGGCTGCCTCCCCCATCCTTACAGAGTGAGCAGCAGGCCCCAGAAGAAGCTGTAGTAGCAGTGAGTATTGGGTTGCACAGTATATTATCTGCAAACCTGAGAACTGGTACTACAGAAACATTTTCCCCAAATGACAGGTGTACTCTGTGACCAATCTCAAGGTCAGATGGAGATACAGAGGGAAGGCTGCTGAGGCTTGCCAGTCACCATTACTGGGGGAGCAAAGCCACAAAGGCAGCAGCCAGCTTCCCCCAGCTCACCCCACGCCTACCCATCATGGCTTCATTGTATGCAGCTTCTGGCTGCAAGAACATCAATGGGATTTCATGGATTTAGAACCCCTCAACCACCACATTCCCCTGTGAGGTTAGTCCCTGAGACTGAGGTGACCTGAACACAGAGGAAACATTCACCTTCCCAGGAAACATAGGATATCTTCCAACACTGAAGAGAACTGAGAAGTCAGAGACATGCAAGAGAACTAAAAAACTTGTGCTTCAGTGTCACCTACTAGAAAACAACAAATAGACTTATCAATGTACTAGAGAAGTGCCACTCATACACAGATGCCGAGACAGAGAAGGAATCCATCAAATACCATGAATAACCTAGGTAATGAGGAAGCTCAGAAAGAAAATGAAACATCTCCCGAAAATAAATTTATTGCATCTCAGCCTTTTGGCTAAGATCAAGTGTAGAAAATAAACTTAAAGGTATGGAAAGAAGTGAGTTAAAAGACACAGTATTCAAGATTGTAGTTCTGAAAAAATGAGTTACAAGAACACAGATGAAAAGTTTAATGCTGGCCCTAGCCAGGTTGCTTAGAGAATTGTCCCAATATGCCAAGATTGTGGGTTCACTCCCCAGTCAGGGCACATATAAGAATCAACCAAGGAATGCATAAATAAGTAGAAAAACAAATTAATATCCCTCCCTCCCTCCCTTCCTCCCTCCCTCCCTCCCTCCCTCAAATCAGTACATTAAAACAAAGTTTAGGCCCTGGCCGGTTGGCTCAGTGGTAGAGCGTTGGCCTGGCGTGCAGGAGTTTCGGGTTCAATTCCTGGCCAGGGCACACAGGA
This sequence comes from Saccopteryx leptura, assembly GCF_036850995.1. NCBI lineage: Eukaryota > Metazoa > Chordata > Mammalia > Chiroptera > Emballonuridae > Saccopteryx > Saccopteryx leptura. The sequence continues at coordinate 250,842,764 of NC_089503.1, read as the reverse complement.
GAGGCACCCATTTGCTTCTCCACCCCTCCCCCTCCCCTTCCTCTCTGTCTCTCTCTTCCCTTCCTGCGGCGAGGCTCCATTGGAGCAAAGATGGCCCGGGCGCTGGGGATGGCTCTGTGGCCTCTGCCTCAGGTGCTAGAATGGCTCTGGATGCAACAGAGTGACGCCCCAGCGGGGCAGAGCATTGCCCCCTGGTGGGCATGCCGGGTGGATCTCGGTCGGGCGCATGCGGGAGTCTGTCTGACTGCCTCCCCGTTTACAGCTTCAGAAAAATGAAAAATGAAAAAAAAAAAATTAAAACAAAGTTTAATGAACTCAGAAATAAAATGAATGAACAAAAAGAGTACTTTACCAAAGAGACTGAAACATTTTTTTTTTTTTTGTGACAGAGTCAGACAAAGGGACACATAGAGACAGACAGGAAGGGAAAGAGATGAGAAGCATCAATTCTTCGTTGTGGCACCTTAGTTGTTCATTGATTGTTTTCTCATATATGTCTTGACCGGGGGCTAAAGCAGACTGAGTGACTCCTTGCTCGAGCCAGCGACCTTGGGCTCAAGCTGGCGACCTCAGGGTCTCAAACCTGGGTCCTCCGCATCCCAGTCTGACGCTCTATCCACTGCACCACCGCCTGGTCAGGCAAGACTGCAACTTCTAAAAGAACCAACTAGAAGTTCTAGTGATGAGGAACTCAATAAAAAGTGATAAAGAACAAACAAGTTAGTGTAGGAAATAGAGCTGACCAGGTGGAGAAATGGAATAGAAATAGAGCTGACCAGACGGAGAAATGGAATAGAAACCCTATTCAAACAAATAATTGACAAGAACTTCCCAAACCTATGGGAAGAGCTACATCCTCAAATCCAAGAAGCAAACAGAACACCAAATTACCTCAATCCAGTAAGGCCTTTTCCAAGGCACAATGTATTAAAACCCAAAATTAGCAATAAAGAAAAATTCTCAAGGCGTCAGGGAAAAGAAGACAACCTATAAAGAAAGCCCTGGTCATATTAGCCTGGTTGGTTAGAGCTTAGTTCTGAAGTGCAGAGGTTGCTGATTTGATCCCTGGGTCAGAGTACACACAGAAACAAATTGATGGTTCTATCTCAGTCTGTCTCTCTTCCTCTCTCTCTAAAATCAATAAATTAAAAAAAATTTAAAGGAAAGCCCATTTGATTATCACTGATTTCTAAACAGAAACCTTACAATCCATTAAAGTGCAATAAAATATTCAAATTACTGAAAGAGAGAAATTACCAGCCAAGAATAATATATCCAGCAAAGTTATCCTTTAGATATGAAGGAGAAATAAAGACTTTTCCAATCATACAGAAGCTGAGGGAATAAACCACCAGAAGCCCTCCAGTGCAGGAAATACTCAAGGGGGTTATTGTACCTGGAACAAAGAAGCAAAGGTCACAAAACTATGAGTAAGGTCACCAAAAGGCAGACTGGAGCAGGAAATTATAACCCTTTCTTAGAATGGGGTACTATACACTTAAATATCATATAAAGGTTAAAGGAGGAAATAACATTAAAAAAGAGGAATTAGGCAATAGCTACTGCAATTCAGAAATGAATTCACAGTGTAAATAGGGTTAATTTGTGACAACAAAAACACGAAAGGTCTGAATTTGCAAAGGGTGATAGAAGTTAGACACGTTCAGAAGAAAACTACTATATAGATGAAACTTTCTTTTATACATACCTAATGTTAACCAGACCAAAACCCCCCAAAACTGAGACACATAACTTTTAAAAAGAGGAAAAAAGTATAGAATACTACCAAACAAAAACAACAGACAGAAACACAAAGGAAAAGAACCAATGGAGACACAGAGCTATCAAAAAACAAATATAAAATGGCTATAGGAAACCCAAAAGTAATCAATAATTACCCTAATCGTAAATGAACTGAATACATCAACAAAAGAGCACAGAGTAGCAGACTGGATCAGAAAACAAAACCTAGCCCTTGCCAGTTGGCTCAGTAGTAGAGAACTGGCTGGTGTGCGGATGTCCCAGGTTCAATTCCTGGTCAGGGCACACAGGAGAAGCAACCATCTGCTTCTCCACCCCACCCTCTCTCACTTCTCTCTCTTTCTTCCCTTCCTACAGTCACGGTTTGATTGGAGTGAGTTGACCACAGGCGCTAAGGATGGCTTTGTGGCCTCTGCCTCAGGTGCTAAGATTAGCTCAGTTGCTGAGCCATGGAGCAACATCCCAGATGGGCAGAGCATCACTCAGTGGGGAGCTTGCCAGGTGGATACTGGTTGGGGCGCATGTAGGAGTCTATCTCTGCCTCTCCTCCTCTCACTTAATAAAAAAAAAAAAGAAAACAAACAAAAAACAAAACCCAACCAAATGCTGCTTTCAGGGGCCACATCTAAGCTGCAAAGACAAATATAGACTCAAAGTGAAAGGGTGGAAAATTATTCTCCAAGCAAATGGCATCCACAGAAAAGCAGGTATAGCCATACTCATATCTGACAAAATAGTTTTCAAGATAAAAAGTGTAACATCAGACAAAGATGGACATTTTATAATGACAGAAGACACTACCTCAAAGAAGATACAACACTTCTTAATATATGCACCCAATCAGGAAGCACTAAAATATAAAGTGGCTACTAAGAGAACTAAACGGAGAAACTGACAAAGACACAATTATAGTAGGGGATCAAAATACTACATTGAAAGCTATAGATAGATCATACAAACAGAAAATCAATAAATATTGGCTTTAAATGACACATTAGACTAAGTGGACAAAATTGACATTTACAAAGTCTTTCATCCCAGAACACCAGATTATACATTCTTCTCTAGTGCACACGAAACAGTTTCAAGAATAGATAACATGTTGGCACACAAAAGTAGCCTTAACAAATTTAAGAAGACTGAACTCAGACCAACATATTCTCTGACCACAATGCTCTGAAATTAGAAATCAACTGCAAAAAGAAAGCAGAAAAAAACCCCAAATATGTGCAGAATACACAATACGCTATTAAAAAAATGACAGAGTAAAGGAAGAAATAAAAGTTGAGATCAAAAGATACATAGAAATAAATGAGATATCAATACAAGATATCAAAACTTTTGGAATGCAGGGAAAGCAATAATAAAAAAAATACTTATTTTCTAATTCACAAATGAAGGATTGTGGTCATCCCTACCTATCGAGGCCAGGTTCCTGAAGGTTTCCCGCATCACAGTTCTATAGAGTGTCTTCTGTGAAGGATCCAGTAAAGCCCACTCCTCCAGGGTGAAGTTCACAGCCACATCCTCAAAGGTCACTGAGTCCTAAAACATTGCAAGTATGTATACAGTAGGATGCACGAGACTGACAGCTCTAGAGATTTATCAGGATTTATACTCAATTTATAGGAAGGTTACATATGATCCTGTGGTCTCCAAACATTTGTGTCTTGGTCATCAGAAACTTACTTTGTCCACACTTATACACTCATAAATTTAGCATCATGAATATATGCAACTTTTTTAGGCAGTTTTGCTGTGATCACTTTAAGTATTATTACTCTCTGATGGCAGGGTCCACAGCACCTTGGAGAAATGAGAGAAATGCTATCCAAATGAAACAAAAATTTTAAGCACATCAAAACTCATCTTTTTATTACCTACCACTTAAGTCAGCACTTCATGATGTACAGGGTCAAATCTACCTGAAGTATTAATAAATAAAAAACTGAAAAATTGAAAGCTTTTTCTTCTACTCCCATCATCAAAGATGAGGAGTCCAGGCAGCCTGTTGAAATCCAACTTGTAACAACTTGTATCAGCTTGCCATCTCAGCCTGAAGAATTCCAGGCCATTGGAAGTAGCCAAATTCAGCTGATTGAATGAAAATATTCTTGGGAAGAAGTAATACTTCCAACTTTCATAACATTTATCACAGATTCCGTTTACCCATTCTCTGTCCTATTTCATAAACTAGGAAATTATTCAGAAGTTAGGGCTCAATTTAACATTATATGGCATATTAAAAAGGCACGATAACTTAGACCTCCATAAAGACCCTATACACATGAGCCTCAGGGCTGCTTCAGACCAGTTTCTAGCACAAATACTGAGATGACAAGGTGCTACAAGAGCTTTTTCAGTCAAACCTAGCAGTGTACCTTGGCTCTTGCTGACCTGGGAGAACAGCTTAAGACAGTGGTTCTCAAAGTGTGTGCCAGGGTGCACTGGTGCGTCCTTTAGTATTCCAGAGAAATATGTGCCTGTTGGGAACCAAAAAACCAACAGGATTTTTGGAGTTTAGATTTTTGGGGAACAGAGGTGTGGGAAATTGGCTGTAGCTGACAGTGTGCCCAATCCCCCACCTCACTTGCCTGATTAGTTTGCAAAAGGCTGTTAAGCTGTGGTGCTGGATTGTTTACACGTTCCCCGGAAAGACTGGAGGTAAGTTTCTTCTATCTTTTGTTTGGTGTAAAGTCAAGATGATATGTATGGTGGGGGTTTTGCACTTGGTAAAATTCTTGGGTTGCCTTGGAAACATGATCAAAGATCTCAGTGATTTGCTCATGGCCCACTTTGCCCTATAAATAAAGCAAGATGCGGTTTTTGGGCACGTTTTGTTCTTGCCAGCAGTAATTACGGGGCCCTCCTGACCCCATATTTTCTTAATTCTGTACTGTTCCCACTTGGCACCTGGAATTACTAGCTGCGCTGGTTCGTGGCCTGTGCCCAGATATAAAAATAAATATAGTTACTCTATTATACCATTTCATTACAGAAATACCACTGTGTTTGTTAACACATCATCATTATATTTATTATTAACACATTATTATATTATTTTTAGGTAAATACACCCAAATAAAATAGATAGATTTCTCAAAAAGATGCGTGATATTGAAGAATCCAATTCTGGAAGTGAGCAAAAGTTAAGTGTAAATAAAATAGGACTTGAAGGCTGATGGGCAGAATTTAATTTATAGTATTTTCCATTATTTAACACTGAACAATACAATTGGATTAGAAACCCATTCATGGAGGCTTCAAGTGATTTTGTTTTTTTGTTTTTCATTTTTCTGAAGCTGGAAACGGGGAGAGACAGTCAGACAGACTCCCGCATGCGCCCGACTGGGATCCACCCGGCACGCCCACCAGGGGGCGACGCTCTGCCCACCAGGGGGCGATGTTCTGCCCATCCTGGGCGTCGCCATATTGCGACCAGAGCCACTCTAGCGCCTGAGGCAGAAGCCACAGAGCCATCCCCAGCGCCCGAGCCATCTTTGCTCCAATGGAGCCTTGGCTGCGGGTGGGGAAGAGAGAGACAGAGAGGAAAGCGCGGCGGAGGGGTGGAGAAGCAAATGGGCGCTTCTCCTGTGTGCCCTGGCCGGGAATCGAACCCGGGTCCTCCGCACGCTAGGCCGACGCTCTACCGCTGAGCCAACCGGCCAGGGCTGTGATTTTGGTTTAACATTAACAGAAGAAGAAGAACTGGCAGCTATATCTACTGATCATGGATTGATAATTAAATATAAGGAATTGTCTCTTGAAGCCTTTTGGATTTCTATAAAAGAAGAATATGTGGCAATATCTTAAAAAGCTTTGAATATTTTACTACAATTTTAATATCCTATTTATGTGAATTAGGATTTTCTACCATTAACACAATTAAGAGTAAAAGAAAGGAATTCTTCAATGTATTGACGAGGAAATGAGAGTTTGCCTTTCAAATATACGCCCAAACACTGAAGAAATCTCTAGGACACATCAGGCTCATGTTTCTCATAAACACAAAATGAAAAAACTTAACACTATAGCGCTGGGACTTGCCGAATTTACTAAATCCTACTAAGAATGTATCTCTATATATAAAATGATAACTTTTTTGTCGTTTTTAATTTTTTAACCCCTCTTTTCTACGAATTCTAAAAAGCATAACTCAAAAAATGTAACATAAAAATGTTTTTTTATGTCAGAATAAATTTAATTTTGTCTTATCTATTTTGTTTAATTACCATAAAAGCATGCTTGGACTTTATATATTTTTTCTTTAATATTTGACTTATTATAACATAGTTCTCAGGAATGTAAATTGTGCGCCTACAGTTATTTGTAGGATGTTAAATGCGCCCTGACCAGAAAGTTTGAGAACCACGGGGCTGAGAGCGGCACATTGCTTTCCAGTTAAGACTGAGGCAGAAACACGGTACTCGAGCCCTTCCACAACCACATCAGAACTGCAGCTGAACTACAAAACCACCATCATTCTGAATGCCTAAATCTGGCTGGCTGGAAATCCTACAACTACGAATTTCAAGAAGCCACATGGAGACTGGTAGGAGTGGTGGAGATACAGAATGGGCTGGTCCCACACCCACGTGTGGCAGTTTAAAACTGGAAGGGATATCTGGGCTGCAGTGGATCCCCCTGAGCAGCAAGGGTGTCCCCGCTCCACATCAAGCCTCTGGCCTAGGGTTCCAGTGCCAAGAAGAGACTTCTACATAACTTCTGGCTGTAAAAACCATTGGGGATTATGGCTGAGTGAGGAGGAGAGCTTTGGGAGTCCCAGGCAGCTCCTCTTAAAGGGCCCAGACACAGACTTCGGCAGAATGACTCCCTCTGAGCTCCAGCACTGGGGTAGCAGCTGGAAAGGAACCGAGGACATATGGGGAGGAACTGGAGTGTCTGGCATCGAAGCAAGATCTACGGGGTAGGGCAGCTTTCTGCCAGATAAAAGTGCTGGCAGAGGCCACTGTTCCTTTTCTGAGCCCTTCCCCCACAGAGGCAACAGGTAGGTGACAAGCTGAGTTTCCATCAACCTGGCTCAAACTGTTCACCTCACCCAGTTGATTCCCTGACACCCTGCCTTAGCTAACTTGTGGGCCCACCCAAGCTGTTTCCAGTGGCTTTTCCACACAAACCGCCTGTCTTGCCTCATGCTTCAGACTTTGCTAAAATTTCTCAAATGAGCAGCATCTGGTTTCTGCATACCTGTACCTCTCGCCAAGTGGCCCCAGGCTTGGTACTAACAGCAGTTGTCCTTAGTTCACAGCTTGGCCTCTCCTGGGTACTTCCAAGTCCAGCTCTAGTAGTAGCCTTCTGCACAGCATGATGGCTGACCTTGCACCTCTTGGGAGGCCCCAGAGCCAGTGCACTTGGTGGACAGCTTCAGAACATGCCAGATTATAACTCTAACACCTCTACAAGCAACACATTCAAGAGACAAACTCAGTAAGCACCAAAACCCCACTGAGGCAAGTCATATTTCACTGGGTCAACTCCTGCACAGCAGCTCCTCCGCTGTAGTTGCAGCCAATCGGCCTGGGGGTCAATACCTCCCAGCGATGCCAATAATAATTCAAGGCTCAACTACAAGAGGACAGTGCACACATGCCACAAAGGGGTACACCTGGAATGCCCATCCCAAGAGACTGGGGAGGCTGTGCTCTACAGAACACCTACTACACAAGGCCACTCTATCAAATCTGGGAGACAAAGCAGCTCTACCTAACATACAGAAACAAACACAGGGAAGCAGCTACAATGTGGAGACAAAGAAACATGTCCAAAACGAAAGAACAGGAGAAATCTCCAGAAAAAGAACTAAATGAAATGGAGTCAAGCAAACTATCAGATACAGAGTTCAAAACAATGTTTATAAGGATGCTCAAGGAACTTAGTGAGGACAGAGAAACCATAATAAAGAACCAATCAAAAATGAAAGAGCCTGACCAGGTGGTGGCGCAGTGGACAGAGTGTCAGATTGGGATGCGGAGGACCCAGGTTCGAGACCCCGAGGTTGCCGCTTGAGCGTGGGCTCATATGGTTTGAGCAAAGCTCACCGACTTGGACCCAAGGTTGCTGGCTTGAGCAAGGGGTTACTCAGTCTGCTGAAGGCCCGCGGTCAAGGCATATATGAGAAAGCAATCAATGAACAACTAAGGTGTCACAACGAAAAACTGATGATTGATGCTTCTCATCTCTCTCCCTTCCTGTCTGTCTGTCCCTATCTATCCCTCTCTCTGACTCTCTGTGTCTGTAAAAGAAAAAAAAAGTACTAACTAAAATGAAGAATAATTTACAGGGTATCAACAGTAGAGCAAAAGCAGCCATTTGAAATATAGAAAGCAATAAAAAAAATCAGACAAGAAAAAAGAAAAAAGAACTAAAAGGAGAGGATAGTGTAAGGAGTCTCTGGGCAACGTCAAGTGTACCAACATTCACATCATGGGGGTGCAGAGATGAGAAGAGAGCAGGAAACTGAAAACCTATTTGAAAAAATGATGACAGAAAACTTCCCTAACCTTGTGAAGAAAATAGACATGTAAGTCCAGGAAGCACAGAGAGTCCCAAACAAGATAAACTCAAAGAGATCCACAGCAAGATCCATCATAATTATAATGCAAAAGGTTAAAGATAAAGATAGAATCTTAAAACAGCAAGAGAAAAGCAGTTTAGGAACTCCCTAGAAGGGAGTTCCCATAAGACTGTCAGCTGATTTCTCAACAGAATCTACAGGCTAGTAGAGATTGGCAAGAAATATTCCAAGTCATGAAAAACAAGGACCTACAACCATGATTACCCAGCAAAGCTATCATTTAGAATTGAAGGACATATAAAGAGCCTCCCAGACAAGAAAAAGCTAAAGAAGTTCATTACCACCAAACCAGTATTACATAAAATATAATATTTAATCTGACAGACCACTTTATTTAAGTTAGTAATAGTAAAAATGTATTCAATAACTATAGCTTATGGATAGGTGAAACAAATGACAGCAATGATAGGAGGGACAGAGAGACGAATTGAAAAAAATTCAGTTGACCCTAACAAGACAGGCTTGAACTGCATGGGTCCACTTAAATAAAAGATTTTTAAAGCCTCCTGAGCCAACTCTCCAAGTCCTCCTAAAGATAATCAAAAAGGTAAACACAGTCCACAACTGCCTGAGACTAAACAAACCAAAGGGGAAAAAAATGGAAAGAAGAGCCTTTTAAAGAAGTAAAGTAACCAAAAAGGTTCCCTCTCCTAAGCAGCACCCACTTTTGCGCTGTGCTTGTTTTCTTAAAAAGTGTTTGTCAAGGACAAATACAAATCTTAAAGGGCCTTTTAAGGCTCTGGCCGGTGGCTCAGTGGATAGAATATTGGCTGGGGGTATGGATGTTCTGGGTTCAGTTCCTGGTCAGGGCACATGGAGAAGTGACCATCTGCTTCTCTCTCTCTTTCCCTCTTGCAGCCAGTGGCTCGATTGGTTCGAGTGTGGCCCCAGGTGCTAAGGATAGCTCTGTTGGAGTGCATCAGCATCAGGCACTAAAAATAGCTTGGTACTTGAGCATTGGCCCCAGATGGGTTGCTGGGTAGATCCCGGTCAGGGCACACGATGGAGTCTGCCTCACTGTCTCCCCTCCTCTTACTTGAAAAAAAATTAATTAAAAAAAAAAAAGTCTTCTTTAAAAATAGTAAGAGCCTTAGCCATCTGAACAAATAAATTTAACTTATACCAACTGTAATAAATTAGTAAACTTTTTGCCTTATTGTCTCTGTCTAATGGCTATAAAATTTTTTAAAACATTTTATTTATTGATTTGATAGAGAGAAGAGAGAGCGAAAGGGAGAAGGTAGGAGTGGGAAGCATCAACTGATAGCAGTTGCTTCTCATATGTACCTTGACTGGGCAAGGCCAGAGTTTCAAACGAGCAACCTCAGCGTTCCAGGTCGATACTCCATCCACTGCACTACAACAGGCCAGGCAGCTGAAATTTTAAAAACAAAATTATCAGCCTGACCTGTGGTGGCGCAGTGGATAAAGCGTCGACCTGGAAATGCTGAGGTCGCCGGTTCGAAACCCTGGGCTTGCCTGGTCAAGGCACATGAGAGTTGATGCTTCCAGCTCCTCCCTCCCTTCTCTCTCTCTGTCTCTCCTCTCTCTCTCTTTCTCTGTCTCTCCCTCTCCTCTCTAAAATGAAAAAAAAAAATTAAAAAAAAAACAACAAATAAAAATTATCAGGTTTCTGGTTGCACCTGAATCTATATGTAGATATGTATCTACAGAGTATATTTAAAAAATTGGTTTGTAAGAAGCTCTGTTTAATCAACTTAAAAATCAGGTGTTCATATAAATTAAGATATATAACAGAAACTAACCCAAAAGTTTTTCAGGCTCTGGAATAATACTTTGTATTAAAGTTAATTAATACAGGCAAGTCTCTAGTTACCAAAATTAATATTTTAACTACCGTATTTTCTGCTCCATAAGATGCACCTGACTAAAAGACATGTCTAGGGTTTTGTTTTGTTTCACACCTAGGGTTTTAAGGAGGAAAATAAGAAAAAAAAATTATGAACCAAATGGTGTGTTAAAATATTTAATAAAATACCTTATTTTTCTTTTTTCTTTTTTTTAGAAGGGAACATTTCTTTTTTTATTTTATTTTATTTATTTATTTTAGAAAGGAGAGAGAGAGGGAGAGAGAAAGAGAGAGAGAGAAGGGGGAGGAGCAGGAAGCATCAACTCCCATATGTGCCTCAACCAGGCAAGCCCAGGGTTTCGAACCGGCGACCTCAGCATTTCCAGGTCGACACTTTATCCACTGCGCCACCACAAGTCAGGCGAAAAAATACCTTATTTTTCGATCCATAAGACGCACAGGCATTTTCCCCTCCACTGTTGGGGGAAAAAAGTGTGTCTTATGGAGCGAAAATTACGGTAGTACTACAAATTTATCAATAAAATGAACTTATCTTTGTTTCTCTGTAATAGGAAGTGAAAAGTAGATACCTACTCAACAATTATGTTTCAGTATTTTATCTTATTTAAAAATCATATAAGCCTGACCATGCGGTGGTGCAGTGGATAGAGCATTGGCACAGTATGCTGAGGACCCAGGTTCGAAACCAATTTGAGCGCCAGGTCACTGGCTTCAGTGTGCGATCATAGACATGACCCCGTGGTCGCTGGCATGCGAAAGGGGTCACTTGCTCTGCTAGAGATACTCCCCCATTCAAGGCACATATGAGAAAGCAATCAATGAACAACTAAGGTGCCGCAATGAAGAATTGATGCTTCTCATCTCTCTCCCTTCCTGTCTGTCCCTGTTTATCCTTCTCTCTGTTTCTCTCACTCAAAATCAAAAACACAAAACAAAACAAAAAGTGCAAACTGTGTCGGAGAGTGGGAACTTTGATTAATTTTTCTTTAAACCTAAAATGCTCTGAAAAAATGGAAGTCTCTGCATTTCATATCTAGTGATTTTTTTATCCTTCATTTGCACTTAGTTAAAATAAACAGAAATTTATATATACTACATTCTACTATTTAATAGTTTGTTTTTAACCAACTTTATTCCTTTAAATTTAATTTTAACTTTTCTATATAGAAAATCATTCTAAGACCTAATTCTTTAAACATAGATGAGTATAAAAGTGCAAACCATAAAATATAAAAATCTTCAGATCTCTTTTGAACTAAATGCAAAGAGACATAGTTTGTATCTCCACTTTATTTCACACTGGGGACTGTCAAATGCGAGTAGTTTAGGTGTTTACTTTTACTCCTTGAAGCCTACTAGGATTTTCAAAGGTTTACATAAACTTGGGTTGTTATTCTCCTATCAATTCAAATAGAAAGTCATTTGCCTTAAGAATAGTATATGGCCCTGTCCTGGTAGGTTCAGTTGGTTAGAGAGTCCTCCCGATATGCCAAGGTTGTGGGTCTGATCCCGCTCCAGGGCACATACAAAAACCAACCAATGAATGAGTAAGTGGAACAACAAATCAATGTTTCTCTCTCTCTCTCTTTAAAATCAATAAAAAGAATCGTAAAGCCTTTTAAATATCAAAGTTCTTTAGGGAACACACCCATATAAAAAATGATCTTAAACTGAAAAATGTGCCTGAGAACTTAATTTTGTTGCCTAAAATGAAACAAAAATTCTGCTTGGTTTCAAGATTTTCCTCTCTTACACATTTATTTTTCAATTAACTTACATTTTCAAAGCCCAAGAAGTAAAAAATCTTACATACTCATACAGGAAATAAAATTGTGTATTGCCAAGAGAAACTACAGTTAAGCCCTGGCCAGCTGGCTCAGTGGTAGAGCATCAGCCCTGCCAGGCGTGTGTATGTCACAGGTTCGAGTCCCAGACAGCGCACACAGAAGAAGTGCTCATCTGCTTCTCCCCCCCTACTCCTCTCGCTTCTCTTTCTCTCTTCTCCTCCCCTCCCACAGCCATAGCTCGATTACAGAGATGGCCGTGGGCACTGAGGACCACTGGATGGCCTTCACCTCAGGCACTAAAAACGGCTCCCATTGCGATGGAGCAAGGGCCCCAGATGGGCAGGGCATCGCCTCCTAATGGGCTTGCCAGGTGGCTCCCGGTCTGGGGCATGCAGGAGTCTGTCTCTGCCTCCCTTCCTCTCACTAAAAATAAAATAGAAACTACAGTTAAATGACTGATATATTCAACAGATAAAGATATCTAGAGGAAAGAAATGCAAATTTTAAAATCGGCTCAGATAAACAGCCTGCACTTAAAAAGAAAAGCCACATTCAGCAAGTTAAACACATTCCCAAGCTTAGAGTCTTGACACTCCTGGTTGAGCTAGAACCTCTAAAGTGGGTTAGTCCTGGAGGAAGGACCATAGGTGACACCTGAGCAGCCCCAGGAAAAAACATGGAGCTCCATACACCCTCCCTTCCCCTGTAAGCATGTAAATGCTCCCTCCCCCAGGCTTCCCTTCTCACAAGTGAGGAACTTTTCAGCCTGACTCAGTTTAAGATCTGACCCAAATGAATTCTCAAATTTATAGAGCTTTTGTCCAGGCGACAGAATTCCTGACCTTCATATACTTTCTCCATTGGCACAACCGGTTAGCATGTGGTACTTACAGACTTTGTCAATATACACATTTCATTCTGAGGGAACACACTTCATGGATGTAAAAAACAACCTGAAAAAAACGGCTAGGCCTAAGACAACTCTCTTTGCCCCTCAAGAGGAGTGGCTTATTTTAGAGTCGCTGGTCTCCATCCTCTACTCCCCAGTCACAAAGTTTTGGATCGACAATTATAATTTAAAGGATATAAATTCAGTGGTACAAGAATCCAGCAAAATCACTTAAATCTAGTGTTTATGTGTAAGCAGGAAAGAAAGTAGTAGAGGCCTTTTAATAGTTCAACAAGGAAACCCACAAGTACCTATTTCTATCAGAAATGAATGTCAGTTATTATGTAAAAAAAAAAAAAAAAAAAAAAAAGGAAACTGACTTGTAAACAATCCCATTGGAACACTTCTAGATGTTCTAAATCTAAGCCCTGACATACCATTTGAAATCATCCAAAAGGTAAGAACAGATATCAGCATATTACCGACACCCATGGAGGGAGGGAAACAATTTTAACTAATGTACGCAATACTTATATATTTTCCTAAAATTCACCTCTTTCTTGCCTCTTTGGAAATGTAGTACTTTTTATTGTACCCCAAGCACAAGTGGTTTAAAAAATTTTTTATTTATTGAAAAACCGATACAAGTAAATAAATCTTTTCAAAGTGACAAACGCAGAGAGAGGCAAACTAACCTGGAACTGTGCTGAAGGCACAGATCACCCAGGAGTTTCCCAGGAGGAGCATCCACCCAGTCGACTCCCCATTAGATGCCTGTTCCCACAGGGAAGATGGGGGGGGGGGCAGCGGTTATTCCCTGCTTCCCTCTCAGGTAAAACGTACAGAAAACTACATCTTTGAAAAGAGCCACCCCTGGCACACTAGATCAATGATAAACAAAATACTGTGTCCGTCTGAACTGTACCGCGGAGGGCAGAGTTAATAGTGATGCTATGAAATGGGGAGGGGAAGATGGCGTCTGGGAATCTGTGGAAAGATCCGGAAATTTAGGGTTAACTGCCAGCGCTAGGAAGAGCAAGGCTCGGGACGGGTCAAGGAGTTGACGCTGTACTTCCTAAAGATTTGGAAAAGTGAGCAGAAAACAAGTGCCTTAGGGAGAAAAGAGGAACTAGGACCCTACAGAGCACAGCTCTCCACGCACAACCCTGGAGACCGAGTGACAATGGTCCGATGATCCTCCCCGAGGTCACCGCACCATCTAGGTAACCGGACGATGAGCACGGTGCTGGCAGAGCCACATGCAGCGCGCGCGCCCAGGAGGGCACTCGTGTCTGGGCCGGATCCGGTCAGCAGACTCCAGCGTGACCTGGGGAGGCCGCGTTCCACTTCAGCTGGTTCCAACCGGCTTCTCATCCCCGGCTCCTCACACCCGCCCCGCCCACTCACCATTTCTCGGTTTCAGGGGTTCCCTTCCACCTTTCGACTCCCTCGCGCGCACGCGCGTGGCAAGTGCAGGCCACAACCACAGAGTAAGTCGCAGCCACCTGAGTCCTTTAAGAGAAGCAAGCGAGTAAGCAGAACGCCGCAGAAGCAAGGATCCACTACCGACCAGTTCACGCGGTCCACACCATTCATGCATGCCATCACCATAGCGCCGCCCCCACAAACAGTACCAAGAACTACCCTGATTGGACAGCCGCAAGGCCCCGCCCCATCATGGCTGAGTGACAAGAGGCCGCAGCCCAGTTTTTGAGTCACGGTGGTCTTGGCAATGGGCCTGAATCTGTCCTTTCCGGGGACACCTTGTTTAACCATAAGGCAGCAGGCCACTCACAGAACTGTGACCCTGCTTCACAAATCACAAACACACTCTTAAAAGTGACCTCACCATTCAGGGGTCGTCAAACTTTATATAAAAACCGCCCGCTTTTGCAGTGCTGGTCAACCTGGTCCCTACCGTGCAACCAAACAGCGCTGCGATTGGCCCATCATGACAGCTGGAACGCCCGCTAGTGGGCGGTAGGGACCAGGTCTACCAGCACTGCAAAAGTGGGCGGTTTTTATAAAAAGTTTGAGGACCCCTGCTAGGTAATCATGAGTCTGGCTCCATTTTGATCTCTACCATTCCCAGCAGGTACTTCCACCCTTCCCTCCCCACCCCCAATTACTGGGCACTTTCAAGAACCCTATGGTCTCAGGGGCACTTGGCTCTGATAGGAAGTTTGAAGCCCACAGTTCTGGACCAGGCCCCAAGTCTCAGATGTAGCATGTGTGAAACATATGAGGCAAAGTAACCGCTGGAAAACCTTTCCAAGGAATTCCATTAATACACACTTGGTGAAAGGTAAAAGTAGGCAAAACTGAAAGAACACTGCTCAGTGAAAAGTAACAGATGGCCAAGGTATAAAGACTAGAGAACCAGGTCAATGGTCATCTATGGGGCAAGACAGAGATGAGTGAGGGACGGGAGCATCAGGAGACCCTCACCACTGACCGTAGGCCAGACATGAATAATGATTATTCCAAGGGTGTGCATACCGTTATTACTAAGTCTTACCATAATTCACTTTGTATAATCTTTTCTGGATAAATATATATTTTTAATTGGTTAATAAAATTAGGTAAGTTTTGGGTGTACCATTCCATAATACAGTGGCCCCTCATCTATTGTGGGGGTTAGGTTTCAGACTCCCCAATGATAGGTGAAAATCTGCAAAGTAGTAACCTTATATTTATTTTATTTATATATATTTTAAGGCTTTATAAATCCACCCCACACTTTTTTTAATAAAAAAATTATTCTTTAAGACTTTATTCATTTTAGGGGGGGGGGAGAGAGAGAGAGAGAAAAGGGGGGAGGAGCAGGAAGCATCAACTTCCATGTGCCTTGAGCAGGCAAGCCCAGGGTTTCAAGCTGGTGACCTCAGTGTTCCAGGTCGATACTTTATCCACTGTGCCACCACAGGTCAGGCCCCACACTACACTCTTATAAACCTTTCCCACACTGTTATTAGTGAATTGTGATATGGCATCCTCTGCACATTGCACTGTTTTCTGAGTATTTTTGGCAAAATTTTGAAGAAATTTAATTTTGAGAAGAATTTTATTTTTTTTAGCAAGAGACAGAGAGAGGGACAGACAAGGACAGACAAGACAGGAAGGGAGAGAGATGAGAAGCTTCAATTCTTTGTTGTGGCACCTTAGTTGTCCACTGACTGCTTTCTCATATGTGACTTGACCCAGGGGCTAGAGCCAAGCCAGTGACCCCTTGCTCAAGTCAGAGACCGTGGGCTCAAGTTGGTGAGCCTGCGCTCAAACAGGCAATCCTTGGGGTTTCGAACATGGGTCCTCCCTCTGTGTCCCAGGTCAACGCTTTATCCACTGTACCACTGCCTGGTCAGGGAAAAGAATATGATTTGTATGTTTGTTTGCCCTGTAAAGTGGCAGTCTGAGTTTTTCTTCATGGTTTTGGCAGCAGAAATTGGTAACAAGCCATATGTCTATTTAGAAAAATGGGTTATGTACATTCATCATCATATATACCTTTTAAGAACAAAGGGTTGTATGCATTGATATGTAAAGGTCTGTAGTATTTGGCCCTGGCTGGTTAGCTCAGTGGATACAGTGTCAGTCCAGTGTATGGACACCTCTGGTTTGATTTCCGGGTAGGGCACACAGAAGAAGCCACAATCTGCTTCTCTTCCTTTCCCTCTTCCTCTTCTGTCTCTCTTACACCCAGGGGCTCCATTGGTTTGAGCTTCTGCCCTGGGCACTCAGTTGGTCAGAGCATCAGCCGCAGGTGCTGAGGATAGCTTGGTTGATTCGAGCATTGGCCCCAGACAGGGGTTGCTGGGTGGATCCTAGTCAGGTGCATGCAGGAGTCTGTCTATCTCTTGTCCTTTCACTAAATAAAAGAAAAAAAGAAAGGAAAAGAAAACAGTCTGGAGTATTTATCAATAGAACAATTAAGTAAAAATATATTGCAATGTATATACAATGTTACCTCTTCTACAACTGTTATGGTCACCTGCAGAGTTGAGTGAGCCCCAGTCTGGGTTTGGTTGACAATACATTGCTGCCAACAGTATATGAAAGGGTTTATACCTTCCATAATGGGGAGGGCAGGGCAGGCTTCTCAAGCAGGTAGGAAATGCCTTGAGAGAGCAAGGAAAGGAGCCTGACGCAGATTTGTTTGTTTGTTTTGTTTTGAGGTTATGGGGTGGGCTAGGGTGAGATTTTGTATTTAAGGCAGGGGCTTCCAGGGATGGAATCTCTTGTCAGTGCTAAAGGAGTGAGCACTCAGGTTTTCTTATCATCTTGTACAGATGTGGGCACAAGAGGAAGAGGGAAGATGAGGCTTTTAAAGCCGTCAGCTGTCAATCATTAAATAATGGAGTCAGAGACTTCTGATTTCTCCT
Source organism: Saccopteryx leptura (assembly GCF_036850995.1). Lineage (NCBI taxonomy): Eukaryota > Metazoa > Chordata > Mammalia > Chiroptera > Emballonuridae > Saccopteryx > Saccopteryx leptura. The sequence goes on along the minus strand of NC_089503.1, from coordinate 250,825,522 downwards.
CTGGCATATAAGGTGCTTAAGAGGTGACATTCCTACACTCAGCAGAAAAGAAGCTAACACACTTAAAATCAACAACTCAGATCCATCAAAGCATTAATCCCAAGGCAAACTGCTGTTTCCCAAAAGAGACAGGAAAATAGCCAGGTGGGAATATGCTCACAGTATCCTGCTCTTCTTAACAAGACCTGTCCTCCTCAAAGATTGTTTAGAGACAAAGTCTAAATGACTGAGATTTTAACAGAACCAAAGTGACATGGGGGAGGGAAATAGGCAACTTGAGTCCCCTCTACTCTTTCTGCCTGAACTAAGTTGACAGTGTGTGTGCAGTAGAGATAGACAGCAGCAGCAGCAGCAGCAGCAGAGGTACTGAAGGGTCCCGAGGAGCCCTCTGGTATCGGGGTGGTGGGTGGAATCAGTTGGCCACCTACTGACTGCCTCTCACCCTCTTTCTCTTTAAATAACTGTTTTACCAGATGGGCCCACCTCTTGCACAGAGTGTAGTCTTTCTCTCCCACCCCATCGCCAGGGTATGTGGGGGCCAGCCCAGCCTCTGCCTCAGCTTCACTCTGACACAGATAAATCCTGGCAAAAACACAGACCCAGGACCACTTTAAGGAGGGCCCAACCCCACACTCCTGCTCCCAAATGCCTAGAAATTCTCAAAACTGCCCACTCTGGTCAGCTGCACATAGAACTGAGGCTTGGCAAGCTCAGCAATGCGCCGGGTGTGTGTGGGGGGCGCACAGCTCACAGCACAGCTCCCCACCCCCCAGCAGCCTCGGTGCCCGCTGCCATCAGGCAGCAGGGCAGGTGAGCAAGTCAGAGCAAGAGAAGACACCCACAGTGGTGGTCATGTCGAGACTTGTGGCTCATGAGGCCAACTGTTATGTTCACCTGCAAAGGTGGTTTTCATGTTGAGACTGATTCTAGCATAGCCAAGAGGGTAGGAAAAGACTTACAAAAGATAAGATTTCCTTCTCTTACTTTTTTACAGCTGAGTAGTATTCTATTGTACAAATATACCACAGCTTTTGTATCCAATCATCTACTGATGGGCGTTGGGCTGTTTCTGTACCTTGGCTATTGTAAATAATGCTGCAATGAACATGGAGTGCATATATTCTTCTGAATTACTGTTTTGGGTTTCTTTGGATATATTCCCAGAAGAGGAATCACTGGAACATAAGGTGGTTCCATGTTTAATTTTTTGAGGCTAACTCCATACTGTTTTCCACAGTGGCTGCACCAGTCTGCATTCCCACCAGTGCACAAGGGTTCCCTTTTCTCCACATCCTTGGCAAAGCTTGTTGTTTGTGGACTTATTATTTTTTGTGTGTGGACTTATTGATGACAGCCATTCTGACAGGTGTGAGGTGATATCTCATTGTGGTTTTAATTTGCATTTCTCTGGTGATTAGTGACGTTGAACATCTTTTCATATGTCTATTGGCGATCTGTATGTCCTTTTTGGGGAAGCGTCCATTCAGGTCCTTTGCCCATTTCTTTCTTTTTTGTGTGTGACAGAGACAGAGAGATGGAGAGAGGGACAGATAGGGAGAGAAATGAGAAGTATCAATTCTTCACTGCGGCATCCTCATTGTTCATTGATTGCATTCTCATATGTGACTTGACGGGGGGGGGGGGGGGAGGCTACAACAGAGCAAGTGACTCCTTGCTCAAGCCAGCAACCTTGGGCTCAAGCCAGTGACTATGGGGTCATGTCTATGATCCAACGCTCAAGCCAGCAACCTCATGCTCAAGCTGGATGAGCCTGCGCTCAAGCTGGCAACCTCAGGGTTTCGAACCTGAGTCATCCATGTCCCAGTCTGACACTATATTCACTGTACTACTGCTGGGTCAGGTCCATTTATTTGGATTGTTCTTTTGGTGTTGAGTTTAATGAGTTCCTTATAAATTTTAGATATTAAGCCCTTATCAGATGCACTGGCAAGTATGTTCTCCTATTCAGTGGGTTATCTTTTCACTTCGTTGATGGCTTCCTTTGCTGTACAAAACCTTTTTAGTTCAATGAAGTCCAATTTATTAATTTTTTGTTTCCCTTGCCTGAGGTGCTAGATCACAACATATATGCAATGACTTGTTTTTATATAATGAAACACTAACAGGAGGCTCAAGAAATGATCAAAACTGTATCTGGGGGTGGCTGGAGTGACAGTGCTGCAGGGACCAGAATATATTTGCAGGGGGTCTTCTTACCTTAGACTTTTCTATCTTACAAATTTATTTATTTAACATAGAAATTTACATCATACACCATAATTTACTATTCACTAACCATTCTAAGATTTAAATCCTTTAAACACTAATGGTTACAAATGTGTAGACCATTCAAAGAAAATGTTCAAAGCTCTTAGTGACTAAAAGAACATGGGACATTGTGTTTGTCCCTCCGCAGGTCTCACATGTATTTTCAGGAATACACAGCACATTATGAAGAAATAGGAGTTTGAGTTTAGCCTCTTAAATGTAGTAGGAGTTTAAAGATTTACAAAAGCTTTGACTAGTTTTCTTCAAATCAATTAAAAAGAAATTCAACTGCTTTAGCCTTTTAAATTTCAATATTCTCTAGGGACCTGGACCTACAAATACACTTTTTTTTTTTACACTCTTCTTCTCTCTCAAAAACAAATGTTTTTTTCCGAAAGCTGTAGATACTTGAGGGAATTCTTGTTGAGCTACCAAAATACCTTACAATTTTCTTCTCTCCTTCACACATAAATACTGGGTTTGAATGATTTTTGCTGAACTATTCAAACACTGGGTATATGTATTTAAAATACCAGTGGTGGTCCACAGCAACTCCACTGGGGAGCAGAGCCTGAGGTCAGTGTCATTAAGCCACACCCCCTCGCGCACACATTTTGAGCCTGAAAAGGGAAGTACTTGAAGGCCCAGTTATTCTTCCTGGGGGGGGGGGGGGGGGAGGTCTCCTCCTGCAGGTGTCCTACCTGCTTGCATCCACCAGGGAAAGAGCTTGTACATTGAGAAGCTTCAGCCCTGGAAAGCTGGGGGGGCAGGTACTCATGGGGGGCGGAGACACCCCTTCTGAGGTTTAGTTGTGGTTCCCCTGGGTCTGTTTCTAGGCACTGGGTTGAGTTTTGCATCCACAACTGTGCCTCTGTGCCCTGACTGGGAATTGAACTTAGGACATCCATACATGGGGCCGATGCTCTACCACTGAGCCAACCAGCCAGGGCCAGGAAAACAAATTATAACACATGCAATGTAATGCTGTATCAATGTAAGAAATCTCAAACCTGTGAAGATTTTAAGAGTTTATTTGAGCCAAAGTGATGACATAAGCCATGGAACATGATCTCAAATAAGTTTTACAGCTTTTTAAAAAAAAGCTTCTTTAGGCCCTGGTGGGTTTGCTCAGTGGATAGAGCATCATCCTGGAGTGCAGAAGTCCCAGGTTCAATCCCCAGTCAGGGCACACAGAAGCGACCATCTGCTTCTCTCCCCCTCGCTCTTCCTCTTCTCTCCTTCTTAACGATAGCTCAGTCGGCCCTAGTGTCAGTTTTAGGTGCTAAAACAATAGCTCGGTTGATTCAGCATCCACCCCAGACCGGGGTTGCTGGGTGGATCCTAGTTGGGCCCCAAGCAGAAATCTGCCTATCTCCCCTCCTCTTACTTAAAAAACCCCCACTAAAAACAAAAACAAAACTTCTTTAGTAACAGATTTTATTGTTAAAATATCTGTAAGTATTGTTATGTTTAAAAAGGTTAATTTCTTTTTCTTTTTTGACAGAGATTCAGAGAGATGGACAGATAGACAGGAAGGGAGAGAGATGAGAAGCATCAATTCTTTGTTGCAGCTCCTTAGTTTTTCATTGGTTGCGTTCTCATATGTGCCTTAGTGGGGGGGGGGGGCAGCAGAGTGAGTGACCCCCTTGCTCAAGCCAGCAACCTTGCACTCAAGCTGGTGAGCCCATGCTCCAAGCCTGATGAGTCCATGCTCAAGCCTGCAACCTCGGGGTTTCGAACCTGGGTCCTCCAATCCCAGTCCAATGCTTTATCCACTCTGAACCACCGCCTGGTCAGGCAAAAAGGTTAATTTCTTACAAAATTCTACTTTCAGTATTGCCAGATCACTTTACTTTCTATTTTATGTCACAATTTTTATAAACATGTATTTTCTTGAAGCCTCAATTTGCTGAGTTGTAAGTTAAAGGACTCTTTTACAAGTTTTCACACACACACATTCATTAAAAAAAAAAATTTTTTTTTAATCTGCTGATTTCAGTGGATTGGGGGGGGAGAGAGACAGACAAACAAGAACACTGAGCTGTTCCTGTGTGTCCTGACCAGACACTGAACCGGCAACCTGTGGGCTTTGGGATGACGCTGTTTATTTCTTTTCGGAGTTTTCTTGTGCACGTGAAGCCTGGTACTTGGCTGAATGTTTGTTAATAGTTCTCCCATGGATGTTTGTTCACTTTACCAATAATTATAAATGAGGAATTATGGCTTATCCTCTGAGTCTTCAACGTTTAGAGCTGTTGCTGAAAACATCTACTGTTCACAAAAATTAGGGGATCAGGGAATGTGCAGATAGTCCAGTACTTTCAGCCTTTTGTCTAGTGCATTTTCACCAATGAAATACGAGTTGGGCCTGACCAGGCGGTGGCGCAGTGGATAGAGCATCGGACTGGGATGCGGAGGGCCCGGGTTCGAGACCCTGAGGTCTCTAACTTGAGCGCAGGCTCATCTGGTTAGAGCAAAAAGCTCATCAGCTTGGACCTAAGGTCGCTGGCTCGAGCAAGGGGTTACTCGGTCTGCTGTAGCCCCACGCTGTAGCCCCATGGTCAAGGCACATAAGAGAAAGCAATCAATGAACAACTAAAGTGTCGCAATGTGCAACGAAAAATTAATGATTGATGCTTCTCATTTCTCCATTTCTGTCTGTCTGTCCCTGTCTATCCCTCTCACTGACTATCTCTGTGAAAAAAAAAAAGAAATGAGTTGGTTTTGCATCTCATTTGCATAGCTGACCATCTTTCTTTGACTTGTCGTTTGCTTTTCTGATATTCTTGTTTAATAAAAAAAAAAATCAAATGCTTTTTTTTATTGCTTCATATTCATTTTGAAATATCCCCTAGTTTTTGTGAGTGGTATTTATTATTATATTTACAGTGTGAGTTCTGTCACGTTATCTGAGAGCAGCTCAATGACTAAAGGCTTTGGCACATAGATACCATACACACGGATCTACTCACACTAAAATGCTTTTCTGGACTGGGGAGTATGACGATGAGAGGATCTTCCATATCGTTTACCGAGTGTTTCTTTAATGTGAGGCTACTGGTGTTTAAATGCTAAAGCTACAGTTGATTTCTCATCCACATTCACTATATGTATAATGTCATATCATTTCAGGTTGGAATACAGTGGTCCCTCATCTGTCACGGGGGTTAGGTTCCAGAACCCCCTGTGATAGACAAAAATCTGCAAAGTAGCAACCTTATATTTATTTTTTTATATCTATTTTAAGGTTTTATAAACCCTCCCCACACTCTTATAAACCTTTCCCACACTCTTATAAATGCTTCCTATGCTCTTGTTGGTGGCCTCCCATCCCTCAGCCAATAGTATGATCTCACGCAGGCAAACTAGCTCAAGCGGAAGCAGCGGTAGCTGCATTTTCCATATGTCTGAGTCTTTGTCTACTCATCTGGCCTATGTATTTTATTTTGATTTAATATCCTTTTAATATCTTTTATATTTTTATATTGTTTTCAATTTTTTAGGCTAGAAAATGCTTATTTTACTGTAAAAATAATTAAAATAATAAATATATAAAAATACCTATATACTGCAAAATCCCGCAATATAGCAAAAAATTCTGCAATACAAAATTAGATATGTACAATTTAAAAATCCATGATACTGTGAGACTGCGAAAAGAACCACGACATGACAGGGGATTGTATTTACTGAAGGGTTTCATTATTTTCTCTCCAGTGCTGGGGCCCCTCAGGCTATCTAAGGGAAGAACAATTACTGAAGGATTTCTCACATGTAAATGGCTGCTCCCCAGTGTGAGTTCTCTCTTGTCATATAAGATTAGCTTATTGACTGAAGGCATTCCCATACTTACATTTGAATGGTTTCTCTCTTGTGTGAGTTTTCTCATGTTGTTTAAGGTAAGAACTATGAAAGCTTTCTCACACTGATGGCATTCATATGGTTTCTCTCTATGGTGTGTTCTATTGTGACATGTACATTCAGAACTCTGACTGAAAGCCTTTCCACACATGAGACACATGTGTGCTTTCTCTCCAGTGTGGCTTCTCTTGTGCTGGCTGAGGCCAGAGCTTTGACTAAAGGCTTTCCCACACTGATGATAACATTCATAAGGTTTTTCTTCAGTGTGTATTCAATTGTGCTTTCTAAGATAGGAGCTTTGCAAAAAGCCATTGCCACAAAGATAGCATTTAAACGGTTTCTCTACACTGTGAGTCATCTAAGGCTAAAGCAATTACTAAAAGCTTTCCCACATACATGACATTCACATAATTTACCTCTAATGTGAATTTGTGTGTACTAAGGTGTGACTCTTCACTACGTGACTTTCCACACTGTTGGCTGACATAAGGTTTCTTTGTTATGTGAATTAACAAATGTTGCGTCAGAGCAGATCTGTGAGTGAACCCATTACTCACATCAATCCATTCCATAGGATCCTCTGTAGTGTGAGATTTCACTGGCACAGGAGGGGATATGCCCTTCTTGCTGATCTGAAGCATTACTGTCATTTTTTGGTTTCTAGGGGGTCTCTCGTGCTGCACTATGGCCTTGGAGAAGTCCAGCGCCTTCACTCCACAGCTCTTCTTCTTGCTCCAGCTGGAAAGCCACCACCGATCTGCTGATCTGATTCCCACAGACCAGGGGCTGATGTCTTCCCACATCTCTGTACAGCCTTCTCCACTCTGTACCCAGCAGGCCCACTTTTCCTGGGTGAAGTCTACAGTTGTATCCTTAAAGGTCACTGATGCCAGTGGCTGCCGGGTCAATAACTCAGTGTACAGGTGTCTTTTTCTGAATTTGCATTCACAGACAGTTCCAAGCACAAAGCAGGTAAGTCAGAATCCAAGACTGGAGAAGATGGTGAAGCCAAATGGGTGCTAAGGCCAGTTACACAAAGTAGCCAATTCTCTTTTTCCAATGTCTTAAACCATTTAGTTTTTTCTTCTAGAAGCAAATGCTTGCAGCTTCTTTTATGCATTTGAAATGAAGGAGGGATGTAAAAAAAATTGTGGAGAAAATAAGGTGGGGATTAGGTTAAAAGGATACTTAAGATTATATGCTTGCTTTTGGGTTAACACCTCACTTTTGGCATTTCAAAGGTGTGTTAACCTAGATGCACAAGAACAGTAGTCATGGCTGCCTTAAAACCTTTCACCAAGAATTTATAGGCCTGGGTTATAACAACTCATCATGACCGGCCCACTTAGAAATTTATTATCAAGTCACCCTGTAAAGTTACTTTTCATAGAACCCCCCTTTTGGTCATAAATCAATTTGAAGGATGCACTGATGACCAACCTTTTGGTTGGGTAGGGTGGTCTCACAGCACTAGAAAGGCTCATTCCTAGGAAATCTCAGTATTGACATTGTCTTGTGACCATTGGGGATAGGGCAATACTGTAATCATGGGATCTAAGTCAAATTTTTCCCCCTAAAAGGAAGGGCAGGTAAATGGAAGACAGTTAGGTCTTACGACCTGCATTGTGAAAATACACTCTGGATCATTACTAGCCTATGAACTATCATGATCCGAGTATTGCCTTCTCATTTTCTGTATTTGGCATTTATTTTTATTTTTAATTTTCTGTTTTATTTTATTTTTTTATTCATTTTAGAGGGGAGAGAGAGAGACAGAGAGGGAGAGAGAGAGGAGAGAGAAACAGAGAGAGAAGGTGGGGAGGAGCTGTAAGCATCAACTCCCATATGTGCCTTGACCAGGCAAGGCCAGGGTTTCGAACCGGCAACCTCAGCATTTCCAGGTCGACGCTTTATCCACTGCGCCACCACAGATCAGGCTATTTTTAATTTTTAAAATTTCTTTTTTTTATTTAAGTGAGAGGTGGGGAGATAGAGGGACAGACTCTTGCACGAGCCCCAACTGGGATCCACCCGGCAACCCTCATCTGGGGTGATGTTCTGTCCATCTGGGGCCACACTAGCAATTGAACCATCCTCGGTGCTGGGGGCAAAGGTGTTCAAATCAATTGAGCCATGGCTGCAGGAGAGGAAAAGAGAGAAAAAGGGAGAAAGAGAGAGAAGGAGGAAGGGGAGGTGAGGAGGAGCAGATAGTTGCTTTTCTTGTGTGCCTGACTGGGAATCAAACCTGGGATTTCCACATGCTGGGTTGACACTCTACCATTAAGCCAACCAGCCAGGAACATGTATTTGGCATTTATTATAACATTTACATAAGCCACGAAAAGAGCATTACCAGATAGTTTATACATGTTCAATAATTATAAACAGTTGGACTATATAAAAACCCCAAAGAACAAGTGTTAACTGTTATTATGACTAATATCATTAGCAGACAGGTAAAGACAATCAAACAAAATGAATTCTGAGTGCAATATCAATCTGTAGATATTTAAGTCTTGTCAGTATCTTGGGATAGCTATCTACCTTTGGTGTCAGCAGCTCCTCATCTTTAAGGAGTTTCTGATGTCTGTAGACAGGGGTAGATGTCCATTCATGGTTAGGCTCCTGATAAGATCCTTTCCAATGAGGTTGGAGTGTGTGTTTTATTAGATGTCATTTCCAGTAAACAACATCGTCAGGTGACCTTTAAAGTCTTTGTCTTGTGGGAGTTCAGTGTGAAAAGAAAACGGTTACCAACTTGGCATTTTTTTAAATAACTCTATCTAAACATGGCAATAATATAAGATGTTTCCTTTTCACAGCACCAGCTCATTCTTCTTCCATCTAAGTTCAGCTTAAATGCACTGTAATGTATGACAGAATAAAAAAACCTAAAAATGGGGACCCAGGGAACAGGGAAGAACCAAGCAGCCATCTTGGGTTTCCCAGAGTTCTGATTATTCTTTAATTTACAACCATTGTTTACCCATACAATATACCCTTGAAATTTTTCATCACTTATTTTACAATGCTTCCCGTGCAATTTCATACATAATGGTTTAAAAAATTTTAAATTAAATTTTTTAAAAATTTATTTATTGATTTTTAGAAAGAGAGAAAGTAGGGGGAGAAGCAGGAAGCATCAACTCATAGAAGTTGCTTCCTGTATGTGCCTTGACTGGGCAAGCCCAGGGTTTCAAACCGGTGACTTCAGGGTTCCAGGTCGATGCTTTCCCACTGTGCCACCACAGGTCAGGCTTCCCACGCAATTTCAAATCTTGAGATGTTTCATCGCCTTTTCTGAAACACTGTAAAGTTACTCCTAACATATAACGGGGATTTTAACCCTTAAAAACTCAATTTCTACTGAAGACTAAGAAATAATCATAAATAACTGGACTATAGTTTGGACATTTTATAACCTCTAGATACATTTTTCATAGACACAAAAGTCATTATTAACATGGATTCATTTTTATAAAACCCAGGCAAAAGAAGACCTGTCTGTTTTACTTAAACCAACAAACTTAAGCTAGCTTTTATTTACTACGGATTAATCTTAGATCATGTGGTCTTGAAATGCACGAGTTACTGTCTGTATTTCTGAGTTTTATGTTTATTTTAAATATTTTATTGAATTTATTGGGGTGACATTGGTTAATACAATTATATACATTTCAAGTGCACAATTCTATAATACATCATCTTTATATTTGACCCTCTTCTACCTCGTCCTACCCCCTTTACCTCTGGTAATCACCATACTGCTGTCTGAGTCTATGAGGATTTTTTTCCCCTAATCCCTTCACTTTTTTCTCCCAGCCACCCCCCCTCCCCTCTGACAGCTGTCAGTCTATTTCTGAGAATTTTAGTGTACCCAATTCTTACAAGCACTTGCCTTTAAATTAATTTTAACAATACCATTTGGAGGTAGAAAATTATCTCACATTTACAACATACATATATAAACATACACAGCACAGTTGGATCCAAATTGTCCTGGGGACAGTTATAATTTTTTTTCCTTCTTTTTCAAGTGAGAGGAGGGAGACAGAAAGACAGATTTCCGCATGCACCCCAACTGAGACTCACCCAGCAACACCACCTGGAGCTGATGCTTGAATACCGAGCTATTTTTAGTGCCTAAGGCTGACACACTAGGACCAACAGAGCTATCCTCAGTGCCTGGGGCCACACTCGAACCACTGGCTATGAGAGGGGAAGAACCGGGAGAGGGAGGGGGAGAGGGAGAGGGAGAAAGGGAGAGAGGAAGAGAAGGAAGGGGGATGAAGGGAGGATAGGAGGGAAGGAGAGGCACACACACACAGAAGTACTCACTTGTCCCACTTAGTTGTGCATTCACTAATAGCTTGCCGCATGTGCCCTGACTAGGGATCGAACCTGAAACCTCGGTGTTTCGAGATGACATTCTAACTGACTGAGATAACCGGCCAGAGCCAGCAAGCTTTTCCTAATTGTGCATGCAAAAATTGATTTAGAAGTATCAAAGAATCCTCAACTCAGCCATCTTAGTATTAATGGGAGGCTGGCTTCCAAGGGGCTTGTCCGGATGGAGACACAATTTCCACCTTAATTTTGAGATCTATGTGGCTTGAACAAACTTCTAGGGAAAACCATCCTTACATGCATGTTTCCAGATGAGCCAAATGCCATGGATGTCCCTATAGGACTGCTTTACGCCCTAGAAGAAATTTTTCCTCAGGTAACCCCACAGAGATTTTGAGTCACCTAAGAATACCTAAGCAAGGACCAGCAAGAGCTTATTGGACATCACCTAAACTGATACTTTCCAAGACATGGGCCCCTCTCTCAGCCTCCCTATTTTAGGGTGCTCTGCCTTTCTCCCCAGGACACGCGCTGACTTCTCTGTTTGGCTGTCATACCATGAGGTATGACAACTCCTGGTGCCTATGTCCATCACTCCAGAATCAGGGATCTAAACTACTGTTCCCCACTAGCTATTCAGGTTGGAGAAGCAAGTGTCCTTTCTCTTTTGGAGCTAAAGAAAATTCAGTCTCTCATTTAATCAGCAAAGATTTTGTTCAGCCTCCCACTAAGCAGTCCAATTAAAAAGAAAAATTAAAAGCAGCAACCCATTTCCTCCTCTTTCCCTGGGTTATCTCAATCCTTCCATAACTTGAGAATGGTCTAAGAACAGCTTAAACAAAGTCATGCCGCCTGGCCTGTGGTGGGGCAGTGGATAAGCCTTGACCTGGAATGCTGAGGTTACTGCATCAAAACCCAAGCTTGCCCGGTCAAGGCACGTACAACAAGCATTCATTCAGTGAACAACTAAAGTGAAGCAACTATGAGTTGACATTTCTCACTCCCCCCTTCCTCTGTAAAATAAATAAAATCTTTAAAAAAACCATCCCCAAAACTATATAAAAAATAAAATAAAGTCTTGCCCTGGTACTTGTACCTAAAGCAAGGAGATCCACAATTATGAGAGAAATTCACACAAATTCACCTGATGTGAAACAAGGGGCCAGTGGGGCACAGTGAGACCCTGCTTGTACCTATCACAGGGTCCAGGTGGTCCTAGGTAGGCTTCTTCAGATTCCTGCCAGCTTGTGATGTCAAACTTGTGGAGAATTTTTTTTTTTTTAATTCAGTGAGAGGAGGGGAGGCAGAGACAGACTCCCACATGGGCCCTGACTGGGATACACCTGGCAAGCACACTAGGGAGCGATGCTCTGCCCATCTAGGGTGTTGCTCCATGGCTCCGCACCCAAGCTCTTCATAGCGTCTGAGGCAGAGGTGATGGAGCCATCTTTAGTGCCTGGGGCCAACTCGCTCCAATTGAACCATGGATGCAGGAGGGAAAGAGAAAAAGAGAGGGAGAGAGAGAGATAGGGAGGGGTGGAGAGAAAAGATGGAGGAGGAGGGGTAGAGAGCAGAAGGGTCCCTCTCCTGTGTGTCCTGACCAGGAATCAAACCTGGGACATCCACACACCATGTCGACGCTCTACTACTGAGCCAACCGGCCGAGGCTGGAGAATTTTTTAAAGAATTTATTTCAGTGAAACTGATGATATATTCTGGGGAGCAAGATCTCAAATGCTCCCAAGAATAACAGTTTTGCACTTTCTTTTATGCATTTGAAATTAAGGAAGAAGTTAGGAAGATTACATGGAAGTGGGAGAAACCATGGTGGGACTGGATTACAGGATAGTTAAAATTAGGTGCTCTCATACAGTTTATAGGTTTTGAGCCTCAAAATTATTGTTGTTCCTTTTTTCAAAGGATCAACAACAATGGCTCTGGGAAACTTCCACTAAATGGCAAATCGCTTTTGCAAATCAATGGACAACTTTATACTGAAACAGTCAACTTAAAATCAGCTCAAAGACTAGAATTATATGCCATTATCATGGCTTTTCAGCAATTGCCATATTCCTCCTTTAATCTATATACAGACAGCAAATATTTACTTATGGTGTTTCCACTATAAAGACTGCTGTCTTAGGGACAACTGCGGATGAACTATTTCAGCAGTTCCTCCTTCTTCAAAGACTTGTATGTCAACATAGAGCTCCATGTTTTGCAGGGGTCCCCAAACTTTTTACACAGGGGGCCAGTTCACTGTCCCTCAGACCGCTAGAGGGCCGCCACATACAGTGCTCCTCTCACTGACCACCAATGAAAGAGGTGCCCCTTCCGGAAGTGCAGCGGGGGCTCGGATAAATGGGCTTAGGGGGCTGCATGCAGACCGCGGGCCAAAGTTTGGGGACGCCTGTTTTATAGGACATACTCGAGCTCACTCCATGCTCCCTGGAGCTTTAGCACAAAGGAATGCCCTTGTTGATCAAGCTACCCAAAAGAAAATTATTTGGAGAAACCATGACAGATTGAGCAATTCAGTCTCATACAATTCATCACCAGAACGCTGCAGCCCTGTGTAAGCAGTTTCAAACTTTCTCGGGAAGCAGCACGGCAGATTGGTAAATCCTGTCCAAGGCGTCCTATACTACAATCTGTCCCCTCATTTGGAGTTAACGCTCAAGGTCTCCTACCAGGACAACTTTGGCAAATGGAGGTTACTCAAATACCTTCACTTGGCAAACAGCCCTATGTCCACGTTACAGTGGATACTTATTCTGGATTTATAGTAACCTCTGCCAGAACAGGAGAGGCTGCTAAGCAGGTTATAGCTCATTGTCTGTATGCGTTGTTCTATTATTGGATTTCCTAAACTGGTTAAAACTAACAATGCTCCTGCATATGTAGCAAAAGCATTTACTGTATTTTGTCAAACCTTTGGAATTATAGGTATTTCTTACAATCTTTAAAGTCAAGGTATTATTAAAGCATACCCAGCATATTTTTTTAAGGTCAATTTAAAAAAATTTATGACTCCAGGGACTCATATCCTGGAACTCCTACAGGTCTACCAGATCATGCTTTTTACTTAAAAAATTTTAAATTTCTTTTGAATGCTGATGAACAGGAGACGCCAAATCTTCTTCTCCTGCAAACTTCTACCTTCTTTTATTTGATCCAGCTAATAACACTGTTTTGTCTTTCTCCAAATAGCTCCAGGTATACGGAAAAGGTTTATATAGGCAGATGGGGATCCTCAAAACCCTCAGCGAGATCTTCTGAGCATGGCTTTTAAGGTACCAAGAGGCAGAAAAAGCCCAATAGAGATCAGGGGAACTACCAGCTTTTAGGATATGCCCTTAAAGGCTCCAACGCCCCAAAGAAGTCTCATAGGAATCCATCTGCGTTCAATAGTGAAAAGGAAGGTCATTGAGCTAAAGCCTGCAGGCTTACATGCCTTTGCTGTGAGGAAAAAGGGACACTGGAAGGTAGGCTTCCCCCTCACTCCTTGAAGGGAGTGTTCAGTCTCTTCCAGCCCTGCTCCAGCCACCTATGACCTAACCTTGCCCAGAATGCTGGGGTTTGCCCCTGAAGGCTGAAGGTGCCCAGGGCCGTCGGCCCCATCTACGACACTGTGGACGAGCCTAGGGTATTTATTCCAAGAAGCAGGTAAACTGATCTCATTTGCACAAGGGCCACTTAAATATGTCTTGCCTGAATAGTCAGGTTTTTTATTCTTCCCTCAAATATCTCTGTGGTGGGTGTTGATAGTCCTATTTTCTGCTGCGTTGTTTAATATATAGTGTTTCCTTTATTCCTCCTACCTCAATGCCCCACTCATATTTCAGGCTGGGACCTACTCCTAATTTAGAGCTCTCTCTCCCCCTTTTGCCAACTTCTGTTGTGAATCTACCTTTGCCACCCAGCTTAGTGTATCCCAAGGCTCTCTTTACCAAGCCACAGTCACAGAGCTCCAGGGAAAAGCACCCTGGTCTCATCTCTCCAGGCAGAGGAGAACAGAAGCTCCATCTCCACACATGCTGCAGATGGCTTTTCCAGTCTACCTGAATCATTACCAGCTAGAAATACATTCCAGGTGGTTACTCTTGGCTTTCCTCTCATGTAAAATATGCACAAACAAACCTTTAAAAATGAGGTATTCGCCTGACTAGGCGGTGGCACAGTGGACAGAGCATTGGTCTGGGATGCAGAGGACCCAGGTTCGAGACCCTGATGTCGCCAGCTTGAGCGCGGGCTCATCTGGTTTGAGCAAAAGCCCACCAGCTTGAACCCAAGGTTGCCGGCTCCAGCAAGGGGCTACTCGGTCTGCTGAAGGCCCGCGGTCAAGGCACATATGAGAAAGCAATCAATGAACAACTAAGGTGTCGCAACGAAAAACTGATGATTGATGCTTCTCATCTCTCTCTGTTCCTGTCGGTCTGTCCCTGTCTATCCCTCTCTCTGACTCACTCTCTCTCTGTATTAAAAAAAAAAAAAAATCAACTTTAAAAATGAGGTATTCATTGATAGTGGGGAAAATTATAAAATACTGCGTTTATTTGACATGCATCACTAAGGACAAACAGCTGATAACGATTCGGTAATTCAAAGAGAAGCTGAGGTCTGGGAATGCCTGGAGGTTCTGGAAACCTCGAGATTTATGGCCAGTCCTAGGAAGAGCTATACAGGGTCGTGTATTTGCGACTGCTTCCCACACACTAGAAAAAATCAAGAGAGAATGGGTCCCCTGGGTAGAAAGGAGGGATTGGGAACGCCACAGGCCACAGCCTCTTCTATGCATAAACCCCGCAGAATGAGTCACTTCTCTCGCCCCCTCCCTATGATCCTTCTGAAAGTCACCCCACCAACTGGGGTGACGCGGCGCCGTGGGCGCAGAGCTGCTCAGAGAAACTCCTAGCCCGGGCCCACGCTGCGGCGCGCAGTGACGGGACAGGTCGCCCGGAGTCCCAGCTGCTGGCCCAGCCCCTCCGCTATGAGCCGGCGGGGTTGAAGCCCGAGAGGCGCTCCCCGGGGGAGGCAGAATCCTGAGGTGACCGCGGGCAGACCGGGTACCACCACCAGGCCCTCGATCCGTCCTGGACCCGCACACTCACCATTTTCAGGCCTCTGGGATCCCCCGGCGTCGTCCCTGTGGCTTCGCCGCGGGTACAAACCACAACCGGACTGACTTTGCGGAAGAGGAACTGGACAGCAGAGCGCACGTGACACTCGATAGCCAGCATAGCCAGGAGCATCCAAGCGCCTTGAGGAGAGTTGCTCCACCCAACTGCCCTGCTACACCTCTGATTGGACAGCTCGCAAAGACACGCCTCCCTGTTCCTGACTGACTACCCTAGGAACAAGTCGCAGGCTTGAGCAGAACGAGTTTCCGCTTTTGGGTGGGATCTAAGGTGGCTTGCTGATGAAGTAAAGCCAGCTGCAGCAGTTCCAACGTGTTGGGCCATTCGGGTTGTTATACTGGAACATCGAGAAATAGACTTTGCCACACAATTAAGTAGCCAAATTAAGGAGTCTTTATTTCAAAAGCCGGTAACCAACGAGGGAACTAGCGTTTCAAAAACTAGCGGCCCCAAACACACTCAGGAGCAAGCTTTTAAAGGCAAAATTACATTCTGGCCAGGGCATGGGGAGGAGGGGAAGCCTAGTAGTAAAACAAAGCAGTGAAATAGACTCATTTACAAGGTTTATCTATAGGATAAATTCTGGGAGAAACACTCTGGGTATATCTGCAACCTTGCAAAACTAGCCCAAGGCCACAGCCTGCAAAACTAGCCTGAAGGCCCGGGTAGGGAGTGTTTTAGAAAAAGTAAGATCTGCCAAAAGTCACTTTGCTTCATTTCGGGATGTTTTATGCACCTGTCTGTCTGCTGCCCAACAACTTTTTCCCCCCAGAGAGCATTGTCAGAGTGTCCGGGGTTCTAGGTAATAAAGAAATGAGCCTGACCTGTGGTGCCGCAGTGGATAAAGCGTTGACCTGGAAATGCTGAAGTTGTCGGTTCAAAACCCTGGGCTTGCCCGGTCAAGGCACATATGGGAGTTGAAGCTTCCTGCTCCTCCCCCCTTCTCTCTCTCTCTCTCTCCTCTAAAATGAATAAATAAATAAAAATAATTAAAAAAAAAAAAGAAATGAAGCAGCATAGGTGCTTCTAACCTGGATATGAGACAGGTGGCCTGGGTCTTCCCCTTGCTTCATTTCCTTTTATATTATCATTGGCCAAGCTTAGGCTTCTGTTGTTATTTAAGCAACTGCAATGTACCCAAAGCCAGGCATCGGAGACTTGTGGAGCCAAGATTATACAGTAGTCCGAGCAGTGGAGTCTTTGCCCAGTCTCTTAACCATAACGCTACATGAAGGGACAGAATGTAGACTCCGGGGGAGAAACTGAGGGAGACTCGCATTTCAGCCTTAGGAGTTGATATCACTGGTTTATGATTAAGTTTTCTTCTTTTGATCTGGGTATATCATTAACTCTTCATATTAGTCGATCAGGGTTTGATTCCATTCTTGGCACACTACTTAAACGGGAGGAGAGAATCTTCTAAGAGAACTAGATGCAAATTGGAAGGAGTGGGGCAGGGTGATAAGGGGCCAAAGATGATACATGGGTACTGAAGAAATTTTCAGATAAAAAAAAATTAAATAAGCTGTGAACACCGACAGAAGAAAAGTGGGAAGGCAGGTTTGATGCCTAATCATAATTGTTTTGAGAGAAAAACAATGGATCTGATACCAGTTACTAGCAGAATCTTTGTTTCTGTCTAGAGAGGAGGTGAGGGGCAAGGGAAGCATGTTCAGCCAGACCTCAGTCTGTATGTTCCCTGGTTTGTAAATGGAAGTCCTTGCTACTGCCTTTGAGCTCTGGAACTGTTCTCTCTTCTTTCAGGGGGAAATAACAGATGGTCACGCTGGAACTGAGTTTATCTGAATCTTCAAAACCTTCTTGTGCACAATTTATGATGTCACTTTTTTGCAAATTCAGTGCTTTCTTGTAGTTTTCCTTTTGAGATAAGCCACAGGAGCCTCATTTTAGTTGGGCATTGGCTATTAGCGGCAAAACTCCTTTCTTATTTAATCAGCTTCTCCAAAGGAATTGTTAGGTCAGACAAAGGAGGGACGCACAGGCCTGATGAGTTTTATAAGAAGTTTATTTAGGCATCTGTAAAACAGATGGGCTGAGACCCTAGTGGCATCAGCAGAGAGCTGCAGGAAGGGGGTGTCTGATATAGGGGTTGCTGCAGGCATTTACTGGCATGGGGTTGGATGCACCTGGATATGATCAGATTAGCATGTTTTGGTTTGTTGCCTTTGATCATAGATTGTCTCCCTTTCCCAACCCTCAGGTCCCTCTTGATGGCCTTGTCCCAGGGACATTTCCCAGAACCTTCCCAGGATGGGAGAAGTTGCTTAAGGACAGGGGGAGGTTGGGTGACAGAAGGGCTTAATGAAGAAGTTCCCCGAGTGGGAGGTTGGGTGAGGGGGAATTTGAGTTTTGAAGGGACTATAAGTTTAAAGGAGTCCTGGACCCACACCGAACAGGAATAAGGCTGAGTCCAGGTAGATCCTCTCTCTGAGGGCGAAAAGATTTTGGCAGTCTGACTAAAAATAACACGTGGAATCTGCCACCTGAGTCTCTCTTCCATATTTATTTGAATTTTTATGCATTTTGCTCAAGGAATTGAAGTTAACAGGTCAGCATCTGTAAGCATGGAAGACATTTGAGTTGTTCAAGTGTTTGTGGCTGAGGTGTGGACAGCTGAAGCACTACGGAGAGGCTAAACCCTGACTGGCTGCATGGTTGGGAGGTGATGCTGACGTAGCCCCAAATCCTGGCCCTCTTGAATCCAGAATGTATTCAGTATAGTCGCACAAACTCTAGTTCTGGATGCTGGAAGTCCAAGATCAGAGTGCCAGCATAGTTAGTTTCCGGTGAGAGCCCACATCCAAGTCTTACTACATTTTGATCTTTGCTTAGGCGGCGTCCCCAAACTATGGCCTGTGTGCCACATGGGGCCCCCTGAGGCCATTTATCTGGCCCCCCGCCGCACTTCCGGAAGGGGCAGCTCTTTCATTGGTGGTCAGTGAGAGGAGCACTGTATGTGGTGGCCCTCCAATGGTCTGAGGAACAGTGAACTGGCCCCTGTGTAAAAAGTTTGGGGACACCTGGCTTAGAATGTTGAGGCTTTCACCCATCACTTTTTCACCTTAAGATACGTGGTACTTTAGAGCAAGCCTATGGCAGCCCAAGGTATGTTCTGGTGGGAAGTTTGAAACCTCCGAGCCCTCCTTGTGCACAGGGACTCTTCTCCAGCCAAATAGAAGCTGAGATGTGTTCAATAAAACTCTCAGGTTTACATCTTACACTAGAAGGAAATATATTTTAGATAGTTTTTGAGTGTGTGCCTAGAGAATTTGTAAATGGCTATGATCTCCTTGAGGCAACTGAATTTCCATTTTCACCATTATTAGAAAAAAACAATAAAAATATATAAGTGCAGGTACTACCTAAAAACTCTTAATATACTTAACACATTGATGTGAAACTTCAAATGCATTTATTTGAATAGCTTTATTGGAATACGCTACATAAACCATAAAAAGAATCCCTTTATTGTGTACAATCCACTGGTTTTCAGCACATTCAAAAATACTGAATCATCACTATAATTTATGAACACTTTTGTTACCTCAAAAACAAACCCCTATGCCTTTTAACTTCACTTCCCAATATCTTTCCATTCTCTTCCTCCAAGCAACAATCCTAGGCACCCTCTAATCTACTTTCTATCTCATTAGATTCCCCTATTCTAGATTTAAATGTGAATAAAATCACATAAGATGTCTCTGTAAAAGACTTTTGTTACTTAGCATAATTTTCTCAAGGAATATCCATGTAAAAGAACATATGGTAACTTCATTCATTTTTCATAATCATTTCTAATTTTTATTTTTTTAAGTTAGAGGAGGGGAGATAGGCAGACTCCCACATGTGCCCTGACCGGGATCCACCTGGCAACCTCCATCTTGGGCTGATGCTTGAATCAACTGAGCTATCTTCAGTGCCTGAGGCTGATTCTCAGACCAACCAAGCAATCCTCAGAACCTGGGGTCGATACTCAAACCAACTAAGCCATTGGCTGTGAGAGGGGAAAAGGGGGAGAAGGAGGGGAAGAGAAGCAGATGGCTGCTTCTCATGTGTGCCTTGACTGGGGATCGAACCTGGGATGTCCACACACCAGGCTGACGCTCTACCACTGAGCCAACCAGCCAGGGTCTATACTCATTATTTTATTGTATTGCTCTTTCTAATGGAGTCAGATAGTTCTCATAAGAGTTCTTCCATTTCTTTTTTTACTCTTGATTCTCTCTTTTCTTCCACTTGAGTTATTTCTAGATTTCTATCTCTGATATCACTAATTCTTTTTTCCAACTGGTCTGCTCTATTTCCTAAACTTGCTAGTTCACATTTCATCTCATTTATTAAGTTACTTTCTCCAGAGTTTCTATTTGGTTCTTTTTTATATTTTCAATGTCTTCGATAAAGTACTTTTGTTCATAGATTTTATTTCCAAGTTAATGCAATTGCTTCTCTGAGTTTTTGAATATCTCATTGACGATTTTCAGAACTGCAATCTTGAATTCTCGGCCATTTGAATGAGTCTTTAAGTTTAGTTTCTGGAGATATTTTATTTTCCTTCTGTACTTCCATGTTTACCCTGGTTATTTGTGGTACTTGATGGATTATTTTTCTGTGTAGGCATTTTAGGGACTGAAATTTCTCTTTCTCTTATTTTCTAAGTACTTGATATTTTTATTTGTTTAGCAGGTTGGTAAGTAGAGGCCTTTGCTTTGTTTTACTGAAGATGGTTTTTTTCTCTTATCTGTACTGCTGGGATTTTTTTACCTCTGAGGGGCCAAGTCACCTGGGTCAGGGAAATGCACAGTATTGCCAAGGAGGTGGGTATCCTCCTTACTACCCAATTGCTTTTGTCTCCGGGCACCAATCCTCTGATAGGCTGAGTCAGGTGATGGGGCTCCCAACCTCTGTGTTTGCAGCTTTACTTTTCTGTAACCAGAAGTCAAGCTTTGTATGCCATGCTGTGTACACCATGTTTTGCAGGCTTCTACAATTGCCTCTAACCAGGTTCTGCTGCAGTGTGAGGAGACAGGCTCTCCCATTAAGGGCTCAGTCCCTTCCAATGGGTTTAACTGCAGTGGGTGCAGACCTCTAGGATGAATTGTTGCTTCTGCCCGTTTGGATCTCACAAGTGAGGGTTGCAATGTTGTGCTGGCCATGGGAAGGTGATGCAGGGGGCTGCATTCTGAGGTTTTGGCTGCCTGGTAATGATGGCTACTCAATTGCCACCACACTCTTCTGGTTCTCATCTCCAATCCCTGGTTCAGCTTTAAGCGTACTGGCTACTCAGGGAAGATTGCTGCCTCTACCCCTCAGGTCCTCCCAGTAGGGGTTGCACCCTGACATTTCACCAGTACCGTCTCTTTTGGGACTGCAGTGAATGCCAGGCTGTGTCTATTTCCTATCTTTGTCTTTCCCTGTCTTCCCAGATATGCCCACATCCAAATGTTTCAATGCTCAGATCTTTCTGATGTTATTGTGTTAAACAGGAAATCCTTGTTGAGTTACAGTTGTCCAGCTTATAACTTCAGGGAGAGAGACCTAAGGGTTCTCTCATGCTGCTGTGCTGCTTACATTGCTCTATGAAGGCTTTTTATATATTTTTGATGCAAGTCCTTTATTAGATATATCAAGATATGTCATTTGAAAAATTTTCTGAGTTTTCCCTCTCTTGCTTTAAAATTTTTATTTTTAATATGCACATATTATAACATTTTAACCATTATTAAATGTAGTTCAGTAGTGAGAATACACTGACATTGGGAAACCAGTCACATAACTGTTTTTTATCTTTCAAAACTAAAAATCTATACATGTTAAACATCTGCCCAATTTCCCTTACCCTCAGGCACTGGAAACCACCATCCTGTCTTCGTGAATTTCACTATTCTAGGTACCTCATATAATAGGCCAGGCAGTAAGTCTATGTCTTGCCGCTCTCTGTTTTAACTGCTGTTTTTACACGGGGGCTTGTTGATGTGGTGCTCAGGCCTTTAGGTGGGAAAATGCTCTTATGTTATGATTAAACCTGTAATATTTTGGTGGGACAGAATCCATGGACTATGAACTCAAAACACATTCTAAGCATTGATCTCTGCCTTTTTTGTCATGTAGGAAACCTGGAGTCTAGGAGTTACCTGACTAATCTTACCCCAATCTAATAAGGAAATACTCAAATTGCTTATGGTTTATGTAAAAATGAAACCAAAATCATTTTAACCAAGAAGTAAATACAGAGAGCAATGCTAACGTGATTGCCTGCTGTTTGTGTCCAATCTTTAATTAGAGATAGCCTGTTTGATTTAGGGACAAAATGCAGCAACTCTGCACAAACTCCATCAGGTGTGTTGGAGGCACACTGTCTATAGCTCAGGAACTTCCTGGTCACTCATGTACTCCCAAGAGAATCCCAAAGTGGCTAGTATGTCTAGAAAAGTAACCTCATTCAAAACAGACTGCATTGATATTAAGAAAACACACTTCCCTTCTGTTGGTGGGATATACCAGGGGCCCATTTTCAGCGCTGAGCTCCAAGTATTAGTATCTCTTCAATGAGGAGAACTATAGTTAGAAAGTGCAAGGGTTCTACATTGATGGCTCAAGGCAAAATGGGAAGCAGGTTGAAGAGCATGATTAACTCAGGGCCTGGAACGGCCTCCATTACAGAAAGATTTTGTCAGCTGTCAGCAATGGCTGCTCGAACTGTATACAGCATGGGCTGAGAAATAGTCTCTTGAATGAGAATACACTGGGTAATTTATGTCCACCATGGGTAGTTTAGAGACCTGAATGCCTCTTTAGCAAAGAGATGTGGGGATGTGACTTATTTCAATAAATTCTAGAGCCATTTTTTTCTCATTTAAAGTCACTTTTTAAGTGTTGTGGGAATAAGTAAAAAAGCAGATCTGATAAACATGTGACACATGTGGCTGAGGGGAATCAGCTCATGGTATATGTTCTGCCACCAGCCCTGTCATCTTTTTAGCTCACAATCCCTTGGTGTTGCCTAAGACAAAGTATTATGAAAAGAATAATTCACATGAATCTCTCATATCTTTGCCAAACACAATATTTATTCCAATGGTTTATTAGTAAAAAGGCTCCTATACCCCCCACCCCAAAGGAGCCTTCTCAGTATGAAAGGTAGACTATAGATAATGGACTAAAGACATCCAGGAACTGTCACAAAACCAGTAGGATAATCCAACAGAAATCAAACTTCATTTTTCAATGTCCCCTTAATACACAAAAAATAGAACATTATCAAAATATTAAACTCAAATGCATATTAGAAATACACTTCAATTCCCCTATGAATCAAAATGGTTTCAAAATGGAAATATAAAGTAGTATTCACTGATTTAAAGAAAAAGTGATAATTATAATCTTATATATTATTGTTGAATGATGACTCTTGGAAATATCTGAATATTCAGCTCTGAAAATAAATAGAAATCCACAGTCTCACAGTGCCACTTTAAGAAGGAGGTTTGATAAATACAATATATTTACATTTAGAGTAATTCTTTTAGGCCCTGGCCAGTTTGCTCAGTGGATAGAGCATTGGCTTGGTGTATGGACATCCCAGGTTTGATTCCCAGTCACAGCACATAGGAGAATCAACCATCTGGTTTTCTTCCTTCCCCTCTCCCCCTTCTCTCTCTCTTCCTCTGCCACAACCAGTGGCTCAATTGGTTTGAGGATTGACCCTGGGCACTGAGGATGGTTTGGTTAGTCTGAGCACATCAGCCTCAGGTGCTAAAAATAGCTCAATTGATTTGAGTATTGGCCCCAGATGGGGGCTGCCGGGTGAATCCTGGTTAGGGAGCATGCAGGAGTCTGTCTCACTATCTCCCTTCCTCTCACTTCAAAAAAGAAAAGAATAACTTTTTTAGGTTGAAAATTTCCTAGAACATTACACATGGATTCATTTCCATCAAGATTTCTCATGTTACATTTATATCTTTTTTTTTTTTCACATGTAAGGATGTGGATCAACTGAAGTCTTTCCTACGCTGTTTATACCCAACAGGACAGTGAGTCTTTTTATGCCTTTGGAAGGGACTGAGGAAACTGAAGGATTTTCCACATTCTTCACATTCATAGGGTTTCTCTCCAGTATGAATTCTTTCATGTACTTTTAAATAACTATAATCTCTGAAGGCTTTACCACATTGTTTACATTCACGAAGTTTCTCTCCAGTGCGACTCATTTCATGCCTGCGTAATGTACTGGGAAAATAAAATGCTAACCCGCATTCTTTACATCGATAAGGTCTATTTTCAGTATGTACATTCATGTGTGCTCGAACACCGAATGGATAAATGAAAGCTTTCCCACATTCCTTACACTGATGAGGTCTATTTCCAGCATGTATTTTCATGTGTGTCCGAAATCCTGACAGATGCACGAAGGCTTTCCCACACTGCTTACATTCGTATGGTTTCTCTCCTGTGTGCAGTCTCTTATGTATCTTGAGGCCTTGGTGATTGCAGAAGGCTTTTCCACATTCCTTGCATTCATATGATTTGTCTCCAGTATGAGTTCCTTTGTGTAATTGTAAGGAATAGTAATAAACAAAAGCTTTACCACATTTACATCCATAGGGTTTCCCTCTCTTGTGATTTCTTTCATGTACTTGGAAACCTCCATGAGAACTGAAGACTTTACCACATTGTTTACATTCATAAATTTTCTCTTCTGTGTGAATTTTTTCATGTGCTTCAAAAGTATGTTGATACCTAAACACTTTTCCACACAGTTTACATTCATAAGTGTTCTCTCCTTTGTGATATCTTTCATGTACATGAAAACCTCATTGAGAATTGAACACTTTACCACATTGCTTACACTCATAGGATTTCTCTCCTGTATGAATTCTTTCATGTGATTGAAAAGCACAATGATTTCTAAAGAGTATTTCACACTGTTTACACTTATAAGGTCCATATCCATTGTGCATTGCCATATGTTTTTGAAAGCTTGTGAGCCACATGAAGGGTTTCCCACATTCCTCACATTTGTACTGTTTTTCTCCTGTGTGAATCCTTCCATGTGTTTGAAAAGATGTATGGAAACGAAACACTTTCCCACATTCCTTACAATTATAGATTTTCTCTTCAGTGTGCATCCTTTGATGTATTTGAAATAAACTTGAAGAAATGTAAGTTTTCCCACATACCTTACACTTAAATGGCCTATCTCCATATTTCAGATACTCATGTGGTTTGTGTCCAGTGTGACATCTGATGTGCACATTAAGGGAAAAGTCATGCATGAAAGCTTTTCCACACACACTGCATTCATGTGGTTTTACTCCAGTAGCTTCCTTGTTCAGACTGAGGTTTTCTCCATGTTGATGACCCTCTTTACTTTCACAGAGTCTTTCTACCATTTGACTTCTGTAAAAAATGAAAAGTACATTATTAATAATTTTATAATAGTTTTAAAAATATTTATTAGGATTTAAAGGAAAAATATGTTTCCTGTCTTGTCTGAATTCTCTGAAGTTGAATATACCAAATGCTCTCCAGGAGGATGTCACCCTTGCAATGATCAAAACAGTGATATTCATATATGGCGCTTATTAATACAGTTTCTAATTTTACAAGCACTGAATATTTATGTCACAAATAAAGGAAGTATTTCTGGTAAAAAATTTTAAGGAACAACTAAATTTGAAGCATGAGTTATTTTGTGTTCTTCTTCTAAATTCACAACATACCAGGATTCTCATATGAGACACTACTTCTATTATGAGTGTGACTCACCTTAATTTTCTCCCCTGGTTTTTGTACAGATCTTCAATGTCATGATCTTCCCATTTGTTGCCTAAAATGTAGACCCAGAAAAATGATTCTAAAATATTAAAAGTAATGAAAAAATTATTAGATTCTATTTTTATTGTTAGCTGTGCCCATGCCTAGTTTATTTACCAATGTCCTCCTTTTCCACATTCCACATCTTAGAAAAAAGATAATGAGCAAAACATACTTGTTCTGTATTTGACCAAGTGAAGGAAAGTCATCCTCCTTACCTATTGAGTTCAGGTTCCTGAAAGTTTCCTGCATTACATTTCTATACAGTTTCTTCTGTGGAGGATCCAGTAAAGCCCACTCTTCCAGCGTAAAGTTCACAGCTACATCCTCAATGGCCACAGCATCCTAAAATATGCATCCAAGTATGTTTACAGTAGGATGCGTGAGACTGAGTGCACATGACATCTCTACTCCATTTATGGGAAGCTTATGTATGATTCTCTCATCTCTAAACATTTATGCTATGACTTGATCATCAGAAACTTATTCTGTCCACACTTATTTCCTTATAATTTTTTTTTTGTGTGTGTGTGTGACAGAGATAGAGTGAGAGGCAGATAGGGACAGACAAACAGGAACGGAGAGAGATGAGAAGCATCAATCATCAGTTTTTTGTTGCAACACCTTAGTTGTTCATTGATTGCTTTCTCATATGTGCCTTGACCAGGTGGGGCTACAGCAGAACAAGTGACCCCTTGCTCAAGCCAGCAACCTTGGGCTCAAGCTGGTAAGCCTTAATCAAACCAGATGAGTCCACGCTCATGCTGGCAACCTCAGGGTTTCGAACCTGGGTCTTCTGTGTCCAAATCCTATGCTCTATTAACTGCGCCACTGCCTAGTCAGGCCTTCCTTATAAATTTTAAAGCATGATGAACACTTGGAAATGATTTACACACCTTTACTGTGGTCACATTATATCTTATTCTTCTTTAATGGCAGGGTTCAGAGAATGTTGAGAAGTGACAGATATGCTACACAAATAAAACAGGTATCATCATTTTAAGGCGATCAATACCTCCTGAAAAAAACTCTTTTATCTCCTTCCTTATTACCCATTATTTACAGCTCTCCATGAGGCAGAGGGTCAAATCTGAATAAAATTTTAATCAATTAAAAAATGGAATCTTTTTCTTCTATTCTCATCACCAAACATGAGACTATGAGAGACCAGTGGAAATCCAACTTTTAATAAGGTCTAGCTGGCCATGATCATCCCTGAAGTACTTAGGGCCTTTGGAAGTAGCCAGACAGAGCTGGAAAAATCGAAATATTTTTGTAAAAAGCTACTATTTTCGTCTTGTATAGTATGTCCCACAGTGGCAGTTCTGACTTTCTCTCTCTGACCAATATAAGGGGCTATAAAGTTAATTGGAATTTATAGAGTTCAGGCACTAGGAAAAAGGCACATCTTAAACCTCAAAATCCCTATACTCTGTGCCTCAGGGCTGCTTGCAGCCAATCACCGGCAGACGCGGCACACACAGTAACAATACGCCAGAAGTGCTCTTTACGGCAGGAACGAAGGAACAGGTTGAGAGTTGCCAATTGCAATTGTGTTCATTGAAATCCACAACGGTTTGAAGGCAAATCTGCCCATGAGTACAACACACATGAAGGACTCAACAGTGCTTTTCTCCAAAACACCATAAAATCTCCATTTTCAAATTGCAGAAGAAAGTGTTTCCCGACCAGCCAACCTGGAAGCTGCACTCCCAAGTTCTCTAATTCCCAGCTCCCACGTGGAGTAAGGCAGCAGTGTATCTCAAGCCCTGAACCTATGTCCAATCCCTGAGCTGCTGGCTGCACACAGCCAGGACGGTAGGAAGGGTTTGTTACGTCGGTAACTGTGGGGAGAGCACGGCAGGCCGCTCCAGCAGGCAGGAAATGGCTTGAGAGCAAGAAGAGATGCCTGGACTTTTTGTATAATTGAAGTCAGGGGGTCGGTTAGAGCTCTGGGTCACACACACGAGCAGGACCTTAGAGGACTGAATCTCCTGACACCTTTAAAGGAAAGAGCACCAAGGCCCTTATCACGTTTTGTAAATGTGGGTCAAAGCAGAATGAGGAGGGATGAGACTGGAAAGCTGTCACCTGTCAATCATTGAAAACTGAAGTCAGAAAATTCTGGTTTCTGGTTGGACATTTTAAGAACTTGGAAGCCATCATTACAGACCTCATAGGAAAACCAAGAACCCTTCAAATGAACAACTTTTCTTAGATTCATCTGAGGATGGTGGTCACAATCAAACCACCATCTTCAACATTGCAAAAGAGAAAATAAATCAGCACTTTAAAATACAGTATGCCCCAAATATTCTGTTCTTATCAAGACCTGTAATGCAAAGATGAAAAGAACAAACATCACAAAACATGATATCCATGAACTGTGGAGCAATTACAGAAGATTAAAATACACATAATGGAAATACCTAAAGAAAAAGACAAGGGAACAGACAAAATAGGTAAATAGTAATCACTTGAGATTCTCCTAAAATTAATCATAGTCAACAAATTGTACAATTAAGAAGCTCAGTGAGCCTGGCCTATTATGGTGGCGCAGCGGATAAAGTGTTGATCTGGAAGGCTGAGGTCACTGGTTCGAAACCCCCAGCTTGCGTGGTCAAGGCACTTACGCGAAGCAACTACTACAAGATGATGCTTCCTGCTACTCAACCCCCCACCCCTTGTCTCTCTCCTCTAAGGAAAAAAAAAAGCAGTTTAGTGAACACTAAATATGGAAAACATCAGAAATGCACACCAAGTATGTTTGTTTAAACTAGAGAAACCTCAAAGATAAAAATATACTGAAAAATAACCAGAAGGGAAAACCTACTTTAGGTATAGAGAGAGAGAGAAAAAAAAAAAAAAAAGAAATCAGACTTCTCAGAAATCATGCAAGCAAGAAGAGAGTGGAATAATGTGTCTGTTTATTTACTTATTTATTTTTAAATGTTTAAAGTGTGAAAGAAAAAAAATCTCCTAGTTTGGAAAACCAAAAGCTGGTCCATTGAAAAAAATTAATAAAATTGATAAATATCTAGTCAAGATAATGAAAAGGAAAGGTAGAAATTATTAATATCGGAAGTGAAAAGGGCAAATGAACAAGAGGAGGGGTTTTATATCATCTAACATGCATTCATGATAATCTAGTAATAGAGTAAAATTCTCTCCTTGAGAAAGAACATCACAATACCTATTGCTAACATCATACTTAGCGAGAAACTAGATGCTTGTATGGTAAGCTGAGGAGAAGAGCAAGGTTTCCTCTCACCAATTCCATTCAACACTGTACTGGAAGTCCCAGCCATATCATAAAAGGCATAAAGAATGAGAAGCAAGAAACAAAATTGTCTTTCTTTCATATGATACAACTGTCTATGAAAACCCCCACAATAACAGAGATAATGCCTGAAGTAGCCAGGTTGAAGAATATATGTCAACTGGTTCCCTATAGAGGTACACAAATACAGGAAACTGATATTTGACAAATTAAATAGAGGCAATATAAGAAAAAAAAACTTATTTTTTCATTTTTAAAATTTATTTTTATTATTTTATTTTATTTTGAGAGAGGCAAGGAGAGAGAGACAGCAACACTGAGCTGCTTCTGTATGTGACCTGACTGGGAAATTGAACCAGCAACTTCCACGCTCTGAGATGATACTGCAACCAATTGAGCTATCTGGACAGGGCTTAATTTTTCTTTTTTTTCTTTTTTTTTTTTTTTTGTATTTTTCTGAAGCTGGAAACGGGAAGAGACAGTCAGACAGACTCCCGCATGCACCTGACCGGGATCCACCCGGCACGCCCACCAGGGGCGATGCTCTGCCCACCAGGGGGCGATGCTCTGCCCCTCCGGGGGGGTCGCTCTGCCGCTACCAGAGCCACTCTAGCGCCTGGGGCAGAGGCCAAGGAGCCATCCCCAGCGCCCAGGCCATCTTTGCTCCAATGGAGCCTTGGCTGCGGGAGGGGAAGAGAGAGACAGAGAGGAAGGAGGGGGGTGGGGGTGGAGAAGCAAATGGACGCTTCTCCTTATGTGCCCTGGCCGGGAATCGAACCCGGGTCCCCCGCACGCCAGGCCGACGCTCTACCGCTGAGCCAACCGGCCAGGGCCTCTTTTTTTCTTAAGAGATAGGGAAAGAAAAAGAGAGGGAGGGGAGGGGAAAGGGAAGCATTAATTTGTTACTCCACTCAGTCATGCAATCATTGCTTGCCTCCCGTGTGTGCCCTGACCAGGGATTAAACCTGCAACCTTGTTGTTTTGGGATGACTCTTAACAGACTGAGCTAACCTGCCAGGACCTTTTATATTTTCTTTGAGAAAAAGAGGGAGAGAGACAGGGAGAGAGATGAGAAGCCTCAATTTGCAGTTGCATCTTTTCTTTCTTTTTTCTTTTTTACAGAGACAGAGTCAGAGACAGGGATAGATAGGAATAGACAGACAGGAATGGAGAGAGATGAGAAGCATTAATCATTAGTTTTTTGTTGCGACACCTTAGTTGTTCATTGATTGCTTTCTCATATGTGCCTTGACTGTGGGGCTACAGCAGACCGAGTAACCCCTTGCTCGAGCCAGCAACCTTGGATCCAAGTTGGTGAGTTTTTGCTCAAACCAGATGAGCCCGCGCTCAAGCTAGTGACCTTGGGGTCTTGAACCTGGGTCCTCCGCATCCCAGTCCAATGCTCTATTCACTGCGCCACCGCCTGGTCAGGCTGCATCATTTTTTAGTTATTGTATTTACTGATTGCTTCTCATATTAGCCTTAACTGGGGTGGGGGGACTCAGGCCAGTGATCTTGTGATCATGTTGATGATCCCATGCTCAAGCTGGGTGAGCCCACACTCAAGCCAGTGACCTCAGGGCATGGAACCTGGGACCTTAGCATCCTAGGTCAATGCTCTATCCACTGCGCCACCACCCATCAAACAAAAAAAAAGTCTTTTAAATAAACCATGCTGGAAATAATAGATATCTACATACAACACACACACACACAATATAGACACAGACTTATACTTTGCACACAAATTAACTCAAAATAGATTATGCATCTAAATGTAAAATGCAAAAGTAAAAATACTTCCTAAAATGTAATATATGAGAAAATCTAGGTGATCTTGTGTTTAATGATATATATATATTTTAGATAAGATATGAAAACCAAATGTTTTACTTCATTAAAATGAAACACCTCTTTTTTCAAGAGGTTTTTCAGTATGAGAAAATCTTTTTTTTTTCTTAAGATTTTATTTATTGATTTTAGTAAGAGGAGAGAGAAAGGGGGTGGGGAACAGGAATGTACATGCCTTGACCCAGGCAAGCCCAGGGTTTTTAACTGGTGACCTCAGTGTTCTAAGTTGACACTTTATCCACTGTGCTCCCAGGTGAGAAAATCTTTTGTAAAATACTTATCTAATAAATGATGAGTATCCACAATATTCAAAGGACTCTTAAAACTGAACAATGAGAAGACAAATAAGCCAATTAAAATGGACAAAAGATCTGAACATACAACTCACCAAAGAAAAATACAGATGAGAAATAAGAAATATGAAAACATGCTTTTGCCCTGGCAGGTAGTTCAGTGAATAGAGCCTCACTCTGGTGTATGAATGTCCTGGGTTTGATCCCCTGTCAGGACACACAAGAGAAGCGACCATCTGCTTTTCTCCCCATCACTCTCCCCCTGCTGCAGCACTTGGCTCAATTGCTTGAAGTGTTGGCCCCAGGTGCTGAGGATGGCCTTAGGCGCTAAAAATAGCTTAGTACTTGAGCATCAACCCAAGATGGGATTGCTAGGTGGATCCCGGTTGGGGTGTGTGTGGGGGTCTGCCTCACTATTTTTCCTCCTTTCACCTAAAAAAAATGAAAACATGCCTGACATATGTCACTGGGATACCACAAATAAAATAATGAGATGTCACCATATATACTTATTAAATACTCAGAACACTAGATACTGGTACAGATGTGAAGTTGCAGGTCATTCTCATTCATTGCTGGTGGGAATGGGATTAGGTACACCTACATTGGAGACAGAAACTTTCTGTCAAGACTAAATATACTCTTACTACATATAGTAAGATCCAGAAATCATATTCCTTGGTATTGACCAAAGGGAGTTGAAACCTTACACCAGTGGTAGTCAACTTGGTCCCTATCGCCCACTAGTGGGCGTTCCAGCTTTCATGGTGGGCGGTAGCAGAGCAACCAATGTATAAATAAAAAGATAGCTTTAACTATAGTAAGTTGTTTTATAAAGATTTATTCTGCCAAACTTAGCAAAAATCCGACATAAAGTACTTGGTAAGTAATTATTATTATATGCTTTAACTTGCTGTAATTCTGCTTTATAAATTTTATAGGCCCTGGCAGGTTGGATCGGTGGTAGAGCATTGGCCTGGCGTGCAGAAGTCCCGGGTTCGATTCCTGGCCAGGGCACACAGGAGAGGTGCTCATCTGCTTCTCCACCCCTCCCCCTCTCCTTCCTCTCTGTCTCTCTCTTCCCATCCCGCAGCCAAGGCTCCATTGGAGCAAAGTTGGCCCGGGCGCTGGGGATGGCTCCTTGGCCTCTGCCCCAGGCGCTAGAGTGGCTCTGGTCACGACAGAGCGATGCCCCGGATGGGCAGAGCATCGCTCCCTGGTGGGTGTGCCGGGTGGATCCCGGTCAGGCGCATGCGGGAGTCTGTCTGACTGCCTCCCCATTTCCAGCTTCAGAAAAATACAAAAAAAAAATTTTATAAAGTAAAGTTACTTCCCTACTTTATAAATTACCATTACTGTGGAACAGGTGGGCTGTTAGAAAATTTTACTACTAACAGAGATACAAAAGTGGGCGGAAGGTATAAAAAGGTTGACTACCCCTGCCTTACACAAACCTTTATGCAAAAACCTACATGTGAATGTTTGTAGGCCCTTTATTCATAATTAGCAAGAATTAGAGTTAAGAAAGATCTCCTTCAAGAGGCAAATGGCCTGACTGGTGGCAACATACTAGATAACAACATCAACCTATAATCCTGAGGTACCAGGTTTGAAACCCCAAGGTCGCCAGCTTGAGGACAGGTTCATCCAGCTTGAGCGCAGGGTTGCCAGATGAGCATGGGATCTTCGACATGATCCCATGATCGCTGGCTTGAGCCCAAGGTTAGTGGTTTGAAGCCTAAGGTTGCTGGCTTGAGCAAGGGGTCTCTGGCTCAGCTTGAGTCCCCCATTCTAGACATGTATAAGAAGCAATCAATGAACAACTAAAGTGATGCAACTATAAGTTGATGCTTCTCATCTCTCTCCCTTCCGATCTCTCTGCTTCTCTGACAAAAAAAAAAAAAAAAAAAAAGGCAGTAGGGGTTTGTAATTAAGCCATTAAATGTACTAGGAATTGAAGAGATTTCCATAAGCCTTGAGGTGTTTTCCTCATCAATTAAAATAGAAGTTCATCTGCCTTAGGAATAGTATAGGGCTAAAGGCTCTCAAATGTCAAAGTTCTCTAGAGTCAAAGACTCACAAATACTGACCTAAAACTGGAAAAAGCACCTGAGTACTTAAATACACTTTATGTGCTGCTTAAATAAAACAAAAATTATATTTTGTTCTACAATCATTGTCTTTCTTATTTAACTACACTTCAAAAGCCCAAGTGCTAATGGAAATTGGAATCAAAGGACTTCAATATTCAAGGGTGTGAGGTCCCTCATAGAGAAAGCCAGGATGTGAGCTTTGGGTCTTATGAGAAAATGCAAGCAGTACTAGTTTCCCTGTGCTGGGCAGCCCTCTCGGGTGCCAGCTCCCCCATATATTTAGGCTAGTTTAGCCTTGGTTCCCAGGCACTTCTAGATCAGGCACCCAGAAGACTGCCTTTTAGGGCACAGGCTAGCTAACACAGCAAGCTGACATCACCACACTGATGTAATGGTTGATGTAATGTTGGTACCTAGCCACTATTGTCTGTAAACCCTATATATTTGCACGCCTGCACTGGTAGCCTAGGAGCAGCAGAATGAGCACGAATAAAGTCTTGAAGCATGCATCACTTGCTCTTGGCTCCTTGGGCTTTTTTCACCTTGGGGATCTTACTGAGAAATCATCCCTTGTGGAGCAGGTGTGCTCCGACAAAGGGTGAAAGGAATTTAATGGAAACCCTCACAAATATTAGAAAACAGATAAGCAGCTTGCTTCCCTTACCGTTCAGAAGAAAACCCACACTCAGATGAACATAATTGAAAATTTAAGGCCTGGACAAGCACCTTGAAACAGAACTGCTGTAGTGGGTCAGTCCTTGGGGAAAAGGGAGGGAGAGCTGAGTGGGCCCTGGAATGAGCTCTGGGAGCTCCCCCATGCTCCCCTCTGCTATGAGCATGGAAGCCTGGGTTCTCACAGTGAGGAAACTCTCAGCTTGACATTGAACAATGTTTTGACCCAAATAAACTCCCCAATTCACCCTTTGTCCACCTGATCTTCACAGACTTTCCCATGTGCAAAAATTATACTTTGAGCACACCTACACTGCAGTTGAAAAATTCAAATGTAAGTCTAAAAATGTCTAGATTTAAGAAATCACAACCTCAGAAAGGGTGTCATCCCCACTCCTCCTCCTTGTGCACGTGCACTCTCAACTTTCTAGGTTTCAGTTGCTTTTCTCAGGGTACAGGCTCCTTTCACGATGGGTATGAGCAGGGAGGACACCTGTAGGGGAGGCCCCCCAGGAAGAACCAGCTGGGCCTTCAGTTACTTCCCTTTCCAGGCTCAAGAGAGGCCTTAGGTAGTGTTGTTGGCCACAGGCCCCCCTCCCCACTGGAGAAGCCAGTACCACAACAGATTAAATTACATAAACCCAATGTTTGGACAATCCAGGAAAATCACTCAAGTCCACTGATAATATGGAAAGTGGGGGAGGGGGCTGGCTAGTTGGCTCAGCGGTAGAGTGTCAGCCTGGAGTGTAGAAGTCCCGGGTTCAATTCACAGTCAGGGTGCTAAAGACGGCTCCATGGCCTCTACCTCAGGCACTAAGAAGAGCTCGATTGCCAGCAGCCCCAGATGGGCAAAGCATCAGCCCCAGATGGGGTTTGCCGGGTGGATCTCAGTTGGGGTACATGCAGAGTCTGTCTCTGCCTCCCCACCTCTCACATAATAAAATATATATGGAAAGGGGAGAAGAATACTGTAACTCACTTTAATAAAAGTTAAACCAGAAAAACTCAGGTATCTGTTCCATTCAGAAGAAAAGGTGTCAGTTAATTACTGTTTCTATGGCAAGGCATTGTTTTTTAATAATCACATTTGAATACATCTGCTTTGCAAATCTAAGCTCTGGAATTTCATTTGAAAACACCTAAAAGTAAAGAACAGACCTCAGAAACTTCCTGCACAGCTGAAGGGAAGAAAATAGTGAAACTACAATTCATTAACAAAAGAATTGGTAATACTAGAATCTTTTTTTTAAATTCACCACTCTCTTGCCTCTTTGGAACTATTTTATACTGTCTTTCACACTTCTTCCTTGGTGGGGAAAAATACCTTACAGTGTCAAATCCACAACCTTATTCCCCCAGCCAAACTCTTCCTGGGGCTGGTGACAGATCTCTAAATTTCCAGGTCTCTCCCTTGTTCCCAAATGGCAGTTCTTCTCACAGTATTATCCACTGTTTGTCATTCGTGGTGCATCTGAAATAGTACCAATATTTTCCTTGTTTGCCCTTTTCTCCACATAGTCATGAATGGCCATATTTTAAAGGTATATATATGATATACAAATACAGCCTTACCTGTAGTGGCGCAGTGGATAAATCGTCTACCTGGAATGCGAAGGTTGCCAGTTCGAAACCCCTACCATTGCCTGGTCAAGGCACATATGGAAGTTAATGCCTTCTCCTCCCCCCTTCTCTCTATCTGACTCTCTCCCCTCTCTCTAAAAATGAATAAATAAAATCTAAAAAATATATTTTTAAAAAAGATACATAAATAGATATACACTGCTCACAAAAATTAGGGGATCAGGGAACCTGCAGATACTCAGATACTTTCAGTCGTTTGCTTTTTAAGTTTTTCGAGATGGCAGGGAGTTGTCAGCATAGAGGGGAGGAAGAGAGAAAGCAGATGGATGGACAGTGTGAATAGCTGGGTGGAAAGAAGGAGGGTCAGAATTTGCAGGAGGAGGAGGAGAAGGTTAAAGTACTGGAGCTCTGAAGGGAGGGGAGAGGACGAGGGGGAGAAGGGCATAGCTGTAGTCTGTGAGGAGGGGGGTTGGGGCGAGGAGAAGAAAGGCAGAGCCTGCAGTTTGTAAGGAGGGAGGAGGGGTTTAAGAACACAGTGGAGAAGTGAGGGGCCCCTGGCCAGCAGGGGAAGAGAAAGAGAATGGTATTTGCAGGTGAATAAGACACAGAATCCTGCGAAGGGAGGGGGCTTTCTGGAGGGAAGAGACTCGAGTGAAAGAGATTTGCAGAGGGACCAGAGAGGGTTCCTGAGAAAGGGGTGCCTTGGGGGATCAGGCAGGAGGGAGAGAGAGTTGAAAAAAAAAGTCCGCAGAGAAGGAAAGATTAGGAGTGGCGGTTTTAGGTGAGGTTTCTTTGGCCAAAATCGGCTTGCATGTAGAAAAGCAGTACAGAAATTAAGGACAGGAGTGAAAGTAGAAGGAAGCCTGCATGTAAGGAATTTCAGAAGTTTTCCTAGTCCAATGGCAAAAGTTGTCAAGGTCTCTCAGAATATTGTAATTGAATGTCCCGTTTTCAGGCCAATGGGAGACATTGTTTAGTTTATATTGTGGCCAGGCAGTATGGCAAAAGAAAATGAATAGAAGACAGCCCAATGGGGTTTGGTCAGACGCCTTTAATGACGAAGAGCTCAATGTGGAGATTAGTGATATAGAGAGGGATTCCCCGCCTGCAATCACAATCTCAAAGGAGAAAGCTCTCCTGGGAATGTGGATTTGTCCTACTTAGGGATCATCACTGCCCAAGAAGGAGCTCAAAGAGAATGTGGAGGGATTTGGCTAAGAGCTTCGACTTTTGGAATGTGCTGTCCCTGGGACAGAAATATGGCAAACCCCTCAAAATGTGAGGCTGACCGGAGAAAACCGTCCGACGATGGATTAGGGATTTATGGGTCGAATTAAAGCGAGCCGGGAGAGGGAAGGGAGAAACTCTTTACCTTTCTGGTCCAGCAGGGGTTCAGGACAGAGACAGATTACCGGCCAATCAACCTACAATTACACGTCCAAACAGAATCAGAGAGTAAGCCTGGGACGAGCTGCCGCTGCCCATTGCATCCCTGGTTGTAAGTTTGGACGGCAAAGAGGGATCGTCCAGGCAGTTAGTACCCTGTCCTGGGTTTTGGCACCAAATATTGGAATCCATGGGAGTCGGAAAAGACCAGAGTAACAGGCTTTATTGAAAGGAAGAAAGGAACCCTGTTGGGCACTTCTTCGAGGGAGAAGGGCACTAGTTACAGATTAGGGGTGAATTTTATAGGGCTTGGGAGAGCCTGAGGGAGTATTGAGTCAAAAATTCTGGTATGTTCCCTTTTTCAGTTTTAGGATTTCAGCTTTCTGGAATGCTCCTTCTTGGGGAAGGTTGACCAGCTTCCTGGAACTCTTCTGCCTCAGGGGCGATTATCCAGTAAGTAAGGGTAGGTCAGGTTGCCAGGTGGAACAGCAAAAGGGCTGTTGGAATTTCATATATCTATCAAACTATTTTTGGGGCTGCATGATTTGGGCTTGCAGATGCCCCGTGTCAGCCATATGCGGCCGGCATATTAATAAATCTTCTCCTCTAATAAAACTCTTCAAAATTCATCTGGACTGGGTGTCTCTACATGAACTTGATGAAATGAGGTACAGTGCCTTTCAGAATCTGGGGTGCGGTACTTTATAACAAGAGGAGGGTAGATAGAGAGACAGACTCCCACATGTGCTGCAACTGGGATCCACCTGGAAACCACCTTCTGGGGTCATGTTCCCAACAGAGCTATTTTTAAAGCCTGAAGCAGGTTCGAGGAAGACATCCTCTGCACCCAGGCTCATGCACTCGTGCTCAAACCAATGGAGCTATGGCTGTGGGAGGGGAAGAGAGTGAGAAAGAGAGAGAAGGGGATGAGGGGATTGCTGAAGCAGATGGTCGCTTCTCCTGTGTGCCCTGACTGAGATCGAACCTAGGGACATCTATATGCCAGGCTGACGCTCTACCACTGAGCCAACCAGCCAGAGCCTTAACTAATGAAATTATATTTAAAGATTACAACATGATGATTTGATATACCTACACACATTGTACAATTTAGCTATCATTCTCAGTATTCCTGTCATCCTCCTTCAATCCCTACCTCTGGACAATCACCAATCTTCTTTGTTACCATAATTTTCCCTATTCGGATTTTTCACATGCATGGCATTATGTAATATATAGTCTTCTTCTTCTTCTTTTTCTTTCTTTTTTATTAGCGAGAGGGTGAAAGAAAGAGAGAGAGACAGATAGGAAGGGAGAGAGATGAGAAGCATCAACTCATAGTTGTATCAGTTTAGCTGTCTACTGATTGCTTTCTCATATGTGCCTTGATGGAGGGTGGGGGAAGCACTTCAGCTGAGCCAGAGACCCCTTGCTCAAGCCAGCTACCTTGGGTTTCAAGCCAGCTACCTTTGGGCTCAAGCTTGCAACCATAGGGTTATGTCTATGATCCCATGCTCAAGCCAGCAACCCTGCATTCAACCCGGATGAGCCCACACTCAAGCTGGTAACCTCAGGGTTTCAAACCTGGGTCCTCAGTGTCCCAAGCCAGTGCTTTATCCACTGTGCCACCACCTGGTCAGGCTATATGGTCTTTTTTTTCTTTGTGACAGAGAGAGACACAGAGAGAGAGACAGATAGGGACAGACAGACAGGAAGGGAGAGAGATGAGAAACATCAATTCTTCATTGTGGCACCTTAGTTGTTCGTTGATTGCTTTCTCATATGTGCATTGACTGGGGGCTACAGCAGACTAAG
This sequence comes from Saccopteryx leptura, assembly GCF_036850995.1. Classification (NCBI taxonomy): domain Eukaryota; kingdom Metazoa; phylum Chordata; class Mammalia; order Chiroptera; family Emballonuridae; genus Saccopteryx; species Saccopteryx leptura. Next base: position 250,787,103 of record NC_089503.1, on the reverse strand, counting down.
TGAGCCCTTGCTCAAGTCAGTGACCTTGGGCTCAAGCTGGTGAGCCTTGCTCAAACCAGATGATCCCGTGCTCAAGTTGGCGACCTTGGGGTCTGGAACCTGGTTCCTCCGCATCCCAGTTCAATGTTCTATCCACTGCGCCACCACCTGGTCACGCTATATGGTCTTCTTTATTTTTATTTTTTACTTTTCTGAAGCTGGAAATGGGGAAGCAGTCAGACAGACTCCCGCATGCGCCCGTCCTGGATCCACCTGGCACGCCCACCAGGGGGCGATGCTCTGCCCATCTGGGGCATCACTCTGTCGCGACCAGAGCCACTCCAGCACCTGGGGCAGAGGCCAAGGAGCCATCCCCAGCGCCCCGGCCATCTTTTTGCTCCAATGGAGCCTCGGCTGTGGGAGGGGAAGAGAGAGACAGAGAGGAAGGAGGGGGGGTGGAGAAGCAGATGAGCGCTTCTCCTGTGTGCCCTGGCCGGGAATCGAACCCGGGACTCCTGCACGCCAGGCTGACGGTCTACCAGTGAGCCAACCGGCCAGGGCTATATGGTCTTCTTGATTGACTTCACTCACTTATCATAATTTTTTCAAGGCACATCCCTGTGGTAGCATGTATCAATACTTGGTTTTTATGATTGAAGAATATTCCATTGTGCCCACTGAAAATCAGTATTGACTAGTATTTCTGCTACCAGAGCCCTGGGTTCTTGCGATCTCCCAGGATAGAAATAAAAAGAGACCACAAGAAACCAATATACAGTTTTGGCTAGAAATCAAACCAGGGTCTCTGCACGGCAGGTGAGAATTCTACCACTAAATCATCCTGAGTTCTCAGGAAATCCCAAGGTAGAAATGAAGAGAATTCACCACAAGAATTAGGACTCAGGTGAAGGTTTATTAAATAGCTCATACACCAAGGGAGACAACATTTAAAGGGAAAAGAAGAAATGCTGCTCTCTGAACAAAAGCCAGGGAACAGTTTTAAGGAAGTTGAGGCAAGAAAGATGTCTAAGTGTTACGTTTAAGTATATAGAGGCAGGGACTTTTGGCACCTGAGCAGTGGAACTACATGCTGCTTCTGGCATGGCATATCTCATTAGCATGTTAAATTCCATGCAGGGGTGTGTTTTTTAGTATTCAAATAAAGGAAGATCATACACACACACACACACACACACACACACAACAGTCATATTTTGCTAGCACACATGCATAACTGAAAGGCATAAAATTTAAGCCCATCAAAGTAAATATTTTTTTTAAATATTTTATTTATTGATTTTTTTGTGAGAGAGTGGAGTGAAAGAGAGAGACAGAGAGAGAGAAGGGGGAGGAGCAGGAAGCATCAACTCCCATATGTGCCTTGACCAGGCAAGCCCAAGGTTTCGAACCGGCGACCTCAGTGTTCCAGGTCGACGCTTTATCCCACTGCGCCACCACAGGTAAGGCCTCAAAGTAAATCTTGAAGACAGCAGTACCTACAGTCTAGTGGCTAATTGGCTGTAAAAAAAGGGGGGTAGGGGAGGAAGGAAAAAAGGAAGGAAGAAAGGAAGGAAGGAAGGAGGAAAGGGAGGGAGGAAGGAAGGAAGGAAGAAGGAAGGAAGAAAAAAGGAAGGAAGGAAGAAAGGAAAAAGAAATGAAGGAAGGAAGGAAGGAAGGAAGGAAGGAAGGAAGGAAGGAAGGAAGGAAGGAAGGAAAGAAGGAAGGAAAGATATCAGGACCGATTAATGAGTTTTTGGCTTCCTCACAGCTGGCCTTGGGGAGTGGCTTACTTATCTTCATTTGTCACCAAAAAAGATTTATTTGGGAAAAAGAAAGAAATGCAATCCAGTATATGCAGACATGGCAAGTCATGTGCACACACTGCCCAGCAAGCAGTGTATACTAGGAGAAGTATTTATAGAAAGGAAGAAGGAAGTTAAGAGGAGGGCAGTTACAAACATAGAGCTTTGTTGTAAGCAGAGTTGTTCCTGTAGGGTTCTGAGGGTTACATAGTGCAAGAACTCCTCCCATAAGCCCTAGCGCCTCTCACAGACTCTTCCAACTGATCATAGCCCTTTAAACTCTCCCTTTTAATCAAGATCTTTCTCTGAAAGCATCACTGATCAATAGGCAGGTCTTCCAGCTTCAGCATCCTTTTGTCCCTTGACATCATAAGGACATTTTCTGGATATTGTCTCTCACACCTGATGGAAGGTGTATGGTTCGACAATAACTTGTGTCCAAGGTTAACAAGCAACAGGTACAGAGGGTACAGAGCTTAATAACAAAAAGAATTCAAAATAGAATCAGAACAACAGAGCAAACTTAGTTTATACCATCAATTTAAATCAGGAGCTCAATCAAACCTGTAGGTAATAAAAAATAAATAACACAATTATCTTGGATGGATTATTGTTGTTGTGAGTCAGGGGTGCAGAGAGAGAGATCAGCAGATGAAATATTCGTGAACTAGCAAAGGACCACTGCTTGCTCAGGCAAATGGCACCAAGTTCGCGCTGTGTCCTATTTTTATTCACAAGATTTCAAAAAGCCTGTTTACTTAGAAATTGCCATAGCATCAAGCATAACCTTTAATTAAGAATACATGGAGCCTGACTAGGCAGTGGCGCAGTGGATAGAGCATTGGACTAGGATGCAGAAGACCCAGGTTTGAGACCCTGAGGTCACCAGCTTGAGCATGGGCTCATCTGGTTTGAGCAAAGCTCACCAGCTTGGACCCAAGGTCGCTGGCTCAAGCAAGGGGTTACTCAGTCTGCTGAGGCCCACGGTCAAGGCACATGTGAGAAAGCAATCAATGAACAACTAAGGTGTTGCAACACGCAACAAAAAACTAAAGATTGATGCTTCTCCTCTCTCCGTTCCTGTCTGTCTGTCCCTGTCTATCCCTCTCTCTGACTCTCTCTCTCTGTCTCTGAAAAAAATAAAAAAATAAAAAAAAGAATACATGGAATATATCTGCATGATAGCTTAATAACAATACAATATCAGAAGGCATTAACTGCTATTGCTCCTATGGTTCCTACAACATTCCTTTCTTTTATCTCAAGGAAGAGCCTTGAAGGGAGCAGTAAAATCTTATGAGAATGTTTTACTGAGAAGAAAATCTAGCAACCACCTTCGGTCACATAGACTTGTTTCAGTGACCCGCCTTCGAGTCACGAAACAATTCTCTTGGCAAACAGTCTTTTCTTGTTGGCTGTGTTCCCATCCAAGGTCATGCAATGGATTATTCCACTACAGATCATAGTTTTTGATGACACATTCAATAATGGGAAACCGGTAGATTAGGAAATGTAAATAAGGGCACATTTCTTCCAAGGAGGATATAAAATAAAGTAAGAATTAACACTAAATCAAAAGTCTTGTACAGGCCTGATAGGGATACTTGTTTCCTTCAGAGGTCATCTGCTCTAAATTGAGACAGTTTCAGGTCACCAGAGTATGTGCAGTTCCTGTCAAGGCTTGGTGCCTTCTTTCGACACCATGCATCCAACAGTCCCTGGAGTTTAGCACCACAGGATTTAGTTAACAGTACCCAATAGGGGCCTTTCCAGGAAGGCTGGAGGAAATCTTTTTTATGGTATCTTTTCCAGTATACAAAATTTCTAGGTTGCAGGGTGTGGGCTTTGAGTTTTTTATTTCCTTGGAGTGCACCATAAAATGATTTCACTACTAAAGCATGATTATTTTTCATAGATGCAAGTAAGCCTTTACAGTATGTCTCCCATTATCAACTGTGGATCAAAAGAAGCAGGAGCAAAATGCATGGAGCATCCTATAATTAAACTCAAAAGGTATACAAGTCCCAAAGGGGTGCATGTGAGATTTAAAAGGACCAATGGCAATGTTTTCAGTCAAGATATTTGGATAGTTACTACAAATTTTATCAATTAAATCTTTTGTTTTGTTTTTGTTGGAATTTTTAAATTTAGAAATTAAATTTCATGGGGTGACTTGGATCAATAAGAGTACATAGGTTTCAGGTAAACATTTCTATAGCATTTGAACTATTGATTGTGTTGTGTGCCCATCACCCAGAGTCAAATCATTTTCCATCACATATATGTGTCCCTCTTTACTCTCCTCCTCCCCAAAACCAACTGACTCTTAATGCCATTAGTATATTCAACTACACCTAAGGATTGAGGTGATAAGCACAGTGAAAATGTTGCAGAACTAGCCAAATAGCATAGATTTGTTATAGTACCTTATCAGTAAAATGAGTTCCTCAATCACAGTGGAGTTTTCCAAGTAGAAATAATCTTCTCTAACAGGACTTTAGTCACTGTAGAGGAATTAGCTTGTCTCCAAAGGAAAGCTTCAATCTGGTGAAAAAGGATACATACCACGACTGGAACATATTTTGATCCATGCAGTGAAGGAAGCTGTATAAAATCTATTTGCCAAGGCTCAAGTAGTCTGTTAGGCAATTTAAAGCAACAAGCTTCCTTACGTTATACTTCAGACAGATGGGACACTTAAGGTACATGCTTTTTATGGCCTTGTTTGTATCTCCCAGCAATATTGATTAATGAGTACTATCATTTTGTCAGAGGATTGTGGTTTAATGCATGTACAGCAGTCAGGAATGGAAATTTTAGTTTCTGCTAGGACTGAGTTGTTATTTGGACTGAACCAAAGCATTCTCTTTTTACCAAACCAGCAATTATTGGATTTTTGATCTTGTTTTTATCTCTCTGAAGCTGATTGTTGGGTCTCTCTGGCCAGTTTTCTAAGTTATCAATGAAGGAAACATCTTCTGGACCATAACAGAGGTTCAAATGCTGCTGATGTCAAGGGCAGCATTGTTAGCAGAAATATCAGCAAGGTGATTTCTTATGGCTTCCAGGGAGTCAAGTTTAGCACGCCCTGAGACCTTAATAATAGTACAGTAGCTGATAAAAGTATAGCATCCAATAATTCATAAATATATGGACCATTTCCTACTAGAAGTAAGGAAAATATGTTGTTTTTGTAACGTGCCAAAGTCATGAACTACTCCAAAGGCATAGCTACTGTTAGCATAAATGTTGGCAGTTTTGCCCTTTGCTAAAATGCAAGCTAGCGTGTGGGTATATAATTTAGGCTGCTTTGCTTAAGTAGCCAAAGGTAAAGATACTGCCATGGTGACTTCAAAAGGAGTTACAATAACTTAATTAACAGAGTACTTACTATTTTCATTTTAAAAATATGAACCATCTATAAACCATGAGAAATCAAATTTACCCAGAGGTGTCTCCTGCAAATAGTCTCAAAGGAGTTAGAAAGTGATCTGTTAAGATCAAGCAGTCCTGAGTTGCTTCATGAGTCTAAAAAAGAAGGGTAGCTGGATTAAGTTTATTACAATGTGAAAAAGTTTTATGGGAAGTGGTTAACAGGAGGATTTCATAGAAAGTAAGAAACTGGGTGTGATGAGAATTCAGGAGAGCTTCTACAGCAAGAGGTATAAAGATGGTTAGAATAGATCTTGAAACAATGATTTCTGTGGCTTTAATCAACAGGGCAGTAGCGGCAATAGCTCTAAGGCAAGGTGGATATCTCTGAGCCACAGGGTCCATTTGCTAACCATAGTTTCCTAGGGGTCTATAGTAATCCCCAGGATTTTGAATGAGTACCCCAAGGGCATTCTCATGTATATTTTTATGTATAAAAAGTAAAAAGGGAATCTGATAGTTGCAATACCCAAGAGCAGGTAGGTTTATTAAACTCTTCTTTAAGGCTTTAAAGTCTATATTGTCTCATTTGTTTCAAAAAATTGAATCAGAACTGACATTCTTCAGTAAGATGTGGACATTTTGCCATGAGAGAGCGCTTTCGGATCAACCATAGCCAACCAGCCAAAGAAAAACTCCCAACTGACAGTTTTGGGCCTTGGGAATATGAAGTCTATCTGGATTCAGATATATTCCTTATTCTGATATCAGATGTCACCAATATCAAACCTGAGTTTATACAATCTATAACTTTTTTTTACAGAACTTATGTCCCTTTAGGTCCAAAAGTTCTAAAGGTGAATGCTGTCTTCTTGTGAGGAGACCTGAGGAAAGCAAAGAAGTAAACCATCCACATACTTCAACAAGGTAGAACCTTCAGGGCAAGTTATATCCTGCACATTGATCTCCAGTAAAACCCCGAGGCATTTCTCCCCAGGTAAATTGTTTTCCTTGCCAAGCGAAGGCATAAATATATTGGCTAGCTTCATCAACTGGAATACTAAAAAATGCACGCTATAAATAAATTACAGTAAAAAATTAACTTTCAGTTGGGATGATGCTAATAGTATAAGAGGGTTAGAAACAACAGGGTGTCAGGGATAACAATGTGGTTTGTTGTTCAGAGGCCTTGGACAAACCTCTGCCCTAATCCTTTGGATTATTTCACAGGTAAAATGGAAGTGTTACAGGGACTAGTGCAAGAAATCATAATAGACAATCTATTATGGCCTTCATACCTTGAAGAGCCTTTTAAAGTATATGATATTGACTAATTATGAGAATAAGGTTTTGAGGGATCAACTTTAATCTTCATAGGAGATGCACTGTGGATTCTGACAATATCAGTTAAAAAATTATTTTCCCATAAAGAAGATGGCAGTTGATCCAATAGGGACAATTAATAGCAGTGTTCCCTGAATTAGCTACTGTATCATCAACAAGAGAACAAATAAAAGATAATGAAAGGCCATTTAATTCACCTAATTGTCCATTTTTGCAGTTACTATCAATTCTAAGTGAGACAGCATAGGGTCCTGGGCTGTGGAATTCCCAAGGATATCAGATAAGAAAAGCTGCAGCGGTGGCGCAGTGGATAAAACGTCGACCTGGAAATGCTGAGGTCACCGGTTCGAAACCCTGGGCTAGCCTGGTCAAAGCCCATATGGGAGTTGATGCTTCCTGCTCCTCCCCCCTTCTCTCTCTCTCGGTCTTTCTCTCCTCTCTCTCTCTGTCTCTCTCCCTCTCTCCTTTCTAAAAAACAAACAAACAAACAAACAAAAAAAACAAAACAAAAAAAGCTGTAGAACTGCCACCAACCTGCTGCCCCTTGCCTGGCTCCCAAGGACACCGGCAGCCAGATGAAACACTGAATAAGCCCCAAACTGTGTCACCACCCTTCCATTACCTGCTTGAAAAAAAAAGTTTGTAGAATTTTATTTCCCTTCTTGACAGATGGTAAGACCACTGCTGTGCGTGCTCAGTTGAGCAACAGTGTAGACAAAGGGATCATTGCCAAGCAACCCAACAGAAAGAGGAAAGTTCAAGGGAGCCCTTCCCTGACTTGCTGAGGAAAGCTTTTCCCTAAGCCTTTTTGGGAGCAGGACATTCCTTTTCCCTTTGCGGAGCTGGCTCCCTTGTGCACAAGGTAAATAAACCTCTGTCCATATTGGCTTCTAGTCATCTCTTTTTACTTCTATCCTAAATTACAAAAGCTCAGAGTGCCCTACCAAGGTTATTTAACCTCTTTCAGGAGATGAATCTTCCAGCAAAATATTTCTCCAGGAAGTCTTGGCCTAATAAGTTGGTAGTGGTTGAGGAACTAAGGAGAAAACAGTATGTATCTTTCTAAAGGGTATAAGCAAAAAGGACTAGGTTAAGACACATGAACCTGTTGAGTTTATTTGAAATCCCCACTATTTGAACTGTCTTATTACTCTGAGGTAAGGGCTGTGTTATGACTGTGTGGTTGAGCACTAGACTGTAGCACCAGTGTCATTAAGAATAGAAATAGTTTGCCCTGGCTGGGTGGATAAAGCATAGTCTGGCATGGGGATGTGGTGGGCTTCTATACATCAGGGCACCTAGGAGAAGCAGTCAATGAGTGTGCAACTAAATGGAACAACTAAATGAACCAATATAATAGGAAGAAACATTCTCATATAAGAAAAGAAGCCATAATGTCAGAGACTGATAAATTAAAATTAGAGTAGTTAAAATATAAACATTTAAAAAATCTGCAATATATGCACTGTAAAAGGGTTAGTTGCAGAGTAAAAGTGAATGAAAAATTTAAAAATGGGAAAAGAAGCAAAAAATATTTAACATAAAATAAAATCACATGTGAGAAAAATGTTTATCACCTTGGCAAGGAAGTAATAGGAAAAGAAAATGTCCAATGGATTCCATTTTACAGTGACTAGAACAAAATTAGTTAATTTAATAATCCGAAGTGTTGAAGACTCACTGTGAACAAATAAATAAATTATTCACGAATGGAGGAAGGATCAAGATGTACACTCCACTACAATTTCCTGTACATTTGAACTTGATGACTATCTACATCCCACCAATTTTTCAACCAATTTCACAGAATTTACTGTGCATTTGCACTTGGGGACTGATACAAGGGCAGCATGGTATCAAAAGACCCAAATACTTTATCAATAGAACAATAAAGTAAAGAGTATTGCAAATATGCACCATGTTATCTATTCTGTAACTGTTATGTCACCTGCACAAACAGGTGGACTCCCACTGAGACTGATTCAGATGTGTACACCAATGACACACACCTGTGCCTAGAAGACATAAAAGGGTTCATGAGTTCCATAAGAGACTGTCTGGGCAGGACAGGGCAGGCCTGTCAAGCTGGTGGTAAATGCCTTAAGAGAGCATGTCAGGATGATGCTCTAACCAACTGAACTACCCGGCCGGACAAAGCTTATTTTTCTTTAGGTCAATTAAGTAGAGCACTTTTATAAGTTAATTTTTGTAATACACTCTGGAGGTATAAAATCATCATATATACATAACTTATATCCATAGACATATATAAACATAAAGACACAGAAAGCCCACAGCTTTTATGCTAAAACTTGAGCCATGAATCAGGTACCTACTCACATAGCTAAAGCTTTTTTACTCATATTTGTGGAGAAGATTTTTTTTAATTGACTGCTTAGAGAGAGAGAAACAGAAGGAGAAAGGAACAATATCAATTCGCTTCTGTATGTGCCCTGACTGAGGATTAAACCAGCAATCTCTGCGCTTTGGGATCATGCTCTAACCAACTGAACTATCCAGGCAGGGCTGTGGAGAAGACTTTTAGGATTTGTAATTACCCCCTGACAATTATCTAATAGAGCAGGGGTCCCCTGAGCCCATTTATCCAGCCCCCGCCGCACTTCCGGAAGGAGCACCTCTTTCATTGGTGGTCAGTGAGAGGAGCATAGTTCCCATTGAAATATTGGTCAGTTTGTTGATTTAAATTTACTTGTTCTTTATTTTAAATATTGTATTTGTTCCTGTTTTGTTTTTTTACTTTAAAATAAGATATGTGCAGTGTGCATAGGGATTTGTTCATAGTTTTTTTTATAGTCCAGCCCTCCAATGGTCTGAGGGACAGTGAACTGGCCCCCTGTGTAAAAAGTTTGGGGACCCCTGTAATAGAGGCTGTGGATTAGATTTTGAGCAAGGGAGCTTTTGTAATAGTCTGGTAAATTAAAAAAAATTTTTTTTTAATTTAGTGAGAGAAGGGGAGGCAGAGACAGACTTCTGCATGCGCCCCAACCAGGATCCACCTGGCAAGCCCACTAGGGGGCAATGCTGTGCCCATCTGGGGCATTGCTCCATCATTCAGCATCCAAGCTCTTCTTAGTGCCTGAGGCAGAGGCCATGGAGCTATCCTCAGTGTCCAGGGCTAAATTGCTCCAATTGGGCCATGGTTGCAGGAGGAGAAGAGAGAGAGACAGAGAGGGGGAGAGAGAGAGAAGCATGAAGGGGAGGGGTGGAGAAGCAGATGGGTGCTCTCCTGTGTGCTTTGACTGGGAATTGAACCCAGGGTATTCACATGCTGGACAGATGCTCTATCAGACAACTGGCCAGGGCAGATTTTTTGTTAAGCCTTTCTTTTCTCTTTTTTCTTCAGAATCTGTGGATGGTACTGTATTTTAGTTATCTCCCGGGGTGCTTACATTTCAAACACACATGATTTACAATGTCAAGGGACAGTTAAACAATACAAGTTTTCTCCTAGGAGTTTCTTTATTAATAGAAGTCTAGGGCAATTGCTATTTAAAATGTCCTTTATATTAGGCATCAGACAAGGTGGGACACATTGTCCATTTCATTGTTAGTCACCACAATATTCTCCCCTTTGCTTCCTCACTTTCCTAGGAATTCTACCTTTTAGTATTCTAATCTGATTTTCCATACATCTCAGACCTTGTGATCAGAGGCAGATTAAGGTTGGTTGAGGCCCGGGGTGCAGAAGAAAATATTGAGCCCCTTAAAAAAAGAGACAGGGAAAATAAAAATGCATGTTAACCATATTTTTAAATAAATAAAAAATATTATGTACTATTAATGTTAAAATTGCACATATGAAACAAAACCTGGTGTCATTAGAAAAAAGTGTAAAGTTGGGGTTTTGTGGGGTCCTTCAGAAGTCAGGGCCTAGGGCGCACGCCCGGTGCACCCGCCTTTAAATCCGCCTTTGCTTGTGGCAGCTTATGCGCTCCTAGCTTTGCAAAATGGCACGTGAAGGTTTCCAAATTATCCTGCTCTGCCACCTTGTCTAGCCTGTCCTCCTACCTCGAAGCTAGCAGAGAAGACAACTGCACCTCCTACTTTAACCTCAACCCCTCCCCAGTTTCTAGCTGGAGCTTCAGCCCCTACTTGCAGGTCAGTGGCCAGCTGAGCAGTCCACAGTAAAGGCTAGCCCACTACGGCAGCAGTTGTCACCTTCTTTGCTGCAGTGCACTATCCACAGTTCCCCAAACAAGTGGATCCAGCTGGCTTCTTCTGCAGTGTCCCATACTCAAGCCAAGGTCCACAGGCACTTAACATATAGGCCACCTCTCTCAGAGAGAGGTCAATGGACAATTCAGGATTTCCCCTGCACAGGCCTTTTTTCCAAGATCCCCTTTTCTGGTCTCCTGTCTGGCTCATCAATTGTCGGTATGCAAACTGGCCCCATGCATGGAGGGCAAGGAGAGACCAAAGAAAGAGGCAGACCCTGTCATGTGGGTGGGTGGCTGGTAGAACAAGCACAAGGACTTACTTAGAAAGCTAATTCTAGGCAGCTGGAAGACAAGTAGATCTCAGCGCTGCCCACCACCCCATCAAATCTTAAAAATGTGTCATATATACTACCTAGAAGGTCTCAATACCATATTACCATCTCAAGGCTGTGTCCTTAGGGCAGCTCCTAGAGGAGAAAGGCAAACACGTTACAAAGACAGAGAGGATGGTGAGGAGCCTCTGAGTGCCTGCTTGAGGCCTCACATTCTCCCAATGGCTCCCTCAATATCTGGAGATCCCCAAACTGTGCTGGATGACACTCAACCACTGAGCCAACTGGCTAGGGCCCATTTCAGTATTTTAATAACAAAAATGGCAAAAGCTGTTCCAGGTGACTGGGAGCTGACCTAGCACTTCCTGCTCAGCCTAGATATATCCTGTTGGGGGAAAATGTCACACACATTCATCATCGAGCTCCTTTATCATGATGGATCAAGACAAGAGTGAAGGCATTCCTGTCTGTATAACTGATCAGAGAACAACTTTCTAAAGAATAAAAATAACCAAAATTCCCCACTCTTCACTAATGATTTGTGCTTCTCACAAATTAAGTTTAGCATTATGCCATTTTTCTGTCTGCTAGATATGAACTATTATAATTACCCATGCTACAATTAAGTTCATTTATTCACCATGTCCAATACAGAAAAATGTCTCCTTTCCTGAATAGCAATCAAATCATCTAACACAAGCCAAAATCCAATACAAAGACCTGAGTGTGCTCGTACTGTTATAACCCACAGTCATTTAGTTTGTGGTTATTCTTATTACAGTACTTTTCTTATTTATGGTTTTGCGTTCTTTCTTTATAAAAAAAATTATTTATTGATTCAATTTCCTTTCTTTTAATTTTTATTAATTTCAATTTATTGTGTTTACATGGATTCAAGTGTCCCACTGAATACAACACCCTCACTCCCCACCCCTGTGTCCCTTTTTATACCCCTTTTGCCCCCTCCCCCTAATTCCCTCCCCTTTTCCCTCTGGGATTTGCTGTCCTGTTATCTGTATCTCTGTGTTAGGTATATATAATTTCACTAATCCCTTCACCTTCTCTGACCCCATCCCCTCATCCTCCTTCCCTCTGACAGCTATTCCTTTGATCCCTGTGATCCTGCCTCTGCCTCTGTTCTGTTCCTCAGTTCACCATGTTCATTAAATTCCACACATAAGTGAGATCATATGATATTTGTCTTTCTCTGTCTGGCTTATTTCATGTAGCATAATAATCTCCAGGTCCATCCATGCCATCGCAAAAGGTAAGATTTCTTTCTTTTTCACAGCCACATAGTATTCCATTATGTGTATGTACCACTGCTTTTGAATCCACTCATCCACTGATGGATACTTGCACTGTTTTCAGATCTTGGCTATTGTAAACAATGCTGCAATAAACATGGGGGAACATATCTTCTTTTCAATCAGTGATTTGGTGTTCTTAGGATATATTCTTAAAAGTAGGATAGCTGGGCCATGAGGCAGTTCCATTTTTAATATTTTGAGGAAATGCCATACTGTTTTCCACAGTGACTGCACCAGTCTGCATTCCCACCAGCAGTGCAGGAGGGTTCCCTTTTCTCCACATCCTTGTCAGCACTTATTCTGTGTTGTTTTGTTAATGAGCGCTGTTCTGACTGGTGTGAGGTGGTATCTCTTTGTGGGTTTAATTTCCATTTCTCTGATGATTAGTGATGTTGAACATTTTTCCATATGACTATTGGCCATCTATATGTCCTCCTTGGTGAAATGTCTATTCAGTTCCTTCGCCTAATTTTAAACTGGATTGTTTATCTGTTGAGTTTCAGAAGTTCTTTATAAATTCTGGTTATTAACCCCTTATCAGACATATTGGCGAATATGTTCTTCCACTGTGTGGGTTGTCTTTTTATTTTGTTCATGGTGTCTTTAGCTGTGCAAGAGCTTTTTAGTTTGCTATAGTCCCATTTGTTCATCCTGTCCTTTATTTCACTTGCCCATGGAGATAAATTGGCAAGAATATTGCTACGAGAAATATCGGAGAGTTTACTGCCTATGTTTTCTTCCAAGATGTTTATGGTTTCATGACTTACATTTAAGTTTTTTATCCATTTTGAGTTTATTTTGTGAATAGTGTAAGTTGGTGATCTAGTTTCACTTTTTTGCATGTACCTGTCCAATTTTCCCAGCACCATTTATTAAAGAGACTGTCTTTATACCATTGTATGCTCTTACCTCCTTTGTCAAGTATTAATTGACCATAAAGGCATTGGTTTATATCTGGGTTCTCAGTTCTGTTCCATTGATCTATATGCCTGTTCTTATGCCAGTACTAAGCTGTTTTGACTACAGTGGCCTTGTAGTATAACTTGATATCAGAAAGTGTGATATTTTCCACTTTACTCTTCCTTTTCAAGATTGCTGAGGCTATTCGTGTTCCTTTTTGGTTCCATATAAATTTTTGGAATATTTGTTCTATATATTTGAAGTATGCTATTGGTATTTTATTAGGAATTGCATTGAATTTATAGATTGTTTTGGGTAGTATAAATATTTTAATGATATTTATTCTTTCCATACATGAGCACAGTATATGCTCACTTGTTTGTATCTTCCTTGATTTCTTTTTTCAATGTCTTAAACTTTTCTGAGAACAAGTCTTTTACCTCCCAGTTAAATTTACTGCTAGGTACTTTATTCTTTTTGTTGCAATAGTGAAGGGGATTGTTTCCTTAATTTCTCTTTCAGACAGTTTATTTTTGTTGTATAAAAATGCTACTGGTTTCTGAATATTAACTTTATATACTGCCATCTTGCCAAATTCATTTATTAGGTCTAGTAGTTTTTTGGCTGAGGCTTTAGGGCTTTCTATGTACAGTATCATGTCATTAGCAAACAATTATAGTTTTACTTCTTTTCCAATTTGGATACCTTTTATTTCTTCTTGTCTGACTGCTGTGGCTAGAACTTCCAGAATCATGCTGAATAAGAGTGGTGAAAGGGAGCACCGCTGCCTTGTTCCTGATCTTAAGGGAGTTGCTTTTAATTTTTGCTCATTGAGTATGATGTTGGCTGTGGGTTCGTCATAGATGGCCTTTATTATGTAGAGGTATGTTCCCTGTATTTCCACTTTGCTGAGAGTTTTGATCATAAATGGATGCTGGATTTTATCAAATGCTTTTTCTGCATCTATTGATATTATCATGTGGTTTTAATCCTTCCTTTTCTTCATGTAATGAATCACATTTATTGATTTGCAAATATTGTACCAGCCTTGCCTCCCCAGAATAAATCCCACTTGATCATGATGTATGATTTTTTTCATATATTGCTGGATCTGGTTTGCTAATATTTTGTTGAGAATTTTAACATCTATATTCATCAGGGATATTGGCCTATAATTTTCTTTCTTTGTAGTGTCTTTACCTGGTTTTGGAATAAGGATAATGCTTGCCTCATAAAACAGTTTGGAAGTCTTCCCTCCTCTTGAATTTTATGAAATAGCTTGAGAAGGATAGGAGTTAGTTCTTTGAATATTTGGTAAAATTCACCTAGGAAGCTATCCAGTCTAGGACTTTTGTTTGCTAGGAGTTTTTTTTATAACTGTTTCAATTTCATTTGTTGTAATTGGTCTGTTTAGGTTTTCTGATTCTTTCAGATTGAGTTTTGGAAAATTGTATGTTTCTAGGAACTTATCCATTTTGCCTATATTGTCTAATTTTTTGGCATATAGATCTTCATAGTATTTTCTTACAATCCTTTGTATTTCTGCTGTGTCAGTGGTTACTTTTCCACTTTTAGTTCTAACTTTATTTGACTCCTCTCTCTTTTTTTCTTGATGAGTCTGGTTAAAGGTTCATCAATCTTGTTTACCTTTTCTTTTTTTTAAATTTTTATTTATGCATTTTATTTTATTTTTTTTTAATTTTAAATTTTATTTTATTTATTCATTTTAGAGAGGAGAGAGAGAGAGGAGAGAGAGAAGGGGGGAGGAGCTGGAAGCATCAACTCCCATATGTGCCTTGACCAGGCAAGCCCAGGGTTTCGAACCAGCAACCTCAGCATTTCCAGGTCGACGCTTTATCCACTGTGCCACCACAGGTCAGGCTATTTATTAATTTTAGAGAGGAGAGGGAGAGACAGAGGGAGAGAGAGAGAAGAGAGACAGAGAGAGAGAAGGGGGGGAGGAGCTGGAAGCATCAACTCCCATATGTGCCTTGACCAGGCAAGCCCAGGGTTTCAAACCAGTGACCTCAGCATTTCCAGGTCGATGCTTTATCCACTGCGCCACCACAGGTCAGGCTTGTTTACCTTTTCAAAAAATCAGAATCAGCTCTTGGTTTCATTGATCCTCTGTATTTTTTTTTAGCCTCTATGTCATTTATTTCCACTCTGCTCTTTATTATCTCCTTCCTTCTACTTCCTTTGGATTTTATTTGTTGTTCTTTTTCTAGTTCTTTTAGATGCAGAGCTAAGTTGTTTATTTGAGCTTTTTCTTGCTTGTTAAGGTATGCCTATAATGCTATTTACTTCCCTCTCAAAACTGCTTTTGCTGTGTCCCATAAATTTTGAGTTGTTGTATGTTCATTTTCATTTGTTTCAAAAAAAATTTTTTTTTTCAAAAGATGCTTTTGGGAGGGGCAAGATGGCGATGGAGTAGGTAGACGTACCAACTTCCACCTCCCAGAACCAAAGTGGATTACAGCTTAATTTTATTTATTTATTTATTTTTATTAAATTTAATGCAGTGACATTGATAAATCAGGGTACATATGTTGAGAGAAAATATCTCTAGATTATTTTTACATTTGATTGTGCTGTATACCCCTCCCCCAAAGTTAAATTGTCTTCTATCACCTTCTATCTGGTTTTCTTTGTGCCCCTCCCCTCCCCCAAACCCTCTCTCCTTCTTCACCCCATCCCCCCTCCCACCACCCCCGCCCCTGTTGGCATCACATTCTTGTTCATGTCTCTGAGTCTCATTTTTATGTCCCTTCTATGTATGGATTCATCTTAGGTTTTTTTCTGATTTACTTATTTCACTTGGTATAATGTTGTCAAGGTCCATCCATGTTATTGTAAATGATCCGATGTCATCATTTCTTATGGCTGAGTAGTATTCCATAGTACATATGTACCAAAGCTTTTTAATCCACTCATCCTCTGACGGACACTTGGGCTGTTTCCAGATCTTCGCTATTGTGAACAATGCTGCCACAAACATGCGGGTGCATTTCTCCTTTTGGAGCCGTTCTATGGTGTCCTTGGGGTATATTCCTAAAAGTGGGATAGCTGGGTCAAAAGGCAGTTCGATTTTTAGTTTTTTGAGGAATCTCCGTACTGTTTTCCACAGTGGCTGCACCAGTCTGCATTCCCACCAGTAGTGCAGGAGGGTTCCCTTTTCTCCACATCCTCACCAGCACTTATTCTGTGTTGTTTTGTTGATAAGCGCCATTCTGACTGGTGTGAGGTGATATCTCATTGTGGTTTTAATTTGCATTTCTCTAATGATTAGTGATGTTGAGCATTTTTTCATATGCCTATTGGCCATCTGTATGTCCTCTTTGGAGAAGTGTCTATTCATCTCTTTTGCCCATTTTTGGATTGGGTTGTTTGTCTTCCTGGTGTTGAGTTTTACAAGTTCTTTATAAATTTTGGTTATTAACCCCTTATCAGACATACTGTCAAATATGTTCTCCCATTGTGTAGTTTGTCTTTTTATTCTGTTCTTGTTGTCTTTAGCTGTGCAAAAGCTTTTTAGTTTGATATAGTCCCATTTGTTTATCCTGTCTTTTATTTCACTTCCCCGTGGAGATAAATCAGCAAATATATTGCTCCGAGAGATGTCGGAGAGCTTACTGCCTATGTTTTCTTCTAAGATGCTTATGGTTTCACGGCCTACATTCAAGTCTTTTATCCATTTTGAGTTTATTTTTGTGAGTGGTGTAAGCTGGTGATCTAGTTTCATTTTTTTGCAGGTAGCTGTCCAATTTTCCCAACACCATTTGTTAAAGAGGCTGTCTTTACTCCATTGTATTTCCTTACCTCCTTTGTCAAATATCAGTTGTCCATAGAACTGTGGGTTTATTTCTGGGTTCTCTGTTCTGTTCTATTGATCTATATGCCTGTTCTTATGCCAGTACCAGGCTGTTTTGAGTACAACGGCCTTGTAGTATAACTTGATATCAGTAAGTGTGCTACCTCCCCCTTTATTCTTCTTTTTTAAGATTGCTGAGGCTATTCGTGTCCTCTTTTGGTTCCATATAAATTTTTGGAATATGTGTTCTATATCTTTGAAGTATGTCATTGGTATTTTAATTGGTATTGCATTGAATTTATAGACTGCTTTGGGTAATATAGACATTTTAATGATGTTTATTCTTCCTAACCATGAGCACGGTATATGCTTCCACTTGTTTGTATCTTCCTTGATTTCTTTTATCAATGTTTTGTAATTTTCCGAGTACAAGTCTTTAGTCTCCTTGGTTAAGTTTACTCCTAGGTACTTTATTTTTTTGGTTGTAATTGTGAAGGGGATTGTTTCCTTAATTTCTCTTTCTGACTGTTCATTGTTGGAGTATAAAAATGCTTCTGATTTCTGAGTATTGATTTTATATCCTGCCACTTTGCTGAATTATTTATCAGGTCCAGTAGTTTTTTGACTGAGACTTTAGGGTTTTCTATATACAATATCATATCATCTGTAAATAATGATAGTTTTACTTCTTCTTTTCCAATGTGAATGCCTTTTATTTCTTCTTCTTGTCTGATTGCTGTGGCTAGGACTTCCAGGACTATGTTAAATAAGAGTGGTGAAAGGGGGCACCCTTGCCTTGTTCCTGATCTTAAGGGTATTGCTTTTAATTTTTTCCCATTGAGTATGATGTTGGCTGTGGGTTTCTCATAGATGGCTTTTATCATGTTGAGGTATGTTCCCTGTATTCCCACTTTGCTGAGAGTTTTGATCATGAATGGGTGCTGGATTTTATCAAATGCTTTTTCTGCATCTATTGAAATTATCATATGGTTTTTCTCCTTCTTTTTGTTTATGTGATGAATCACATTGATTGATTTATGAATATTGCACCAGCCTTGCCTCCCCAGAATAAATCCCACTTGATCATGGTGTATGATTTTTTCCATATATTGTTGGATCCGGTTTGCTAATATTTTGTTGAGGATTTTAGCATCTATATTCATCAGAGATATTGGCCTATAATTTTATTTCTTCGTGTTATCTTTGCCTGGTTTTGGAATCAGGATTATGCTCGCCTCATAAAAGGAGCTTGGAAGTCTTCCTTCCTCTTGAAATTTTGAAATAGTTTGAGAAGGATAGGAGTTAGTTCTTCTTTGAATATTTGGTAGACTTCCATTGTGAAGCCATCGGGCCCCGGATTTTTCTTTGTTGGGAGTTTTTTGATAACTGTTTTGATCTCATTTGTTGTAATTGGTCTGTTTAGGTTTTCTGATTCTTCCAGATTGATTTTTGGAAGATTGTATGTTTCAAGGAACTTGTCCACTTCATCTAGGTTGTGTAGTTTTTTGGCATACAGTTCTTCATAGTATTTTCTTACAATATTTTGTATTTCTGTTTTGTCAGTTGTTATTTCTCTCTCATTTCTAATTTTATTTATTTGAGACCTCTCTCTCTTTTTCTTGGTGAGTCTACTTAAAGGTTCATCAATCTTGTTTACCTTTTCAGAGAACCAGCTCCTAGTTTCATTGATCCTCTGTATTGTTTCTTTAGCCTCTATGTTATTTATTTCTGCTCTGATCTTTATTATTTCCTTCCTTCTACTACATTTGGGCTTTACTTGCTGTTCTTTTTCTAATTCTTTTAGATGCAGGGTTAAGTTGTTTATTTGAGCTTTTTCTAGCTTCTGAAAGTGTGCCTGTAGTGCTATGAACTTCCCTCTCAGCACTGCTTTCGCTGTGTCCCATAAATTTTGAGTTGTTGTATGCTCATTGTCATTCGTTTCTAGGAATTTTTTTTATTTCTTCTTTGATCTCATTCTTAATCATTCATTATTTAACACCCTGCGATTTAGTTTCCATGTGTTTGAGAATTTTTGAGCTTTTCTGCTGTGATTCATTTCTAGTTTTATGCCGTTGTGATAGGAGAAAGTGCTTGATATGATTTCAGTCTTCTTAAATTTGTTGAGAGCACTTTTGTGCCCTAATATGTGGTCTATCCTAGAGAATGTACCATGAGCACTTGAAAAGAATGTATATTCTGCTGCTTTAGGGTGAAAGGTTCTGAAGATATCTATTAAATCGAGTTGATCTAGTGTTTCCAATAAGTCTGTTGTTTCTTTGTTAATTTTCTTTCTTGAGGATCTATCTAGTGATGTTAGTGGGGTATTGAAATCCCCTACTATTATAGTATTGCTGTTGATCTCGCCCTTTAAATCCATCAAAGTCTGTTTTATATATTTGGGTGCTCCTATATTAGGTGCATAGATATTTATAATAGTTATATCTTCCTGTTGGATTACTCCCTTTATCATTATGTAGTGGCCTTCTTTATCTCTTACTATATCCTTTGTTTTAAAGTCCAATTTGTCTGATATAAGTATTGCTACCCCAGCTTTTTTTTCATTTTGGTTTGCATGAAATGTTTTTTTCCATCCTTTTACCTTCAATCTATGTGTGTCTTTTGTTCTAAGGTGTGTCTCTTGTAGACAACATATGTATGAGTCCTGTTTTCTTATCCACGCAGCTACCCTATGTCTTTTGATTGGATCATTTAATCCATTTACATTTAAGGTTATTATTGATATGTAGTTGTTTTTTGCCATTTTCTTCTTTAAAGGTGTATTCCTTTTTTTGCTATATTCTTTTCCCACTTTGATCTGTTTACAACAGGCCCCTTAACATTTCCTGCAGCATTGGTTTGGTTGTAATGAATTCCTTGAGTTGTTTTTTGTCTGGGAAGCTTTTTATTTCTCCTTCGATTTTAAACGATAGCCTTGCTGGATAAAGTAGTCTTGGTTGTAGGTTCTTGTTCTGCATTACTTTGAATATTTCTTGCCATTCCCTTCTGGCCTCAAGTGTTTCTGTTGAGAAGTCGGATGTCATCCTTATGGGGGCTCCTTTGTAGGTGATAACTTTTTTTTCTCTTGCAGCTTTTAATATTTTCTCTTTATCGCTTAGCTTTGGTATTTTAATTATGATGTGTCTTGGTGTAGGTTTCTTTGGGTTTCTCTTTAATGGAGTCCTCTGTGCTTCTTGGATTTGTGAGAGTTTCTCTTGCATTAATTTAGGGAAATTTTCAGCTATGATATGATTGAACAACATCTCTATTCCTTGTTCCTTTTCTTCTTCTTCAGGAACCCCTATGATGCGGATGTTATTTCTCTTCATGTTGTCACAGAGCTCTCTAAGAGTTTCCTCTGACTTTTTGAGTCTCTTTTCTCTTTTCTTCTCTGCTTTCATGCCTTCATTCCAGTTGTCCTCTAACTCGCTGATTCGATCCTCTACTCTATCTATCTTGTTTTTAATTCCTTCCACTGTGGTCTTTATTTCTGATATTGTATTTGTCATCTCCGACTGGTTCTTTTTTATACTTGCTATTTCTTTATTTAGGTTTTCAAACTGCCCCTCCATTGTTGTTCTAAGATCCCTAAGCATCCTTACAATCATTATTTTGAACTCCGCATCTGGAAGTTTGATTATTTCCATATCACTCAGCTCATCTCTCAAAGGTGTCTCTTGTGGTTTCATTTGGGTTGCACTCCTTTGTCTTCTCATCATGGTGTTTTATTTGTAGAGTTGGTTGAGTCTAGGCTTGGTGTTGTCTGCCTCCAGTTTTCAGTTGTGTTGTTTCTAGGTCTTCTTGGGTTGGTATCAGCTATTATTTGTAATCCACTTTCGGATTTGGGCAGCTTTGAAGTCTTGATTTGTTTGTTTTCTTAACAGGTGATAGTCTTGTTAACTGATCTCAGCATGGGGCTTCCTTGAAACTGTAACCAGGAATGCTGTGGGTGTAACCTGAGACGCTGAAGGTCTCTTCCACCAACTAATCTCACTGGGGGCAGGGTTTTTTCTCAGCTTCAGTAGGGGGAGGTGTATCTCAGATCTCCATGGAGACCTGAGTTACTGCCCCTCCTCCCCACTTCTTGTTTTCAGCTGTGTCTTGTTGCGCTGATTGGAACTGGATTGATGTCCGGAGATCTCTGATCCGGAAGCACTTCAGCTCTGTTTTGTGAAAGGTTCAGTCCCTCCCCCAGCTATGGCCGCCTCCAGCACGAATGAGTCAGCTTTTTTATTTCGTTTCTTGCATACCTTAGCCCCTCACAGTCTGTCCCTCTCCCTGTCCTTTCCACTTGGGAGATAAGCTGGTCTTTTCAACCCACCTTGCTCCCTGGTCGCCAGGTAAGTGGCTGTGAGCAGTAGTTTCTGCTCTTTTTCCTCTGTGAAATCCTCTCTGGGCTCTCAGCCTCACCCCCCCTTCCATTCCTGTATGCAGAGGAGATTCAGGCACTCCTTACCAGGATTATTGTGGCTTCCTCTTTGCTCCTTGGTTTTTGAGAGCTGTTCTTGCAGTTCAGTGTTGGTTTTTCATGCTGATTTTTCCTAAATTGATTTGTATTCCAGTTTGGTGTTGAGAGCTGGGCGTCTGTGCGTCTGCCTACTCCACCGCCATCTTGGAGCTCCTCAAAAAATTTTTTTATTTCTTCCTTGATCTCATTGTTAACCCATTCATTATTTAATAACATGCTATTCAGCCTCCAAGTGTTTGAATGTTTTTCAGTTTTTCTATTGTAGTCGATTTCTAGTTTCATGCCATTTTGATCAGAGAAGATGCTTGATATGATTTCAATCTTCTTAAATTTACTGAGTCTCAGTTTGTGTCCTAACATGTGGTTTATCCAGAGAATGTACTATAAGCATTTGAAGAGAATGTATATTTTGCTGCTGGGGTGAAAGGTTCTAAAGATATCAATTAAGTCCACTTGTTCTAGTGCAATGGTAGTCAACCTGGTCCCTACCGCCCACTAGTGGGCGTTCCATCTTTCATGGTGGGCTGTAGCGGAGCAACCAAAGTATAAATAAAATGATAGATTTAACTATAATAAGTTGTTGTTTTTTTTTAAGATTTTATTTATTCATTATAGAGAGGGGAGAGAGAGAGAGACAGAGAGAGAGAAGGGGGGAGGAGCAGAAAGCATCAACTCCCATATGTGCCTTGACCAGACAAGCCCAGGGTTTTGAACCGGCAACCTCAGTGTTTCCAGGTTGACACTTTATCCACTGTGCCACCACAGTCTTTATAAGTTGTTTTATAAAGATTTATTATGCCAAACTTAGTGAAAATCCGACATAAAGTACTTGGTAAGTAATTGTTATTATATGCTTTAACTTGCTGTAACTCTGCTTTATAAATTTTATAAAGTAAAGTTACTTCCCTACTTTATAAATCACCATTACTGTGGAACCAGTGGGTGGTTAGAAAATTTTACTACTAACAGAGATACAAAAGTGGGCAGTAGGTATAAAATGGTTGATTACCCCTGATCTAGTGTATCATTTAAGGCCACTGTTTCTTTGTTAATTTTCTGTCTGGAGGATCTATCCATTGATGTTAGTGGGGTACTAAAATCCCCTACTATTATAGTATTGCTGTAGATCTTGCCCTTTATGTCTGACAAAATCTGCTTTATATATTTAGGTGATCCTATATTAGGCACATAAATATTTACCATGGTTATATCCTCCTGTTGGATTGCTCCCTTTATAATATGTAGTGACCTTCTTTTTTTTAATCTTATTTTTATTAATTTTAATTCAGTGACATTGATAAATCAGGGTACATATGTTCCGAGAAAACATCTCCAGATCATTTTGACATTTGATTATGCTGCATACCCAAAGTCAAATTGTCTTTTGTCACCTTCTATCTGGTTTTCATTGTGCCCCTCCCCTCCCCCTACCTCCTCCCTCTCCTTCCTCGCCCCCCCCTCCACCCCACCCTCTGTTACCATCACATTCTTCTCCATGTCTCTGAGTCTCATTTTTATGTCCCATCTATGTATGGGTTCATTTAGTTCTTAGTTTTTTCTGATTTACTTATTTCACTCCGTATAATGTTATCAAGGTCCATTCATGTTATTGTAAATGATTCGATGTCATCATTTCTTATGACTGAGTAGTATTCCATAGTATATATGTACCAAAGCTTTTTAATTCACTCGTCCTCTGACGGACACTTGGCCTGTTTCCAGATCTTCGCTATTGTCAACAATGCTGCTATAAACATGGGGGTGCATTTCTCCTTCTGGAACCATTCTATGGTATCCTTGGAGTATATTCCTAAAAGTGGGATGGCTCGGTCAAAATGCAGTTCGATTTTCAATTTTTTGAGGAATCTCCATACGGTTTTCTGTCGGGAGCCGATCAACAACTGCTGGCTGACAAGGTCACAGCAGAAGAAGACCCACAACTTCTGGCTGACAAGGTCACAGCAGAAGAAGATCAAAAACTGCTGATTGACAAAGTCACAGCAGAGAAGACCAATGGCTGAGGGGTGACAAAGTCACTGCAGTGAAGACCAATGGCTGCGGGGTGACAAAGTCACCGCAAAGGAAAGGCACAACAATAATTCCCCCTTTGACTTTTTGAATTAATCTGGCCTTATATCCCCTGTTTTCTGGGTGTGTGCTATTATTTATGGCACAGGGATAATAGTACCATGCTTTCCCTGTAGATTCGTAGTGATTTCTTTGGAAATGAGACAGAGGATGTGAGTTCCACAGAAAAGCCTGTAAGCCCCTTGAACTGGGCTCATAGACATAAGAGGCTGGCTATGATATCCCTCGTAAAGGGTTAAGTCTGTAGGAGAATTCCTTCTTAATCATGTTAGAAAGAATAGATTGTGACTTGTGAATGGGTAAGAGGCAGTGGCTGTGCACAGAGCACCCTTCGGCCTTCACTTAATTCAACATTTTTCCTCCCTAGCCTTTTCATGTGATAGAGTAGAGAAACATTCCTTTCTTCTTATTTGATCTGCAGATAGTGGTACACTCTGAGAAGAATAGAGTCAGAACTTAACTAGTGTTTAAATATAATAAATAATATTTGACTAGACAATAGTATCTTAGGTAAGGTATAGTAGAATGGCCCATTGTGTGGCCTAGGATGAGAGCGTAGTCAGCAAGAAAAGAATGTTTTACTAAGAGAATTGTCTTTTGACTAAAGGCAATTGCTAGGCTTTCTCAATGAGATGTTCTCATGAGATTTAAAAATGTAGGGAAATCCATGGAAGTAATAACAGTTAATGTCTTGTGTGGCTGCTGGGCTATCTTGTAAGTACACTCTGCATATCTTTGGATGAAAGCTATTCTTAATGTTATGTTAATTTCTTTAGAGGCAAGCCTTTTAGAATCTTGTGAGAAAAAGTAGGACACTGCATAAACTCAAGGCCATTTACCTGAGCAAGCGGTGGTCCATTGTTAGTCGTCTGCTAAATCTCTCTCTGCCCCTTAACTCACAACAGCAGTAAAGTTAGTTAACTATTAGTACTAATACTTTAAAAGCTTTTACTGATGTTGTTATCGCTATTCAAGTTATTTTGTATTTTGAATGATTTGCTACCTGGTTTGTGACTCATAGATGTAAATTAACTGTTATCTGGAAACATGCAAACATAGTGAAACAAAAGCAATAATTAACACCATGTGATTGTAACTCAGTGTGCGTGTATAAAAAGGGAGCTATACTAGCATTTGGCAGAGATGCCTGGCAGTAAATGCTAAACAGAGAATAAAGAGAACAAAAAGAATCTGACTCTCTCACTCGATTTCACCGACGCCGTCTCCTCCTGTGGGACCCCTGGATCCCCCCTGGGGCTGGACCCCGGCAGTTTTCCACAGAGGCTGCACTAGTCTGCATTCCCACCAGCAGTGTAAGAGGGTTCATTTTCTCCACATCCTCGCCAGCACTTATTCTGTGTTGTTTTGTTGATGAGTGCCGTTCTGACTGGTGTGAGATGATATCTCATTGTGGTTTTAATTTGCATTTCTCTAATGATTAGTGATGTTGAGCATTTTTTCATATGCCTATTGGCCATCTGTATGTCCTCTTTGGAGAAGTGTCTATTCATTTATTTTGCCCATTTTTTGATTGGACTGTTTGTCTTCCTGGTGTTGAGTTTTACAAGTTCTTTATAAATTTTGGTTATTAACCCCTTATCAGACATACTGTCAAATATGTTCTCCCATTGTGTAGTTTGTCTTTTTATTCTGTTCTTATTGTCTTTGGCTGTGCAAAAGCTTTTTAGTTTGATATAGTCCCATTTGTTTATCCTGGCTTTTATTTCCCTTGGCCATGGAGATAAATCAGCAAATATATCGCTGCAAGAGATGTCGGAGAGCTTACTGCCTATGTTTTCTTCTAAGATGCTTATGGTTTCACGCCTTACATTTAAGTCATTTATCCATTTTGAGTTTATTATTGTGAATGGTGTAAGTTGGTGGTCTAGTTTCATTTTTTTGCAGGTAGCTGTCCAATTTTCCCAACACCATTTGTTGAAGAGGCTGTCTTTACTCCATTGTATGCCCTTACCTCCTTTGTCAAATATCAGGTGTCCATAGAGCTGTGGGTTTATTTTTGGGTTCTCCGTTCTGTCCCATTGATCTATGTGCCTGTTCTTATGCCAGTACTACAATGTTTTTAGTACAATGGCCTTGTAGTATAGCTTGATATCAGGAAGTGTGATACCTCCAACTTTATTCTTTTTTAAGATTGCTGAGACTATTCATGTTCTCTTTTGGTTCCATATAAATTTTTGGAATATATAATCTATATCTTTAAAGTATGTCATTGGTATTTTAATTGGTATTGCATTGAATTTATAAATTACTTTAGGTAATATAGACATTTTAATGATGTTTATTCTTCCTAACCATGAGCACGGTATATGCTTCCACTTGTTTGTATCTTCCTTGATTTCTTTTATCAATGTTTTATAATTTTCCGAGTACAAGTCTTTAGTCGCCTTGGATAAATATACTCCTAGGTACTTTATTTTTTTGGTTGTAATTGTGAAGGGGATTGTTTCTTTAATTTCTCTTTCTGACTGTTCATTGCTGGTGTATAAAAATGCCTCTGATTTCTGAGTATTAATTTTATATCCTGCCACTTTGCTGAATTCATTTATCAGGTCCAGTAGTTTTTTGACTGAGACTTTAGGGTTTTCTATATACAATATCATATTATCTACAAATAATGATAGCTTTACTTCTTCTTTTCCAACTTGAATGCCTTTTATTTCTTCTTCTTGTCTGATTGCTGTGGCTAGGACTTCCAGAACTATGTTGAATAAGATTGGTGAAAGGGGGCACCCCTGCCTTGTTCCTGATCTTAAGGGGATTGCTTTTAATTTTTGCCCATTGAGTATGATGTTGGCTGTGGGTTTGTCATAGATGGCTTTTATCATGTTGAGATATGTTCCCTGTATTCCCACTTTGTTGAGAGTTTTGATCATGAATGGGTGCTGGATTTTATCAAATGCTTTTTCTGCATCTATTGAAATTATCATGTGGTTTTTCTCCTTCCTTTTGTTTATGTGATGAATCACATTGATTGATTTGTGAATATTGCACCAGCCTTGCCTCCCAAGAATAAATCCCACTTGATCATGGTGTATGATTTTTTTATATATTGCTGGATCCGGTTTGTTAATATTTTGTTGAGGATTTTAGCATCTATATTCATCAGGGATATTGGTCTATAATTTTATTTCTTTGTGTTGTCTTTGCCTGGTTTTGGAATCAGAATTATGCTCGCCTCATAAAAGGAGCTTGGAAGTCTTCCTTCCTCTTGAACTTTTTGAAATAGCTTGAGAAGGATAGGAGTTAGTTCTTCTTTGAATAGTTAGTAGAATTCACTTGTGAAGCCATCTGGCCCAGGACTTTTCTTTTTTGGGAGTGTTTTGATAACTGTTTTGATCTCATTTAGTATAATCGGTCTGTTTAGGTTTTCTAATTCTTCCAGATTGATTTTTGGAAGATTGTATGTTTCAAGGAATTTGTCCATTTCATCTAGGTTGTCTAGTTTTTTGGTGTCCAGTTCTTCATAATATTTTCTTACAATATTTTGTATTTCTGTTTTGTCAGTTGTTATTTCTCCCCTCTCATTTCTAATTTTATTTATTTGAGACCTCTCTCTCTTTTTCTTGGTGAGTCTAGTTAAAGGTTCATCAATCTTGTTTACCTTTTCAAAGAACCAGCTCCTAGTTTCTTTGATGCTCTGTATTGTTTCTTTAGTCTCTATGTCATTTATTTCTGCTCTGATCTTTATTATTTCCTTCCTTCTATTACATTTGGGCTTTACTTGGTGTTCTTTTTCTAGTTCTTTTAGATGCAGAATTAAGTTGTTTATATGAGCTTTTTCTAGCTTCTTAAAGTGTGCCTGTAGTGCTATGAACTTCCCTCTCAGTATTGCTTTCACTGTGTCCCATAAATTTTGAGTTGTTGTATGCTAATTATCATTCATTTCTAGGAATTTTTTTATTTCCTCTTTGATCTCATTCTTAATCCATTCGTTATTTAACAACCTGCTATTTAGTTTCCATGTGTTTGAGTATTTTTCAGCTTTTCTGTTGTGGTTGATATCTAGTTTCATGCCATTGTGATCAGAGAAAGTGCTTGATATAATTTCAATCTTCTTAAATTTGTTGAGACCACTTTTGTGCCCTAAAATGTGGTCTATTCTAGAGAATGTACCATGAGCACTTGAAAAGAATGTATATTCTGCTGCTTTAGGGTGAAAGGTTCTGAAGATATCTATTAAATCGAGTTGATCTAGTGTGTCCTTTAAGTCTGTTGTTTCTTTGTTAATTTTCTTTCTTGAGGATCTATCTAGTGATGTTAGTGGGGTATTAAAATCCCCTACTATTATAGTATTGCTGTTGATCTCACTCTTTTTTATTTTTATTATTATTTTTTTAATATTTAAAAAAATAATTTCCTGGCCCTGGCCGGTTGGCTCAGTGGTAGAGCGTCAGCCTGGCGTGCAGGAGTCCCGGGTTTTATTTCCAGCCAGGGCACACAGGAGAAGTGCCATCTACTTCTCTACCCCTTCCTCTCTCCTTCCTCTCTGTCTCTCTCTTCCCCTCCCGCAGCCAAGGCTCCATTGGAGCAAAGTTTGCCCAGGTGCTGAGGATGGCTCTGTGGCCTCTGCCTCAGGTGCTAGGATGGCTCTGATTGTGGCAGAGCATTGCCCCCTGGTGGGCATGCTGGGTGGACCCCGGTCAGGCGCATGCGGGAGACTGTCTGACTGCCTCCCTATTTCCAGCTTCAGAAAAATACAAAAAAAAAATTTCCTTGTGTCAAGGGCTTGATCTCACTCTTTATATCCATCAAAGTCTGCTTTAGATATTTAGGTGCTCCTATATTAGGTGTGTAGATATTTATAATAGTTATATCTTCCTGTTGGATTGATCCCTTTATCATTATGTAGTGACCTTCTTTATCTTTTACTATAGCCTTTGTTTTAAAGTCTATTTTGTCAGATATACGTATTGCTACCCCAGCTTTATTTCATTTCCATTTGCATGAAATACTTTTTTCCATCCCTTTGCTTTCAGTTTATGTGTATCTTTTATTCTGAGGTGGGTCTCTTGTAGACAGTATATGTATGGGACCTGTTTTCTTATCTATGCAGCTACCCTATATGTTTTGATTGGAGCATTTAATCTGTTTACATTTAAGGTTATTATTGACATGTACTCATTTGTTGCCAAATTCTTTAAATCTACATTCTATTTTTTTTCTTGATTTATTTTTTTCTTTGCTCTTTTTGTAGCAGGCCCTTTCACATTTCTTGCAGTGCTGGTTTTGTTGTAATGAATTACTTGAGGGTTTTTTTTGTTTTTTTTTTTTGTCCTGAAGTCTTTTTATTTCTCCTTCAATTTTAAATGATAGCCTTGCTGGATAAAGTAGTCTTTGTTGTAAGTTTTTGTTTTTCATTACTTTGAGTATTTCTTTCCAATCCCTTCTGGCCTCAAGTGTTTCTGTTGAGAAGTCTGATGTCATCCTTATAGGGGCTCCTCTGTAGGTAATTAACTGCTTTTCTCTTGCAGCTTTTAGTATTCTTTCTTTGTTTCTTAACTTTGGCATCTTAATTATGATGTGTCTTGGTGTACGCCTGTTGGGTTCCTCTATAATGGAACTCAGTGCTTCTTGAATTTGTGTGTCTTTTTCCTTCATCAATTTAGGGAAATTTTCAGCTATGATTTCTTCAAATAGATTCTCTATTCCCTGTTCGTCCTCTTCTCCTTCAAGAACCACTATGATGTAGATGTTGTTTCTCTTCATGTTGTCACAGAGGTCTCTTAAAGTTTCCTCAGTCTTTTTGAGCCTCTTTTCATTTTGCTGTTCTACTTCTGTGCTTCCGTTTATCTTGACTTCTAAATCACTGATTCGATCCTCTGCTTCATCCAGCCTGCTGTTGATTCCGTCTAGTGCCGACTTCATTTCTGATATTGTATTTGTCATTTATGACTGGTTCTTTTTTATGATTTCAATGTCTTTTTTGATGCTTGCTATCTCTTTATTTAGGTGTTCATTATTACTATCCATTATTGCTCTAAGATCCTTGAGCATCCTAAAAATCATTATTTTAAACTCTGCATCTGGTAGTTTAGTTACTTCCATTTCATTTAGTTCTTTTTCTGGGAATTTCTTTTATTGATTCATTTGAGTCACATTTCTCTGTCTGCCCATCTTTTCTGTGTATTAGGTAGTGCTGTCTGATATGAACTCTTTGTAGTTTCTTTATTAGGAAGATGGACTTGGTGGTACTGACTTCCAGGCCACCTGTTTTTCTTGTTCAAGGAATGCTTCTTGAAAGTACTATTTTCCCTTCTGTTATCGGTGAGTATTGAATGCAGTTGGACATTTTGTGTGTATGGTTATTCCTTTAGGCTGGCTGGCTCTAGGGGTCAGCCTTGATCATGAGTATTACACACTGTGTAATGTCTGTCTTATTGGGCATATTTATTCTCCACAGTGTCTAGTGTCTGCTAGACTCCTCCTTTAGGCATGCTGCTTGTGTAGCTAACTGACTCTAGGGTTGTTGTTGTCTGCCACCTACTACCAGTTGTATTGGTTCTAGATCTTCTTGGGTTGGCATCAGCTGTTGTTTGTAACCCGCTGTGGGCTACATGTCTGCAGCTACTGCTCTTTTTGCTGTTTGTGTCTTCATTTTCTGTGTCTGGATAGTGTGGGAGGGGCCAATCTGTGTATAAAGATCAGCTTCCTCCTGCTTAGAGATGACAGCAGCTCCATAAAAGTCCGAGATCCGTAACATTTGCCTCCACTTTTCAGCTGCTCCACCTCCTTTTGCAGCTGCCTGGTCTTCTCATAGTCTTCTGTGCTGGTGCTGATCAGAGAGAGTGAAATTTTCCTCAGTTGGTCCAGGTGTGAGGAGCCCTTCCTTTAGATACCACTCTAGCAGAGGTTGTTGGGTCCTGAACTGATGCGCTCTGCAGTGGGCCACTGGATGTGTCAGCTCTGGGCCTCTCTGGTAGGAACCTGGTGCAGAGCAGTGGGAGACACTGCCTGTGACTGGCCATCAGCAACCTTCTTGGAGATACAAGCAATCCAGAGTTTGTGGCTGCCTCTGCTGGGCCCAGGTGCACATGGGCATACCAACCTGCACACCTAGGCTTGCTTTTACTCACACTGGTCCTGGGAGTTAGGTTCTCTTGAGTTCTGACTCCTGCAGCCTCTATCTGCTTGCTGGCTGCTTGCTGAGCTTGGCCACTGAAAAAAAAAAAAAAAAAAAAACTTTGCTAGAGTCTGGAGCTTGTGGCAATTCAGGGATTAAGAAGGGTGGTGGGTGTGGCTCTGCTCCTGGCCCCAGGTGTCAGTCTGTCAGACTTTACCCATAGACCTCAGTAGGCTGTGGCCTCTGAAACCCAGAGGTGTGGTCTGCCCGCACTCTGGACAGTTTTCACTCAGTCTCTCGTGAGGTGGAATTATCAGTCTTAGACTCTGTAGCATGGGGCTGGGGGAACCTCCAGCCTCAACACCAGAAAACTGAGTCACTGATGCGCCCCTGCCTTCTGGCTTCTCAGTACGACCCAGTTGCCATGACAGGAGAAAGAGATACTCCTGAGGGTGGAGCAGTTGCTTCTCCCCAGGCTGGTGCCACTCAGAGGGGACTGCTCCACCCAAGAATGATGGCGACTGCAGTACTGGAGAATGACTCAGCACAGGGGTTCCAGTGGCTGTCCCCCACAGTGTCTCTCGCTGGGCTTTCAACTTTACACTCTCACGCAACTCTAACCCTCTCAGCTCTCCCCCACCAGAGCCCTGGGTATGTGATGTGAATGAGATTTTCTGCACGGGTTCTTTAAGAAGGAACCTGCTTCTCCAAGAGTTCTGTCTCTTTCTTACAAACAGAAACCCAGCTCTTTTCACAGCTAAATGCTGTATGGGTGCCTCTTCTAGGCTCAGGGGCTCTAGGCTGGGGCTCTGAGTCTGGGGCTTAGGACCCACACCTCTCAGGGCACCCCTCCCCACAGTGCCTCCCAGCTGTTGCTCATTCCTGGGAGTGGGCAGCCCTTTCCTCATCTCCGTCCTTCCTACCAGTCTCAGTGTGGCTTTTCCTGTGATATGGTTTTGCTTTCTGTGGATTTAGTTATCCGAAGTCAACTGTAATCCAAAAATATTAAATAAAAAATTCCAGATCCTGACTGGATAGCTTGGTGGGTTAGCATCCTGAAGTGCAGAGGTTACTGGTTCAATCCCCAGTCAGGGCACATACAGGAACAGATCAATATTTCAGTCTCTCTCTCTCTCTCTCTCTCTAATCAATAAAATAAACATTTAAAAAAAATCCAGAAATAAATATTTGTAAGTTTTAAATTGCTTGTCATTCTGAGTTGCACAACATCTGAGATCATTCCTCTTTCCCACCTGGAATCTGATTCACCCTTTCCCATTGTATTGAAGTGTGGAAAAGAAAGACTCTTAACATGAATAATTTTTGGCAAAAGTTACTTCCTCTAAAACAAAGAGACTTTTAGCAGAACTTACTTTTTCTGAAAAGACTCCCTATTCCTGGCCTTGAGGCTGGTTTCCCAGACTGTGGCCTTGGGCTAGCCTTGCAAAGATGCAGGTGTTCTCAGAATGTTTCTCCCTGAATTAACCCTATAGATAAACATTGTAAGAAGGCTTGTTTCACTGCTTTGTTTTACTACTATGCTTCCTCTCCTCCCCATTCCTCAGTCAGTATGTAATTTTCCCTTTAAAAGCTAGCCTGAAACTGTTCCCTGCCGCATTGATTTGAAAGGCTCCACATGCAGCATTAAAGACTCCTTAATTTCTTTTTTTTTTTTTTTTTCATTTTTCCTAAGCTGGAAATAGGGAGGCAGACAGACTCCCACATGTGCCCGACCGGGATCCACCCAGCATGCCCACCAGGGGGCGATGTTCTGCCCCTCTGGGGGGTCGCTCTGTTGCATCCAGAGCCATTCTAGCACCTGAGACAGAGGCCACAGAGCCATCCCCAGCGCCCGGGCCATCTTTGCTCCAATGGAGCCTCGGCTGCGGGAGGGGAAGAGAGAGACAGAGAGGAAGGAGAGGGGGAGGGGTGGAGAAGCAGATGGGTGCTTCTCCTGTGTGCCCCGGCCAGGAATTGAACCCGGGACTTCTGCATGCCAGGCCGACGCTCTACTGCTGAGCCAACCAGCCAGGGCCGACTCCTTAATTTCTAATTTGGCTAATTGATTGTGTGGCAAGATGTTTGTTTCTCACTGTTCTGATACAACTGTGTCAACATTGTATTTGCTACCCACCTGTTACCCATTTGTTGCTGTCTCAATTACCTGCTAGACCAGTGTTTCCCAACCTTTTTTGTGCCATGCCCCACCTTAACCATAGGGGGGGACATAAAATTTTTATGTCCCCCCCTATGTAACATACATAATTTTTAACATTAAAAAATTGATTTGTTCACTTAATAAACATAAATGATAGGTTCTAGGAAGAAATCACTATGAAATTGTTAACAAAACACAGTGGGTAAAATTTCAAAACACATAATGAAAAACAGAAATTTAAATTCCAAATAATTTTAATACAGATTTTTCTATATTAATTTATTATTTTAATTTAGTGTGATCCTTGCGCTTGATGCTTGCTGCACAGAGATTTTATATTAGGTTCCAATTTGGTTAGTTTAGTCTCAAGTCTCCACGTTGTGTTATATCCAGCCGATTTCTTTTTTTTACCAGTAAATCATTTACAGCACTAAATCCACATTCAGCTAAAAATGAAGATGGAAATGGTAGCAATAGTTTTCTTGCACATTTGGTTGAATTTGGGTATTTGATTTCTGTTTCCTCACAAAGCCATGCCATCGCTCCTTTGATATTAAATAAAGCTTTAACTGACTCATCATTTTTGCAATTCTGCGAGTTCTTCTTGATACTGCATATTTGATATATCAGACAAATCCACTAACATTGGCTGCATCATCCATGTTGGGAAATCAATTTGTTTTAAATCAGAAAATCTTTCTTTTAAATCAGCCGATAGAATATTCAAATGATTGACAATAACAAGTAAAGCGGTATCAGTTACTTCACATTTTTGGAGCCAATGAAACTGTTTAAAGTTTTTGTTGTTAATATGTTTCTGACATAACTCAATATTGGTAATGAAACCAAATATCTTTGCTTTTGCATCGACAAGAGTTTTATTTGTTCCTTGAAGTTGCTTATTTAATATATTTAGTTTTTCAAAGATATCGGCTAAATAACTCACAAATGCTTTACCATCTATTGTTAACAGATACTTCATTTCAGGTTTGTCACTTAAAAAATCACTGAGTATCAAACAGTTCCATAAATCTTTTCAAACAGTTTCCTTTAGATAGCCATCTTACTTCAGTATGAAGTAAAAGTCTCACATGGTCTTCAGTTTGTTCTTCACAAAATAGCTTGAAAAGACGCTCACATTTGGCACTAGCTTTAATAGCATTAACACACTTTATTACTGTATGTAATACTTCATTCAGAACAGGCGAGATGTTTTTAGCTACCAAGTTTTCCCTATGAATAACACAATGCACAAGAATCATTTCTGGATTCGCATCTTTCATCAATTTTAAGCAGCCATTTTTCTTGCCCATCATATTGGGAGTACCATCTGCAGCACAAGATGTTATATTTTTCATTGGTATATCATTGACATCTAAGTAGTTTTTTAGCTTATTATATATATCTTTGGAGGTAGTGGTGCTTTCTAATCTTTTACAGAACAACATTTCTTTTTTTGTATTTTTATGAAGCTGGAAACGGGGAGAGACAGTCAGACAGACTTCCGCATGCGCCCGACCGGGATCCACCCGGCACGCCCACCAGGGGCGATGCTCTGCCCACCAGGGGGCGATGCTCTGCCCCTCCAGGGCGTTGCCCTGCCACGACCAGAGCCATTCTAGCACCTGGGGCAGAGGCCAAGGAGCCATCCCCAGTGCCTGGGCCATCTTTGCTCCAATGGAGCCTTGGCTGCAGGAGGGGAAGAGAGAGACAGAGAGGAAGGAGGGGGGGTGGAGAAGCAAATGGGCGCTTCTCCTATGTGCCCTGGCCGGGAATTGAACCTGGGTCCCCCGCACGCCAGGCCGACGCTCTACCACTGAGCCAACCGGCCAGGGCCCAGAACAACATTTCTTCAGCAAAATGTCCTTTATCAATATATCTTACGTAAGTTATCAATACTGCCTCACTGTCTCTCAAAGTTGATTCATCCATTTGCAAGGAGAATTTTCTTGTTTTCAGCTTTTCAATAAGTTGTTTTTCAATATCCTCACTCATTTCGTCTATTCTTCTGCTAACAGTATTGTCACTGAATGGCATAGCTTTTACATCTTTGTCATCTTTTTCAAGAACCGTTTTTAAGAAATGCTGATATTGACGGTTTTATTAAATTCTCTCCTATAGTGTGATTTTCTCCAGTTTTAGCGATGAATAAAGAAATTTGATAACTAGCCTCAAGAACACGATTATTAGTTGAAGTATGAGCAGTAAATAGAGACTTTAATGTTGTTCTTTTTTCAAAAATTTTTTTTAAAGTTTTAAAGTAACTCAAATCTGAATTAATTTGAGCACTATGTTTCGCCTTCAAATGTGCCTCAAGACAACTTCGTTTCATTGATTCGTTGGTCAAGCATTGCTGGCATAAAAGACAAAAAGGAATCCACTCATCGTGAACAGCGGGTATGAACCCAAATTTTAAATATTCCTCCGAATATTGACGAGTTTTTTTCTTGCTTGCACCACTCATTTTATTATGGGCTATAAGAAATAAAAATAGATGGCCCGGGCGCTGGGGATGGCTCCTTGGCCCAGGCACTAGAGTCGCTCTGGTCACGGCAGAGCGACGCCCTGGAGGGGCAGAGCATCGCCCCCTGGTGGACAGAGCGTAGCCCCTGGTGGGCGTGCCGGGTGGATCCCAGTCGGGCGCATGCAGGAGTCTGTCTGTCTCTCCTCGTTTCCAGCTTCAGAAAAATACAAAAAAAAAATAATAATAAAGAAATAAAAATAAGATCAATTAAAAACTAATTATTAAAATATGTGTTAAAATATATTCAGTGTGACATAGAGTAAACGTATACTAAAAATTCATATTTATTTAAATGTATATAACACATTTACTACACTACCACCGCAAATCAAAAGGTATCTATATTTTTTCCACTTGACAAAATTTTCTGGAAAGTTATGCTTCTAAAATTAAAATTGTCGTGCATGCACTATTATAGCCCCAATAATATTTATAAAATATTAGTGCTTTCTAGCCCCGATGCAAGAAGTACTTAATAAAGAGTTTAATATTGATAAAAATAAAATCAAATACTTACCAATTATATCTATACAATATATATATATGTATATTTATTAAATCAATGAGCTTTTACAACAGTTTTGACTGACACTTATTTCAAATTAACACCAACTGAATGATGTGAAACACTACAGAAGTTGCGATGGGCCAGTTAGGTGAGAATAACTGCGTTGTTTAGCGAGTTTTTAAAACGTCCGGGGTTCCCCAGGGCAGACGGCACACTCCGCGGTGAACCCAGGACGAAGTTTACTTGACAACGCCTATTACCCAGTTGATATTTTTATCTCATCAAACGAAATTATACTTAATAATTATTTACCGCAATTATTTAAGAATTGCATTTTTTGTTAAATTTGGCACCGATATCTAGCATTACATTTAAATGGCCCAGGGCGAAAGAGTTAAAGTCGTGTGGAGTCCATTTTCAAATTGCCCCCCTTAACTATCGAATTGCCCCCCTGTCTAGAGCCTGCGGCAATTCTGGAATTAGGAAGGGTGGTGAGTGTGGCTCCCCCCCTCAGCCCCAGGTGTCAGTCTGTCAGACGTTTTTCACAGACTTCAGTAGGATGTGGCCCCAGGGGTCCATGGGTGTGGCCTCTGAAACTACTAAGTGTAGTCTGCCCACAGTCTGGACAGTTTCTGCTGAGTCTCCTGTGGGGTGAAAGCATCAGTCTTAGACTTGTGAGTGTGTGGGGAAAGCTCTGGCCTCAACACCAGAAAAATGAATCACTGATAATGTCCCCTGATTCTTGGCTTCTCAGCATGATTCAGTCTCCATGCCTGGGGCAGGAGAGACTCCTGAGGGCAGAGCAGTTGCTTTCCCCCAGGCTAATGCCACTGCTCCACCCAAGAAAGATGGCAACTGCAATATTGGAGAATGACTCAGCAGAGGATTTCCAGTGGCTGTCCCCCACAGCGTCTCTCTCTGGGCCTCCAACTTTATACTCTCCTCATGCAACTCTAGTCCTCTCAGCTCTCCCCCACTGGAGCCCTGGGTAAGTGGCTGTGAATGAGATTTTCTGTACTGGCCCTTTAAGACAGAGCCTGCATCTCTGAGAGCTCTGTCTCTCATAGACAAACCCCAGCTCTTTTCACCACCAAATGCTGTCTGGGAGCCTCTTCTAGACTCTGAGGCTATAGGCTGGGGATCCTGACCTGGGGCTGAGGACCCACACCTCTCAGGCCACCCTACCTGCAGTGCGAATCCCTCCAGACCCTCAGCCACCACTCACTCCTAGGAGCAGGGCAGCCCTTTTTGCAACTCCACTCTTTCTATCAGTCTCCGTGTGGCTTCTTCTGTGATCCTTAGTTATACATTCCTCTTCATTTAGTCCAAAGTTGGTTACTCAAGATGATTGTTCTTAAATTAAGTTGTAATCCAATTTGGTCCAGGGAGGTGGTAGTTGGAACATCTGCTTATTCCATCGCCATTTTGGACTCTCCCTGTTTCTTCCTTTTAAGCTATGTGTTTCAGTAGTGGCATTTTTGGGGGTAGTTACCATTAGGTTATTAAAAGAAAAATTATCATATTTATTAGAGTTTGTTATCTCATGAGTGCTTCTGCACTCCATCCTCCTTTGCTACTGCTGATCTTTGTCCTCTCCCCTTTTATGTTATTGTTGTCACAGATTATCTTTATTTTTATTATAGTCTTGTTGGAGCTTTTACTTGTACTTTTGTTTTATTCTTTGTATCTGGTCAGATAACCCCCTTTAGTATTTCCTGTAGTAGGGGAGCAATGTGGGACTTGGGAGGCTGGGGGAGACACAGCCTGGTTCTTCCTCTAATACCACTCAAAGTGCAACCCTGGGTAGGGTAGGGGCTGCATGCTGCAAACCGGGGCCCTAGCACCCAAGCTTTGGGAGCAGGGTGAGTGGGGCACAGATCACAGATCAAGTGTGTCTCCATGCCATGCACTGGACAAACTCTGTGAGCTGCAGGGACAGATGAGCACGGAACAATCTCCATGGGCTATTTGTGCATGGATCTTGGGAGCATGAAGCAGGCTATGTGTGCACCTAGCGCCTGCCATCACAAATGGAGCCCAGTGATGCAAGCAGACACCAGGAACTGGCTATGTTCCTGCTCTTGGATGCATGCCCACCTTTTCAGCTCCTTCCCCTCTGCCCTTCAGTATCTCCACTTCTGGCTCCAAAACAAAACCCATACTTAAAGTGCCTCCGTCCTTCAGATCACTGAGGAAAGAGAAAAACTCAGTCCTCCAGCTTTTGTCCTTAGGGAATAGATACTATCTTCTGCCTGCCTTATCACCCAATCAAAACTTTGTCTATCTGGTGTGTGGATATTTCAGGTACACCTGGGCACCTTCTGTTTATAGTTGTTGAATTTGTTGAAATTTCAAGGAGAGAGATCCAGAGTATCTCTCACGCTGCCATTTTGAGGTCACTTCAGAATTCATTTCTTTACATCTCTCTTTTACTACAGGTGTGATTTTGTTGATCTTTGGCAAGAGGGTACTAAAAAAAATGAAGTTTTAAATATTATGAGTGAATAAAAAAGTAATCCTGTCAAAAGTTATAATTATAAAAAAATTAAAAATAAAATTTGCATGAGAAAAAACATACCTGAATAATCACACTGGGATATTTTACTATAGCCTCAAGAAATAAAGAAACGCAATCATAGTCTTAGCATGAGTGCTTGGGAAATAGTTAATATATATTTTTTAAAGTATAGAAGCATTGCCTGACCAGGTAGTGGCACAGTGGACAGAGCATTATCTGGCATGCTGAGAACCCAGGTTTGAAACCCCGAGATTGTCAGCTTGAGCGTGGGCTCCTCCAGCTTAAGCACGGGGTCCCTGGTTTGAGTGCTGGATCATAGACATGACCCCATGGTCACTGGATTGATTCCAAAGGTTGCTGGCTTGAGCAAGGGGTCACTGGCTTGGCTGGAGCCCCTCGGTCAAGGCATGCATGAGAAGCAATCAATAAACAGCTAACGTGCTGCAACTAAGAGCTGATGCTTCTCATCTCTCTCCCATTCTGTCGCTTTGTCTTGCTTAAAAAAAAAGTGTAGAGGCATTAGAGCAGTGGTCCCCAACCCCAGGCCGCGGACTGGTACCAGTCCGTGGGCCATTTGGTACCGGTCCACAGAGAAAGAATAAATAACTTACATTATTTCCATTTTATTTATATTTGTCTGAACGATATTTTTTAAAAATGACCAGATTCCCTCTGTTACATCCGTCTAAGACTCACTCTTGACGCTTGTCTAGGTCATGTGATACATTTATCTGTCCCACACTAAAGGCCGGTCCGTGAAAATATTTTCTGACATTAAACCGGTCTGTGGCCCAAAAAAGGTTGGGGACCACTGCATTAGAGGAAAAATGCAGTTTTAACCACATACAACTAAAAATTGAAATCATTGAGAGATTATGCTCAAGTAACAGGAAACACCCAGAATGTGCCTGAAATGAGGAAAGTACTGATTCTCACATGGAAGGACTGGTTTAGCCAAGTCACTGCACAGTGTGGTGGAAGAACTGTTATGTAGATATTTTGCACTGCACCATTGTAGTGGTCATAGTGGGATAGGAATCACATAGTCAGCAATGGTATTAACAGGACAAGACACTTACTAGTCAAATTAGACCTAATACAAATACAGTGCAAAGAAGAGCAGCTGGCATACCCTTCAGAAAACAGTCTCAACCATGAGTCTACATTTGTTGCCTGGTGGATATATATGGGCTTGCAGGAAAATCCAACCTATGGACCTATGCTGGATTTTTTTTCTTTATTAAGGGAGAGGAGGGGAGGCATAGAGACAGACTTCCCTATGCACCTCAATTGGGATCCACCTGGCAAGCCCCATACTAGGCCATGCTGCCCTTCTGGGGCACTGCTCCATTGCTCAGCAACAGGGTGCCACTTTTAGCACCTGAGGTGAAGGCCTCGGAGCCATACTCAGTGCCTGGATCCAACTCACTCAAACCAATCCAGCCATGGCTGTGGGAGGGGAGGGTAAAAAAGAAGGGGGGAGAGGGTGGATAAGCAGATGGTCGCTTCTCCTATGTGCCCTGACCAGTAATTGAATCCAGGACATCCACATGCCAGGCCAACAGTCTACCACTGAGCCAACCGGTCAGAGCCCTATGCTGGATCTTGATTGTTGAATTCTAAACAACTGTAAAGTTTGTATCTGAGATGAATGGGAGTCATAGTGTTGGTTATGAGGATATGTTTGGCTGGCAGGGCAAAGATTGAAGAAAGCAACCTAAAAGGAAGTGTACCCAAAAGCTCTACGCTTCTGTTTCCTTTTGCACAAGTGGCTTCAAAACCAGTCTAATCCTATTTTGCTTTTGCAGTCATTTCATGTAATTAGGCCTTGGTGATTTCTAACATGGATCCATAAAGGCAACAGATTGTAAAAAAGTAGTTCACAACATTACTCATGTTGCTATAACAGTCAGGAAGGGTCATCTCAAACTCTAGATTTTATTGTCTTATCACAGGTCTCTCTTCTTAATGCAAACTGCATCGTCTAAATCCCAGCAAAAAACAATGACGAACAGCAAAGGATAATAGATTAAAAAAAAATTCACACGGGATTATTTAAGACCTTGGCATACTTACAAATATATGGTAAATATTTATGAACTAAAATAATACTGAATGTTCAACTGTAATTGAAAAGAACCATTTATTTATTTTTTAACATTTTATTTTTTTAAGACTTTATTCATTTTAGAGAGACAGAGACAAAGAGAAAAAAAGGGGGGGAGGAGCAGCAAACATCAACTTCCATATGTGCCTTGACCAAGCAAGACCAGGGTTTCGAACCAGCGATCTCACCATTCCAGGTCAGTGTATTATCTAGTGCGCCACCACAGGTCAGGTCAAAAATCATATTTATTGACAAGATAATGGCGTAAGGCTCTTCAAGCCAATGAAAAGGGTTTTCTGATAACATATATGGGTAAGGAATATTCATTCAATAGGTACTTGCTCCAGGCCAGTAGAAAAAGAAGTGAACAAATACCAAAGTATTATTTTTCAATATTCCTTTCTTTACAGAACAATTACAAAACTACATAAAATTTAAACCTACTTGCATATTAGTAAAACACTTCAACTCACCCACAGATCTAACAAACTTTAATACAGAAACACAAAATGTTTATTAACTGACTAAAAGGAAAAAAAATACCTTTAAGCTCTTGCTTAAAGAGTACCTACAGATTTATATTACCTCAGTGTTTACTTGGGGAAGTAGAAATCCATACTACAGAGAATCACTTTAAGAATGAGCCAGTGATAATGACCATGTGTGCATTTCTCTTTTTAAAATTTTTCTTAAATGAGAAGCGGGGAGGCAGAGAGACAGGCTCCTTGCATGTATCCTGATGGGGATCCATCTGGCAAGCCCCCTACTGGGCAATGCTGTACCCATCTTGGGCTGTTGCTTCACTGCTCAGCAACCAAGCTATTTTAGCACCTGAAGCAAGGGCATGGAGCCATCCGCAGTGCCTGGGGCCAACTTGCTCCAACCGAGCCATGGCTGTAGGAGGAGAAGAGAGATAGACGGGTGGGGGGGGGGGAGAAGCAGATGGTCGCTTTTCCTGTGTGCCCTGACTGGGGATCAAACCCGGGACTTCCACACACCAGGCCGACACTCTACCACTGAGCCAAACAGGCAGGGCTAAAGCGCTTCTTTCATGTTGTGAATTTTTAGGAGTATATGAATTAATTTACACCAGGCTTACATGTACTAGTTATGATAATATGGTTTCCTTCCAGTGCAGTTTTCAAGCTATGCTGAAAGTGTTAAAATGTAAAAGTTTGTCTTCATTTTCGGTTACACGGTATCTATTCAGTGTCCACTCTCACGTGGTATTGCAGGGATGTGAAGTAAAATGAAGTTTTTCCTACACTGTTTACATTCAACAGAATTCTCTTGATTGAGTTTTTTTCATGGCTTTTCAAGAAAATGGGATGGCTGAAGGCTTTTCCACATTCTTTACATTTATATGATTTCTCTGCACTGTGCATTCTTACATGTCTGTGAAAGGTTCTTACACATTCCTTATATTCGTAATTTTCTTTTCTTTCTTTTTTTTGTGACAAAGACAGAGAGAGACAGAGAGAGGGACAGATATGGACAGACAGACAGGAAGGGAGAGAGATGAGAAGCATCAGTTCTTCATTGCAGCTCCTTAGTCTCTTTAGTTGTTCATTGATTGCTTTTTCATATGTGCCTTGACTGGGGGCTGCAGCAGAGTGAGTGATCCTTTGCTCAAGCCAGTGACCTTTGGGCTCAAGCTGGTGATCATGGGGTCATGTCTATGATCCCACGGTCAAGCCAGCGACCCTGCACTCAAACTGGTGAGCCCACGCTCAAGCCAGCAGCCTTGGAGTTTCAACCTGGGTTCTCCGGATCCCAGTCCGATGC
This sequence comes from Saccopteryx leptura, assembly GCF_036850995.1. Taxonomy (NCBI): domain Eukaryota; kingdom Metazoa; phylum Chordata; class Mammalia; order Chiroptera; family Emballonuridae; genus Saccopteryx; species Saccopteryx leptura. The sequence goes on along the minus strand of NC_089503.1, from coordinate 250,744,841 downwards.
TCTATCCACTGCATCCCCCCCGGTCAGGCTGTAGATTTTAAGTGTGAGTTCTTTCATGACTTTGTAAAGAACAGGAATGACTAAAGCCTTTTCTACAATCTTTACAATGATAGGGCTTTTCTTCAGTGTGAATTCTTTCATTCTTTCTAATAAATTGGAAAATTTATTTTTCTAACATTCTTTGCATTTATACAGTTATAGGGGACCTCTCCAATCTGGATTATCAGACATGACAGCACAGCTGAAAGACAAATGATGGCTCTTCCACATCTTTATGTCAGCAGGGTTTCTCTCTGCAATGTGTTTGCACGTGTTTCTGAAAACTGCTTGAGAAACTGAAGCCTTTATCACATTTTGCACATTCGTAGGGCTTTTCTCCACTGTGTGTTCTTTCACATATTTGAGAGTACGTTAGACAACTAAAGGCTTTGCCACATTGCCTACATTGATATGGTATCTCTTCACTATGAATTTTTTTCATGAAATTGAAAGCAAGCGGGACAACTAAAGGCTTTCTCACAGTGTTTACATTCATAGGGTTTCTCCCCAGTATGAGTTCTTTCATGACTCCTAAGGGAAATGGGATAATAGAAAGTTTTACCACATTTCTTACATTCATGGGGCTTCTTTCCATTATGATTTCTTTGATGTTTTTGAAGATATCTGAGAGAAGTGAAGGCTTTCCCACACTCCTTACACTCATAGGGCTTTTCTCCACTGTGTATCATTTCATGACTTAGAAAGTTTCTTAGACACCTGATTTCTTTCCCACACTCCTTACATTTAAAAGGTCCATCATTAGTGTGCTTTATCATGTGTCTTTGAAATGTGGTGAGAGAACTCAAGGCTTTCCCACACTTCTTACACTCATAGGGTTTCTCCTGAACATGGGTTCTCTTTCCAGGATGAATACTTTCATGTTTTCCAAGGGAGCTGGAAGAACAGAAGCTCTTACCACATTCCTTACATTCATAGGATTTATCTCCTTTATGCATTCTCCGATGTCTATATAAGTTACTTAAATAAGTGAAGGCTTTACCGCATTTTGTACATTCATAGGGCCGTCCTCCACTGTGTGCCCTTTCATGTATTCGACTATACCGGCGATTGTGAAAAGCTTTCCCACACTCCTTACATTTGTAAGGCTTTTCTTCATGTTCCTGACGCTGGTACAGTTGAAGTCCAGTAGAAGATCTCACATGGCTGTTAAAAAATAAAGGATACACGAAGACTTGGCTACACAGGCTGGATTGAGGCAGTTTTATATCAGCAGGAGCCTCCTTCTTTTCACTATGATTTGGAATCTGGCTGACGGTTTCTCCACACTGACTATCTAACTTCCTTTCACAGAGTGTCTCTGCCACAGGACTGCTGTAAAAATCAGAAGCATATTATTAATACTTTGTTTATTAGTAATTTTATATTCATTAATATTATAACAGTGACATTTTTACCACTTTTCAAGAAAAGTGTAGGGTTTCTGCACATTCTGATTGTCTGAATGTGGATATACTAAAAACTATGAAAAACGGCTTGATCATAGATATTATGAAAACAGTAATATTTATTAATGGTGTTTCTGTATACTGTTTCCAAGTATACTTATTTTTATACACTAAACATCTAGGTCATATTAGAGAAAAATGTATTGATAAAAGTATTCTAAGAATGAATTAATTGGAAGCTGGGCTGATTAGATTGGTTTGCCTGTTTTTAAAATTTGATGTCATAATAAGTTTCTCTTGTGGGACACTGCTTTCTCATGTAGGTGACTCACCTAAGATTCATCCCATGATTTTCATACTGATCTTCACTGTCATGCTCTTCCCATTTTTCTTCTAAAACATATGCTAGAAAAAAGCAATATAAACTATTAAAGAACATAGGAAATGGTTAGATTTTAGGTCCATGATAAGCTGTGATCATACCTAGTTTAATTATCAATGTATTCCTTTTCCACATTTCACTTCTTAAATCAGCATTGATGAGCAAGCAACACTATAATTTTCTAATCAACTAAATAACTAAGAAATTGTCATCCCTACCTATTGAGGCCAGGTTCCTGAAGGTTTCCTGCATCACATCTCTGTAGAGTTTCTTCTGGATTGGATCCAGGAAAGCCCACTCTTCCATGGTGAACTTCACATTAACATCCTCCAAGGCCACTGAGTCCTAAAATATCCCACATATGTATAGGACGATGGGTGAGACAGAGAGCACTGAGAGTCTATACATAATGCATAAGAAATTCACATATGACATGTGGCCCCCAACATTTATTCTATGACTTGGTGGTTGTCCGACTTATTTATTGGCCACACTTACTTCCTCATGAGCACACGGAATTTGCTACATTTTTATTGTGATCACTTTAAATCTTTAGTGCTCTTTAATGTCAGGGTACAGAGCACTTTGGAGAAATTCTATACAAATTTTTTTTTTTTTTTTTTTCTGAAGCTGGAAACGGGGAGAGACAGTCAGACAGACTCCCGCATGCGCCCGACCAGGATCCACTCGGCACGCCCACCAGGGGCAATGCTCTGCCCACCAGGGCGTCACTCTGCCACGACCAGAGCCACTCCAGCGCCCGGGGCAGAGGCCAAGGAGCCATCCCCAGCGCCCGGGCCATCCCCGCTCCAATGGAGCCCTGGCTGCAGGAGGGGAAGAGAGAGACAGAGAGGAAGGAGGGGGGCGGTGGAGAAGCAAATGGGCGCTTCTCCTATGTGCCCTGGCCAGGAATCGAACCCGGGTCCCCCGCACGCCAGGCCAACGCTCTACCGCTAAGCCAACCAGCCAGGGCCTTGTTTGGTTTTCTTTTTGCTTATTCAGTGAGAGGAGGGGAGGTACAGACACAAGACTCCTGACTTTCACAGACTTTCGCAATGTGCACAAATTATACTTTTGAGTGCAGATACTGTCAATGCAAAACTCCACCCTAGAAACAGGCCCAGGGAACCACAACTAAAACCTCAAAAGGGGTGTCTCCCCTTCCCCATGTGCACCTACACCCCCAGCTTTCCAGAGCTGGAGCTTTTCAGTTTAAAGGTAATTTAAATGGTGGGTGTGAGCAGGGAGGACACCTGCAGGAGGCGGCCCCCAGGAAGAATCCAGTGGGCCCTCAAGTGGTTCCCTTTGAACCACTATTGATATTTTGAATGACAGAAAGCCAGTGTTTGAACAATCTGCAAAGTCACTTAAATCCAGTATTTATGTGTAAAGGAGGGAATAAAATTGTAAGAAACTTCAACAAGAAAATCCACAAGTATCAACTTCAAAAAGTAAAAAAACAAGTTAATTATTGTTTCCATGGCAAATTTTGTTTTGTAAACTATTAATCATACTTCAACACCTCTGGTATAAGATCTGAAAAGCTATCTGACTCACCAAAATTAAAAGAATAGACTTTTAATATTCCTACCCACACTGGGAGGAAAAAGAAAAACAAGAGTTTAATACATGCAATGCAACCGTGGAATTTTAATTTTTCTGGAAGTCACCTCTCTCTTGCATCTTTGGAAATATTTTATACTGTGCTTCAAGTTGTAGTGACTAAATAAATTTTTATTCACTCAAACCTTGGGACTAAAATAAAATGAATAAATGTTTAAAGGTCACAAACTCAGGGAGAAGCAGTGCTGATCTAGAACACCCAGGAAAGTTACCCAAGAGGAACCTCCACCCAGAGGATTTCCCATATAGGATGTCTGTGCCCAGGGAGGACCCTAGGAGAGGCACAAAGAGTTTATGCAAAGGACCTACTGTTCTCTCATGTAAATTATCCACAGACACAAAACAAACCTTTTAAAAACAGCCATCCATTGACTATGGGAAAATAATAAATAACTAAAATATTGAATGTGTTTTATTAAAAAAGGAGATTAAGAGGCCCATAATGGATTCACCTGTGCTAAATTATATCACCAAAGCCAAATCTCAATACAGTCATGAGCCACATAACCTATGTTCAACAAGAGACCACATATAAGATGGTGGTCCCAGAAGATTATAATGAATTTAAAAAATTCCTATTACCCAGTGCACTCACACCCGTGATAACATCGCATGTTTATGGTGATGCTGGTGTGAACAAGCTCATTGTGCTGCCAGTCCTATGAAAGTACAGCACATACAATTATACTTAATGATAAATGGCTATGTTACTGGTTTATGTTTTTATTATACTATATTTTTAACCTTTACTATTTAAAAAAAAATTTTATCAAGCGAGAGGCAGGGAGGCAGAGAGACAGACTCCTGCATGTGCCCAACCTGGATCCACCTGGCAAGCCCCGTCTGAGGCTGATGCTCTGCCCATCCAGGACCATGCTCATAACCGAGCTATTGTTAGCACCTGAGGTGAGGCCATGCAGCCACCCTCAGCACCTGGAGCAACTTGTTCATTCCAGCCATGGCTGTGAGAGGGCACAAGAGAGAGAGAGAGAGAGAGAGGGAGGGAGGGAGAGAGAGGGAGAGAGGGAGAGAGGGAGGGAGGGAGGGAGGGAGGGAGGGAGAGAGAGAGAGAGAGAGAGAGAGAGAGAGAGAGGAGGGGGAGGCGTGGAGAAGCAGATGGTTGCTTCTCCTGTGTGCCCTGACTGGAATCGAACCCATGCTCTACTGCTGAGACAACCAGCCAGGGCCATTTCTTATCTTTAGAGTGTACTCTTTCTACTTATTAAAAAAAGTCTGCTATAAGGGTATGCTGTTTTATGCAGGCAGCAGCCTCAAAGATCTGGTATTTACTGTCTTTTGATTGCATCAATATCTCCTGTGCTTGATTTAATCTGTTATTTTATAAATTTAGTGGCCTAAGTGTACAATGTTATAAAATCTATAGTAGTGCACAGTAACATCCCAGACCCTCGCATTCACTCTCCACTCACTGACGCGTGCACAGCAACCTCGAGTGGCAAGCTCCATTCGCCATACCCAATATAGCTGTACCGTTGTTTAAATCTTGTATGCCCTATTTTTACTGTACTTCTATGTTTAGATTCACAGGTACTTACTACCATTACATTACAAATGCCTACAGTATTCAGTACAGTAACATGTTGTACAGGTTTGTAATAGGCTATACATATAAACTAGGTGTGCAGACAGGCTATACCATGCAGGTCTGTGTCAGAAGTCCAAACAGCAAAATTGCCTAAGGAGGTAGTATTCCCTGTGATAGGGTCCTAGTGTTGAGTATGGCAGTGGTACCTGTCCAAGCCAGGAGCCGTGGCCAGGGCCACTATCACAGCAGCCTGGCCCATGCAGGTTCGCATTGGATTCGGACAGTCGGTAAAGAAACAGCGGAGCCAAAAACTGGTGGGCCATAGTCTTTAATTCTAGCTTGCACCCGGCGTGCAAGTAAAAATACACACTGGGCTCCAAAACCCACTCACATTCAGTGCTTACAAAGCTACTGACTTATCCAAGTTTCCTAGAATCAAAGGTTTCTAGCTCACCAGCCTTATTCTCCTCAGTTCCCCATCTCCTTCCTTATCCCAGATACAAACACTACACAAACTGGCTTCTCACTCAGCACTCCGCCATCTTGGCTGCTTCTCCTGGCCACATGGCCTCTTTCTGCTCTCTGCTCTGCTCCCTCTGCTCTCTCATGCTAATCATCCCAGGAACCAAGAGCGCAAACTCTCATTCTGCCCCCATTTTATATTGTAGCTTCACAACCTCTAACCCAATATACAAAATAGGGAAGTCTCTAATACAAAGTCACTTCTCTGAGGCATGATTGGATTGTACTACCCCACATCAAAAAGGGTGGGAAAGGCTTAATCCCAAAACCAAGCCCCAGGCTACAACGATCCTGCCTGCCCCCAACACACATTAATATCACCTGGGTGATGGCCTCCTCGTGGGCAGTGCCGTCTTTAACAAAGTGAGCATAATACATTTTATCTGCCCAACAGTACCCCAACCCCGGGGCCGCGGACTAGTACCGGTCCGCAAAGAAAGAATAAATAACTTACATTATTTCCGTTTTATTTATATTTAAGTCTGAACAATGTTTTATTTTTAAAAAATGACCAGATTCCCTCTGTTACATCCATCTAAGACTCTTGACTCTTGTCTCGTAAGTTCGACAATTATATTTAAAAATACCACAGTTTTTACGCCGGTCGCATAATTTTATTATGTGCATTAATCCGTCCCACCCTAAAGGCCGGTCTGTGAAAATATTTTCTGACATTAAACCGGTCCGTGGCCCAAAAAGGGTTGAGGACCACTGGTGTATGGGACCTCAGTATTGTGTATAGAGAGTTGGACATAAAGAGGAACTTTAAACTTACTTTTGGTAGCTGCTTAGAGTAGAAAATCCCCAACAGTCTGTACAAGGAAGTTAAGCATTAAACGGAGCTTGCCTGTGGCGGTAACTTACAAGCCCAACTAGTTAGATATCTTGACTTAAATCTTGCCTACAGAAGCAGGATAGTTTTATGCTTCAGCCTTGCAGCAATTACAGGAAGAACTGTAATCAACTTTAGAACAAAGAATACTTTCTAATGGAAATGTCAAGAATGTTGTGCATACTTGCTCTAATAGCTATGACTTTGTGGTTTATCCCCTTAAATCAGGGGTCGGGAACCTTTTTGGCTGAGAGAGCCATAACCGCCATATATTTTAAAATGTAATTCCATGAGAGCCATACAAAGGCCGGTTAGGTATTATCCAATAAAAATTTGGTGTTGTCCCAGAGGACAGCTGTGATTGGCTCCAGCCCACCCGCATGAACATGAGTGGTAGGAAATGAATGGATTGTAATACATGAGAATGTTTTATATTTTTAACATTTTTTTTTAATTAAAGATTTGTCTGTGAGCCAGATGCAGCCATCAAAAGCAACATCTGGCTCGGGAGCCATAGGTTCCCGACCCCTGCCTTAAATACTGCTCTCTCCTTAGGCTCCGGGCTGTTAGCTGTTTTTCAGCTAGCAGTCGCCTGCTGGCTAATAAACGCTCTTTAAATTTCTAACCAATTTGGGCTCCAGTCAATAATTACTTGCGTTCGGTCCATAACATTCCCCAGCTGAAGGGGTGCTTAACAGTACTAAACTGTACTTTTAACCTCTCCCAGGTATAAAATTTTAAACCAACTAGTTTGGAATTTCCTGATCAACACTAATCTGCCTAATAAAGCTCCTGCTGTTCCTTTCCTAAGGAAAAGTGACCTTGCCTGAAACAATCTTTTCTTTTGCTAATAACCTTGATCCCACTACATTTTTTGTCTATAAATTTCCATTTTGTGCAGCTCCTCTGAGATTCTATTTACTAGATAGGATGCTGCCAGATTCATGAATGGGGAATAAAGCCAATTAGATCTTCAGATTTATTTAGTCGAGTTTATTTTTAAAAACCCCACAAAACAGTTTGAAATGCACCACACACACACACTAATTGATTATGATGTTGTGCCTCAGAGAAGGGAAGATGGCGTTTGAGATTCGGTGGGAGGGGGGCGGGGAGACTGGAAATGCAGGCATCTGTAGCAGAGCTAGGCCTGGGAGACAGGTAGTGGATTTGCGACCCTGCTCCCCAAACATGGAAGACTCAGAAGAAAACGGGTTCCCTCTGGTTAGAAAGAAGGGATAGGGGACCCTAGAGACCACAGCCCCTCCCACGCAAACCCAGCAGCGTCGAGATTGTCCCCAATAACCCTCCCCGTGGTCACCGTACCACCTGGGGAAACGCGGAAATGCGGGTGCAGAGCTGCCCAGAAACGCTCTGGCGAAGTCGCCCGAAGTGATCGCTCGCAGTGACAGAGTGAACACTCGGGGTCAGGGTTGGCGGTCCAGGCTCCACACTGCGAGCCCGAGGGGACTGAGTTTGAGCGGAGCCCCCAGAGCGCAGACGCCAGGCTGGATGGTGAGGAGACCCGGCCGCCTTGGCGGCGGGGGGTGAGGGACACACCAGCCTCTCCTCCCGCCTCCTGGCCCGGCCCCGCACTCACCATGTCCAGGTTTCCCGGGTCTGCCGGAGGCCTGCCTACGACTCCCCGGACCAGTGCAGCTCGCAGCTCGACTGATGGTGGCTGAGCAACGTGGTGTTTTAAGGGCAACGGAACGTGATCCCTAGCGCAACCGGAGCGAGAAGGACATACGGACAGTAGCCGAACGGAGCCCCACCCACCTGCACCCACAGCTCCTGAGACAACAGACAGTCCGCAAGACATCGCCCCCTAGTGCCTGAGTTAGGACGCTTGATTCCGAAGCAGCCAGAACTCCCTGTCCAGGGACATATGCATGGAAGCGTCTTGCCGAAAGTCCATCAGGAAACTATGATCCTTCCTTGCAAAAACAGATACCTCACCAGCCTTGGCCGGGTAGCTCAGTTGGTTAGAGCGTCCTTGATACACCAAGGTGGCAGGTTTCATTCCCGGTCACAGACAAGAATCAACCGAAGAGTGCATAAGTAAGTGGAACAACAAATTGATTTTTCTCTCCCCTTCCTCTCTCTAAAATTAAAAGAAAAAAAAAGATATGTGACATAGTAGCAAGACTCGAGTGTGTATACATCTTTTCTAAGAGTGTAATAGCCTGTGGAGGTTCAGAATGAGCCACCTCAAGTTGTGCCTCAATGGTATGCAGATTTTGTGCTAAAGGCAATTTTACCAGCAGGCTTTATAGAAACTTCTGCCCCTCTCTTTGACTTGAATTCGGGGGCTTGGCCATAATAAAAGATTTTCAGTGATAACTGTTATATCTGGACAGCGAGGAAACAAACGTTTTGACACACAATTAAGTAGCCAAATTAAAATCTTTATTTCAAAGCCAGAGACCGACTGCAGGGGGACTATCAGTAGTCACCTAAATCATGCAGCCCCTAAAGAACTCAGGGGTTTGCTTTAAAGGCAGAAAAAGAAGCGAAGGGAGGGGTGAGCACCTAGACAAAGCAGTTTTACAGAAGCAAAACAGGCTTTTGGTTATTGCTGGAACAAGCTAGGGAGAGAGTGCTCAGCAAAGCATTTTGCAAAAAGCAAAAGAATGTGCTCGGTTATCTTGGCCTTTTACAGAGGTTGTTAAGGCAGCATCCTGAGGGCTTTTCCGGGATCCACAGACATCAGGGAACATTTATGGCCTTTACAAAACTAACATAATGGCTTTACACAACTCTTTTCATTTACTCATCTGCAAAGCTTGCAAAATTTGTTCTATGGTCAGGGTATGGTTATTTCAATAACCTCTTTTGGTCTACCTATATGGCAGAGCTAACTTCTATTGTTTTTGCTTTTTTTTCAGCGAGAGAGACAGGAAGGGGGAGAGATGAGAAGCATCAATTCATAGTTGTGGAACCTTAGATGTTCATTGCTTTCTCATTTGTGTCTTTACTGCATGGCTCCAGCCGAGCCAGTGACCCCTTGCTCAAGCCAGTGACCTTAGGCTCAAGCCAGTGACTATGGGGTCATGTCTATGACCCCATGCTCAAGCTGGTGAGCCAACTCTCAAGCCCACAACCTCAGGATTTCTACCCTGAGTACTCAGCATCCCAGGTCGACGCCCTATCTGTTGCAGGAAACAAAGGAGGACAAAGACGCCCAGATAAGTGTTGGAGGAAGGTGGGTTTATTTTAGCTGGCGGAGCAGCATGACCCCAAAAAGACAACAAAACATGAGCTCCCTGAAGTTAGTTTTTCTGAGTCTTACATACCTTTGCAGTGTTTGCTTTCACGTGAAATGTGCCTGATTTTTTTTTACCTCTTTGTGTGTAGACCTATGTGACTTTCGAGTCTCCCGGAGGGGAGGGGGTATGAGGGAAGGTTTGGACTGTCTGTCCTTGACTATTCACATATCTCATTTTCCTTGCTGGTGCTGCAAGTTCATTTCAGGGAGCTGATAAAGGGGCTACAGCTGTGGTTTGTTACTTTACAAACTAACTCAGTCAGCCCTTCCTCCCTTATATCCACTGCACCACCACCTGGTAAGGCAACATTTGCTCTTCTTATTATTCTGCAATGACCCTTTGAAGTCCTCAAGGTGCATGATCTTTTTGTTAGCTCAGGGTGTCTTATATACCTCAGTTCCCCTTTCTATCTCTGAACATCTCCGGCATGTGGGGTCTCTGGCTTTCTCATGTATAGTATGTGGAGTTTCCATGTGTGTGTATATACTAAACTTGGTTATTTTCTCTTGCTAACCTGTCTAATGCCTATTTGACTATTAGACCATACAGAAGAACCTTGAAAGCAGAGGAAAGTTTCTTCTTCTCCTGCAGTTGGCACTATAACTTAATGACATCCCAGGTTGACCTACCTATCTAATTGTATAATCCCTAATTTGCTTCTTTCCAGCTGGGTATATGGTTTTATATTAGCTTAGGGAGGGGGCTAAAAAAAATTCCTATCAGGCTCTAAATCTTCAGCTTCTATTTTTGCCAAATATCTGATCAAAAATTTATTAATTAAATTCTTTCAAATATCTTCTCATGTTTTAGCTGGGACAAAGTGTTTTCTTGTTTGTTTTTTAATTATTTTTTATTAAGTGAGAGGCAGGGAGGCAGAGAGACTAACTCCTGCCTGTGCCCTGACTGGAATCCATCCAGCAAGCCCCCAACTGAGCAATGGTCTGCCCTTCTGGGGCTGCTGCTCCACTGCTAAGCAAACGAGCTATTTTAGTGTCTGAGGTGAGGCCATGAAGCCATCCTCAGCACCTGGGGCTAACTTTGCTTGAACCATTTGAGCCATGTCTGCAGGAGGGGAAGAGAGAGAAGGGTGGTGGGTGGAGAAGCAGATGGTTGCTGCTTCTGTGTGCCCTGACCAAGAATCGAACCTGGGACTTACACATGCCAGGCTGACACTCTACCGCTGAGCCAACCAGCCAGGAACAAACAATGTATTTCTTTTTCTTTTCTTTTTTTCCCCCCATCTGGTGGTATTAAACAATCCCATGGACCCAAGAGGATGTCTGGTAAGATAGCCAAAAGAAAGAACTGACAGCCATCATGTCCCAGTTCCCTAATGAAACACAATGTCTACCAAAATATAACCCAGTAAAAGAGATGCAATCAGAGTTGACATACTATTTTTTAAATTATTTATTTATTTATTTATTTTTAGAGAGAGGAGAAAGAGAGAGAAAGGGAAGAGAAAGCATCAACTCATAGTTGCCTGTCATATGTGCCTTGACTGGGCAAGCACAGGGTTTTAAACCTCAGCATTCCAGGTCAACACTTGACTGGGACACGACAGGTCAGGCTTGGCATAACTTTTTAAACATAAATCTTGTTTAAACATTCCAATTTTCAGAATCTTATCAATCCTTACCTTTCCACCTTCTTTTAATATAACTGTAGCTTGAGTCAGGGCTTCACCTATGGGTTTTGATACCATGGTTTTGAAATTCCCATATTAAGGAGTCCTGGAAATTTTTCTATCTCCTGACCATTTTACCTACCCTTAGGTAAAAAGGCTCTGAGTCCTCAGCGAGAGATATCAAGCCAAGGCACCCAACTGTTATCAATCTTCAACTTGTTTTAACTGGCCTGAATGCTGTAAGTTACTGCTGGTTACGTTTCTCATTGTAATCACTCCCTTCCAGTCTTTTAGATTTGTCCACACTGGGGTAGGTAGATTCAGCAGACTTGTTTGGGGCACTTTAATGCTGGGAGACTAACAGGGGGTCAAATTGGCCCATTCAGCCTCTGGTAGCACTGTACTAAAACTTCTGTTTAAACCTGTCAATGTCTTTTTTATTTTGCCCATTTTTTTTCTTTCTAATTGGCACATTCCTCATAATAGCCAATGAAACTTTAGATTATAATTTTTCTCAGGGCTGGTAGCAATTTGGTAGGAACCTAGCTATACATGGAGTTTAGCCCACATTTCTGTCTGGCCATAATTTGGAGCCCCCAACCTAACAGTTACCAGGCCAAATTCTTAGGATGTAAGATTTTATGTTGCCACTCCTTTTCTTTTTTAAAAAAGGATTTGTTGATTTTAGAGAAAAAGAGAGAGAGAGAATGGGGTGGGAGAAGCAGGAAGCATCAACTCATAGTAGTTGCTTCCTGTATGTGCCTTGACTAGGCAAGCCCAGGGTTTTGAAGCGGCAACCTCAACTTTCCAGGTCGACATTCAATCCACTGCGCCACCACAGGTCAGGCTCCTTTTCTTTCATTTACCTGTTTTTGTTTTGTTTTGTTTCTTTGAAGTTTTATTACAAATTTGTATGTCATCCTTACACAGGGGCTATGCTAATCTTCTCTGTATTGTTCCAATTTTAGTGTACAGGTATGTGCTGCCGATGTGAGCCACACACACACACACACACACACACACACACACAATTTTTGTAACGAATAATCTGGGGTCCATGTGTTTGGTGTTTGACCCCTGAATACAAGCCTCACCCCTCCCTTTCCCCTGTCCTTCTTACCTCTCAGGCTGCCGAGAGCCTGGGGGCTCCTGCTCTGTGAGCTGCTGCTTGCTGGGGAACCCCTCCCCTGGGCCGTATTGTTGACATCACAGAGCCTGGGTTCTACATACAAAGGACCCTGGATTCATAGATAATTCCTGTCCTTTGGGAGCAGGAGTTTTGGAATGGAGCCCTCCTTACAGTGATCCTGGGTTGATGTCTAGGGTGGAACCTATCCATGTGTTTACAGTGAAGATGAAATTGAGGCTGGGTTTGCCCAACTTTAGTAGGAGTCTCAGGGCTATGAGGATGACTATGCTATTATTGCCCATCAGATAGTCACTCCTTAAAAGCAGTTATATAAGAGAACAAGAAATGAACAAGCTCGTAGACAAGACCTGGGTAATGTCCAAGCCCCAGTTACTTTGTTCCAAATACACATTGTAATACAATTTTTATGGCATGGAGTACTTCTCTCTGAAGTATATACAATCTTGAGTATCTTACAGCACATTTAAAAGACAGTAAACCAAACATTGCCCTCATATCTAATTTTCATTCTGGAACACAAACCTCTTTTCGTAAAAAAAAAAAAAAAAATTAGAGACAGAGGGAGAGAAACACCAATTTTTTATTATACTTATTTATACATTCATTAATTGATTCTTGCATATACCCTGACCAGGGATCAAACCCACAACCTTGGTATATCAGGATGATGTTATAACCAACTGAGCTGCCTGGCCAGGGCCTGTAATCTTTTTTTTTTTTTTTTTAGTAAGAGAGTGAGATTGAGAGAGAGAGAAAGAGAAAGAGAGAGTGAGAGAGAGAGACAGACCAGACGGGAGATGAGAAGCATCAACTCATAGTTGTGGCACCTTAGTTGTTCATTGATTGCTTTCTCATACATGCCTTGACTGGGGGGCTCCAGCCAAGCCAATGACCCCTTTCTCAGGCCAGTGACCTTGGGCTCAAGCCAGCAATCTTGAGCTTTAAGCCAGTGACCTTTGGGCTCAAGCCAGTGATCATGGGGTCATGTCTATGATCCCACGTTCAAGTTGGTGACTCCACGCTCGAGCCAGATGAGCCCGCACTCAAGCCAGATGAGCCTGTGCTCAAGCCTGTGACCTCAGGGTTTTGAACATGGGTTCTCAGCATCCCAGGCAGATGCTCTACCCACTGTGCCATCGCCCGGTCAGGAAAAGCTCTTAATTAAAATTGACATACAATATTATATTATTTTTAGATGTGTAATGTGGTGAGATTTTACATTTATACACCTTACAAAGTGATCACCACAAAAAGTCCACTATCCATCTGTCAAAGTTATTGGGTTATTATTGACTGTATTCCCTACACTTGAAATCACTCCCAAACTTCCCAAGGAAAAAAATGAAGAGACTTCAGAGGAAAATGAAAAATAAGGAGTTTACACACATTCGATGTAATACTGGAATATTTTAGTGGTTTTTTTTTTCTGAAATTTATCTCATGCGTCTTTGCAAATACTATTTGATTAAATACATTCTACATGTACTGAAAAATGGAGACCATAAAAATAGTAAAGTCTTTTTAAGCTGACAAACGCAGGGAAGAGGCTGTGGTAGCAGGAGAGAACACCCAGGAAAGTGTCCAGAGAGGAACCTCCACCCAAAGGACTCCCCACAGGGTGTCTGGGCCCAAGGAAGGTCCTGGGGAAGAGGAACAGGGATTTCATACAGCGTTTCCAGGCCGTTATCCTCAGCTTTCCTCTCATGTAAAAACAACTTCACGCGAAAAATCTTTAAAATGAGCCATTCGTTGAATGTGGAAAAAGGATAAACAATCAAAATACATCTGTTAGAAAGGCACGCTGGAAGAGAAACAGCTGATGCTTTGAATTGGGGACCAAAAGGTGGCATTTGAGAATGAGGGCAGAAGTATGAAAATCTATGACTTTATTGTCAGTCTCAGAAAGAGTTAGGCTGGAGGGCCAGGGTCGTGGATTTGAGTCCCCGCTCCCTAAACATTTCAAAAATTTCAGGGCCTGCGGACCGCACAGCACAGCTTCTCCTATGCAGGACCCCGAAGACGGCGTCACAGTTATCCCCGAGGGTCTTCCCCGTGGCCACCGAACATTCTGGGGAGCCGCGGGGCTGCGGGCGCAGAGCTGCCGAAAGAGGTCCGGGCCGAAGTCACCGCGCAGTGACGTGCAGGACGCTCGGGGTCCCCGCTGCCAGCTCCGCCCCCACGCGGACAGCAGGAGGGGACCGAGATCCAGCATAGCCCTCGCCACACTCGGGTCGGGTCCGCAGACTCAAACCGAGGGCCGGATGTCTCCACCGTCCGTTGCGACCAGTTCCTAGTCCAGTTTAAGGATACACAGCCACGAACACTCACCATTTCCAGGCTGGGGACCCACGCATTTCCCCTATGGTTCTCGGAGCCAGTACCGGCTCGCGCTAGCACGAGACACCACACCTGTTTAAGCACAGAGGTGACGAGATCGCCAGCGCGACCAGGAGGGTCCACGCGGTTTGCTGAAGTAGCCCCACCCACCTGTTGTCATGCGCGCTTGATTGGACAGTTCTGACTCCCTTATTCCTGAGTAACAAGGGAATAGCTCCTAACTCAGCTATCTTTCCTGCCTGAGGAGGATCCTCCACTAAGGTGACCAACTTTTATACAACGAAAAGGACAAAAATAAATTGAAAAAATAATCATAAATAAAAGAAACATTTTATTCATTGCAACAATAATACACTAAGATAAATGCATAAGAAAAACATTTGTAATATTTTATATTGTAATTATGCTTACATGCCTATTAATTTGTAATAATAATTGTAAGAAAAAAGTACTCATTTAGTAAAACTAAATATTAAACAAAACCACTAATTTGGAGTGCTATTTGGGTGTATTTATCATTTCCTAATCTAAAAAGTCTGTTTTATGCAACTATTTAATCAAAATGTGTTATTAATAGATACGGTTTGAGGTTAGATTTCCACTTTAAAACTCGAATTTCGGGAAAATACTTGTAAATAAATAAAATTATACGTATTTGGAAGTTATTAAATAGATAATGAATTAATAAAACGTGAATTATGCTTATCTGTCTATGATTGAATATTCACTGAGAAAGAAATAATCGTGAGTTTACAACGTTGTATGTGCCGTGTTGTGTTTCAGTAAGAAGTACACAAAGCCATTTGCGCGCTTGGTATATCGCGCACTCTCTCAAGGTCTCCCGTGTGGAGCACATGCTTCTCATAATCGTGTCTCACCACACTGTACTGATCCTTGATGAATCGTCATGTCAAATACAAATACGTCACATCACACACAATGGATTGACTCTGCATCAATCGAATACGAACATTTACAGATTAGTATTCCAATATCAAAAAAGAGGACATGTAGGAGGACACTTTTTGAGGGAGGGGGAACTTACAAAAGAAGCACCATCACCTTAGCCTCCACAAAGCCACCCTTAGTGCTGGGGGGCCAAGAGCTCTCCAACCAATGGAGTCATGGCTGCAGGAGGGGGAGAGAGAGAGAGAGAAGGCAGGGCGGAGTGGGGAGGAAAAGCAGGTGGTCGCCTCTGTGTGCTCTGACCTGAATTGAACCTAGGATAGTCACAGGCTGGTTTGATGCCCTACCACTGAGCCAACCAGCGGGGCCTATATTTTTTTTTGATACAAATACCTTATCAGTTCTAATAGGTTTTTAATGGATTCCTTAGATTTTTCTATACATAAGTTATATTATCTGTAAGAGATAGTTTTATATTTTCCTATCTAATGTGGTTTCATTTTCTTTCTTTTATTGCATAATTGTTCTGGCTAAAACTTATAAAATTGTCGATATCCTTTTCTATGAGGGTCAGAGCCTCAGTGAGTGAGGATTGTCATTATTGATCACTTGTATTTTCACATGAAATATATCTTCCTATTTTTTCCAAGAACTGCTTGGGTATGGAAATGAATAGAGGGTGGCAATACAGAATTTCTGATTTTTTTTTATAAACAATAATGATTCCCCCAAAAGATGAAGATATAACTATGACCTATCTTCATTTTTGTCACATTACAAATTTTATGTATATAACATGTGGGGCAGCTGTGTTAGGCTTGCTCATGGGGTTACCAGGTATAAGCACTTTGCCTGATTAGTGCTTGAGCACATGGCATTGCCACGTGTGTATGGCCTATACAAGGCTATGGGCGTTTGCACTCAGGGGGCTTGTGAATGGCAGATTGCCTGCCCGCCACTGTGAGGGGCCATTTTGCTGTTTGCCTGAACAGTGGTTTTCCCTGCCTGTGTGCTTGTCCATGTGCTTGTCTGCTGTTGTGAGACTTTATTAAACAGAATGGCCCAATGCTTTCCAGCTCTGCAGTTTTTCTACCATCTTCCCGAATCCAATGTGAACCTGCATGGGCTTGGCCACCAGCATTACATATGTGGTCATGAGTTTGGACATAGTTATCTGGAACTTGAGACTTCCTATTGATTTTGGCCACAGATATCTGTGGTGTCCTTTTCTGTGTTTTACAATGTAATTTAAGAGAGTTTTTATTTATCTTTAAACATTAAAATGTTACAGTATCTGTCATTTTTACTTTGCTGCTGTACACACTGAGTGACACAACATATACCCCATTACACCGTGGAGTCCTCTCAGTTGGATAAAGTTACATTAATCTGCACCATTACAGCCCATCCCTGGTTTACTTTATGTGTAGGGTGATATCGGTGTGAGTTTATTGTGATTCCTCAGTGGATGTGTGTAGACAATCCTCCCAGCTCACATTGGTGAAGACTCCACTGCAGATGATTACAGCCTAGAGCACATGGCACCCTGTCAACTCAGCTCCCACTATGAGGCCTTTCTTCCCTGGGAGATCAGGACTTGGAAGTTTGGAACTTTACCCTCAGCTACCTGTTGCTAAGGATTAGTAAATTCTTTGTGAGTGTGACTGACCATTAGGTTCATGACTGTTTCAGTCGCTGCACATGGAACTGAGCTGCTATCTTAGGAGTGGTGTGGTGACAATACTTGGGCACAGATCGCTGCTGTTCCAGCTCATGAGGTGGCTAATATAAGCCATTCTTGAGGAAACAGAGGACACAATCTAGAGGACCTCTGGCTGCTGTCTCTTCTCCAGTGAGTACTAAGCTCCATAAATGGAACTGTCACGCAGAGAGAGGCTTCCCATTGTCTTCAAGACAGCCCCAGGGTGAGTGGTGGGATTCAAATAATTAAACAACCAGTTCTCTGCCCTAATGACTATTTTAAGTAAAAAAAAAAATACTGAAGGGTAGTTTATTATTTCATGCATTTAATACTTAAATAAGAATAATAAAAGAGGTACACAAAACTAGATTGTTATGAGAGTTTTAAAATATTAATGAGAAAATATTAAATAATATCTGATAAAAAACAATAAAACTGTTAAGATATTTCCATATTGCTTCTTGATTGGCATCTTCACCTGCAATTTTTTTCACCTATGGATGGAATGAACATTATTACAGGTGCTTAAAATATGCTGTTGCGTAGATGAACAGTAAAAAAGATTAAGGAATGTAAATTTGTGATTTCCACATTGGGCGGCTGTCCAGGTGCCCACCTTAGAGAGAACCCTGATTACAAGTGCCATGTTAACAACCAGTTCACCAAATTCAACAGAAAATTAAGTATTGGTTCTGCCATCCTGCAGGTCACTGGCAAGAGGACACTAAAAAAAACCTATGATGTAAGGTTTTAGTATTAAAAGTGAATGAAAATTAGTGTCACAACAAGAACTCTAACAATAAAAAAGTAAAACAAAATATGCCCGAGGAAAAATTGAATCCTCTAATTATAATGAGATATTTTAACATATCCTCTCAGGAAATGAAAAACATAGTACTTGTGAGCACATGGCTTATAAAAACAGTTAATATTTTTATGACAAACTTACAGAAGTGTTCATTTAACATAAGTGCTCATAGTTTTAATCACACACAGTCAAACTTAAGTGAAAACATGCTGAGGGATTCCATTCAGCTGCAAGTAACAGCCTCCTCCAGTCTCCCTGACAGGAGGAGGCTGCTTATTCTCACATGGAAGGACCGGTCAAAGCAGCCCGTGCACATGGAGCAGAGGAACACGTCCCGTGTCCTTCTGTTTGATGGCACCATTGTAGATGTCATAGTGAATCATGAAAGCAAACTCACTTGCACTGCTGACAGCACAAGGTGTTTCCTACACAAATTAGACCTTATACAGATATAATCCAGAGTTGAGGAGAGTCAGATATAAAAGCCTGAAAGTCTGAATCAGTTTCTTGATGGACACAAGAGGGCTTATAGAAAATTCCACATTCTGATGAATCTCTGAGGTGCATCTTGTGAAAACATTAGTTGAAAGCTACACCTCTCAGAAAATGGCTATTAGACAGCTGGTGAAGGTTTTGATGATAGTATTGATAGACAAATCAAAGAATCCAAAAATATAGGCTGGAAGATGGTGTCCTTGAAGCTCCTATGTATCTATCTGTCCAAATGGTGGCTCCACAATCTGACTAATGCCGTTGTCATTTTTCCCTTCCAAATCTAATGCATGTGAAGCTACCGACAAGTTCTCACATGACATCATAAAGGAGATGGATTCTGGAAAACCTAGCTCCTAACATTACCCACAAGGGGAACATCTCCAACTCTAGATTTTTTTTGCCCTATTAAAGGTCTCTCTTCTTTAAAGTCAATTCACCAAATACCAGTCAGAAGGAAAAAAAGCAAAGTCACAATGTAAAAATAATATTCACATGAAACTACATTCTTTCATAAAATTGCCACACAAATTTATTCTAAATATTTGTATAAAAATGGAAAAGGTTCTTATGTCCATCAACCCCCAAAAGGAGCTTTGTCAGAGGGAAAGGTAGAATATATATAATAACCTAGGAATAAAAGGATTGCCACAAGGCCACTAAGAAAATCAAACTACCAAACTTTTTTTTAAATGGCCCCTTAACACAGAACAATGAAACACTGTAAAAAAAAATTAACCTAACTTTATGTAACAAATATAATTCAAATACCTATGGATCTAACAGGCTTCAAAATGGAGGACAATATTAAACATTTTAAGGAAAAAGTATTATTAATATTATGCACTATTATTGAAAGACAACTCTCAGAATTATCTCACCTGAATATTCATTTCTGAAAGTAATTAGTAGAAATACAAGGTCCAATAATGCACTTTAAGAAAGAGATTTAAGGCCCTGGCCAGTTGGCTCAGTGGTAGAGCGTCGGCCTGGCGTGCAGGGGTCCCGGGTTCGATTCCCGGGCAGGGCACACAGGGGAAGCGCCCATCTGCTTCTCCACCCCTCCCCCTCTCCTTCCTCTCTGTCTCTCTCTTCCCCTCCCGCAGCCTAGGCTCCATTGGAGCAAAGATAGCCCGGGCGCTGGGGATGGCTCCTTGGCCTCTGCCCCAGGCGCTAGAGTGGCTCTGGTCACGACAAAGCGATGCCCCGGAGGGGCAGAGCATCGCCCCCTGGTGGGCAGAGCGTCGCCCCCTGGTGGGCGTGCCGGGTGGATCCCGGTGGGGCGCATGCGGGAGTCTGTCTGACTGTCTCTCCCCGTTTCTAGCTTCAGAAAAATACAAAAAAAAAAAAAAAAGAAAGAAAGGTTTAAAAAACACAACATATTTACACCGTCAAGAACTTTTTCATGTTGAAAATTTTTCTGGCACTTTATAAGTAATTTTCTATCAAGCTTTCTCATGTTACATGTTTATTTCTCTTCCATGGGAATTTTCACTTGGAAGGATGAGGGCCAATTCAAGTCTTTTCCATGCTGTTTATATTCAACAGGTTTTATCCAGTGAGCCCGATCATGTGTTTGAAAGGAACTGGGATAACTGAAGCCTTTCCCACATTCTATACTTTTATATGGTTTCTCTGCAGTGTGCATTGTCAGGTGTCTTCGCAAGTTGGTGTGATAACTGAAGGCCTTTCCACATTCTTTACATTTATAGGGTTTCTCTCCAGTATGAGTTATTTCATGTATCTGAAGATAACTGAGATACCTGAATGCTTTACTACATATTTTACACACATAGGGTTTCTCTCCATTGTGAATTCTTTCATGTGTTTGAAGATAACTAGGACATCTAAATGTTTTACAACATATTTTACATTCATAGGATTTCTCTGTAGTGTGAGTTCTTTCATGTATTTGAAGATAACTGGGATACCTGAATGCTTTACTACATGTTTTACATTCATAGGGTTTCTCTCCATTGTGAGTTCTTTCATGTATTTGAAGGTAACTGGGACACCTAAATGATTTACTACATATTTGACATTCATAAGGTTTCTCTGCTATGTGAATTCTTTCATGTCTTCGGAGATCATTGAGACACTTGAATACTTTACTACATATTTTACATTCATAGGGTTTCTCTCCAATGCAACTTCTTTCATGTGTTTGAAGACTTTGATAACATCTGAAGGCTTTTCCACACTCCTTACATCCATATGGTTTCTCTCCAGTATGAGTTCTTTTATGTTTTTGAAGATAACTGAGACAACTAAATGCTTTACTACATTGTTTACATTCATAGGGTTTCTCTGCAGTGTGAGTTCTTTCATGTATTTGAAGATAACTGGGATACCTGAATACTTCATTACATATTTTACATTCATAGGGTTTTTCTACAATGTGAATTCTTTCATGTTTTTGAAGATAACTGAGACAACTAAATGCTTTAGTACATTTTTTACATTCATAGGGTTTCTGTCCAGTGTGATTTCTTTCATGTGTTTGAAAACTTTGATAATATCTGAAGGCTTTCCTACATTCCTTATATTCACAAAATTTCTGTCCACTGTGAGTTATTTCATACATTGGAAGAGAACTAAAAATACTGAAGGCTTTCCCACATTGTTTACACTCACAGGGCTTCCCTCCAGTGTGTGAGCTTTCATGTAATTGAAGTGAACTTGAACAACTGAAGACTCTTCCACATTCCTTATATTTATAAGGAGAATCTTGAGTGTGTGTTATCATGTGTTTTTGAATGTTTCTGAGGCATATAAAGACTTTCCCACATTCCTTACATTTATAGGTTTTCTCTTCATTGTGATTTCTTTCATGTTGCTCAAAGTACTGTAGATAACTAATGGCTCTCCCACATATCTTACATTTATATGGCTTCTCTCTGTATTTCAGATACTCATATTGTCCAGTGTGACATCTAATGAGTCTATCAAGGGATGAACAAGACACAAAGACTTTCCCACATGGACTGTGCTCAGACGGTTTTACTTCAGTAGTTTTCTTCTTTGGATTAAAATTTGAAATAAGGTTGAATTTTTCTTCACATTGATTATTCTTACTTTCACAGACCTTCTCTCCCATATGACTTCTACAAAAAACAAGAAGCACGCTGTTAGTGATTTATTAAAAATTTTATATTCATTATATTTATTATAATTTATTGAAAAAGTATGGGTTTTATGTCTTGTTTAAATTGTCTGAAATTAAATGTACTAAACGCTTTCCAAGACTTCATCTTTGCTATTATCAAACTTTGATATTCGCATATAGGGTTTATTCATACTGTTTGCAAACAAACAAATTGCAACATTGAACATGTATGTTACATTTAAGAAAGCTTTTTTAGTAAAAGTTTTCTAATATATTTTAAGGATGGTTTATTTGTTTTGTTTGCTTTTTTAAAAAATTTCATATAAGTGAGAATTCTCACACGATACACTGCTTTCTATTGTGCAACTCACCTTCGTTTTCTCCCCTGGTTTTTGTACTGAACTTCAATGACAGGATTTTCCCATTTTTTCCCTAAAATTCAGAACCAGAAAAATGATCACAAGGCATTAGAATTATAAAAAAAATTATTAGCTTCTAGATCTATGATGAGTTGTGATCATGCCTGGTTTATGCACCAGCATCCTCCCTTTCCACATTACACATCACAGAACAATGTTGATGAGCAAGAAACACTTGTTCTCTACTTGACAACTGAAGGAATGTCCTCATCCTCACCTACTGAGGCCAGGTTCCTGAGGGTTTCCCACATCACTTCTCTGTAGAGTTTCTTCTGTGCAGGATCCAGTAAGGCCCACTCCTCCAGACTGAAGTTCACAGCCACATCCTCAAAGGCCACTGAGTTCTAAAACGTCCCAATAGGCATACAGTAGGATGAGTGAGAATGATAGAATTGGATATCTAGACTCTACTTACAGGAAGATTACATATGATTCTCTTGTCTCCAAACATCTCATCTATGACTTGATCATCAAAAACTTATTCTCTGTTCACACTTACTTTCTCATAAATTTAACACCATCATTAACACATGGAAATTACACAGTTTTGTTGTGATCACTTTACATCTTATTCATCTCCAATGTCAGGGTCCTGAGCATTTAGGAAAGTAACTAAAATGCTATACAGATGAAACATATACTATCATTTTAAGAGCATTGATTCCTTGTGAAAAAAAAATTTTCATTTTCTTTCTTATTACCCACCATTTATATTCTTCCAGGAGGCATAGGGTAAATGTGTGTAAAGTCTTAATGAATAAAATATAGTGAAAAACTGGGAGCTTTTCTTCTTCATCCTGTCATCAAACATGAGAGTCGAGAAGGCCTGCAGAAATCAAACTTTCAGTAAGACCAGCTGACCATGTCCTCCAGGCCTTTACCAGTAATCAGGTGCAGCTAGCTCAATGTGAATATGCTTGTGGAGAAATACTGTGTGTCACTTGTGTTTTATTTATCACAGACTCAATTCTTCCTTTCTCTCTCTGTCCAACTTAACGAGATGGGTCAGTTATTTAGAACTTACAGCTCAGACACAAGGAAGAAGGCACGACAAGTTGGACTGTACTCGTGCTCAGAGCTGCTTCCAGCAAAATTTTAGAACCCACAGTGAGATAATGGACCAGGAGAAATCTTTATGATTAAACTTCAACAGGGAACCCTGGGCTTCACTGCCCTTGAGGAACAAGTTAAGAGATGCAGATTGCAACAGAGTAAAGTCCACATGGATTGTTGGTGAGTTTGCCCATAATTATAAAACACATAAAGGTGCTTTCCTCCAAAAGAACACATAATTTCCATTTCCCAATTTCAGTTGGAAGAGTTTAGCAACAAGTCACTCCCTAGAGCAGGCATAGTCAACCTTTTTATACCTATCACCCACTTTTGTATCTCTGTTAGTAGTAAAATTTTCTAACCGCCCACCAGTTCCACAGTAATGGTGATTTATAAAGTAGGGAAGTAACTTTACTTTATAAAATTTATAAAGCAGAGTTACAGAAGTTAAAGCATATAATAATAATTACTTACCAAGTACTTTATGTCGGATTTTTGCTAAGTTTGGCAGAATAAATCTTTATAAAACAACTTACTATAGTTAAATCTATCTTTTTATTTATACTTTGGTTGCTCTGCTACCGCCCACCATGAAAGCTGGAACGCCCACTAGTGGGCGGTAGGGACCAGGTTGACTACCACCGGGTTATTGCCCCAATAGGGCCAAAGTTGCAGGTTCAATCTCCAGTCAGGACACATCAGAATCAACCAATGAATGCATAAGTGGAACATAAAATTGATGTTTCTCTCTCTCTCTCTCCCCCTTTCTCTCTCTAAAATCAATAATAAAAAGAAACAAACTCCATGTTATGTTATCTGCACCAATAGAAGTGCCTTCCTTCTATTGATGTAATTGTTTCCCATTCCTTTCTCATAAATACCTCTTGCCGTTACCTCCTAAGTGGAACATTATTTGGGCTTCCACCTGAATCAGTGCTTCCCACAAAGCTATTCTATTGATCTTAAATAAATGCTTGTTCCTCTCACTTTGAAAAATGTTGCTTTCCCCCCCGCCCCACCCCTAGGTTAGCACTTATAGGCTCAAAAAAACCCTGGCTTCAGTTGCTGACCATAGGCCTCCCATTCACACTGTAGTTGCTTTGGACTACCATTGATTTTATTTTTTTATTTATGTACTTATTTATTTAGGTGAGAGGAGGGGAGGTAGTGAGGCAGACTCTAGCATGCACACTGACAGGGATCCACCTGGCAACCCCATCTGGGGCTGATGCTCAAGTACTTTTAGCACCTGAGGTTGACACGCTGGGACCAACTGAGCTATCCTCAGTGCCTGGCCAAGGCTTGAACCAATCAAGCCACTTGCTGCAGGAAATGGGAGAGAAAGGAGAGAGGGAAGGGAGTGGAGAAGCAGATGGTCGCTTCTCCTGTGTGTTCTGACTGGGAATTGAACCCGGGATGTTCATACACCAGGCCCATGCTTTATCTACTGAGCCACAGGCCAGGGCCCACCATTGATATTTTAAATGACACAAACACAGAGGTTGAACAACCCACCAAAATCACTTAAATTCAGTATTTATGTAGAAAGGAAGGAAGAAAATTGTAAAGGTCTTTTACTAGTTCAACTAGAAAATCTTAAGTATCTATTAAAAAGAGAGATGTCAGTTAATTATATTTCCATGGAAAGAAAATAATCTGTAAATAATCATACCTGAACAATTCTCTGCAAGGCTAAGCCCTGGAATTGTAAAGCACCCAAAAGGAAAACAAACCTGTGAATCTTAATAATACACATGCTCAGGAAGAGTGAACAAATTCTATGTAAATGGAATCTAATGCTGGAATATATATATATATATATATATATAATTTGGTGACAGAGATAGAGAAAGGGACAGATAGGGACAGACAGATGGGAAGGGAGAGAGATGAGAAGCATCAATTCTTCGTTTCATCTCCTTAGTTCAGGGGTCGGGAAACTTTTTGGCTGAGAGAGCCATGAACGCCACATATTTTAAAATGTAATTCTGTGAGAGCCATACAACCACCCATGTACCTTACACATTATCCAATAAAAATTTGGTGTTGTCCCAGAGGACAGCTGTGATTGGCTCCAGCCACCCGCAACCATGAACATGAGCGGTAGGAAATGAATGGATTGTAATACATGAGAATGTTTTATATTTTTAACCTTATTATTATTTTTTTAATTATTTATTTATTTATTCATTTTTAGAGAGGAGAGGGAGAGACAGGGAGAGAAGAGACAGAGAGAGAGAAGGAGGGGAGGAGCTGGAAGCATCAAATCCCAAATGTGCCTTGACCAGGCAAGCCCAGGGCTTCGAACCAGCGAACTCAGCATTTCCAGGTTGACGCCTTATCCACTGCGCCACCACAGGTAAGGCTACCTTATTATTTTTTTTTATTAAAGATTTGTCTGTGAGCCAGATGCAGCCATCAAAAGAGCCACATCTGGCTTGCGAGCCATAGGTTCCCGACCCCTGCCTTAGTTGTTCATTGATTGCTTTCTCGTATGTGCCTTGACGAGGAGGGGGAGGGGCTATAGCAGAACGAGTGGCCCCTTGCTCAAGCCAGTGACCTTGGGTTTCAAGCCAGAGACCTTTGGGCTCAAGCCAGCGACCATGGGGTTATATCTGTGATCCCACACTCAAGCTGGTGAGCCTGCACTCAAGCAGAATGAGCCCCCGTTCAAGCCAGCGACCTCAGGGTTTTGAACCTGAGTCCTTTGCATCCCAGTCCACACTCTATCCACTGCACCACCGCCTGGTCTGACTGGAATATATACATATTTAAATTCACGTCTTTCCTCTGACCTGTGGTGGTGCAGTGGATAAACTGTGGACCTGGAACACTGACTTGCCCTCACAAGGCACATATGATAAGCATCTACGAGTTGATACTTCCAAGCTCCTTTCCCCTGCCTTTTTCTCTCTCTCCTTTCTCTAAAATCAATCAATTAAAAAAAAAATCTTAAAAGACATTCACGTCTCTCATGCTTGTTTGGAACTACAATATTTTATACTGTTTCAAGCTGTTGATTAAATCAATAAATGTTTTCAAGGTGACAAACCCAGAGTGGGGCAGTGCTGACAGGACACATCACCCAGGAAAGTCTCTGAAGATGAACCTCTCTACTCAAAGGACTTCCTATAGGATGTCTGTGCCCAGGGAAGAACCTGGGGGAGAGAAACAGGATTTCATACAACGTCCTCAAGGTGGTTCTTGTAGGCTTTCTTCTCATGCCAAATATCTACAAATATAAGTCTTTTAATAAGATCATTTGCAAAGCTCTGAGGGGAAAGAATGACAATTAAAATGTCATAGGAGGCCCTGGCCGGCTGGCTCAGCGGTAGAGCGTCGGCCTGGCGCGCGGGGGACCCGGGTTCGATTCCTGGCCAGGGCACATAGGAGAAGCGCCCATTTGCTTCTCCACCCCCACCCCTCCTTCCTCTGTCTCTCTTCCCCTCCCGCAGCCAAGGCTCCATTGGAGCAAAGATGGCCCGGGCGCTGGGGATGGCTCCTTGGCCTCTGCCCCAGGCGCTCGAGTGGCTCTGGTCGCGGCAGAGCGACGCCCCAGAGGGGCAGAGCATTGCCCCCTGGTGGGCAGAGCGTTGCCCCTGGTGGGGCGCATGCGGGAGTCTGTCTGACTGTCTCTCCCCATTTCCAGCTTCAAAAAAATACAAAAAAAAAAAAAAAAAAAAGTCATAGGACACATAGTTGATAATAATGCTGTGATTCGGCGGAGGAAAGTTGGCTTAAGGAATGCCTGGATGAAACTGGAAATTCAGGGACTTGTTGCCCCTCCCCCTCCCCCAAAGACTGGGGTAGGAATAGGGTCATGGATTTTAGACCCTGCTTCCCAAACATTTGGAAAACTCAGGAGAAACCAGGTTGGAGACAGAAAGGACTGAGGACCTCACAGACCACAGCTGCTCCCACGCATCAGCCCCAGAGCCTAGTCACTACTGTCCTCTTATGACCCTCCCCGTGGTCACCGCACCACCTGGGGAGACGGGGAGACGGGGCTGCGGGCGCAGAGCTGCCCAGAGAAGATTCGGGGCCGAAGTTGCCGCGCAGTGACCGTCAGGACTCCCCGGGTCCCGGCTGCCGGCCCAGCCGCCGGAGGGGACCGAGGTCCAAGCGGTGCCCGGGGCGGAGGCGGAGTCCGGTGGCGGACTCCGGACTTGACCGCGGGGAGGCCGGGGTTCCGCCACAGCGGATTCCAACCAGCCCCTTTTCCCTCAGAGTAGCACACTCGCCATTTCTAGGTTTCCTGGGCCTCCCTGAATCCTTCCTACGATCCCCACGGCTAGTGTAGATCAAAACGCGACAGAGGCTGTGACAGAGCCACCAGAGACCATCTAACGCAAGCGACACCAAACCCAGAACACTGCGGGATGGAGTAGAAACGCTCAGGCCTGTGCAGAACAGAACCCTACCCACCTGCCTCAGCGGCGCCCAGGATTGGGCAGTTCCTAAGGCCACGCCCCGTTGTGCCTAGTGACAGTTTGCGGGAGGAACGTGGTTCCTCTGGAAGTGCTTTCGCCTGTGTGCAGAACCAGACCTAGCATAGATTTTTTTCAAGTTCTGGGGCTGTGTTGTTTTTCCCCAGCGCTTTGTGAAGGCGAGGGCACAAGTGTGCACAGGTAGTCCTGACTCAGTTTCCAGATGCAGCAAGTAGGTACAGACCAGAGCCCAGGCCAGGCCACGCTGGATTAAAAGGGCCTTATTTTTCCAGGGAACAAGGGCTTGGTGTAAGGCTGTGTGAGTCCATTCATGGAACTCTGACCCTTGTTTATAAATGCAGACACTGAAATGTGACTTCATCATCTCTACTTGAGTCTGGACCTATTTTCGTCTTCGATCTTTGCAAGCCTGGAACTTTCTACCCATCCCTCCCCAACCCCTCTCATTTGATTCTTAAGAGAAAGAATCCCGGAGCTCTTTTGGCTCTGGTGGGAAGTTTGAGCCCCAAGCCCAGCCTGGGTGCAAGGACTCTTCTCAGTGTAACCACAGCGTGTGAGATGTGTTCGGTACATTCTCAGGTGTACATTTCACACCATAAGGAAATTTAATTTAGACCAGTTTTTGTTTATGTACCTAGAGAACAGTGAAATGCAAATGATTGTAATATTTCTAAAATAATTAATTTTATTTTTAATATTATTTTAAGTAATATAAGTAAAATATTATTTTTAATAATATAAGAAAAAGGATCCTGGCCGGGTTGGTTACAGATGGTTTTCCATAGTGGCTGCATCATTTTATATTGCACCACCTGTGTACGAGGTGCGAGTCTCTCTACATGTCCTTGACAATGTTTTCTACTATCTCACTTTTAGTGAGAGAGAGAGGGACAGACAGGGATAGACAGACAGAAAGGGAGAGAGACAAGAATCATCAACTTGTTGTTATGGCACTTTAGTTGTTCATGGATTGCTTTCCTCATATGTGCCTTGATGGGGTGGGTGGTGGTGAGAGGGCAGACAGCCAAACCAGTGACCTCTTGCTCAAGCCAACAACCTTAGGCTCACGCCAGCCACCATGGGGTCATGTCTATGAAAGCATGCTCAAGCTGGTGACCTGTGCTCAAGACCTCTGGGTTTCAAACCTGGCTTCTCAGCATCCCAGGCCAACGTTCTATCCACTGTACCACCAGACCAGGCACATTGGGGTTTTGCTTGATGACTTCATTTCACTTTAGCATTTTGTAGATGAGCAGTTTTCATGTGCAATCTTGATCATTTGTCTATCTTCCTTGGGGAAAGGTGTATTTAATCCTTTGTCATTTTTAAATTGAATTTTTTTACTTTCTATAATTAACTTATAAGAGGTCTTTAGATATTTTGATACAAGTTTCTTATCAGATTTATTTTCAAAATTCTTTCATTCTGTGGATTGTGTTTTCGCTCTCTATTAATTTACTTGTAATTGTGGTGATGTACACATACCATGAAATTTCTATTTTCAACATTTTGTAAGTATGTCATTCAATAGGGAGAAAAACATTGACATTGCAAAATCAATCTTCAGGGCTACTTTATCTTGCAGAAATGAAGCTCTGTCCCATTAGATACAACTCCTCATTCTCCTCTCACTGGAGCTCCTGGAAACAACCATTCTACTTTCTGTCTCTATGGATCTGACAACATTGCCCTAAATCCTCGCATGAGAAAGGACAAGAATTTAACACCCCACAGTTTTTATGAATCATGAATCTGGGCACAGCTTAGCCGGGTATGCCTAGTTAACTTAAGGTGTCTCACAAACTGAGGTTGTGGTCTCAACTGAGCCTCTGCTGGGGGTGATTAGCTTCCACACTCACACATGGGTGTTGTCAGGATTCAGTCTGGACTGAGACCTTGGTTTCTACCTGTCAGTGGCTGGGCACACCCTCAGCTCTGTCCTGCGGGGCGTCTACATGGAGCACAAAACACTAGTGCCTTCTCTCCCAATTCCAGAGGGGAGAGAGACAGAGACAGACAGACAAAGAGACAGAGAGAGAGAAACACCAATTTGCTGTTCCATTTATTCATACCATCATGGGTTGATTCTTGTATGTGCTCTGACCGGGGATCAAACCTGCAACCTTGGCATGTCAGAATGACACTCCAACCAACTGAGCTACTGGGCCAGGGCTAACATCTGAGTTTCCTTCATTTCAACCCCTTAAAGGTGCAGACCTTAAAATATGACTTAGAGGAGTGTGTTTCCCCCCAGAGCAGACAGCTGAAACCCAGGCCTTTTTAAGTGATATTCCCTGCTCCATCCCACCCCTTCTTGTGAACTTTTACATCAGACACATGTGACAACACATGTTCACAAAAATAAAAAGAGATCCAAATGAAATAAAGCAAAAAGGCTCTTAGTATAAGGAACTTTATTTAGCTTCTCCCTCCATCTTGAACTCTAAGTGACCCCAGAACTTACTTTTTCTAAAACACACTACCCCCTCCCCCAGCCTTGGAGATAGTTTTGCAAGGTTGCAGATGTGTCTGGGGTCCTTGAGCCCCAGAATATTTCTCCCTAAAATTGATCCTATAGATAAACATTGTAACAAGTCAGTAAGATTTAATGAGCTTGTTAGCAAGATTAATAGGTTTGTTTTATTGCTTTGTTTTACTGCTTTTGTACCATGCTTCGCTAAGATCCCCCTCCTCCCTCTACCCCAATTAGTATGTGATTTTGTCTTGAAAAGCTAGCTCTGAACTGTGTGAGGGGCCGTGAGTTCTATGGAATGCTAGTTCCCTCGCTGGTCACCAGCATTTTGTAATAAAGACTCCTTAATTGATTACTTAATTATGTGGCAAACATCTGTTTTTTGCTGTTCCAGTATAACACAAACTCAGCTCTGCTCAAAAGCGGAACGCTGGTTACACTCCCAGGAAGCTGTGGGGAGGGCTGTGTTGGCTAGCTATGTGCAGTTAGAAGAGGACATGGGCAAGAAGGGTGTGTAGTCACCAGCCTAGAGGGTACTTGAGTGGGTCTGATTGAGGAAGAGGCCCAGGTGATGGAACCTTGAAGAAGTGACCTCACATCCTTGGTGACAGAACAAAACAGAAGTTAGAATTCTGGTAACCAGGCACCCACATTCTAGACACAGGAATACTCCAGCTCCCAGAACCCTCCTGGGTACACCCAGGAAGGGAGCTTGCCCACTATACGGAAATGACTCAGCACTAACCAGGCAGCTCCCTGACCTTTTCAGCCATTGGCTTTAAAGAACATGCTGTAACACCCTATAGCAGGGGTCCCCAAACTTTTTACACAGGGGGCCAGTTCACTGTCCCTCAGACCACTGGAGGGCTGGACTATAAAAAAAACTATGAACAAATCCCTATGCACACTGCACATATCTTATTTTAAAGTAAAAAAACAAAACGGGAACAAATACAATATTTAAAATAAAGAACAAGTAAATTTAAATCAACAAACTGACCAGTATTTCAATGGGAACTATGCTCCTCTCACTGACCACCAATAAAAGAGGTGCCCCTTCTGGAAGTGTGGCCGGGGCCAGATAAATGGCCTCAGGGGGCCATGTGCAGCCCACGGGCTGTAGTTTGGGGACCCCTGCCCTATAAGCTGAACCTGTGTATATAAGCTAGTTTACTTCCTGAATAAAGCAGTTGCGTTGCTGAACCTGGTCCCCGGAGTCAGGTCTCTGCATCTCCATCGTCCTCACCCCTGGTTGGCCTTGTCCACACTTTACACTTTTACTTTCTTCGGCTACATGATAGCACACAAAAAAGATAGTAAAAAATGCAAAAATGATGCAAGAACGAGTACAGTGCACGAGATTCAACTTGATTCTGCGGGTAACGTGTGAGAAATAATGAGATGCTGGTGTTGTGCTGCCGATACTGGACCCATGCACCAACGCTCCAACTAGCGGCAGCTTCCCGAGTCACGACTCGTATCTCGAAATTTCTCTTGGATCTTGAACAAAAGTACAGACTGAGTTGCAGCTTGCATCTTAAAAAAAAAACCATATGTTGGTCTGCTCGTATCTCAAGGTACCACTGTAACTTAAAATTCTTATCTTTAATAGTTATATCAGACCCCTTAAACCAGGAGTCCCCAAACTATGGCCTGCGGGCCGCATGCGGCCCCTGAAGCCATTTATCTGGCTTCCCGCTGCACTTCCAGAAGAGGCACCTCTTTCAATGGTGGTCAGTGAGAGGAGCACTGTATGTGGCGGCCCTCCAATGGTCTGAGGGACAGTAAACTGGCCCCCTGTGTAAAAAGTTTGGGGACCCCTGCTGCTTGCAGTAATTTTATATACTGGGTCTCAACAGATGGGGAATTCCCCATGACTCTGCCTAAAATATCCCGAAGGTTTCACTTACCACCGAGTGGACTTTTTTCCCCTTTGGTCTGATGATCTCGAGACTGCAACTCGCTCCTTTTGGAGCCCCACATTGGGTGCCAGATGTTATGATTTTTTTACTGTTCAGACTCATAAGGAATAAGACACATCAGATGAAAGTAGTACAAGCAGAGGGCTGAAACTTAGAAGTGAATCAGCCCCGAGAAACTGCGCCACTGCGTATGTATTGAGTTCCAAAAGCCACAACTCAGCAGATGAAACCAGAAAGCTACAAAAGCCTTTTTTCTCCACTAAACTATCCTTAATCCTGCAAGTCTACTGTTTCCTTCATGATCAAGGTCACGAGAAGAATCCAAGTTCCTCAAAATTGTCTGCACACTGGCCCTGGCTGGTTGGCTCAGCGGTAGCGCGTCAGCCTGGCGTGCAGGGGACCAGGGTTCGATTCCCGGCCAGGGCACATAGGAGAAGAGCCCATTTGCTTCTCCAGCCCCCCTCCTTCCTCTCTGTCTCTCACTTCCCCTCCCGCAGCGAGGCTCCATTGGAGCAAGGATGGCCCGGGTGCTGGGGATGGCTCCTTGGCCTCTGCCCCAGGCGCTAGAGTGGCTCTGGTCCCGGCAGAGCGACGCCCTGGAGGGGCAGAACATCGCCCCCTGGTGGGCAGAGCGTCGCCCCTGGTGGGCGTGCCGGGTGGATCCCGGTCGGGCGCATGCGGGAGTCTGTCTGTCTCTCCCCGTTTCCAGCTTCAGAAAAAAAAAAATACAAAAAAAAAAAAATTGCACACTAATCCAATCATCCTTTATCAGCATCCACTGCAATGGAGGTTTGAGCCAGATTACTGAGTAGGCAAGTCCTTCTTCCTCCTCCAGGCCTACATTGTTCTTAAGAAAGATGGTGGCTGAGCAGCTATTTTTTCTATCACTCTTGACCCTGACAAGTGGTGCAGGGAGCAGGGTGTTCAAAATGAGGTGAGTGGTGCGAGGGAATGCCCCGCCCCCGTGGAGGCACAGGCCTGGG
Source organism: Saccopteryx leptura (assembly GCF_036850995.1). NCBI lineage: Eukaryota > Metazoa > Chordata > Mammalia > Chiroptera > Emballonuridae > Saccopteryx > Saccopteryx leptura. The sequence continues at coordinate 250,711,796 of NC_089503.1, read as the reverse complement.
GGGAGAGGGTGGAATTTTGGACTCCAGGCTCATTATGGTATCCAGTAGCAACATATCTGGCAAACTGAATTCTGGTTATGGGTATGAGTGGTGAAGACAGTGGTGAGAGGGCACATGCTCTCCTGTTCCTCCCCCAGGCAACCCAAGTATCGCCTGCCAGAGAGGCATGAGAAAATTGGCTGGACCATTTTAAAGCTGCAGGAAGCTAGGATCATTCGGCTGACACACAGCCCGTACAACTCCCCCATGTGACCTGTCCTGAAGCCTGATGGCTCCTGGTGTATGATGGTGGACTACCAAGAGCTGAACAAGGTCACCTTGCCTCTCTGCACACTGCTGTCCTGGACATCAGAGCTGAGGTTCTGATGTCAGTGGAACTGAGCCAATACCACTATGTAGTTGATTTGGTTAATGTTTTAATTTTTATTGACACTGATGCTGCTAGTCAAGAGCAGTTTGCCTTCACGTGGAAGGCCGGCAATGGACATTTCAAGTATCGCCACAGGGATATTTGCATAGCCGTACTCTGTGTCACGGCCTGGTGGCCCAAGGTTTGGCCACATGGAACCACCCTGAGTTGGCACGATTGTTCCATTACATTGATGATAATAATATTAACCTCTGATTCTCTTACAGATCTCAAAATGGCAGTCTTCAAAAGACCCTGATGGGCTAGGGTTAGGCTGTCAATGAAGACAAGGTCTAGGGACCTGGTTACTCTGTCAAGTTCTTGGGTGTTGTTTGGTCAGGTAAGACAAAGGCTATGCTTGAGGTGGTGATTGAAAAAATTCAAGCATACCCCCAACCGGAAACTATGAAACAGTTGCAGACCTTTGTAGGCCTGCTAGGGTTCTGGTGAACCTTCATACCCCACTTGGCCTTGTTGGCCAAACTGTTTATCGGTTGACCTGAAAGGGTGAGCCCTGGGACTGGATCCCTGAGGCAGAGCATGCCCTCAGGGCCACCATGAGGGTGGTAGCACAAGCCCAGACATTATGGATAGTAGACCTGGCCCTGCCATTCCTGCTGATGTTCTAAGTTGAGGAGACAGGGTTTGGCTGGGGTCTTTGGTTGGAAGATGCCCACTAGCTTTTGGTCCCAGTGTAGAAGGGAGCAGCTGTATGGCTTATTGAGAAGCAGTTGGCAGCAATGTATGCTGCCTTGCGGGACTGTTAAAGTATCAGAGGGCCACAGCCAGTCACGGTGCAGACCACGTATCTGGTCAAAGGCTGGCTTCATTCTTGGGCTACATGCCCTCGAGTTGGGTAGTACAGACTCCCACCTTGACCAAGTGGGTGTGTATCTGGAACAACAGGCCCAGTTCTCATCTAGTCCCCCGATGCAGGAGCTCCACTCCTTACTGGGACCGATACAGTTTGTAACAGAGAAACAGGGGGTAGAACCAGCCCTAGATAAAGTGCAGGAGAGTCCGTACCAAGAGGGAAAGCAGCCTCCCTCCTTCCTCCAGCGGAAGCGTGGTACATGGATGGCTCCTGCAAGGAGCAGCTACCAACGTGGATGGCTGCTGCCTTGCTGCCTCTAACAGAGATCTTTTGGTTTGAGGCAGGTGCAGGACGATCTAGTCAGTGAGCCAAGCTATGAGAAGTATGGCTGGTCGTGATGAGAAACAGGACATCTGCACATCTGCACACATAGCTGGGCTGTGTACCGTGGCCTGACACTGTGGTTGCCCTGTTGGGCTGCTCAGGAATGGCTTGTTGGCCAACACCCTGTGTGGGGGAAAGAGGTGTGGCAGGACCTGTGGAAGCGTGGCTTACAGGAACGAGCCACCATTTACCATGTTTCTGGGCATAGACCCTTCCAGGCCTCTGGTAATGGTGCTGCAGATTCCTTGGCACAGATCCGAGGGACCATGCAGACCCAGAGCCAGCCGCGATCACTGCATGGTTGCACAAGAAGCTGGGGCATGTACGGGCTTATACAATGGGGCTTGTTGCACAGCTCTAGCCATGAGGGAACTAGCCATGACCGGGAAAAGGCCAAAGAGGCCATGAGGCAGTGCCCATGGTGTGCGCAGCAATATCCATGGAGGAGGCGCCTGGCTACCACCCCAGGACAGATACCTAGTGGGGAGAAGCCACTGCAATTATGTCAATTATTCCTAGATTACATAGGCCCCACGCCAGAAGACCCGGGAATCCGCTATGTCTTCACAGCAGTAGATACTAACACTGGCTTGGGATATGCCTACCTTGTAGCCAGGGCTTTAGGAGCACATCATACAGGCTTTAGAGAGCCTTTCAGTGGCCTATGGCCACCCACTAGCAGTTGCTAGTGACCGAAGGACCCCTTTTCCTGGGCAAGGTACCCAGAGGTGGGCTAAGGACAATGATGTACGCTGGCAATTGCACGTGCCATATCGCCCTCAGGCTGCTGGCATGATAGAATGTTTCAACGGGCTGTTGAAGGAGAAGCTAAAAGCACTGGTGGTGCCTTCAGGAAAGCGGTGAAAGTGGCAGCTTCCCATCACAGTGCAGCTGCTGAATGAGCAGCCTCTGCAAACAGGAAAGAGCCCTCTAGATCGGGTGCTGGAAGGGGCAACTCACTGCCTTCATGTGACCCCTTCTGTATCCACAGACCTGCACATACAGGTATAGGACGGAGCCCTAGTGCTATTGTCTCTGTCCATAGTGGCCCCATAATGGGAGGAAAAAGGGAGCTGTCCATGGAAACTAGAAGCAGAGGGGTCTCCGTGGGTAGTGTTACTGGAACCCTGGGGAGCAGGCCTAGAGAAAGGCTTGACCCTTGCACCCTAGCTCACCAAGTGGCCTGTGGAGGTGCTGGAAGTGCGAGCAGCTGTGCCTGCTACAGCTCCCTCCTCCCTTGAGAGGTGCGGTTGCCAGGAGACTGTGGCCCATGCCCTTGTACAGTCACTCTTAGTGAGGGCCCCCTTCCCGACTGCAGGTGTAGAAGTCTGGAATCACCGATCGGGAGGCCCTTCAATACCAGCCATCATTCTCTCACAGGACGAGACGGTGGCTTGCATTCTCCCTGAGGGACAGGACTTGCCTATGATGGTTTCACATCTGCTCTGTCTTATTGTCCAGGTTGACTGCTGGCAATGGTCTCATGTCATGGGCCCACACTTTTTTTTTTTACAGAGACAGTGAGAGAGTCAGAGAGAGGGATAGGTAGGGACAGACAGACAGAAAGGGAGAGAAATGAGAAGCATCAATCATCAGTTTTTCATTGCGACACCTTAGTTGTTCATTGATTGCTTTCTCATATGTGCCTTAACCGTGAGCCTTCAGCAGATGAAGTAACCCCTTGCTCGAGCCAGCAATCTTGGGCTCAAGCTGGTGAGCTTTGCTCAAACCAGATGAGCCCGCGCTCAAGCTGGCGACCTTGGGGTCTCGAACCTGGGTCCTCCGCATCCCAGTAAGACACTCTATCCACTGCGCCACCGCCTGGTCAGGCATGGGTCCACACTTTTGAGTGGGTGCATCAGGTGTCCCATTGTTGGATTTACACCGAGCTGCCTGCAGAGCTGGCAAAAGGGCTTCCCTGGCATATTGCCCCTGCCTCCCTCCAGAGCTGCCCACCTGGAACGCCCACAGCATGAGTCCGAAGTGGAACATGTATCGGCGGACTATTGAGACGCTTCTCCAGAACTCTCGCCACAATGAACCGCCCTTGCTGGGGAAAGCTGTGTGTAACAGTTAAGGGTGGTTAGCAGGCATTCATGTGGAGCTTTTGTAGGTAGCCCCTATTTGTATAGAGCAGCACAATGACAGTGTGCAGCACTGGCTGCCCACAGACTTGTGTGCCAACCTGACCGTGTCTCCCACCATGAGTCACAAGTGGGGTCAGAGAAAGCTTGTAAGTACAAAGCCTACAGAGTTTCTGCCAGGAGATGGGTTGTGGGTCTGTGGCAGGTATGGCTGGCCCTAGCTGCCAGCTCACTGGACTGGCCGCTGTGCTTGGGTTGCCTGTTTATCTGTGGCAAGCTGGTACAGACACTGCCACAGAAGCCCCAGAATTGGGACCCTGTGTATCACCGCTGGCATAGGGACAAGAGAGCTGCTTGGTTGTTTTACCCTTTGGCTCTCTTTGTGGGGGGGGATATGGCGGGCGAGGCACTGTTGATAAAGAATTGCAGGTTGAGGCACTGGCCCAACACATTGCCCAAACCTTGAATGTCACTCGCCACTCCGAGTCTTCTCCTGGATGAGACTACCCAGATGCAGACAGCAGTCTTGCAGAACCGCATGGCCTTAGGTTTGCTTACTGCAGTGTAGGGTGGTACTTGTGCCCTTGCGCATGCATGCAGACTGCTGTGTGTATATCCCCAAAAATCAGCAGCAGGTCCAAGAGGCTTTGCAGGAGATGGATGCTGACGTGTCAGCTGTCCGGGCCCTGTCAGAGGACCCTCTCTCTCACCTCCTGTTGAGATAGCCTGGGAACATCCTGAAGATGGGCCTTGCTTACTCTAGCAGGCACAGCTGGGGGACTAGTAGTAGTCTGTTGTTCCCTCTACTGCTGTTGTGGCCTCTGGGCCAAGGGAGTGCCCTGAGGGAGAACACCAGGTGCCTGAACTCTAGGGGGTGGAGTGTGAGAGCCCAGCTATGAGCCAGAGCCCGGAGTGCCTGTGCAGTAGCTATGCCGAAGGACATGACCCGGAAGTGGGACGGTTATATAACCTGTTGCCTTATCTATAGTTTACTTCAGCAGAAGGGGGGTTGCACGTGCATGAATTCTTCTGCATGGTATAAAACTGGCCTTGAGAAATAAAGTGCATAGCAGCTTCTGTATCTTTCTCTGCCCCACATCGACTCCTTGTGCATTCTTTTCCCTTGGCACCGCCTTACCTCCCAAAAAATCTCTTGACCCTAAAAACGCTCTAGGATAAGGTCTTTCTCCATGACAATTGTTGCCACAGTAGAGTGGCTACAGCTTAGCACATGGCCAACGTTTGTCACTGATTTTTCTTTTTCGGATCTCTTTACAATGTCTAATTTCCCTTCCATCTTGATGTCTTTCCTCTTCTTCGAAGCACTACCATCCGAAGACCCTGACTTTCGTTTAGAAGCCATGATAAGGGCCAAAAAGTTGCCAAACAAAGCAACACAAATGGAACACTCACACTTTTAACAGTCCAAAATGGCGTAGGTAAGCGCACCGGGGGACGCCAGCTCCCTCACTCATACGCTGCGTTACTGCGCATTCTTCCACCATGTGCAAACAAACTACTTTGCCCACTTAGTCTGCAAGTATGATGCTAATGGTGTAGCTGAGACACTCATGTCTCAATTTTTTAAAGTTTTCATGGGAGTGAGCATTGTAAACTCAAAACAGCATATGTCGAGACTGTTGTAAGCCGAGGACCTCCTGTATATATCCAGGAAGGTCTGTTATTCCTCAGCTACCAAAATGCCCTGAAGGTAATGGTTATATAATCCTCCACCCCCTAAAACCTCAGATTATATTTTCAGTGTGAACACTCCTGTCCCTCTGCACACATTTCTGAGAGGCTGGGAAATCCTGGGTGAGCTCCAGACCTCGATCCTTCTAGTGGTTTATGGTGATGCTGTGACATTATGCCCCACCCACTGTGAAGATGCCAGTAGCCTGTCTGGATGAGGCCTGCACCTTGACGGCCCTCAGGACAGACACAGTGGAGACACTGGGAGACCATGGTACTGCCTTTAACACCCAGCATGTCCTAGACAGCTGTTTACTGGGGAAGCACTGGCCCCTCATTGGCACAAGTGACTCTGGCCAGTGCCAGCTGTGTGTCTTGGGAATATTCCCACATCTCTCCAAACCTGTTTGCTTCTCTGAAAAGTGTGTGGTAGAAAATAAGTCTTGTGTAGTTTTGGTGGGGTTCGTTGGATCAGCCATGGCAGGTGCTTACTGGGTGCCTGACCTGCAGAGTATACGGCTGGACCTGCTGTTGTGGTTCATGTTGATTCCCCCCATGGAAAGCCCTCTGCCTCCCTCCTCACTGGCCTGTGGCCATTCTGAGTTTGGAAAAGCACATGGAAAGCAACCTGTCAAGGAGTCTGTGATTCCATCTAGCTGGTCCTGGTTCTTGTCCTTGGTGTGGCCAGGTTAGGGATCTCTCGGGGTAGCAGAGGGGACCCAGGCCTACTCCGATATCTGGGATGGTTCTGGTAGGAGTTCATTTATTCAATGACATATGTAACACCTGCAACATGCAGGCACTTCCTGAAATACTTAGCATAACTCAGCGAAGAAGCAGACACAATTGCTGGGCCTCAGTTGTAGTCAGGAGAGTCAGACAGTTACACTTGGTCCCATTGCCATGTGTCCCAGATGATGCCCTCATGGCCTTCTCTGCATCTGCAGGCACCTACACAAATGCTGAGCAGGATGATGAATTTCAGGACCATATGGAAAAGTGAGGGGTATCTGAGTCCAGCAACAGGCCTGGGCCCAGCCTGGGGAAGAGACTTGCTGGGGCTGGGTCAGGCAGGAGCCTCTTGACCAGGTCCTTGAGCCACTCATCCTCTCCCTCCATGGCTCCAGCTTGGTGGGGGCCTGCACTCCCACGGAGCTCACAGAGAACAGGACTGTGGTCAGTGGTGGAGCTGGGGGAGGGAGGCAGAACGGAGTGGGAGCAGTCACTCCTCCACAGGCCCCTGTGGGCCTTCTGTCTCCTCATCTGTGAAGTGGAGGGAGATGACCCTGTGCTCAGTCCTCACAAGGTGTGATGAGATTCAAGTGAGGGCGAAACATGTGGAGCCTTGTGCCAGCTTTGCCTGGAGGGGTGAGGTTTGGAAGTAGAGATCCCTGCACTGAACTCTGAGCTCTCAGAACGGGAAAAACCTCAGTCTCAGTCTGCCCCTCTATCATCAGAGAGGGCTGGGCTAGAAGGTCGCTAGCCTCAGCTCCTGTCTCTGCTTCTCCAGAGCCCAGAACCTGGCCCAGGTCCAAGCGCTGTTACTGGACATGCCACCTGGTGGACACTGAAGGTAGTGCATCAACGGGAAGGGGTGGGCTAAGGGGGCTGTTAGCGACTGACTGTCTGCATTTCAGAGTAAAATGGAGAAATTCTAGGATTGTCGTGAGGTGAGCATCTGTGGTCTCACTGCTGGAGGGGGGGGGGGGAGTCAGAGACTCCCTGGGCAAAACGTTTCTGACCCCATCACTTAGGTTTTATATTTAATGAGAGATTTGATACACAGAGCTGGAGAAACCCATTGAATTGGAAGGTAGCGAGGAGGATGGCATCAAGGACAACTTCCTGGAGGAGGCAGAGGTACTATTTACACTCAGGTAGTTGCACAGGAATACAACATGGAGTCAGAGGAGCAATTTGGAGTTTGGTTTCAGGGATGGAGCCCCTGAGCTAGAATGAGAGGTGAGGTGGGAGGAGTTAGGTGAGGGCGGGGCCAATTCTCTGACGGGCAGCTTCCGAGAGCCTGTGCGTAGGGCTCCCTGGACAGTCCCAGGCCTCGTTGAATGGTGAACTCTGGAGCACTGGGACTACAGTTGCTGGCAGGCGCAGGAAGGACACCTGAGGGGTAGCTCCTAGAGGTTCCTGTGGCCCCTGTCCTGTAGCTATGCTTGTCCTGCTAGCTGGAGCCCCAAACCATTGGGTTAGCAAGATGTGGATGTTCTTCAAGGCCAAGAAGGACCGGCCACCATCAAGCTCAGGGCTGAGTGCCTGGGCCAGCTGTGGCTGGACCCATGGTCTCAGTAGAGCTTCGAGCTGAGTGTGGGCCTGGGGAGTTGCCTCTTCTTTGAAACAGGTGATGCTAATGACTGCTCCATAGCAGGGACAAATGGGGTGCTGCTGATTGACAGAGCCCTCAGCACAGGTCCTGGTCACAGAGTCCAGTGAGGTGGAGGGGACATGGGCTGTGATTCTGGGGAAGGATCCCCAAGATAACTAGACTGTTCAGCCTTTGGGTCCCAGAATGTGAGCCTATTTCCTGTGGTTGAAAACAATCTCGGGACCACTCAGGTGGGGCCCCTTCATCAGGTGTGGAGCGTGGCTGGGACCTTCCAAGGCCCTGAGCCAGCTGCTTCCATCTGATGGTAAGGAGAACATGATGAGCCTTTCTGGGTCCCTGAAGGCCAGGAGGGAAAGGACAACCCTGTCCAACTGTCTGATGTGTCACCCCCTACTTTCCTATTAGGGAGGAGTCATATTGACTTGTTGTAAATAGAGTGCTAGGTTTGAATATTAAAGTTCTGCTCCTCTCACAGCCTGAAAGTTGTGGTGTGGCTCTTTTCTTTCTGTGCTCATTTAAATGACATACAGACTCTCACATTCCTCATTGCATTAAGAAAACTTGCAGGGTCACATCTTGTACCTGGGAGAAGGAAGGGCCAGCCCCCCTTCCTGGCTCCTGAAGGACACTCCAAGTTCCCCGTACTCAGAGGACAGGTTCATTTCTGTCATTCACCTGGGCCGGGGCAGGAACAGCCCCTCAGGACTTCCGGGATTTAGAGGTTGGAGGAACTTTCACAGACAGAGCAACAAACCCTGAAATGTGGGTTTTCAAAATAGCACCTACCCAAGACAGTGGCTGCCTCTCTACAGCTTTGGAGGCAGAGGGAACATTTTTGCCTCTCCTGTTGAGGTTTCTTTTGACCAATTAGGAACTTGTGGTTTTCCAGTTCAATCTGTGAATTACATCAGCACTGAATGGAGAAAACGCTGCAGAAAGATTACACCTGCATGTGGAGAGGACACGGCCAGAGACAGGTACTTTGCAGGACTGAGGGCAGGCAGGACTTCCCATCCTCGGGCCCCTGCAGGGGCTCTGTGCTCAACCCTTCACCTAGATTGCAGTCTCCCCGGGATGATCTTTCAGTTTCTTCTCCTTATGGATTCCTACCCAGGGAAAAGCTTTTAAATCTATAGCTGGGTCTCATTCCATAAACATCACTGATCCCTGAGAACTAAAATTTCCAGGCTCCCTAAACTCTCTCTCTCTTTTTTTTTTTTTTAACTGATTTTAGTGTGAGAGGCAGGGAGAGAGAAAAAGAGAGAATCAATCTGTTCCTGTATGTGCTCTGACAGGGATTGAACCAGCAACCTCTATGCTTTGGGATGACACTCTTAACTAACTCAGCTATCTGGTCAGGGCTCCCTACACTCTTTTATACAAAATTTTTAAACGAAGGTATTCCCTGGAGGCCCCCAGCCTTGCTGTCAGGTGCACTGTGGCTCCTCCTTCCTGGCTGAGTCACAGCTGAGCTCTGGTTTGCCAGGATAACTGACTAAAATCCTGGCTAGTGAATGACCCTCTGCTCTCTCTTTCACTGCCCAAGTGACTTCTGGGCCCATGTGGCTCTGAGGTCCATGGTCTCAGAAAATCATCACTTTATACACTCAGGTGTGTTGTTACTGACCTGTCCTAAAAGAGCAGTTGGACCTGGCTTGCAGAGCACGTAGCCCCTGGAATGGCTTGTTCTTTTTCACAGTCTCCTTCTGAGGTTATGTCATGGCTTGCAAACCTTTTCTGTTTGGAGCTTTGGAAGATGAGAAGATGCAGGTGGGTTCTGAAACAGAATGCTACCTAACTGATGACCCACAGAAGTGCATGGATACAGGCTTAGAAATCAAAATACTGAAAGGTTTCCGATCTGGATAGTAAACAGGGCTCTGAGCTCACCCCGAGTAACCACCCCATGATAGGAGCTAAAGGATTACCACCTGGCATTTTGAACATCACCCCTGGAAACACCCTTCAAGAGCAAGGGCCAGATGAATTGCTTGGCACTTTTGTGATAATGCCTTTCTGATGACTGCAACTGTCATGCTGGAGAAGTCTTTTCAGGAGAATGAGAAGCTGAGTATAAACCCTGGTTCCCAGCAGCTGGGCCCCTTCTGACAGGGCCTGCAGTCAGGAAAGTGAGTTACTAAGGGAAAGACAGATGAGGCTGTACTTTCCTTCTAAAGAGAGAGAAGTGCCAGGTCCCAGGGCTCATCCAGGGCCAGGAGGGAGGCACTGGTGTCTGAGGGTTTCTCCAGCGGGACTGCAAGACCAAGAGCAGACCCGATATGTAGCAACCTTTAAAGAGTCTTGTGGGAACCACCATGGCAGAGGAAGGACCATGTATGGTAACACTGGACTCCCAATAGAAGAATGTGCAATCATCGAGAAGGGGCCACATTTGAAGATGAGTCCATCTCACCAGTCTTTTTGTTCACTCTGATGTAAATTCAAACTTATTTAAAACAGAATGAAGACTACTCATAACAAATCCATGTGTTTGCAGCTGGTTCTTTCTCACAGCTGGTATGTATAACTACCTTCATCCATTACCATTTCACATTCAGGGACAGTCTTAACTTCAGTTCACTCCTGGTTAAAGCCCAAACTCCCTTAGGAATTAAGACCTCTATCTCAGGGGTAGTCAACCTTTTTATACCTACTGCCCACTTTTGTATCTCTGTTAGTAGTAAAATTTTCTAACTGCCCACCGGTTCCACAGTAATGGTGATTTATAAAGTAGGGAAGTAACTTTACTTTATAAAATTTATAAAGCAGAGTTACAGCAAGTTAAAGCATATAATAATAATTACCACGTACTTTATGTTGGATTTTCACTAAGTTTGGCAGAATAAATCTTTATAAAACAACTTACTATAGTTAAATCTATCTTTTTATTCATACTTTGGTTGCTCCGCTACTGCTCACCATAGAAGCTGGAATGCCCCCTAGTGGGCGGTAGGGACCAGGTTGACTACCACTGATTTAGACCAACAAAGCATAAGAGTCACATAGACATGCAACCAAGATTTTGCTAGGAGATCACTAGGGGTCGCAGTGATAACAGTGAGTGGTGGCACTCCCATTTCCACCCTCTATTCCTGGCTGTAGGAAAATCAGTGCCATCAAATGGGTGCTGTCTTCGAGCATACCCAGCCTCCTGGAGAACACTGCCCCGGCCCTGCAAGGTACTGTCACCTAGGGGACACTGTCTTCAAAAGCCAAGTAAACTGCTGTGTCAGGACAGCTGCTTCAGGACGGTGGAAAGCATGGAGACCAGTGAATCCCATGAGCATTTTTTCATTGCCACTCTCATTTTCTGTGCAATGAGTTCCTTCATTAGAAGCAATGCTGTGTGGATAAGGCATGCAGTCCATGTGTGACAGGGTTGACAGAAGCATTGCATGCAGGGAAGGCAAATCCACATCTAGGGTGTCTATCCCAGAAAAAAAAATGCCACTTTCATGTCCAAACTATTCCAAAGGGGGAATGGTGCCTTCTCCAGGACTCTGCCTTGGCCTCCTTACCTTAAGTTGGCCATTTTCCTATTCTTGAAAATCACCTGACCGTGTGAGGGTTTGTTTCTGGGTTCTAGATTCTGTTTAAACTGGTCTGTATGCCAGAACCAGTTTGAATCACTGTACCTTCACAATAAGTTTGTAGATTACAAAGTGTGACACCTCCAAGTTAGATCTTTTCATTGAAGACGGTAACAAAAACTTGAGAGGGGCCTATGTCAGATATGTAGAATTGTCTTTTTTTTTCAGTGAGAAGAGGGGAGATAGAGACAGACTCCCATATGTGCCCCAACCAGGGATCCACCCAGCAACCCCCATCTGGGGCCAATGCTTGAATCCACTTAGCTATCTCAGCGCCAGGCCAATGCTTGAATCAACCAAGCTACCTCAGTGCTTGGCCGATGCTCAACCAATCGAGCCACTGGCTGCGAGAGGGGAAGAGGGAGAGAAGGAGGGGAAGAGAAGCAGATGGTTTATCCACTGAGCAAACCGACCAGGGCCTAGATTTTCTAATGACCTGAAGAACAGACACAGCAGTTTTGTTTTTCTCAGCATCACACGATCACGACCAGAGCACAATTTACTTGTCAATGTGGTGTTTCTCCCTCCAAACACCACCTCTTTACTCAACCAATGAATCAATGTTACAGCAGCTTCTAAGGCCTTCCACCAAGGACCATGATTGGCCAGGCAACTGCTGCAGCTGAAGGCACACACTAAGAAAACACATGCATTTCTGAAAGCATTACAACACCTATGCTGCATCAACAGCCTTGCTTAGGCTTGGGGTGATGTCACCTAGGAGTGTATGAATGGCACCTGGAAGAAGACACTTAAGCCTGACCAGGCGGTGGCTCAGTGGACAGTGTCGGACTGGAATGCGGGGGACCCAGGTTCGAGGCCCTAAGGTTGCCAGCTTGAGCGCAGGCTCATCTGGTTTGAGCAAAGCTCACCAGCTTGGACCCAAGGTAGCTGGCTCGAGCAAGGGGTTATTCGGTCTGCTGAAGGCCCGTGGTCAAGGCACATATGAGAAAGCAATCAATGAACTAAGGTGTCGCAATGAAAAACTGATGATGCTTCTCATCTCTCCGTTCCTGTCTGTCTGTCCGTCTATCCCTCTCTCTCTCTGGGGGGAAAAAAACACTTAAGAGCTTATGACTCCATTCTGACCAGGCAGTGGCGCAGTGGATAGTGTTGGACTGGGATGCGGAGGACTCAGGTCAAAACCCCAAGGTCACCACCTTTTTGAGCCTGGGATCACATACACGACCGCATGGTTGTTGGCTTGAGCAAGGGCTCACTGGCTTGGGTGGTGACCCCCCCCCCCCCGCCCTGTCAATACATGTACAAGAAAGCAATCAATGAACCAAGGTGCCGCAACTATGAATTGATGCTTCTCATCTCTCTCCTCATACTAAAAAAAAAAAAAAAAAGTTTGACTCCAGATGACTTGCCAAGGGTGAGGAGACTGTAAAAGTCAAGACTGGCTGAGGTGGCCAACTGTAACATGGGTGTGGGTGAGGATGGCATCAAAGAACTAGAGATAGTTCCTCAGGCATTTATTGAGTGGTTGTAACTGGGACAGGCATACACAGCTGAAAACAGGCAAGAGAAAACTGCAAAAGGCAAAGAACCCCCATGAATAATCAGTGAAGGCTTTTTTATGTTTGTTTTTTAGTGGGGGGGGGGGGAGAGGGAGAGAGAAAAAAAGACAGGGACAGAGAGGGAGATGAGAAGCATTAACTCAGTTGAGGCTTTTTAGCTGTTCATTGCTTTCTCATATGTGCCTTGACAGGGGAGGAGGGCTCTAGCCCAGCCAGTGAGTGATTCCCTGCTCAAGCCAGTGACCATGGATAAGGTCATGTCTATGATACCATGCTCAAGCCAGATGAGCCCATGCTAAAAGTGGTGACCTCGTGGTTTTGAACCTGGGTCCTCGGTGTCCTAGATCAATGCTCTCTATCCACCATACCACTGCCTGGCCAGGCTATCAATGAAGGGTTTAGTAGAAGCTTTTGCATACCTGGACAAGCTTCTTAATAACAAAGGAATGTTTACGGTATCTGCTCTTAAGCAAATTTGTGGTGAAAAACCAAGCAAACCAGCATAGGCATCTTTCTGAAGAGCGGCAGCTCCCAGGGAGCCTCAGTGTTCCAGCAGTTACCACAAGCGATGACATCTCCATGTTATTGCCCCTAAAGCCCTTCCAGTGGAGCAAGGTATGGAGTGGAAGACAGTGCCATTGATGATCCTGACCCTGACCCCATGTAGGTCTAGGCTAACGTGTCTTTGTTTTCTTTTTTAAAGCTTACAGAGTAAATATATAAAAAAACATTTTTATACAGCTGTATACAGGAGGCTGAGTTATGAGTCTCAACATGAGTGTTCGAGTTTACAACGCTCACTCCTGTAAAAACTTTAAAAAAAATGAGACATGAGTATTTTGGTTTATGCTGTTTGCATCATACTTATGGACTACGTGGGTGAACTGGTTTGCCTGCGCACAGCAGAATACGTAGTAACATGGCGTATGAGTGAGGGAGTTGGCATTCCCCAGGATGCTTACCTATGCCATTTTGAACTGTTAAAAGCACAAGTGTTCAGTTTGTGTGAGGTTAGCGCATTTTGACTTACACTAAAATTCGGGTTACATCACTGTTGCAGAAACAGAACTGTCGTAACCCGGGGACTCCGTGTAACGTGTTTCTCTGTTAAGCCAAGTGTTATTAAGAGTCAAATGTGCCTGACCAGGTGGTGGTGCAGTGGATAGGGCATTGGACTGGGACACGGAGAACCCAGGTTCGAAACCCTGAGATTGCCAGCTTGAGCGCGGGCTCACTTGGTCTGCTTTAGCCCCCACCCCCCATCAAGGCACATGAAAAAACAATCAATGAACTAAGGTGCTACAACAAATTGATGCTTCTCATCTCTTTCCCTTCCTGTTTGTCCCTATCTGTCCCTGTCACAAACGTTAATAAAGTTGATAAAGTAAAAAGGGTTACTGTAAATGTAGTTTACCTTATTGAAGAAATTTTTTTTATTTTTTCATTTTTTACAGAGACAGAGTCAGAGAGAGGGATAGAAAGGGACAGACAGACAGGAAGGGCGAGAGATGAGGAGCATCAATTTTTTGCTGCGGCACTTCAGTTGTTCATTAATTGCTTTCTCATGTGCCTTGACCCGGGGGGCTATCTCGTACCTGAGTCCTCTACATCCCAGTCTGATGCTCTATCCACTGCGCCACCACTTGGTCAGGCAAGAAAATACTTTTAATAAATTAATTGGCCTAAGTGTAGTGTTACAAAGTCTACAGTGTGTACAGTCATGCCCTAGTCCTTGACATCCCTTCAATACTCAATACAGTAACAAACCACATGCCTTTGTAGCCTGGGAGCAATAGACTATGATATAGTATAGGTATGCAGTAGGCACAATGACAAAATCACATTTCTCACAGTGTACTCCATCGTTAAGTGGTTCATGTCTGTCATATTTGTTAGCATTTGATGACTTAGAAACAGTAATAGATTATTTCTGGAATAGAAGGACAAGCAAAAAAAACTATACATACTTTTAATCACATAACAACGTAATTAAAAACTTTGAAAGAATACATTCAGCTACAAGTAACAGGAAACCTCCAGTCTTCCATATAGGAAAAATGTGCCTATCCTCACAGAAAAGGACCAGGCCAAGGCAGCCAGTGTACAGTGCAGAGGAGAAACACGCTCCCATGTCCTTCTTTGTGATGGTACAACTGCAGATACCAGGGTGAATCAGGAACACATACTTATTAGCACTGCCGACAGCATAAGGTGTTTCCTATACAAATTAGATCTTATATGAATACAATCCAGAGAAGAGGGGAATCTGACAATATTCCCAAGTACAGAACTCTGAATCAGTTTCCTGATTCAGGACAAAAGAGGCCTGATAGAAAAAGCCAGACTGATGAATCTTTGATGTGGACCTTCTAAAAATAATAGTGGAAGCCCTGGGCAGGCAGCTCAGGTGGTTAGTGTCATTCCAGTACCCCAAGGTACTTAGTTCCATCTCCAGTCAGGGCACATACAAGAATCAACCAATGAATGAATGCATGAATGAGTGGCACAAATTGATATTTCTCTCCCTCTAACCCAAAGTCAATGAAATAAAATAAATATGTCAGTGGAAATCTGCATCTTTTAGAAAATGAATATGAAAGAGTTGTTGATGGTTTTGAGGATACTCTGGATTGGAAGTGAAAAAAAATCTAAATAGGATAAAAGATAGAATCTTTGAAATTCCTATATTTCTCTCTTCCTGAATGATGGCTGCAAAATCTAATACCTTCTTTGCTGCTCCCTTTAAAATCTCATGGAGGTAAAGCTACTAGTGAATTCTGAGATGGAAACATAAAGGGATGGATCCTGGGAAACCTAGTTAATAATAATGGCCACAGGGGAACACCTCTAAATTTTTGTCCTATCACAGGTCTCTCTTCTTAAATCAAGGTCTATTCAACAAATAGAAAAAAGAACAAAAAGTTAAAGTCCAAATAGGAAAATAATAATTCACATGAAACTATATTTTCATAAACTTTTGCCATATACAAAAACTATCCCAATTGTTTATAGGTATGGAAAATGAAGAAAGGCTCTTACACTTTTCATGCAAAGAAGCAACTTTGTCACTAAGGTAGTGTGTGTGTATATGTATATAGATATATATAAATATATAAATTAACTAGAGATTTTTTTTTTTGAGACAGGAAGGGAAACATGAGAAGCATTCACTTGTAGTTGCGTCACTTTAGTTGTTCACTGACTGCTTCTCACATGTGCCTTGACCTGGGGGCTCAAGCTGAGCCAGTGACCTTGGAATCATGTTGATAATCTCACGTTCAAGCTGGCGACCTTAGGGTTTCAAACCTGGGACCTCAGCTACCCACTGGGCCACAATTAGGCAATGAACTAGGTAGGGATTTATAGGAACGGCCACAAGGGCAATAGGAAAATCCCAACAAATACTGACTGTCAAATTTCAATGGCTTCTTAGCACAAATTATAAAAAATTAAACCTAACTGCATATTAGAAATACACTTCAACTCATCCATCAATCCAATGGGCTTCAAAATGAAAAGAAAATAGCCCTGGCTGGGTAGCTCAGTTGGTTAGAGCATTATCCTCATACACCAAGGTTGTGGGTTCAACCCTTGGTCAGGGCACATAGAAGAATCAACCAATAAATGCATAAATAAATAGAACAAATCAATGTTTCTATCTTCTCCTCACTCTAAAAATCAATAAATACAACTTAAAAAAAAACTAAAAGAAAATATTGATTTCAGAAAAGAACTTATTAATATTATGTACTATTGCTGAAGATGACATACAATTGTCACCTTAGTATCCATTTCTGAAATTAATAGAGACCCATATTTCAGTGATTCACATTAAAAGAGTGGCTTGATAAATGCAATATATTTACAACTTTACTAATAACTCCAGTGTGTGGTCCAGAACATTATACTTGGATTAATCTCCTTTAAGCTTTCTCATGTCACTTATATTTATTTCTACTTAGTGAAAGTTGTCAGATGTTAAGGATTGAAAACCTTTCCTACAGTTTATCTTCAATATATTTTACCCAGTGAGCTCTTTCATGACTTTATAAGGAACTGGGATGGCTAAAGTCTTTCCATATTCTTCACATTTATGTCTCTCGAGTGTGCACTCACACATATCTTTGAATGGCTGTGTGACAAAGGCTTTACCACATTTAAATTCACAGGCTTTCTCTTCAGTGTGAGTTCATATATTTAAAAACCTCCACGAGAAGTGAATGCTAAAGCACAGTTCACATTCACAGGGTCTCTCTTCTGTGATTGCTTTCACGTCATGAAAAACTTCGGTAACACCTGAAGCTTTTCAAACTTTCTTCCATTCATAGGGCTTCTCTCTTGAGTTCTTCCGTGTGTTCTAAGGAACTGTAGTATCTGTAGGCTCTACCACGCTGCTTACACTCATAGGATCTCTCTCATGACTCCTTGTATGAACTTTAAGGGAAGAGGAGTATCTCAGGGCTTTCCCACACTGGTGACACTCATAGGGCTTCTCTCCGGTGTGCAGTCTCATGTGTACTTTTAAGGTGTGGTGAGCAGAGAAGGCTTTCCCACATTCCTTGCATTCATTAGGTTTCCCTTCAGTGTGACTGCTTTCATGTTTCTGGAACCAAAGTAAGTATCTAAAGGCTTTACTACATAGTTTACATTTATAAGGTTTCTCTCCAGTGTGAGTTCTCTTGTGTATTTGTAAGGAACTGTAATCCTTGTAGGTTTCACCGCATAGCTTACATTCGTACGTTTTCTCTACAGAATGACTTCTTTCGTGTTTTTGGAAGGGAAAGTAATACCTAAAGGCTTTACCACACTGTTTACAGTGATAGGGTTTCTCTCCACTCTGCTGTCTCATGTGTAGTTTTAAGTTATATTGACGAAGAAAGCTTTTCCCACAGTCCTTGCACTCATAGGGTTTCTCTCCGGTGTGATTTCTTTCATGTAACCGAAAGGAAGAGTAATAACTGAAGGCTTTCCCACATTGTTTACACTCATAGGGTTTCTCTCCAGTGTGAGTCCTTTGATGCAGACGAAATGAACTGGGTGAAATAAATGCTTTGTCACAGTCCTTACATTTATAAGGCCCTTCTCCAGTGTGAATGATCATGTGTACTCGAAAGCTGGAGAGGCCACTGAAGGCCTTCCCACACGCCTTACATTCGTAAGGCTTCTCTCCAGTGTGAACTCTTCCATGTTTTCTGAAAGAACTAGGAGAATTGAAGGCTTTATCACACTGCTTACACTCATAGGGTTTCTCGCCTGTGTGAGTCCTTTCATGTATTTTCAAGGCACTGTGAGATCTGCAGACTTTTCCACACTGGTTACAAAGCCGGGATCTCTTTCCTGTGTGAACTCTTTCATGATTCCTCAATGAAGTGGAACAACTGAAGTCTCTCGCACACACCTTACATTTATAAGGAGAGTCGCTGGTGTGTATTATCATGTGTCTTCGGATTCCTGTGTGCCACATGAAGGTTTGCCCACATTCCCGACATTTGTAGGGTTTCTCTCCCGTGTGAATCCGTCTATGTGACTCAAGGGATGTACGGACCCGGAACGTTTTCCCACATTCCTGACATTTGTAGTTGTCTACATAGTGACTTCTCTCATGTTTTTCCGACCACTGGCGATAACTGAAGGCTCTCCCACATACCTTACATTTATACGGCTTCTCCCCGTGTTTTTGATAGTTGTAACATTTGTGTCCAGTGTGACATCTGATGTGCATTTTAAGTAATGAATGATATGTGAAGACTTTTCCACACACACTGCACTCGTGTGGTTCTACTCCAGTAGTTTTCTTACTCAGATTCCTATTTGGGGTAAGACTGAGGTTTTCTCCACATTGACTACCCTCTTTACTTTCACAAAGTCTCTCCACCATATGACTTCTGCAAAAAATGAGAATTCAGTATTAATGAGATCTTTATTAACAATTTTATAGTTATGATTATCAAAGGTGTAGGTATTCTGCTTTGTCTGAATTGTTTAAAGTTGAATATAAGCCTGACCAGGAGGTGGCACAGTTGGACTGGGACAGGGAGGACCCAGGTTCGAAACCTCGACGTCCCTGGCTTGAGCACAGGCTCATTCAGCTTGAGTGCAGGGTTGCTGGCTTGAGCCCAAAGGTCACTGGCTTGAAGCCCAAGGTCGCTCTGTTGTAGCCCCCTGGTCAAGGCATGTATGAGGAAGCAATAAATGAACAACTAATGTGCTGCAACTACTAGTTGATCCTTCTCAACTCTCTAAAGAAAAAAAATATTTTGCAGAAGTACTTTACCCTTCCAATTATTAAAACAGTAATATAGGGTGTCCTCAGGTTATGACAGTCTTGTCATACAACGTTTTGAGTTTATGACATTCACTCCCATAAAAACTTAAAATAATCGAGACGTGAGTGTTTCAGCTTATGCCGGTAGCAGCAAACTTATGGACTATGTAGGTGAACTGTGTAGTTTGGTTGCACACAGTGAAAGGACATACAGTAACGTGGCATCAGTACCAGTGAGGAAGCTGGCACCCCAGTCAGCTTACCTGTGCCATTTTGGAAGGTTAAAAGTGCAAGTGTTCAATTTGTGTTAGGCTAGGTTGTGTTTTGACTTACACCAAAGTTCAGGTTATGTCACTGTTGTAGGAACAGAACTGTCGTAACCCAAGGACTCCCTGTAATCAATCATATATAAAATAATACTCTTTAGAAGTAAGCGATCTAGCAAGTACTGATGAACTATGTCATATATAAAAAACTAGTTTTGGTGGAAATGTTCTAATAACTAAATTTGAAGCAGGGATTGTTTTCTTTTGAAAATTTTTTTAACATAATTGGATTTTTAAATCAGTCACTATTTTCTACCGTGAATGTGACTCACCTTAGTGTTCTCGCCTGATTTTTATACAGTTCTTCAATGTCATGATCATTCCATTTTTTCCCTAAAATGCAACCCCCCCAAAATTCAAAATATTAAAATTAGAGAGAAATATTGATTCTAGGTTCATTTTTAACTGTGACCAAGCCTGGTTTATTTACCACTGTCCCACCTTTCTGCAACCCAACTCTTGGGAAAAAACATCAATGAGCAAGAAACACTTGTTTTCCAATTGATGAAGTAAAGGTAACTGGTCATTCTTACCCACTGAGGCCAAGTTCTTGAAAGTTTTTCGCATCACATCTCTGTAGAGTTTCTTCTGTGAAGGATCGAGTAAAGCCCACTCTTCCAGGGTGAAAGTCACAACCACATCCTCAATGGCCACCGAGTCCTAAAACATCCCAAGAATGTACTGAGTAGAATGAGTGAGAGAGACAGCACTGGACACCCAGACTCTATTTATATGAAAGTCACATATGATTCTGTCATCTCCAAATATTCTAAAACTGATCATCATAAACTTCCACATTGTCCTCCCTTACTTCTTCATAAATTAACAGCATCATGAACATATTGAAATTATTTGTGCACTTTTACTGTGATCACATTATATGTTATTTCTCTCTAATGGCACAGCCTACAGCATTTTGGAAATACCGGAGTGCTATAAAAATTAAACAAATGTTACCATTTTAAGACCTTCAATACCTTGTGAGAAAACTCCTTTCATCTCCTTCCTTACTACTCACCACATACATCCCTCCATTGAGCAGAGTCAAATCTAAATAGTATTTAATCAGTAAAAACAGAGTGACAAGGTGTGTGGAAGAAAGGGGAAGGAGGAAGGGAGAGGATGGCGGGATGAGGAGAGGAGGAATTCCCTGAGGGGCTTCTAAAAGGAGTACTTTGAACTTCAGTGAAAGGCATCAGAAATTAGTAGATATGAATTACCGCAAAAAATTGCATGTTGATGCACTGAAAAAGATAAGAGAATCAAATTAGGGACCAAACAGTGCGGAGTGAAACTGATGACCGGGCTGAGTGTAAGAGGTTCCTCAGATTATTACATAATGAACAATTTGAATTGGATATGGAGGAGGCCATTCAAAAGGCAGAAGAAAACAAAAGATTGAGGGAACTCCAGCTTGAACAAGAAGAAAAATTGGCTATGGAACTGGCAAAACTGAAACACGAAAGTCTAAAGGATGAAAAGATAAGGCAGCAAGTAAGAGAAAACAGCATTGAGCTCAGAGAATTGGAGAAGAAATTAAAAGCAGCTTACTTCAATAAAGAAAGGGCAGCTCAGATCGCTGAAAAGGATGCCATTAAATATGAACAAATGAAACGTGATGCTGAAATAGCCAAAACCATGATGGAAGAGCATGAGAGTCCTAAAGGAAGAGAGTGCTGCAGAAGACAGGCGGGGTAAAATGAAGGCACAGTACTATCTCGACTTAGAGAAACAACTTGAAGAACAAGAAAAGAAAAAGCAAGAAGCTTATGAGCAATTGCTGAAAGAGAAACTCATGACTGATGAAATTGTTAGGAAGATCTATGAAGAAGATCAATTAGAAAGACAACAGAAATTAGAAAAAATGAATGCAATTCAAAGGTATATAGAAGAGTTTCAAAAAGAGCAGACTCTCTGGAGAAACAAGAAACGTGAGGAAATGGAAGAAGAAAACAGAAAAATCATAGAGTTTGCCAACTTTCAGCAACAAAGAGAAGAAGATTGGGTGGCAAAAGTTAAAGAAAATGAACAAAAAAGGCTACAGCTTCAGAATACGCTGACTCAGAAATTGGAAGAAATGCTATGGCAACGAGAAGATTTGGAACAAATGCGACAAGAATTATACCAGGAAGAACAGGCTGAAATACATGACAGGAAACTAAAAGAAGAAGCAGAAGAGAATTGAGAAAGCAAAAGGAATTGAAGCAAAATTTTATAGAACAAATGACCTTGAAGGAACTAGTACTACAGGCTGCAAAAGAGGAAGAGGGGACCTTTAGAAAAGCCATGTTGGCTAAACTCGCTGAGGATGACCAGATAGAATTAATGAATGCTCAAAAACAAAGAATGAAGCAATTAGAACACAGGAGGGCTGTGGAAAAACTTATTGAAGAGCGTCACAACCAGTTCCTTGCAGACAAACAATGTGAACTGGAAGAATGGCAGTCACAGCAAAGAAGACAGGGATGTGTTAATGCAATTATTGAAGAAGAAAGACTGAAACTTCTTCAGGAACATGCTACAAAATTACTGGGATATCTCCCTAAAGGAGTATTCAAAAAAAGAGGATGATATTGATATGCTTGGTGAAGAGTTTAGGAAAGCATATCAGAAAAGGAGTGAAATTTGTGAAGAAAAGTGATACCAAGATTTGGTGAAACCTGGATTCATTTATGTTACCACTAGATATCAGTGTAACTTCTGTTTTATAGTTCAGTGATCATAGGAATCTGTTGTCTTTTTGGATTTTCTAAAACATCTCTTCATCATATATAAGTGGTTCTTTGTAAGAAAACATTTGTTTTGTGTATTAAAATTTATTTAAAAACAAACAAACAAACAAACAAAACCAGAGTGACGAAACCCTGGCTGGTTGGCTCAGTGGTAGAGTGTTGGCCCGGCGTGTGGAAGTCCTGGGTTCGATTCCAGGCCAGGGCACAAAGGAGAAATGCCCATCTACTTCTCCACCCTTTCCCCTCTCCTTTCTCTCTCTCTCTTCCCCTCCTGCAGCCAAGGCTCCATTGGAGCAAAGTTGGCCCAGGGCTGAGGATAGCTCTATGGCCTCCACCTAAAGCACTAGAATGGCTTCAGCCACAACAGAGCAATGCCCCAAAGTGGCAGAGCATCGCCCCCTAGTGGTCATGCCGGGTAGATCTCAGTAGGGCGCATGCGAGAGTCAGTCTGACTACCTCCCCACTTTGGGAGTCAGTCTGACTACCTCCCCACTTCTAACTTCGGAAACAACAACAAAAAACCAGAGTGATGAACTAAACAAGCTTTTTCTTTCCCATCATCACTCATGAGAGTCCAGAAAAGTTGTAGAAATCAAAGTTTTAAGGTCCAGTTGGTTATATAACCCCTAAAGTCCTCCAGGCCTTTAGTAGTCAATGAAGCTAGCAGAATGAAAATATTCTTGTCAGAAAGTATTGCTTTTAACTTGCCTAATATTTATCACAGAACTCTATGATCACCTTTTCGGTAAATCTAAAATTGCTCTTTAAAAAAGTACATTGGAAAAAAAAATAAAGACAGACTCATTACAATTTAACCCCCATGACTGACTGATGCTGAAACAGGACATCATTCATTCACCTACTTTGAACTTACTTCAATAAGTCAGCATGATGCTCTATGAGCCTCCCACGGAATGCCTTGTTGAAGAGCACAGCACACTGTATTCTGAGAAGCTCCATGGGTACTACCAAGTAGAGTCTCGAACTCCAACATGGATCAGCAGTTTCCTGGTAAGTCCTTATATTGTGGACTTAGTAATATACAGACAAATTTTACCTAGATTTATATTTCGGGTATCTGATTCAAGGCATTCCTGGAGTTCTTTTACCAAAAGGGGCAACTCTTATCAACAGTAGTCCTAGGGCAGCGGTTCTCAACCTGTGGGTCGCGACCCCAGTGGGGTCGCCTAAAGCCATTGGAAAATACATAATGCATACCAGGTATTTACATTCCGAATCATAACTGTAGCAAAATTA
Source organism: Saccopteryx leptura (assembly GCF_036850995.1). Lineage (NCBI taxonomy): Eukaryota > Metazoa > Chordata > Mammalia > Chiroptera > Emballonuridae > Saccopteryx > Saccopteryx leptura. The sequence goes on along the minus strand of NC_089503.1, from coordinate 250,688,382 downwards.
CAGTTATGAAGTAGCCACCAAAATTATTTTTTGGTTTGGGGTCACCGCAACATGAGGAACTGTATTCTGGGGTCACGGCATTAGAGAAGTTGAAAACCACTGTCCTAGAGTCTGTAAATATATGCTGATGCAGGCAACTGTTGGGCAGTAGTAAAATGATTGCCTGATGTTTGGTTGCTGTGTGACCCTGAAGCTTGGTCCTTTATCAGGAATGTCCTCATTGGGAGATGAAGAGCAGCAACTCTCCCCTGAGTGCCATCATTTCTATATGTGTGCTGTCTGTCTGTCCTCTTGAAAGTCTGTGCACTCCCCAGGGCTGTGCATTCAGTGAATCCCAAAGAATTCCCGAGGAAACTCTAGGGAAATGGCAGCTTTCTCTAATACTACAGAATCTTTCAATAGACTAAACAGAGAAAGGGCCATGATCCTGAAGGTTTGGCTCTGTTATATCACATAGAAGTATCAGTAGGAGTCCTTACTTGGTGGGGTATTACTTTCTGGGCTAAAGGCATAATGGTCAGCTCAGCGAGAGTCACAAGCTGTGTTTAAGAGTGTGCCTATTTTCAAGAGATCCCAGTGCACAATGATGATTGCAGTTCTAATGGCAGACAGTGTGGGGACTAGCGCAGGTTTTATATCAGAAGCCTATGGACAACTTAACACAGAATAGAACGTCTCTGCAAAGAATATATCTAATAACAGACTTGTATCCTGGACATAAAATTTTACAGTTCAGTAATAAAAAGACAAATAACCCAATTTAAAAAGACAAGCCAATTTTTAAAAAGGGAAAAGGATCGAAGACATTTCTGCAAAGGAGATACACAAATGGCCAACAAGCATATGAAAAGAAGCTCAACACCATTAGGGAAATGTAAAACCACAACGAGATACCACTTCATACCCACTGAGATAGCTAAAATAAAAAAGAAAACAAGTGCTGATGAGGATGTGGAGAAATAACTCTCACACATTGTTGACGGGAATGTCAAATAGTGCAGCGCCTGTGAAAAACTGTGGCAACTCCTCCAGGTGTTAAACATACAGTTACAACATGACCCAGCAATTCTACCCTTTGGTATAAAGAAAAAAGAAAAAAAAAAGAAGCCTATGGACAACTTAAGGCCATCACTGAGTAACTCCAGGAGGCCTGAGAGAAGGTGAACAAAGCCTCTATAGCAGGAGTCCCCAAACTGCGGCCCCTTGAGGCCATTTATCCAGCCCCTGCCGCAGTTCCGCAGTTCTGGAAGGGGCACCTCTTTCATTGGTGGTCAGTGAGAGGAGCATAGTTCCCATTGAAATATTGGTCAGTTTGTTGATTTAAATTTATTTGTTCTTTATTTTAAATATTGTATTTGTTCCCGTTTTGTTTTTTTACTTTTAAATAAGATATGTGCAGTATGCATAGAGATTTGTTCATAGTTTTTTTTATAGTCCAGCCCTCCAAAGGTCTGAGGGACAGTGAACTGGTCCCCTGTGTAAAAAGTTTGGGGACCCCTGCTCTATAGTAAGGGGACTCCAGGGCACTAATAGGAATACCTGTTGTATGGCAATTTAAACAGTCTGGAGCCTTCTGTGGGAGGGGTGCCCCAAAACCATGTTGCCTGCCATCATGCCCAAAAGAATTGAGCTGATGTTGTGGGTGCTGAGGGACTGTTGCTATTTTTTTCAGAGTTAGGTAGGAGAAAATAATTTTCAGGAACTTCACCAAGGTATTAGGGCCTTACATTATGTGTGGGTTACTGGCCCATCTACTTTTTGCAAGTTCCTTTTTTCAATATTTATATGTATTGAATGAATGTAAAATAAATGTCCTCAGAGGAGGACACCATTAGAGTTATGTCATTTCTGTGCTCCTGGAGCAAAGCTGATATAGTTTTCAATCCTGCTTACACAGCCTATGGGATGGCAAGGCTACCAAAGCTCCCTGAGAATAACCAGGTCAAGGCCAACTGAAGCTGGGAGGCTGAGACAGGCACTAAACAGACCAGACTTAGCCAAATCTGTGATAGCAGGATATTTACCAGTTGCTGAGTGGAAGAAGTCAGTAATATCCATAATGTTGGGGACTGGTTATCTGCTGCTACTATAGCCTCAAGGTTGTGATAATCTACTGTGAGATGTCATTCATTCTTCCCAGGTTCAAGAACAGACCAAATAAGGCTGCTAAAAAGAGAAGCATTGGGGATAAACACTTCTTCCTAAATAGGTTTCTTATAATGCTTATCAATAATTCAAGGCCCTGTTCAATTTACAATGGGCCATATAACTAATTAATATTCACTGGATCACAAAATAAACAAACAACGTAGAAACAGACAGACTAACTGTTGTCAGAGGGAAGGGAGGTTGGAGGGCTAAGTGAGTAAGGTGAAAGGATTAAACAGTATAAATTGGTAGTTACAGAATAGTTATGTATACTGCTCACAAAAATGAGGGGATCGGGGAACGTGCAGCTACTCCAGTACTTTCAGCCTTTTGTACAGTGCATTTTCACCAATGAAATAAAAGTTGGTTTTGCATCTCATTTGCACAATTGGACAACTTTCTTTGACTTGTCTTTTGCTTTTCTGATATTCTTGTTTAATAATAAAAAAAAATCAAATGCTTTTTTAATCGCTTCATATTCATTTTGAAATATCTAATTTTTGTGAGCAGTATAGATTATAGCATAGGCAATATAATCAATGATATTTCAACAACTGTGTATGAGGCCAGGTGGATACTTGAAGCATGGAGGCTGGGAGACCACTCTGTAAGTATATGATTTCTAACCGCTTTGCTACACAGCTGAAACTAATTCAGAATAATGCTGAATATAAACTGTAATTGAAAAAAATTTTTTAAATTAAAAAATATGAGTTGAGAGGATAAGGTCTGTGGGGGGTCTTACTTTGTCAGGCCAAGTTGAAAGTTGTAGAGGCTTAGAGTTCAGAGCTTTCCCGATGGATATTTTAGGACAATGGAGGAAATGACTATGAGGGATTTAGGCAAGGTGCAAGTTCCGTGGGTTAAGGTAAAGTATACCTATCTCAAAATGAATATGAAGCAATAGAATATCCCCTAATTTTTGTGAGCAGTATATTTGTCCTCTGTATTGTATTAAGAAATTCCCCTAAAATGATGAGGTAAATTGCTTCAACTTAGTCAGAGCCTCAGGTATACCTGTAAATAGACATCTAGTTTGATTAATTACATCAAGTTTCATGAATTAGTGCATGAGAGATGTTAAGTCAAACCTATGCTGCAGAGAACCAAAAGCCAGTGATCTTCCTTCTTTTCTGTTATGTTAAATTCTTCCAGTATGTTTTGAATTTGCAATAAGGTCATATTGTGAACCTTAGTTTAAGTACCTTATTTTGTATCGTTCCCCATCTCCCACTCTTCCCATTTTGTATTTTAGGTCACTGGATATACACTGAGGGAAGGTATCCTGTGTACACTGGATTTCATAAAATGCATTCTTCCAGGGGGCCTCACATCACTGCCATCAGGGTTACAAGCCTCCTCCATGACCACTGGTTATTTAACAGAGTATAAGTACCCCAGGCTTAAAGTGGTTTAAACTAATCCCTTTGTGTGTTACAGTGAGGTTATTATGGGTGTTGTTTCTCTTAACTCAGAGGGTCAGGATCTGTGTTACAGCAAAGACAGAAACAGCAGTAGCACAGTTACTTAGGGGTCCCAGGGAGCCCTCTGGTATTAGGAGAGTGGAACCAGCCCACTCTCCGATGCGCTCACCTCATTCAGAGGTATACTTTTCCTCACTTCCCTAACTCCCCCTTTAATGTTGGGAGGACCCCAGACTCATTCAAATCTTAACTCTAAACACAGATAGTTTCCACCCAAGACATCAGCCCAAGACCACCATAAGAAAGGCTCCATTCCCATACTCCTGCTCCCAAAGGGGGAGGAGTTACCACAACTGTCACCCCAGAGTCCTCCATATATAGAACACAGGCTCAGTCGATTCAAACACCAAACACGTGGAGCCTGACTGCTCATTACAAGAAAAAACATGGGCAAGAAAAAACTGGCATTTACAATGGCCTGTTTTTACATAAAGAAACATTAAAAAAACAAACATACAAACAAAACCCCACTAATAGGATGATCAAGAGGTGATCAAAGCTGGTGATCTGAGGGTGGATGAGTTAGAGCACAGGACCGGGACAGGGTATGTGAGCAGGGAGTTTTCTGAAGTTAGCTTCCTAGCTTATGAATTTTTAAACCTTGTCATGCATTATTTCCTTAAAATAAGGTAGGAAATTTATACACACCATATTTTTCTATACTTAATATTTGTAATTCACTTTTGCTTTTCAAAATTCGCTTTAACTTTCCTGCATAGGAAACCACTCTAAGATTGAAGCCTTTAAAATGCTAACAGATATAAAATCAGACATCATAAAATATTTTACAAGTCTCTTTCTAACTAAAAGGACAAAGGGCCTATGTGTTTGTCCCTCTACTATGTATCACACAGGGGACATTTTCAGAAATGAGTAACATATTATGATGCTTAGGGGATTGCAATTGAGTCCTGAAAATGACTAGGAGTTAGGAGATTACATAAACTTTGAGATGGTTTCCTCGTATCAGTAAAAATAGAAATTTAATTGTTTTTTTCCTCCCATCAATTAAAATAAATTAGAAACAGTATAGCCTTTTAAATGTCAAAGTATTCTAGGGACAGGCACAAAGAATCATGACCTAAAAACAGAAAAAGCACTTAAGAACTTAAAAAACATCCATCTCACATCTTGAAATTCTTTTGCCTAATGAAACAAAAAATCTGTTTGGTTTTGCTTTATATCATCTCTTTCAATCAACTTACATTTCATTTTACTTTCTTAAAGTAAGTCCATTCAGGATTCAAAGGCAGAATGGCCTCTATGGAAGCCATTCGGACCAATACAGTGGAGAGCTTAAACAAGGTGGTGGCTGGGACAGGACCACGCTAGCTTTCCAGGTGAAACTCTATGGTAGAGCAGACTTACAGTGTAGAAAAGTGAAGCTCAGGGGTGGTAACCCCACAGCGAACGCTCCAGAAAGAGGGGACAGGAAAGAGCACTTGTGCGTGTGTGCCTATCAGGGGTTTGCCACAAGGGGCCCACCTCCCAGTTCAAGTTTTCTGAACCGTGGAGTCCTATAAGTCCAGTTAAAGTCAAGGTGGGGAGTTTCCTACCATGCATGAAATCCAAAAAGAATCTATTACATTTTATACCCCAAGTGCCCAGGGAAACTAGAATCAAGAGGCTAAAATATTCAATGGAAAAAAAAATCCAAGAAAACAAACAGAAATAATTGGAATTAAAACACTGCTTTCTTACAGGTCAAAGGAAACCCATATTCAGAATGTTTAACATACTCCTAGACTTAAGGTCTAAATATTCCCAGCTGACACAGAACCTCTGGAGTGGGCCAGTTTCTGAGGAAGGAGGGAGGGACGTCTGAGCAACCCCAGGAGTGAACTCTGGGAGCTCCAACACCCTCCCCCAGGCTTCTATTCTCATAGCGAGGAAACTCGGCCTGATTCAGATTCTGACCCAAATGAACCCCTAAAATCAGAAATATTTTGTAGACAAGACAGAACCCTTGATCTTTATAGACTTCACGTGCACAAATTACACTCTCAGTGCACCTACTGTGGATGCAAAACTCAAACATAAGATCTAAAAATGTCTAGGCCTGGCCTGGCCTGACCTGTGGTGGCACAGTGGATAAAGTGTCAACCTGGGACACTGAGGTTGCTGGCGAATCCTGGGCTTGCCTGGTTAAGGCACATATGGGAGTAGATGCTTCCTGCATCTTCCGCCCTTCTCTCTCCTCTTTAAAATGAATAAATAAATAAAAAATAATAAAACATTAAAATGTCTCAGCCTAAAAAACTACAACCACAGCATCAGAAAGGGCATCATCACCCCCCACCTCCTTGTGCACCTGCACCCCTGCTCCCCAGGGTGGCTGCTCTCAGGGTGCAGGCTCCTCCACGCTGGGTGCGAGCAGGGAGGATTCCTGCACCAGGAGGGTTCCCCGGAAGAAACAGCTGGGCCTTCAATTACTTCCCTTTGCAGGCTCAAGGGGGCCTTAGCTTGGTGCCAGTTTCAGAACAGGCCTTTCTGTTCTGCACTGGAGGTGATACTTTAAATGACGCTGTGGACAAAAAAGGGGCCACATACTAAACCTGACAAGCTCAGAGGAGGGCCTGCATGGAAGCCTCACAAACTCAGAGATCGAAAGTAACCATATGGAAGGTCTGAAATGAACACTTTCTAACAAAAAACGAGTGGTGGTGGGTAGTCCTGTCCTAGACTGGTACCTTCCCTGATAAAGGTCAAGCTTTACCTTAACTGAGCTTGTCCATTGTTATTTTGCTACTATGATAACATACTTTGGAATGTTGGGGTAACTTCCTTTGTTCCAGATCCCTCACTGCACCAGAGCAGAGCTGGTAAAACCCCTAATTGTTACTGTTATCATGTTAATTATTGTATTAATTATCCTAAATCCACCTATGTATGTAAAAGAGATTTGTGTCCAGTCATTTTACTTTTTATCCAATCCCAGCGTTTTCCCCCACTTTGCTTTCTCCCACCCTCTAATCTACCACCCACGAATCCATGTGCCTCCCTTAAGGCATCCCTTAAGCCTCCTCCTTGATTGTAAGGTATAAAATAAGGTGCAAAACTACCATTCTCTGGAGCATTTTCTCAATCTGTTGAGATTCGCTTCCTGGCATTTATCAGTTTAGCTCAAATAAACACATAAAAATTCTCTACAGATTTAAATGTTTCTTACATTGACAGCACAAATCAAGTGTACAATCCAGCAAAATCCCTTAAACCCAACATTCGTGTAAAAAGAAGGGGAGAAAAGTGTAAAACATTTTTATTAGTTCTACCAGAAAACCCTAAATATTTATTACTTTTAGAAAAATAGATGTAAAAAAAAAAACAAAAAACAACCACCCTAACACAAAAACAGAACAAATAACCAGGAGAAAAGTAGTATTATTATTTGCACAAAAAGAAACTGGTTTTAACCACACTTGAACACTTTGGTCTGCAAGTCTGACTCCCGGAATTCCATTTGAACATAACCAGAAGTAAGGAAGAAGCCTCAGAAACTTACCACAACAGCTCAGGGAAATAAAGAGTGAAAATCAGAATTCTTTCTTTTTTTTTTTTTTTTTTTTTTTACAGAGACAGAGAGAGAGATAGACAGGGACAGAGAGAGATGAGAAGCAACAATCATCAGTTTTTCTTTGTGACACCTTAGTTGTTCATTGATTGCTTTCTCATGTGCCTTGACCGCGGGCCTTCAGCATACCGAGTAACCCCTTGCTCGATCCAGCGACCTAGGGGTCTTGAACCTCGGTCCTTCCGCATCCCAGTCCGACGCTTTATCCACTGCGCCACCGCCTGGTCAGGCAAAAATCAGAATTTGTGTGTGTGTGTGTGTGTGTGTGTGTGTGTGTGTGTGTGTGACAGAAACAGAGACACAGACAGACTGGAAGGGAGAGAGATGAAAGGCATCAATTCTTTCTTGTGACCCCTTAGTCGTTCATTGATTGCTTTCTCATATGTGCCCTGACCTGGGGTCTACATCAGACTGAGTGACCCCTTGTTCAAACCAGATGAGCCGGCGCTCAAACTGGCAACCTCGGAGTTTCGAACCTGGGTCCTCCGCATTCCAGTCCGCGCTCTATCCACTGCACCACAGCCTGGGCAGGAGAAAATCAGAATTCTTAACAAATAAGATGGCATACAGGAATCTTTCTTTTTTTTTTTATCCTAGTCACACCTTTATTGCCTGTTTGGGAATATTTTAAGCTGTCTTTAAAGCTCTAGCGATTAAATACACTTCACCCTTACTAAAAACCGTAAACTTAAATAAGTGAATAAATCTTTTTAAGCTGATAAACGCAGGGAAGGGGCAATACTGACAGGAGAGAACACCCAGGAAAGTTTCCAAAAAGGAACCCCCCCACCCAAAGGCCTTCCTATAGGACGTCTGTGCCCAGGGAAGGTCCTGGGTTGTTAGGCACAAGGATTTCATGAAAAGTAGTCCCAGGGAGTTGTTTTCTGTTTCCTCTCATGTAAAATATCCACAGGCAAAATAATCTTTAAAAATGAGTCATTCATGCCGCCGGGGAAAATGATTAAGTTAAAATATTGAGTCTGTTTGAAATGCACCACGGAGAACAAATAGTTGACAGTGATGTGAATCGCAGAGGGGAAAGCGGCGTTTGGGAATGAAGGGCTCTCCAGTTTAGGGATTGACGGCCAGCCCCTAGAAGAGACCGGTTGGGGGGTCGGGGAAAGGTAGGGTCGTGAATGTCAGACCCCACTTCTCAAACATTTGGAAAACTCAGGAAAAATAAGTACTCCAGCCGTGAAAGTTGGGCCTGGGGACATGCCCACAGTTCCACGCACGTAGGTATTCCCGGAGACCGTGACACTATTGTCCCGATATCCTTCCACGTGGTTACCTCACAATCTGGGGGGGCGGGGGGCGCAGAGCTGCCCAGAGTGGCGCCGGGATCTAAGTCGCCGCTCAGTGACGCGACAAGACGCCCGGGGTTCCTGCTGCTGGCCCAGTCCCCTCGCTGCCATCCGGAGGGGACTGAGGTCCTATCGGCGGCCCCGGGGGTACTCGGGTCCGCAGACTCCGCACGCGACCGCGGGAGGCCGTCCGGACAACGGTTCCAACCAGCCCCTCCTCCCGGTCTCGACCCGGTCTCCGCACACTCACCATGTCTGGGTTTCCTGGGTCTCCCTGAGTCCCTCCGACGACTCCCACGACCAATGAGGACACAGCTGGACAGAGGTTGAGGCAGAGCCACCAAGGGACCGTTAAAGACGTGGACTAAAAAATTCAGCACCGCTGGAGCTAAATGATCGTACTGAACGCTTAGGCGCCTCACCCCACCCACCTTCCCAGAGGCATTCTTGATTGGACACTTCCAGCGGCCCCGCCCCCTCGTACCTGAGTGACAGCCAGCGGGAGGAAGCTAGGTTCATCCAAACTAGCCTGAGCTCATCCAAACCTTACCAGGCCTGGTACATTTGCTTGCTAATAGAATACTTTTCTGCTTTAGAGCTGCTGGTGCCCAGCTTTTTGTGAACACGTGGACACCAGCGTGCACAGGGAATTTCTGATTGAATTTCCAAATAGAGCAATAAGTACAGAACAGGGGGGTGACTCAGCAGGCCTGGCCACACTAGTATAACAGGGTCTTAGGCCCTCTAGGGCTGTGGTCCCCAACCTTTTTTGGGCCACGGACCGGTTTAATGTCAGAAAATAGTTTCACAGACCGGCCTTTAGGGTGGGATGGATAAATGCACAAAATAAAATTACGCGACCAGCATAAAAACTGTGGTATTTGTAAATATAATTGTCGAACTTACAAGACAAGTGTCAGGAGAGAGAGTCTTAGACGGATGTAACAGAGGGAATCTGGTCATTTTTTAAAAATAAAACATCGTTCAGACTTAAATATAAATAAAACAGAAATAATGTAAGTTATTCTTTCTCTGCGGACTGGTACCAAATGGCCCACGGACCGGTACCGGTCCACGGCCTGGGGGTTGGGGACCACTGCTCTAGGGGTCAAGATCTTAAACTAAGACTGGAAGTCCACTTATGAAACTGTGACTCTTGTTTAGAAACACAGACAATGAGGTGAGACTGCACCATCTTTAATAGAGTCTGCCTCCATTTCAGTCTTTGCTGTGTCTCAGCCCTGAACTTTCTACCCATCCATTCCCCAACCCTACTCATTTTATCCTTAAGAGAAAGAATCCTAGAGCACTTGGCTTTGGTGGGAAGTTGGAATCTCCAAGTCCTAGCCTGACACAGAGACTCTTCTCAGTCTAATCACAGGATGTGAGATGTGTTCATTAAATTAGGTGCATGTTTTACACCGATTTAGACCTCACTTCAGCAACCTTGGTACTTGAGTTCTGGCTAGGAAAGAATTCAGCGGCAACACTGAAACTATAAGAGAAAGTTTATTTAGAAAGTCACAGAGGTAGAAGAAATGAGTGGTAGAAGAAATAGGCTCAGGAAACAGTTACAGAAAGGCTGATGGAGCTTTGGAGAAAGAGAGAGGCAAGGAAAACGCCCCTGGGGGGAAGGGAGTGGGGAAAGGTATGGGCGTGCTCCCTAGGGTCCTCATCTGGAGGTCTCCGGGGAAGTTCCCAATATAATAATCCTCAGCTTTCCAGATGTGTCCTTTCAGGGGTTCATTAGTCAATGAAGCTGATCTTGATGTCAGAACCATGGTCTTGCTTATCTGGTTTTGCTGCTTTCTTGAGTCTGGAGCTGAAAGGCAACTGAGACCTGTTATCCCTAGACGTTAATGCTTAAGGCAAGGGGCGGTATGGGAGTTGCATGAAGCCACTCTTTGGCCCCTTGTTTCTTCTCAAAGGAGGTCTACTGCCTGACTAGCAACATGTCAGGGGAGAAAAGGTCAGGGGAGAGTTCCAACTGCATGGCCAGCACGATGTGTAAGGAGAGGAAAGATTACCCTGGGGGACGATTTCCTTTTTTTTCCTGTTGCTGGGTTGTCTCAGTAGAGCCCAAGTTCTATGTCGATAAAGCATCCCTGATTCGACTTTTCTGTGCACTCCTGCTTATCAGATTAGCAGGGCTGGCAGACTCTTCGAGACTACTCTTGAGGCGGCTATGAGGATGCTGCTGATCAGTGCTGACCACTAACTGCCACTGGGGAAAAAACACAACCGACACACAAGTTAGTTGCAAGAATCACACATGTAATTTATTACTCACAAATCCTTTTGATGTGCCTGGGTACAGCTTAAGGGAGCCCTGTGTGCGTGCTCCTCTCGGCTGTCTTTGGTCAGAGCTCAGAGCAGCATAGACAGCCTGGGCGACTACCTCAACCGGGGGCCCCTCAGCTTTAGTACCTTTTCTGGCCAGGGCCTTCTAACAGGTGTCAATCTACAGGATTATCACCTCAAACCACCTTTTTGGGAGTTCCTCACAGGGAGACCTTTTTCGGTTAATTTACTGAAATGTCACATCAATCCACTTTTAAGATGTTTCTAGGGAAGCTTCTTGTTTAGATTAACTTACAGAGTTAAGACATCAAGCCACTTCTTTCCTATGTATAACTTCACACACAATAACTGGGCCCTGCTCGAAAGTCAGAGTCTGTTTATCACATCTGCACACACTATATTAATTCCTATCCAGATAGCATAACTTTATTTAATGTCCTTAATTAATTTTAATATTATATCTTAATTACTTTTATATATCTTCCATATTTTTTATATTTCTACATATTTAATTACTATAACATTATATTACTATAACATTGGCACCTGGGGCTTTCAGCCCTGGTGACCTTCTATACCTGGCCCATAGTCCTTGCTCTGCTCAGGTCCGCTTAATTGCCTACCACAGATCCGTTTTTACCTGTTTCCCTAGAGTACTTTGAAATGTAAATAACCATAGTATTCCTAAGAAAGTCGATTATTATTTTTACTGATAGAAGAAAAACAATAAATTATTATGTACACTTGGGATGCATCTGGAAACTTTCTTTCCTCCCAGGTTTATTTAGGTGGGTGAAAAAACAAAATTTAACTGAGCAAATGTGAAGATCTGATTGGCTTTACTAAGCAATTTATGAATCAGGCAACATTTCATCTAACAACTAGAAAAGCTCTATAGGGCTTGTACAAAAGAAAAAGTTTTGTTAGAAGGTTAAGGCAAGGAAGCTATTAACAAAAGAAAAGAAAGGATCTTGGCCAGAACATCTTATTTTGGGGAGAAGGAAATGAGAAGTGTTTTTCATGCAAATTTCCTTTTCTCTCAGTGTGTGGAGGGGTGATGAATGGAGAGGGCCCATGTGACAGGTTAAATCATTAGTGTTGACCAGAAAATTTCAGACTGGTTAATTAGGATTATGTTTCTGAAAGAGATTGAAACAGCAGGTTGGTTCACATGTTAAATCTATGTTTGGCCTGACCTGCGGTGGTGCAGTGGATAAAGAGTCAACCTGGAACACAGAGGTTTTTGGTTCGAAACCCTGGGCTTGCCTGGTCAAGGCACATATGGGAGTTGATGCTTCCTGCTTCTTTCCCCCTTCTCTTTCTCTGTTTTTCTCCTCTCTAAAATGAATAAATAAAATCATTTAAAAAAATTTTTTTAAATCTATGTTTGGTATCTTGGGCTTTAGCACAAGTGAAGGCCTTTGAGGCCTTTGATTTTTTTTCTTTAATAGATATAACTAATAAAATTGCCCATATTTAAAGATTATTAAATGAATTTGATATATGTACACTATATTGTATACTACAACAGTGGATTAAGTATTCTTAATCCATACCCACATAAAATAACTATATGAGATGATGGATGTATTAATTAACCTGAAAACTCGATTATGTCTAAGAGACTGAAACATAAAACTTTGTATTGCAGAACTCTTAATGCATGTATTTGTTTCAACAGCTTTATTGAGATATAAGGCACATATTATATGCTGTACTTCATTAAAGTATACAATTTGTTGGTTCTCAGTAATTCGCAGATACATGCAATTAATTTTGAACATTTTCATCACTTCAAAAAGAAATCCCTCTCCCCTTTGCGGTCCCTCTCAATCTTCCCGTCTGCCTCCTCCAGTCCCCAGCCCTCGGCAGCCCTCATTTAGTTTCTGTATCTATAGATTTCCCTTTTTGTGACTTTTGTCAATGAAAAGAACCTGAATCTTTGAAATATTAGAAGGGTTTTATTTAGGGCTTTTCTGAGGACTATAGCCTTAGAGTCCTTGAAACAGTGCTCTAGTTTCAGAAAAGTGGGGGTCAAGGTGCTCTCAAAAGGTAAAATTTTAAAAAAAAGGTAAAATTATTTTGGAATTTGACAGTAGCAGTGACATTTGAAGAATTCAAATAAGTGATGCGAATGACTCTTCTTTTTTGTCTTGTTTTTGACACTACTGAAGCTGACAACATTTAAGCTGGTCAGTTATCCTTATTAGATCAGCTACTGATTTCCTTATGGGCAAAATCGTCCATTGATACTGGCAGAATTCATACTGTACCAACCATTAAGATGCAAGTAGATCCATCCAAACCTTTACCAAGAACAAATCAAAACCCCTAATAGAAGGAGGCACTATACCATAAGACCTATGACAGAAGAGTATAAGAAAAGAGGCCTATTACTCCCTGCACCAGTCCCTATAATACCCTCATTTTGCCTGAGGAAACCCAATAGTCAAGGCTGGAGGTCTGTCCAGGACCCACAGCAATAAACAACATAGTAATGCCCTGCTATCTAGTGGTTCCGAATCCTCACACTTTATTACTTTCATACCAACTGGAAGTAAATATTTTATTGTTATTGACTTATGTAGTGCTTTCTTTAGCATGCCTGTGGACACAGGAAGTCAGTACCTGTTTGCCTTTACCTGGGAAGGGCAATGATATTACCTGGACCATTATGCCCCAATGTTACATAGAAAGTCCTTCCTATTTTTGTAATTTTCAGTATTACTCTTATTCAGAATTGTGTTAATTTCAATTCTACACTAGGTCAGTGACTTACCACCATTTTGGGTTGTGATGAAAGTTGTAGAGAACACCCAGAAGTAAACGTCAACAGGTGAAGTGGGTACAGAGGTCCAGGGATGTGACCAGCATTCCAGCCTGGACTTAGGGGCTGGTCTCACTTTTATTTATCTATCTATCTATCTATCTATCTATCTATCTATCTATCTATCTACTATTTATTTATCTATCTATCTATCTATCTATCTATCTAGTAGATAGATAAATAAATAAATAAATAAATAAATAAATAAATAAATAAAAGTGAGACCAGCTCCTTAGAGAGGAGCAGAGGCAGAGACAGACTCCCTCATTTTCCCTGACTGGGACCACCCAGCAAGCCCACTGTGGGCGTGATGCTCCACCTATCTGGGGTGTTGCTTCATTGCTCAGCAACCAAACTCTTCTTAGCACCTGAGGTGGTGGCCATGGAGCCGTCCTCAATGCCTGAGGCTAACTCGCTCCAATGGAACCGTGGCTGCAGGAGAGGAGGGGAAAAGAGAGAGAGAGAGAGAGAGAAATGAGAAGAGGAGGGTGGAGAGGCAGATGGGAGCTTCTTTTGTTTGCCCTGACTGGGAATCAAACTTGGGACATCCGAATGCTGGGCCAATGCTCTACCACTAAGCCAACTATCCAGGGCCTTTAAATAAATTAATGAGTACTGGCTTTATTGGTTTGACTTTTAAAGGGCAAGTTAGAGTTGATGGGTCAAGAGGTGAAGTAAGTGGCCAAATGAAAGGAACTTCAGAGAGAGGGTTAAATATAGGAAGACAAAGATATGGAGAGGGTGGTGGAGCACAAGGAGGAGGGCAAGAAATTGCAACCTATTCCATAGATCTACAGGTCTGTCTTTGTGTCAGCACCACACTCTCATGATTATTACCATTGCATATTACAAAAATTTTGAAATCAAGAAATGTTAGTATTTTCATTTGTTTTTCCTTTTTCAAGATTGCTTTGGTTATTCTGGTTCCCTTTCAAGTCCATATAATTTTATAAAACAACTTGAAAAATTGTATGAAGGAGTAAACTGAAGGTATGATGAGTATTGTGTTGAATCTCTAGATCATTTGAGAAATAGTGCCATTTTGTAACCGAAAACCCAGGATTGGCTGCCTGCCCCAATGAAAGCCAAGCTCATGAGACAGGTGCTGGTGCAAAAGGAAAGAGGTTCACTCAGGTGCCACAACCTGAGAGAATTGGTGGACTTCTGTCTTAAGGATCATCTCCCTTTCCTGCTCAAGCCTGAGGTTTATTCTTATAGGGATAGGAAGGGGACGGTTTTTTTCTATCCAATTATGTTGCTAGCTTTGGTGTGCTTGGTCCCCATCCATCCATCTTTCCAGCTTTTGGTTCTGTGTAAGGACCATGAGCTGTTTTGGCCAATGGCTCCCTGACTGTCCGCGGTAACAATTTCAACAATGTTAAGGTTTCTGACCCATAAAATGAGATGTTTCTTCATTTATTTATTTATTAATTTCTTTACTATATGTTTTGTAGTTTTTAGAGTATTTATTTAGTATTTCTTCTGTTAAATTTATTCCTAAGGATTTTATTCCCTTTGATTCTGTTGTAAATACCTTTTCTTTCCTTATCATTTGTTCATTAAAAGTGTAAATTCTTTTTCTTTTTTTTTTTTTAGTGAGTGAAAGGAGAGCGAGAGAGAGACAGACAGGGACAGACAGACAGGAAGAGAGAGAGATGAGAAGCATCAACTCGTATTTGCAGAACCTTAGTTGTTCATTGATTGCTTTCTCATATGTGCCTTGACTGGGGGGATATAGTAGAGCCAAGCCCTTGCTCAAGCCAATGACTTTGGTTGGGCTCAAGTCAGCGACCATGGGGTCATGTTTATAATCCCATGCTCAAGCTGGTGACCCCACACCCAAGTGGAGACATCGGCGGTTCAAAACTGGGTCCTCGGTGTCCCAGGCCAACGCTCTATGCATTGCACCACCTCCTGACTCTTACTTTCAATCTATGGCATGTTATGCACTGCAAATATTTAGATCATGGTTTATTAATCTGGGTGGCAATCACATTCTCCTGTTTGGATTATGTAATCCATTCACATTTAGCAGTATTGACTTGGTGCCATTATAGCTGCCATTTTATTTTTGTTGTTGTTGCTCCTTGAGGGATTTCTTTCTTTATTTTATTATTCAATTATAGTTGACACTTGATATTATTTTATATTTGTTTCAGGTGTATGTATAGTGGTTAGACATTCATATAACTTACAAAGTGGTTCTTTGGTAAGTTTAGTACCCACCTGACATCATACATAGTTATTAAAATATTATTGCCGATATTCCCTAAGCTGTACTTGACATCCTGTGACTATTTGTTGGCTACCAATTTGTCCTTCTTAATCCCTTCACCTTTTTCACTCAGCCCCTCAACCCCCTCCCATCTGGCAAATGTCAGTTTGCTCTGTGTACCTGAGAGTCTATTTCTGTTTTATTATTTTCCCTGAATGGGTAGCTTGAAAAAGAAATTACTTTTATTAATGTATACTTTACATCCAGTAAAATGCACAAATTTTATTTATTTATTTATTGACAGAGACAGAGGAGTCAGAGAGAGGAACAGACAGGACAGACAGACAGGAAGAGAGAGAGATGAGAAGCATCAATTCTTATCGATTCTTCATTGAGGTTCCTTCGTCTCCTTTGTTGTTCATTGATTGCTTTCTCATATGTACCTTGACCAGGGGCCTACAGCAGAGCGAGTGACCCCTTGCTCAAGGCCAACTACCTTGGGCTCAAGCCAGTGACCTTGGGTTTCAAGCCAGCGACCATGGGGTCATGTCTATGATCCCACGCTCAAGCCGGCAACCTTGGGGTTTTGAATCTGGGTCCTCTGCATCCCAGCCTGATGCTTTATCCACTATGCCACCACCTGGTCAGGCTAAAATGTATACATTTTAAATGTATAATTTGAGTTTTAACAACTATTGTATATGCAAGCATGTAACCATCAGTGCGACAAAGATATGGACAATTTCTGTCACTCCAAAAGGTTTATTCCTTCTCAGTCAACCTCCACAGCCTCCCCAAGGCAACCACTAACCTGCTTCTGTCACTATAAAATTCTATTTTCTTTTCTAGAGTTTCATATAAACGGAATATACTGCCTCACGGTCCAAGGTGCTAAACTGAAATTTGGCCCTTTGAATGGTTTTCCTTTGCGGGCTGACGTGATGTTAACTTTTTCCAGTAGAGGGAGTCAGAGAGATATTGCAGGGGAGGCAAGGGTTTTGCTCCCAGACTTGGTTCCCTCTAGAACAGGTATTCGCCCAGCGCCTGCAGTGTGCAGGCTTCTCCAGTGGCTGGCAGTCAGCAGTACCTGCAGCCAGCACCTTCCTCTGTCACCCACTTCAGCTGGTTTTCTTACCAAATGCCCCTGGTGAAACACTTGGTTGTGAACTGCACTCTCAAGAATGGACTTCTGGCAAGTTCCAGAGGGTGGATTTCCAGCAAGTTCCATAGATGCTGCACCATAGGGACTCCTTTCTACCCTTTAGCAAGTGAGGGCCGAGTGTTCTCCCATGAGATTAGGGTCCCTGGCTGTCAAGAACAGCATGGGACTGTTGTCTTTCTTGAGCTATCTTAGATCTTAGGGGTAGTGGCTGCTCTTTCTACCTGCTGTTTTCATATTCTTTAGCATTCTCTTTATTTCGTCACAGCAACCCCCTCTTACTCCAATCCCCTGCTATATTTCATAATCCTGTATATTAAGCATTCTCCCTTCAAATTACTGTGGGTTCAGTCTCCTGATTGGACCCTAATGGATACTACATGCTCCCTTTGTCTTCTTCTGCACTGCTCCATCTGCACTGTTGCAGGGACCATCCAGCAGTCCATTCCTTTTCATTGCTGAATATATCATATTTCATTGAACATAAACCATAGTCTGTTTATCCACAAACAACTATAGACATTTGGGTTGTTTCCAGTTGGGGGCGATTATGAATAAAGCTGTTACAAGCATTCATGTACAAGTATTTATGTGGACATATATTTTCATGTCTTATGAGAATATATAAAGGAGTGGAATTCTTGGATTTCATGGTAAGTGTGTATTTCACTTTACAAAAAATGTCCAATAGTTTTCTTCAGCCTGGTTGTGCCATTTGCATTCTCATCAACAATGTATGAGAGTTGCCATTGTCAGCACCTGGTATTGTCAATCTTTTACATTTTAGACAGAATGGCTTCCTCTTCATGATATTGTGAGGTTTTCCTCTACCTGACAGTCTTCCTTATTCAATTTGACTCTTAGTCCTTGAACTGCAGTCATGTGGAGTTTGAATCTGGGCAATCTGCTCTACCTCTCAAAAAGGCAGTGAGCTAAGATCTTCTTTCCCACTGAGCTCTGAGAGGCAGTTGGGAGTCTCCCGGGGGCTGACTCTGCCCAGGAAGCTCCAGGATCACGGTGTAGACAGTCAGCACTCTCTGGAAGTGGGGTGTATATATATGGCTGAAAGAAGTCTGTTACCGTTTATTTTATTTTGTTCTTTAGATTCCACATATAAGTGAAATCAGGTGGTACTTGTCTGTCTTTGCCTGACTTAGCTCCTTCAACATAATACCCTCTAGGTCCATCTATGTTGTCACAAATGGTAAGATTTTATTTTTTATGGCCAAGTAATAGTACATTGTATAAATGTACCACTTCTTCTTTTTTTTTTTTTAAATGTACCACTTCTTAACAAATTATCTATTGATAGGCACCTAGGTTGCTTTTATGTCATGGCTATTGTAAATAATGCTGCAATGAACATAGCAGTGCATGTATATCTTTTCAAATTAGTGTTTTGATTTCTTTAGATAAATATCCAGAAGTGGGATTGTTGAGTCATAAGATAGTTCTATTTTCAGTTTTTTTAAGAACTGCCCTACTGTTTTCCAGAGTGGCTGCCCCAATTACTCCAACAACGCACAGGGTTCCTTTTTCTCCACATTCTCACCAACACTTGTTTTTTGTTGATTCATTGATGACAGCCATTCTGACAAGTGTGAGGTGATATCTCATTGTATTGTTTGTTTGTTTTTTAAAGATTTTATTTAATGATTTTAGAGAGAGGAGAGAGAGAAGGGGGGAGGAGCTGGAAACCTCAAATCGTAGTAGTTGCTTCTCATATGTGCCTTGACCAAGCAAGCCTGGGGTTTCGAACTAGCGACCTCAGCATTCTAGGTTGACACCTTATCCACTGCACCACCACAGGTTAGAATCTCATTGTGGTTTTAATTTGCATTTCTCTGATGATTAGTGATGTTGAGCATTTTTCATATGTCTTTGGTAATCTGTATGTCCTCTTTGAAGAAATGTTTATTCAAGTCCTCTGTTCAGTTTTAATCAAATTGTGGGGGTGTTTTTGTTTTGTTTTGTTTTGTGTGTGTGTGTGTGTGTGTGTGTGTGTGTGTGTGTGTGTGTGTTGAGTTGCATAAAGTTTTTCTGAAAATAAATTTTGAATATTAACCCAGATGAATTATTGGTGAATATCTTCTCCCAATAAGTAGGTTGTCTTTTTATTCTGTTGATGGTCTTTTTTTTCTGTGCAAAAACTTCTAAACGTATTGTAGGCCCACTTGTTAATTTTGTCTTTTGTTTTCTTTATTGAAGAGATATATCAGAAAAATATTGCTTAGAGCAATATCAGAAAGTTTACTGCCTATGTTTTCTTCTAGGAGTTTTATGATTTGGGGTCTTACATTTAAGTGTTTATTTTGTTTATTCTTTCTTCTTTTTTAAAAATTTTCATTTATTTATTTATTTATTTTGGAGAGAGACATCAACCCATTGTTCCACTTATTCATGCCATCATTGGTTGATGCTAGTACGGTATGTGCCCTGACCGGGAATCAAACCTGCAACCTTGCATGTTGGGACGATGCTCTAACAAGCTGAGCCACTTTACCAGAGAAGTTTATTCTTAAATGTGGTGCAAAAAAAGTAGTCTAGTTTAATTTTTAGCATGTTCAGCTTTTCCAACAGCATTTATTTAATAGATTGTCTTTATCCCATTGTATATACTTGCCTTCTTTGTCATAAATTAATTAGCCGTATAGACATGGATTTCTCTTCCTTCCTTCCTTTCTTTCTTTCTTTCTTTCTTTCTTTCTTTCTTTCTTTCTTTCTTTCTTTCTTTCTTTCTTTCTTTCTTTCTTTCTTCCTTTCCTTAAGGCTTTATTGGCCCTGGCCAGTGGCTCAGTGAATAGAGCACCACCCTGGCATATGGATGTCCTGGGTTTGATCTCCGGTCAGGGCACATAGGAGAAGTGACTATCTGCTTCTCTTCCTCTCTCTCTCTCCTATCTTTCCTTCTTCCCCTCCTGCAGCCAGTCACTCAATTGGTTCAAGCATGGGTCCAGATGCTAAGGATAGCTTGGTTGCACCAAGTGTCTGCCTCAGGTGCCCCTGATGGGGTTGCCAGGTGGATCCTGGTTAGGGCTTATGCAAGGGTCTGCTCACTATGTCCCCTCCTCTCACTTAAAAAAAAAAAAAATATATATATGTTAAAAAAAATAGAAAGGGAAAGAGAAGAAGCCCAGTAACTAGTATTATAGTTGCAATGTATTTTTCAAAGGAAGGATTCTTAGAATACATTGTAGAATCAACAATTAATAAAGTGAACCTGGCCTGGCTGGGTGGCTCAGTTGGTTGGAGCATCATCCCAATGAGCTTAGGTTACAGATTTGGTCCTGGTCTCAGGGCACATGCAGGAATCAACTAATGTATGCGTAAATAAGGGAAATAATAAATTGGCATTTCTATCTGTCTGTCTCTCTCTAAAATCAATCATTAAATAAATGTAAAACAACAGTATGGTGCTGACATGAAAACAGATATATAAATTAATGGAGCAGAATAAAGAACCCAGAAATAAATCCTCACTTATATGGTCAATTAACCTATGACAAAAGTGGCAAGACAGTCTCTTCAATAAGAATCAACCAATGAATGCATGGATGGGTGGAACAGTAAAATCGATGTTCCTCTCCCTATCCCCTTCTTCTCTCTCTAAAAATCAATAAATAAAAGAAAAAAACCAAAGTGAGCCTGTTTAGTAGGGTGATTAACATGAGAAAGGCAATTAGGAGTAGTGATATTTCAAAAATATTGTGTAAGGTAGGCATTTAAATCTCAATACACAATGCAAAAGAGTTTTATCATTCAGGCTTTTAGACATAAAAGAGTTTCCAGGTTGGCCCTGGCCGGTTGGCTCAGCGGTAGAGCATCGGCCTAGCGTGCGGAGGACCCGGGTTCGATTCCTGGCCAGGGCACACAGGAGAAGCGCCCATTTGCTTCTCCACCCCTCCGACGCATCTTCCTCTCTGTCTCTCTCTTCCCCTCCCGCAGCCAAGGCTCCATTGGAGCAAAGATGGCCCGGGCGCTGGGGATGGCTCCTTGGCCTCTGCCCCAGGCGCTAGAGTGGCTCTGGTCACAACATGGCGACGCCCAGGATGGGCAGAGCATCGCCCCCTGGTGGGCAGAGCGTCGCCCCATGGTGGGCGTGCCGGGTGGATCCCGGTTGGGCGCATGTGGGAGTCTGTCTGACTGTCTCTCCCTGTTTCCAGCTTCAGAAAAATGAAAAAAAAAAAAAAAAGTTTCCAGGTTAATTAACAGATCCATCAACTTTATTAGTGTGTGTATTTGTGTGTGTGTGTGTGTGGTGAGAATGCTTAAGATCCACTCTCAGCAAATTTTAATTATATAATGTAATGTAATATATATATATATCAAGTCATCAAGTTGGAATTTTTAAATACAATTTTATTAGTCAATTATACCTCCATAAAGTTGGGGTACTAAGAGTTTCTGGGTGCGTCTCAAATTTATATAATAATTTATTATTTTTCTTATGTTATTAAAAATAGGGATTTAAATACCTTAGGAATATCATAGCAATTTACATTTCAAAGTTCTCTAGGGACATGGGCATAACTGATTTAACTTTAATTTCCTTCTAGTGTGAAATGTACATCTGAGGATATAATGAACATATCTCATACCCTGTGGTTAGACTGAGAAGAGTCCCTGAGCCGAGGCTAGGACTGCAGAGTTCCAACTCCCACCAGGGCCAAGAACCCTGGGATTCTTACTAAAAGGACCAAATAAGAGCTTCCTCAGCCTCAATCCTGACTGGCAAATGGTTGAAAGATGGTGGTGTATACTGCATGTGTTATTTGTTGCTCATATCTATGCTAAATTCTTTGGTAACAGGGTTGATAACAAAAGATTTATCTTACCTAAGGTGATTGGTGAAAGACGTGTTAGTAACAGAAGAATCTTTTTATTCCAAGTTTTATGTTGCACACAGTTGATTCTATAAGCAGGTTTTAGTGCCAAAGAACTGCCCATTCATGGGGAAAATGATAGAAGCAGACCTTTATGAATCAGGAAAACATTTTAAGAAAAGGCAGACAGCCTGACCTGTGGTGGTGCAGTGGATAAAGCATCGACCTGGAATGCTGAGGTCGCCTGTTCAAAACCCTGGGCTTACCTGGTCAAGGTACATACACATAGGGGAGTTGATGCTTCCTGTTCCTCCCCTCTTTCTCTCTCTCTCCTCTCTCTCTCTCTCTCTCTCTCTCTCTCTCTCTCTCTCTCTATCTCCCCTCTCTAAAATGAATAAATAAAATCTTAAAAAAAAAAAAAAAAGAAAAAGAAAGAAAGGGCAGCCAATAGCAGATGCCAAAGTATACAGCCACCTATCAGCAAACCATTTGCAGAGGAGAAGTCTCGGGTGTGACAGAGGAGTTCAGAAATAGGCTTGGGGCCTGACCTGTGGTGGCGCAGTGGATAAAGCGTCGACCTGGAAATGCTGAGGTCGCCGGTTCGAAACCCTGGGCTTGCCTGGTCAAGGCACATATGGGAGTTGATGCTTCTAGCTCCTCCCCCGTCTCTCTCCTCTCTTCCTCTCTCTCTCTCTCTCTCTCTCTCTCTCTCTCTCTCTCCCCCCTCTCTAAAATGAATTAATAAAATTAAAAAAAAAAAAAAAAAAAGAAATAGGCTTGGGGATCCCCTAAGCTTGCTATCCCACACCTCTGCTGCAACTCAGGGAGACTCAGCAAGACTCAGCGAGTTCCAGAATGGCGCTGCAAGAGGTGCATCAAGTCTAGGCCCTGGTGATTCTGTGGGCCTGGCCCTGTTTGCTCTTCTTTTTGCTGTTTTGGTCAAGTCTATAATTAAAACACAACTAAATGAAGCAGCTGTGAAGAATAAATTTCTAATTAAAATCTTCAGTGAACAGGAAAGTGACCACATCAGTTCTCAAAGGGCAGTCGTTTATACTGTTCTTGCCGCCTCTTGAGCCGTACTTTTTCATGAGGCTCACCCTGTCTCACATGGAGATGGACCCACCGGTTATTTGATCTAGGACCTAGTAACAATTGCCATAGCATGTTTTTGTTTTTGTTTTTGTTTTTTGTATTTTTCTGAAGCTGGAAACAGGGAGAGACAGTCAGACAGACTCCCGCATGCGCCTGACCGGGATCCACCCGGCACGCCCACCAGGGGCGATGCTCTGCCCACCAGGGGGCGATGCTCTGCCCCTCCGGGCGTCGCTCTGCAGCAACCAGAGCCACTCTAGCGCCTGGGGCAGAGGCCAAGGAGTCATCCCCAGCGCCCGGGCCATCTTTGCTCCAATGGAGCCTTGGCTGCGGGAGGGGAAGAGAGAGACAGAGAGGAAGGAGGGGGGGTGGAGAAGCAAATGGGCGCTTCTCCAGTGTGCCCTGGCCGGGAATCGAACCCGGGTCCCCCGCACGCCAGCCCGACGCTCATAGCATGTTTTTTAAATTAAACTTCTTTTAGTTTGTTTTCAGCAAGAAATGCAAGTGGTTTCATCTTCTTTAAATCTTCAGTCTTCAAGTCAGAACCTAATGTACAGTGAAGTGAGTCAGGTCACCTTTTCCTTATGTGGGAAGACTTTTCTATCTTTAATAAACATTTTTAAATACATCTCCATCTTTATACTTTGGAATCCCAATGCTACAAAAATATTCTTTTCCACAGTAGATGTTTTCCTGAAAAGTTTATATCAAAACCTAATTTTGGACTTGAATCCTTTTGGATTCACAGGGGAGTCTGCCAGTTAAAGGACTCTTGGCTAGAGAAGTATGAGGGTCACCCACTTCTCTAGTGCTCATACACTCTCAAAAACTGGATTTGTTTGAAACAAGTGGTGCCCCTTCTCTGACATTTTTGACTGAGTAAGTGAAATGTTTATTTCTACCTGACATCACTAAATGAAATGACTTCTTTCACAACAAAAGGAATTGGTGTAATAAGCAAATTATCAGAATTTAAAGAAGTTACTTGGATTGTATCAGCAAAGGGAAATCTGGTACCCTGTGGTTACCATAGGTTACATTTTTCATCTTTAAGTCCACATCCCTGTTCAGCTCTTCCTTATATCTCAAAATATTACAAACTTTTATGTATTTTATAAGAAATCCAAGTTAAAATTTAATTGTCTTATGAGTTGGTAAGTTAAAAAAGAAAGAAAGAAAGGATTGAATAAGAGGAGATAAGGAAGAAATGGGTAGAAGGCTCAGTGCTGTGAAGGATCAAAGATTAAAATGGAGACAGACTCTGTTAAGGATGGTGAGGTCACTCTTCAGTGTCTATGTTTCTAAACAGGTGTCACAGTTCCAGGAATGACTCCGCAGCTTTATACCAAGCTTTTGACTCCCAGAAGACATAGGATACTCTTGCTCTGTCAACCAAGTGTAAATGAAAAAGGTGGCTTTGTCTATAAATAAATTGTTGGAATCCATGGGAGTCCAAAAGACCAGAGTCTTCTCCTGGGGAGAAGAGCGCTGGTTACAGACTAGGGGCGAGTTATGTAGTGTTTGGGAGAGCCTGAGGGGATACTGAGGCAAAAGTCCTGGTATGTCCAGAATGCTCCTCCTTGGGGGACTTTGAGCATGTGGGTGTTGAATCAAGTGCTATAATGTCCGGAGCCCCTCCTTGGGGCGGCTTGTCAGCTTTTTTTGGAATTCCTCTTTCTCAGGGGCGATAGTCCAGTAAGGGTGAGGTCTGACAGATAAGCAGAACATCAAGAGGGCAGTTTGGAATACACATATCTATCATAAATAACAAAAATTTATTCAGAAATTTTATAGTTTGCAAACTGGAAACACAGGTAGGCAAAATCCCAGAAGTGTTCTAAAGAAGAAATAAAAGTTCAGAGTTCTTAAAGTAAAGTCATAAAGTCAAGTCTTGAAAGGGGTAAAATCTGTATAACCACCATAATCTAAAAGTAAGTATAAAATAATTCCAAACATACTAGAAAGAGGTGAATTTCAGAAAAAAAAAATGTTCCAACATGACATTTCATTTTTATAGACTTTTTCTTTTCCTCTTTCTTCATGAGCATGTGTAGCAAGTTTCTGAGGTCTGTTTTTTACTCTTGTGTTTTCACTTATAATCCAAGGTCTTGGGTTGAAGAGCAGAAATGTTCTAGTATGATTAATTATTTATGAACCAAGTTCTGTTCCTGAAAATAATTATTTACTGACTTCCTGTTTTCTGAAAGAAATATATATTTGTGGTTTTTTGTTTGAACTGGTAAAAGTGCCTTTCAGTTTTCTTATTTTCCACATATAATAAATGCTGGTTTTAAATGATTTATCAATACTGGCCCTAAGGAACTCCAGTGACTCAAGGTTGTTGTAAAATACTGTACCTTACTTCCATGGGTTTACGTAGAGACACCAAGTCCAAATGAATTTTTTAGGAGTTTTATTAATAGGAGGAGATTTATTAATAAGCTGGCTGCATATGACAAACACAGGGTATAGCTGACCCAAGTTGTGCAGGCTGGTTATATACACTTGATCACATACAGGTTGGCAGGAAAAGGAGGAGGAGGAGAGCATGACACAATCATTAACAAGCTTATAACATTTGTCTATGCAGGGGTCTCAAACTCGCGGCCCGCCGAACAATTTTGTGCGGCCCGCAGACTAATCCACAAAGTTCAAAATATTTTGGATAAAATTAAGTAAGCCTAGGGGCCTACTTGTATTTTTCATTTCTCTAGCATCTTGCTCTGCTGCTCACATGCTGAGTTGAGTTTGAGACCCCTGGATAGGATCTATAAAAAACATTCCTACATATTAAAACTTATAAGGTAACACAATAGAGAAAAATGTTGTTTTACATATTAAAAGACATTCCCAAATCTTTATTGTCCATCTGCCATCCCTTTGTCTAGAGGTACATACATCAATCACATGTTTTCAAGATGGGGGAGGGGCTTACATGGTGTCAGAGGATAAGCGTTTGTAAATTGCCCATTAAGGAGAAAGAAAGAGGAAAGGAAAAGTTCACTTAATCTTTCTTCCCTTCCCCCACACCTGGCTAGCTGTTTACCTTTTTCCTCACAGGTGTGGGGAAGGAAGGGAGTCCAAGTCCCCTTACTCCTTTCATTCAAAACTTAGTATAAAAACCTCTCTATTTACAATACAATAGCCCTTCCTAAGCATGAACACAAGTATAAAATCATATTTATAAAATCTCTCTGAATGCTTGGCCTAAATTATAAAATGCCTTTTAAGCTTCTTAGTAAAAGGGGGTTTCTTATCTCAGTACATAGTATGTCCAGGAAACTCCCACATTCCTCTCCCTTCATTCTCCACAGAAAGGAGGGGGCAAGAAACCTGACTCTTTCTCCTAAAATATTAATATTTCAATTCTTTGGTATCTTACCACAGGTAAAGCTGCTTTGGACCTTCCAAGCAAGGGGAAGCACTTGAAAGCCCAGTGCTTTTTCTGGGGAGCCTTCCCTTGCAGGTGTCCTACCTGCTCAAACCCACCAGGGAAAGACCTGTAACCTGAAGAACTACAGCCCTGGAAAACTGGGGGTGCAGCTGCACAAGGAGGTATTTAGGGAGGTGATGATGTCCTTCCTGAGGGTGTGGTTGTGGTTTTTTACACCTAGACATTTTATTTATTTATTTATTTATTTCATGCCTCTGATTTTAATTTATTGTGTTTACATAGATTCTGGTGTCACCCCGAATGCATCCCCCCCCCCCCGTATTCCCTTCAACATCCCTCTTTTCCCCCTCCTGATAGCACCCTCCTCCCTTCCCTTCAGCTTTATCCCATTCTATCATCCCCTTTCCCTCTGTCCTCTTTTCCTCTGGTCCCTTTGATCTTTCCTCTGTCTCAATTTTGTTCCTCAGTTCACATTGTCCATTGGATTCCTCAAATGAGTGAGGTCCTATGATGTTTTTCTTTTTCTGCTTGGCTTATTTCACTTAACATAATGATAGAATCAATTGGAGTGTGAAAGACCAGTGTAACAGACTTTAATGAAAGGAAACTGTTGGAATCCATGGGAGTCTGAAAAGACCAGAGTAACAGGCTTTATTGAAAGGAAGAAAGGAACCCTGCTGGACACTTCTCCCGGAGAGAAGAGCACCCGTTACAGATTAGGAGGATGAATTTATAGGGCAAAAGGAGAGTCTTGAGCAAGTGGGTGTTGAATCAAAAGTTCTGGTATGTCCAGAATGCTTGTCCCTGGGGCAGCTTGCCAGCTTCTTGGAATTCCTCTGTCTCAGGGGTGATAGTCCAGTAAGTAAGGGTGAGGTCTGACAGATAAGCAGAACATCAAGAGGGCAGTTTGGAATTCACGTATCTATCATTCCTCAACTCTGTGGTTACATATAAAAGAAAGGCAGCTATTGATTTTATAACATATGGTGAGGGGTGATGAGGAGAAAGAGGAGAAAAAATTGGAAAATTATGGCTTCTTCTGGAGAGAACTCAAGAAGGGAACCTTGCCAAGCCAAGTCCCTCATCCAGTTAAGGAGGTCGTCAATTTCCATTCTGTAAGGTCTGAACCATGTGATATCTTCAAAAACCTGAGTGAGGAAGTAAAAAAATTTTGCGAGGTAATAATTGTTAGTTGCTTGCTGTGAGTGCCAATTGAACAGGGTGACATGGTGATACATGGTCTCCTGGATGAGCCTCATGAGACGTGCTGGTCTGATTCCTCTCGAATGGGAGGACGTAGAGATTTTTAGAGACAGTTAACCTGTTGGTTTTAAAAGGACTGAATATGTGTGGTTTAAAAGGAAGGGGGTTTGGAGAACATTCAGGAGGGAACTTCTTGGGCTGAGGGGCGGCTTCTTCCTGCTGTCATCCCTACCTATTTGATATTTCCCTCGTGAAGTTCTCTTTGGGGTATTGGGGAAGAGGAGTATAGGAACATTTGATTGTAGGTAATCCTAGAGATTTCTCTCATCTGGGCCTGTAGGAACTAGAAAAGAAGGGGGCAAGTATTTAGAGATCAGGAATGCAGAGATAAGGAGGGCTGTATAGCAGGGGGTGAAAGTTCTTTCATGGTAAAGTTAGAGATATTCTTTCCTGGCAGCCCTGGAGAGACCAGTTAGCTTGAGCTAAAAAAAATGTTTCACATCCATTTGTAGGCTCTTCTTCAGCCAAGAAAACTCAGTGATTTTGTCCCCTTACTATGTGAAGGGTAAAAACACTGAGAAGCGTTAAGAGGTGAATGCTATTCATTTTCCTATTTCTTCAGGGATACGGGAGAGCTTTAGGGTTAGGGGACCTGTAGGGGTTGAAAGATAGGATTTAGGAGGTTTGCTGATATAGGGTTTCAGATTTTTCTGTTTTGCAAGGGCAGGTTTCAGGGTTGGTGTGTAGGGTTAGGTAGATTTTTCATTTTCTGACTGGTGAAGGTCTGCAATGCGGTTCTGTAAGAAACTAGTAAACAAACGTAAGAGGCAGGGTCCAAAAGTTAGAAAAATAAATAGGAGAGTGAGTGGATCAATGAAAGGCATTAGTCAAGACACCCAGTTTGTGTGAAACCACTGATTTCATGTATATGAATTCACTGAGCTTCAGAGAGAGAGAGAGAAAGAGAGAGAGTAGGAATAAGACAGGGAATTGGCCAGTCCCCCTGCCCTTAGACTTATTTTTATAGAAATTTTTAAAGCAACAAGAAGAGAAATTACCTGTATAGCTCGTTTGGTCCTTAGATTGACAGGTAGTGTACTAGAAACTGGAAGAGGCTCATGGAGTGGGATTAGGTTGATATTTGGGGTGAGATAGATTATGGTATAGGTTTTTGTCCAATTAGTAGGGAGACATATATAGGTGTTGGTTCCACATGAGTAGAAAGCCCCTGATTTTGTGATACAGAATGAGAGGTGGATAGAGAATTGATGGATAAGGGGTTGGTTTTGTTTCTCTGTTTCTGAGCTCCAGATGGTCAGGGTGGAGGAAAGAGTTGCCCTTAGCAGCAGTGGGAGTTGTCAGGATCACAGTGTGTGGACCTGTCCATGTGAAAGTCAGTCCTTGGGTGATGTAATGCTGGAAGCACCTCTTGGACAGTCTTTGAACAGTTTGCTGAGTAACCTGTAAATCCTGCAAGGACTTAGGGAAAGGGTGGTTACATTTGTACACTTTGCAGTTAGAGTTTAAGTTCTAGTGACCACTGCTTCTAGCTGGAATTAGCAGCAGTTCTCAGCCTACAATAGGCATGGGCATTGAGATAAGAGGAATAAAGGAGATTCTATACATTAAATAAAGCAATAAAATCAGACTGTCAATACCCACAGTAGAGATCTTCGAGGGATAAATAAAACTCAAATATTCAGGCAAGGCATAGTAGATGGCCCTTGTGTTTACAAGAAATGAGATTAGTTTATCTGCTATTTGGAAGAAATACCTTAGGCTTGTGAACGATGTCCTTGGGCCTTCAGTGGCAATTCCCAGTAAGCTGGGCAAGGTCAGGTCACAGGTAGCTGGAGCAGGGCTAGAAGAGACTGAACCCTCCCTCCATGGAGCAAGGGGGCAGCTTACCTTCTCGTGTCCCTCTTTCCACAGCACAGACGTGTCAACCGGTGGGGGCGGGTATCCTGGCAGGATTCAGTTCAATGACCTTTCTTTCCACTCTGGAACAGGGCCCTGATGGAATCCTATGAAGCCCTTTAGGGCGCTGGAGCCTTTAAAAGCGTATGCCAAAAGCTGATATTTCCTGACTTCTTTTGGGCCTTATTTGCCTTTTCTGTTACTTCCTTGGTCATTATAAACCTTAAAAGCCATGCTCAGAAGATCTCACTGAGGGGCTTGACTAAGAGAGCAAAATTGGGAATCCAGTGTCTAAAGAAGCCTATTAGACTGAGGAAAGAAAAGATTTTGATTTGTGGTGGTATGTGGTTGGATACTGTGGAGGGTCTGAGTTTGATTTAGGGTGAGACCTCAGGTGGTGGGGGTTAAGGTGATGTTCAGATAGACTACGGACTAAGAGTGAAGTTGAGCCTTAGCAGAGAAGACACGATATCCCTTCATAGTGAGGAAGTTAAGAAGGGTGGAGGTGTGTCTCCTTGAGGCAGGCAGGGAGGGGCTGCAGAGGAGTAGGTTATTTACATATTGTAAAAGAGTACTAGTTTTGAGATTGCGTGCTGCTAAATCCTGAGCTAGTGCCTGCCCAAACAGGTGTGGGCTGTTTTTGAACCCCTGGGGTAAGATAGTTCATGTAAGTTGCTGGGCTGCATTAGTGTCCAGGATCAGTCCAGGTGAATGCAAACAGAAAGTAAGAGTTGGGGTGTAGAGGAATGGCAAAGAAGGCATTCCTGAGGTTTAGGACTGGGAAGTGAGTGGTGTTTGAGGTAATGTGTGATAGTAACTTGTAGAGATTAGGGACTACTGGATGGAAGGGAACTATGGCCTCATTGATTAGATGTAAGGCTTCTATGAGGCAATAAACCCTTGAAGGTTTTCGAACAGGAAGAATGGGGTTATTGCAGGGAGAGTCCACGGGGATGAGTGAACCTTGATTTAAGAGGTGGGTAATTATTGGTTTAAGGCCTTGGAAACAGACACAGTTACACATTAAACAAAGATTTTATATATAAATTATGAATTAAGGAATTTAAATGAGTGTGCTTTACTTGTTTCAATTTAAATTATATTAGAGATATTTTCTGACAAACAGAGACAAGATGGATTACTTATGCACATAGCTTAATAGACAATTCTGCTTTTTTTAAAAGTTTTTTGAGATGGCAGGGAGTTGTCAGCATAGAGAGGAGGAAGAGAGAAAGCAGACGAATGGTCAGTGTGAGCAGCTGGATGGAAAAAAAAGGAGGGTCAGAATCTGCAGAAGGAGGGGGTGGTGGCGCCATGTGGTCAGAGGAGTCAAAAAGTTTTAGAGCTCTGAGGAGAGGGGAGAGGACGAGGGGTAGTGGAAGGCACAGTCAGTCTCTGAGGAGGGGGAAGGATGGGTCAAAGAAGAAAAAGAGACAGAGCCGCCTGTATGTAAGGAGGGAGGAGGGGTTTAAGAACACAGAGGAGAAGGGAGGGGCCCCTGGCCAGCAGGGGAGAAGAGAGGCTGGTATTTGCATATGAATGAGAAAAAGGATTCAGCGAAGAGAGGGGTCTTTCTGGAGGGGAGAGACTTGAGTGGAAAAGATTTGCAGAGGGATCAGAGAGGGGTCCCGAGAAAGGGGTTCCTGGGGGTCAGGCAAGGAGGGAGATAGAGTTGGGAGCCCATGGAGAAGGAGAGATTAGGAGTGGAGGTTTTAGGTGAGGTTTCTTTGGCCAAAAACGGCCTGCATGTAGAACAAGCATTACAGAAATTAAGGACAGGAGTGAAGGTAGAAGGAAGGCCTGCATGTAAAGAATCCCTGATGCCCTCTCTGTCAGGTAGCAGAAATTGTCAAGATCTCTTAGGATATTGTAATGGCAGTAGAAAGCAACCTGGCTAGGTGCCTAGACTTTCAAGGAAGTTTGTAGAAGCAGGCCGCTCAGAGTAGAAACTTCCCAAACTGTGAACCTCAGAGAGTAGAGTGAGTCCCGAAGGAATAGTCCCGAAGGAGTAGAGGAGTAGTTTCTGAGACCTGAGATTGGGAGAAGCCCATGTTCCGAGGGGAACCTGGCTGGATGGTTTGGACTGAGAGGAGCCCACAGTAGAGGAGACTGGTGAGAGAAGGGGGTATCCTCACCTTCAGTCACAGTTCCAAGTGGAGAAAATCTCCATAGAAAGAGAGTCTCAGAAAAGAAGTTGTCACCTCAAGGCCAAGATCCCGAGATGTAGGAGAGGGGCCTGGCTAAGTGCACCTAGACTTTCATAGAAGTCCATAAGTGAGTAGAGGCAGACCACTCATAGATATGGGGTCTGAAGTCAAAACCGTCCGACCAGGAAGGGGTGTTTTTAGAGAGAAATTTGGAGGCCAACCAGGGAAGGGGAGGGAGAAACTCCTTATCTTTCTGGTCCAGCAGGGGTTCAGGACAGGGTTAGACTGCCAGCCAAACAACCTACAATTGTACGTTCAAACAGAATCAGGGAGTAAGCCCGGGACAAGCTGCCACTGCCCATTGCTTCTCTGGTTGTAAGTTTGGACGGCAAAGAGGGATCATCTAGGCAGTTAGTACCCTGTCCTGGGTTTTGGCACCAAATGTTGGAATCCATGGGAGTCTGAAAAGACCAGAGTAACAGGTTTTATTGAAAGGAAGAAAGAAACCCTGCCAGGCACTTCTCCTGGGGAGAAGAGCACTGGTTACAGACGAGGGGGATGAATTTATAGGGCAAAAGGTGAGTCTCAAGAAAGTGGGTGTTGAATCAAAAGTCCTGGTATGTCCGGAATGCTCCTCCTTGGGGCGGCTTGCCAGCTTCTTGTAATTCCTTTGTCTCAGGGGCGATAGTCCAGTGAGGGTGAGGTCAGGCAGCCAAGTTGGACAACAAAAGGGCAGTTGGAGTTCTGGGAAATTCATATATCTATTATTTCTCAACTCTGTGGTATGATTAAAAGGAAAAGAGGTGGGGGGAAGGAGAGGGTATGGGGTTCAGGAAGGAGGTTTGTCTCAGACCAGCCATCTTCTGGAGCTACTTCCTGCTGTTATCCCTATTGAGGCCTCCTTTGTGAACACCCCCCCCCCCCCGGGGGTAGTTGGAGTAGGGGTTGTAAAAGCATTTGATCAAGAGGGCAGTTTGGAATTCACATATCTATCAGAAACCTGCCGGGCTGTCTCATAAGGGAGAGCAGCAGCAGCTACAGTCTTTAGACCACTTTTTAAGGGTAAGGATAGGGAAGTAAGAAGGGTAGCAGGGCATTTGCTGATTGGCTGTCGCTATCGTTGGACGCAGGGGTGCTTTTCACCAATTATGGATATTGGTGCATTTTCAATCGTCAGCAGTTTCAACTGTCCACGACTTCATCAGAATTGTGACATCGGATATTCCTTTGTGGTTGATCACCTGCCTCAAGCCCTGAAACGGAACTCATGCCGGCAGAATTAAAGAAATGAAACCTAAGACATAATAGTTTTCATGACCATCCATGTTGTCACAAAAGGTAAGATTTCCTTTTTCATGGCCCCATAGTATTCCACTGTATATGTGTACCACTGCTTTTTAATCCACTCGTCTACTGACGGACACTTGGGCTGTTTCCAGATCTTGGCTATTATCAATAATGTTGCCATAAACATGGGGGGTACATTTCTCCTTTAGAAACAGTGCTATGGTGTTCTTGGGGTATATTTCTAAAAGTGAGATAGCTGGGTCAAAAGGCAGTTGGATTTTTAATTTCTTGAGGAATCTCCATACTGTTTACCACTGTGGTTGCACCAGTCTGCATTCCCACCAGCAGTGCAGAAGGGTCCCCTTTTCTCAACATCCTCACCAGCACTTATCTATGTTGTTTTGTTGATGAGAGCACCATTCTGACTGGTGTGAGGTGATATCTCATTGTGTTTTTTTGTTTTGTTTTGCTTTGTTTTGTTTTTACAGAGACAGAGAGAGGGATAGATAGGAACAGACAGACAGTAACAGAGAGAGAGATGAGAAGCATCAATTATTAGTTATTCGTTGTGACACCTTAGTTGTTCATTGATTGCTTTCTCATCTGAGCCTTGACTGTGGGCCTTCAGCAGACTGAGTAACCCCATGCTCAAGCCAGTGACCTTGGGTTCAAGCTGGTGAGCTTTTCTCAAACCAGACGAGCCCACGCTCAAGCTGGTGACCTCAGAGTCTCAAACCTGACTCCTCCACATCCCAGTCCGATGCTCTATCCACTGCGCAACCGACTGGTCAGGCCTCATTGTGGTTTTAATTTGCATTTCTCTAATGATTAGTGATGTTGAGTATTTTTTCATATGTCTATTGGCCATCTGTATGTCCTCTTTAGAGAAGTGTCTATTCATTTCTTTTGCCCATTTTAATTGGATTGTTTATCTTCCTGATGTTACGTTTTATAAGTTCTTTATAAATTTTGGTTATTAACCCCTTATCAGATGTATTGTTGAATATGTGCTCCCATTGTGTAGTTTGTCTTTTTATTCTGTTCTTATTGTTTTTAGCTGTGCAAAAGCTTTTTAGTTTGATATAGTCCTATTTGTTTATCCTGTCTTTTATTTCACTTGCCCGTGGAGACAAATCAGCAAATATATTGCTGCGAGAGATGTCGGACAGCTTACTGCCTATGTTTTCTTCTAAGATGCTATGGTTTCAGGGCTTACATTTAAGTCTTTTATCCATTTTGAGTTTATTTTTGTGAATGGTGTAAGTTGGTGGTCTAGTTTCATTTCTTTGAAGGTAGCTGTCCAATTTTCTCAACACCATTTGTTGAAGAGGCTGTCTTTACTCCATTGTATGCTCTTACTACCTTTGTCAAATATCAGTTGTCCATAATGGTGTGGGTATATTTCTGGGTTCTCTGTTCTGTTACATTGATCTATATGCCTGTTCTTATGCCAGTACCAGGCTGTTTTGAGAACAATGGCCTTGTAGTATAACTTGATATCAGGAAGTCTGATACCTCCCACTTTATTTTCCTTTTCAAGATTGCTGAGGCTATTCATGTTCTTTATTGGTTCCATATAAATTTT
Organism: Saccopteryx leptura; assembly: GCF_036850995.1. Lineage (NCBI taxonomy): Eukaryota > Metazoa > Chordata > Mammalia > Chiroptera > Emballonuridae > Saccopteryx > Saccopteryx leptura. Next base: position 250,653,922 of record NC_089503.1, on the reverse strand, counting down.
TGGAATATGTGTTTTATATCTTTAAAATATGTCATTGGTATTTTAATTGGTATTGCATTGAATTTATAAATTGCCTTGGGTAATATAGACATTTTAATGATGTTTATTCTTCCTAACCATAATCATGGTATATGCTTCCACTTGTTTGTATCTTCCTTGATTTTTTTTATCAATGTTTCATAATTTTTCGAGTACAAATCTTTAATCTCCTTGGTTAAATTTACTCTTAGTTACTTTATTTTTTTTGGTTGCAATAGTGAAGGGGATTGTTTTCTTAATTTCTCTTTTTGACACTTCACTGTTGGTATATAAAAATAACTCTGGGCCTGACCTGTGGTGGCGCAGTGGATAAAGCGTCGACCTGGAAATGCTGAGGTCGCCGGTTCGAAACCCTGGGCTTGCCTGGTCAAGGCACATATGGGAGTTGATGCTTCCAGCTCCTCCCCCCTTCTCTCTCTCTGTCTCTCTCTCCTCTCTCTCTCCCTCTCTGTCTCGCTCTCTCTCCTTCTCTCTCTCCTCTCTAAAAATGAGTAAATAAAATAAAATAAAAAAATTTTTAAAAATGACTATGATTTCTGGGTATTAATTTTATATCCTGCCACCTTGCTGAATATCAGGTCCAGTAGTTTTTTGAATGAAACTTTAGGGTTTTCTATATATAATATCATATCATCTGCAAATAATGATAGCTTTACTTATTCCTTTCCAACTTGAATGCCTTTTATTTCTTCTTCTTGTCTGATTGCTGTGGCTAGGACTTCCAGGACTATGTTGAATAAGACTCGTGAAAGGGGGCACCCCTGCCTTGTTCTTGATCTTAAGGAAATTGCTTTTAATTTTTGTGCATTGAGTATGATGTTAGCTGTGGGTTTGTCATTGATGGCCTTTATTATGTTGAGATATGTTCCTTTTATTTCTACTTTGCTAAATTTTGATCATGAATGGGTGCTGGATTTTATCAAATGCTTTTTCTGCATCTATTGAAATTATCACGTGGTTTTTCTCCTTTCTTTTGATTATCTGATGAATCACATTGATTGATTTGCAAATATTGTACCAACCTTGCCTTCCCAGAATAAATCCCACTTGATCATGCTGTATGATTTTTTTCATATATTGCTGGATCCAATTGGCTAATATTTTGTTGAGGATTTTAGCATCTAGATTCATCAGGGATATTGGCCTATAATTTTGTTTCTTTGTGTTGTCTTTCCCTGGTTTTGGAATCAGAATTATGCTTGCCTCATAAAAGGAGTTTGGAAGTCTTTCTTCCTCTTGAATTTTTTGAAATAGCTTGAGAAGGATAGGAGTTATTTCTTTGAATATTTGGTAGAATTCACTTGTGAAGCCATGTGGCCCAGGTCTTTTGTGTGTTGGTAGTTTTTTGACGGCTGTTTCTATCTCATTTGTTGTAATCAGTCTGTTTAGGTTTTCTGATTCTTCCCGATTGATTTTTAAAATATTATATGTTTCAAGGAATTTTTTCATTTCATGTAGGTAGTCTAATTTTTTGGCATACATTTCTTCATAGTATTTTCTTACAATCTTTTGTATTTCTGTTGTGTCAGTTGTTATTTCTCCACTCTCATTTCTAATTTTATTTATTTGAGTCCTCTCTTTTTTTCTTAGTGAGTCCAGTTAAAGGTTCATCGATTTTGTTTACTGTTTCAAAGAACCAGCTCCTTGTTTTATTGATCCTCTGTATTGTTTCTTTAGCCTCTATGTCATTTATTTCTGCTCTAATCTTTATTATTTCCTTTCTTCTATTACATCTGGGCTTTACTTCTGTTATTTTTCTAGTTCTTTTAGATACAGTGTTAAGTTGTTTATTTGAGCTTTTTGTAGCTTCTTAAGGTATACCTGTAATGCTATGAACTTCCCTCTCAGGACTACTTTTGCTGTGTTACATAAATTTTGAGTTGTTCTATGCTCATTATTATTCGTTTCTAGAAATTTTTTTTATTTCTTCTTTGATCTAATTGTTAACCCATTCGTTATTTAATAACATGCTATTTAGTTTCCAAGTGTTTGAGTATGTTTCAGTTTTTCTGTTGTGATTTACTTCTAGTTTCATGCCATTGTGATCAGAGAAAATGCTTTATATGATTTCAATCTTTTTAAATTTGTTGAGACGACTTTTGTGCCCTAACATGTGGGCTATCTAGAGAATGTACCATGAGCACTTGAAAAGAATGTATATTCTGCTGCTTTAGGGTGAAAGGTTCTGAAGATATCTACTAAATCAAGTTGATCTAGTGTGTCCTTTAAATCTGCTGTTTCTTTGTTAATTTTCTTTCTTAAGGATCTATCTAGTAATGTTAGTGGGGTATTGAAATCCCCTACTATTATAGTATTGCTGTTGATCTCGCCCTTTATATCCATCAAAGTCTGCTTTATATATTTAGGTACTCCTATTTTAGGTGCATAGAGATTTATAATAATTATATCTTCCTATTGGATTGCTCCCTTTATCATTATGTAGTGACCTTCTTTATCTCTTACTATAGCCTTTGTTTTAAAGTTCATTTTGTCTGGTATAAGTTTTGCTACCTCAGCTTTTTTTAATTTCCATTTTCATAAAATATATTTTCCATCCTTTTACCTTCAGTCTATGTGCATCTTTTGTTTTAAGGTGTGTCTCTTGTGGACAGCATATGTATGGGTCCTGTTTTCTTATCCACGCAGCTACCCTATGTGCTTTGATTGGATCATTTAATTCATTTACATTTAAAGTTATTATTGATACATAGTTGTTTATTTCCATTTTATTGTTTAAAGCTGTATTTCTCTTTTGCCATATTCTTTCCCCCCTTTGATCTGTTTACAACAGGCCCCTTAACATTTCTTGTAGTATTGGTTTGGTTGTAATAAATTTCTTGAGTTGTTTTTTTTTTTGTCTGGAAAGCTTTTTATTTCTCCTTTAATTTTAAATGATAGCCTTACTGGATAAAGAAGTCTTGGTTGTAGGCTCTTGTTCTGCATTACTTTGAATATTTCTTGCCATTCCCTTCTGGCCTCAAGTGTTTCTGTTGAGAAGTCAATTGTCATCCTTCTGGGGGCTCTTTTGTAGGTGATAACCTTTTTTTCTCTAGCAGCTGTTAATATTTTCTCTTTATCACTTAGCTTTGGTATTTTAATTATGATGTGTCTTGGTGTAGATTTCTTTGGGTTTCTCTTTAATGGAATTCTCTGTGCTTCTTCACCTTGTGTGAGTTTTTCTTCATCAATTTAGGGAATTTTTTAGCTATGATTTGGTTGAACAAAGTCTGTATCCCTTGTTCTTTCTCTTCCTCAGGAACCCCTATGATGCGGATGTTATTTCTCTTCATGTTGTTACAGAGATCTCTTAGAGTTTCCTCAGACTTTTTGAGTCTCTTTTCTTTTTTCTGCTCTGCTTCCATGCCTTCATTTATCTTGTCCTCTAACTTGCTGATTCAATCCTCAGCTTCATCCATTCTGCTTTTAATTTCTTCCATTTTGGTCTTCATTTCTGATATTGTATTTGTCATTTCTGACTGATTCTTTTTTATTATTTTATTGTCCTTTTTTATACTTGCTATCTTTTTATTTAGTTCTTTATTATGATCATCTATTGTTATTCTAAGATCTTTGAGCATCCTAGCAATCATTATTTTAAACTCTGAATCTGGTAATTTGGTTATATCTGACTCATTCAAGTCCTTTTCTGGGGATTTCTCCTGATTCAATTGGATTGCATTTCTCTGCCTTCCCATTTTGTCTGTGTATAATAAGGGTGTGGCCACTGGAGTTTAATGGTTGTGGCCTTTGTGTTCCCTAGGTGTGGTCTGTCTACATGCCCACTACCCCCTTTGCCACTGTCTCAGGCATTCAGTTATGGGCATTGCCTGTGACAGCCAGCTGTGGTGGTCACTGCTGATTCCGCCTCTCCTCCACAGCGGGGGGGGGGGGGTTGTTTTCACATGTCTGGGTCTACAAGCCTCGGTCTTCTCCCTGCTGCTGCAGGTGGGGCTGCGTGCTGTTCCTCAGGCCACAAACCTCGGCACTGGGGGCAGGAATGAGCACCTTTGCTCAGCCGAGTCTCAGCCTCTTCCCGGGCTTTTTCCCCACCCCCAAGGGTGGGGCTGTGTTTGTAAGTTGGGCCACAAGCCCGGGGCTCCGCAGGCCAGGTAAGGCTGCATGCTTGCACTCAGCTGCAGGGCTCTGCAGATCCCAGGTTCTCGCCTTTCCCCTGTGGGCAGGATTGCAGGAGGGCCCATAGCCTCCTGGACTGCTTTTGTGGCCCCTTTTGCCCCCACCAGACAAGACTGAGCTCACGCCAGGCCTCAGGTTATGACCAGCCTGGCTTCTGCCCCCAGTGACAGCACTGTACTCCCGTGTCCCACCCTCTGGCTAGCCCTGAGAAGTGTGGTTGGAGGCACTGCACCTCAGACCCTAGCACTAAATACTGTATTCCTTAAGGTTCCCTCCTTCTAAGTGATTCTGCTCTGAGTGCCACAGAAGAGCTTGTTTGGCTGGTGTCCTGCTTCCCATTGCTGGTATTGCTGGTTCCAGAGGAAATATTCACTTCTGATTTGGGGAGTGATTCAGCCCAGGGGTTAGGGTGGCTGTCCCTCAAAGTGTTTTTGTCTGTGCCTCCTAGATTACACTCTCTTCCTGTACTCCAGTTCTCTCCTCTCTCCCCATTCCCCGGAGCCCCGGGTGAGTGGTTGTGAAAGAGGTTTCCTGCACAGTCCCGTTAAGAAGAATCCTGGGTCTGAGAAATTTGTCTCTTTCTCACAAACAGTACCCTGACTTGTTTCACAGCTAAATACTGTCCATATGCTTCTTCTAGGCTCTGGGGCTGCAGGCTGGGACTTAGTTCCTGGGGCCCAGGGCCCTCCTTTCTTTGCTAAACTCACTTCCCACCACGCGAGTCTCTTCGGGCTGCCGTTCTCTCCCAGGAGCTGGGCAGCCCTCTCTGTATTTCCACTTTTTCTACCAGTCTCTTTGTGGCTTCTTTGGTGTTACTTGGTTAAAGAGTCCTCTTAGTTTAGTCCAAAGTTGGTTTTTCCAGATGATGGTCCTTAAAATTAAGTTGTAATCCACTTTGGTTCTGGGAGGTGGAAGTTGCTACGTCTATCTACTCCATCGCCATCTTGCCGCCGAAGCCTAGACATTTTAGACCTTACGTTTGAGTTTTGCATCCACAGTGTATGTGCACTCAGGTATAATTTTTGTGCGTGGAGAAAATCTGTTAAAGTCCTAGGAGAGCCTGAGCTCTTCATCAATCAGGCGTCCCTGATTTGACTTCCCCACACAGTGGGACACTCCTGCTTATCAGCATGGTTGGCAGACTCTTCAAGACTACTCTTGAGGTGGCTATGAGGATGCTACTGATCAGTGCCAACTGCCACTGGAGGAAAGACACGACCAACACAGAGCTAGTTGCAAGAATTACACAGGCAATTTATTACTCACAAATCCTTTTGGCGTGCCTGGGTACAGCTTAAGGGGCCCCGTCAGTGTGCTCCTCTCAGCTGTCCTTGGTCAGAGCTCAGAGTGGTGTGGAGACAGTCCATGTTCACATTGGAGTCTGGGTGACTACTGCAACAGGGGGCCCCTCAGATTTAGTACCTTTTTTGACCAATGCCTTTTAACAGGTGTCAATCTACATGATTATCACCTCAAACCACCTTTTTGGGAGTTCCTTACAGGGAATCCTCTCTATGTCAATCTACTGAAATGTTTACATCAAACCACTTTTTAAGATGTTCTTATTTACATTAACTTACAAAGTTAATGTGAATAACACAAAGCCACTTCTTATCTAGGTATGACTTCACACACACACTAACTGGGCCCTGTTCAAAAGTCAGAGTCTGTTTATCACATCAGCACCTACTATATTAATTCCTATTCAAATGGCATAACTTTATTTAATTTTAATAATTATTTTTAATATTATTTTAATTACTTTTATATATCTTCCATATTTTTGTTTTCTACATTTCTATATATTTAATTATTATAACATCATATTACTACAACATTCTACCCCTTGATCCCAGCAAGTTATATGCTTGCAGGGATCATTACAAAACTATTTTTTATTTCTTTTTAAACATATATTGCAAATGGGATTACACACCTTCAATCTAAATACAATCACAACAAACAGGCATATAAGTATTATTATTTTCTTAATTCCCATTTATATAGATGTAAAGGTATGAATACCTTGTTCAATATACTATACTGGATTTAATAAATCCCATGTTGGTTTACAACTCACTGTTGAAAATATAGATCCTATAGTCTCTATAAAATTACATGGTTTACACAGTCTTTTTGCATCATGGTCTAAGATGGTGCTCACACTCTTCAGTATCAGTCTCAGTTCCTTTATAAAGTTCTGTTCTTGTCCAGCTTTTGAGATAAATTTTTTAGTCTCATTATGGAGTACTTCAAGTTTTTTGAAGGTTTCTCCATAATCTGTGTCCCTGTTTATATGTTCTTCCTGCAGCTCACTGAACGTGGTTGTTGGTAAATATTTCAACGTGCTGTGAATTGCATATGATGAGTATATGGATTTTCCGTTGATTGTCACATCATGGTGTTGGTGATTAGTTTGCAGGTGGCCACTGAGTCGTCTGCGATGTTATCCGTTGTCCAATTCCCTGAATTCGCAGTGTGGTCCCAGTAGGTCAGGTTGGTGTTGCAGTGTACGAAGGCAAAGTTTCCTAAATTATAAAATGCTTCCTTTGGTGTGGTTTTCACCATGGGTAAGTAAAAAAAGTTTATAACTAGCTGCTGTGTGGTTAGTACATTAGGAAATTTAAAAGTAGTCACAATAGCATTATTACTATTGTTAGCCTTATTAGCATTACACCCTAATATTACATTGACAACCAGGATGAACAAACTCATGATCATATTGGGTGATTTCGTTCTGGTTTGGCCAGTTTCTAGGTTGTCTCCTAGGCACTCTATACAGGTGTTCTACTATTTTGCTTTCCTACTGTCTTCTCCAGAATGACCTGTGGTGTAAGTTGCAGAGAGTAGTATTATTAATTTGAGAGCAATGGAATATCTGTGTTCCATTGCTTAGGTAATTTCTATGGGCACACCAGGTTATAGGTAGAATTATAATCATATAAGGTACGATCATAAAGAGTACCAGGGTCCAGATGAACAGTTTTACTAAATTACATATTCTCAGTCATTTGATGTAAGGTTATCTACTTTGATCTGTTGTATTTGTCCCTGTTTATTTACTTTCCACACAGTGTTGTATCCTGTGTTGCAGATTATTTCCTGTTTGGAGAGAGATGTATCCTTAGTGGATTTTACTATTATTTTATTATAAGGTGGATTTTTCTTAATTTTAGATACACTTCCCATTTTAATTTTTGCTTGTTCTAAATGGGGTTTAATCAGTTCTTCCAGGAGAGATCTTCTGTTTACTCTTGGTCTACTATTTAGGGCAAAGCATGCTTTGTTAAGAAGTGCTTGTAAATTGTTAAATTTTCTATTTATTAATAATGTATGACATTTGGCTTTTAATAGCACATTATGTCTCTATTATTCCTGATGCTGTTGGGTTATATGGCATATGAAAATTTCAATCTTTATTATTTATAGCTGCAAAAGATTGTACTCGCTGGCTGTAAAATGGGTTCCTTGATCTGAATCTATGATTTTAGGAGTTCCAAGGAATGTTTTCCACATATTTAATGTCTTAATTGTAGTGGCTGCTGATGGGTGTTTTGCTGCCAACGCGAACATTATTCCTGTATGTACATCAACCATCGTACATGCATACTTTTGTTGGAAAGGCCATGACAAGGGTCCAATAAAATCAACTGGGCTTGAAAATTTTGTATTTTGTGTCTATCTAACCCTGGCGGCTCTGCTGTCTAAAATGAATATACATTTTTACAGGCTATACATCTATTAATGCCTCCCTTTATGTCTTCTATTTTTGCCTTTAAATTTCTGGTTCTAAAACATTCTATCATTGCTGTTTGTCCTGGATGTCCTAATTGGATATGAATTTCCTTTATAAACTCTGGCGAGAAATCTAAGTATTCTTCTTGTATTTTATATTTATTCCCTTCCCTTTTTAACTTGATTGTAGGCATTTGGGGTATTTTATATTCTCCTGTATCTTCATCTTTTTCTAACCTTAACTTTACCCCATATGTTTTTGTTGTATCCCTAATATTAATTTCTTTGCCTACCTTAATTCCTCTTGCTAGCTTATCTGCTATTTGATTCTCTAGTGTGATTGGAGAATTATCTGTGGCATGAGCTGATATATGGGTTACATAGAGCTTTCTGTGTGTTGTTAATTCATCTAGTTTTTCCCAGTGTTCTCTGGACCAGAGGTCCCTTCCATTAATTTGCCAATTATTTTGTTTCCATTTTCCTGACCATTCTGTTATTCCCTTATATACTGCCATTGAATCAGTAAAAATATATACTTTGGGTAGCCCCTTCTCCATAGCATATTCTGCTGCCAGAAAGACTCCTATTAGCTCTGCATGTTGAGCCGAGTCAGTCTTTCCTTCCCTCGTGAGTGCGGTATTTGTCGCCGGATTGAAAGCTGCTGCTCTCCATTTTGTCGAGTCACCGGCTACGGAGGCTGATCCGTCTGTAAACCAGGCATTTTTCAGTGAGGGTCTATATTTAGGCCCTACCACCCATAGATTTTTGGGCACCTTTTTGGTTCTCAACAATCTGTCTTGGGGGGTGTATTTTCAGTTTGGAGTCCTCCTCTGTGAGAAGGGCTGGTTCACCGGTGCTCGTTATTTCTCGAGTTTATGTACCATTTCCATGCCAGCACTTTCTCCTCAATTTGGGTACCTGCCAATTCTTTGGCCAACATTTTAAGCCATGCTTTGAGGGTTAGTAAGGATCTATTATTGGTTTTTGTCCTTTTAGTGGCTCTGTATGGAGAAGTGCTGCATATAGTACCCATATATGTTTCTCATAGGATGAATATTTATTGTGGCAATATGGGAATCTTTGGGACCAGAAACCTACTGATATTATTTGTTTATCACTTGGTCCTTTATATATAAGTGCCAACATCCGTGAGTGCCAGTGAATATTATGTCTAATGTGATTGTGTCTCTTGGGTTTGGTGCTGCTAATTTTTGATGATGTTCTATTCTTTTAATTGTTCTAAGGCTTCTTGTTGCTCTTTCCCCCATGTAAAACTATTGCCTTCCTAGTTACTTTATATATTGGCTCTACTAATACTGATAAATATGGGATATGATTTCTCCAGTATGCAAATAATCCCATTAACTGTTGGGCTTCCTTTTTATTGCTGGGAGCCTTAATGCTAAGTATTTTGTTTACTATTTTTTCTGGTAGTTTCTTACCATCTGAGCTCCATTGAATTCCTAAATATTTTACTTCTGTCCCTGGGTGTTGTACTTTTTCTGAATTTATTTTCCATTCTACTCCTTTCAATTGTTCTACTAGTTTGTTTAAATCAGGGGTCAGGAACCTATGGCTCGTGAGCCAGATGTGGCTCTTTTGATGACTGCATCTGGCTTGCAGAAAAATCTTTAATAAAAAAATAATAAGGTTAATAATATAAAACATTCTCATGTATTACAATCCATTCATTTCCTACTGCTCATGTTCATGGTTGCAGGTGGCTGGAGCCAATCACAGCTGTCCTCCAGAACAACACCAAATTTTTATTGGATATGCTTAACATACACGGGTCACTGTATGGCTCTCACGGAATTACATTTTAAAATATGTGGCATTCATGGCTCTCTCAGCCAAAAAGGTTCCTGACCCCTGGTTTAAATCTTTCTGGAGGCTTTCTTTGTTTTCACTATATATTATTATATCATCAATATATGTAATAATTTTGGATTGGTAATCCTTTGGATTTATGCTAGATGCTAATAAATTATGTGCAATTGCTGGTGAATTTTTGTATCCCTGTGGCAGCCTTTTAAATTGATACTGCTTTCCTTGCTACATGAAAGTTGTAACTGGTCTGGAATCCTCATGAATGGGTATTGCAAAAAACATATCTGAGAGATCAATTGCTGCCATAAATTTTGGATTGTCCTTTTGTAAAATGTTAATTACTTCTTGTGCATCAGGTAAGGTTCCATCTATACTAGGAGAATTTTTGTTGATATTTCTATAGTCTATGGTAATTCTATAGGTTCCATTTGGCTTTTTTACTGGCCACACTGGACTATTATATATATGTGATCTTCCTACCTCAATTATGTCTTTATTCATTTATTTATGGCCTCTTGATGTCCACCTTTTAATGGGTATTGTGGGGTAAAAAAGGCTTTTAAAGGTTCTGGTAAAAATATGGGTTTTATTTGCAACTGTGCTAAATTTGTTTGAAATTTATGTAATCTTGGTGTGTATATTTTTAGCTCTAATAAATATGGTCATATATCCATTCCTATAATATTTTGAAAATTTGGGTTTACATAAAAGGTTACTTCCTTTGTTAATCCTTTATAATATTTAATTCCATCTCTTGCTGCTGCTATTAATGAATCTCCTATTATTCTCAACTCCAATTAATCTTTTTGAATTATATATTCCCTTAATAATAAGGAGACTTGGGAAACTGTGTCTGTGAGGAATTGTGTTTGAAATATTTTACCACTATCTGGAGATTTTACTTCAAGGGTAATATGAGGTCTGTTATCTCCTGGTTTTGTATAATTGTTCTGCTCAATTTCTTTGCCATTGCTTGTATTTACCCCCTTGTTTTTCCTCGGGGGGCCATTCCAGTTTTTTTATTGTTTTTGCTGGAATGGGTTATTTATATTTTCATTTTGATGGGAGAAAGAATTATTCTTTTTTTTTTTCCAATTTTGGTTTTGATTTCCCTGTTGTTCCCTAAATTTGAAAGAGTTGTTTTGATTTTGTTGATTAAATGGATTGTTTTTTTTTCCAATAAGGGGCTTGGTTTTTTAAATAGTTGGAGTTTTCCTGTTTAATAGGGCCCCTGTATGATGATTTAAAGTTATTATTTTCATTATTTATTCTCTTATATTGGAACCTATTTGTGGTTCTCTCTAGGTTTGGCATGGTTGTGTAACATGTAAATTGATTTTTTCCCATTTAAGTCCTCATGTAATTGTATTCTTTCTCTATTGTCCTCTGCTGTGGATAACAAGTTTTGTAAAGGCATTTTATAATTCTCATGGGCTTTATGTATGAGTGCTCTGATAATTCCTGATGTATTTTTATTTTCCCATGGGTTTTCTAAATCATCCTCATATATACTTAGTAAATGTACTAGCTTTCTTAACTGTTTCTTCAAATTTCCTATTTCTGTCCATCAAGCTGTTATTGCTCCTGATGTTAGTCTATTATAGAATATGATGTTTTCCATGCTTCCCTAATCCAGTTCCATAATGATGCTATTCTGTCCTTATTTTTGTTTATTAGCAATCCAAGTTGGTGTTTAATTTTTGGGTTTTCAATTGCATCTATAACTGCTTTTAATTCATCTGTAGATAGGAGGGTTGTATGTCCTCCCTGTTTATAAATTTTTATTAGCCAGTCTACATCTGTATTATTTCCTTGAATTAATGTTTTTCTTAAATCTGCTAGCTCTGTTTGGAGGTATGGATTAAATTCAATAGTTTTCTCATTATTAGCATCTTCTTGTTTAATAGTTTTCTTTCAATGCAAATCAAAACTGCAATGAGATACCACCTCACACCTGTTAGATTAGCTATTATTAACAAGACAGGTAATAGCAAATGTTGGAGAGGCTGTGGAGAAAAAGGAACCCTCATACACTGTTGGTGGGAATGTAAAGTAGTACAACCATTATGGAAGAAAGTATGGTGGATCCTCAAAAAACTGAAAATAGAATTACCTTATGACCCAGCAATCCCTCTACTGGGTATATACCCCAAAAACTCAGAAACATTGATACGTAAAGACACATGCAGCCCCATGTTCATTGCAGCATTGTTCACAGTGGCCAGGACATGGAAACAACCAAAAAGCCCGTCAATAGACGACTGGATAAAGAAGATGTGGCACATATACACTATGGAATACTACTCAGCCATAAGAAATGATGACATCGGATCATTTACAGCAAAATGGTGGGATCTTGATAACATTATACGAAGTGAAATAAGTAAATCAGAAAAAACCAGGAACTGCATTATTCCATACGTAGGTGGGACATAAAAGTGAAACTAAGAGACATTGATAAGAGTGTGGTGGTTACGGGGGGAGGGGGGAAAGGGAGAGGGAAAGGGGGAGGGGGAGGGGCACAAAGAAAACTAGATAGAAGGTGACAGAGGACAATCTGACTTTGGGTGATGGGTATGCAACATAATTGAAAAACAAGATAACCTGGACTTATTGATCTTTGAATATATGTAACCTGATTTATTGATGTCACCCCATTAAAAAAATAAAATTATAATTTAAAAAAAAAAACTAAAAAAAAATAGTTTTCTTTCTTATTAGTGTTGGGTCTGCTTTGACTCTTGCTAATGTTGTAAAGTAGCGAACCTTAATTCTGCAGGTTATGTAGAGACAACAAAGCAGGACACAGAAGAAGTTTTAGGAGGAGATTTATTAATGAGCCGGCTACATGTGACTTACATGGAGCATAGCTAACCCAAATCATGCAGCCTTGAATATAGTTCTGAGGTTAGTTATATACACTTGATTACATACAGGTTGGGAGAAAAGGAGGGGGAGAGTGGTCTTGTGATTCCTTTGTCTAGAGGTACATACATAAATCATACAATTTCAGGATGCGGGGGCTTACATGATGTCAGAGGATAAGCGTTTGTAAATCACCCATTAAGGAGAAAGAAAGGGGAGAGGAAAGGGCTACTTAAATCTTTCTTACCTTCCCCCACACCTGGCTAGCTGTTTACCTTCTTCCTCACAGGTGTGGGGAAGAGAGGGGATCCAAGTCTCCTTCCTCCTTCTACTCAAAACCTAGTACAAAAACCTCTCTATTGGCCCTGGCCGGTTGGCTCAGCAGTAGAGCATCGGCCTAGCGTGCGGAGGACCCGGGTTCGATTTCCGGCCAGGGCACACAGGAGAAGCGCCCATTTGCTTCTCCACCCCTCCGCCGCGCTTTCCTCTCTGTCTCTCTCTTCCCCTCCCGCAGCCAAGGCTCCATTGGAGCAAAGATGGCCCGGGCGCTGGGGATGGCTCTGTGGCCTCTGCCTCAGGCGCTAGAGTGGCTCTGGTCACAACATGGCGACGCCCAGGATGGGCAGAGCATCGCCCCCTGGTGGGCAGAGCGTCGCCCCTGGTGGGCGTGCTGGGTGGATCCCGGTCGGGCGCATGCGGGAGTCTGTCTGACTGTCTCTCCCTGTTTCCAGCTTCAGAAAAATGAAAGGAAAAAAAAAACCAAAACAAAACAAAAACCTCTCTATTTACAATATAATAGCCCTTCCTAAGCATGAATGTGATTGGCCATCTTGAGCTGGTGTAAATCACACACAAGTATAAAAATCATATTTACAAAATCTCTCTGAATGCTTGGCTGAAATTATAAATTGCCTTTTAAGCTTCTTAATAAAAGAGGGTTTCTTATCTCAGTACATGGTATGTCCTTGTAAGCCAGGAAACTCCCACATTCCTCTCCCTCCATTCTCCACAGAAAGGAGAGGGCAAGAAACCTTATTCCTCCTTCTAAAATTAATATTAATTTTTACAATTCTTTGGCACCTTATTACACTAATACTTTCCCTGCTAATTCCTTGCCTTTGTGTCTATCTGCATCTATTTGTTCGACGGTTTGGAAGAGAATTCCTGCGATTTCCTTTTCTTTTGCCCTCTCTATAATAGGGTTTAAGTTGTTTGGGTTTTTAAGGTTGCATGAGATATTTTCTGCGACTGGAACCTTAAACCTTTTCCTTAGGGAGTCCTCTGTCATCCTCCAAGGACTTTCTGAAGTGGTGTTATAGGGGTTCTTTTCTTTCTTAAAGATTTTTCTGCCCTGGCCGGTTGGCTCAGCGGTAGAGCGTCGGCCTGGCGTGCAGGAGTCCTGGGTTCGATTCCGGGCCAGGGCACACAGGAGAAGTGCCCATCTGCTTCTCCACCCCTCCCCCTCTCCTTCCTGTCTGTCTCTCTCTTCCCCTCCCACAGCGGAGGCTCCACTGGAGCAAAAGATGGCCCGGGCGCTGGGGATGGCTCCTCGGCCTCTGCCCCAGGCGCTGGAGTGGCTCTGGTCGCGACAGAGTGATGCCCCTGGTGGGCAGAGCTACGGCCCCTGGTGGGTGTGCCGGGTGGATCCCCGTCGGGCGCATGCGGGAGTCTGTCTGACTGTCTCTCTCCGTTTCTGGCTTCAGAAAAATACAGAAGAAAATAAAAGATTTTTCTAAAGAAAGTTCTAATCTTTTTCATTTTCCTTTTTAATGCTAATTCCTACTCCTTATCTTACAAATGGGTAAAACTTTTTTGGATTAGTATGTGGATATCTGAAACTAGTTTCTACTTTATACTTCCTCCAGCACTGTCTTAGGGCTTTAGTTAATTTTAGCTTTAAGCAATATAATATATTCATGAATTTGCTCCAGAGCTTATTTTGTAGATCCTTTTTTTAATAATTTTTATAATTTGTGGGCTTTAGAACAGTTTTCTCAGAGTTGTCTATTCAAGGGTGACAACCATCTATCTGCTGAGTTTACCTTGGGATATCCACTCTTCATAGTATAGGCTGGTCAGTACAAATCTCTAACTAGGTCGGACCCAGAGATGGAAGAAGTTTCCTTCAGCTTCTGACGGACAGTCACTAAACCATATGAAGTTTACAAATTTTCCTTCACTTCTCCCCTCTGGTTTTAAGCCAGAAATTTCCAATTGATACTGCCTTTTTAAGGCTTAGTGCCAACTGCGCCAGTTGTCCCAGTAAAGCCCAAGCTCTACGTCAATCAGGCGTCTCTGATTCGACTTCACCGTGCAGTGGGGCACTCCTGCTTATCAGCAGGGCTGGCAGACTCTTCGAGACTACTCTTGAAGCGACTATGAGGATTCTACTTATCAGTGCCGATACTAACTGCCACCGGAGGAAAGACACGACTGACACAGAGTTAGTTGCAAGAATCACACAGGCAATTTATTACTCACAAATCCTTTTGGTGTGCCTAGGTACAGCTTAATGGGGCCCTGTCGGCATGCTTTTCTTGGCTGTCTTTGATCAGAGCTCAGAGTGGCATGGAGACAGTCCATGATCACATTGGAGTCTGGGCGACTACCACAGCAGGAGACCTCTCAGATTTAGTACCTTTTCTGGCCAATGCCTTCTAACAGGTGTCAATCTACATGATTATCACCTCAAACCACCTTTTTGGGAGTTCCTCACAGGAAATCTCCTCTATGTCAATCTACCGAAATGTTTACATCAAACCACTTTTTAAGATGTTCTTAACACCAAGCCACTTCTTATCTAGGTATGACTTCACACACATACTAACTGGGCCCTGCTCGAAAGTCAGAGTCTGTTTATCACATCTGCACTATTATATTAATTCCTATCCAAATGGCATAACTTTATTTAATTTTAATAATTATTTTTAATATTATTTTAATTACTTTTATTTATCTTCCATATTTTTGTTTTCTACATTTCTATATATTAAATTACTATAACATTATATTACTACAACAGAAGACCGCTTCCCTCTCATTCAGGGCTTTCAAAGCTCTCACTCATTCTCCAGACTCTCCTGGACACACAGGCTCCCACCAACCTTAGCACTCCCGGGCCTAGCCAAACAGGCTGGGCAGAAATCTCAGGGCTCCCAAACCCCTCGCAGCACTCTCTCTCTGGACTCTCCAGCAAAAACAGGCTGGAGAGAAAAAAACCCTTCTCCAGCAAACAATAGCAAACAATGGACCCTCCCAAGCAGGAAGGCAATCTACAATTTGCAATTGCCGCCATGAGGGCAAGCACCAGTAGGCTTCTATAGACTACACACATGGTCTATATTTGCCCTGTGACAATGCAAAATACAAGCGAGCAAACCTAAACACACTTTTTTGCTCAACAACAGGCCAGTGCAGATGCTTATTTTTCTTACTCATATCTGTTATTGTCTCTACTGGTCAGACTCCACACTTTTTTTTTTTTTTTTTTTTACAGATTCAGAGAGAGAGTCAGAGAGAGGGATAAACAGAGACAGACAGACAAGAATGGAGAGATGAGAAGCATCAATCATTAGTTTTTTGTTGAGCATTGCGACACCTTAGTTGTTCATTGATTGCTTTCTCTTATGTGCCTTGACTGCGGGCCTTCAGCAGACTGAGTAACCCCTTGCTTAAGCCAGCGACCTTGGGCCCAAGCTGGTGAGCTTTTTGCTCAAACCAGATGAACCTGCGCTCAAGCTGGCGACCTTGGGTTCTTGAACCTGGGTCCTCGACATCCCAGTCCGACGCTCTATCCACTGCACCACCGACTGGTCAGGCTCAGGCTCCACACTTTTGATGTTTGTTTACTGAAAGTTTCAACCTCACTTCTCCCTTTTCCCTGTCCTTCTTACCTGTCAGGCTGATGAGAGCCTGGGGACTCCTGCTCTGTGAGCAGTTGCTTGCGAAGGAGCCCCTTTCCTGGGTGTAAAGCCAGGAGCCACGGCCAGGGCCACTATCAAAGCAGCCCGGCCCATGCAGGTTCGCATTGGATTCGGACAGTCGGTAAAGAAACAACGGAGCCACAAACTGATGGGCCTTCATCTTTAATCCTAGCTTGCACCCGGCGGGCAGGTAAAAACACACACTGGGCTCCAAAACCCAATCACATTCAGTGCTCACAAAGCTACTGATTTATCCGAGTTTCCTAGAATCAAAGGTTTCTAGCTCACCAGCCTTATTCTCCTCAGTTCCCCATCTCCTTCCTTATCCCAGATACAAACTCAGCACAAACTGGCATCTCACTCAACACTCCACCATCTTGGCTGCTTTTCCTGGCCTCCTCCACATGACCTCCTTCCACTGCTGGCTCTACTCTCTCTTCTAAATCATCCCAGGAACCAAGAGCGCAAACTCTCGTTCCGTCCCCATTTTATAGTGTAGAAATCCAAACCCTTAATCCAATATACAAAATAGGGAAGTCCCTAATACAAAGTCACTTCTCTGAGGCATGATTGGATTGTACCACCCCACATCAAAAAGGGTGGGAAAGGCTTAATCCCAAAACCAAGCCCCAGGCTACAAGGATTCTGCATGCCTTTAGCCCACCCCAACACACATTAATATCACCTGGGCGATGGCCTCCTCGTGGGCAGCGTAATCTTTACCAAAGTGAGCATAATACATTTTATCTGCCCAACACTGGGCTGTGCCACCCTGGATTATTAATATAGTGTTGACATCACAGAGCCTGGGTTCTACATACAGAGCACTCTGATTGGGAACATTTTATACTGTTTTTCAAACTTTGATAATTTGTTGTCCTTTGGAGGTAGGAGTACGGAAGGTCCTGGGTTGATGTTTTGGCTGGAACCTCTGTTTAGAGTGCAGGTATGACTGAGGTTGGGTTTGCTCCAGTGTAGGGAATCACCCATCTGATCTTGGATCCTCCATGACTTGGATTAGGGAACTTTAATTAATTAGTGTGAATGGTGATGTCAATATGCTTCTCTGCTGAACACAGGGAAGCAGGTTTATTGGATGCAAACACCAAGGAACTGTGTGAGTGTTAAGCAGATAAAATATATTATGTTCACTTTGTTAAAGATGGTGCTGCCGATGTGGAAGCCCGCCCCTCGGTGATATTAATGTGTGTTGGGGGCGGGCTGTGGGCAGGCAGAATCCTTGTAGCCTGGGGCTTGGTTTTAGGACTAAGCCTTTCCCACCCTTTTTGAGTGGGGTGGTACAATCCCATCATGCCTCAGAGAAGTGACTTTGTATTAGAGACTTCCCTATTTTGTATATTGGATTAAAGGTTTTGGTTTCTGCACTATAAAGTGGTGCAGACCGGGAGCTTGCTCTCTCGGTTCCTGAGATTAGCATTAGAAGAGAGAGCAGACAGGAGAGCAGAGAGAGGCCACATGGAGAAGGCCAGAAGAAGTAGCCAAGATGGCGGAGTGTTGAGTGAGAAGCCAGTTTGTGCAGAGAGAAGGAGATGGGAACAGAGGTGAATAAGGCTGGTGAGGTAGAAACCTTTGATTCTAGGAAACTTGGATAAGTCAGTAGCTTTGTGAGCACTGAATGAGTGGGTTTTGGAGGCCAGTGTGTGTGTTTTTCTTGCCTGCAGGATGCAAGCTAGGATTAAAGCTAATGGCCCACCAGTTCTTGGATCCATTGTTTCATTACCATCGGTCCAAATCTAATGTGAACCTGCATGGGCCAGGCGGCTGTGATGGTGGCCGTGTATACTGGCTTTACATTTGGTGTAGTCAGCAGGATTTGATACAGATGAGTATGGAGCCATCACCACCTTTGAGTGGTGGAGTAGAGGACTGGCTGCTGTTATGGTTCCCCATGGCTGTCCTTTTGGGGGCCAAAGGCTGGCTGACTTTTATAGCCATGTATGAGGAAACCAAGAGCTCTGTGGAAGAGGCTGCCCGAGACCTGCAAACCGAGCAGTAGAAGGAGCTTCAGCAAACGTGGAAGAAAGATGCCAACCCTGGAGCTGGAGCAAGCACTGGAGAAGGAGGCCAACCAGGTTTGTGACGTTCACTTGGAAATACAGCAACTGCTGGAGGAGGAATCAAAGGTTTGTGAGTTGCAGATTGCCCTGGACATTGTGGAGAACCAGCAGTGGTGGGAGGCCGGGGCTGAGGCCGGAGCTGGACCTGCAAGTTCTGCAGAGCAGAAGGCGGCCCCAGCCCAGGACTCGAGCCCGGCAACGGCCCAGGACTCGAGTCTGGCAGCAGGAGCTGGTGTTTTCAGTTCCTCTTTGGAGGATGAGAAGAATCGGGCTGGAGTTGCAATCTGCAGTCTCCAGAAGATGAGAGCCCAGCTGGAAGGAGCACCTACTACGGTCCTGGTAGGTCTGCGATTTTGGGACAAAGGGGTGGACGTCATCATGCTCTCTGGAGCAGAGATGGAAATGCTGACTGCCATTGCCATGTGCTTCTTTTTGGGACAGTGTAAGATCTGTCAGGATGGCAGGGATGAGGGGGGAGGCTGAGGCCCATGTGCATGGACTGATTCCTGGACTATGACCACAGTGGACACTGGCTCCTTGTTGGATGGACTTACGGATTTTGGACAATATGAAATACCCTGATCGGGGTGGGGGGTTGCTTTGCTAGAGGCCCTTCCCCTATCCCAGGAAGCTTTTCCCATGGCTAGAAAGAAGGCCGAGGACATTTTGCACTTTTGGCAAAGTGCTCAGAGACTGGTGAAGTGTAATTGTTGAAATTGTATGATTTGTCATGTTGTAATTTGTGTAATGTGCCTAATTTCCTTGCACGGGGATGCTGGTGATATAGATTATGAGTAGTAAAGTGAGCATAGGGGTGGATTGTTGGGCAGATAAAATATATTATGTTCACTTTGTTAAAGATGGCGTTGCCCACATGGAAGCCTGTCGCCCAGGTGATATTAATGTGTGTTGGGTGCGGGCTGTGGGCAGGCAGAATCCTTGTAGCCTGGGGCTTGGTTTTAGGACTAAGCCTTTCCCACCCTTTTTGATGTGGGGTGGTGCAATCTCATCATGCCTCAGATAAGTGACTTTGTATTAGAGACTTTTCTATTTTGCATATTGGATTAAAGGTTTTGATTTCTGCACTATAAAGTGTGGCAAACCCGGAGCTTGCTCTCTCGGTTCCTGAGATTAGCATTAGAAGAGAGCGCAGAGAGGAGAGCAGAGAGAGGCCAGGAGAAGTAGCCAAGATGGCGGAGTGTTAAAGAAGAAGCCAGTTTGTGCAGAGAGAAGGAGATGGAGAACAGAGGTGAATAAGGCTGGTGAGGTAGAAACCTTTGATTCTAGAAAACCCGGATAAGTCAGTAGCTTTGTGAGCACTGAATGAGTGGGTTTTGGAGCCCAGTGTGTGTTTTTACTTGCCTGCAGGTGCAAGTAGGATTAAAGCTAATGGCCCACCAGTTCTTGGCTCCATTGTTTCATTACCATTGGTCTGAATCTAATGTGAACCTGCATGGGCCAGGCGGCTGTGATGGTGGCCGTGTATACTGGCTTTACAGTGAGTAACCTTTGTGCAAACCCGAATAAATGCATATGAATGTGTAAAGCCAGTAGGGCCAGTAGCCAGCAGGTCCACATTGGATTCAGACAGTCAGTAAAGAAACAATGGAGCCAAAAACTGGTGGGCCATCATCTTTCATCCTAGCTTGCACCCGGCAGGCAAGTAAAAACATAAACTGAGCTCCAAAACCCACTCAATCAGTGCTCAAATAGCTACTGACTTTATCTGAGTTTCCTAGAATCAAAGGTTTCTAGCTCACCAGTCTTATTTACCTGTTTTCTATCTCCTTCCTTCTCCCTGCACAAACTGGCTTCTTACTCAGCATTCCACCATCATGGATGCCTCTTCTGTCCTCCTCCATGTGGCCTTTCTCTGATCTCTGCTCTCTCCTCTAATGCTAATCTCAGGAACCAAGAGAGCAAGCTCCCAGTCTGCCCCACTTTATAGTGCAGAAATCAAAACCTTTAATCCAATATACAAATAGAGAAGTCTCTGATACAAAGCCCACCCCACATCAAAAAGAGTGGGAATGGCTTAGTCCTAAAACCAAGCCCCAGGCTACAAGGATCCTGCCTGCCCACAGCCCGCCCCCAACACACATTAATATCACCTGGGTGATGGGCATCCACGTGGGCAGCACCATCTTTAACAAAGTGAGCAATAATATACTTTATCTGCCCAACAGAAGGGCTTTAGGAAATTAGCCTACAGGTTTATAGATTCCCCCTCCCTTTGTGCTTATTACTTAGCAAAAGAATAAGAATGTACTGACCAACAGTAGCCCTTTTTCCATAGCAACAAGAAGTACATCAATCATTCTTTCCCCTTATCACCTGATCCCCCCCCCCCCAACCGCAATCCTGTTACCTTTGTTCTTGCAGCAGTATAAATTAGGTGACAGGTCTGAGCAAGTGGGGAGGGTGCTCAAGCAGAAGGAAGAGGTTGCACTCAGGAACCTTAAATCCTTTCCCTACAGCAGGGGTTGGGAACCTTTTTGGCTGAGAGAGCCATGAACGCCACATATTTTAAAATGTAATTCCATGAGAGCCATACAATATGTTTAACACTAAATACAAGTAAATATGTGCATTTTATGTAAGACCAACACTTTTAAAGCACAATAAGTCTCTGAATTCTTTTTAATAACGTTGTTATGCTGTTGCTAACCAATAAGGAATAAAGTACTTTTTACCATTAATGTGACTTCTGGTGCTGCATGGTTTTGCTGATGGCTTTGTATCCTGGTTGATACGTGGTGAGGTTAAGCTTCATGCAGGCGTTGAGACTTCCATCCGTTAAACATGTTTGTAGGTTGGTCTTAATGTTCTTTAGATGTGAGAAAGACTGCTCACATGCATACGTAGGGCCAAACATTGTCAGTACAGCAATACTCACATGCTGCCGTGTGTGGTATGTGATGAGAAGTGCGTTCCATGTTTTGACAATCAGCTGGTCCACAGGTTGAAGTTTTTTCATTTCTCCCCACTTGTGTTTGCTCACCAACTCTGCTTGCTGTCGTGCAAGTCTTTCCAAATCTTCATTCAGTGACTTGAACTTATTCACCCATATGACTGAGGCCTTCAGGTCAGCAGCTTGTAGCTCAAAATCTCTGACGCAGACACCAGGGATGTAACTCAGGTTGGCACTGTCCACTGCACATGCGTGTGGATGGGTGATGAACTTAAAAAGATGAGTGCACTCACGAAATTCTCCAAAGCGCACTTTGAATGACTGCAGGAGATTAGATGTGAAGCCCGCTAGCTGCTGAAGATCAAGATGTTGAGCAGAGTCACTTGCTGTGCATGCATCTTTAAACTCTCTCAGTTTTTCGAAGTGTAATAAACGACCTGTTCCAATGTTGGTGATGAAGAGTTCCAGCTTGCTTTGAAATGCAAACACTGCTTGTTGAAGGGATAAGACTGTATTTCCAATGCCTTGCATTTTTACATTGAGCTGGTTCAGATGTTCAGTCATGTTCATGAGATAGTAGAACTTCAGGAGCCACTCAGTGTTAGCTAACTCAGGATGCTCGAGGTTTTTCAATTCAAGAAAAGTTCGGATTTCACTCAGACAAGCCGCGAAACAGCTGAGCACCTTCCCTCTTGACAACCAACGCACATTGCTGTGCAGAAGCAGACCAGGATAATTATTCCCAACTTCAGTCAGCAGTGTTTTAAACTGGCGATCATTTAAAGCTCAGGCAACAATAAATTGACCACCTGAATGACCAGTGACATCACCTCACCAAGCTGCTCACCACACATCTAAGCACAAAGCGCCTCCTAATGTAGGATGCAGTGAAAACTTAGGATGGGTCTCTTTTCATGTTCACAAAGAAGCGCTATGAATCCTCTGTTTTTCCTCACCATGCACAGAGCACCATCAGTACACACCAAAATAAGTTTATCCATCAGTAGATTTTTTTTCTTTAGCAAACTCAGTGGAAGACTTGAATAAATCCTCCCCTCTTGTTGTCTCTTTCATAGGCAAAACAGCAAGACTTTCCTCAGGTAGTGTGTCACTGACAGCATACCTTGCAATCACACTGAAGTGGGATAAATGGCTTACATCTGTTGACTCATCCAAAGCGAGAGAAAAGAATGGTGCTGCATTTATATCCTTCACTTGTGTTGCTTCAATTGGATTTGCCATCATGATGGAACAATTGTGAACAATCCTTGCCAACAGAGGCATGTCTTTTATTTGTTTGATTATCTTGTTTTTATCCAAAAAGTCATCAAAAAGTCCATTGGCAATATCAAGCATGAATGTTTTGGCATACTCCCCATCTGTGAATGGCTTTCTGTTTCTCACAACTGCTAAAGCACCAGCAAAACTAGCCAAATTCCAGTCACCTTGTTGGGTCCAAACACGGAGCTACTGCTGACTAGCTTGCACTCTGCACAGTAACTCTTGACATGCTTTCTTCCTGCTGCCCCCCGCTGGATATTTCAATGCAAATGTAATATGGCTTGTGTTGAAGTGCCGCTTTATATTTGACCATTTCATCGATGCGATTTTATCATTGCATATTAGACACACTGCAGAACCTGGTCTCTCCACAAAGGTGAATTCTTCTGTCCATTCCTGATGAAAAGTATGATACTCCTCATCTTTTTTTCTTTTAGCCATCTTTTTCGTCAAAAGGGTTTCTGCAATTAGCTAGCTGACTGCTTGATGAAAAAGAGGGAAATTTACTTTCTGACCTCACAATGACCTGTGTACATTATGCATTATCCAATAAAAATTTGGTGTTGTCCCGGAGGACAGCTGTGATTGGCTCCAGCCACCTGCAACCATGAACATGAGCGGTAGGAAATGAATGGATTGTAATACATGAGAATGTTTTATATTTTTAACGTTATTATTTTTTTATTATTAAAGATTTTTCTGTGAGCCAGATGCAGCCATCAAAGAGCCACATCTGTCTTGCGAGCCATAGGTTTCTGACCCCTACAGCCACAGGGAAGTGTAGACTTGACATGGAGTGGGCCTCTGAGCCCAGGAAGGGGAGGTAGTGACTGCAGCTCAGGAGTTTGGATATAGTTTGTAGAGCAGGTGGTCACCCAAAGATTGTCAAGTAAAGAGAACTTATGTGGACAGAGGTGCTTGGGGGGGGCTGTAGCTGCTGTGTAAAGGTCAGAGTGGAAGTACTACACTTGTCCTAGCAAAAAGTGCCAGTGTCCTGAATAAAAGCTGAGTGATGCATGCAAAGAAAGAAAGGACTCATGAGATATTCTGAAGGGTGAGGAGATGATCTGGTGATGGATGGTGGTGGGAGGTGAGTGAGAGGGAGGCTCAAGGTTGGTACCTGTGTTCCTGCCCTTGCTGATGACAGAAAAAGTGTCGGGCAGATAAGTTATATTTTGCTCACTCTGTCAAAGATAGCCACTGCTCTCACGTGATATAGCTAAATGCCCTTCTTGCTTGGGAAGGGGCTTGGTTATGTTAATGTATGTGGGAGAAGGGGGTTTTCCCACTGAAATGTTTTAAACGGAGGAGCGAGGAGGCCATTTTTGAGAGATCACCTTCTTGTAGAGAGGAAGAGCCCATGGTGCAGTGTGGCAGGGAGGCCACGTGGAGGAGGCAGACAAAATGGCGGAAAGGTGAGGTGGAAGCCTTTGATTCTAGGAAAACTCGATGAGTCAGTGACTTTGGGAGCCCTGAATGTAAAGGGAAGTGTTTCCTGCTATGTGTTTTTACTTGCTTGCTGAGTGCAAGTCTAGAATAAAGGAAAATGGACCACCAGTTTTTGACTCCACAGTTTCTTTAACTTCTGTCCGAATTAAATGCAAATCTATACGGGTTAGGTGGCTGTGATGGTGGTTGTGGCCACTGGCCCTACAGTAAGTATGGGAAAATATGATGACTCGGAGTCAGAGACCAAGGGGTCGCATGATGTCTAGTGAAAGGCAGAAACCGCAGGTTAAACTGTGGTAAGGTACCAAAGAATTGCAAAAATTAATATTAGTATTTTAGGAGAGAAAGTCAGGCTTCTTGCCCCAACCTTTCTTTAGAGAATGGAGGGAGAAAAATATGGGAGTTTCCTGACTTACAAGAATGACCAGGTCATTTAGTTTAACTGTAGTTTTCTGAAAGGATTAAGGTTATCTGAAGAATTTCCTTTCCCTTTCAATAAGAGACAAAATTTACATACCCTACACTGATTTTAACTCTCCTTCTCTTCCTGGAATCCTGAGAGTAATGTATACCTCTAGGCAAAGGAGGGAAGATAGACACTATAAGATTTATGAATGTATTTGATATGTAGAACAACATCACTATTGTGTTACCTTGAAAGTTTTAATTTTTTTTTATAGATCCTGTTATAAGCTTGTTAATGATTGTGTCATGCTGTCATGCCCCCCCAACCTGTATGTAATCAAGGGTATATAACCAGCCTCAGAGTTATATTCGACACTGCACGATTTGCGTCAGCTGTACCCCATGTTAGTCATATGCAGCTGGCTTAATCAATAAAACTCCTCAAAAATTCATTTGTGCCCTGGCCGGTTGGCTCAGTGGTAGAGCATCGGCCTGGCGTGCAGGAGTCCTGGGTTCAATTCCCTACCAGGGCACACAGGAGAAGCACCCATCTGCTTCTCCATCCCTCCCCCTCTCCTTGCTCTCTGTCTCTCTCTTCCCCTCCCACAGCCAAGGCTCCATTGGAGCAAAGTTGGCCCGGGCGCTGAGGATGGCTCTGTGGCCTCTGTCTCAGGCGCTAGAGTGGCTCTGGTTGCAACAGAGCAACGCCCCAGATGGGCAGAGCATTGCCCCCTGGTGGGCATGCCGGGTGGATCCTAGTCGGGCGCATGCGGGAGTCTGTCTGACTGCCGCCTCCCTGTTTCCAACTTCAGAAAAATACACACACAAAAAAATTCATTTGGACTTGGTGTCTCTATGAAAACCCACAGAAGTAAGGTATGGTACTCTACAACAGAACTAAAAACATGAGGCTAGTATGTTTTGTGGTAAGGTGCCATGAACTGTAAAACTTAGTATTGGCAATGCCATTTGTTGGTCATATAAAATATATTATGCTCACTTTGTTAAAGATGGCACTGCCCACGTGGAGGCCCGTTGCCTAGGTGATATTAATGTGTGTTGGGGGTGGGCTGTGGGCAGGCAGGATTCTTGTATCTTGGGGCTTGGTTTTAGGACTAAGCCTTTCCCACCCTTTTGATCTCATCATGCCTCAGATAAGTGACTTTGAATTAGAGACTTCCCTATTTTGTATATTGGATTACAGGTTTTGATTTTTGCACTATAAAGTGGGGCAGACCGGGAGCTTGCTCTCTCGGTCCCTGAGATTAACATTAGAGGAGAGAGCAGAGAGGAAAGCAGAGAGAGGCTACGTGGAGTAGGCCAGGAGAAGCAGCCAAGATGGTGGAGTGCTGAGTGAGATGCCAGTTTGTGTAGAGTTTGTGTAGAGAGAAGGAAGGAGATGGGGAACTGAAGAGAATAAGGCTGGTGAGCTAGAAACCTTTGATTCTAGGAAACTCGGATAAGTCAGTGGCTTTGTGAGCACTGAATGTGATTGGGTTTTGGAGCCCAGTGTGTGTTTTTACTTGCCAGCCGGGTGCAAGCTAGAATTAAAGAAAATGGCCTATCAGTTTTTGGCTCCATTGTTTCTTTACCAACTGTCCGAATCCAATGCGAATCTGCGTGAGCTGGGCTGCTGTAGTGTGTAGTGATGGTAGCCGTGGCCACTGGCCATACATTTGGTATAGTCGGCAGGATTCGGAGATCGGTATGGAGCTGCCACCTTTGATGTGCATAGTAGAGGACTGGCTGCTGTCACGGTTCCCCATGGCTGTCCTTTTGGGGACTGTAGGCTGGCTGACTTTTACAGCCATGCGTGAGGAAACTGAGAGCTCTGTGGAAGAGGCTGCCCGGGACCTGCAAACCGAGAAGTGGAAGGAGCTGGAGCAAACGCAGGAGAAACAGATGCTGACCCTGGAGCTGGAGGAAGTGCTGGAGGAGGAGGCCGACCAGGATTGCGAGATTCTCCTGGAAATAGAGCAGCTGCTGGAGGAGGATTCACAGGTTCGTGAGTTGCAGATTGCCCTGGACTTTGTGGAGAGCCAGCAGCAGCGGGAGGCCGGGGCTGAGGCAGGAGGTGAAGCTGGAGCTGGGGCTGCAAGGTCTGCGGAGTAGAAGGCGGCAGTGGCCCGGGGCTCGAGCCCGGCAGTGGGAGCTGGTGTTTCCAGTTCCTTTTTGGAGGATGAAGAGAATTGGGCTGGAGCTATGATCTGCAGTCTCCAGAAGATGGAAGCCCAGCTGGAAGGAGCACCTACTGCGGCCCTGATAGGTCTGTGATTTTGGAACATAGGGCTGGACATGTTCTCCGGAGCAGAGATGGAAATGCTGACTGCCATTGCCATGTACCTCTCTTTGGGACAGTGTAAGATCTGCGAGGACGGCAGGGATGAGGGGGGTGGCTGACGCCCTATGTACATGGACTGATTTCCTGGACTACGACCGGAGTGGGCATTGGCTCCTTTGTTGGATGGAATTACGGATTTTGGACATTTTGCGCTTTTGGCAAAGTGCTCAGAGACTGGTGAAATGTACCTTTGTAATTGTTGAAACTGTATGATTTGTGCTGTTGTAACTTGTGTAATGTGCTAATTTCCTTGCACAGGGATGCCGGTGATGTAGATTGTGGGTAGTAAAGTGAGCATAGGGATGGATTGTTGGGCAGATAAAATGTATTATGCTCACTTTGTTAAAGATGGTGCTGCCCACATGAGGCCGTCGCCCAGGAGATATTAATGTGTGTTGAGAATCCTTGTAGCCTGGGGCTTGGTTTTGGGATTAAGCCTTTCCTACCCTTTTTGATGTGGGGTGGTACAATCCAATCATGCCTCAGAAAAGTGACTTTGTATTAGAGACTTCCCTGTTTTGTATATTGGATTAAAGGTTTGGATTTCTACACTATAAAATGGGGGCAGAATGAGAGCTTGCTCTCTTGGTTCCTGGGATGATTAGCATGAGAGAGCAGAGGGAGCAGAGCAGAGAGCAGCAGAAAGAGGCCATGTGGCCAGGAGAAGCAGCCAAGATGGCGGAGTGCTGAGTGAGATGCCAGTTTGTGCAGAGAGAAGGAAGGAGATGGGGAACTGAGGAGAATAAGGCTGGTGAGCTAGAAACCTTTGATTCTAGGAAACTCGGATAAGTCAGTAGCTTTGTGAGCACTGAATGTGAGTGGGTTTGGGAGCCCAGTGTGTATTTTTACTTGCCCGCCGGGTGCAAGCTAGGATTAAAGAAAATGGCCTATCAGTTTTTGGCTCCATTGTTTCTTTACCGACTGTCCGAATCCAATGCGAACCTGCATGGGCCAGGCTGCTGTGATGGTAGCCGCAGCCACTGGCTTTACAGAGTGTATTTTGATATATAAAATGACATCACTATTGTGTTACCTTGAAAGTTTTAACATTTTTTTAAATCCCCTAGACAAATGTTATAATCTTGTTAATGATTGTGTCATGCTGCAAGCCTCCCCCAAAACCTGTATGTGGTCAAGGGGGTATATAACCAGCCTCTGAGATATATTTGGGGCTGCACGATTTGGGTCAGATATGCCCCGTGTCAGTCATATGTGGCTGGCATATTAATAAATCTCCTTCTTTTAATAAAACCCTTCAAAATTCATCTGGACTTGGTGTCCCTACGTAAACCCGCAGAAGTGAGGTATGGTACTTTACAACATTTGGGGGTACGGTACTTTACACTTTCGAAAGGAAAGTTTATTTTAAAAACACCTGGAAGCAGGCAGGCTGAGACTAGCAAAGGGTGTCAGCCCTGAGGGAAGGGTGGGTCAGGGGTTATATGGATTCATTGAAGGGCCTTGGGCAAAGGCAGCTGCAAGATTGCTTCTTCTGTTTGTGGTTGGGAGTGGTGGCACAGTTCCTCAAAATTGTCTGCACCCTAATCCAATCTTTCCTTATCAGCATCAAGCTGCAAGGAAGGTCTGAGCTGGATTACTGAATAGGCAAGTCTTTCTTCCTCCTTCATGCCTGCATTGTTCTTAAGAAAGATGATGACTGAGTAGCCATTTTATATATCATCCAGGAGGTAAATGAACCAAGGATCAAAAGTGTGTGTGTGGTGTGGATGGGACTCAGGATTTGAATTTTGAACAATTGACCCTAACTAGCTAGATGGTTTGTGAAGTCCACAGAAAATGATTTGTTTCCCTTGGGAAGGTGAATAAGCCATGAGAAAAGTGATGTGGTATGAATGACTTTTTCTTTCTTTTTTTATTCAGTGAGAGGAGGGGAGGCAGAGTGAAAGACTCCCACATATGCCTGATTGGTATCCACCTGGCAAGCCCACTAGGGGGCGATGCTCTGCCCATCTGGGGCATTGCTCTGTTGTTCAGCAGTCAACCTCTTTTTAGCTCCTTAGGCAGACAGCATGGAGTCATCCTCAGCACCTAGGGCCACCTTGCTCCAATTGAGCCGTGGCTGCAGGAGTGGGGAAGAGAGAGAGGGAGAGAGAAGCGAGAGGGCTAAGGGTGGTTGGTGTAAAGCCAGTAGCCATGGCCACCATCACAGCCAGCTGGCCCATGCAGGTTCGCATCAGATTCGGGAAGTCGGTAAAGAAACAACAAAGCCAAAAACTGGTGGGCCATTAGCTTTAATCCTAGCTTGCACCTGGTGGGCAAGAAATACACACAGTGGGAAAACACTTCCCTTTCCATTCAGGGCTCCCAAAGCCACTGACTTATCCAAGTTTCCTAGAATCAAAGATTTCTAGCTCACCAGTCTTATTCACCTCTGTTCCTCATCTCCTTTTCTCCACACAAACTCTGCACAAACTGGCTTCTCCTTCAGCACTCCGCCATCTTGGCTGCCTCTCTTCTCCTGCATGTGGGCTTTCTCTGCTCTCCTCTCTGCTCTCCTACAGCATGGGCTCCTTCTAGAATGTAACCACTCTTCTCAGGAACAACGTGATCTCTCTTCCTTTTAAAACCTTTTGGCACGAAAGCCCTTCCCCAACACATATTAATATAATCATTCCCATCCCAAGCAAGAAGGGCAATTAATATTATCACCTGGGCGATGGGCTTCCACGTAGGCAGCAGCATCGTTAACAAAGTGAGCTTAATATATTTTATCTGCCCAACAGGTGGGAAAGCAGATGGGTACCCCTCCTGTGTGCCCTGACTGGGAATCAAACCTGGGACATCCACATGCCAGGCTGATGCTCTACCACTGAGCTAACTGGCCAGGACCAACTTTTTAGAGATTATTTTGGTGCCAATAGGAGCCCTTTTTTGGGGGAGATAGATCTAGAGAGGACAGTGGGAAGGATGTGGAAGTCACAGCCCTTATGGAAATAAAACAGGAATAAAATAAAAAGTGTGCTGTTCCTGTAAGGGGATGATGGCAGCAGTAGTGGCTCTAGGTAGTAAAATGTACACCTCTTTCTAGGCACCAGTTATCCTGGAGTCAGGGTATCTTTATTGGTTGCATATAATGGGGGGAGGAAGAGTGACTCCTGTCACCCAAAGTTCAGTCCACTATTGTTTGAATGTCCTCCGGATTCCTTCCCATCTAGATGGGCATGGGGATAACAGGAGGGAAGGGTTGGCTGGCTGAGCTGCTCTTCTTTTTAAGGAAAGTATTGTGGTTGCAGGTACAGAAAAGTCTGAAATACTCATTCTAGTGGGCGGTGGCAGAGGCCAGATGGTTGCCACCTGTAAAGAGAGGGAGAGATCTACACTGAAAAACCCACCCAGCTGGTAGAGAGATGGCAGCTGGGCCATCACGGCTGAGATTCATTAACAGATAGAGCTCACCTGGCAGGACGAAAGAAAGGGAGACATAGAAAAGAAAGATGTGAGACGTGCCCATCTGCTAGCATTGTGACCTTAGAAAAACGTTGAGCCCTTCAAGAACTAGTCTATGCCTCTCTTAAATGGAGAAATAGCAGCATCTGCTTGAATGGGTGAAGATGTGGATGTCCAGCAGGGTTGCCATTATGTGGCAAACAATTGGTGCAAGCTACCCCAAGTGCTTTGTTGTTCATTGTTGTTTTACTCAGTGTTGTTTTCTGTGCTCTCTGATGATCCCTGTAATTGTTGTCCTTTGGTAATTAGTTCTGGATTTGCCATTGACTATTTCTATTCCATTCTTGCAGGCAAAACTTCAAGAATTGTTCCAGAATGTACTTCTGGATCTGGTCTCACTAAATGACCTCACCTTACCGCAGGTCACCTAAGGCCAAATGGTTACAATTTGTTCCCTGGTGGGTAACTTAAGGTTGATTTCTTTTTAATTTCTTTTGTGTGTGTGTGTGTGTGTGTATGTGTGTGTGTGACAGAGAGAGTCAGAGAGAGGGACAGATAGGGACAGACAAACAGAAAGGTAGAGAGATGAGAAGCATCAGTTCTTCATTGCAGCACCTAAGCTGTTCACTGATTGCTTTCTCATATGTGCCTTGACTGGGGGGCTACAGCAGACTGAGTGATCCTTGCTCAAGCCAGTGACCTTGGGCTCAAGCTGTTGAGCCTTGCTCAAACCAGATGAGCCTGCTCTCAAGCTGGTGGCCTCAGGGCCTTGAACCTGGGTCCTTCACATCCCAGTTCGATGCTCTATTCCCTGGTCAGGCTTGAGGTTGATTTTTAAAATGTCTAGCAACCCTAGGAACCCCAGGCTGGTTGGCTCAGTGGTAGAGCATCGGCCCAGCTTGTGGATGCCCTGGGTTTGATTCCTGGTCAAAGCACTCAGGAGAAGTGACCATCTGCTTTTCCACCCCTCCTCTCCCCCTTTTCTCTCTCCCCCTCTCCCATAGCCATGGCTCTATTGGTTTGAGCACATTGGTTCTGGGTGCTTAGGATGACTTCGTGGAGCCTTTGCCTCAGGCACTAAAAATAGCTCAGTTGCAAGCATGGCTCAAGATGGGCAGAACATTGGCCCCAGACAAAGGTTGGTGGGTGGATCCTGGTTGGGGCACATGTGAGAGTCTTTATCTCCCCTCCTCTCACTTGGAAAAGAAAAAAGAAAAATAAATAAATAAATAAAATGTCTAGCAATTTTTTACCTCTCTATACCTGCACCCTTGCCTTGTGGTGTTGTTATCCTTCCACCAAGAGATAAGATCCTATTTCTTCAACTTCATTCTGGTTTGGCTGTAACTTGCTTTGGTTAATGGACATAAGAAATGCAATGCAAACCGTCTTGAAAAGCTTGTGCGCTGAGGCATCCCTCTCTTGCTGCTAGGAACTCTAGGATCCTCATAATAATGAGCCGGATCTAGTCTTTTGGATGATGAGAGGCTACATGAAGGAAAGCTGAGGCAGCCCACCCATCAGCCAGGCTCCTCCACAAGTAGGGTCACCTAGCTTACCTGCAGGTGGCTGCAGACACATGACAAAGCCGAGTTCAGACCACCCAAACTGTAGGGTTGACATATATGGGATCACAGTTGTGACCTGGCTTAGGCTGGCTTGCCCTGGTGAATAGAGTGACTAGAGAAGCCACTTACCTGAGGATACACCTGCCAAATGACAAGTTGCACTGGAGGTAAAGGGTGAGCCAGTGTCTACAGCAATAAACACCATTTATTAGCAGCTTTCCAGAACCCATAGCCTCAGAAAATCTGGAGACCACTGGAGAATATCCTGCTCTCTCAACAGCCTACAGTCAAGTGAGCTGGACAGGGGCCGGTGTCTAGAATGTGGGCGCCTGGTTACCAGAATTCTAACTTCTGTTTTGTTCTGTCACCAAAGAGATGAGGTCATTTCTTCAAGGTTCCATCACCTGGGCCTCTTCCTTCAATCAGAACCCCTCTGAACAACTAAGGTGCCGCAATGAAGAATTGATGCTTCTCATCTCTCTCCCCTCCTGTCTGTCTGTCCCTATCTGTCCCTCTCTGACTCTCTCTGTAAAAAAAAAAAAAAAAAAAAAAGAACGAAAGAAAAAAATAGAAAAGAACCCCTCAAACCTCCCTCTGGGCTGTTGACTGCTCACTCTTCTCACCTATTTTTTGTAACTGCACATAGTCTGTACAGCTCTTCTCGTCACTCTCTGGGAATGTAACTGAGGTCTGAGCTTTGAGGAGACAGAGCTGAGTCCAGACCTGTTTTTTGTTTTCATTTTTTTTCCTGACCAGTTCTGTGTCCTAAAAAAGCCATCATGCCTCTCCCAACACACACAATGGGATCGATGCTAGAAACGACTTCATAGGTATATCGGCAGGCATATATGACATAAAACCTGCAACGCTGTGGGCTGGTGTCACAGGTATCTGAGACAAAAACTCGCAATTACAAAAAAGGGTGGGATGGAGCATGGAATAGCACCTAAAACAGGCCTGGGGTTCAGTTTAGTGATTTTGGGAATGTGATATCCTTCTTAGCCATATTTTAAAGTTTGTACTTTTAAGGGACTGAAATGAAGGAAATTGAGACATTGTCATCTACTAGCATAAAACCTTCTGTGGTCTTCTGTCATATTTTAAACCAGACCTTGTGCCTTCTGTGGGCATTTGTGGTGTGTAGTCTCCACAATGGCCTCAAGTGGTCCTTGCCTTTTGCTATTGAACAACCTAGTGTCACCACTAAGTTGCTAGTAATTGGCTTCTGAACACACAATACAGCCAAGGTAATGGGATGCCATGTTCAAATTGTATTTACAAAAAATGTGTACCTTCCCTCTTCCTTTCTTGAGATTCCTCTGTTGTTGTTTTTTTTCTCCCTCTGTGTCTCTCTTACCTCTGTACTCGAGAGAGCAGGCACCCGTGTTCTGAGTTCCATGTCGAGGGCCCGCAGGACAGAGCTGAGGGTGGGCCTAGCCCACTGACAGGTAGAAACCAAGGTCTCAGTCCAGACTGGATTCTAACCATACCCATGTGTGAGTGTGGGAGCTGAGGCCCACCCCCCATCCAGCCTCAGTAGAGACCATGGTTCCAGCCTGTGAGACACCCTGAATCAGTTAGAAGCGCCCAGCTCAGCTGTGCCTAGATTCTTGATTTGCAGTGCGGTGAGATACCAAAGAATGGAAAAATTAATATTCATATTTTAGAAGAAAGAGTCAGATTTCTTGCCCCTCCTTTCTGTAAGGAGTGAGGGGAGAGGAATGTGGGAGTTTCCTGGCTTGCAGAGACATACTGTGTAGGAAGCCCCCTTTTACTAGGAAACTTAAAGGGCATTTTATAATTTGGGCTAAACATACAGAGAGATTTTGTAAACATGATTTTTATACTTGTGTGTGATTTGCACCAGCTCAGGATGGATGACAGCACTGTTGTAAATCAAGAGGTTTTGTGCTGGGTTTTGAATGGAAGTGGGAAGGAGCCTTGGACCTCCCCCCCACACACCTGTGAGGAAGAAGGTAAACACCTAGCCAGGTGTGGGGGAAAAGAAAAAAAAAGATTAAGCGAGCCCTTTCCTCTCCCCTCTTTCCTTCTTTAGTGGGCCATTCACAAACACTTACTCCCTGATATCATGTAGGCTCCCCCTCCCATCCTGAATACGTGTGACTAATGTATATACCTCTAGAGCAGGGGTAGTCAACCTTTCCATACCTACCGCCCACTTTTGTATCTCTGTTAGTAGTAAAATTTTCTAACTGCACACCAGTTCCACAGTAATGGTGATTTATAAAGTAGGGAAGTAACTTTACTTTATAAAATTTATAAAGCAGAGTTACAGCAAGTTAAAGCATATAATAATAATTACTTACCAAGTACTTTATGTTGGATTTTTGCTAAGTTTGGCAGAATAAATCTTTATAAAACAACTTACTATAGTTACATCTATCTTTTTATTTATACTTTGGTTGCTCTGCTACCGCCCACCATGAAAGCTGGTGGGTGGTAGGGACCAGGTTGACTATCACTGCTCTAGACAAAGGGATGGCAGATGAACACTAAAAGATTTGGGAATGTCTTTTAATATGTAGAACAACATTTTTTGCTATTGTGTTGCCTTATAAGTTTTGATATGTAGGAATGTTTTTATAGAATCTATAGACAGATGTTATAAGCTTGATAATGTTTGTGTCATGCCCCCCCCCCCTCTTCCCACCAGCCTGTGTGTGATCAAGGTATATAACCTGCCTCGGGGTTGTGTTCAAGACAGCACGATTTGGGTCAGGTATACTCCGTGTTTGTCATATGCAGCCGGCTTATTAATAAATCTCCTCCTTTTAATAAAACTCCTTAAAAATTTATTTGGACTTGGTGTCTCTACGTAAACCCAGCAGAACGATACTTTACAACAGCAGAAAGTATGAGATGTTAAATATGTAGTTTCTGGTGCAAGTTTTGGGAGTGATGCTGTTGGTGCCTTGTTTTCCATCCAACAGTTGATAGACCCCCAGCGGGGGTCGAACGACCAAAACACAGGGGTTGCCTAAAGCCATCGGAAAATACATATTATTTAAAAATGTATTGTATAATAAATATGTATTTTCCGATGGCTTTAGGCGACCCCTGTGTTTTGGTCGTTCGACCCCCACTGGATAAATATGTATTTTCCCATGGCTTTAGGCGACCCCTGTGTTTTGGTCCTTCGACCTCTGCCGGGGTCGTGACCCACAGGTTGAGAACTGCTGCTCTAACCAAACAAAGCTATCTGGCCAGGGCAAAAGGCAAGTTTTGTCTTTATGTATTATGTATTAAAATGAAAATTATAAATATAATCTTTTTGTGTGTGTGTGACAGAGACAGAGAGAGAGAGTCAGAGAGAGGGACAGATAGGGACAGACAGGTAGGAAGGGAGAGAGATGAGAAGCATCAACTCTTCACTGCAGCTCTTGTTCATTGATTGCTGTCTGATATGTGCCTTGGGGGGGAGGAGTACAGCAGAGCGAGTGAGCCCTTGCTCAAGCCAGCGACCTTGGGGTCATGTCTATGATCCCATGCTCAAGCCAGCAACCTCACGCTCAAGCCAGTGATCCTGTGCTCAAGCTGGATGAGCCTGTGCTCAAGCCCGCAACCTTGGGGTCTCCAGCCCAGGTCCTCTGCGTCTCAGACCGACGCTCTATCCACTGCCTGGTCAGGCTATCATATACTCTTTAATAGTAGGCTGATCTAAATTCATTTAATTTTTTTTTCTTTTTTTTTTTTTTTTAAGCTGGAAACGGGGAGAGACAGTCAGACAGACTCCCGCATGAGCCCCACCGGGATCCACCCGGCATGCCCACCAGGGGCGACGCTCTGCCCACCAGGGGGCGATGCTCTGCCCCTCCGGGGTGTCGCTCTGCCGCGACCAGAGCCACTCTAGCGCCTGGGGCAGAGGCCGAGGAGCCATCCCCAGCGCCCGGGCCATCTTTGCTCCAGTGGAGCCTTGGCTGCGGGAGGGGAAGAGAGAGACAGAGAGGAAGGAGGGGGTGTGGGGTGGAGAAGCAAATGGGTGCCTCTCCTATGTGCCCTGGCTGGGAATCGAACCCTGGTCCCCCGCACGCCAGGCTGACGCTCTACCGCTGAGCCAACCGGCAGGGCCTAAATTCATTTAATTTGAAGTTGCTTCCTCTTATATATCATACTTTTAAATTTTTTATTTTTCAGTTTCAGTGGACACAATATTACATTTAAGTGTAACCATATGTTAATTATACATTTGTTAAATATAGACAATACTATTTTTCAATTATACCTCAGTAACGCTGGGAGGAAGTTTCCAGTTGCATCTCATATCTATATAATGCCTTATTATTTTTCTTTTTCTTTTTCATTTTTTCTTTTTAGTTTTTTAAAAAAATTCATTTCAGTGAGAGAGGAAGGGGGGTGGAGAGAGAAACACACAGGAACATTGAGTTGTTCCAGTATGTGCTGTGACTGCAGATCTTATTAGAAACCTCCTCGCTTTGGTATAATGTCCCGATCAACCAAGTAATCCGACCAGGGCTATTTTTCTTATATCATTAAAAATAAGAATCAATTGCCTTAGTGATATTATAGTTGGTTGCATTTTAAAGTTATCTAGGGACACAGGCAAAAGTGTGAAATGTACATCTGAGAATGTACCGAACACATCTCACACCCTGTGGTTAGACTGAGAAGAGTCCTTGCACCCAGGCCGTTGCTTGGGGGTTTTAACTTCCCATCAGAGCCATGTGCTCTGGGATTCTTTCTCTTAAGGACAGAATGAGTGGGGGTGGGGAAGAGATGGGTCAAATGTTCAAGGCTTGAAAGGATCAAAGACGAAAATGGAGCCAGATTCAATTATAGGTGGCGAGGTTATTATTTCAGTGTCTGCATTTCTACACAAAGGTCACAGTTTTGAGTGATCTCCCAGATTTACCTCCAAACCCCTGACCCATAGAGGACAGAAGACCCTCTTGTTTCCAGTGTGCCTTGGCGTTGATCCATCTGGAAACTGAATCAGGATTCCCTGTGCACACTGTGTCCTTGCCTTCACAAGGAATTTGGGGAAAACTACACTAGCTGCCCCAGGATTAGAAAAAATTCTGTTTAGGGCAAACATCCTAATCTGGGTCAGTTTCCGGTTCACCAAGGGAGGCTTGTTCAGCAGAGCCAAGGTTCTCCCTCTGACTGTCACTCAGTCTTGGGACCTGTCCAATCAAGAACGCGCTGGGCCAAGTGGGTGGGGCAACGCGCTGCAACGGTATTTACATCCCTTCTGGTTGCAGAAATATTTAGTGTCCCGCATCGCCCACCCCTCACGGTCCCTAGTGGGTTTCCTGCAGCGTTTGTCGCGCTGTGATCTGCAGTGGTCTTGGGAGTGTAGGAAGAACTCAGGGAGACCCAGGAAACCTAGAATGGTGAGTGTGCATGAAGGATCCGTGCGGTGACGGGAGGACGGGCTGGTTGGAACCAGTTGAAACTGGCTGTGGCGGGACTGGCCACCTCCTGTCACTTGGGAGTCTGAGGACCCTCGTTCATTGGGGCGCTGCTCGGACCTTGTCTCCTCTGGCACGCAGCATAGATGCCGGGCGGCAGCTGGGACCCCAGGCGTCCTGTCGGGTCACTGCGCGGCAGCTTCGCCAATCCTCTCTGGGCAGCTCTGCGCCCGCAGCCGCGTCTACCCAGGTGGTGCGGTGACCACGGGGAGGGTCATCGGGGGTCGACTGTGACTTGGTCTCCCGGGTGCATTTGTGAGAGGAGCTGAGGTCCCCCACTGTGGGAGGGAAAGGGGCGCTGTAATAAATCTAAGCAAAAATAACCGGAGTCCAGACATCTTGGAAACGTAGCCACAGTCAAGGGGAGCAAGCACATAATCTTGTTAAATATCCTGTAATCGAGTCCCCACCTTGCATTCTTCCACAGTCACGTCATCTGCCTTAGGCTTCTTCCTTAATTACAAATGCTTTAAAAAAACAAAAACAAAACTGCAGATAGAAAGAAAATTGCAAGGGTCTTTTACTGAGAAGCATTTTTCTTGGTCTGTTGAGATCTTGCTTTTAGGCATATACTCTGTTCAGATCAAATAAACACCAATAATGTTTTCTGCAGGGACGTTTCCTAACTCGACATCAGTCGATTTAGTGTCCCCAGGAGGACTGTTTTTGTCCTGAGTTTTCCAAATGTTTGCGAACCAGGGTCTCAGATCCACAACCCTGTACCTCCAATTTAACTCTTTCTGGGACAAGTCTCAACATTTTAAAAGATTTGTCTTTGGGGGGAGGGGTGTCTGTGAATATTTTACACGAGAGGAAAGCCGAGAACAACCACAATGAAAACCTAAATTCCTTGAAATCAGATTACTTGAAATCCCCATTCCTCTCCCCCAGGCTCCTTCCTGGTTTGGACGTCTTCTGACAAGTTCTTTGGATAGAGGTTCCTCTTTGGAAACTTTCCTGGGTGATCTGTACCGTCACACTGCCTGTGCTTGTAACCTTGAGATGCATTGATTAAGTCTTTGTTTTTTAGTAGGAATAAAATGTATTTAATCAATAGAGGCTTGAAACACAAGATAAAATAGTTTCAAACAGGCAAGAAAGAGGTGAATTTCAGAAAAATAAAATATTCAGGTATTACATTCCCTTTGTATAGAATTTTCTTTCACTCTTTATTCCCTTAAGCAGATGTAGTAAATTTCTGAGGTCTGTTTTTTACTTTTGAGTGTTTTGAAATGAAATTGCAGGGTTTAGATTTGGTGAGTAGAACCATTCATTTATGATTATTCACCAACCAATTATTTTTTCTGAAAATACAGTTAACTGACATTTTCCTGAAAATAACAGGTATTAGAAGTTTTCTCATTGAACTAGTAAAAGACTCTTATAGTTTTCTTCCTTCCTTTCTACACAAGGCTGGGTTTATGTGATTTTGGTGGATCCTTTAAGCACTGGGCTTTTGTTTAAAAGTAAGCATTGGGCTTTTCTTATTTAAAATATCAGTAGCTGTGTGGAGCAAGACCAGTGGAGGTCAGAGGCCCATGGTCGGTGACTCCCGGTAAAACCCCCTTGAGCCTGCAAGGGGAAGTGCTGGAAGGACCAGTTAATCGTCTGGGGAGCCGTCCCCTGCAGGTGTCCTACCTGCTCACACCCACCATGGAAGGATCCTGTGCCCTGAGACAAGCTACCACATGGGATTTGAAAGGGGTGATGATGTCCATTTTGGGGTTATAGTTTCTTAGGCCTAGACATTTTTCGACCTTAGGTTTGTTTTGGATCCGCATTGTGGGTGCACTGAGAATGTCATTTCTGCACATTGAGAAAGTCTGTGAAGTGCAGGGATTCTGACTGCTGGACAAAGTTTGGAGGAATCGGGGAGTTTACTTGGCTCAGGATCTTAAACTGAATCAGGCTGAGAGGTTCCTCACTTGCAAGAGTGGAAGCCTGGGGGAGGGAGCGCTTTCATGCTCACATGAGGGGAGTGTGTTGGAGTTCCATGTTTATTCCTGGGGCTGCTCAGGTGTCCTGAGTGCCCTTCCCTCTCTAGGGGTTCTGTCTCCGCAGGGGTCTCTGGACACTGAGTTTGTGATTATGTTCAACTTTCTCAATGTGGTTTTCCCCCTTAACTGTAGGGAAATAGGCTGCTTCTCTTGTTTTGATTCCAATGTTGCTGATTCTTTTCATTGGATTCTTTTTTCCCTTGAATATTGCAGCCCTTTGGTTCTCATTTCCATTAGCACTTGGACTTTTAAAATATAACCTGATTGAGGGAAATTATCTGAATAAGGCAATATTTTTTTTTTTTTTTCTTTTCTGAAGCTGGAAATGGGGAGAGACAATCAGACAGACTCCCGCATGCGCCCGACCTGAATCCACCCAGCACGCCCACCAGGGGCAGCGCTCTGCCCACCAGGGGGTGATGCTCTGCCCCTCCGGGGCGTTGCTCTGCCGTGACCAGAGCCACTCTAGCGCCTGGGGCAGAGGCCAAGGAGCCATCCCCAGCACCCGGGCCATCTTTGCTCCAATGGAGCCTTGGCTGCGGGAGGGGAAGAG
Organism: Saccopteryx leptura; assembly: GCF_036850995.1. Lineage (NCBI taxonomy): Eukaryota > Metazoa > Chordata > Mammalia > Chiroptera > Emballonuridae > Saccopteryx > Saccopteryx leptura. The sequence goes on along the minus strand of NC_089503.1, from coordinate 250,613,955 downwards.
AGAGACAGAGAGGAAGGAGGGGGGGGGGCGTGGAGAAGCAAATGGGCGCTTCTCCTATGTGCCCTGGCCGGGAATCGAACCTGGGTCCCCCGCATGCCAGGCGGACGCTCTACTGCTGAGCCAACTGGCCAGGGGCAATAAGGCAATATTGATTGTGCAAATAAATAAAAATTTATTTCCATTCAGGCAAGAGAACTTGAAGATGTTAGATAAATGTTTCAAGTTTTCAGGTGCTTTTCTCATTTTAGGTCAGTTTTATGCCTGTCCTTGGAGAACTTTGACATGTAAATGGCTATCCTATTCCTAAAATATAAGCTCCTATTTGAGTGGATTTTGATTTTCACTGATATGAGGAAACATATCAAAAGTTATGTAAATTTTTGAAATTTCTAGTATAGGGCTACATTGCAGACCCCTGATGCATCTACTATGTTATTCATTCTTGAAAAATACCTGGAGTTTGAAATGTGGATGAAAAAAATGTTTTAATTGCCCTTGTTGTTTGTCTCTTCTGTTTTTTTAGTTGGAAAGGGGTTTGTAAATTTTTTATACTCTGCAATTTTATATCATTTAATTTTTTTTTTTTTTTTCTTTTACAGAGACAGAGAGTGAGTCAGAGAGAGGGATAGACAGGGACAGACAGACAGGAACGGAGAGATGAGAAGCATCAATCATTAGTTTTTCGTTGCACGTTGCAACACTTTAGTTGTTCATTGATTGCTTTCTCATATGTGCCTTGACCACGGGCCTTCAGCAGACCGAGTAACCCCTTGCTCGAGCCAGTGACCTTGGTCCAAGCTGGTGAGCTTTGCTCAAACCAGATGAGCCCGCACTCAAGCTGGTGACCTCGGGGTCTCAAACCTGGGTCCTCCGCATCCCAGTCCAATGTTCCATCCACTGTGCCACCGCCTGGTCAGGCTCATTTAACTTTTTAAAGGCTTAACTTTTGGAGTTGTTTCCTATGTAGGAAAGTTAAAAAGAATTAATTTTAAAAAGCAAAGTTAATTAATAATGCTGATACATCATAGGAAATATAATGTATATAAATGTTTCTTCTTTTAAATAATGAATGGGAAAATATTTTTAAGTTCCTGAGAGGAAACTAATTTAAGAAGGGCCTGCCTGCATGTCCTGTCCCACTCCTGTACTCTAACTCTATCACATGTGTGCTTGTATTTTCCAAAATTTATTCAACAGGCCCAGTTAGATGCTTCAAAAATTTCCTTGGTGATGTCAGGCATTCCTTGAATGCTTGGGAGCCAGTGAGGTCTCTTACTGTTATGGGGGTTCATTCCCCAAGGATAGATCCACTATCAGCTTCTGGATCTCTGGAACTGGGTTGCTTTCTAGGGGCTGATGCCAACTCATGATAAGGCTTCACGTTCCTCGCTGGTATCCAGGGAGTGTGGTGAGGTACCAAAGAATTGAAAAATTAATATTAATATTTTAGGAGGAAAAGTCAGGTTTCTTGCCCCCTCCTTTCTGTGGAGAATGAAGGGAGAGGAATGTGGGAGTTTCCTGGACATACTATGTACTGAGATAAGAAACCCCCTTTTACTAAGAAGCTTAAAAGGCATTTTATAATTTTGGCCAAGCATTCAGAGAGATTTTGTAAACATGATTTTTATACTTGTGTGTGATTTGCAGCAGCTCAGGATGGACGACAGCACTGTGTTGTAAATGGAGAGGTTTTGTGCTGGGTTTTGAATGAAAAGAGTAAGGAGACTTGGATTCCCTTCCTTCTCCACATCTGTGAGGAGGAAGGTAAACAGCTAGCCAGGTGTGGGGGAAGCGAAGAAAGATTTAAGTAATCCTTTCCTCTCCCCTTTCTTTCTCTTTAATGAGCGATTCACATACGCTTATCCTCTGACATCATGTAAGCCCCTTCATCCTGAAAATGTATGATTGATGTATGTACTGCTGTAAAGTACCATTCGGCCGGGTTTACGTAGAGAAACCAAGTCCAAATGAATTTTTAGGAGTTTTATTAATATGCCGGCTGCATATGACAAACACGGGGTATAGCTGACCCAAATCATGCAGTCCAGAATATAGCTCTGAGGCTGATTATATACACTTGATCACATACAGGTTGGTGGGAAAAGGGGGGGCATGACACAATCATTAACAAGCTTATAATATTCATCTATAGCAGGGGTTGGGAACCTTTTTGGCTGAGAGAGCCATGAACACCACATATTTTAAAATGTAATTCTGTGAGAGCCATACAATATGTTTAACATTAAATACAAGTAAATGTGTGCATTTTATGTAAGACCAACACTTTTAAAGTACAATAAGCCTGACCTGTGGTGGCACAGTGGATAAAGCGTCGACCTGGAATCCTGAGGTCGCCAGTTCAAAACCCTGGGCTTGCCTGGTCAAGGCACATATGGGAGTTGATGCTTCCAGCTCCTCTCCCCTTCTCTCTCTCTCTTTCTCTCTCTCTCTCCTCTCTAAAATGAATAAATAAAAAAAATTAAAAAAAAAATAAAGTACAATAAGTCTCTAAATTCTTTTTAATAACGTTGTTATGCTGTTGTTAACCAATGATGAATAAAGTACTTCTTACCATTAATGCGACTTCTGGTGCTGCATGGTTTTGCTGATGGCTTTGTAGTCTGGTTCATACGTGGTAAAGTTAAGCTTCATGCAGTCACTGAGACTTCCATCCATTAAACATGATTGTAGGTTGGTCTTAATGTTCTTTAGATGTGAGAAAAACTGCTCACATGCATACATAGAACCAAACATTGTCAGTACAGCAATATTCACACACTGCAGTGTGTGGTATATGATGGGAAGTGTGTTCCAAGTTTTGACAATCAGCTGGTCCACGGGTTGAAGTTTTTTCATTTCTTCCCACTTGTGTTTGCTCACCAACTCTGCTTGCTGTCATGCAAGTCTTTCCAAATCTTCATTCAGTGATTTGAACTTATTCACCCACATGTCTGAGGCCTTCGGGTCAGCAGCTTGTAGCTCAAAATCTCTGACGCAGACACCAGGGATGTAACTCAGGTTGGCACTGTCCACTGCACACTCGTGTGGATGGGTGACGAACTTAAAAAGACGAGTGAGCTCACGAAATTCTGCAAAGCGCACTTTGAATGACTGCAGGAGATTAGATGTGAAGCCGGCTAGCTGCTGGAGATCAAGATGTTGAGCAGGGTCACTTGCTGTTCATGCATCTTTAAATTCTCTCAGTTTTTCAAAGTGTAGTAAAGGACCTGTTTCAGAGTCGGTGATGAAGAGTTCAGCTTGTTTTCAAATGCAAACACTGCTTGTTGAAGGGATAAGACTATATTTCCAATGCCTTGCATTTTCACATTGAGCTGGTTCAGATGTTCAGTCATGTCCACGAGATAGTAGAACTTCAGGAGCCACTCAGTGTTAGCTAACTCAGGATGGTCAATGTTTTTCATTTTAAGAAAAGTCCGGATTTTGCTCAGACAAGCCGCGAAACAGCTGAGCACCTTCCCTCTTGTCAACCAACGCACATTGCTGTGCAGAAGCAGACGAGGATAATTATTCCCAACTTCATCCAGCAGTGTTTTAAACTGGCGGTCATTTAAAGCTCGGGCAACAATAAAGTTGACCACCCGAATGACCAGAGACATCACCTCACCAAGCTGCTCGCCACACATCTGAGCACAAAGTGCCTCCTGATGTAGGATGCAGTGAAAACGTAGGATGGGTCTCTCTTCATGTTCACTAAGAAGTGCTACGAACCCTCTGTTTTTCCCCACCATGCACGGAACAGCATCAGTACACACCGAAATAAGTTTATCCATCACTAGATTTTTTCTTTAGCGAACTCAGTTAAGGACTTGAATAAATCCTCCCCTCTTGTTGTCTCTTTCATAGGCAAAACAGCAAGACTTTCCTCACGTAGTGTGTCACTGACAGCATACCTTGCAATCACGCTGAAGTGGGATAAATGGCTTACATCTGTTGACTCATCCAAAGCGAGAGAAAAGAATGGTGCTGCATTTATGTCCTTCACTTGTTTTGCCTCAATTTGATTTGCCATCATGATGGTAAGGTTGTGAACAGTTCTTGCCGACAGAGGCATGTCTTTTATTCATTTGATTATCTTGTCTTTATCCGAAAAGTCGTCAAAAAGTTCATTGGCAACATCAAGCATGAATGTTTTGGCATACTCCCCATCTGTGAATGGCTTTCCGTTTCTCACAATTGCTAAAGTACCAGCAAAGCTAGCCGAATTCCAGTCGTCCATCCTGAGCTGGTGTAAATCACACACAAGTATAAAAATCATATTTACAAAATTTCTCTGTATGCTTAGCCTAAATTATGAAATGCCTTTTAAGCTTCTTAGTAAAAGGGGGCTTCTGATATAGTATGTCCCTGTAAGTCAGGAAACTCCCACATTCCTCTCCCTTCATTCTCTACAGCAAGGAGGATTATTTTTCCTAAAATAATATTTTTAAATTTTTTGGTACCTTACTACGTTCTCCACTGGTTTTATATCCTTTGTCAAATCCTTGACTCATTTTAATGAGGTACATGAGGCTGTTGAGTAGGAATATCATCCTATAATGCGACAGATATTTAACAGATAGACGATGTTTTCATTAACAGAATACAGTCTACTGAAGAAACAAATGTTACTGATCAATTTTTTTTATAACCTATACAAACCTTCTGCAACTTACATAAAATTAACTGGCTTTTATAATTTACTTTTTTTCTTTCTTTTTCAAAAATATTTCTATACTCTATACCTTTTATTACTAAAATTATACAATTTTTTTTTAGTCAGAGTTTTAATTTTAAAAATCTTAACCTTTAGTGACAACCAAGCTGACTGCTGGAGAACAGCAAGCTGCCAAAGCCCTGCTGGGAGTGGCGGTGGCACTGCCAGAAGTCTTAGGTGCCCACGTGCCCACTGGTGCTTTTTCTGTGGGGTGTGAGCAGCTGGATGCCAAAGTGCTGTGCCAGCAGGTACTATATCCAGAAGGGATGAAGCATGCCCAGAAGAGCAGCACAATGCCCAGGATGAGGTGCAGCACCCTGGGGTGGGGCTGCCGCTGCGTCTGAGGGACGGAGGCCTGCTGCGACAGTCAGTGAGCCCAGGCTGGGTGCACGCAGAGAGTCCAATGACCACGCCAAGTTCCACCATGCTGGTCCCAAAGATCAGTGTCAGGTAGGCACATTAGGTGTTCTGGCTCCTGGCCGGCAGGCAGAGGCTCTTGTGTTCCCTGTGGACCAGCCAGATAGCCAGCATCATGGGCAGCGCCAGTGGCAGCACCAAGTTGACAGCATAGATGTACATGGAGGCCGAGGTTCGCAGGAAGCGGCAAGCTTGGGCCAGGTCACAGCCACAGGTGGGGAGGAGGGACCTTCACTCCTCAGTGCAAGTGATGACGGAGGCCTGCTTGCAGGCTCTGGGCTCAGGGCCATCTCTGCTGCTTCACGCTGGACTTGAGGCTGGGGTGTGCTGCGACAGGGGCATTCGTGGTTGACAAGCTTGTCCTCGGTCACCACTCGGCAGATCGAGCTCCTGCAATCACACTTCTGCAAAAGCCTCACCTTGCCCTGCACTCAGCAAACAAAAGAGGGCCGAGCTCTGTACGACCGGGTCCTGGTCGTCGCCGCCACTTGTCCAGCTGCTGGTCAGGAATGCTCCGAGGCTCTGCGCCCGTGTGAGATCGAAGGGAAGACAGTGCTGTCGGCCCTGGAGGGGTGGGAGGGGGTGCACCTCACCCTAAGAAGGGCCACTTTTCACCAGTTTCAAAAACAAATTTGGTTAAAGTTTCCTTTACTATTTGATTCATGCGTTCTATCTGCCCTGAACTTTTGGGGCCTGTAGGCACAGTGTAAATTCCAATTAGTTTCCAATTAATATTGATTGCCTTTCCTACTAGCCGCGAGATACTAGATACAAATGCAGGCCTATTATTAGACCCAATATTAATGGGCAAGCTAAATCTGGAAAGAATTTCATATAGCAATTTCTTAAGAAATTGTGGTCTTATTTCTAGTAGGAAAAGCTTCTACCTACTTGTCAATTACTTTAGTAAAATCTATTTCTAAATGTTTACCTGGGAAAGTTCCTCTCTCCCTGTTTCTTTTTATATTATAATTGCCTTACTTTGCTTAGTATTTCTGGGCACAAACTAAACAATTGGACATTATGCCTTCTGCAATAGATTCTAAGTCTGGCTTTTTAAACTATCTCTTTCCTGCTGGCAAAATCTTTTTCTAATTGGTTGCAAATAAACCTTTGGCAACAAGGGTTCTAGTAAAGTTACTAAAATTTCCTAAAAACCCCACTGGTTTTAGGACTACCTTATTGGTAGTATCATCAGCTGCTTGGTTTTTCTTGAGTTTCTAGGGAGTCCTCCTCTTTTGGTGCCCTGGACAGTGGATGGAGGCCACTATTTCAGGGGAGCAGGTTCCTGCATTGTTGTGGTGAGGGTTTGAGCCTCACCTTTGTTAGTTCTTAAGCCTTCTCCTGATGGCCCCTCTTCGACTGAGCCTGTCTTAGGTTGTCCCTTCTTTCAGGAATCTTACCCGTCTTTGACTAACCAGCCATTTTAGCAGCCAAACAGAGTTATGTGATTGAGGGAGGAGCAGTGTCCCTTCCGAAATGCTTAGTTTTGTTCATTTATTTATTTGTAGCAGCGGATGATGCTACCTTTTTAAAAATTCATAATACATTTTTTTTTTCTAATTTCTAGAGCTGATTGCTATGTAAAAGGCTAAGTTGACTGCCTCAGTATCTTCTTTGATCCTGGCTAACAGAAACTGGTGGAAAGTGTCTAAACCATCTTCACTTGCTTGGTTGTTAAAATCCCACTTAAGCTAGGCAACTAGAAACATTTTCTTGAGTCTTTCTTGGTCTTCATTGTCTTATAGATTCTAACAGTCCTGTTAGGGCTTGAGGCTTCCCTGATAAAGGGAATTTTGAGCTTTCTAATTCTATAGGTCACTTGGGAAAAAAAGAATTTAAATTATTTCCTATCACATTTATGCCTTAGATTCTAATGATGTAGTTACAAGCACCAATTGGAATGACCAATAAATCTTATATTCTTCTTAATCACATATTCCTTTTATATTCTAACAAATTACACCTTATTAATGTGTAATTTTATGCATCCTAACAGATGTCTAAAAAGCTCAAGAGAAACAGATTTCTATTCACATCCTTTAGCCCTTTTAATCTGGGCTCAAAATTTAAATGGTTCCTACTACTACAATTAGTTATTTTCAATTTTTTTCTTTCTTCCTATTATGTTGAGAATTCTACTTTTAAGCCAATCAATAGTAATATTTGTCACTCTGGGTTTGGTGACTTAACATTGAACAATACTGCTTCAAAAATGATAATAAGCTAAACATTTATATTATACATTACATAAAAAGATATTATTAATAATTATTACATATTCCCTAATATTTAAACCAAGATTTTAACATCACAGGGCTATGAAATAAATAAAAAGAATTTAACCAAAGACTTTTGAAATAACTCATACATTTTTAACATAGAAAAATTTTTTTTCCTACAACTTGTTACACACCAGTGAAGGGCGATAAGCCACTACTCCTAACCCTGTGGTTGGCAAACTTATTAGTCAACAGAGCCAAATATCAACAGTGCAACAATTGAAATTTTTTTTGAGAGCCAAATTTTAAACTTAAGCTATATAGGTAGGTACATTCCTTATTGAGGTAGCACCAGCACATGGTATTTTATGGGAGAGCCACACTCAAGGGGCCAAAGAGCTACACGTGTCTTGCCAGTTGCAGTTTGCTGGCCAAGGTTCCTATGGAGGGCCTGTCCCTGCTATCCCAACCCCTATAATCCTATCACTCATTCTCCTTCGTGGAGCTGTAATTCATTTCAAGAAACTGATAATTAACAAGATCTACACCCGTGGTTTGTTATTTTCTAAACATTTTACCTGACCCTTCTTGCACAACCTGAGGTGGACTGAAAACCCCAGCCTGGCCATCTCCAGTGGGGGGGCGCAGGTCTGTGCTCGCCTCTCCGCAGCCATGCCCCTACCCCTTCGTTCCACACACGGTGCGTCCCGGCCTGGCCTTTTACTCTTCTCTCACCAAAATCGCTCACTTGCTGCCCTTTTTCCCCAGAGGCTGAAGAAATATTTTCTGGGGTGCATTCCTCAGCCCTCTCCTTTTTGCAGTATGCGCACTGATTCTTTCCTAGTCCTTTCTCTCGAATCCCCTTTTTGTCCTAGATGTAAATCTGGCTGGACTAGGAAGATGTAGCGCCCTTTCTATATATATTTTTTTTAATTTATTTATTTATTTTTATTTTTCTGAAGTTGGAACGAGGAGGCAGTCAGACAGACTCCTGCATGCGCCCGGCCGGGATCCACCCGGCATACCCACCAGGGGGTGATGCTCTGCCCATCTGGGGCGTTGCTCTGTTACAACCAGAGCCATTCTAGCGCCTGAGGCAGAGGCCATAGAGCCATCCTCAGCGCCCAGGCCAACTTTGCTCCAGTGGAGCCTTGGCTGTGGGAGGGGAAGAGAGAGACAGAGAGAAAAGAGGGGGGGAGGGGTGGAGAAGCAGATGGGCGCTTCTTCTGTGTGCCCTGGCTGGGAATCGAACCCAAGACTCCTGCACGCTAGGCTGATGCTCTACCACTGAGCCAACCGGCCAGGGCCATGCCCTTTCTATATTGAGCATGCTTTTAGCCACTGTGGCGGGCGGGTTCATTGTTAAGGTTAGCCATTGATCAGTGTAGGGCAGCAGTTCTCAACCTGTGGGTCGCGACCCTGGCGGGGGTCAAGCGACCAAAACACAGGGGTCGCCTAAAGCTATCGGAAATACATATACACAGGTTGAGAACCGCTGGTGTAGGGGAACTGATCAGGGTGGCCTGGATTATCAGTCACGATATTGCAGACTGCCCTTACCAGCTGGGGATTAAAAGTCTCGGCCGATGGCCATCCAACCCTGAGGGTGGGCCATTCTGATTCACAGAGAGTGTGAAGTCTTTTTGGCCATTTAATTCCGTACCCACGGTTTTCTCCATAAGCTTCTTGAAAGTGCTTTAGGAGACAACCTAAGGGGGTCTTTTGTGTACTGCGCCCTCCTCCCATATTTAATATTTGGGGCACTGATCTACAAAATTGAAACTGTCTGGGAAAATGCAAGAATCAGCATACCAATAAAAGCAAGAAAGGTAAGACAGTAATAATTAGTACTCAGAATAAAAGATGTTTGACTATAGAGGTGTCAATTATTTCACAAGACAAGGAGCAGGAGCCAACAGAAGAGAACTATTTCTTCAGGGGAGAAGTCAGACAGAGTGCCCTGAAGCCAGAGGTCTTGGATCCAAGAAAAGAGATTTAGTGGGTTTGGGAAAAAGGCCCATACCATGAAATGTCATGAGAGATTTCTTGGATGAACAAAGAGAATCTACAGTACAATTTACTATTTAAGAATTTTAATACTTGTATGAATTTTTCTAGTTTTATAATTTGTGGGCTCTGGCAGATAGCCACTAGCTCATATGAGGTTTACGAATTTCCCTTCACTTTTGCCCTCTGGTTTTAAGCCAGAAATTTCCAATTTTTGCATGCAAAAACTTAATTCAGGCCTTAAAAACAGACATATTTAGACATTAAACAAAGACTTCACATACAATCATACAAATCAAGAAATTTAAATGAGTGCACTTTACTTATTCCAATTAAAATTATACCAGAGATTTTCCTGACAGAGAACTTACAAAACAGACAATTTACTAATTTACATTTGCACTTGACTTTTAGGCACACAGTTCAAAAGACAAAGGAAGGGGTTCCCTATCAGGCGCCTCTCAGGTGCTTGCAGGCCGCGTCCCTGGGAGGGCTTAGGCTCAGGCACCAGAGATCCCCACTCACACACCAGTCACTTAGGAGTTTTAGACAGAAACATTAAAAACAAAGAATGCGATCTCAACAAGCACAAAGGTGTCTGTGGAAATCTGAGACAGGATTGATTAACTCAGTCCTTACTCATATCTCTTTCTGAGAGCACCACCAAATGTCCCCACTAATGTCTTTTTCTGAGAGCACAACTAGATGTCCCTGGAAGTCCGAGGCTGGACCCAGTCCCCACTAATTGTCTTCCTAGAGCACAAACAAATGTCCCTGGAAGTCTGAGGCAAGACTCAGTCCTCACTAATTGTCTTCCTATAGTACAGCCAGAAAAGCCAAGGCAGGACCCAAAACTCTCCACTGACATCTTGGTCTTGAAGAGCCTATTGTGAGAGTGCAACTGCATCCAGTCCTCTATACAATGGTCCAAATTGATTAGTCCCAAACAGAAAATCTAGAATTCAGAGAAGACAAAAAGCTAGAATTCAGTAAAGGAAATGAGTTGCTTTACCTACCTCCTCGATTTCTCTACTGAATTGTCGTAGAGATCAGGGATGTCTGCCAAAGAGTTGTCCGAACCCCACAGGAAAACAGAAGCCCTGGAACATCTGAGGTGGCACCTCTCCTCAAGATCTCAGTGGGGTCAAGCAACCCTCCAAAGAGACGAGCTGATCCGGTGTCTACCTGGTGACATGGAGCACCAGATCCCAGACGAGCACCCAAATGTTGTAAAGTACCGTGCCTTCCACGAGTTTACATAGAGACACTAAGTCCAAATGAGTTTTTTAGGAGTTTTATTAATAGGAGGAGATTTATTAACAAGCCAGCTGCATATGACAAACATGGGGTATAGCTGACCTAAATCGTGCAGTGTCCAATATAGCTCTGACGCTGGTTATATACACTTGATCACGCACAGGTTGGTGGGAAAAGGAGGGGGGCATGACAATCATTAACAAGCTTATAACATTCGTCTATAGGATTTATAAAAAACATTTCCATATGTTAAAACTTATAAGGTAACACAATAGCAAAAAATGTTGTTTTACATATTAAAAGGCATCCCCAAATCTTTTAGTGTCTATCTGCCATCCTTTTGTCTAAAGGTACATACATCAATCACACGACTTCAGGATGTGGGGGGCTTACATGATGTCAGAGGATAAACGTTTGTGAATCTCCCATTAAGGAGAAAGAAAGGGGAAAGGAAAAGACCACTTAATCTTTCTTCCCTCCTGCACCTGGCTAGCTGTTTACCTTCTTCCTCACAGGTGTGGGGAAGGGAGGGGGTCCAAGTCTCCTTCCTCCTTTCATTCAAAACCTAGTACAAAAACCTCTCTATTTACAATATAATAGCCCCTCCTAAGTAAGCATGATTGTGATCAGCTACACAAGTATAAAAATCATATTTACAAAATCTCTCTGAATGCTTGGCCTAAATTATAAAATGCTTTTTAAGCTTCTTAATAAAAGGGGGTTTCTTATCTCAGTACATAGTATGTCCAGGAAACTCCCACATTCCTCTCCTTTCATTCTCCACAGAAAGGAGGGGGCAAGAAACCTGACTCTTTCTCCTAAAATATTAATTTTTCAATTCTTTGGTACCTTAGCACACTAGAAACATGTTCTTTTCTTGGCAAACATATTTTTAAAAGACATAACAGATAATAGGAACCTTTTGTCCAACACATTCAAGAAAATCATAAAAATCAGGATCTAGTCTAGTTTCTAATATTTGTAACTGTGTGTTAATAGATTCTACTGAACTATAAATTGTTTTTCCTAAAATTACCTTTAGTTTTATTTTAAAAAGCCCAATTAAGATTATCCTAGTTACAGTATTAAGTCTAGTTTGAACTTGGCCTGGTAATTTGTATAAACACAACAAAAATAATAATTGATCATATTGTCATTCTACAATCAATGATTTGCTGTAACTGTATAAGAAATTTTTTAGATTGAGTTTTAATTTAAACCACACAAAAGCATTGATAAACTTGAAATGCAGCCCTATTCATCTGAACCTGAGCTTGAGGGTTATCATAAGCACCAGCACCAGTCCGAATATCAATGCCAATGAGTATACCGGCGCAAAATTTTGCATAGCCAATTGCTGAACAGCTTCTTGTTATTCTTGTAGATAAAAACTAAATTGGGTGGCAAATTATGAGCAAGACCGTAGTTAAATTTTGATTGGAAGAGTCCCTGTAACTGTAACTTGATACTCTGCTGCTCAGGGGAAAGGGAATTCCCCATGAGGAAGGAGCGATGAAGGGGAAGGGAAATCCCCTGGCCGGATCCCTAAGAGTGACCTCACCACAAGCATTCATGGGCTTTCCCCTGCTGCTTGTGTCCTTTACCAAACGGGATGAGCAGACATCCTTTTCCTTCACTAAGTTTTGGGACGTTTCTTCTGGTTCCTCACGTGGGGCACCGCTTGTCACAATGATAAAAACTACTCAGAGGCCAGATAAAATGCACCAAGGGGCTGAGGGCAGGCAGTTGTCCTGGTCAGCAGATCAAAGGACTGAAGAAGCCCCATCCCCAGCTTTACTCAGATATTTTTTAGCAAGTACAAAGAACTGAAGGAAACAGAAAGAAGACGTTTTCAGGGGGTGAAGTAAAGGACAAGGAACATGCTGACTCCTCATCTTTGTTCTGAGAGCCTAAACATTTTTTGTAGCTAAATCTTATCCTGCTGTTCTGCTGTTTCCAGCCCACACTGTTTCCAGTACAGGGAGGCCCCTGGACTCTCGTCCACTCAGGGCTTTTGCCCTAGGGTGCCTCGCTGTCTCTAATTGTTATCCTAACTCTGCATGTTTTCACAGTATAGAAGTCCAGTGTCTCATGAATTTTACTGTACGCATATTTGTGGTGTTTTAGGACTCAGTGACCTTTGAGGATGTGGCTGTGAACTTTAGTCTGGAGGAGTGGGCTTTACTAGATTCTTTACAGAAGAAACTCTACAAAGATGTGATGTGGGAAACCTTCATGAATCTGGCCTCCATAGGTAAGAATGATGTTACCTTCACATCCTGCCCTGAAGTATAAGTGTTTCTTATCCATCAACAGTGTACTAACATGTAAAGTAGAAATAGAGGACATTGTTACTTAAACGGGGCATAGTCACAGCTCATCATGGAACTAGAATCTAATAATTTTCCTACAATCCCTAATACTTTGGAATCATATTTTTTGGTCTGTATTTTAGGGGGAAAATGGGAAGATCATGACATTGAAGATCAGGACAAAAACCAGGGGAGAAAACGTAGGTGAGTCACACTCATAATAGAAAGCAGTGTCTCAGCTAAGACACCTGTTATGCTATGAAATTTTAAAAAGAATCAACCAAAACAACCCTTGCTTCAAATTGATTACTTCTCAGAAAATTTTCACCAAATTACTTTTTTATATATGACACAGATGTCCAGAGTTTACAAAATGGTTTCCATGGAAACAGCATAATGAAGCCTATACATGGAGGTCACTGTATTGATCACAGCAAGGCTGGAGTTGTCCTTCAGAGCTTATGGTGTATTCAGTGTTCAACAGTTTGGACGAGACAGTGAACCTATACTTTGCAGTTAATCATGGAAATGTCATTCAGACTTTTTACTGATAAATATAAAATTATTGACGAGGAAGTTAATAACATACTTCTTGTTTTTTACAGAAGTCATATGGTAGAGAGACTCTGCGAAAGGAAGGATGGTAGTCAATGTGGAGAAAACTTCAGCCTTATTCCATATCTCAATCTGAACAAGAAAACTCTTCCTAGAGTAAAATCATGGGAGTACAGAGTGCATGGGGAAGTCTTCACACATCATTCATCCCATAATGGGGACATTGGGTGCTGCACTGGACACAACCCCTCCGACCATCAGAAATATGGAGAGAAACCACATAAATGTAGTGTGTGTGGAAGAGGCTTCACTTATATTCAGTTATTTGAAAAACATGAACAAAGTCACAATGGAGAGGAATCATATAAATGTGAGGAATGTGGGAAAGCTTTCGTGTGGCTCAAAAGCCCTCAAAGACACACAATTACACACACTGCAGATGCTCTTTATACATGTGAGGTGCCTGGGAAAACCTTTAGTTCTTCAGCTTCTCTTCGAACATGTGAAAGAGCCGCCACTGGAGAGAAGCCCTATGAGTATAAACTCTATGGAAAAGCCTTTCAATATTATAAAAAATTTCAAAGACATGAAAAGAATCACCCTGGAGAGAAACCCTATGAATGCAAAAAATGTAGTAAAGCCTTCAGGTATCCCAGTCACCTTCAAGTACATGAAAGGAGTCACACTGAAGAGAAACCGTATGAATGTAAGGAATGTGGAAAAGCATTCAGGTATTACAGTTCCTTACAAATGCATGAGAGGTCTCACACAGAAGAGAAACCGTATAAATGCAAGGAGTGTGGAAAAGCATTCCGGTATTACAGTTCCTTACAACCACATGAAAGGACTCATACTGGAGAGAAACCCTATGAATGTAAAAAATGTAGCAAAGCGTTCATTGCTCCCAGTTATCTTCGAAACCATGAAAGAATTCACAGTGCAGAGAAACCCTATGAATGTAAGGATTGTGGGAAAGCCTTCAGCTTTTACAGTTCCTTCCAAATGCACGAAAGGACTCATACAGGAGAGAAACCCTATGAATGTAAGCAATGTGGGAAGGCCTTCAGATATTATCGTTCCTTACAAACACATGAAAGGACTCACACAGGAGAGAAACCCTATGAGTGTAAACATTGTGGTAAGGCCTTCATTTGTCGTACCACCATTCAAAGACACATGAAACTGCACACTGGAAATACACCTTACGGATGTAAGGAATGTGGGAAAGCATTCACTTGCCTTAGTTTGTATCAAAGACATGAAAGAACTCACACAGGAGAGAAACCCTATGCCTGTAAGCAGTGTGGGAAAGCCTACAGTAATCACAGTTCCTTACAAAGACACGAAAGGAGTCACACTGGAGAGAAACCCTATGAATGTAAGGAATGTGGGAAAGCCTTCGTTTGTAACAACATTTTTCAAATACACATGATGAGAGTGCATACTACAGAAAAACCATATAAATGTGAAGAATGTGGGAAAGCTTTCAGTCATCCCTATTCCTTTCGAAGGCATGAAAAGTTGCACTGGATCAAACCTCTTGAATATAAATAGTGTGAGAAAGACTTCAGTTGGCCCACATCCTTACCTGTGAAAATGCCCACTGAAAAGAAATAAAAATATAAACACAAGGAGTGACATAAATTTAGTTACAATGTTT
This sequence comes from Saccopteryx leptura, assembly GCF_036850995.1. Lineage (NCBI taxonomy): Eukaryota > Metazoa > Chordata > Mammalia > Chiroptera > Emballonuridae > Saccopteryx > Saccopteryx leptura. The sequence goes on along the minus strand of NC_089503.1, from coordinate 250,598,811 downwards.
TAGAAAATTTTCAGGGTTAAAGAACTGTTATTAAAATAGTAACTAATTTATTTTTACCAGGTTTCTTTAAATGCATAGTTGAACACGGGATTTTTTCTACAGGAGATCCTTGAAAAACTCAGGTGTCAGGAGTTAGGGGAACCCATTTTGCCCACAGTTGAAAATCTCTGTATAACCTAAGCCAGCCCTCTGCATAGACGAATACCAAGCCAAAGCTGGAAAATACAGTATGCCCCCGAACAGCCCAAGTTTGGAACTGCGCAGGTCTACATTTTAAATTCTGCATAAAAGATGACCTGTGCATTTTGAACTTATGTTAAAGTATCAATTACTTTTAGAAATGAATATTGAGGTGTAATAATTCTGTGACTTGTCTTTCAGCAATTATATAACATTAATAGGTAGTCTTTATAATACTGTCTCTACATTTTGAAGCTTGTCAGATCCATGGGAATTCAAGTTTATTTATTTTTTATTTTTTTAATTCATTTTAGAGAAAAGGGAGAAAGAGAAAGAGAGAAGGGGGGGGGGTGGAGCAGGAAGTATCAACTCCCATATGTGCCTTGACTAGGCTAGCCCAGGGTTTTGAACCGGTGACCTCAGCATTCCAGGTTGACACTTTATTTATTGTGTCACCTAATATGTAACTAGGCTTAATTTTTTATCATGTTTTATTTCATGTTAAGGGGCCATTGAAAAATGACAGTTTGGCATTTGTTGGAATTTTCCTACTGATTTTGTGACAGTTCCTGGGTATTTCTATCCCATTATATATGTTCTCACTTTCTTTCTACTCCTTTTGTGGGGTGATGGATATGGATCCTTTTTTCTATTTTCCATTCCAATAAACAGTTGAAATAAGTTTTTAAGTATGTCAAGTTTATGGAAGATTTTAGTTTCATGTGAATTTTTATTTTCATATTTCAGCCTTTGCTGTTGTTTTTTCTTCTGATTTGCATTTGGTGACCAGATCTTTAAAAAAATTTTATTTATTGAGCCTGAGTAGGCAGTGGCACAGTGGATAGAGCGTTGGACTGGGATGCAGAGGACCCAGGTTCAAAACTCCAAGGTTGCCAACTTGAGTGTGGACTCACCAGCTTGAGCACAAGGTCGCTGGCTTGAGCGTGTGGTCATAGACATGACCCCATGATTGCTGGTTTGAGCCCAAAGGTCACTGGCTTGAGCAAGGGGTCCCTCGTTCTGCTGTAGCCCCCCAGTCAAGGCACATATGAGAAAGCAATCAATGAACAACTAAGGAGCTGAAACGAATTGATGCTTCTCATCTCTCTCCGTCTGTCCCTATCTGTCCCTCTCTGCCACAAAAAGAACAAATATTTATTGATTTTACAGAGAGGAGGTGGAAAGAGAGATGTATGAACTTAGAGTTGCTTCATTTTAGTTGTTCATTGGTTGCCTGTTAAATGTGCATTGACCAAGCAAGCCCAGGGTTTTGAACTGGCGACCTCAGCATTCCAGGTTGATGCCCTATCCACTGTGCCACCACAGGCCAGACTTGGTGAATAGATTGTTATTTAAGAAGAGAGGCCTATAATAGGAAAAAAAAAGTTGTAAATATCACTCCTGTGGGTAGTGTTAGGAACTAGATTTTTTAAGATCTATACCCTTTGTGGTTCCATATTAGAAATTAGCAGTAGCCCCATGGTGTGAGGTTTGGAAGGCAGAAGTGAAGAAGACTAGTCTGGTTGTAGAGCCACCAGATGGGGAGAGAGGTACACAGGGGCTTTGAAGACAGCATCTTCCATCTTCCACCTCTTTTTTTTTTTAGATTTTATTTATTGATTTCTAGAGAGAGGAGAGAGAGAGAGGGAAGAAGCGGAAAGCATCAACTCATAGTAGTTGCTTCCTGTATGTGCCTTGATCGGGCAAGCCTAGGGTTTTGAACAGGCGACCCCAGCATTCCAGGCCAATGCTTAATCCACTGCACCACCACAGGTCAGGCTTCCACCTCATTTTTTTTTTATTCTTTGCCCTCCTAGTCAAGAGTATCTTTGAAGCCACCACCAAGTGTTTGATTTCCATTTTTTAAGTGTATGTTTTCATTGATGTTTTCACAAATTGCATGTCAGTGATCCATCCGAGTTTGGATTTTTCTGTCAGCCCTCTGTGTCTACTAGGAAACTGACTCAGACTTTCATGCTTGGGAGTATTCTCTGATTCCCCTCTTCTCTGGGTTATATCCATATTAAGTCTGAAGGAAGCACCTTGTATTGTCAACAGTGCTAGTGAAGGTGCTTTCCCGATTTACCATGACATCTGCAATGGTGCCATAGGGAAGAAGGACCCAGGAGTCTGGTCCTCTGCTGCGTGTGCACTGGCTGCCTTGACCCATTCCTTCCGTGTGAGAATAAGCAGCCTCATCCTGTTAGGGAGACTGTGCGTGTTTCCTGTTATTTGTAGCTGAATGGACTCCCTCAGCATGTTTTCACTTACCTTGCACTGTGCGTGATTAAAATTAGGTGCAAATCTTTTCAGACTAACACTTATGAAGCAGTTCCTTTATGGATATATTTTATTGACTGTTTTTAAGACATAAAACAGCCCTAACTGTGAGCATCGGCCGGAAGTGCAGAGGTTGCCAGTTCGATCCCCGCTCAGGGCACATGCAGGAACAGATTAATGTTCATCTCTCTCCCTTCTTCTCTGGCTTAAATTAGTAAATAAAAATTCAAAAAGTTAAGAAAAAACACGAAATGCTAACATATTTTATTTTTTATTTCCTGAGAATATATTAAAATGTCTCATTATTATTATGAATTTTCAGATACACTGCAATTTTTAAATTTAATTATATGTTGTTAGTCAATATTATCACCTGTATACGAGTTCAGGTAATTTTTTCTTTAAGCAATTTTTATATTTTAATCTTTCATAGATAACAGTTTTGTTATAGAACTGATTTCTCTTTTTTTTTTTTTTTTTTTTTTCATTTTTCTGAAGCTGGAAACAGGGAGAGACAGTCAGACAGACTCCCGCATGCGCCCGACCGGGATCCACCCGGCACGCCCACCATGGGGCGATGCTCTGCCCACCAGGGGGCAATGCTCTGCCCATCCTGGGCGTCGCCATATTGCGACCAGAGCCACTCTAGCGCCTGAGGCAGAGGCCACAGAGCCATCCCCAGCGCCCGGGCCATCTTTGCTCCAATGGAGCCTCGGCTGCGGGAGGGGAAGAGAGACAGAGAGGAAGGCGCGGCGGAGGGGTGGAGAAGCAAATGGGCGCTTCTCCTATGTGCCCTGGCCGGGAATCGAACCCGGGTCCTCCGCACGCTAGGCCAACGCTCTACCGCTGAGCCAACCGGCCAGGGCTCTCTTTTATTTTTAATGCCAAAAATATAAATCATGGTTTCTTAGTTCTCTTTTGCCAGTGACCTCTAGGATCACACCTACAGTCAAAAAGAGGCATAATGAATTCTAGTAAGATTAACCACAATCATCAAAGACTGAGGTATAGAATTAGAGTGTTCAAAAGGACTTTTAACAGGATTTTAACTTGAGTTTGATGATTTCTTTACTATTCAAGGAAGCAAGGCCTTTTTCTGTATTGAATGCTGTCAGGAGGTAAACTTTATTCTATCACTGGTATTTATAATCATTTTATAGAAGGCAAAAACAATGCAGTAGAGTGAAAGATAATTTGTAGGAAGCCCCAGTGAGTCATATTAGTAGGAAGAGGGGAATGATTTGAAACTGCTCTTTACCATTTTTAGAGATACGGATACAAAACACTCTTATGAATGTCTTGGTGCATCACGGTCACTGTGATGGTGGCGCATCTCTCTTTTCAGTAGAGCGAGATTGGCCTTACAGGGAGAGCAAGGCCACTCTCTCTGCAACAGGTCTTGCCTTTCCTAGTTATTAAGTATTAATGTATTTTCTATAGCGTATTAGACACCATCTACCATGTAGTGCCTCAGTTAAGAAATATAAATTTGCTTTTTTTTTCCTTTTTTTCAGCTAGAGAGTGAGAAAGGAAGGGACAGAGATGAGAATCCAACTTGTAGTTGTGGTACCTTAGTTGTTCATTGATTACTTCTCATATGTGCCCTGGCCTGGGAGCTACAGCCAAGCCAGTGACCTTTGGGCTCCAGCCAGCTACCATGGAATCATGTCTATGTACCCACGCTCAAACTGGTGAGCCTACGCTCAAGCTGACAACCTCGGGGTTTTGAACCTGGGTCCTCTGCATCCCAGGTCGACACTCTGTCCACTGCACTACCACCTGATCAGGATAAATTTACTTCTTGTATACTGTATAATATATTTAATGTCACGTTTCTGACTCAGCTGGGGCCTCTGAGTTTAGATTAATTGTGAAACTCAAACGTAGCAAGGGAGAAAGGCTTTTGACCAACTAGGCCTTTCTTGCTTAGAGACTTTTTTTTTTTGAGACTTTTTAAGAGACAGTTTCTTTGGTAACAAGGAGCAAAAGAGGAATTTTTAATTCCTTTTCTCTCGTGACTGAATTACACAATGAGATGGATAGCAATAAAAAATTCCATGTCCATGATGTTTTACAAAAATGCAAAGATGCCTAGCTATGTGACTTGCAATTATTATTGTCTTGACAGAATTGCCAGCTGTTGTGCCTTCCATTGTATCAGCAGTTGCTATATTTTCCTTCTGGTCTTCAAGTTTCATAGCAGGAAACAAGAGTACTTCTGTGATGGACATACGGTGACTCAGTTGATGCCCAGATCCAGGCTGCTGTGGGGAAGCTTGGATTCCAGGGCAGTGCATACGTTCTCAGCTATAAACATGGCCTCGGCCTGACCTGTGGTGGCACAGTGGATAAAGCGTCGACCTGGAAATGCTGAGGTCGCCGGTTCGAAACCCTGGGCTTGCCTGGTCAAGGCACATATGGGAGTTGATGCTTCCAGCTCCTCCCCCCTTCTCTCTCTCTGTCTCTCTTCTCTTCTCTCTCTCTCTCTCTCTCTCTCTCTCTCTCTCTCCCTCGCCACTCTAAAATGAATAAATAAATAAAAAAAGAAAAATAAATAAATAAATAAACATGGCCTTATCATCGCCAGCCTTGGCCTTGGCTTGTTTTATCAAAAAGCTGTCACTGCCGCTGCCTCATGGGGTCATTAAGCTCAGTGTATGCATCACGTATGTCCTTCTTCATGACAAAAAACTGAAAGCGCTCAGTTAGACCCTTTTTAGAGCAGTGCCATTTTGCCAAAGGGCTCATTATCTGCAGGTGATCATGGGTGAATGTGGGATTGATGCATGTCACTTTCAGAAACGCCCAAAAAGCCTATCCAGGAGCTTGGCTGTGGTCCCAGGTGGGGGACATTCAACAGCATTTGCCACACAGACATCATTAAGAATTTTGTGCGTTTCTTAATTTTGGAGAGGTTAGTTTCTGGCAGCTTCACGCACAGGGCTTTCTCCAGTTCTTCCATGCTGATTCCATGGAGGGAGAGACTACTTTTATTTATTTATTTATTTATTTATTTATTTATTTATTTATTTATTTATTTATCTATTTAGTGTGTGTGTGTGAGAGAGAGGGAGAGAGAGATACAAAGAGAGAGGGACATATAGGGACAGACAGGAAGAGAGATGAGAAGCATCAATTCTTCATTGTGGCACCTTAGTTGTTCATTGATTGCTTTCTCATATGTGCCTTGACAGGGGGCTACAGCAGACTGAGTGACCGTGGGTCCAAGCTGGTGAGCCTTGCTCAAACCAGATGAGCCCGCACTCAATCCGGCAACCTCAGGGCTTCGAAACTGGGTCCTCCACATCCCAGTCCGATGCTCTTCTCCACTGCGCCACTGCCTGGTCAGGTGAGACTACTCTTGATGCTAATGTATAAACATTTCTCATTGCTGTGCATTTTAGAGTCATAGCACCCAACCTAGCACAACTAATCAAGGCCCTGTAGGATTCACAGACAGGCATAAAACAAGTTCTTGCTGTCCTGGTGCTTATAGTTTTGGGAATAGAAAGATAGATAACAACTGGTAAAGCTTTGGTTTATAAGATGGAAATAAAAGCTGTGATGGTATGTAAAATTAATGTGAGAGAATACTGAGGCAGGGGTGTGCATATATTTTTTATGAAGCTAGGAGCCTCAGTGAGTGATGAGGTCATTATTGCTTACTTGAATTTCTGGCATCTAATACATTATTATTATTATTATTATTATTATTATTATTATTATTCAGTGAGAGGAGGGGAGGCAGAGAGACAGACTCTGGCATATGCCCTGACTGGGATCCATCCGGCAAGCACACTAGAGGGTGATGCTCTGCTCATTTGGGGCATTGCTTTGTTGCTTAGCAACCGAGCTCTTAGTGCTTGAGGCAGAGGCCATGGAGCCATCCTCACGGCCCAAGGCCAACTTGCTCCAGTCGAGCTATGGCTGCAGGATGGGAAGAGAGAGAGAGAGAAGCAAGAGGGGCGGGGGATGGAGAAGCAGATGGGTGCTTCTGTTGTGTGCCCTGACTAGGAATCTAACCTGAGACATCCACACTTTGGGCTGATGCTCTACCACTTAGCCAACCGGCCAGGGCCATTTAATATACATACATCTCAAACACTGTTTCAGCAACTGCTTGGGTGTAGAAGTAAATAGAGCCCAACAATATAGAAAGTCCCACATTCCTGTGGTTAACAGAAAAGATTCCCTGTAAATACAAAGATCTAGACATCATTCATCATCATTTTTTAAATTGTTAACCATTTTGTTTATAGACTATGTACTTATAGTAGACATTGTTATTTGGGACTTTAAACTTACTAATGATTTGGGACACGATTGTCTGTGATGTCTTTATGTGTGTCGTCATTTGAGATGATTTTCACCCTAAATTTTTATGAGACTGATGATGTATTACCTACTGTACTAACGAGGCACTTCACTCTAAATTTTTAAGTGTTATAGTATTTGGCATTTATAGTTTGCTGCTGTACACACTGAGTGACACAACGTGTACCCAGTACACATGAAAGCCTCCATTTAGGGAACCACCTACGTTCATCTGCACTGTTCTAGCCCATCCTGGTTTATTCCTTGAATAGGATAATGTCCCTGCCAGCCTACTGCGATTCCCGAATGGAAACACCACAGAGCGCTGTGGATTAGAGCAGTCATCCAACAAATAAAGTAAGGAGTAGAAAAAGGGAATTATTTTCAGTAATTTAGTATAAAATTAGAGATTTAGTATAAATGGGTGTGTGATAAATGTTCAATGTCTTTTCATCACAAGGGTGACTGGAAGTCTGGCTATTACCAACAGACCCTGTAGCCCATTTTGCTATTTACAGGTTTATTTTTACATGCTTATTCCTAGCGTATGTTGTGAAAGAGTGGGGGGAAAATATAGCCCTTTTTTTTTTTTTGATAATGGTAACATGTATTGACAGGGTTTCATTTTTTTAAAAGATTTTATTTATTGATTTTAGAAAGAAGGGAAGGAGATACAGAGTGAGAGACAGAAAGGGGAGGAGCAGGAAGCATCAACCTAGTTGCTTCTCATTTGTGCTATGACCTGGTAAACCCAGGATTTCAAACCTGCAGCTTCCCAGGTCAACGCTGTCTGTATCCACTGCACCACTTCCTGGTCAGGCAAGATGACTCTGGAATAACATGGTAGCTAGGGACACCAACTTCCTGTGCAGTTGAAAATTAACAGATAATTTAACCTTTTGCATATGCAGATTTCAACGGTAATTTGTGTTTGCTCTGTGCCAGTCAATGAAACTGGGTAGGTCAGTTGACAAAAATCACATGTAAGCGAACAGTTCAAACACATACTGTTAAGGGTCAAAGGTATTTAATTTGGTCATCCTCCTTCAAATCCTCTCTGGCCCATACAATACAAATGTTCTGCTTTCAGACAAGTTGGTTTCAGGCACTCATTGGAAGTCAGGGGTACTGACCTGGACACACATAATGCCATTCCACAAACATCATTACTGCCAGTCAAGATATTTCCAAAACACTCAAAATACATGTAGCAGAACACTAATGCTTCAGATATTTTCCTTGAAGGAAAGCACCCTGCAGCCGTGGTAGCTGATGACCAGTTAGCTGTTTTTTAGCAGCCAGGAGTGTTCTGTTCCCGAAGAGGGCTGCTTGCTGCAGATGGGGAGGCCAAGGTGCCACCATTAGTACAATAAGACAACAAAGTAAATTTAATACTAATATTAGTAAATAATTGATCAGAGTTTGGAAGCCATCCTGACACTCTTTCCTAGATCTCTCTAATCCTCTGAAATAACTGGAGGCAAATATTATTTTGAAGCTTTGTCATCTTAATTACATGTAACTTGTACTTAAAAAGATTTTTTAAAATTTATTGATTTTTAGAGAGAGAGAGAGAGAGAGAAACATCAATTTGTTCCATTTATTTATGCATTCATTGGTTGCTCCTTATGTGCCCTGATTGGGGATTGAACCCACAACCTCGGCCATGTAGGAACAACACTCTAACCAACTGAACTACATGGCCAGGGCTTATGGTTTTGACATGGTTTTTCAATTAATATTCAAATTCATTTAAATGAGATATGTCTATTAACAAACCTCAGGAGAGAGCTTAATAAAGACATTGACATCATTTCTGATATTTGACTCTTAATCTGCTTTAGATATCTGCTCATCTCGCCTGGCACGCGTGGGTGTGTGAATTCCGAAGGTTGACACGTGCCTCTCTTTTATGTCAGACGCTTGGTAGTATTGACATAGCTGTGATTACACCTGCCACTTTACGTTTTTCTACGATTCTTACATTTTCAGTTCTCTACTCCTAAGTTAGAGCTTTATTTTGCAGTAAGTGAATTTTATTTCATGGTGGGTTGTCAAAAATAAGTATATGATTAGAAAGTTGTCCAGAACTTTAGGGGAAAGTCCTGAATCTACTGCCAAAGCAACAGCTGTTAACACAGGAAAAGAAGACTTGCAGTATTCCAGCCCTCTATTCCAACACCCAAGCAATTTCTAAAACCGTGTTGAATGTGTATTACATTGTGATTAAAAAAAAAACCCCCCCGCTATTTTGGCCTGAACAGGCAGTGGTGCAGTGGATAGAACACATGACTGGGGTGTGGAGTACCCAGGTTCGAAACCCCGAGGTTGCCAGCTTGAGCGTGGGATCATAGACATGACCTTATGGTCACTGGCTTGAAGCCCAAGGTCACTGGCTTGAGCAAGGGGTTACTCACTCTGCTGTAGCCCCCTGGTCAAGGCACATATGAGAAAGCAATCAATGAACAACTAAGGAGCCACAATGAAGAATTGATGCTTCTCATCTCTCTCCTTTCCTGTCTGTTTCTATCTGTCTCTGTAACAAAACACACACACACACACACACACACACACACACACACACACACACACACACACAAAATGCTATTTTGGATTTCTGCCCCGGCATATTCCAGAGTGATAACCCTGCTCATACCCAGTCTCCACACTTAGATAAGGATCTGAGGTTAGTTAGGTTCCCACCCCGAGTTCCTGCTTTGCTTTTCCCCAGCAGAACCAATGAATATAACCACTTAGAGCAGTGGTTCCCAACCTTTTTTGGGCCACGGACTGGTTTAATGTCAGAAAATATATTCACGGACCGGCCTTTAGGGTGGGACGGATAAATGCACAAAATAAAATTATGCGACCGGCATAAAAACTATGGTATTTTAAAATATAATTGTCGAACTTACGAGACAAGTGTCAAGAGTGAGTCTTAGACAGATGTAACAGAGGGAATCTGGTCATTTTTAAAAATAAAACATCGTTCAGACTTAAATATAAATAAGACAGAAGTAATATAAGTTATTTATTCTTTCTCTGCAGACCAGTACCAAATGGCCCACGGACCGGTACCGGTCCACGGCCCAGGGGTTGGGGACCACTGACTTAGAGTAAGCCTGCAAAACGCTTGTGACCTCCTTCCTAACCACTTTCTAGTAACAGATACATGCTATCCCGCTCTTTATCTCCTGCTGACTTGTGACCTCGTGTGAAGGATTTTCCCCAGATGGTTGTACTCACCTGCCCCACCCACCCATTTCTGGACCTGTAAGTAAGAAATCTTGTGTCTGGAATACTACCAGGCATTTCTTGTAAACTGTGATATAAATTTAAGGGTGATGTCCAAAGCAGAGGCTCTGATTAAATGTGTAATGCAGTAAGCACAACCAATGATCTGACTATGTAATGCCTTTCAAGTTGACCAGTATATAAACGATGTATCCTCCATACATTTTTGTGCCATGTGCAATTAAAAATAAATTCTAATGGGGCTCAGGTCATGGAGTTATCATAACAAGACTGATGGAACCAAGGATTTGAAAAATGTGAGCATTTAAGAAGTAGGTGGAATAAAGTGATATTTGTGTGAATAGTAAAAGTTGCACAGGAACAACTGTTGAAACCTGGGGTGCTCGGCAGACTTAATGTTCCATATTGCATATGTTATCTTGTAAATCTGTGTAGGTTTGATTGATTAAGCAAGAAGTTTGAGACAGAGTCCAGGCAAGTCTCACCCAGTATGAGGGTTTAATCTTACAATTAGTACTTAGAATTAGGGGCTGACAAATTGATAATAATTAAAAGTTCCTTTAGAACAGAGAGGTTCCTGAACAAAGGCTTCTAATGACAAATCCAACATTCCTCCATATTTTTGTCAAAATTCCTTCATATGCAAGGGATTGGGATATGTGAACTAGGCAGTTAACCTTCCAGGAATAACTGAAAAGAAAAAAGGAAACAGCCCTGGCCAGTTGGCTCAGTGGTAGAGTGTCGGCCTGGCGTGCAGAAGTCCCGGGTTCAATTCCTGGCCAGGGCACACAGGAGAGGCGCCCATCTGCTTCTCCACCCCTCCCCCTCTCCTTCCTCTCTGTCTCTCTCTTCCCCTCCTGCAGTGAGGCTCCATTGGAGCAAAGATGGCCCGGGCGCTGGGGATGGCTCCTTGGCCTCTGCCCCAGGTGCTAGAGTGGCTCTGGTCGCAACAGAGCAACGCCCCAGAGGGGCAGAGCATCGCCCCCTGGTGGGCGTGCTGGGTGGATCCCAGTCGGGCGCATGCGGGAGTCTGTCTGACTGTCTCTCCCCGTTTCCAACTTCAGAAAAATACAAAAAAAAAAAAAAGAAAAAAAGAAAGAAAAAGGAAACACACTCTTGCCAGTTGGCTCAGTGGTAGAGTATCAGCCAGGCCTGTGGATGTCCCAGGTTAAATTCCCAGTCAGGGCACACAGGAGAATCGCCCATGAGCTTCTCCACCCTTCCCACTCTTGCTTCTCTCTTTCTCCCCTCCTCCTGCAGCCATGGCTCAATTGGAGTGAGTTGGCCCCAGGGGCTGAGGGTGGCTTCATGGACTATGCTCAGGCCCTAAGAAGAGCTCGGTTGCTGAGCAACAGAGCAATGCTGCAGATGGGTAGAGCATCTTCCCCTAGTGGGCTTGCGAGTTGGATCCCAATTGGGGCGCATGCGGGAGTCTGGCTCTGTCTCCCCTCCTCTCACTGAATTAAAAAAAAAAAAGAAAGAGAAAAGAAAAAGGAAATAACTATCGTACCAGGTGTTTGGTCTACCATATTCTTTTTTTTTTTTTTTTTTTTTGTATTTTTCTGAAGCTGGAAACGAGGACAGACAGTCAGACAGACTCCCGCATGCGCCCGACCAGGATCCACCCGGCACGCCCACCAGGGGCGACACTCTGCCCACCAGGGGGCGATGCTCTGCCCCTCCGGGGCGTCACTCTGCCGCGACCAGAGCCACTCTAGCGCCTGGGGCAGAGGCCAAGGAGCCATCCCCAGCACCCGGGCCATCTTTGCTCCAATGGAGCCTTGGCTGCGGGAGGGGAAGAGAGAGACAGAGAGGAAGGAGGGGGGGCGGGGGGCGGAGAAGCAAATGCGCGCTTCTCCTATGTGACCTGGCCAGGAATCGAACCTGGGTCCCCCACACACCAGGCCGACACTCTACCGCTGAGCCAACCGGCCAGGGCCTACCATATTCTTTTTATATTCCTTGTTTGAATGCTAGAAAGGGATTGATCAAAATATATGCAAAAAATATAAGTCCAGTACCTAGCATTGTAGTTGCAATGTAGCCTGCAAAGAAAAGATTCTTGGGATACACTGCAAAACTACCAATTAATAAGGTGAACATATTTTAGCAGGGCCATTAGCACAAGAAAGGCAAAAAGGGCTAGTAATATTCCAAATATTTCCTAAAAGGTAGGTATCTAAATTTCAACGCCAACACACAAGACAAAGAGTTGCAATCCAGGCTCTGAGGTCTATAAGAGTTTCCAGGTTAATTAACATATCCATCAACTTTGTCATTGAGTGAGTGTGTGTGTGTATGCAGTGAGGATGCTTAAGATCCACTCTCAACAATTTACAATTACACAATTCAGCATATGCATATGAAACCATCATGTAGTCTTTAAATAAATTTTTGTTAATTATGTCTCAATAATACTGGGGGTCGGTGGGGGTGGGAAGGGTTTCCCGGTGCATCTCAAAAGTGATTTAAACTAAATTTCTTTCCAGTGTAAAAGGTATACCTGAGAATGTTTTTTTTTTTTAATTTTTTATTTATGGTAGGCAGGACTCAGGGAAACCAGTAAACCTTGGCATGGTGAGTGTGCGGGCCATGTGCCAAGAGAAAGATGAGGGGCTGGTCGAACCTGTGGTGGCAAGCGGGCCTCCCGTGACTATTTATTTATTTATTTTACAGAGACAGAGTCAGAGAGAAGGATAGACAGGGAACAGAGAGAGATGAGAAGTGTCAATCATCAGTTTTTCGTTGCGACACCTTAGTTGTTCATTGATTGCTTTCTCATATGTCCCTTGACTGCAGGCCTTGAGCAGACCGAGTAACCCCTTGCTTGAGCCAGCGACCTTGGGTCCAAGCTGGTGAGCTTTTGCTCAAACCAGATGAGCCCACGCTCAAGCTGGTGACCTCGGGGTCTCGAACCTGGGTCCTCCGCATCCCAGTCCAATGCTCTATCCACTGCGCCACCGCCTGGTCAGGCTGGTTTTTATTTTTATTTTACACCTGAGCATTTAATGAACACATCTCATAGCCTGTGGTTAGACTGAGACGGGTCCTTGGTTCCAAGTTCCCACCAGAGTCAAGTGCTCTGGGATTCTAACAAAAAGAACCAAATGGGAGGGGATGGGGAAGGGATAGGTAGAAGGCTCACTGCTGTCAAGGATCAAAAATTAAAATGGAGGTGGACACTTGATTACAGGTGATGAGGTCACATTAAGTATCTATGTATCTAAACAAGGCTCACAGTTCCATGAGTAACCTCATAGCCTTCCACCAAGCCCTTGATCCTTAGAGGACTTATGACCCTCTTGTTCTGTCAACCAAGTGTGAATGAATAAGGAGGCTTTGGCTAGAAATAAATGATAAAGGTTTATTTAAGAGTCTTTTACTTTACAACCTGGAAATACAGCTAGGCAAAATCCCACAAGTGTTCCAAAGAAGAAATAAAAGTTAAGAGTTCTTAGAGTAAAGACACATTATGGAGAAATGTAAGTCCTGCATTCTTAGCCCTAGAATTGGTCCAGGATCTTTATCAGTCAGATTTGGGGAGGTCCGGAGGAGGGATGTCAGGTGGGCTGGAAGATGGGTGCCAGGAAGTCTGTGGCCTCCTGAATCCTTTAGAAAGTAATCCTCGAGTTCTCTGGTAGTAAATAAATGTCCAGGTGTTGATACAGGACTGGAAAGGTCAGAAGTTTAAGTACCCAGGCAAGATAAGAAGAAAGATGATTTCCTCATGTCTCAACCTTCATAATGTTAATATTGTAATTTAGCAGCTTGGTTAAAGTGACTCCAATATGTATTTTCCCAATCTTCACGCTTTTATCTGGTTTCTGTCAGCCCTGGCCTGGGCCAACCCCTTGTTTGTACTTGCTGCATCTGGAAACTGAACACCGGTGCCTTAGCGGTCACGAAGAGCTGGGAGAACCAACACAAGCAGCCCAGGCCAGAGAAAACGTGTTTAAAGTCAAAGTTGCCGGGCCAGGTCTGGTTCCCATCCACGGGCCGGGGCTGGTTTTGCTGGGAAAGACGTGCTCTCCTTGGCGATCTGTTAGGCGTGTGGGGGCGTGGCCTTGGGGACTGTCTAGTGAGGGGCGCAGCTGGGGCCCATAGGTGGGGCGATTTGCCCGCGAGGCGTGCGCATCTCTTTCTGCTCCAGGAGTGGCTGGGATCTCGTATCGCCTGCCCAACTGGTCCCTGGTGGCTGCCAAAGACTGACTGTCCGGCTGTGAAATGCACTGGCTGTGGAAGTGGTAGGCAGGACTCAGGGAAACCAGGAAACCTAGACATGGTGAGTGTGCGGGCCATGTACCAAGAGAAAGATGACGGGCATGGTAGGACCGGCGGTGGCAAGCGGGCCTCCCCGCGGTCACCTCCCGGGGCTGCGGCTGCGGACCTCAGTCCTCACCGCTCGCAGCGTAGGGCCTGGGCAGGCAGCAGGACCCCGGCCGTCCTGACCCGTCACTGCGGGCGGCCACCTCGTCCCCGGAGCCTCGCTGTGCAGAACTAAAGGGTTCGTGCGTGGGAGGAGCTGTGGTCTGTGGGGTCCCCAGTCCTCCTCCCCAAGGGTGAGCGTTTTCTCCTTTGCCCCCAGGCTTGCTTTTTCTATGACTGTCAGTAAGTCCCCAAAATATTCAAATCCTCCTCGCATTGGAGACAAATTCTGCTCTGGGAGTCACAGAGTCCTGAGGTCAGGGACGCAAGCTGAGCTGACCCCTCCCCCTACATGAACCTGCAAAGAGAAATACTTGAAGGCCCAGGGTATTTCCTTGGGGGCTTCCTCCTGCAGGTGTCCTACCTGCTCACACCCACCAGGGAAAAGAGGCTTTACATTGAGAAGTTCCAGCCCTGGAAATATACGGGAGCATATGCACATGGAATAGGGGAGACACTCCTTCTGAGGGTTTAGTTGTGGTTCCCTGGGCCTGTTTCTAGCCATAGGATGGACTTTTGCATCCATACTGTCGGTGCATTCAGAGTGTAATTTGTGCACGTTGAGAAAGTCTGCAAGTCAGGAGTCTGTGTCCTGGGTTGGGGTCCATGAATTTGAGAGTTCATTTGGGTTAGAACCATAAAGTAAATTCAGCTGAGAGTTTTCTCAGTGTGAGATGAAGCCTGAGAGTTTCTATTATGCCCTGGGGAGAGGAGGATGGTGCAACTCCCAGAGTTCTTCTGGGGGCTTGTTGGGCACATAAAATATATTATGCTCACTTTGTTAAAGATGGCGCTGCCCACGTGGAAGCCTGTCACCCAGGTGATGATACTGGTTGCCCTTCTTGCTTGGGATGGACATGATTATATTAATGTGTGTTGGGGACAGGCTGTAAGCTGGCAAAGGTGTTATAGCCTTAGGCAGGGGTCCCCAAACTATGGCCCATGGGCTGCATGTGGCCCCCTGAGGCCATTTATCGGGCCCCCGCCACACTTCTGGAAGGGGCACCTCTTTCATTGGTGGTCAGTGAGAGGAGCATAGTTCCCATTGAAATACTGGTCAGTTTGTTGATTTAAATTTACTTGTTCTTTATTTTAAATATTGTATTTATTTCAGTTTTGTCTTTTTACTTTAAAATAAGATATGTGCAGTGTGCATAGGGATTTGTTCATAGTTTTTTTATTAGTCCGGCCCTCCAACAGTCTGAGGCATAGTGAACTGGCCCCCTGTGAAAAAAGTTTGGGGACCCCTGGCCTAAGGCTTAGTTTTAAGACTAAGCCTTTCCCACCCTGGGGTGGTACACTCTCATGAGGAATCCCATTATGCCTCAGATAATTGACTTTGAATCAGAGGCTTCCTTGTTTGTATATTGGATTAAAGGTTTTGATTTCTACAATATAAAATGGGACAGACCGGGAACTTGCTCTCTCTCAGTTCTTGAGATTAGCTTAGAGGAGAGAACAGAGAAAAGAGAGCAGAGAAAGGCCACGTGGAGGAGGCCAGGAGTAGCAGCCAAGATGGTGGAGTGCTGAGCGAGAAGCCAGTTTGTGCAGAGTTTGTGCAGGGAGGAGGAAGGCGGTGGGGAACAGAGGTGAATAAGTCTGGTGAGCTAGAAATCTTTAATTCTAGGAAAACTCGGATAAGTCAGTAGCTTTGTGAGCACTGAATGAGTGGGTTTTGGAGCCCAGTGTTTGTATTTCTTGCCCGCCGGGTGCAAGCTAGGATTAAAGGTGATGTCCCACCAGTTCTTGGCTCCATTGTTTCATTACCGTCCGTCTGAATCTAATGCGAACCTGCATGTGAATGGCCATGAAGGCGGCTCCTGGCCACACAGGGCTGCTCAGGTGTCCCTCCCTCCTTCCCCAGGGACCAGCCCACCTCAGGGGTTCTGTCTCAACCTAGAGAGTCTAGAACGTGGAACCTTCTGAAAGTGGCTTTTCTTCTGTCGTGTGGGGAGCAGGCTGCTCTCATTAGCTGATTTCAATACTTGTGTTTCTTTCCTTTGGACCCTTTATCCACTGAATAGTGCAGCCCTTTGGCTCTGGTTTCCCTGAGCACTTTGTGATTTTATCCCATGTAAGAAAGAACACTTTTAGTGTCTTGGGCTTAAAAATGTAAGTTTATTGAGAGAGATAATGTTGGTAAAGCAAGTAAATAGTGGAGCTATATAGAATTTTGTACCTTTAAACTAGAAAACCTCAAGATGTGAGGTGATTGTGTTAAATCTCTCGGGTTCATTTTTTACTTTTTACATCAGTGTTTGTAATTGAGATGAGAAAAATTAATCAAAGCTCATGTAAGCTTTCAAAAATTTTACTAATTTTTTTTGACAGAGACAGAGAGAGGGACAGATATGGACAGACAGGAAGGGAGAGAGATGAGAAGCATCAGTTCTTCATTGCGGCTCCTTAGTTTTTCACTGATTGCTTTCTCATATGTGCCTTGACTGGGGGGGGGGGGTACAGCAGAGCGAGTGACCCCTTGCTCAAGCCTTGGGCTTCAAGCCAGCTACCTTTGGGCTCAAGCCAGTGACCATGGGGGTTATATCTATGATCGATCCCATGCTCAAGCCAACAATCCTGCGCTCAAGCTGGTGAGCCCTTGTTCAAGCCACATGAGCCCATGCTCAAGCCGGTGACCTCGGGGTTTTGAACCTGGGTCCTCCACATCCCAGTCTGACCCTCTATCCCAGGGGTTGGGAACCTATGGCTGCATCTGGCTCGCAGACAAATCTTTAATTAAAAATAATAATAACGTTAAAAATATAAAACATTCTCATGTATTACAATCCATTCATTTCCAACCAGTCATGTTCATGGTTGTGGGTGGCTGGAGCCAATCACAGCTGTCAAATGGGACAACACCAAATTTTTATTGGATAATGTGTAATGTACATGGGTCGTACTGAGGTCAGGAAGTAAACTTCCCTCCTTTTAATCAAGTAGTCAGCTAGCTAATTGCAGAAACCCTTTTGATGAAGAAGATGGCTAAAAGAAAAAAAGATGAGGAGTATTGTACTTTTCAGCAGGAATGGACAGAGGAATTAGCCTTTATGGAGAGAGCAGGTTCTGCAGTGTGTCTAATATGCAATGATAAAATTGCATCAATGAAACAGTCAAATAATAAAGTGGCACTTCGACACATGCCTGTTGTTGTGAGTCAAGGGCGCAGAGAGAGAGATCAGCAGACGAAATCATCAAGGACTAGCAAAGGACCACCGCTCACTCAGGCAAATGGCCCCGAGTTCATGCAGTGTCCTAATTTTATTCACAAGACTTCAAAAAGCTTGTTTACTGAGAAATTGGCATAACATCAAGAGTAACTTTTACTTAAAGATACATAGGGTGCACCTGCAAGATAGCTTAGTAACAACATAATATCAGAAGGCATTAATTGCTATTGCTTCTATGGATCCCATGACATTCCTTATCTTAAGGGATAACCTTGGAAAGTACAGAAATCTAATGAGAATGTTTTCCTGAGAAAAGCCCAGCAACTGCCTTCAGTCACATAGACCTGTTTCAGTGACCCTCCTTCAAGTCACAAAACAACTTTCTTGGCAAAACATTCATTTCTTGTTGGCTGTGGTCCCATCCAAGGCCATGCAATGGGTTATTCCACTACACATGCCATACTACATTTGCATTGAAATATCCAGCAGGGGACAGCAGGAAGAAAGCATATCAAGAGCTACTGTGCAGAGTGCAAGCTAGTCAGCAGCAACTCTGTGTTTGGACCCAACAAGGTGACTGGAATTTGGCTAGCGTTTCTGGTGCTTTAGTAATTGTGAGAAATGGAAAGCCATTCACAGATGGGAAGTATGCCAAAACATGCATGCTTGATGTTGCCAATGAACTTTTTGACGACTTTTCGGATAAAGACAAGATAATCAAACGAATAAAAGACATGCCTCTGTTGGCAAGAACTGTTCACAATTGTACTATCATGATGGCACATCAAATTGAGGCAACACAAGTGAAGGATATAAATGCAGCACCATTCTTTTCTCTCGCTTTGGATGAGTCAACAGATGTAAGCCATTTATCCCACTTCAGTGTGATTGCAAGGTATGCTGTCAGTGACACACTACCTGAGGAAAGTCTTGCTGTTTTGCCTATGAAAGAGACAACAAGAGGGGAGGATTTATTCAAGTCTTCCACTGAGTTCGCTAAAGAAAAAAAATCTAGTGACGGATAAACTTACTCAGTGTGTACTGATGGTGCTCTGTGCATGGTGGGGAAAAACAGAGGATTCATAGCGCTTCTTTGTGAACATGAAAAGAGACCCATCCTAAGTTTTTACTGCGTCCTATATTAGGAGGCGCTTTGTGCTTAGATGTGTGGTGAGCAGCTTGGTGAAGTGATGTCGCTGGTCATTCGGGTGGTCAACTTTATTGTTGCTTGAGCTTTAAATGATCCCCAGTTTAAAACACTGCTGAATGAAGTTGGGAATAATTATCCTGGTCTGCTTCTGCACAGCAATGTGCGTTGGCTGTCAAGAGGGAAGGTGCTGAGCTGTTTCGCGGCTTGTCTGAGTGAAATCTGAACTTTTCTTGAATTGAAAAACGTCGAGCATCCTGAGTTAGCTAACACTGAGTGGCTCCTGAAGTTCTACTATCTCATGAACATGACTGAACATCTGAACCAGCTCAATGTGAAAATGCAAGGCGTTGGAAATACAGTCTTATCCAGGGGTCCCCAAACTTTTTACACAGGGGACCAGTTCACTGTCCCTCAGACCATTGGAGGGCTGGACTATAAAAAAAACTATGAACAAATCCCTATGCACACTGCACATATCTTATTTTAAAGTAAAAAAACAAAACGGGAACAAATACAATATTTAAAATAAAGAACAAGTAAATTTAAATCAACAAACTGACCAATATTTCAATGGGAACTATGCTCCTCTCACTGACCACCAATGAAAGAGGTGCTCCTTCCGGAAGTGCGGCGGGGGCTGGATAAATGGCCTCAGGGGACCCCTGCTCTATTAGATAATTGTCAGGGGGTAATTACAAATCCTAAAAGTCTTCTCCACAGCCCTGCCTGGATAGTTCAGTTCGTTAGAGCATGATCCCAAAGCGCAGAGATTGCTGGTTCAATCCTCAGTCAGAGCACATACAGAAGCGAATTGATATTGTTCCTGTCTCCTTCTGTTTCTCTCTCTCTAAGCAGTCAATTAAAAAAAATCTTCTCCACAAATATGAGTAAAAAAGCTTTAGCTATGTGAGTGGGTACCTGATTCATGGCTCAAGTTTTAGAATAAAAGCTGTGGGCTTTCTGTGTCTTTATGTTTATGTATGTCTATGGATATATGTTATGTATATATGATGATTTTATACCTCCAGAGTGTATTACCAAAATTAACTTATAAAAGAGCTCTACTTAATTGACCTAAAGAAAAATAAGCTTTGTCCGGCCGAGTAGTTCAGTTGGTTAGAGCATCATCCTGACATGCTCTCTTAAGGCATTTACCACCAGCCTGACAGGCCTGCCCTGCCCTGCCCAGACAGTCTCTTATAGAATTCATAAACCCTTTTATGTCTTCTAGGCACAGGTGTGTGTCATTGGTGTACACATCTGAATCAGTCTCAGTGGGAGTCCACCTGTTTGTGCAGGTGACATAACAGTTACAGAATAGGTAACATGGTGCATATTTGCAATACTCTTTACTTTATTGTTCTATTGATAAAGTCTTTGGGTCTTTTGATACCATGCTGCCCTTGTATCAGTCCCCAAGTGCAAATGCACAGTAAATTCTGTGAAATTGGTTGAAAAATTGGTGGGATGTAGATAGTCATCAAGTTCAAATGTACAGGAAATTGCAATGGAGTGTACGTCTTGATCCTTCCTCCATTCGTGAATAATTTATTTATTCGTTCACAGTGAGTCTTCAACACTTCGGATTATTAAATTAACTAATTTTGTTCTAGTCACTGTGAAATGGAATCCATTGGACATTTTCTTTTCCTATTACTTCCTTGCCAAGGTGATAAACATTTTTCTCATATGTGATTTTATTTTATGTTAAATATTTTTTGCTTCTTTTCCCATTTTTAAATTGTTTGTTCAGTTTTACTCTGCAACTAAGCCTTTTACAGTGCATATATTGCAGATTTTTAAAATGTTTATCTTTTAACTACTTTATCAGTCTCTGGCATTATGGCTTCTTTTCTTATATGAGAATGTTCTTCCTATTGTATTGGTTCATTTAGTTGTTCCATTTAGTTGCACACTCATTGACTGCTTCTCCTAGGTGCCCTGATGTATAGAAGCCCACCACATCCCCATGCCAGACTATGCTTTATCCACCCAGCCAGGGCAAACTATTTCTATTCTTAATGACACTGGTGCTACAGTCTAGTGCTCAACCCACAGTCATAACACAGCCCTTACCTCAGAGTAATAAGACAGTTCAAATAGTGGGGATTTCAAATAAACTCAACAGGTTCATGTGTCTTAACCTAGTCCTTTTTGCTTATACCCTTTAGAAAGATACATACTGTTTTCTCCTTAGTTCCTCAACCACTACCAACTTATTAGGCCAAGACTTCCTGGAGAAATATTTTGCTGGAAGATTCATCTCCTGAAAGAGGTTAAAAAACCTTGGTAGGGCACCCTGAGTTTTTGTAATTTAGGATAGAAATCAAAAGAGATGACTAGAAGCCAATATGGACAGAGGTTTATTTACCTTGTGCACAAGGGAGCCAGCTCCGCAAAGGGAAAAGGAATGTCCTGCTCCCAAAAAGGCTTAGGGAAACCTTTCCTCAGCAAGTCAGGGAAGGGCTCCCTTGAACTTTCCTCTTTCTGTTGGGTTGCTTGGCAATGATCCCTTTGTCTACACTGTTGCTCAACTGAGCACGCACAGCAGTGGTTTTACTATCTGTCAAGAAGGGAAATAAAATTCTACAAACTTTTTTTCAAGCGGGTAATGGAAGGGGGTGACACACTTTGGGGCTTATTCAGTGTTTCATCTGGTTGCCGTGTCCTTGGGAGCCGGGCAAGGGGCAGCAGGTTGGTGGCAGTTCTGCAGCTTTTCTTACCTGATATCCTTGGGAATTCCACAGCTCAGGACCCTATGCTGTCTCACTTAGAATTTGATAGTAACTGCCAAAATGGACAATTAGGTGAATTAAATGGCCTTTCATTATCTTTTATTTGTTCTCTTGTTGATGATACAGTAGCTAATTCAGGGAGCACTGCTATTAATTGTCCCTATTGGATCAACTGCCATCTTCTTTATGGGAAAATAATTTTTTAACTGATATTGTCAGAATCCACAGTGCATCACCTATGAAGATTAAAGTTGATCCCTCAAAACCTTATTCTCATAATTAGTCAATATTATATACTTTAAAAGGCTCTTCAAGGTATGAAGGCCATAATAGATTGTCTATTATGATTTCTTGCACTAGTCCCTGTAACACTTCCATTTTACCTGTGAAATAATCCAAAGGATTAGGGCAGAGGTTTGTCCAAGGCCTCTGAACAACAAACCACATTGTTATCCCTGACACCCTGTTGTTTCTAACCCTCTTATACTATTAGCATCATCCCAACTGAAAGTTAATTTTTTACTGTAATTTATTTATAGCGTGCATTTTTTAGTATTCCAGTTGATGAAGCTAGCCAATATACTTATGCCTTCACTTGGCAAGGAAAACAATTTACCTGGGGAGAAATGCCTCGGGGTTTTACTGGAGATCAATGTGCAGGATATAACTTGCCCTGAAGGTTCTACCTTGTTGAAGTATGTGGATGGTTTACTTCTTTGCTTTCCTCAGATCTCCTCACAAGAAGACAGCATCCACCTTTAGAACTTTTGGGCCTAAAGGGACATAAGGTCTGTAAAGAAAAGTTATAGATTGTATAAACTCAGGTTTGATATTGGTGACATCTGATATCAGAATAAGGAATATATCTGAATCCAGATAGACTTCATATTCCCAAGGCCCAAAACTGTCAGTTGTGAGTTTTTCTTTGGCAGGTTGGCTATGGTTGGAATTGGATCCGAAAGTACTCTCTCATGTCAAAATGTCCACGTCTTACTGAAGAATGTCAGTTCTGATTCAATTTTTTGAAACAAATGAGACAACATAGACTTTAAAGCCTTAAAGAAGAGTTTAATAAGCCTACCTGCTCTGGGTATTGCAACTATCAGATTCCCTTTTTACTTTTTATACATAAAAATATACATGAGAATGCCCTTGGGGTACTCACTCAAAATCCTGGGGATTACTATAGACCCCTAGGAAACTATGGTTAGCAAATGGACCCTGTGGCTCAGAGATATCCACCTTGCCTTAGAGCTATTGCTGCTACTGCCCTGTTGATTAAAGCCACAGAAATCATTGTTTCAAGATCTATTCTAACCATCTTTATACCTCATGCTGTAGAAGCTCTCCTGAATTCTCATCACACCCAGTTTCTTACTTTCTATGAAATCCTCCTGTTAACCACTTCCCATGAAACTTTTTCACATTGTAATAAACTTAATCCAGCTACCCTTCTTTTTTAGACTCATGAAGCAACTCAGGACTGCTTGATCTTAACAGATCACTTTTTAACTCCTTTGAGACTATTTGCAGGAGACACCTCTGGGTAAATTTGATTTCTCATGGTTTATAGATGGTTCATATTTTTAAAATGAAAATAGTAAGTACTCTGTTAATTAAGTTATTGTAACTCCTTTTGAAGTCACCATGGCAGTATCTTTACCTTTGGCTACTTAAGCAAAGCAGCCTAAATTATATATATACCCGCACGCTAGCTTGCATTTTAGCAAAGGGCAAAACTGCCAACATTTATGCTAACAGTAGCTATGCCTTTGGAGTAGTTCATGACTTTGGCACGTTACAAAAACAACATATTTTCCTTACTTCTAGTAGGAAATGGTCCATATATTTATGAATTATTGGATGCTATACTTTTATCAGCTACTGTACTATTATTAAGGTCTCAGGGCGTGCTAAACTTGACTCCCTGGAAGCCATAAGAAATCACCTTGCTGATATTTCTGCTAACAATGCTGCCCTTGACATCAGCAGCATTTGAACCTCTGTTATGGTCCAGAAGATGTTTCCTTCATTGATAACTTAGAAAACTGGCCAGAGAGACCCAACAATCAGCTTCAGAGAGATAAAAACAAGATTGAAAATCCAATAATTGCTGGCTTGGTAAAAAGAGAATGCTTTGGTTCAGTCCAAATAACAACTCAGTCCTAGCAGAAACTAAAATTTCCATTCCTGACTGCAGTACATACATTAAACCACAATCCTCTGACAAAGTGATAGTACTCATAAATCAATATTGCTGGGAGATACAAACAAGGCCATAAAAAGCATGTACCTTAAGTGTCCCATCTGTCTGAAGTATAACGTAAGGAAGCTTGTTGCTTTAAATTGCCTAACAGACTACTTGAGCCTTGGCAAATAGATTTTATACAGCTTCCTTCACTGCATGGATAAAATCTTTTTTCACCAGATTGAAGCTTTCCTTTGGAGACAAGCTAATTCCTCTACAGTGACTAAAGTCCTGTTAGAGAAGATTATTTCTACTTGGAAAACTCCACTGTGATTGAGGAACTCATTTTACTGATAAGGTACTATAACAAATCTATGCTATTTGGCTAGTTCTGCAATGTTTTCACTGTGCTTATCACCTCAATCCTTAGGTGTAGTTGAATATACTAATGGCATTAAGAGTCAGTTGGTTTTGGGGAGGAGGAGAGTAAAGAGGGACAAATATATGTGATGGAAAATGATTTGACTCTGGGTGATGGGCACACAACACAATCAACAGTTCAAATGTTATAGAAATGTTTACCTGAAACCTATGTACTCTTATTGATCCAAGTCACCCCATGAAATTTAATTTATAAATTTAAATATTCCAACAAAAACAAAACAAAAGATTTAGTTGATAAAATTTGTAGTAACTATCCAAATATCTTGACTGAAAACATTGCCATTGGTCCTTTTAAATCTCAAATGCACCCCTTTGGGACTTGTATACCTTTTGAGTTTAATTATAGGATGCTCCATGCATTTTGCTCCTGCTTCCTTTGATCCACAGTTGATAATGGGAGACATACTGTAAAGGCTTACTTGCATCTATGAAAAATAATCATGCTTTAGTAGTGAAATCATTTTATAGTACACTCCAAGGAAATAAAAAACTTAAAGCCCACACTCTGCAACCTAGAAATTTTGTATACTGGAAAAGATACCATAAAAAAGATTTCCTCCAGCCTTCCTGGAAAGGCCCCTATTGGGTATTGTTAACTAAATCCTGTGGTGCTAAACTCCAGGGAATAGACTGTTGGATGCATGGTGTCGAAAGAAGGCACCAAGCCTTGACAGGAACTGCACATACTCTGGTGACCTGAAACTGTCTCAATTTAGAGCAGATGACCTCTGAAGGAAACAAGTATCCCTATCAGGCCTGTACAAGACTTTTGATTTAGTGTTAATTCTTACTTTATTTTATATCCTCCTTGGAAGAAATGTGCCCTTATTTACATTTCCTAATCTACCGGTTTCCCATTATTGAATGTGTCATCAAAAACTATGATCTGTAGTGGAATAATCCATTGCATGACCTTGGATGGGAACACAGCCAACAAGAAAAGACTGTTTGCCAAGAGAATTGTTTTGTGACTCGAAGGCGGGTCACTGAAACAAGTCTATGTGACCGAAGGTGGTTGCTAGATTTTCTTCTCAGTAAAACATTCTCATAAGATTTTACTGCTCCCTTCAAGGCTCTTCCTTGATATAAAAGAAAGGAATGTTGTAGGAACCATAGGAGCAATAGCAGTTAATGCCTTCTGATATTGTATTGTTATTAAGCTATCATGCAGATATATTCCATGTATTCTTTTTTTTATTTTTATTTTTTTTCAGAGACAAGAGAGAGAGAGTCAGAGAGAGGGATAGACAGGGACAGACAGACAGGAACGGAGAGATGAGAAGCATCAATCATTAGTTTTTTGTTGCGTGTTGCAATACCTTAGTTGTTCATTGATTGCTTTCTCATATGTCCCTTGACCGTGGGCCTTCAGCAGACTGAGTAACCCCTTGCTTGAGCCAGCGACCTTGGGTCCAAGCTGGTGAGCTTTGCTCAAATCAGATGAGCCCGCACTCAAGCTGGTGACCTCGGGGTCTCAAACCTGGGTCTTCTGCATCGTAGTCCGACGCTCTATCCACTGCGCCACTGCCTAGTCAGGCTCCATGTATTCTTAATTAAAGGTTATGCTTGATGCTATGGCAATTTCTAAGTAAACAGGCTTTTTGAAATCTTGTGAATAAAAATAGGACACAGCGCGAACTTGGTGCCATTTGCCTGAACAAGCAGTGGTCCTTTGCTAGTTCACGAATATTTCATCTGCTGATCTCTCTCTCTGCACCCCTGACTCACAACAACAATGATCCATCCAAGATAATTATGTTATTTATTTTTTATTACCTACAGGTTTGATTGAGCTCCTGATTTAAATTGATGGTATAAACTAAGTTTGCTCTGTTGTTCTGATTCTATTTTGAATTCTTTTTGTTATTAAGCTCTGTACCTGTTGCTTGTTAACCTTGGACACAAGTTATTGTGAAACCATACACCTTCCATCAGGTGTGAGAGACAATATCCAGAAAATGTCCTTATGATGTAAAGGGACAAAAGGATGCTGAAGCTGGAAGACCTGCCTATTGATCAGTGATGCTTTCAGAGAAAGATCTTGATTAAAAGGGAGAGTTTAAAGGGCTGTGATCAGTTGTAAGAGTCTGTGATAGGAGCTAGGGCTTATGGGAGGAGTTCTTGCACTATGTAATCCTCAGAACCCTACAGGAACAACTCTCCGCTTACAAGAAAGCTCTATGTTTTTAACTGCCCTCCTCTTAACTTCCTTCTTCTTTTCTATAAATACTTCTCCTAGTATACACTGCTTGCTGGGCAGTGTGTGCACATGACTTGTCATGTCTGCATATACTGGATTGCATTTCTTTCTTTTTCCCAAATAAATCTTTTTTGGTGACAAATGAAGATAAGTAAGCCACTCCCCAAGGCCAGCTGTGAGGAAGCCAAAAACTCATTAATCGGTCCTGATATCTTTCCTTCCTTCTTTCCTTCCTTCCTTCATTTCTTTTTCCTTCCTTTCTTCCTTCCTTTTTTCTTCCTTCGTTCCTTCCTTCCTTCCTTCGTTCCTTCCTTCCTTCCTTCCTTCCTTCCTCCTTCCTTCCTTCCTTCCTTCTTTCCTTCCTCCCCTACCCCCTTTTTTTTACAGCCAATTAGTCACTAGACTGTAGGTACTGCTGTCTTCAAGATTTACTTTGATGGGCTTAAATTTTATGCTTTTCAGTTATGCATGTGTGCTAGCAATATATGACTGTTTTGTGTGTGTGTGTGATCATCCTTTATTTGAATCCTAAAAAACACACCCCTGGATGGAATTTAACATGCTAATGAGATATGCCATGCCAGAAGCAGCATGTAGTTCCACTGCTCAGGTGCCAAAAGTCCCTGCCTCTATATACTTAAACGTAACACTTAGACATCTTTCTTGCCTCAACTTCCTTAAAACTGTTCCCTGGCTTTTGTTCAGAGAGCAACATTTCTCCTTTTCCCTTTAAATGTTGTCTCCCTTGGTGTATGAGCTATTTAATAAACCTTCACCTGAGTCCTAACTCTTGTGGTGAATTCTCTTCATTTCTACCTTGGGATTTCCTGAGAACTCAGGATGATTTAGTGGTAGAATTCTCACTTGCCGTGCAGAGACCCTGGTTTAATTTCTAGCCAAAACTGTATATTGGTTTCTTGTGGTCTCTTTTGATTTCTATCCTGGGAGATCGCAAGAACCCAGGGCTCTGGTAGCAGAAATACTAGTCAATACTGATTTTCAGTGGGCACAATGGAATATTCTTCAATCATAAAAACCAAGTATTGATACATGCTACCACAGGGATGTGCCTTGAAAAAATTATGATAAGTGAGTGAAGTCAATCAAGAAGATCATATAGCCCTGGCCAGTTGGCTCAGTGGTAGAGCGTTGGCCTGGCGTGCAGGAGTCCCGGGTTCGATTCCCGGCCAGGACACACAGGAGAAGCGCCCATCTGCTTCTCCACCCCCCCCCTCTTCTCTGTCTCTCTCTTTCACTCCTGCAGCCGAGGCTCCATTGGAGCAAAAAGATGGCCCGGGCACTGGGGATGGCTCCTTGGCCTCTGCCCCAGGCACTGGAGTGGCTCTGGTCGCGACAGACGCCCCAGATGGGCAGAGCATCGTTCCCTGGTGGGCGTGCCGGGTGGATCCTGGTCGGGCGCATGCAGGAGTCTGTCTGACTGCTTCCCCGTTTCCAGCTTCAGAAAAGTAAAAAAAAAAAAAAAAAGAAGACCATATAGCCTGACCAAGTGGTGGCGCAGTGGATAGAACATTGAACTGGGATGCGGAGGAACCAGGTTCCAGACCCCAAGGTCGCCAACTTGAGTACGGGATCATCTGGTTTGAGCAAGGCTCACCAGCTTGAGCCCAAGGTCACTGACTTGAGCAAGGGCTCACTTAGTCTGCTGTAGCCCCCAGTCAATGCACATATGAGAAAGCAATCAACGAACAACTAAGGTGCCACAATGAAGAATTGATGTTTCTCATCTCTCTCCCTTCCTGTCTATCTGTCCCTATCTGTCTCTCTCTCTGTCTCTCTGTCACAAAGAAAAAAAAGGCCATATAGCCTGACCAGGTGGTGGCACAGTGGATAAAGCACTGGCTTGGGACACTGAGGACCCAGGTTTGAAACCATGAGGTCACCAGCTTGAGTGTGGGCTCATCCGGGTTGAATGCAGGGTTGCTGCCTTGAGCATGGGATCATAGACATAACCCTATGGTTGCAAGCTTGAGCCCAAAGGTAGCTGGCTTGATGCCCAAGGTAGCTGATTTGAGCAAGGGGTCTCTGGCTCAGCTGAAGTGCTTCCCCCACCCTCCATCAAGGCACATATGAGAAAGCAATCAGTAGACAGCTAAACTGATACAACTATGAGTTGATGCTTCTCAACTCTCTCCCTTCCTATCTGTCTCTCTCTCTTTCTTTCACCCTCTCGCTAATAAAAAGGAAAGAAAAAGAAGACGAAGACTATATATTACATAATGCCATGCATGTGAAAAATCCTAATAGGGAAAATTATGGTAACAAAGAAGATTGGTGATTGTCCAGAAGTAGGGATTGAAGGAGGATGACAGGAATACTGAGAATGATAGCTAAATTGTACAATGTGTGTAGGTATATCAAATCATCATGTTGTAATCTTTAAATATAATTTTATTAGTTAAGGCTCTGGCTGGTTGGCTCAGTGGTAGAGCGTCAGCCTGGCGTATGGATGTCCCTAGGTTCGATCTCAGTCAGGGCACACAGGAGAAGCGACCATCTGCTTCAGCAATCCCCCATCCCCTTCTCTCTCTTTCTCACTCTCTTCCCCTCCCACAGCCATAGCTCCATTGGTTTGAGCACGAGTGCATGAGCCTGGGTGCAGAGGATGTCTTCCTCGAGCCTGCTTCAGGCTTTAAAAATAGCTCTGTTGGGGCCCTGGCCGGTTGGCTCAGCGGTAGAGCATCGGCCTAGCGTGCGGAGGACCCGGGTTCGATTCCCGGCCAGGGCACACAGGAGAAGCGCCCATTTGCTTCTCCACCCCTCCGTCGCGCTTTCCTCTCTGTCTCTCTCTTCCCCTCCCGCAGCCGAGGCTCCATTGGAGCAAAGATGGCCCGGGCGCTGGGGATGGCTCTGTGGCCTCTACCTCAGGCGCTAGAGTGGCTCTGGTCGCAACATGGCGACGCCCAGGATGGGCAGAGCATCGCCCCCTGGTGGGCAGAGCGTCGCCCCATGGTGGGCGTGCCGGGTGGATCCCGGTGGGGCACATGCGGGAGTCTGTCTGACTGTCTCTCCCTGTTTCCAGCTTCAGAAAAATGGAAAAAAAAAAATAGCTCTGTTGGGAACATGACCCCAGAAGGTGGTTTCCAGGTGGATCCCAGTTGCAGCACATGTGGGAGTCTGTCTCTCTATCTACCCTCCTCTTGTTATAAAGCACCGCACCCCAGATTCTGAAAGGCACTGTACCTCATTTCATCAAGTTCATGTAGAGACACCCAGTCCAGATGAATTTTGAAGAGTTTTATTAGAGGAGAAGATTTATTAATATGCCGGCCGCATATGGCTGACACGGGGCATCTGCAAGCCCAAATCATGCAGCCCCAAAAATAGTTTGATAGATATATGAAATTCCAACAGCCCTTTTGCTGTTCCACCTGGCAACCTGACCTACCCTTACTTACTGGATAATCGCCCCTGAGGCAGAAGAGTTCCAGGAAGCTGGTCAACCTTCCCCAAGAAGGAGCATTCCAGAAAGCTGAAATCCTAAAACCGAAAAAGGGAACATACCAGAATTTTTGACTCAATACTCCCTCAGGTTCTCCCAAGCCCTATAAAATTCACCCCTAATCTGTAACTAGTGCCCTTCTCCCTCGAAGAAGTGCCCAACAGGGTTCCTTTCTTCCTTTCAATAAAGTCTGTTACTCTGGTCTTTTCCGACTCCCATGGATTCCAATATTTGGTGCCAAAACCCAGGACAGGGTACTAACTGCCTGGACGATCCCTCTTTGCCGTCCAAACTTACAACCAGGGATGCAATGGGCAGCAGCAGCTCGTCCCAGGCTTACTCTCTGATTCTGTTTGGACGTGTAATTGTAGGTTGATTGGCCGGTAATCTGTCTCTATCCTGAACCCCTGCTGGACCAGAAAGGTAAAGAGTTTCTCCCTTCCCTCTCCCGGCTGGCTTTAATTCGACCCATAAATCCCTAATCCATCGTCAGACGGTTTTCTCCGGTCAGCCTCACATTTTGAGGGGTTTGCCATATTTCTGTCCCAGGGACAGCACATTCCAAAAGTCGAAGCTCTTAGCCAAATCCCTCCACATTCTCTTTGAGCTCCTTCTTGGGCAGTGATGATCCCTAAGTAGGACAAATCCACATTCCCAGGAGAGCTTTCTCCTTTGAGATTGTGATTGCAGGCGGGGACGCCCTCTCTATATCACTAATCTCCACATTGAGCTCTTCGTCATTAAAGGCGTCTGACCAAACCCCATTGGGCTGTCTTCTATTCATTTTCTTTTGCCATACTGCCTGGCCACAATATAAACTAAACAATGTCTCCCATTGGCCTGAAAACGGGACATTCAATTACAATATTCTGAGAGACCTTGACAACTTTTGCCATTGGACTAGGAAAACTTCTGAAATTCCTTACATGCAGGCTTCCTTCTACTTTCACTCCTGTCCTTAATTTCTGTACTGCTTTTCTACATGCAAGCCGATTTTGGCCAAAGAAACCTCACCTAAAACCGCCACTCCTAATCTTTCCTTCTCTGCGGACTTTTTTTTTCAACTCTCTCTCCCTCCTGCCTGATCCCCCAAGGCACCCCTTTCTCAGGACCCCTCTCTGGTCCCTCTGCAAATCTCTTTCACTCGAGTCTCTTCCCTCCAGAAAGCCCCCTCCCTTCGCAGGATTCTGTTTCTTATTCACCTGCAAATACCATTCTCTTTCTCTTCCCCTGCTGGCCAGGGGCCCCTCACTTCTCCACTGTGTTCTTAAACCCCTCCTCCCTCCTTACAAACTGCAGTCTCTGCCTTTCTTCTCCTCGCCCCAACCCCCCTCCTCACAGACTACAGCTATGCCCTTCTCCCCCTCGTCCTCTCCCCTCCCTTCAGAGCTCCAGTACTTTAACCTTCTCCTCCTCCTCCTGTAAATTCTGACCCTCCTTCTTTCCACCCAGCTATTCACACTGTCCATCCATCTGCTTTCTCTCTTCCTCCCCTCTATGCTGACAACTCCCTGCCATCTCGAAAAACTTAAAAAGCAAAAGACTGAAAGTATCTGAGTATCTGCAGGTTCCCTGATCCCCTAATTTTTGTGAGCAGTGTATATTAATGTATCTTTTTAAAAAATATATTTTTTAGATTTTATTTATTCATTTTTAGAGAGAGGGAGAGAGTCAGAGAGAGAGAAGGGGGGAGGAGAAGGCATTAACTTCCATATGTGCCTTGACCAGGCAATGGTAGGGGTTTCGAACTGACGACCTTCACATTCCAGGTAGATGATTTATCCACTGCGCCACTACAGGTAAGGCTGTATTTATATATCATATATATACCTTTAAAAAATGGCCATTCATGACTATGTGGAGAAAAGGGCAAACAAGGAAAATATAGGTACTATTTCAGATGCACCACGAATGACAAACAATGGATAATACTGCGAGAAGAACTGCCATTTGGGAACAAGGGAGAGATCTGGAAATTTAGAGATCACCAGCCCCAGGAAGAGTTTGGCTGGGGAGAATAAGGATGTGGATTTGACACTGTAAGTTATTTTTCCCCACCAAGGAGGAAGTGTGAAAGACAGTATAAAATAGTTCCAAAGAGGCAAGAAAGTGGTGAATTTAAAAAAAAGATTCCAGTATTACCAATTCTTTTGTTAATGAATTGTAGTTTCACTATTTTCTTCCCTTCAGCTGTGCAGGAAGTTTCTGAGATCTGTTCTTTACTTTTAGGTGTTTTCAAATGAAATTCCAGAGCTTAGATTTGCAAAGCAGATGTATTCAAATGTGATTATTAAAAAACAATGCTTTGCCATAGAAACAGTAATTAACTGACACCTTTTCTTCTGAATGGAACAGATACCTGAGTTTTTCTGGTTTAACTTTTATTAAAGTGAGTTACAGTATTCTTCCCCCTTTCCATATATATTTTATTATGTGAGAGGTGGGGAGGCAGAGACAGACTCTGCATGTGCCCCAACTGAGATCCACCCGGCAAACCCCATCTGGGGCTGATGCTTTGCCCATCTAGGGCTGCTGGCAACCGAGCTCTTCTTAGTGCCTGAGGTAGAGGCCAACTTTAGCACCCTGACTGTGAATTGAACCCGGGACTTCTACACTCCAGGCTGACACTCTACCGCTGAGACAACTAGCCAGCCCCCCACACACACTTTCCATATTATCAGTGGACTTGAGTGATTTCCTGGATTGTCCAAACATTGGGTTTATGTAATTTAATCTGTGGTGGTACTGGCTTCTCCAGTGGGGAGGGGGGCCTGTGGCCAATAACACTACCTAAGGCCTCTCTTGAGCCTGGAAAGGGAAGTAACTGAAGGCCCAGCTGGTTCTTCCTGGGGGGCCTCCCCTACAGGTGTCCTCCCTGCTCATACCCATCGTGAAAGGAGCCTGTACCCTGAGAAAAGCTACTGAAACCTGGAAAGTTGAGAGTGCACATGCACAAGGAGGAGGAGTGGGGATAACACCCTTTCTGAGGTTGTGATTTCTTAAATCTAGACATTTTTAGACTTACATTTGAATTTTTCAACTGCAGTGTAGGTGTGCTCAAAGTATAATTTTTGCACATGGGAAAGTCTGTGAAGATCAGGTGGACAAAGGGTGAATTGGGGAGTTTATTTGGGTCAAAACATTGTACAATGTCAAGCTGAGAGTTTCCTCACTGTGAGAACCCAGGCTTCCATGCTCATAGCAGAGGGGAGCATGGGGGAGCTCCCAGAGCTCATTCGAGGGCCCACTCAGCTCTCCCTCCCTTTTCCCCAAGGACTGACCCACTACAGCAGTTCTGTCTCAAGGTGGTTGGCCAGGCCTTGAATTTGCAATTATGTTCACCTGAGTGTGGGTTTCCTTCTGAACTGTAAGGGAAGCAAGCTGCTTATCTGTTTTCTAATATTTGTGAGGGTTTCCATTAAATTCCTTTCACCCTTTGTCGGAGCACACCTGCTCCACAAGGGATGATTTCTCAGTAAGATCCCCAAGGTGAAAAAAGCCCGAGGAGCCAAGAGCAAGTGATGCATGCTTCAAGACTTTATTCGTGCTCATTCTGCTGCTCCTAGGCTACCAGTGCAGGCGTGCAAATATATAGGGTTTACAGACAATAGTGGCTAGGTACCAACATTACATCAACCATTACATCAGTGTGGTGATGTCAGCTTGCTGTGTTAGCTAGCCTGTGCCCTAAAAGGCAGTCTTCTGGGTGCCTGATCTAGAAGTGCCTGGGAACCAAGGCTAAACTAGCCTAAATATATGGGGGAGCTGGCACTCGAGAGGACTGCCCAGCACAGGGAAACTAGTACTGCTTGCAGTTTCTCATAAGACCCAGAGCTCACATCCTGGCTTTCTCTATGAGGGACCTCACACCCTTGAATATTGAAGTCCTTTGATTCCAATTTCCATTAGCACTTGGGCTTTTAAAGTGTAGTTGAATAAGAAAGACAATGATTGTAGAACAAAATATAATTTTTGTTTTATTTAAGCAGCACATAAAGTGTATTTAAGTACTCAGGTGCTTTTTCCAGTTTTAGGTCAGTATTTGTGAGTCTTTGTCTCTAGAGAACTTTGACATTTGAGAGCCTTTAGTGGCTAAAGTTTAGCCCTATACTATTCCTAAGGCAGATGAATTTCTATTTTAATTGATGAGGAAAACACCTCAAGGCTTATGGAAATCTCTCCAATTTCTAGTACATTTAATGGCTTAATTACAAACCCCTACTGCCTTTTTTTTTTGTCAGAGAAGCATTGAGATCAGAAGGGAGAGAGATGAGAAGCATCAATTTATAGTTGCATCACTTTAGTTGTTCATTGATTGCTTCTTACACATGTCTAGAATGGGGGACTCAAGCTGAGCCAGAGACCCCTTGCTCAAGCCAGCAACCTTAGGCTTCAAACCACTAACCTTGGGCTCAAGCCAGCGATCATGGGATCATGTCGAAGATCCCATGCTCAACTGGCAACCCTGCACTCAAGCTGGATGAACCTGTCCTCAAGCTGGCGACCTTGGGGTTTCGAACCTGGTACCTCAGGATTATAGGTTGATGTTCTTATCTAGTACATTGCCACCAGTCAGGCCATTTGCCTCTTGAAGGAGATCTTTCTTAACTCTAATTCTTGCCAATTATGAATAAAGGGCCTACAAACATTCACATGTAGGTTTTTGCATAAAGGTTTGTGTAAGGCAGGGGTACTCAACCTTTTTATACCTTCCGCCCACTTTTATATCTCTGTTAGTAGTAAAATTTTCTAACCGCCCACCGGTTCCACAGTAATGGTAATCTATAAAGTAGGGAAGTAACTTTACTTTATAAAATTTTTTTTTTTTGTATTTTTCTGAAGCTGGAAACGGGGAGGCAGTCAGACAGACTCCCGCATGCGCCTGACCGGGATCCACCCGGCACACCCACCAGGGGGCGATGCTCTGCCCATCCTGGGCATTGCTCTGTCACGACCAGAGCCACTCTAGTGCCTGGGGCAGAGGCCAAGGAGCCATCCCCAGCGCCCAGGCCAACTTTGCTCCAATGGAGCCTCGGCTGCGGGATGGGAAGAGAGAGACAGAGAGGAAGGAGAGGGGGAGGGGTGGAGAAGCAGATGGGCGCCTCTCCTGTGTGCCCTGGCCAGGAATCGAACCTGGGACTTCCGCACGCCAGGCCGACGCTCTACCACCGAGCCAACCTGCCAGGGCCTATAAAATTTATAAAGCAGAATTACAGCAAGTTAAAGCATATAATAATAATTACTTACCAAGTACTTTATGTCAGATTTTTGCTAAGTTTGGCAGAATAAATCTTTATAAAACAACTTACTATAGTTAAAGCTATCTTTTTATTTATACTTTGGTTGCTCTGCTACCGCCCACCATGAAAGCTGGAACGCCCACTAGTGGGCGATAGGGACCAAGTTGACTACCACTGGTGTAAGGTTTCAACTCCTTTTGGTCAATACCAAGGAATATGATTTCTGGATCTTACTATATGCAGTAAGAGTATATTTAGTTTTGACAGAAAGTTTCTGTTTCCAGTGTAGGTGTACCTAATCCCATTCCCACCAGCAATGAATGAGAATGACCTGCAACTTCACATCTGTACCAGTATCTAGTGTTCTGAGTATTTAATAAGTATATATGGTGACATCTCATTATTTTATTTGTAGTATCCCAGTGACATATGTCAGGCATGTTTTTGTTTTTTTTAGGTGAAAGGAGGAAAAATAGTGAGGCAGACCCCCCCACACACCCCAACCGGGATCCACCTAGCAATCCCATCTTGGGTTGATGCTCAAGTACTAAGCTATTTTTAGCGCCTAAGACTATCCTCAGCACCTGGGGCCAACACTTTAAGCAATTGAGCCAACTGCTGCAGCAGGGGGAGAGTGATGGGGAGAAAAGCAGATGGTCGCTTCTCTTGTGTGTCCTGACAGGGGATCAAACCCAGGACATTCATACACCAGAGTGAGGCTCTATCCACTGAACTACCTGCCAGGGCAAAAGCATGTTTTCATATTTCTTATTTCTCATCTGTATTTTTCTTTGGTGAGTTGTATGTTCAGATCTTTTGTCCATTTTAATTGGCTTATTTGTCTTCTCATTGTTCAGTTTTAAGAGTCCTTTGAATATTGTGGATACTCATCATTTATTAGATAAGTATTTTACAAAAGATTTTCTCACCTGGGAGCACAGTGGATAAAGTGTCAACTTAGAACACTGAGGTCACCAGTTAGAAACCCTGGGCTTGCCTGGGTCAAGGCATGTACATTCCTGTTCCCCACCCCCTTTCTCTCTCCTCTTACTAAAATCAATAAATAAAATCTTAAGAAAAAAAAAGATTTTCTCATACTAAAAAAACACTTGAAAAAAGAGGTGTTTCATTTTAATGAAGTGAAACATTTGGTTTTCATATCTTATCTAAAATATATATATATATATATCACTAAATACAAGATCACCTAGATTTTCTCATATATTACATTTTAGGAAGTATTTTTACTTTTGCATTTTACATTTAGATGCATAATCTATTTTGAGTTAATTTTTGTGCAGAGTATAAGTCTGTGTCTATATTGTGTGTGTGTGTGTGTGTTGTATGTAGATATCTATTATTTCCAGCATGGTTTATTTAAAAGACTTTTTTTTTGTTTGATGGGTGGTGGCGCAGTGGATAGAGCGTTGACCTAGGATGCTAAGGTCCCAGGTTCAAGGCCCTGAGGTCACTGGCTTGAGTGTGGGCTCACCCAGCTTGAGCATGGGATCATCAACATGATCACAAGATCACTGGCCTGAGTCCCCCCCACCCCAGTTAAGGCTAATATGAGAAGCAATCAGTAAATAACTAAAAAATGATGCATCCTGACCAGGCGGTGGCACAGTGAATAGAGCATTGGACTGGGATGCGGAGGACCCAGGTTCAAGACCCCAAGGTGACTAACTTGAGCGTGGGCTCATCTGGTTTGAGCAAAAACTCACCAACTTGGATCCAAGGTTGCTGGCTCGAGCAAGGGGTTACTCGGTCTGCTGTAGCCCCACAGTCAAGGCACATATGAGAAAGCAATCAGCCCTGGCCGGTTGGCTCAGCGGTAGAGCGTCGGCCTGGCGTGCAGGGGACCTGGGTTCGATTTCCGGCCAGGGCATATAAGGAGAAGCGCCCATTTGCTTCTCCACCCCCACCCCCCTCCTTCCTCTCTGTCTCTCTCTTCCCCTCCCGCAGCCAAGGCTCCATTGGAGCAAAGATGGCCCGGGCGCTGGGGATGGCTCCTTGGCCTCTGCCCCAGGCGCTAGAGTGGCTCTGGTCGCGGCAGAGTGACGCCCCGGAGGGGCAGAGCATCGCCCCCTGGTGGGCAGAGCTTCTGCCCCTGGTGGGCGTGCCGGGTGGATCCCGGTCGGGCGCATGCGGGAGTCTGTCTGACTGTCTCTCCCCGTTTCCAGCTTCAGAAAAATACAAAATAAATAAATAAATAAATAATAAAAATAAAAAAAAAAGAAAGCAATCAATGAACAACTAAGATGTCGCAACAAAAAACTAATGATTAATGCTTCTCATCTCTCTCCATTCCTGTCTGTCTGTTCCTATCTATCCCTGTCTCTGACTCTGTCTCTGTAAAAAAAAAAAAGAAAAGATGCAACTGCAAATTGAGGCTTCTCATCTCTCTCCCTGTCTCTCTCCCTCTTTTTCTCAAAGGAAATATAAAAGGCCCTGGCAGGTTAGCTCAGTCTGTTAAGAGTCATCCCGAAACAACAAGGTTGCAGGTTCAATCCCTGGTCAGGGCACACACGGGAGGCAAGCAATGATTGCATGACTGAGTGGAGTAACAAATTAATGCTTCCCTTTCCCCTCCCCTCCCTCTCTTTTTCTTTCCCTATCTCTTAAGAAAAAAAGAAAAATTAAGCCCTGTCCAGATAGCTCAATTGTTTGCAGTATCATCCCAGAGCGTGGAAGTTGCTGGTTCAATTTCCCAGTCAGGTCACATACCGAAGCAGCTCAGTGTTGCTGTCTCTCTCCTTGCCTCTCTCAAAATAAAATAAAATAATAAAAATAAATTTTAAAAATGAAAAAATAAAAGTTTTTTTTCTTATATTGCCTCTATTTAATTTGTCAAAGATCAGTTTCCTGTATTTGTGTGCCTCTATAGGGAACCAGTTGACATATATCCTTCAACCTGGCTACTTTAGGCATTATCTCTGTTATTGTGGGGGTTTTCATAGACAGTTGTATCATATGGAAGAAAGACAATTTTGTTTCTTGCTTCTCATTCTGTGTGCCTTTTATATCCTTTTCTTATGATATGGCTGGGACTTCCAGTACAGTGTTGAATGGAATTGGTGAGAGGAAACTTTGCTCTTCTCCTCAGCTTACCATACAAGCATCTAGTTTCTCGCTAAGTATGATGTTAGCAATAGGTATTGTGATGTTCTTTCTCAAGGAGAGAATTTTACTCTATTACTAGATTATCATGAATGCATGTTAGATGATATAAAATCCCTCCTCTTGTTCATTTGCCCTTTTCACTTCCGATATTAGTAATTTCTACCTTTCCTTTTCATTATCTTGACTAGATATTTATCAATTTTATTAATTTTTTTCAGTGGACCAGCTTTTGGTTTTCCAAACTAGGAGATTTTTTTCTTTCACACTTTAAACATTTAAAAATAAATAAGTAAATAAACAGACACATTATTCCACTCTCTTCTTGCTTGCATGATTTCTGAGAAGTCTGATTTCTTTTTTTTTTTCTCTCTATACCTAAAGTAGGTTTTCCCTTCTGGTTATTTTTCAGTATATTTTTATCTTTGAGGTTTCTCTAGTTTAAACAAACATACTTGGTGTGCATTTCTGATGTTTTCCATATTTAGTGTTCACTAAACTGCTTTTTTTTTTTCCTTAGAGGAGAGAGACAAGGGGTGGGGGGTTGAGTAGCAGGAAGCATCATCTTGTAGTAGTTGCTTCGCGTAAGTGCCTTGACCACGCAAGCTGGGGGTTTCGAACCAGTGACCTCAGCCTTCCAGATCAACACTTTATCCGCTGCGCCACCATAGGCCAGGCTCACTGAGCTTCTTAATTGTACAATTTGTTGACTATGATTAATTTTAGGAGAATCTCAAGTGATTACTATTTACCTATTTTGTCTGTTCCCTTGTCTTTTTCTTTAGGTATTTCCATTATGTGTATTTTAATCTTCTGTAGTTGCTCCACAGTTCATGGATATCATGTTTTGTGATGTTTGTTCTTTTCATCTTTGCATTACAGGTCTTGATAAGAACAGAATATTTGGGGCATACTGTATTTTAAAGTGCTGATTTATTTTCTCTTTTGCAATGTTGAAGATGGTGGTTTGATTGTGACCACCATCCTCAGATGAATCTAAGAAAAGTTGTTCATTTGAAGGGTTCTTGGTTTTCCTATGAGGTCTGTAATGATGACTTCCAAGTTCTTAAAATGTCCAACCAGAAACCAGAATTTTCTGACTTCAGTTTTCAATGATTGACAGGTGACAGCTTTCCAGTTTCATCCCTTCTCATTCCGCTTTGACCCACATTTACACAACGTGACAAGGGCCTTGGTGCTCCTTCCTTTAAAGGTGTCAGGAGATTCAGTCCTCTAAGGTCCTGCTCGTGTGTGTGACCCAGAGCTCTAACCAACCCCCTGACTTCAATTATACAAAAAGTCCAGGCATCTCTTCTTGCTCTCAAGCCATTTCCTGCCTGCTGGAGAGGCCTGCCGTCCTCTCCCCACAGTTACCGACGTAACAAACCCTTCCTACCGTCCTGGCCATGTGCGGTCAGCACCTCAAGGATTGGACATAGGTTCAGGGCTTGAGATACACTGCTGCCTTACTCCACGTGGGAGCTGGGGATTAGAGAACTTGGGAGTGCAGCTTCCAGGTTGGCTGGTCGGGAAACACTTTCTTCTGCAATTTGAAAATGGAGATTTTATGGTGTTTTGGAGAAAAGCACTGTTGAGTCCTTCATGTGTGTTGTACTCATGGGCAGATTTGCCTTCAAACCGTTGTGGATTTCAATGAACACAATTGCAATTGGCAACTCTCAACCTGTTCCTTCGTTCCTGCCGTAAAGAGCACTTCTGGCGTATTGTTACTGTGTGTGCCGCGTCTGCCGGTGATTGGCTGCAAACAGCCCTGAGGCACAGAGTATAGGGATTTTGAGGTTTAAGTTGTGCCTTTTTCCTAGTGCCTGAACTCTATAAATTCTAATTAACTTTATAGCCCCTTATATTGGTCAGAGAGAGAAAGTCAGAACTGCCACTGTGGGACATACTATACAAGACGAAAATAGTAGCTTTTTACAAAAATATTTCGATTTTTCCAGCTCTGTCTGGCTACTTCCAAAGGCCCTAAGTACTTCAGGGATGATCATGGCCAGCTAGACCTTATTAAAAGTTGGATTTCCACTGGTCTCTCATAGTCTCATGTTTGGTGATGAGAATAGAAGAAAAAGATTCCATTTTCTAATTGATTAAAACTTTATTCAGATTTGACCCTCTGCCTCATGGAGAGCTGTAAATAATGGGTAATAAGGAAGGAGATAAAAGAGTTTTTCTCAGGAGGTATTGATCGCCTTAAAATGATGATACCTGTTTTATTTGTGTAGCATATTTGTCACTTCTCAACATTCTCTGAACCCTGCCATTAAAGAAGAATAAGATATAATGTGACCACAGTAAAGGTGTGTAAATCATTTCTAAGTGTTCATCATGCTGTGAAATTTATAAGGAAGGCCTGATTAGGCGGTGGCGCAGTTAATAGAGCATAAGATTTGGACACAGAAGACCCAGGTTCGAAACCCCGAGGTTGCCAGCATGAGCGCGGGCTCATCTGGTTTGATTAAGGCTCACCAGCTTGAGCCCAAGGTTGCTGGCTTGAGCAAGGGGTCACTTGTTCTGCTGTAGCCCCCTGGTCAAGGCACATATGAGAAAGCAATCAATGAACAACTAAGGTGTTGCAACAAAAAACTGATGATTGATGCTTCTCATCTCTCTCCGTTCCTGTTTGTCTGTCCCTATCTGTCTCTCACTCTATCTCTGTCACACACACACACACAAAAATTATAAGGAAATAAGTGTGGACAGAGTAAGTTTCTGATGATCAAGTCATAGCATAAATGTTTAGAGATGAGAGAATCATACATAAGTTTCCCATAAATGGAGTAGAGATGTCATGTGCACTCAGTCTCACGCATCCTACTGTAAACATACTTGGATGCATATTTTAGGATGCTGTGGCCATTGAGGATGTAGCTGTGAACTTTACGCTGGAAGAGTGGGCTTTACTGGATCCTCCACAGAAGAAACTGTATAGAAATGTAATGCAGGAAACTTTCAGGAACCTGAACTCAATAGGTAAGGAAGATGACTTTCCTTCACTTGGTCAAAGACAGAACAAGTATGTTTTGCTCATTATCTTTTTTCTAAGATGTGGAATGTGGAAAAGGAGGACATTGGTAAATAAACTAGGCATGGGCACAGCTAACAATAAAAATAGAATCTAATAATTTTTTCATAACTTTTAATATTTTAGAATCATTTTTCTGGGTCTACATTTTAGGCAACAAATGGGAAGATCATGACATTGAAGATCTGTACAAAAACCAGGGGAGAAAATTAAGGTGAGTCACACTCATAATAGAAGTAGTGTCTCATATGAGAATCCTGGTATGTTGTGAATTTAGAAGAAGGACACAAAATAACTCATGCTTCAAATTTAGTTGTTCCTTAAAAATTTTTACCAGAAATACTTCCTTTATTTGTGACATAAATATTCAGTGCTTGTGAAATTAGAAACTGTATTAATAAGCGCCATATATGAATATCACTGTTTTGATCATTGCAAGGGTGACATCCTCCTGGAGAGCATTTGGTATATTCAACCTCAGAGAATTCAGACAAGACAGGAAACATATTTTTCCTTTAAATCCTAATAAATAGTTTTAAAACTATTATAAAATTATTAATAATGTACTTTTCATTTTTTACAGAAGTCAAATGGTAGAAAGACTCTGTGAAAGTAAAGAGGGTCATCAACATGGAAAAAACCTCAGTCTGAACAAGAAAGCTACTGGAGTAAAACCACATGAATGCAGTGTGTGTGGAAAAGCTTTCATGCATGACTTTTCCCTTAATGTGCACATCAGATGTCACACTGGACACAAACCACATGAGTATCTGAAATATGGAGATAGGCCATTTAAGTGTAAGGTATGTGGGAAAACTTGCATTTCTTCAAGTTTATTTCAAATACATCAAAGGATGCACACTGAAGAGAAAATCTATAATTGTAAGGAATGTGGGAAAGTGTTTCATTTCCATACATCTTTTCAAACACATGGAAGGATTCACACAGGAGAAAAACAGTACAAATGTGAAGAATGTGGGAAACCCTTCATGTGGCTCACAAGCTTTCAAAAACATATGGCAATGCACAATGGATATGGACCTTATAAGTGTAAACAGTGTGGAATAGTCTTTAGATATCATCGTGCTTTTCAATCACATGAAAGGATTCATACAGGAGAGAAATCCTATGAGTGTAAGCAATGTGGTAAAGTGTTCAATTCTCAATGAGGTTTTCATGTACATGAAAGATATCACAAAGGAGAGAACACTTATGAATGTAAACTGTGTGGAAAAGTGTTTAGGTATCATCATACTTTTTTTTAAATTTTATTTTTATTAATTTTAATGCAGTGACATTGATAAATCAGGGTACATATGTTCAGAGAAAACATCTCCAGATTATTTTGACCTTTGATTATGGTGCATACCCCTCACTCAAAGTCAAATCGTCCTCCGTCACCTATCTCATTTTCTTTGTGCCCCTACCCTCCCCCCACTCCCTCCCTCTCCTTCCTCACCCCTTCCCCACCCCTCCACCCCACTCCCTGTTACTATCACATTTTTATCCATTTCTCTGAGTCTCATTTTTATGTCCCATCTATGCATTGGTTCATATAGTTCTTAGTTTTTTTTCTGATTTACTTATTTCACTCCATGAAATAATGTTATCAAG
Source organism: Saccopteryx leptura (assembly GCF_036850995.1). Lineage (NCBI taxonomy): Eukaryota > Metazoa > Chordata > Mammalia > Chiroptera > Emballonuridae > Saccopteryx > Saccopteryx leptura. Next base: position 250,555,993 of record NC_089503.1, on the reverse strand, counting down.
GTCCATCCATGTTATTGTAAATGATCTGATGTCATCATTTCTTATGGCCGAATAGTATTCCATTGTATATATGTACCAAAGCTTTTTAATGCACTCGTCCTCTGACGGACACTTGGGCTGTTTCCAGATCTTCGCTAATGTGAACAATGCTGCTATAAACTTGGGGGTGCATTTCTCCTTCTGGAACCGTTCTATGGTGTCCTTGGGGTATATTCCTAAAATTGGGATGACTGGGTCAAAAGGCAGTTCGATTTTCAATTTTTTGAGGAATCTCCGTACTGTTTTCCACAGAGGCTGCACCAGTCTGCATTCCCACCAGCATTGCAGGAGGGTTCCCTTTTCTCCACATCCTCGCCAGCACTTATTCTGTGTTATTTTGTTGATGAGCGCCATTCTAACGGGTGTGAGGTGATATCTCATTGTGGTTTTAATTTGCATTTCTCTAATGATTAATGATGTTGAGCATTTTTCATATGCCTATTGGCCATCTGTATATCCTCTTTGGAGAAGTGTCTATTCATTTCTTTTGCCCATTTTTTGATTGGATTGTTTGTCTTTCTGGTGTTGAGATTTACAAGTTCTTTATAAATTTTGGTTATTAAGCCCTTATCAGACATACTGTCAAATATGTTCTCCCATTGTGTAGTTTTGTCTTTTTATTCTGTTCTTATTGTCTTTGGCCGTGCAAAAGCTTTTTAGTTTGATATAGTCCCATTTGTTTATCCTGTCTTTTATTTCCCTTGCCCATGGAGATAAATCAGCAAATATATCGCTGCGAGAGATGTAAGAGAGCTTACTGCCTATGTTTTCTTCTAAGTTGCTTATGTTTCACGCCTTACATTTAAGTCTTTTATCCATTTTGAGTTTATTTTTGTGAATGGTGTAAGTGGTGGTCTAGTTTCATTTTTTTGGAGGTTGCTGTCCAATTTTCCCAACACCATTTGTTGAAGAGGCTGTCTTTACTCTATTGTATTTCCTTACCTCCTTTGTCAAATATCAGTTGTCCATAGAGCTCTGGGTTTATTTCTGGGTTCTCTGTTCTGTTCCATTGATCTATGTGCCTGTTCTTATGCCAGTACCAGGCTGTTTTGAGTACAATGGCCTTGTAGTATAGCTTGAGATCAGTAAGTGTGATACCTCCCCCTTTATTCTTCTTTTTTAAGATTGCTGAGGCTATTCGTGTTCTCTTTTGGTTCCATATAAATTTTTGGAATATGTGATCTATACCTTTAAAGTATGTCACTGGTATTTTAATTGGTATTGCATTGAATTTATAAATTACTTTTGGTAATATAGACATTTTAATGATGTCTATTCTTCCTAACCATGAGCATGGTATATGCTTCCACTTGTTTGTATCTTCCTTGATTTCTTTTATCAATGTTTTATAATTTTCCGAGTACAAGTCTTTAGTCTCCTTGGTTAAATGTACTCCTAGGTACTTTATTTTTTTGGTTGTAATAGTGTAGGGGATTGTTTCCTTGATTTCTCTTTCTGATTGTTCATTGTTCATGTATAAAAATGCCTCTGATTTCTGAGTATTAATTTTATATCCTGCCACCTTGCTGAATTCATTTATCAGATCCAGTAGTTTTTTGACTGAGACTAGGATTTTCTATATACAATATCATATCATCTGCAAATAATAATAGCTTTACTTCTTCTTTTCCAACTTGAATGCCTTTTATTTCTTCTTCTTGTCTGATTGCTGTGGCTAGGACTTCCAGAACTATGTTGAATAAGAGTGGTGAAAGGGGGCACCCCTGCCTTGTTCCTGATCTTAAGGGGATTGCTTTTAATTTTTGCCCATTGAGTATGATGTTGGCTGTGGACTTATCATAGATGGCTTTTATCATGTTGAGGTATGTTCCCTGTATTCCCACTTTGCTGAGAGTTTTGATCATAAATGGGTGCTGGATTTTATCAAATGCTTTTTCTGCATCTATTGAAATTATCATGTGGTTTTCCTCCTTCCTTTCATTTATGTGATGAATAACATTGATAGATTTGCGAATATTGTACCAGCCTTGCCTCCCCAGAATAAATCCCACTTGATCATGTTGTATGATTTTCTCCATATATTGTTGGATCTGGTTTGCTAATATTTTGTTGAGGATTTTAGCATCTATATTCATCAGGGATATTGGCCTATAATTTTCTTTCTTTGTGTCTTTGCCTGGTTTTGGAATCAGAATTATGCTCGCCCCATAAAAGGAGCTTGGAAGCTCCTTCCTCTTGAATTTTTTGAAATAGCTTGAGAAGGATAGGAGTTAGTTCTTCTTTGAATAGTTGGTAGAATTCACTTCTGAAGCCATCTGGCCCAGGACTTTTCTTTGTTGGGAGTTTTTTGATAACTGTTTCAATCTCATTTGTTGTAATTGGTCTGTTTAGGTTTTCTGATTATTCCAGACTGATTTTTGGAAGATCGTATGTTTCAAGGAATTTGTCCGTTTCATCTAGGTTGTCTAGTTTTTTGCCATACAGTTTTTCATAGTATTTTCTTACAATTCTTTTTATTTCTGTTGTGTCAGTTGTTATTTCTCCCCTCTCATTTCTAATTTTAGTTATTTGAGTCCTCTCTCTCTTTTTCTTGGTGAGTCTAGTTAAAGGTTCATCAATCTTGTTTACCTTTTCAAAAAACAAGCTCCTAGTGTCATTGATCCTCTGTATTGTTTCTCTAGTCTCTATGTCATTTATTTCTGCTCTGATCTTTATTATTTCCTTCCTTCTACTACATTTAGGCTTTACTTGCTGTTCTTTTTCTAGTTATTTTAGATGCAGGGATAAGTTGTTTAATTGAGCTTTTTCTAGCTTCTTAAAGTGTGCCTCTAGTGCTATGAAGTTCCCTCTCAGTACTGCTTTTGCTGTATCCCATAAATTTTGAGTTGTTGTATGCTCGTTGTCATTCGTTTCTAGGAATTTTTTTATTTCTTCTTTGATCTCATTCTTAATCCATTCATTATTTAACAACCTGCTATTTAGTTTCCATGTGTTTGAGAATTTTTGAGCTTTTCTGTTGTGGTTGATTTCTAGTTTAATGCCATTGTGATCAGAGAAAGTGTTTGATATGATTTCAATCTTCTTAAATTTGTTGAGAGCACTTTTGTGCCCTAACATATGGTCTATCCTAGAGAATGTACCATGAGCACTTGAAAAGAATGTATATTCTGCTGCTTTAGTGTGAAAGGTTCTGTAGATATCTATTAAATCGAGTTGATCTAGTGTGTCCTTTAATTCTGCTATTTCTTTAATTTTCTTTCTTGAGGATCTATCTAGTGATGTTAGTGGGGTATTAAAATCCCCTACTATTATATTATAGTGTTGCTGTTTATCTCGCTCTTTATATCCATCAAAGTCTGCTTTATATATTTAGGTGCTCCTATGTTAGGTGCGTAGATATTTATAATAGTTATATCTTCCTGTTGGATTGCTCCCTTTATCATTATGTAGTGGCCTTCTTTATCTCTTACTATATTCTTTGTTTTAAAGTCCATTTTGTCTGATATAAGTATTGCTACCCCAGCTTTTCTTTCATTTCCATTTGCATGAAATGTTCTTTTCCATCCTTTTACCTTCAACCTATGTGCATCATTTGTTTTAAGGTGTGTTTCTTGTAGACAGTATATGTACGGGTCCTGTTTTCTTATCCATGCAGCTACCCTATGTCTTTTGATTGGATCATTTAATCCATTTACATTTAGGGTTATTATTGACATGTAGTTGTTTATTGCCATTTTATTCTTTAAAGCTGTATTCCTCTTTTGCTATATTCTTTTCCCACTTTGATCTGTTTACACCATGCCCCTTAACATTTCCTGCAACATTGGTTTGGTTGTAATCCTTGAGTTTTTTTGTTGTTTTTTTTTGTCTGGGAAACTTTTTATTTCTCCTTCAATTTTTTTTTTTTTTTGTATTTTTCTGAAGTTGGAAACGAGGAGAGACAGTCAGACAGACTCCCGCATGCGCCTGACCGGGATCCACCCGATACGCCCACCAGGGGCGACGCTCTGCCCACCAGGGGGCGATGCTCCGTCCCTCCAGGGCGTCGCTCTGCCGCGACCAGAGCCACTCTAGCGCCTGGGGCAGCAGCCAAGGAGCCATCCCCAGCGCCCGGGCCATCTTTCCTCCAATGGAGCCTTGGCTGCGGGAGGGGAAGAGAGAGACAGAGAGGAAGGAGGGGGGGGTGGAGAAGCAAATGGGTGCTTCTCCTATGTGCCCTGGCTGGGAATCAAACCCGAGTCCCCTGCACGCCAGGCCGACGCTCTACTGTCTCCTTCAATTTTAAATGATAGCCTTGCTGGATAAAGTAGTCTTGGTTGTAGGTTCTTGTTCTGCATTACTTTGAATATTTCTTGCCACTCCCTTCTGGCTTCAAGTGTTTCTGTTGAGAAGTCTGATGTCATCCTTATGGAGGCTCCTTTGTAGGTGATAGCCTTTTTTTCTCTCTCACCTTTTAATATTTTCTCTTTATCACTTAGCTTTGGTATTTTAATTATGATGTGTCTCGGTGTAGGTTTCTTTTTAGTGGAGTTCTCTGTGCTTCTTGAATTTGTGAGAGTTTTTCCTGCATTAATTTAGGGAAGTTTTCAGCTATGATATGATTGAACAAAACCTCTATCCCTTGTTCTTTCTCTTCTTCTTCAGGAACCCTTATGATGCGGAAATTATTTCACTTTATGTTGTCACAGAGCTCTCTAAGAGTTTCCTCAGACTTTGAGTCTCTTTTCTTTTTTCTTCTCTGCTTTCATGCCTTCATTCCAATTGTCCTCCAACTCGCTGATTCGACCATCAGCTGTATCCATCCTGTTTTTAATTCCTTCCATTGTGGTCTTCATTTCTGATATTGTATTTGTCATCTCCCACTGATTCTTTTTTAATATTTCAATATCCTTTTTTATACTTGCTATTTCTTTATTTAGGTGTTCGTGATGACCATCCATTGTTGTTCTAAGATCCCTAAGCATCCTTACAATCATTATTTTAAACTCTGCATCCAGAAGTTTGATTATTTCCATATCACTCAGTTCATCTCCTGAAGGTCTCTCTTGTGCTTTCATTTGGATTGCACTTCTTTGTCTTCTCATTGTGCCTACCCAGGGTGTTTTCTTTGTAGAGCTTGTTGAGTCTCAGTATCATCATACTTTTGAAGCACATGAGAAAATTCGCACAGGAGAGAAAATCTATGAATGTAAACAATGTGGTAAAGTCTTCAGTTCTCATCGAGGTTTCCAAGTACATGAAAGAAATCACAAGAAAGGGAAACCCTATGGATGTAAATATGGTAAAGCTTTTGTTTATTACTATTCCTTACAATTACACAAAGGAACTCATACTGGAGACAAATCATATGAATGCAAGGAATGTGGAAAAGCCTTCTGCAATCACCAAGGCCTCAAGATACATAAGAGACTTCACACAGGAGAGAAACCATAAGAATGTAAGCAGTGTGGGAAAGCTTTCGTGCATCTGTCAGGATTTCGGACACACATGAAAATACATGCTGGAAATAGACCTCATCAATGTAAGGAATGTGGGAAAGCTTTCATTTATCCATCCGGTGTTCGAGCACACATGAATGTACATACTGAAAATAGACCTTATCGATGTAAAGAATGCGAGTTAGCATTTTAATTTCCCAGTACATTACGCAGGCATGAAATGAGTCACACTGGAGAGAAACCTCATGAATGTAAACAATGTGGTAAAGCCTTCAGAGATTATAGTTATTTAAAAGTACATGAAAGAATTCATACTGGAGAGAAACCCTATGAATGTGAAGAATGTGGAAAATCCTTCAGTTCCCTCAGTCCCTTCCAAAGGCATAAAAAGACTCACTGTCCTGTTGGGTATAAACAGCGTAGGAAAGACTTCAGTTGATCCACATCCTTACATGTGAAAAAAAAAAAGATATAAATGTTACATGAGAAATCGTGATGGAAATGAATCCATGTGTAATGTTCTAGGAAATTTTCAACCTAAAAAAGTTATTCTTTTCTTTTTTGAAGTGAGAGGAGGGGAGATAGTGAGACTCCTGCATGTTCCCTAACCAGGATCCATCCGGCAGCCCCCATCTGGGGCCAATACTCAAACCAATTGAGCTATTTTTAGCACCTGAGGCTGATGTGCTCAGACTAACCAAACCATCCTCAGCGCCCAGGGTCAATCCTCAAACCAAATGAGCAACTGGCTGTGGGAGAGGAAGAGAGAGAGAAGGGGGAGAGGGGAAGGAAGAAAACCAGATGGTTGATTCTCCTATGCGCTGTGACTGGGAATCAAACCTGGGATGTCCATACACCAACCCAACACTCTATCCACTGAGCAAACTGACCAGAGCCTAAAAGAATTACTCTAAATGTAAATATATTGTGTTTATCAAACCTCCTTCTTAAAGTGGCATTGTGAGACTGTGGATTTCTATTTATTTTCAGAGCTGAATATTCAGATATTTCCAAGAGTCATCATTCAACAATAATATATAAGATTATAGTTATCACTTTTTCTTTAAATCAGTGAATACTACTTTATATTTCCATTTTGAAACCATTTTGATTTATAGGGGAATTGAAGTATATTTCTAATATGCATTTGAGTTTAATATTTTGATAATGTTCTATTTTTTTTGTATTAAGGGGACATTGAAAAATGAAGTTTGATATCTGTTGGGATTATCCTACTGGTTTTGTGACAGTTCCTGGATGTCTTTAGTCCATTATCTATAGTCTACCTTTCATACTGAGAAGGCTCCTTTGGGGTGGGGGGTATAGGAGCCTTTTTACTAATAAACCATTGGAATAAATTTTGTGTTTGGCAAAAATATGAGAGATTCATGTGAATTATTCTTTTCATAATACTTTGTCTTAGGCAACACCAAGGGATTGTGAGCTAAAAAGATGACAGGGCTGGTGGCAGAACATATACCATGAGCTGATTCCCCTCAGCCACATGTGTCACATGTTTATCAGATCTGCTTTTTTACTTATTCCCACAACACTTAAAAAGTGACTCTAAATGAGAAAAAAAATGGCTCTAGAATTTGTTGAAATAAGTCACATCCCCACATCTCTTTGCTAAAGAGGCATTCAGGTCTCTAAACTACCCATGGTGGACATAAATTACCCAGTGTATTCTCATTCAAGAGACTATTTCTCAGCCCATGCTGTATACAGTTCGAGCAGCCATTGCTGACAGCTGACAAAATCTTTCTGTAATGGAGGCCGTTCCAGGCCCTGAGTTAATCATGCTCTTCAACCTGCTTCCCATTTTGCCTTGAGTCATCAATGTAGAACCCTTGCACTTTCTAACTATAGTTCTCCTCATTGAAGAGATACTAATATTTGGAGCTCAGCGCTGAAAATGGGCCCCTGGTATATCCCACCAACAGAAGGGAAGTGTGTTTTCTTAATATCAATGCAGTCTGTTTTGAATGAAGTTACTTTTCTAGACATACTAGCCACTTTGGGATTCTCTTGGGAGTACATGAGTGACCAGGAAGTTCCTGAGCTATAGACAGTGTGCCTCCAACACACCTGATGGAGTTTGCTACAGAGTTGCTGCATTTTGTCCCTAAATCAAACAGGCTATCTCTAATTAAAGATTGGACACAAACAGCAGGCAATCACGTTAGCATTGCTCTCTGTATTTACTTCTTGGTTAAAATGATTTTGGTTTCATTTTTACATAAACCATAAGCAATTTGAGTATTTCCTTATTAGATTGGGTAAGGTTAGTCAGGTAACTCCTAGACTCCAGGTTTCCTACATGACAAAAAGGCAGAGATCAATGCTTAGAATGTGTTTTGAGTTCATAGTCCATGGATTCTGTCCCACCAAAATATTACAGGTTTAATCATAACATAAGAGCATTTTCCCACCTAAAGACCTGAGCACCACATCAACAAGCCCCCAGTGTAAAAACAGCAGTTAAAACAGAGAGCTGCAAGACATAGACTTACTGACTGGCCTATTATATGAGATACCTAGAATAGTGAAATTCACGAAGACAGGATGGTGGTTTCCAGTGCCTGAGGGTAAGGGAAATTGGGCAGATGTTTAACATGTATAGATTTTTAGTTTTGAAAGATAAAAAAGTTATGTGACTGGTTTCCCAATGTCAGTGTATTCTCACTACTGAACTACATTTAAAAATGGTTAAAATGTTATAATATGTGCATATTAAAAATAAAAATTTTAAAGCAAGAGAGGGAAAACTCAGAAAATTTTTCAAATGACATATCTTGATATATCTAATAAAGGACTTGCATCAAAAATATATAAAGAACCTTCACAGAGCAATGTAAGCAGCACAGCAGCATGAGAGAACCCTTAGGTCTCTCCCTGAAGTTATAAGCTGGACAACTGTAACTCAACAAGGATTTCCTGTTTAACACAATAACATCTGAAAGATCTGAGCATTGAAACATTTGGATGTGGGCATATCTGGGAAGACAGGGAAAGGCAAAGATAGGAAATAGACACAGCCTGGCATTCACTGCAGTCCCAAAAGAGATGGTAGTGGTGAAGTGTCAGGGTGCAACCCCTACTGGGAGGACCTGAGGGGTGGAGGCAGCAGTCTTCCCTGAGTAGCCAGTATGCATAAAGCTGAACCAGGGATCGGAGATGAGAACCAGAAGAGTGTGGTGGCAATTGAGTAGCCATCATTACCAGGCAGACAAAACCTCAGAGGCCAGAATGCAGCGCCCTGCATCACCTTCCCATGGCCAGCACAACATTGCAACCCTCACTTGTGAGATCCAAACGGGCAGAAGCAACAATTCATCCTAGAGGTCTGCACCCACTGCAGTTAAACCCATTGGAAGGGACTGAGCCCTTAATGGGAGAGCCTGTCTCCTCACACTGCAGCAGAACCTGGTCAAAGGCAATTGTAGAAGCCTGCAAAACATGGTGTACACAGCATGGCATACAAAGCTTGACTTCTGGTTACAGAAAAGAAAAGCTGCAAACACAGAGGTTGGGAGCCCCATCACCTGACTCAGCCTATCAGAGGATTGGTGCCCGGAGACCAAAGCAATTGGGTAGTAAGGAGGATACCCACCTCCTTGGCAATACTGTGCATTTCCCTGACCCAGGTGACTTGGCCCCTCAGAGGTCCAAAAATCCCAGCAGTACAGATAAGAGAAAAAAACCACCTTCAGTAAAACAAAGCAAATGCCTCTACTTACCAACCTGCTAAACAAATAAAAATATCAAGTACTCAGAAAATAAGAGAAAGAGAATTTTCAGTCCTTAAAATGCCTACACAGAAAAATAATCCATCAAGTACCACGAATAACCAAGGTAAACATGGAAGTACAGAAGGAAAATAAAATATCTCCAGAAACTAAACTTAAAGACTCATTCAACTGGCCGAGAATTCAAGATTGCAGTTCTGAAAATCGTCAATGAGATATTCAAAAACTCAGAGAAGCAATTGCATTAACTTGGAAATAAAATCTATGAACAAAAGTACTTTATCGAAGACATTGAAAATATAAAAAAGAACCAAATAGAAACTCTGGAGACAAGTAACTTAATAAATGAGATGAAATGTGAACTAGCAAGTTTAGGAAATAGAGCAGACCAGTTGGAAAAAAGAATTAGTGATATCAGAGATAGCAATCTAGAAATAACTCAAGTGGAAGAAAAGAGAATCAAGAGTAAAAAAAGAAATGGAAGAACTCTTATGAAAACTATCTGACACCATTAGAAAGAGCAATACAATAAAATAATGAGTATAGACCCTGGCTGGTTGGCTCAGTGGTAGAGTGTCAGCCTGGTGTGTGGACATCCCAGGTTCGATCCCCAGTCAAGGCACACATGAGAAGCAGCCATCTGCTTCTCTTCCCCTCCTTCTCCCCCTTCTCTCTCTTTTCCCCTCTCACAGCCAATGGCTTAATTGGTTTGAGTGTTGGCCCCAGGTTCTGAGGATTGCTTGGTTGGTCTGAGAATCAGCCTCTGGCACTGAGGATAGCTCAGTTGATTCAAGCATCAGCCCAAGATGGAGGTTGCCAGGTGGATCCCGGTCAGGGCACATGTGGGAGTCTGCCTATCTCCCCTCCTCTAACTTAAAAAAATAAAAATTAAAAATGATTATAAAAAAATGAATAAAGTTACCATATGTTCTTTTACATGGATATTCCTTAAGAAAATTATGCTAAGTAACAGAAGTCTTTTACAGAGACATCTTACGTGACTTTATTCACATGTAAATCTAGAATAGGGGAATCTAATGAGATAGAAAGTAGATTAGAGGGTGCCTAGGATTGTTGCTTGGAGGAAGAGAATGGAAAGATATTGGGAAGTGAAGTTAAAGGGCATAGGGATTTGTTTTTGAGGTAACAAAAGTGTTCATAAATTATAGTGATGATTCAGTATTTTTGAATGTGCTGAAAACCAGTGGATTGTACACAATAAAGGGATTCTTTTTATGGTATATGTAGCGTATTCCAATAAAGGTATTCAAATAAATGCATTTGAAGTTTTGTGGCAATGTGTTAAGTATATTAAGAGTTTTAGGTACAACCTGCACTTATATATTTTTATTGTTTTTTTCTAATAATGGTGAAAATGGAAGTTCAGTTGCCTCAAGGAGATCATAGCCATTTACAAATTCTCTAGGCACATACTCAAAAACCATCTAAAATATATTTCCTTCTAGTGTAAGATGTAAACCTGAGAGTTTTATTGAACACATCTCAGCTTCTATTTGGCTGGAGAAGAGTCCCTGTGCACAAGGAGGGCTCGGAGGTTTCAAACTTCCCACCAGAACATACCTTGGGCTGCCATCGGCTTGCTCTAAAGTACCACGTATGTTAAGGTGAAAAAGTGATGGGTAAAAACCTCAACATTCTAAGCCAGGTGTCCCCAAACTTTTTACACAGGGAGCCAGTTCACTATCCTTCAGACCATTGGAGGGCCGCCACATACAGTGCTCCTCTCACTGACCACCAATGAAAGAGCTGCCCCTTCCGGAAGTGCAGCGGGGGGCCAGATAAATGGCCTCAGGGGGCCGCATGTGGCACACAGGCCATAGTTTGGGGACACCTGCCTAAGCAAAGGTCAAAATGTAGTAAGACTTGGATGTGGGCTCTCACCAGAAACTAACTATCTTGGACTTCCAGCATCCAGAACTAGAGTTTGTGCAACAATACTGAATACATTCTGGATTCAAGAGGGCCAGGATTTGGGGCTACGTCAGCATCACCTCCCAACCATGCAGCCAGTCAGGGTTTAGCCTCTCCGTAGTGCTTCAGCTGTCCACACCTCAGCCACAAACACTTGAACAACTCAAATGTCTTCCATGCTTACAGATGCTGACCTGTTAACTTGAATTCCATGAGCAAAATGCATAAAAATACAAATGAATATGGAAGAGAGACTCAGGTGGCAGATTCCACGTGTTGTTTTTAGTCAGACTGCCAAAATCTTTTCGCCCTCAGAGAGAGGATCTACCTGGACTCAGCCTTATTCCTGTTCGGTGTGGGTCCAGGGCTCCTTTAAATTTATAGTCCCTTCAAAACTCAAATTCCCCCTCACCTAACCTCCCACTAGGGGAACTTCTTCATTAAGCCCTTCTGTCACCCAACCTCCCCCTGCCCTTAAGCAACTTCTCCCATCCTGGGAAGGTTCTGGGAAATGTCCCTGGGACAAGTCATCAAGAGGGATCTGTGGGTTGGGAAAGGGAGACCATCTATGATCAAAGGCAACAAACCAAAACATGCTAATCTGATCGTGTCCAGGTGCATCCAACCCCATGCCAGTAAATGCCTGCAGCAACCCCTATATACCTATATCATGTCTGATAGACACCCCCTTCCTGCAGCTCTCTGCTGATGCCACTAGGGTCTCAGCCCATCTGTTTTACAGATGCATAAATAAACTTCTTATGAAACTCATCAGGCCTGTGCGTCCCTCCTTTGTCTGACCTAACAATTCCTTTGGAGAAGCTGATTAAATAAGAAAGGAGTTTTGCCGCTAATAGGCAATGCCCAACTAAAATGAGGCTCCTGTGGCTTATCTCAAAAGGAAAACTACAAGAAAGCACTGAATTTGCAAAAAAGTGACATCATAAATTGTGCACAAGAAGGTTTTGAAGATTCAGATAAACTCAGTTCCAGCATGACCATCTGTTATTTCCCCCTGAAAGAAGAGAGAACAGTTCCAGAGCTCAAAGGCAGTAGCAAGGACTTCCATTTACAAACCAGGGAACATACAGACTGAGGTCTGGCTGAACATGCTGCCCTTGCCCCTCACCTCCTCTCTAGACAGAAACAAAGATTCTGCTAGTAACTGGTATCAGATCCATTGTTTTTCTCTCAAAACAATTATGACTAGGCATCAAACCTGCCTTCCCACTTTTCTTCTGTTGGTGTTCACAGCTTATTTAATTTTTTTTTATCTGAAAATTTCTTCAGTACCCATGTATCATCTTTGGCCCCTTATCACCCTGCCCCACTTTTTCCAATTTGCATCTAGTTTGCTTAGAAGATTCTCTCCTCCCGTTTAAGCAGTGTGCCAAGAATGGAATCAAACCCTGATCGACTAATATGAAGAGTTAATGATATACCCAGATCAAAAGAAGAAAACTTAATCATAAACCAGTGATATCAACTCCTAAGGCTGAAATGCGAGTCTCCCTCAGTTTCTCCCCCGGAGTCTACATTCTGTCCCTTCATGTAGCGTTATGGTTAAGAGACTGGGCAAAGACTCCGCTGCTCGGACTACTGTATAATCTTGGCTCCACATGTCTCGGATGCCTGGCCTTGGGTACATTGCAGTTGCTTAAATAACAACAGAAGCCTAAGCTTGGCCAATGATAATATAAAAGGAAGTGAAGCAAGGGGAAGACCCAGGCCACCTGTCTCATATCCAGGTTAGAAGCACCTATGCTGCTTCATTTCTTTTTTTTTTTAATTCTTTTTATTTTTTTATTCATTTTAGAGGAGAGAGAGAGAGAGAGAAAGGGGGAGGAGCAGGAAGCTTCAACTCCCATATGTGCCTTGACCAGGCAAGCCCAGGGTTTTGAACTGACAACCTCAGCATTCCAGGTCAACGCTTTATCCACTGCGCCACCACAGGTCAGGCTCATTTCTTTATTACCTAGAACCCCGGACACTCTGACAATGCTCTCTGGGGGGAAAAAGTCGTTGGGCAGCAGACAGACAGGTGCATAAAACATCCCGAAATGAAGCAAAGTGACTTTTGGCAGATCTTACTTTTTCTAAAACATTCCCTACCCGGGCCTTCAGGCTAGTTTTGCAGGCTGTGGCCTTGGGCTAGTTTTGCAAGGTTGCAGATGTACCCAGAGTGTTTCTCCCAGAATTTATCCTATAGATAAACCTTGTAAATGAGTTTATTTCACTGCTTTGTTTTACTACTAGGCTTCCCCTCCTCCCCATACCCTGGCCAGAATGTAATTTTGCCTTTAAAAGCTTGCTCCTGAGTGTGTTTGGGGCCGCTAGTTTTTGGAACGCTAGTTCCTTCGTTGGTTACCGGCTTTTGAAATAAAGACTCCTTAATTTGGCTACTTAATTGTGTGGCAAAGTCTATTTCTCGATGTTCCAGTATAACAACCCGAATGGCCCAACACGTTGGAACTGCTGCAGCTGGCTTTACTTCATCAGCAAGCCACCTTAGATCCCACCCGAAAGCGGAAAGTGGTTCTGCTCAAGCCTGCGACTTGTTCCTAGGGTAGTCAGTCAGGAACAGGGAGGCGTGTCTTTGCGAGCTGTCCAATCAGAGGTGTAGCAGGGCAGTTGGGTGGAGCAACTCTCCTCAAGGCGCTTGGGTGCTCCTGGCTATGCTGGCTATCGAGTGTTAGTGCGCTCAGCTGTCCCGTTCTTCCGCAAAGTCAGTCCGGTTGTGGTTTGTACCCGCGGCGAAGCCACAGGGACGACGCCGGGGGATCCGAGGCCTGAAAATGGTGAGTGTGCGGGTCCAGGACGGATCGAGGGCCTGGTGGTGGTACCCGGTCTGCCCGCGGTCACCTCTGGATTCTGCCTCCCCCGGGGAGCGCCTCTCGGGCTTCAACCCCGCCGGCTCATAGCGGAGGGGCTGGGCCAGCAGCTGGGACTCCGGGCGACCTGTCCCGTCACTGCGCGCCGCAGCGTGGGCCCGGGCTAGGAGTTTCTCTGAGCAGCTCTGCGCCCACGGCGGCGCGTCACCCCAGTTGGTGACTCGGATCATAGGGGAGGGGGCGAGAGTCGTGACTCATTCTGCGGGGTTTATGCATAGAAGAGGCTGTGGCCTGTGGCGTTCCCAATCCCTCCTTTCTACCCAGGGGACCCATTTTCTCTTGATTTTTTCTAGTGTGTGGGAAGCAGTCGCAAATACACGACCCTGTATAGCTCTTCCTAGGACTGGCCATAAATCTCGAGGTTTCCAGAACCTCCAGGCATTCCCAGACCTCAGCTTCTCTTTGAATTACCGAATCGTTATCAGCTGTTTGTCCTTAGTGATGCATGTCAAATAAACGCAGTATTTTATAAATTTCCCCACTATCAATGAATACCTCATTTTTAAAGGTTTGTTTGTGCATATTTTACATGAGAGGAAAGCCAAGAGTAACCACCTGGAATGTGCTTCTAGCTGGTAATGATTCAGGTAGACTGGAAAAGCCATCTGCAGCATGTGTGGAGATGGAGCTTCTGTTCTCCTCTGCCTGGAGAGATGAGACCAGGGTGCTTTTCCCTGGAGCTCTGTGACTGTGGCTTGGTAAAGAGAGCCTTGGGATACACTAAGCTGGGTGGCAAAGGTAGATTCACAATAGAAGTTGGCAAAAGGGGGAGAGAGAGCTCTAAATTAGGAGTAGGTCCCAGCTTGAAATATGAGTGGGGCATTGAGGTAGGAGGAATAAAGAAAACATTATATATTAAACAACACAGCAGAAAATAGGACTATCAACACCCACCACAGAGATATTTGAGGGAAGAATAAAAAACCTGACTATTCAGGCAAGACATAGTTAAGTGGCCCTTGTGCAAATGAGATCAGTTTACCTGCTTCTTGGAATAAATACCCTAGGCTCATCCACAGTGTCATAGATGGGGCCGACGGCCCTGGGCACCTTCAGCCTTCAGGGGCAAACCCCAGCATTCTGGCCAAGGTTAGGTCATAGGTGGCTGGAGCAGGGCTGGAAGAGACTGAACCCTCCCTTAGAGGAGTGAGGGGGAAACCTACCTTCCAGTGTCCCTTTTTCCTCACAGCAAAGGCATGTAAGCCTGCAAGCTTTAGCTCAATGACCTTCCTTTTCACTATTGAAGCAGGACGCAGATGGATTCCTATGAGACTTCTTTGGGGCGTTGAAGCCTTTAAGGGCATATCCTAAAAGCTGGTAGTTCACCTGATCTCTGTTGGGCTTTTTCTGCCTCTTGGTACCTTAAAAGCCATGCTCAGAAGATCTCGCTGAGGGTTTTGAGGATCCCCATCCGCCTATATAAACCTTTTCCGTATACCTGGAGCTATTTGGAAAAAGACAAAACAGTGTTATTAGCTGGATCAAATAAAAGAAGGTAGAAGTTTGTAGGAGAAGAAGATTTGGCGTCTCCTGTTTATCAGCATTCAAAAGAAATTTAAAATTTTTTAAGTAAAAAGCATGATCTGGTAGACCTGTAGGAGTTCCAGGATATGACTCCCTGGAGTCATAAATTTTTTTAAATTGACCTTAAAAAATATGCTGGGTATGCTTTAATAATACCTTGACTTTAAAGATTGTAAGAAATACCTATAATTCCAAAAGTTTGACAAAATACAGTAAATGCTTTTGCTACATATGCAGGAGCATTGTTAGTTTTAACCAGTTTAGGAAATCCAATAATAGAACAATGCATACAGACAATGAGCTATAACCTGCTTAGCAGCCTCTCCTGTTCTGGCAGAGGTTACTATGTATATAAGTCCAGAATAAGTATCCACTGTATCGTGGACATAGGGCTGTTTGCCAAGTGAAGGTATATGAGTAACCTCCATTTGCCAAAGTTGTCCTGGTAGGAGACCTTGAGGGTTAACTCCAAATGAAGGGACAGATTGTAGTATAGGACGCCTTGGACAGGATTTACCAATCTGCCGTGCTGCTTCCCGAGAAAGTTTGAAACTGCTTACACAGGGCTGCAGCGTTCTGGTGATGAATAGTATGAGACTGAATTGCTCAATCTGTCATGGTTGCTCCAAATAATTTTCTTTTGGGTAGCTTGATCAACAAGGGCATTCCCTTGTGCTAAAGCTCCAGGGAGCATGGAGTGAGCTCGAGTATGTCCTATAAAACATGGAGCTCTATGTTGACATACAAGTCTTTGAAGAAGGAGGAACTGCTGAAATAGTTCATCCGCAGTTGTCCCTAAGATAGCAGTCTTTATAGTGGAAACACCCTAAGTAAATATTTGCTGTCTGTATATAGATTAAAGGAGGAATATGGCAATTGCTGAAAAGCCATGATAATGGCATATAATTCTAGTCTTTGGGCTGATTTTAAGTTGACTGTTTCAGTATAAAGTTGTCCATTGATTTGCAAAAGCGATTTGCCATTTAGTGGAAGTTTCCCAGAGCCATTGTTGTTGATCCTTTGAAAAAAGGAACAACAATAATTTTGAGGCTCAAAACCTATAAACTGTATGAGAGCACATAATTTTAACTATCCTGTAATCCAGTCCCCACCATGGTTTCTCCCACTTCCATGTAATCTTCCTAACTTCTTCCTTAATTTCAAATGCATAAAAGAAAGTGCAAAACTGTTATTCTTGGGAGCATTTGAGATCTTGCTCCCCAGAATATATCATCAGTTTGACTCAAATAAATTCTTTAAAAAACTCTCCAGCCTTGGCCGGTTGGCTCAGTAGTAGAGAGTCGGCATGGTGTGTGGATGTCCTAGGTTTGATTCCTGGTCAGGACACACAGGAGAGGGACCCTTCTGCTCTCTACCCCTCCTCTTCCATCTTTTCTCTCCCTCCCTCCCTATCTCTCTCTCCCTCTCTTTCTCTCTTTCCCTCCTGCATCCATGGTTCAATTGGAGCGAGTTGGCCCCAGGCACTCAAGATGGCTCCATCACCTCTGCCTCAGACGCTATGAAGAGCTTGGGTGCGGAGCCATGGAGCAATGCCCTAGATGGGCAGAGCATCGCTCCCTAGTGTGCTTGCCAGGTGTATCCCAGTCAGGGCCCATGTGGGAGTCTGTCTCTGCCTCCCCTCCTCTCACTGAATTAAAAAAAAAATTCTCCACAAGTTTGACATCACAAGCTGGCAGGAATCCGAAGAAGCCTACCTAGGACCACCTGGACCCTGTGATAGGTACAAGCAGGGTCTCACTGTGCCCCACTGGCCCCTTGTTTCACATCAGGTGAATTTGTGTGAATTTCTCTCATAATTGTGGATCTCCTTGCTTTAGGTACAAGTACCAGGGCAAGACTTTATTTTATTTTTTATATAGTTTTGGGGATGGGTTTTTTTAAGATTTTATTTATTTTACAGAGGAAGGGGGGAGTGAGAAATGTCAACTCATAGTTGCTTCACTTTAGTTGTTCACTGAATGAATGCTTGTTGTACGTGCCTTGAGCGGGCAAGCTTGGGTTTTGATGCAGTAACCTCAGCATTCCAGGTTAAGGCTTATCCACTGCCCCACCACAGGCCAGGCGGCATGACTTTGTTTAAGCTGTTCTTAGACCATTCTCAAGTTATGGAAGGATTGAGATAACCCAGGGAAAGAGGAGGAAATGGGTTGCTGCTTTTAATTTTGCTTTTTAATTGGACTGCTTAGTGGGAGGCTGAACAAAATCTTTGCTGATTAAATGAGAGACTGAATTTTCTTTAGCTCCAAAAGAGAAAGGACACTTGCTTCTCCAACCTGAATAGCTAGTGGGGAACAATAGTTGTTTAGATCCTGATTCTGGAGTGATGGACATAGGCACCAGGACCTCATGGTATGACAGCCAAACAGAGAAGTCAGCGGGTGTCCTGGGGAGAAAGGCAGAGCACCCTAAAATGGGTAGGCTGAGAGAGGGGCCCATGTCTTGGAAAGTATCAGTTTAGGTGATGTCCAATAAGCTCTTGCTGGTCCTTGCTTAGGTATTCTTAGGTGACTCAAAATCTCTGTGGGGTTACCTGAGGAAAAATTTCTTCTAGGGCCTAAAGCAGTCCTATAGGGACATCCATGGCATTTGGCTCATCTGGAAACATGCATGTAAGGATGGTTTTCCCTAGAAGTTTGTTCAAGCCATATAGATCTCAAAATTAAGGTGGAAATTGTGTCTCCATCCGGACAAGCCCCTTGGAAGTCAGCCTCCCATTAATACTAAGATGGCTGAGTTGAGGATTCTTTGATACTTCTAAATCAATTTTTGCATGCACAATTAGGAAAAGCTTGCTGGCTCTGGCCGGTTAGCTCAGTCAGAATGTCATCTCGAAACACTGAGGTTGCAGGTTCAATCCCTAGTCAGGGCACATACGACAAGCTATCAGTGAATGCACAACTAAGTGGAACAAGTGAGTGCTTCTGTGTGTGTGTGCCTCTCCTTCCCTCCTATCCTCCCTTCCTCCCTTCATCCCCCCTCCTTCTCTTCCTCTCTCCCTTTCTCCCTCTCCCTCTCCCCCTCCCTCTCCCGGTTCTTCCCCTCATAGCCAGTGGTTCGAGTGTGGCCCCAGGCACTGAGGATAGCTCTGTTGGTCCTAGTGTGTCAGCCTTAGGCACTAAAAATAGCTCGGTATTCAAGCATCAGCTCCAGGTGGTGTTGCCGGGTGAGTCTCAGTTGTGGTGCATGCGGAAATCTGTCTTTCTGTCTCCCCTCCTCTCACTTGAAAAAGAAGGAAAAATAATTATAACTGTCCCCAGGACAATTTGGATCCAACTATGCTGTGTATGTCTATATATGTATGTTGTAAATGTGAGATAATTTTCTACCTCCAAATGGTATTGTTAAAATGAATTTAAAGGCAAGTACTTGTAAGAATTGGGTATACTAAAATTCTCAGAAATAGACTGACAGCTGTCAGAGGGAAGGGAGGGTGGATGGCTGGGAGAAAAAAGTGAAGGGATCAGGGGAAAAAAACCTTATAGACTCAGACAGCAGTATGGTGATTACCAGAGGTAAAGGGGGTAGGACGAGGTAGAAGAGGGTCAAGGAGAGATAAATGGTGACAGAAGGAAACTTGACTTAGTTGGGAAACACACAATACAATATAAAGATGATGTATTATAGAATTGTGCACTTGAAATGTATATAATTGTATTAACCAATGTCACCCCAATAAATTCAATAAAATATTTAAAATAAACATAAAACTCAGAAATACAGACAGTAACTCGTGCATTTCAGGACCACATGATCTAAGATTAATCTGTAGTAAATAAAAGCTAGCTTAAGTTTGTTGGTTTAAGTAAAACAGACAGGTCTTCTTTTGCCTGGGTTTTACAAAAATGAATCCATGTTAATAATGACTTTTGTGTCTATGAAAAATGTATCTAGAGGTTATAAAATGTCCAAACTATAGTCCAGTTATTTATGATTATTTCTTAGTCTTTAGTAGAAATTGAGTTTTTAAGGGTTAAAATCCTCGTTATATGTTAGGAGTAACTTTACAGTGTTTCAGAAAAAGCGATGAAACATCTCAAGATTTGAAATTGCATGGGAAGCCTGACCTGTGGTGGTGCAGTGGGTAAAGCATCGACCTGGAACCCTGAAGTCACCGGTTTGAAACCCTGGGCTTGCCCAGTCAAGGCACATACAGGAAGCAACTTCTATGAGTTGATGCTTCCTGCTTCTCCTCCTACTTTCTCTCTCTCTCTAAAAATCAATAAATAAATTAA
This sequence comes from Saccopteryx leptura, assembly GCF_036850995.1. Classification (NCBI taxonomy): domain Eukaryota; kingdom Metazoa; phylum Chordata; class Mammalia; order Chiroptera; family Emballonuridae; genus Saccopteryx; species Saccopteryx leptura. The sequence continues at coordinate 250,536,206 of NC_089503.1, read as the reverse complement.
AAAAAATTTTAATTAAAAAATTTTTAAACCATTATGTATGAAATTACACGGGAAGCATTGTAAAATAAGTGATGAAAAATTTCAAGGGTATATTGTATGGGTAAACAATGGTTGTAAATTAAAGAATAATCAGAACTCTGGGAAACCCAAGATGGCTGCTTGGTTCTTCCCTGTTCCCTGGGTCCCCATTTTTAGGTTTTTTCATTCTGTCATACATTACAGTGTATTTAAGCTGAACTTAGATGGAAGAAGAATGAGCTGGTGCTGTGAAAAGGAAACATCTTATATTATTGCCATGTTTAGATAGAGTTATTTAAAAAAAATGCCAAGTTGGTAACCGTTTTCTTTTCTCAGTGAACTCCCACAAGACAAAGACTTTAAAGGTCACCTGACGATGTTGTTTACTGGAAATAACATCTAATAAAACACACACTCCAACCTCATTGAAAAGGATCTTATCAGGAGCCTAACCATGAATGTACATCTACCCCTGTCTACAGACATCAGAAACTCCTTAAAGATGAGGAGCTGCTGACACCAAAGGTAGATAGCTATCCCAAGATACTGACAAGACTTAAATATCTACAGATTGATATTGCACTCAGAATTCATTTTGTTTGATTGTCTTTACCTGTCTGCTAATGATATTAGTCATAATAACAGTTACACTTGTTATTTGGGGTTTTTATATAGTCCAACTGTTTATAATTATTGAACATGTATAAACTATCTGGTAATGCTCTTTTCGTGGCTTATGTAAATGTTATAATAAATGCCAAATACATGTTCCTGGCTGGTTGGCTTAATGGTAGAGTGTCAACCCAGCATGTGGAAATCCCAGGTTTGATTCCCAGTCAGGCACACAGGAAAAGCAACTATCTGCTCCTCCTCACCTCCCCTTCCTCCTTCTCTCTCTCTCTCTCCCTTTTTCTCTCTTTTCCTCTCCTGCAGCCATGGCTCAGTTGATTTGAACACCTTTGCCCCCAGCACCGAGGATGGTTCAATTGCTAGCGTGGCCCTAGATGGACAGAGCATCACGCCAGATGAGGGTTGCCAGGTGGATCTCAGTTGGGGCTTGTGCAAGAGTCTGTTCCTCTATCTCCCCGCCTCTCACTTAAATAAAAAAAAATTTTTTAATTAAAAATAAAAATAAATGCCAAATACATAAAATGAGAAGGCAATACTCGGATCATGATAGTTCATAGGCTAGTAATGATCCAGAGTGTATTTTCACAATGCAGGCCATAAGACCTAACTGTCTTCCATTTACCTGCCCTTCCTTTTTTGGGGAAAAATTTGACTTAGATCCCATGATTACAGTATTGCCCTATCCCCAGTTGTCACAAGACAATGTCAATACTGAGATTTCCTAGGAATGAGCCTTTCTAGTGCTGTGAGACCACCCTACCCAACCAAAAGATTGGTCATCAGTGCATCCTTCAAATTGATTTATGACCAAAACGGTGGTGGCTTTCCAGCTGGAGCAAGAAGAAGAGCTGTGGAGTGAAGGCGCTGGACTTCTCCAAGGCCATAGTGCAGCACGAGAGACCCCCTAGAAACCAAAAAATGATAGTAATGCTTCAGATCAGCAAGAAGGGCATATCCCCTCCTGTGCCAGTGAAATCTCACACTACAGAGGATCCTATGGAATGGATTGATGTGAGTAATGGGTTCACTCACAGATCTGCTCTGACGCAACATTTGTTAATTCACATAACAAAGAAACCTTATGTCAGCCAAGTGTGGAAAGTCACATAGTGAAGAGTCACACCTTAGTACACACAAATTCACATTAGAGGTAAATTATGTGAATGTCATGTATGTGGGAAAGCTTTTAGTAATTGCTTTAGCCTTAGATGACTCACACTGTAGAGAAACCGTTTAAATGCTATCTTTGTGGCAGTGGCTTTTTGCAAAGCTCCTATCTTAGCACAATTGAATACACACTGAAGAGAAACCTTATGAATGTTATCATCAGTGTGGGAAAGCCTTTAGTCAAAGCTCTGGCCTCAGCCAGCACAAGAGAAGCCACACTGGAGAGAAAGCACACATGTGTCTCATGTGTGGAAAGGCTTTCAGTCAGAGTTCTGAATGTACATGTCACAATAGAACACACCATAGAGAGAAACCATATGAATGCCATCAGTGTGAGAAAGCTTTCATAGTTCTTACCTTAAACAACATGAGAAAACTCACACAAGAGAGAAACCATATGAATGTTACCTATGTGAGAAAGCTCTCAATCAAAGATCTTACTTATCTTAGCAAACATGAGAGACTCCATTCTGGGGAGAAACGTTATAAATGTCTGAGAAAGCTCTCAATCAAAGATCTTACTTATCTTAGCAAACATGAGAGAATCCATTCTGGGGAGAAACGTTATAAATGTCATCAATGTGGGAAAGGCTTTAATCAAAGTTCTGGCCTTAGCCAACACAACAAAATCCACACGAGAGAAACCAAATTCATGTCTCATGTGTAGGAACGCTTTCCATCAGAGTTCTGAACTTACACATCATAACAGAACACACACAAGAGAGAAACCATTCAAATGTTGTAAGTATGGGAATGCCTTCAGTCAATAGCTAATCTTATATGACAAGAGAGAACTCACACTGGGGAGCAGCCATTTACACCTGTTAGCCACGTGAGAAATCCTTCAGTCATTGTTCTTCCCTTAGATAGCCTGAGGGGCCCCAGCACTGGAGAGAAAATAATGAAACCCTTCAGTAAATACAATCCCTTGCCATGTCCTGGTTCACTTTTCGCAGCCTCACAGTATCATGGATTTTTAAATTGTAGATATCTAATTTTGTATTGCAGAATTTTTTGCTATATTGCGGGATTTTGCAGTATATAGGTATTTTTATATATTAATTATTTTTATGGTAAAATAAGCATTTTCTAGCCTAAAAAATTGAAAATAATATAAAAAATATAAAAGATATGAAAAGAATATTAAATCAAAGTAAAATACATAGGCCAGATGAATAGACAAAGACTCACACATATGGAAAATGCAGCTACCGCTGCTTCCGCTTGAGCTAGTTTGCCTGCGTGAGATCATACTATTGGCTGAGGGATGGGAGGCCACCAACAAGAGCATAGGAAGCATTTATAAGCGTGTGGGAAAGGTTTATAAGAGTGTAGGGAGGGTTTATAAAGCCTTAAAATAGATATAAATAATAAAATAAAATAAGGTTGCTACTTTGCAGATTTCGTCTATCACAGGGGGTTCTGGAACCAGGCCCCCGTGACAGACCCGTGACAGATGAGGGACCACTGTATTCCAACCTGAAATGATATGACATTATACATATAGTGAATGTGGATGAGAAATCAACTGTAGCTTTAGCATTTAAACACCAGTAGCGGCCCTGGCCTGTTGGCTCAACGGTAGAGCGTCGGCCTGGCGTGCGGGGGACCCGGGTTCGATTCCCGGCCAGGGCACATAGGAGAAGCGCCCATTTGCTACTCCACCCCCCCCCCCCCCTTCCTCTCTGTCTCTCTCTTCCCCTCCAGCAGCCAAGGCTCCATTGGAGCAAGGATGGCCCGGGCGCTGGGGATGGCTCCTTGGCCTCTGCCCCAGGCGCTAGAGTGGCTCTGGTTGTGGCAGAGGGACACCCCGGAGGGGCAGAGCATCGCCCCCTGGTGGGCAGAGCGTCGCCCCTGGTGGGCGTGCCGGGTGGATCCCGGTCGGGCGCATGCGGGAGTCTGTCTGACTGTCTCTCCCTGTTTCCAGCTTCAGGAAAAAAAAAAAAAAAGCATTTAAACACCAGTAGCCTCACATTAAAGAAACACTCGGTAAGCGATATGGAAGATCCGCTCATTGTCATACTCCCCGGTTCAGAAAAGCATTTTAGTGTGAGTAGGTCCGTGTGTATGCTATCTATGTGCCAAAGCCTTTAGTCATTGAGCTGCTCTCAGATAACGTGACAGAACTCACACTGTAAATGTAATAATATATACCGCTCACAAAAACTAGGGGATATTTCAAAATGATTATGAAGCAATAAAAAAAGCATTTGATTTTTTTTTTATTAAACAAGAACATCAGAAAAGCAAACGACAAGTCAAAGAAAGATGGTCAGCTATGCAAATGAGATGCAAAGCCAACTCATTTCATTGGTGAAAATGCACTATACAATAGGCTGAAAGTACTGGACTATCTGCACATTCCCTGATCCCCTAATTTTTGTGAACAATAGATGTTTTCAGCAACAGCTCTAAACTTTGAAGACTCAGAGGATAAGCCATAATTCCTCATTTATAATTACTGGTAAAGTGAACAAACATCCATGGGAGAACTATTAAACATTCAGCCAAGTACCAGGCTTCAAGTGCACAAGAAAACTCCAAAAAGAAACAGAGCGTCATCCCAAAGCCCACAGGTTGCCGGTTCAGTGTCTGGTCAGGACATACAGGAGGACCTCAGTGTTCTTGTCTGTCTGTCTCTCTCTCCCCCCAACCCACTAAAATCAACAGATTAAAAAAAAATTTTTTTTAATAAATGTATGTGTGTGAAAACTTGTAAAAGAGTCCTTTAACTTACAACTCAGCAAATAATTGAGGCTTCAAGAAAATACATGTTTATAAAAATTGTGGCATAAAATAGAAAGTAAAGTGATCTGGCAATACTGAAAGTAGAATTTTGTAAGAAATTAACCTTTTTGCCTGACCAGGCAGTGGTTCAGAGTGGATAAAGCGTTGTACTGGGATTGGAGGACCCAGGTTCGAAACCGCGAGGTTGCAGGCTTGAGCATGGACTCATCAGGCTTGGAGCATGGGCTCACCAGCTTGAGTGCAAGGTTGCTGGCTTGAGCAAGGGGGTCACTCACTCTGCTGCCCCACCCCCATTAAAGCACATATGAGAACGCAACCAGTGAAAAACTAAGGACCTGCAAGAAAGAATTGATGCTTCTCATCTCTCTCCCTTCCTATCTGTCCATCTCTCTGAATCTGTCAAAAAAAAAAGAAAAAGAAATTAACCTTTTTAAACATAACAATACTTACAGATATTTAAACAATAAAATCTGTTACTAAAGAAGTTTTGTTTTTGTTTTTAGTGGGGGTTTTTTAAGTAAGAGGAGGGGAAATAGGCAGATTTCTGCTTGGGCCCCAACCAGGAACCACCCAGCAACCCTGGTCTGGGGCGGATGCTGAATCAACCGAGCTATTGTTTTAGCACCTAAAGCTGACACTAGGACCAACTGAGCTATCGTTAAGAGGGAGAGAAGAGGAAGAGCAAGGGGGAGAGAAGCAGATGGTCGCTTCTGTGTGCCCTGACTGGGGATTGAACCTGGGACTTCTGTACTCCAGGATGATGCTCTATCCACTGAGCAAACCCACCAGGGCCTAAAGAAGCTTTTTTTTAAAAAGCTGCAAAACTGTTATTTGAGATCATGTTCCATGGCTTATGTCATCGCTTTGGCTCAAATAAACTCTTAAAATCTTCACAGGTTTGAGATTTCTTACATTTATACAGCATTACATTGCATGTGTTATAATTTGTTTTCCTGGCCCTGGCTGGTTGGCTCAGTGGTAGAGCATCGGCCCCATGTATGGATGTCCCAAGTTCAATTCCCAGTCAGGGCACACAGAAGTGATCATCTGCTTCTCCACATACACCCCGTGTTTTTTCTCTCTCTCTCTCTCTCTCTCTCTCTCTCTCCCCCCCCCCCCCTTGCAGTCATGGCTCAATTGGTTCAAGTGCATCAGCACCAGACACCTCTGCCTCAGGTGCTAAAAAATAGCTCAGTTGTGAGCTTGGCCCCAGATGAGGTTGCCAGTGGATCCCGGTCAAGGTGCATGCGTGAGTTTGTCTACCCTCCTCTCACTTGGAAAAAGAAGAAAAAAAAATTGTTTCCCCCTTTTCCTTTCCCTAGGGGTTGTGGTGTGTTTCTGAGGACTTTTCATTACTTTTGAGTGATTTAGAATGAAATCCCAGGGCATAGACTTGCAACACCAGAGTGTTTTCAGTTGATTACAGAACAATTTCTTGGCATGGAAATAATAATGAAATAACATTATTTTCTGGCCGTGGCCAGAAGTGCAATGGATAGAGCATTGGCTTGGAGCACTGAGGTCACCGGCTCCATACTGAAGGTCTCTTGTTTGAACCCCAATCAGGGCTCAATCCGAAAGGCAATACCTTGAGCCCAGGTCAGGGCACACATGAGAAGCAATCCCAGGACACAGAACTCTCCTCACTTTCACAGTGTGCACCAATTACAGACTGCAGGCACTGACAGTTGTGGATGCAAAACTCCACCCTATGCCTAGAAACAGGCCCAAGGGAACCACAACTAAACCTCAGAGGGGTGTCTCCGCCCCCCATGAGTACCTGCCCCCCCAGCTTTCCAGGGCTGAAGCTTCTCAATGTACAGGCTCTTTCCCTGGTGGATGTGAGCAGGTAGGACACCTGCAGGAGGAGCCCCCCCCCCCCCCCCCCCCCCCCCCCCCCCCGCCAGGAAGAATAACTGGGCCTTCAAGTACTTCCCTTTTCAGGCTCAAAATGTGTGCATGAGGGGCTGTGGCTTAGTGACACTGACCTCAGGCTCTGCTCCCCAGTGGAGTTGCTGTGGACCACCACTGGTATTTTAAATACATATACCCAGTGTTTGAATAGTTCAGCAAAAATCATTCAGACCCAGTATTTATGTGTGAAGGAGGGAAGAAAATTATAAGGTATTTTGGTAGCTCAACAAGAATGCCCTCAAGTATCTACAGCTTTTGGAAAAAAACATTTGTTTTTGAGAGAGAAGAAGAGTGTACAAAAAAAGTGTATTTGTAGGTCCATGTCCCTAGAGAATATTGAAATTTAAAAGGCTAAAGCAATTGAATTTCTTTTTAATTGATTTGAAGAAAACCAGTCAAAGCTTTTGTAAATCTTTAAACTCCTACCACATTTAAGAGGCTAAACTCAAACTCCTATTTCTTCATAATGTGCTGTGTATTCCTGAAAATACATGTGAGACCTGCGGAGGGACAAACACAATGTCCCATGTTCTTTTAGTCACTAAGAGTTTTGAACATTTTCTTTGAATGGTCTACACATTTGTAACCATGAGTGTTTAAAGGATTTAAATCTTAGAATGGTTAGTAAATAGTAAATTATGGTGTATGATGTAAATTTCTATGTGTATTTTAAGTTAAATAAATTTGTAAGATAGAAAAGTCTAAGGTAAGAAGACCCCCTGCAAGTATATTCTGGTCCCTGCAGCACTGTCACTCCAGCCACCCCCAGACACAGTTTTGATCATTTCTTGAGCCTCCTGTTAGTGTTTCATTATATAAAAGCAAGTCATTGCATATATGTTGTGATCTAGCACCTCAGGCAAGGGAAACAAAAAAATTAATAAATTGGACTTCATTGAACTAAAAAGGTTTTGTACAGCAAAGGAAGCCATCAACGAAGTGAATAGATAACCCACTGAATGGGAGAACATATTTGCCAGTACATCTGATAAGGGCTTAATATCTAAAATTTATAAGGAACTCATTAAACTCAACACCAAAAGAACAATCCAAATAAATGGACCGCTTGACCCAGCAGTAGTACAGTGAATATAGTGTCGGACTGGGACATGGAGGACCCAGGTTCGAAACCCTGAGGTTGCCAGCTTGAGCGCAGGCTCATCCGGCTTGAGCATGAGGTTGCTGGCTTGAGCGTTGGATCATAGACATGACCCCATAGTCACTGGCTTGAGCCCAAGGTTGCTGACTTGAGCAAGGAGTCACTTGCTCTGTTGTAGCCTCCTCCCCCCCCCCCCCTGTCAAGTCACATATGAGAATGCAATCAACGAACAATGAGGATGCTGCAGTGAAGAATTGATACTTCTCATTTCTCTCCCTATCTGTCCCTCTCTCCATCTCTCTCTCTCTGTCACACACAAAAAAGAAAGAAATGGGCAAAGGACCTGAATGGATGCTTCCCCAAAAAGGACACACAGATCACCAATAGACATATGAAAAGATGTTCAACGTCACTAATCACCAGAGAAATGCAAATTAAAACCACAATGAGATATCACCTCACACCTGTCAGAATGGCTGTCATCAATAAGTCCACACATAAAAAAAAAATAAGTTCACAAACAAGCTTTGCCAAGGATGTGGAGAAAAGGGAACCCTTGTGCACTGGTGGGAATGCAGACTGGTGCAGCCACTGTGGAAAACAGTATGGAGTTAGCCTCAAAAAATTAAACATGGAACCACCTTATGTTCCAGTGATTCCTCTTCTGGGAATATATCCAAAGAAACCCAAAACAGTAATTCAGAAGAATATATGCACTCCATGTTCATTGCAGCATTATTTACAATAGCCAAGGTACAGAAACAGCCCAACGCCCATCAGTAGATGATTGGATACAAAAGCTGTGGTATATTTGTACAATAGAATACTACTCAGCTGTAAAAAAGTAAGAGAAGGAAATCTTATCTTTTGTAAGCCTTTTCCTACCCTCTTGGCTATGCTGGAATCAGTCTCAACATGAAAACCACCTTTGCAGGTGAACATAACAGTTGGCTTCATGAGCCACAAGTCTCGACATGACCACCACTGTGGGTGTCTTCTCTTGCTCTGACTTGCTCACCTGCCCTGCTGCCTGATGGCAGCGGGCACCGAGGCTGCTGGGGGGTGGGGAGCTGCGCTGTGAGCTGTGCGCCCCCCACACACACCCGGCGCATTGCTGAGCTTGCCAAGCCTCAGTTCTATGTGCAGCTGACCAGAGTGGGCAGTTTTGAGAATTTCTAGGCATTTGGGAGCAGGAGTGTGGGGTTGGGCCCTCCTTAAAGTGGTCCTGGGTCTGTGTTTTTGCCAGGATTTATCTGTCAGAGTAAATGTGAGGCAGAGGCTGGGCTGGCCCCCACATACCCTGGCGATGGGGTGGGAGAGAAAGACTAAACTCTGTGCAAGAGGTGTGCCCATCTGGTAAAACAGTTATTTAAAGAGAAAGAGGGTGAGAGGCAGTCAGTAGGTGGCCAACTGATTCCACCCACCACCCCGATACCAGAGGGCTCCTCGGGACCCTTCAGTACCTCTGCTGCTGCTGCTGCTGCTGCTGCTGCTGCTGCTGCTGTCTATCTCTACTGCACACACACTGTCAACTTAGTTCAGGCAGAAAGAGTAGAGGGGACTCAAGTTGCCTATTTCCCTCCCCCATGTCACTTGGGTTCTGTTAAAATTTCAGTCATTTAGACTTTGTCTCTAAACAATCTTTGAGGACAGGTCTTGTTAAGAAGAGCAGGATACTGTGAGCATATTCCCACCTGGCTATTTTCCTGTCTCTTTTGGGAAACAGCAGTTTGCCTTGGGATTAATACTTTGATGGATCTGAGTTGTTGATTTTAAGTGTGTAGGCTTCTTTTCTGCTGAGTTTAGGAATGTCACCTCTTAAGCACCTTATATGCCAGAGGAGAAATCAGAAGTCTCTGACTCCATTATTTAATGATTGACAGCTGACGGCTTTAAAAGCCTCATCTTCCCTCTTCCTCTTGTGCCCACATCTGTACAAGATGATAAGAAAACCTGAGTGCTCACTCCTTTAGCACTGACAAGAGATTCCATCCCTGGAAGCCCCTGCCTTGAATACAAAATCTCACCCCAGCCCACCCCATAACCTCAAAACAAAACAAACAAACAAATCTGGGTCAGGCTCCTTTCCTTGCTCTCTCAAGGCATTTCCCACCTGCTTGAGAAGCCTGCCCTGCCCTCCCCATTATGGAAGGTATAAACCCTTTCATATACTGTTGGCAGCAATGTATTGTCAACCAAACCCAGACTGGGGCTCACTCAACTCTGCAGGTGACCATAACAGTTGTAGAAGAGGTAACATTGTATATACATTGCAATATATTTTTACTTAATTGTTCTATTGATAAATACTCCAGACTGTTTTCTTTTCCTTTCTTTTTTTCTTTTATTTAGTGAAAGGACAAGAGATAGACAGACTCCTGCATGCACCTGACTAGGATCCACCCAGCAACCCCTGTCTGGGGCCAATGCTCGATTCAACCAAGCTATCCTCAGCACCTGCGGCAGATGCTCGGACCAACTGAGCTGTCCGCAGTGCCCAGGGCAGAAGCTCAAACCAATGGAGCCCCTGGGTGTAAGAGAGACAGAAGAGGAAGAGGGAAAGGAAGAGAAGCAGATTGTGGCTTCTTCTGTGTGCCCTACCCGGAAATCAAACCAGAGGTGTCCATACACTGGACTGACACTGTATCCACTGAGCTAACCAGCCAGGGCCAAATACTACAGACCTTTACATATCAATGCATACAACCCTTTGTTCTTAAAAGGTATATATGATGACGAATGTACATAACCCATTTTTCTAAATAGACATGGCTTGTTACCAATTTCTGCTGCCAAAACCATGAAGAAAAACTCAGACTGCCACTTTACAGGGCAAACAAACATATACAAATTATATTCTTTCCCCTGACCAGGCAGTGGTACAGTGGATAAAGCGTTAACCTGGGACACAGAGGGAGGACCCATGTTCGAAACCCCAAGGATTGCCTGTTTGAGCGCAGGCTCACCAACTTGAGCCCAAGGTCTCTGACTTGAGCAAGGGGTCACTGGCTTGGCTCTAGCCCCTGGGTCAAGTCACATATGAGAAAGCAGTCAGTGGACAACTAAGGTGCCGCAACAAAGAATTGAAGCTTCTCATCTCTCTCCTTTCCTGTCTTGTCTGTCCTTGTCTGTCCCTCTCTCTGTCTCTTGCTAAAAAAAATTAAATTCTTCTCAAAATTAAATTTCTTCAAAATTTTGCCAAAAATACTCAGAAAACAGTACAAGGTACAGAGGATGCCATATCACGATTCACTAATAACAGTGTGGGAAAGGTTTATAAGAGTGTAGGGTGGGGCCTGACCTGTGGTGGCACAGTGGATAAAGTATCGACCTGGAACACTGAGGTCACCAGTTTGAAACCCTGGGCTTGCCTGCTCAAGGCACATATGGGAGTTGATGCTTCCTGGTCCTCCCCCCTTCTCTCTGTCTCTCTCTCTCTCTCCCCCCCCCCCTAAAATGAATAGTCTTAAAGAATAATTTTTTAATTAAAAGAAGTGTGGGGTGGATTTATAAAGCCTTAAAATATATATAAATAAAATAAATATAAGGTTACTACATTGCAGATTTTCACCTATCATGGGGAAGTCTGAAACCTAACCCCCACAATAGATGAGGGGCCACTGTATTATGGAATGGTACACCCAAAACCTACCTAATTTTATTAACCAATTAAAAATATATATTTATCCAGAAAAGATTATACAAAGTGAATTATGGTAAGACTTAGTAGTAACAGTATGCACACCCTTGGAATAATCATTATTATTCATGTCTGGCCTACGGTCAGTGGTGAGGGTCTCCTGATGTTCCCGTCCCTCACTCATCTCTGTCTTGCCCCATAGATGACCATTGACCTGATTCTCTAGTCTTTATACCTTGGCCATCTGTTACTTTTCACTGAGCAGTGTTCTTTCAGTTTTGCCTCCTTTGACCTTTCACCAAGTGTGTATTAATGGTATTCCTTGGAAAGGTTTTCCAGTGGTTATATGTTTCACACATGCTACATCTGAGACTTGGGGCCTGGTCCAGAACTGTGGGCTTCAAACTTCCTACCAGAGCCAAGTGCCCCTGAGACCATAGGGTTCTTGAAAGTGCCCAATAATTGGGGGTGGGGAGGGAAGGGTGGAAGTCTACCTGCTGGGAATGGTCCGAGATCAAAATGGAGCCAGACTCATGATTACCTATGGTGAGGTCACTTTTAAGAGTGTGTTTGTGAAGCAGGGTCACAGTTCTGTGAGTGGCCTGCTGCCTTCTGGTTAAACAAGGTGTCCCCGGAAAGGACAGATTCAGGCCCATTGCCAAGACCACCGTGACTCAAAAACTGGGCTGCGGCCTCGTGTCACTCAGCCATGATGGGGCGGGGCCTTGTGGCTATCCAATCAGGGTAGTTCTTGGTAGTTTGTGGGGGCGGCGCTATGGTGATGGCATGCATGAATGGTGTGGACGGTGTGAACTGCTCGGTAGTGGATCCTTGCTTCTGCGGCGTTCTGCTTACTCGCTTGCTTCTCTTAAAGGACTCAGGTGGCTGCGACTTACTCTGAGGTTGTGGCCTGCACTTGCCACGCGCGTGCGCGCGAGGGAGTCGAAAGGTGGAAGGGAACCCCTGAAACCGAGAAATGGTGAGTGGGCGGGGCGGGTGTGAGGAGCCGGGGATGAGAAGCCGGTTGGAACCAGCTGAAGTGGAACACGGCCTCCCCAGGTCACGCCGGAGTCTGCTGACCGGATTCGGCCCAGAGACGAGTGCCCTCCTGGGCGCGCGCGCTGCATGTGGCTCTGCCAGCACCGTGCTCATCGTCCGGTTACCTAGATGGTGCGGTGACCTCGGGAAGGATCATCGGACCATTGTCACTCGGACTCCAGGGTTGTGCGTGGAGAGCTGTGCTCTGTAGGGTCCTAGTTCCTCTTTTCTCCCTAAGGCGCTTGTTTTCTGCTCACTTTTCCAAATCTTTAGGAAGTACAGCGTCAACTCCTTGACCCGTCCCCAGCCTTGCTCTTCCTAGCGCTGGCAGTTAACCCTAAATTTCCGGATCTTTCCACACATTCCCAGACGCCATCTTCCCCTCCCCATTTCATCGCATCACTATTAACTCTGCCCTCCGCGGTACAGTTCAGACGGACACAGTATTTTGTTTATCATTGATCTAGTGTGCCAGGGGTGGCTCTTTTCAAAGATGTAGTTTTCTGTACGTTTTACCTGAGAGGGAAGCAGGGAATAACCGCTGCCCCCCCCCCCCATCTTCCCTGTGGGAACAGGCATCTAATGGGGAGTCGACTGGGTGGATGCTCCTCCTGGGAAACTCCTGGGTGATCTGTGCCTTCAGCAGTTCCAGGTTAGTTTGCCTCTCTCTGCGTTTGTCACTTTGAAAAGATTTATTTACTTGTATCGGTTTTTCAATAAATTAAAATTTTTTTAAATCACTTGTGCTTGGGGTACAATAAAAAGTACTACATTTCCAACGAGGCAAGAAAGAGGTGAATTTTAGAAAAATATATAAGTATTGCGTACATTAGTTAAAATTGTTTCCCTCCCTCCATGGGTGTCGGTAATATGCTGATATCTGTTCTTACCTTTTGGATGATTTCAAATGGTATGTCAGGGCTTAGATTTATGAACATCTAGAAGTGTTCTAATGGGATTGTTTACAAGTCAGTTTCCTTTTTTTTTTTTTTTTTTACATAATAATTAACCGACATTCATTTCTGATAGAAATAGGTACTTGTGGGTTTCCTTGTTGAACTATTAAAAGGCCTCTACTACTTTCTTTCCTGCTTACACATAAACACTAGATTTAAGTGATTTTGCTGGATTCTTGTACCACTGAATTCATATCCTTTATAATTGTCGATCCAAAACTTTGTGACTGGGGAGCAGAGGATGGAGACCAGCGACTCTAAAATAAGCCACTCCTCTTGAGGGGCAAAGAGAGTTGTCTTAGGCCTAGCCGTTTTTTTCAGGTTTTTTTTTTTTTTTTTTTTTTTTTGTATTTTTCTCAAGCTGGAAACGGGGGGAGACAGTCAGACAGACTCCTGCATGCGCCCGACCGGTGCACCTGGCACGCCCACCAGGGGCCATGGTCTGCCTACCAGGGGGAGATGCTCTGCCCCTCCGGGGCATCGCTATGTCGGGACCAGAGCCACTCTAGCGCTTGGAGCAGAGGCCAAGGAGCCATCCCCAGCGCCCGGGCCATCTTTGCTCCAATGGAGCCTTGGCTACCAGAGGGGAAGAGAGAGAGAGAGAAAGGAGGGGGGGTGTGGAGAATCAAATGGGCGCTTCTCCTATGTGCCCTGGCCGAGAATCGAACCCGGGTCCCCCGAACGCCAGGCCGACGCTCTACCGCCGAGCCAACCGGCCAGGGCCAGGTTGTTTTTTACATCCAGGAAGTGTGTTCCCTCAGAATGTAATGTGTATATTGACAAAGTCTGTAAGTACCACATGCTAACCCGTTGTGCCAATGGAGAAAGTATATGAAGGTCAGGAATTCTGTCTCCTGGACAAAAGCTCTATAAATTTGGGAATTCGTTTGGGTCAGACCCTTAAACTGAGTCAGGCTGAAAAGTTCCTCACTTGTGAGAAGGGAAGCCTGGGGGAGGGAGCATTTACATGCTTACAGGGGAAGGGAGGGTGTATGGAGCTCCATGTTTTTTCCTGGGGCTGCTCAGGTGTCACCTATGGTCCTTCCTCCAGGACTAACCCACTTTAGAGGTTCTAGCTCAACCAGGAGTGTCAAGACTCTAAGCTTGGGAATGTGTTTAACTTTCTGAATGTGGCTTTTCTTTTTAAGTGCAGGCTGTTTATCTGAGCTGATTTTAAAATTTGCATTTCTTTCCTCTAGATATCTTTATCTGTTGAATATATCAGTCATTTAACTGTAGTTTCTATTTTATTTTTAGTGAGAGGAAGGGAGGCAGAGACAGACTCCTGCATGCCCCAGACCGGGAGCCACCTGGCAAGCCCATTAGGAGGCGATGCCCTGCCCATCTGGGGCCCTTGCTCCATCGCAGTGGGAGCCGTTTTTAGTGCCTGAGGTGAAGGCCATCCAGTGGTCCTCAGCGCCCACGGCCACTCTCTGTAATCGAGCTATGGCTGTGGGAGGGGAGGAGAAGAGAGAAAGAGAAGCGAGAGGAGTAGGGGGGGAGAAGCAGATGAGCACTTCTCCTGTGTGCGCTGTCTGGGAATCGAACCTGTGACATACACACGCCTGGCAGGGCTGATGCTCTACCACTGAGCCAGCTGGTCAGGGCTTAACTGTAGTTTCTTTTGGCAATACACAATTTTATTTCCTGTATGAGTATGTAAGATTTTTTACTTCTTGGGCTTTGAAAATGTAAGTTAATTGAAAAATAAATGTGTAAGAGAGGAAAATCTTGAAACCAAGCAGAATTTTTGTTTCATTTTAGGCAACAAAATTAAGTTCTCAGGCACATTTTTCAGTTTAAGATCATTTTTTATATGGGTGTGTTCCCTAAAGAACTTTGATATTTAAAAGGCTTTACGATTCTTTTTATTGATTTTAAAGAGAGAGAGAGAGAAACATTGATTTGTTGTTCCACTTACTCATTCATTGGTTGGTTTTTGTATGTGCCCTGGAGCGGGATCAAACCCACAACCTTGGCATATCGGGAGGACTCTCTAACCAAATGAACCTACCAGGACAGGGCCATATACTATTCTTAAGGCAAATGACTTTCTATTTGAATTGATAGGAGAATAACAACCCAAGTTTATGTAAACCTTTGAAAATCCTAGTAGGCTTCAAGGAGTAAAAGTAAACACCTAAACTACTCGCATTTGACAGTCCCCAGTGTGAAATAAAGTGGAGATACAAACTATGTCTCTTTGCATTTCGTTCAAAAGAGATCTGAAGATTTTTATATTTTATGGTTTGCACTTTTATACTCATCTGTGTTTAAAGAATTAGATCTTAGAATGATTTTCTATATAGAAAAGTTAAAATTAAATTTAAAGGAATAAAAGTTGGTTAAAAACAAACTATTAAATAGTAGAAAGTAGTATATATAAATTTCTGTTTATTTTAACTAAGTGCAAATGAAGGATAAAAAAATCACTAGATATGAAATGCAGAGACTTCCATTTTTTCAGAGCATTTTAGGTTTAAAGAAAAATTAATCAAAGTTCCCACTCTCCGACACAGTTTGCACTTTTTGTTTTGTTTTGTGTTTTTGATTTTGAGTGAGAGAAACAGAGAGAAGGATAAACAGGGACAGACAGGAAGGGAGAGAGATGAGAAGCATCAATTCTTCATTGCGGCACCTTAGTTGTTTATTGATTGCTTTCTCATATGTGCCTTGAATGGGGGAGTATCTCTAGCAGAGCAAGTGACCCCTTTCTCATGCCAGCGACCACGGGGTCATGTCTGTGATCGCACACTGAAGCCAGTGACCTGGCGCTCAAGCTGGTTTCGAACCTGGGTCTTCAGCGTACTGTGCCAACGCTCTATCCACTGCACCACCGCATGGTCAGGCTTATATGTTTGTTTTTTTTTTCATTTTTCTGAAGCTGGAAACAGGGAGAGACAGTCAGACAGACTCCCGCATGCGCCCGACCGGCACGCCCACCATGGGGCGACGCTCTGCCCACCAGGGGGCGATGCTCTGCCCATCCTGGGCATCGCCATGTTGCGACCAGAGCCACTCTAGCGCCTGGGGCAGAGGCCAAGGAGCCATCCCCAGCGCCCGGGCCATCTTTGCTCCAATGGAGCCTTGGCTGCGGGAGGGGAAGAGAGAGACAGAGAGGAAAGCGCAGCAGAGGGGCGGAGAAGCAAATAGGCACTTCTCCTGTGTGCCCTGGCCGGGAATCAAACCCGGGTCCTCCGCACACTAGGCCCTACGCTCTACCGCTGAGCCAACCAGCCAGGGCTTGGCTTATATGATTTTTAAATAAGATAAAATACTGAAACATAATTGTTGAGTAGGTATCTACTTTTCACTTCCTATTTCAGAGAAACAAAGATAAGTTCATTTTATTGATAAATTTGTAGTACTACCGTAATTTTCGCTCCATAAGACACACTTTTTTCCCCCAACAGTGGAGGGGAAAATGCCTGTGCGTCTTATGGATCGAAAAATAAGGTATTTTATTAAATATTTTAACACACCATTTGGTTCAGAATTGTTTTTTTTCCTCCTTAAAACGCTAGCAGTGAAAAAAAAAAACAATACCCTAGATATGTCTTTTAGTCAGGTGCATCTTATGGAGCGAAAAATACGGTAGTTAAAATATTAATTTTGGTAACTAGAGACTTGCCTGTATTAATTAACTTTAATACAAAGTATTATTCCAGAGCCTGAAAAACTTTTGGGTTAGTTTCTGTTATATATCTTAATTTATATGAACACCTGATTTTTAAGTTGATTAAACAGAGCTTCTTACAAACCAATTTTTTAAATATACTCTGTAGATACATATCTACATATAGATTCAGGTGCAACCAGAAACCTGATAATTTTTTGTTGTTTTTTTTTTAATTTTTTTTTTATTCATTTTAGAGAGGAGAGGGAGAGACAGAGAGAGAGAGGAGAGACAGAGAGAGAGAAGGGAGGGAGGAGCTGGAAGCATCAACTCTCATGTGCCTTGACCAGGCAAGCCCAGGGTTTCGAACCAGCAACCTCAGCATTTCCAGGTCGACGCTTTATCCACTGCTCCACCACAGGTCAGGCTGATAATTTTGTTTTTAAAATTTCAGCTGCCTGGCCTGTTGTAGTGCAGTGGATGGAGTATCGACCTGGAACGCTGAGGTTGCTCGTTTGAAACTCTGGCCTTGCCCAGTCAAGGTACATATGAGAAGCAACTGCTATCAGTTGATGCTTCCCACTCCTTCCTTCTCCCTTTTGCTCTCTCTTCTCTCTATCAAATCAATAAATAAAATGTTTTAAAATTTTTTATAGCCATTAGACAGAGACAATAAGGCAAAAAGTTTACTAATTTATTACAGTTGGTATAAGTTAAATTTATTTGTTCAGATGGCTAAGGCTCTTACTATTTTTAAAGAAGACTTTTTTTTTAATTAATTTTTTTTTCAAGTAAGAGGAGGAGAGACAGTGAGGCAGACTCCATCGTGTGCCATGACCGGGATCTACCCAGCAACCCCATCTGGGGCCAATGCTCAAGTACCAAGCTATTTTTAGTGCCTGATGCTGATGCACTCCAACAGAGCTATCCTTAGCACCTGGGGCCACACTCGAACCAATCGAGCCACTGGCTGCAAGAAGGAAAGAGAGAGAGAAGCAGATGGTCACTTCTCCATGTGCCCTGACCAGGAACTGAACCCAGAACATCCATACCCCCAGCCAATGCTCTATCCACTGAGCCTCCGGCCAGAGCCTTAAAGAAGGCCCTTTAAGATTTGTATTTGTCCTTGACAAACACTTTTTAAGAAAACAAGCACAGCGTAAAAGTGGGTGCTGCTTAGGAGAGGGAACCTTTTTGGTTACTTTACTTCTTTAAAAGGCTCTTCTTTCCATTTTTTTCCCCTTTGGTTTGTTTAGTCTCAGGCAGTTGTGGACTGTGTTGACCTTTTTGATTATCTTTAGGAGGACTTGGAGAGTTGGCTCAGGAGGCTTTAAAAATCTTTTATTTAAGTGGACCCATGCAGTTCCAGCCTGTCTTGTTAGGGTCAACTGAATTTTTTTCAATTCGTCTCTGTCCCTTCTATCATTGCTGTCATTTGTTTCACCTATCCATAAGCTATAGTTATTGAATACATTTTTACTATTACTAACTTAAATAAAGTGGTCTGTCAGATTAAATATTATATTTTATGTAATACTGGTTTGGTGGTAATGAACTTCTTTAGCTTTTTCTCTCCTCTCTGGGAGGCTCTTTATATGTCCTTCAATTCTAAATGATAGCTTTGCTGGGTAATCATGGTTGTAGGTCCTTGTTTTTCATGACTTGGAATATTTCTTGCCAATCTCTACTAGCCTGTGGATTCTGTTGAGAAATCAGCTGACAGTCTTATGGGAACTCCCTTCTAGGGAGTTCCTAAACTGCTTTTCTCTTGCTGTTTTAAGATTCTATCTTTAACCTTTTGCATTATAATTATGATGGATTTTGCTGTGGATCTCTTTGAGTTTATCTTGTTTGGGACTCTGTGCTTCCTGGACTTACATGTCTATTTTCTTCACAAGGTTAGGGAAGTTTTCTGTCATCATTTTTTCAAATAGGTTTTCAGTTTCCTGCTCTCTTCTCATCTCTGCACCCCCATGATGTGAATGTTGGTACACTTGACGTTGCCCAGAGACTCCTTACACTATCCTCTCCTTTTAGTTCTTTTTTTTTTTCTTGTCTGATTTTTTTTATTGCTTTCTATATTTCAAATGGCTGCTTTTGCTCTACTGTTGATACCCTGTAAATTCTTCATTTTAGTTAGTTCTTTTTTTTTCTTTTACAGAGACAGAGAGTCAGTGAGAGGGATACATAGGGACAGACAGACAGACAGGAAGGGAGAGAGATGAGAAGCATCAATCATCAGTTTTTCGTTGTGACACCTTAGTAGTTCATTGATTGCTTTCTCATATATGCCTTGACTGCAGGCCTTCAGCAGACTGAGTAACCCCTTGCTCAAGCCAGCAACCTTGGGTCCAAGTCGGTGAGCTTTGCTCAAACCATATGAGCCCGCGCTCAAGCGGCAACCTCGGGGTCTTGAACCTGGGACCTCCGCATCCCAATCTGACACTCTATCCACTGCGCCACCGCCTGGTCAGGCTCTTTCATTTTTGATTGGTTCTTTATTATGGTTTCTCTGTCCTCACTAAGTTCCTTGAGCATCCTTATAAACATTGTTTTGAACTCTGTATCTGATAGTTTGCTTGACTCCATTTCATTTAGTTCTTTTTCTGGAGATTTCTCCTGTTCTTTCGTTTTGGACATGTTTCTTTGTCTCCACAATGTAGCTGCTTCCCTGTGTTTGTTTCTGTATGTTAGGTAGAGCTGCTTTGTCTCCCAGATTTGATAGAGTGGCCTTGTGTAGTAGGTGTTCTGTAGAGCACAGCCTCCCCAGTCTCTTGGGATGGGCATTCCAGGTGTACCCCTTTGTGGCATGTGTGCACTGTCCTCTTGTAGTTGAGCCTTGAATTATTATTGGCATTGCTGGGAGGTATTGACCCCCAGGCCTATTGGCTGCAACTACAGCGGAGGAGCTGCTGTGCAGGAGTTGACCCAGTGAAATATGACTTGCCTCAGTGGGGTTTTGGTGCTTACTGAGTTTGTCTCTTGAATGTGTTGCTTGTAGAAGTGTTAGAGTTATAATCTGGCATGTTCTGAAGCTGTCCACCAAGTGCACTGGCTCTGGGGCCTCCCAAGAGGTGCAAGGTCAGCCACCATGATGTGCAGAAGGCTACTACTAGAGCTGGACTTGGAGGTACCCAGGAGAGGCCAAGCTGTGAACTAAGGACAACTGCTGTTAGTACCAAGCCTGGGGCCACTTGGCGAGAGGTACAGGTATGCAGAAACCAGATGCTGCTTATTTGAGAAATTTTAGCAAAGTCTGAAGCATGAGGCAAGACAGGCGGTTTGTGTGGAAAAGCCACTGGAAACAGCTTGGGTGGGCCCACAAGTTAGCTAAGGCAGGGTTTCAAGGAATCAACTGGGTGAGGTGAACAGTTTGAGCCAGGTTGATGGAAACTCAGCTTGTCACCCACCTGTTGCCTCTGTGGGGGAAGGGCTCTGAAAAGGAACAGTGGCCTCTGCCAGCGCTTTTATCTGGCAGAAAGCTGCCCTACCCCGTAGATCTTGCTTCGATGCCAGACTCTCCAGTTCCTCCCCATATGTCCTTGGTTCCTTTCGAGCTGCTACCCCAGTGCTGGAGCTCAGAGGGAGTCAGTCTGCCGAAGTCTGTGTCTGGGCCCTTTAAGAGGAGCTGCCTGGGATCCCAAAGCTCTCCTTCTCACTCAGCCATAATTCCCAATGGTTTTTACAGCCAGAAGTTATGTAGAAGTCTCTTCTTGGCACTGGAACCCTAGGCCAGAGGCTTGATGTGGAGCGGGGACACCCTTGCTGCTCAGGGGGATCCACTGCAGCCCAGATATCCCTTCCAGTTTTAAACTGCCACACGTGGGTGTGGGACCAGCCCATTCTGTATCTCCACCACTCCTACCAGTCTCCATGTGGCTTCTTGAAATTCGTAGTTGTAGGATTTCCAGCCAGCCAGATTTAGGAATTCAGAATGATGGTGGTTTTGTAGTTCAGCTGCAGTTCTGATGTGGTTGTGGAAGGGCTCAAGTACCGTGTTTCTGCCTCAGTCTTAACTGGAAAGCAATGTGCCGCTCTCAGCCCCGTGGTTCTCAAACTTTCTGGTCGGGGCGCATTTAACATCCTACAAATAACTGTAGGCGCACTATTTACATTCCTGAGAACTATGTTATAATAAGTCAAATATTAAAGAAAAAATATATAAAGTCCAAGCATGCTTTTATGGTAATTAAACAAAATAAATAAGACAAAATTAAATTTATTCTGACATTAAAAAACTTTTATGTTACATTTTTTGAGTTATGCTTTTTAGAATTCGTAGAAAAGAGGGGTTAAAAAATTAAAAACGACAAAAAAGTTATCATTTTATATATAGAGATACATTCTTAGTAGGATTTAGTAAATTCGGCAAGTCCCAGCGCTATAGTGTTAAGTTTTTTCATTTTGTGTTTATGAGAAACATGAGCCTGATGTGTCCTAGAGATTTCTTCAGTGTTTGGGCGTATATTTGAAAGGCAAACTCTCATTTCCTCGTCAATACATTGAAGAATTCCTTTCTTTTACTCTTGTGTTGATGGTAGAAAATCCTAATTCACATAAATAGGATATTAAAATTGTAGTAAAATATTCAAAGCTTTTTTAGATATTGCCACATATTCTTCTTTTATAGAAATCCAAAAGGCTTCAAGAGACAATTCCTTATATTTAATTATCAATCCATGATCAGTAGATATAGCTGCCAGTTCTTCTTCTTCTGTTAATGTTAAACCAAAATCACAGCCCTGGCCGGTTGGCTCAGCGGTAGAGCGTCGGCCTAGCGTGCGGAGGACCCGGGTTCGATTCCCGGCCAGGGCACACAGGAGAAGCGCCCATTTGCTTCTCCACCCCTCCGCCGCGCTTTCCTCTCTGTCTCTCTCTTCCCCACCCGCAGCCAAGGCTCCATTGGAGCAAAGATGGCTCGGGCGCTGGGGATGGCTCTGTGGCTTCTGCCTCAGGCGCTAGAGTGGCTCTGGTCGCAATATGGCGACGCCCAGGATGGGCAGAACATCGCCCCCTGGTGGGCAGAGCGTCGCCCCCTGGTGGGCGTGCCGGGTGGATCCCAGTCGGGCGCATGCGGGAGTCTGTCTGACTGTCTCTCCCCGTTTCCAGCTTCAGAAAAATGAAAAACAAAAAAACAAAATCACTTGAAGCCTCCATGAATGGGTTTCTAATCCAATTGTATTGTTCAGTGTTAAATAATGGAAAATACTATAAATTAAATTCTGCCCATCAGCCTTCAAGTCCTATTTTATTTACACTTAACTTTTGCTCACTTCCAGAATTGGATTCTTCAATATCACGCTTCTTTTTGAGAAATCTATCTATTTTATTTGGGTGTATTTACCTAAAAATAATATAATAATGTGTTAATAATAAATATAATAATGATGTGTTAACAAAAACAGTGGTATTTCTGTAATGAAATGGTATAATAGAGTAACTATATTTATTTTTATATCTGGGCACAGGCCACAAACCAGTGCAGCTAGTAATTCCAGGTCCCGAGTGGGAACAGTACAGAATTAAGAAAATATGGGGTCAGGAGGGCCCCGTAATTACTGCTGGCAAGAACAAAACACGCCCCAAAACTGCATCTTGCTTTATTTATAGGGCAAAGTGGGCCATTAGCAAATCACTGAGATCTTTGATCATGTTTCCAAGGCAACCCAAGAATTTTACCAAGTGCAAAACCCCCACCATACATATCATCTTGACTTTACACCAAACAAAAGATAGAAGAAACTTACCTCCAGTCTTTCCGGGGAACGTGTAAACAATCCAGCACCACAGCTTAACAGCCTTTTGCAAACTAATCAGGCAAGTGAGGTGGGGGATTGGGCACACTGTCAGCTACAGCCAATTTCCCACACCTCTGTTCCCCAAAAATCTAAACTCCAAAAATCCTGTTGGTTTTTTGGTTGCCAACAGGCACATATTTCTCTGGAATACTAAAGGACGCACCAGTGCACCCTGGCACACACTTTGAGAACCACTGTCTTAAGCTGTTCTCCCAGGTCAGCAAGAGCCAAGGTACACTGCTAGGTTTGACTGAAAAAGCTCTTGTAGCACCTTGTCATCTCAGTATTTGTGCTAGAAACTGGTCTGAAGCAGCCCTGAAGCTCATGTGTATAGGGTCTTTATGGAGGTCTAAGTTATTGTGCCTTTTTAATATGCCATATAATGTTAAATTGAGCCCTAACTTCTGAATAATTTCCTAGTTTATGAAATAGGACAGAGAATGGGTAAACGGAATCTGTGATAAATGTTATGAAAGTTGGAAGTATTACTTCTTCCCAAGAATATTTTCATTCAATCAGCTGAATTTGGATACTTCCAATGGCCTGGAATTCTTCAGGCTGAGATGGCAAGCTGATACAAGTTGTTACAAGTTGGATTTCAACAGGCTGCCTGGACTCCTCATCTTTGATGATGGGAGTAGAAGAAAAAGCTTTCAATTTTTCAGTTTTTTATTTATTAATACTTCAGGTAGATTTGACCCTGTACATCATGAAGTGCTGACTTAAGTGGTAGGTAATAAAAAGATGAGTTTTGATGTGCTTAAAATTTTTGTTTCATTTGGATAGCATTTCTCTCATTTCTCCAAGGTGCTGTGGACCCTGCCATCAGAGAGTAATAATACTTAAAGTGATCACAGCAAAACTGCCTTAAAAAGTTGCATATATTCATGATGCTAAATTTATGAGTGTATAAGTGTGGACAAAGTAAGTTTCTGATGACCAAGACACAAATGTTTGGAGACCATAGGATCATATGTAACCTTCCTATAAATTGAGTATAAATCCTGATAAATCTCTAGAGCTGTCAGTCTCGTGCATCCTACTGTATACATACTTGCAATGTTTTAGGACTCAGTGACCTTTGAGGATGTGGCTGTGAACTTCACCCTGGAGGAGTGGGCTTTACTGGATCCTTCACAGAAGACACTCTATAGAACTGTGATGCGGGAAACCTTCAGGAACCTGGCCTCGATAGGTAGGGATGACGACAATCCTTCATTTGTGAATTAGAAAATAAGTATTTTTTTTATTATTGCTTTCCCTGCATTCCAAAAGTTTTGATATCTTGTATTGATATCTCATTTATTTCTATGTATCTTTTGATCTCAACTTTTATTTCTTCCTTTACTCTGTCATTTTTTTAATAGCGTATTGTGTATTCTGCACATATTTGGGGTTTTTTTCTGCTTTCTTTTTGCAGTTGATTTCTAATTTCAGAGCATTGTGGTCAGAGAATATGTTGGTCTGAGTTCAGCCTTCTCAAATTTGTTAAGGCTACTTTTGTGTGCCAACATGTTATCTATTCTTGAAACTGTTTCATGTGCACTAGAGAAGAATGTATAATCTGGTGTTCTGGGATGAAAGACTTTGTAAATGTCAATTTTGTCCACTTAGTCTAATGTGTCATTTAAAGCCAATATTTATTGATTTTCTGTTTGTATGATCTATCTATAGCTTTCAATGTAGTATTTTGATCCCCTACTGTAATTGTGTCTTTGTCAGTTTCTCCGTTTAGTTCTCTTAGTAGCCACTTTATATTTTAGTGCTTCCTGATTGGGTGCATATATTAAGAAGTGTTGTATCTTCTTTGAGGTAGTGTCTTCTGTCATTATAAAATGTCCATCTTTGTCTGATGTTACACTTTTTATCTTGAAAACTATTTTGTCAAATATGAGTATGGCTATACCTGCTTTTCTGTGAATGCCATTTGCTTGGAGAATAATTTTCCACCCTTTCACTTTGAGTCTATATTTGTCTTTGCAGCTTAGATGTGGCCCCTGAAAGCAGCATTTGGTTGGGTTTTGTTTTTTGTTTGTTTTCTTTTTTTTTTTTATTAAGTGAGAGGAGGAGAGGCAGAGACAGACTCCTACATGCGCCCCAACCAGTATCCACCTGGCAAGCTCCCCACTGAGTGATGCTCTGCCCATCTGGGATGTTGCTCCATGGCTCAGCAACTGAGCTAATCTTAGCACCTGAGGCAGAGGCCACAAAGCCATCCTTAGCGCCTGTGGTCAACTCACTCCAATCAAACCATGGCTGTAGGAAGGTAAGAAAGAGAGAGAAGTCAGAGAGGGTGGGGTGGAGAAGCAGATGGTTGCTTCTCCTGTGTGCCCTGACCAGGAATTGAACCTGGGACATCCGCACACCAGCCAGTTCTCTACTACTGAGCCAACTGGCAAGGGCTAGGTTTTGTTTTCTGATCCAGTCTGCTACTCTGTGCTCTTTTGTTGATGTATTCAGTTCATTTACGATTAGGGTAATTATTGATTACATTTGGGTTTCCTATAGCCATTTTATATTTGTTTTTTGATAGCTCTGTGTCTCCATTGGTTCTTTTCCTTTGTGTTTCTGTCTGTTGTTTTTGTTTGGTAGTATTCTATACTTTTTTCCTCTTTTTAAAAGTTATGTGTCTCAGTTTTGGGGGGTTTTGGTCTGGTTAACATTAGGTATGTATAAAAGAAAGTTTCATCTATATAGTAGTTTTCTTCTGAACGTGTCTAACTTCTATCACCCTTTGCAAATTCAGACCTTTCGTGTTTTTGTTGTCACAAATTAACCCTATTTACACTGTGAATTCATTTCTGAATTGCAGTAGCTATTGCCTAATTCCTCTTTTTTAATGTTATTTCCTCCTTTAACCTTTATATGATATTTAAGTGTATAGTACCCCATTCTAAGAAAGGGTTATAATTTCCTGCTCCAGTCTGCCTTTTGGTGACCTTACTCATAGTTTTGTGACCTTTGCTTCTTTGTTCCAGGTACTATAACCCCCTTGAGTATTTCCTGCACTGGAGGGCTTCTGGTGGTTTATTCCCTCAGCTTCTGTATGTTTGGAAAAGTCTTTATTTCTCCTTCATATCTAAAGGATAACTTTGCTGGATGTATTATTCTTGGCTGGTAATTTCTCTCTTTCAGTAATTTGAATATTTTATTGCACTTTAATGGATTGTAAGGTTTCTGTTTAGAAATCAGTGATAATCAAATGGGCTTTCCTTTAAATTTTTTTTAATTTATTGATTTTAGAGAGAGAGGAAGAGAGACAGACTGAGATAGAACCATCAATTTGTTTCTGTGTGTACTCTGACCCAGGGATCAAATCAGCAACCTCTGCACTTCAGAACTAAGCTCTAACCAACCAGGCTAATATGGCCAGGGCTTTCTTTATAGGTTGTCTTCTTTTCCCTGACGCCTTGAGAATTTTTCTTTATTGCTAATTTTGGGTTTTAATACATTGTGCCTTGGAAAAGGCCTTACTGGATTGAGGTAATTTGGTGTTGTGTTTGCTTCTTGGATTTGAGGATGTAGCTCTTCCCATAGGTTTGAGAAGTTCTTGTCAATTATTTGTTTGAATAGGGTTTCTATTCCATTTCTCCATCTGGTCAGCTCTATTTCTATTCCATTTCTCCGCCTGGTCAGCTCTATTTCCTACACTAACTTGTTTGTTCTTTATCACTTTTTATTGAGTTCCTCATCACTAGAACTTCTAGTTGGTTCTTTTAGAAGTTTCAGTCTTGCCTGACCAGGCGGTGGCGCAGTGGATAGAGCGTCAGACTGGGATGCAGAGGACCCAGGTTCGAGAGACCCTGAGGTCGCCAGCTTGAGCCCAAGGTCGCTGGCTCGAGCAAGGAGTAACTCAGTCTGCTGTAGCCCCCGGTCAAGACATATATGAGAAAACAATCAATGAACAACTAAGGTGCCACAACGAAGAATTGATGCTTCTCATCTCTTTCCCTTCCTGTCTGTCTCTAAGTGTCCCTTTGTCTGACTCTGTCACAAAAAAAAAAAAATGTTTCAGTCTCTTTGGTAAAGTACTCTTTTTGTTCATTCATTTTATTTCTGAGTTCATTAAACTTTGTTTTAATTTTTTTTTTATTTCTCATTTTTCTGAAGCTGTAAACGGGGAGGCAGTCAGACAGACTCCCGCATGCGCCCGACCGAGATCCACCCGGCATGCCCACCAGAGGGCGATGCTCTGCCCCTCTGGGGTGTCACTCTGTTGCATCCAGAGTCATTCTAGTGCCTGAGGCAGAGGCCACAGAGCCATCCCCAGCTTCCGGGCCATCTTTGCTCCAATGGAGCCTCGCCGCAGGAGGGGAAGAGAGAGACAGAGAGGAAGGAGAGGGGGAGGGGTGGAGAAGCAAATGGGCGCCTCTCCTGTGTGCCCTGGCTGGGAATCAAACCTGGGACTCCTGCATGCCAGGCCAATGCTCTACCGCTGAGCCAACCGGCCAGGGCCTAAACTTTGTTTTAATGTACTGATTTGAGGGAGGGAGGGAGGGAGGGAGGAAGGGAGGGAGGGAGGGATATTGATTTGTTGTTCTACTTATTCATGCATTCCTTGGTTGATTCTTATATGTGCCCTGACTGGGGAGTGAACCCACAATCTTGGCATATTGGGACAATTCTCTAAGCAACCTGGCTAGGGCCAGCATTAAACTTTTCATCTGTGTTCTTGTAACTCATTTTTTCAAAACTACAATCTTGAATTCTGTGTCTTTTAACTCACATCTTTCCATACCTTTAAGTTTATTTTCTACACTTGATCTTAGCCAAAAGGCTGAGATGCAATAAATGTATTTTCGGGAGATGTTTCATTTTCTTTCTGAGCTTCCTCATTACCTAGGTTATTCATGGTATTTGATGGATTCCTTCTCTGTCTCGGCATCTGTGTATGAGTGGCACTTCTCTAGTACATTGATAAGTCTATTTGTTGTTTTCTAGTAGGTGACACTGAAGCACAAGTTTTTTAGTTCTCTTGCATGTCTCTGACTTCTCAGTTCTCTTCAGTGTTGGAAGATATCCTATGTTTCCTGGGAAGGTGAATTTTTCCTCTGTGTTCAGGTCACCTCAGTCTCAGGGACTAACCTCCCAGGGGAATGTGGTGGTTGAGGGGTTCTAAATCCATGAAATCCCATTGATGTTCTTGCAGCCAGAAGCTGCATACAATGAAGCCATGATGGGTAGGCGTGGGGTGAGCTGGGGTAAGCTGGCTGCTGCCTTTGTGGCTTTGCTCCCCCACTAATGGTGACTGGCAAGCCTCAGCAGCCTTCCCTCTGTATCTCCATCTGACCTTGAGATTGGTCACAGAGTACACCTGTCATTTGGGGAAAATGTTTCTGTAGTACCAGTTCTCAGGTTTGCAGATAATATACTGTGCAACCCAATACTCACTGCTACTACAGCTTCTTCTGGGGCCCGCTGCTCACTCTGTAAGGATGGGGGAGGCAGTCAAGGTGGTGCACTTGCCTGGGTCACTGGGTTCGGTCTCAGCCTGTACTGACAACTCCTGCAGGAATGCTCACTATATCTCTCTGCTCCTCCTTGTTGAAAAGAGTGCTTGCAGCAACCTGATTTCTTCCCTTTCCAGGCTGAGACCCACAGTGAGCTCCAGGCCTTGTCACTGGCGCCATCTCAGCTCTTCTCCCTTTCCACCTCCCTGGTTCTCTTCCACTTGCCTATCTTCATGTTGTTGTTGTTGTTTTTTTAGTTAAACATATATTACTTTAATAGCTTTATTGAGATACAATCCACACACCACAAATTTATTGTTTCTTTTTTAATATTTATTTACTTATTTTATTGATTTGAGAAAGAGAGAGACAGGAAGGGACAGAGAGTGAGTAGGAGGGAAGAGATGAGAAGCATCAACTCATAGTTACTTCACTTTAGTTGTTCATTGATTGCTTCTCATACATGCCTTGACCGGGAGGCTCCAGCCAAGCTAGAGACCCCTTGGTTAAGCCAGCGACCTTGGGATCATGTTGATGTTCCCCTGCTCAAGCTGGAGACTTCAGGGTTTTGAACTGGGGACCTCAGCATCCCAGGTCAACACTCTATCCACTGTACCACTACCAGTCAGGCAAATTTACTATTTCAAAGTATATAATTCAATGGTTTTTACTGTATGCACAGAGTTGTACAAACACCATAACATATAGTATGTTAGAATATATTCATTCCCCAAAGAAATCCTAAACCCATTAGCAATTACTCTTTTTCTTTTCTCACCATAGCCTCTGGCAATCACTACTCTACTTTCTATCTCTGTGGACTTGCCTCTTCCAGGTAGAATCATACAGTATGTAGTCTTTTGTGACTGGCTTCTTTCACTTAGTGTAATGTTTTCAAGATTAATCTGTATTGACTCATGTACAGTACTTTTTTTTCGTAATGGTTGATGATGTCAAACATCTTTTCATGTACTTATCAGCCATTGGATATCTTTGGAGAACTGTGTATATAAATTCTTTGCTTGTTTATAAAATTTGGTTATGTGTTTACTTTTTAGTTGTATAAGTTCTTTAATATTATGGACATAAGTCCTTTATCAAATAACTTGTGAATATTTTCTCTCATTCTGTGGGTTGTCTTTTCACTTTCTTGGTAGTGTCTCTTGAACTAAAAGTTTTTAATTTTGAGGAAATTTTGCTTGTGCGTTTGCTGTCATGTCTAGGAAACCATTGCCTAACCCAGGGTTATGAAGATTTACTACTGTCTTTTCTTAAAAGAGTTTTATAGTTCTAGTCTTTACATCATGGAGTTGTACAAACTAAGTCTCTGATACATTTTAAGTTAATTTTTGTATGTGTTATGAATTTGGGGTTCAACTTCTGGGAAAAGCACGTAGATATCCAGTTGTCTCAGTGCCATTTGTTGAAAAGAGTGTCCTTTCACCAACAAATTATCTTGGCAGTCAGTTGACTCTAATGCAGCGGTTTTCAACCTGTGGGTCGCGACCCCGGCGGGAGTCGAATGACCAAAACACAGGGGTCGCCTAAAGCCATCGGAAAATACATATTTATTATACAATATATTTTTAAATAAAATATGTATTTCCAATGGCTTTAGGCGACCCCTGTGTTTTGGTCATTCGACCCTCGCCGGGGTCGCGACCCACAGGTTTGAGAACCGCTGCTCTAAAGGGAAGGGTTTATTCTTGGACTCTCAATAGTATTCTGTTGATCCACATGTCTACTTCTATGCCAGTACTGTACTGCATTCATTATTATAGCTTTGTACTAATTATTTTATATAATTGTAGTAAAATACATATAACTTAAAAATTACCTTCTTAACCTTTTTTTTAAAGTGAGAGGAGAGGAAATAGACTCTTTCATGCACTCCGACCAGGATCTACCTGACAACCCCTGTTTGGGAATGCTGGTTGAATCAACTGAGCTTTTTTTTTTTTTCAGCACCTGAGGCTAACACACACAGACCAACTGAGCTATCCTCAGTTCCCGGGGCCGATGCTCCAACCAGTTGAGCTATAGGGTGCAGGAAGAGAGGAGGGAAAGAGGGGGAGAGGGAGGGGAAGAGTAGCAGATGGTTCTTTCACTTGTGTGCCCTGACTGTGAATCAAACCCAAGATGTCCATACCCTGGGTCAATGCTCTGTCCACTGATCCAACCAGCCAGGGCCCCATCTTAACCATTTTTAAGTATATTAAGTTCAGTAGTGATAAGTATGTTCACATTGTTATGCCCACTTTCCTATGTTTTAATGCTCAGATCTCTCTGGACATGTTTGTACATTGATCAGGAATCCTTTGTTGAACTATAGCTGTTCAAAATGTTGAAACTTCAAGGGGCCATCTCATGCCATCATTCCTCTGACCAAGAACATGTATTTCTTGCACATAAGTGTTGTTTCAAAATGTGGAAAAGGCATCATATATTAGTAAATAAACTAAGCATGATCACAACTCATTATGGACCTAGAATCTAATAATATTTATCTAATTTCTAATAATTTGGAATTACTTTTCTAGGTCTGCATTTAGGGGAAAAATTGGAAGAACAGAACATTGAAAATCAGTACAATACTCAAGAGAGAAATCTAAGGTGAGTCACTCAACAGAAAGCATTGTTCCACATGAGAATTCTAGTATGTCATGAATTTTTAAAAACAAGAAAATAAAACAATTCCTACTTCAAATTTACTTACCCTTAACCTCATATGTTAATATCACTGTTTTCATAATAACTGTGGTCAGGTCCTCTTACAGAGCATTCAGTATGTTGAAGTAATTCAGAAAGGATAGAAAAACCTTCACTTTTGTCATAAATTATAAAAATGTAATTCTAATACCCTACTAATAAATAAGAAATGAACAAAGAAATCATTAATGATGTAATATGTAAAATAATTATCATTATTTTACAGAAATCATATGGTAGAAAAAGCCCATGAGAGCAAAGAAGGTAGTCAGTGTGAAGAAACCATCAACCAGATTCCAGATCTTACTCTGAATAAGAAAACAACTTCTGGAGTAAAATCATTTCAATGTAGTGTGTGCGGAAAAGTCTTTGTGCGTTATTCATCCCTTAATAGGCACGTCAGATCTCATTCTGGACACAAACCTTATGAGTATCATGAATATGAAGAGAAGCCATATAAGTGTAAGGAATGTGGGAAAGCCTTCAGTTACCACAAATCTGTTCACAGACATGAAAGGACTCACACAGGAGAGAAACCCTATGAATGTAAGGAATGTGGGAAAGCTTTTGCGTGGCTCACAACCTTTCGAAGACACATGGTAATACACACTGGAGATGCTCCTTATCAATGTAAGGACTGTGGGAAAGCCTTTAGTTGTTCCACATCATTTCGAGCACATGAAAGAACTCACACTGGAGAGAAACCCTATGAATGTAAACAGTGTGGTAAATCCCTGAGATCTCCTCTAGGTTTGCGGATACATGAACGAAATCACACTGGAGAGAGACCCTATGAATGTAAGGAATGTGGTAAAACCCTTAGTTGTCCCAGTTCTTTTCGAAGACATGAAAGGACTCACACTGCAGAGAAACAATATGAATGTGAGCAGTGTGACAAAACCTTCAGTTCTCCTTTAGGGTTGCGAATACATGAAAGAATTCACACTGGAGAAAAACCCTATGACTGTAAGGTATGTGGTAAAGCCTTTATTTCTCTCTCAAGCATTCGAACACACATGATAATACACACAGGAGATGGACCTTATAAATGCAAGGAGTGTGGGAAAGCCTTCATTTGTCCTAGTTCTTTTCGATCACATGAAAGGACTCACACTGGAGAAAAGCCATATAAATGTAAACAGTGTGGTAAGACCTTCAGTTGGCCCAGTTCCTTTCGAATACATGAAAGAACACACACTGGAGAGAAACCCTATGAATGTACAGAATGTGGGAAAACCTTCATTTACCGCACAACCTTTCAGGGACACATGAGAAAGCACACTGGAGAGAAGCCCTATAAATGTAAAGAATGTGGGAAAGCCTTCATTTTCCCATCAAGTGTTCGAACACACATGATAATGCACACTGGAGATGGACCTTATAAGTGTAAGGAATGTGGGAAAGCCTTCAATTTTCCCAGTTCATTTCGAATACATGAAAGAACTCACACTGGAGAGAAGCCCTATGAATGTAAACAATGTGGGAAAGCCTTCAGTTGTTACACGTCCTTCCGAACACATGAAAAAACTCACACTGGCGAGAAACCCTATGAATGTAAAGAATGTGGGAAAGCCTTTATTTATCGAACTACCTTTCGAGGACACATAAGAACGCATACTGGCGAGAGACCGTACAAATGTAGAGAATGTGGGAAAACCTTTAGTCGTCCCAGCTCCTTTAGAAGGCATGAAAGATCTCATACTGTATCAAAAGCCTCGTGAATGTAAGCAATGTGAAAAAGACTTCAGTTGGCCTCCATCCTTACATGTGACAACTCCCACTGGAATGAGACCTTGTAAATGTAAGTATTATGAGAAAACCTGGTACAAATTAATATGTATAATGTTCCAGAAAACTATAACATGAAAGAATCATTATAAAAGTTATATTGTCTGTATCAATAACTGCTTTCAAAAATTATCATTGAGGCAATACTCTTTAAGCAATACAACATAAGATTAACAGCTGTTTTTTCCTTAAATCAGTTAACTAAACATTTTTCTCTTTCCATTTTGGAGACTGTTTGATATATAGATAAATTAAAGTGTATTTCTAATATGCAGGTAGGTTTGATTTTGTTTCTATTTTTTAAATAAGGAGTTATTGGTAAATATTTTGGTATTTTGGGGCATTTTCCTATTGGCCTCCTGTGCAAAATACTGGATATCCCTTACCCGTTACGTATTCCAGTGGTCCCCAACCTTTTTTGGGCCACGGACCGGTTAATGTCAGAAAATAATTTCACTGACCGGCCTTTAGGGTGAGACGGTTAAATGTATCACGTGACCGAGACAAGCATCAAGAGTGAGTCTTAGACGGATGTAATCGAGGGAATCTGGTCATTTTTAAAAAATAAAACATCATTCAGACTTAAATATAAATAAAACGGAAATAATGTAAGTTATTTATTCTTTCTCTGTAGACTGGTACCAAATGGCCCATGGACTGGTACCGGTCCGCAGCCCGAGGGTTGGGGACCACTGATGTATTCCATCTTCCTTATGTGAAAACCTACTCTTTTGTTTTAGACTGAAAACTCTTATTCCATTTTACGTGCTAATAAAAATGGCATAAATTTGTAAATATTGCAGAGCTTATCATAAAGTATAGTCTCATGTGAATAACAGTTGACCCTTGAACTATGCAGGGGTGAGAGGTGCTGAAAATCTGAGTGTAATTACAGTCAGCCCTCTGCATACAAAGATTCCCAGCCACAGAGTGGATGTTTAGAAATTTTTAAAAAGTCTATGAATAAGTGGATCAGCAGTTCAAATCCATGTTGTTCAAGAGTCAGTTGTGTATCTTGTCATTTCTTCAGGCTAGGGCTTAAATACTAGACTAAATTAAAAACAGATACAGAAATGACTCTCCTAAATTGTGTTTTGTCACCTGGGTAATGTAATATTTTCTAGAATCTTTTTCTTTTATGGTTGCATGTTGGAATTCACCTATATCGCCTCACTCATGTGAGATTTGAAATGCAGAAGTACAGGAGGCATTAGCCAGGTTTTCAAGTCACTATGCAAGGAAGGATAAACCATGCACAGGGGTTTAAATGACACCAGCTTCCAGCCTATTTTTCTGATTCCTTGTGCTGCCAATGAAGAATATCCTCAAAACCACAATAAGTTGCCTGACTTCCATTTTCTCAGAGATGTAGGTTTGTTTCCACACATGTCTTCATACA
This sequence comes from Saccopteryx leptura, assembly GCF_036850995.1. NCBI lineage: Eukaryota > Metazoa > Chordata > Mammalia > Chiroptera > Emballonuridae > Saccopteryx > Saccopteryx leptura. The sequence goes on along the minus strand of NC_089503.1, from coordinate 250,502,236 downwards.
TTCCATATCAAAAATCATCGTTTCAATTTTTCTGTAATCTTCTATGTGTCTACCAGGCAACTAATGCGAACTTGCATGGTTTGGATGCTGATGCTTGGACTCTCATCATGTCTAGATCGTATAAGATCTAATTAGTAAACACTCTGTTCTGGTAGTACTGCTAGTGACCATGTGTTCCTAATGCCACTATGACAGCAGCAGTGGTGCCGTCCATCCAGAAGAACCACGTTGGAGTTTGTACCTCTGCTTCCCTGTGTAGTCATTTCTCCCACCCACTCCATCCATGTGAGATTAAGCACCTTTTGCATAGTGGGCAAATTATGGATGTTTCCCATTGCTCACAGCTGTACATAATTCTGCAGTACGTTATCAATTGTGTGTGATTAAAAACGTGTCTTTGTCAAACAAAATCTTTTGTAAGGTTTTAGAAATATTAACTTTTTAATACAATTTGTATATGTTATTATGATTTTTATTTCCTAAGCACATAGTATATGAAAATATCACATTGTAATGAGTCATTTTCAGATCAACTTTGTAATTTTGTCAAGTTAATAATTACATATTCTCACTCAATATCACCTTGTTTATACATTTTTGGTTATTTTTTGCTCAGGTAAATTGTATTTTTTTATGCTTTTATAGTTACAGTTTATGTCTTGAAACTAATTTTCCATTCATTTGTCAAAACCCACCAGGATCACACCAATTGTCAACAAGAGAGGTGTATATTATACTATTAAGAATGACTGAAAACCCTAAATGACTGGATTTGCCAGTAAGAGGATGCTCAAAATGATTTGAGTGCTATTCAAGGAAGCAAGACATTTCTCGATGTATTGGAAGCTATGAGGAGGTGAACTTAATTCTGTCATTGATTATCAGAAGCATTGTGTTCTCAAAGGTAAAAACAGTGTAGTAGAGCCAAATCAACTCATAAGAAACTCCAGTCAGTCATGATATTAAGTGGGGAATTCTGGTGATTGCTATGGTTTGAAGATGTTCTTACCAATTTTAGAGACAGGGTTTCAAAATACCCTAATTTTTATCTTAATCCATTATGATCACTGAATAACTTTGTCTAATGATGGAAGTGTTTGACATTTTTCTCTTCAACACAATAAGAGAAAGCAAGGCCAGATCCCATCCACTGGAACAGCTCTTGTCTGATCTACTCATTAACTAGTGATAGTTTCTATGGTGTATCTGATGGACACTTTCTTATGAAGTACCTAAATGATATAAATTCCCTTTTTAGCAAAGTACATAAAACCTTTTTTTCTCCTTTATGACTCAAATTAAGCTTATATGTTTAGGTAAATTGTGTGAGAACACAAACCTAGCAAGGGTGAAAGATAGGAACACTAATTCCAATCAAGCCTTTTTTGCTCAGGAATATACTTTTAAGATTTTATTTATTGATGTTGCTTGGCCAGTTTGGATGCAGTGAATAGAGTGACAACCTGGGATGCTGAGGTTTCAAATTTGAAACCCCAAGGTCACCAGCTTGAGTACGGGATCATCAGCTTGAGTGTGGGATCATCAACATGACCCCATGGTTTCTGTCTTGAGCCAGGTGTCACTGGCTCTGCTGGAGCCACCCCCCATCAAGGCACATATATGAGAAGCAATCAATGAACAACTGAAGTATCACAACTATGAGTTGATGCTTCTCATCTCAACCTCTCACTTAAAAAAAAAATTATTGGCCTAACCTGTGGTGGCGCAGTGGGATAAAGCGTCGACCTGGAACACTTGAGGTTGCCGGTTTGAAACCTTGGGCTTGACTGATCAAGGCACATATGGGAGTTGATGCTTCCTGCTCCTCCCCCTTCTCTCTCTCTCTCTTTCTCTCTCTCTCTCTCCCCCCTCTCTCTCAAAATCATTAAATAAAAAATTTTTAAAAATTATTGATTTTACAGGGAGATGAGAGTGAGGAAGAACAAGTATCAACTCATAGTTGCTTACTTTAGTTATTCATTGATTGCTTTTAGTATGTGCCATGACTGGGCAAGCCCAGGGTTTCAAACCAGCAACCTCAATATTCCAGGTCAGTGCTCTATCCATTGCACCACCACAGGCCAGGCAGAGAGACTAGACTCTTAATGCTAATTTTTAAGCCTGCTTCATCTACCAGATTCAAACACTCAGTGTAGCACAAATAATCAAGGCACTGTAAGGACTTGAATGAGAAACAAATAAGTTTGCAGTCCCAGTGCTCATATTTTTGTGAGAAGAGAGATGATTAACAAATGCCAACATTTTGGTTTATAAGCTGGAACTAGGCTTTGATGGAATGTTAAAAAATAATAGGGCAGCTGGGGTATATATATTTATGTCTTTTCTATGAAGGTAGCAGCCACAGTGAGTGACACTTGGGGTCATGTTGATAATTCCACACTCAAGCTGATGACCCCGTACTCAAGCAGGTGACCTTGGGGTTTCAAATCTGAGACCTCAGCATTAACCACTTGAATTTCCACTGTGTACTGCACCTTAAACATTGTTTTAGGAACTACTTTGGTTTTGAAATAGAGGACAGGAATGCAGAAAGTCCTGCATTCTTGTATTTAAGAGGAAAGATTCCCTATGAAGATACAGACATGGTTCTTCATTTTTTGTAATTTTTATATAATGTGATCGTAAATTTGGACATGGTTATCTGGGACTTGAGAGTTCCTATTGATTTAGGCCACAGATATTTGTGGTGACTTTTGGTTTAATATCATTTGAACTATTTCAAAGGGTTCTAGTATTTGGCGTTTTCATTTTGCTTCTATACTGACTGACACAATATATACCTCGTTAAACCGCAGAGTTCCTCTCAATTTGAGGAAAGCTTATATTTATCTGTAGTATTATAGCTCATCTTGAATTTGTTCTGTATGAATAAAGCAATATGTATGCAAGTCTGCTGTTATTTCCTACTGGAGACACCAAAAAGAGCTATGAATGTTTAGAAAGCAGTCATCCAAGGATTAATTGTGGTGACCTGCAGAGAGAGGGTATAATTTTGAGTAATCTTCTAATTTAACAAAAGCATATGTGAGGAATTTGTAGTGCCTTTCGGTAAGAGGAGTACTTGGAAGCTATTTGCTTCGATGGCCCATGAAGCCCCACAGCTTATCTTCCTTTTCACAGCTATCGTCTTTATGTTTAGACTTCCAGCACATGTGGACTAGAAGGGCAGAAAAGTACTAAAGGTCAAAGGAAAGCCAACCTTTGTCCATGTTTTGCCATCTTATGTTTTCTTAGCACTGTAGAGATGGTCATTTCATAATTATTAGTCTCTCCCTTGATGCCCCTATCAATTATTCCTCCTTCATCTTACATTTGAGAAAGTTGAGCACAGATCAGATTATTACCCAAACTCACAGCTTATTATGAGTGGAATCTCGGTTTTGAAAACCTAATATGAGAGACAAGATGGCGCTGGAGTAGGCGGACGTACCAACATCCACCTCCCAGAACCAAAGTGGATTACACAATAATTTTAAGAACTATCATCTGGAAAAACCAACTTTGGACTAAACTAAGAGGTCTCTTCAACCAAGGAACACTGAAGAAGCCACACCTAGACTGGTAGGAAAAGTGGAAACGCGGAAAGGGCTGCCCAGCTCCCCGGAGCGAACGGCAGCCAGGAGAGACTCGCGTGGCAGGAAGTGAGTTTAACAGAGAGGGGAGGGTCCTGAGTCCCAGGAACAAAGCCCCAGCCTGCAGCTCCAGAGCCCAGAAGAGGCGTAAGGACAGTATTTAGCTGGAAACAAGTCAGGATACTGTTTATGAGAAAGAGTCTGATTTCTCAGACCCAGGATTCTTCTTAAAGGGACTTTGCAGAACACCTCTCTCTCAACCACTCACCTGGGGGACGGGAAGAGAGGAGAGTACTGGAATAGCAGGAAGAGAGTGTAATCTAGGAGGCACAGGGAGAAACATTTTGGGAGGCAGTCACCCTAACTCCTGGGAGGAGTCACTCCCCAAATCTGAAGTGAATTATTTCCCCTGGAAAGAGCAATACCAGCAAAAGGAAGCAGGACACCAGTCAAACAAGCTCTGCCGCAGCACTCAGAGCAGAGTTGATTAGAGGGAGGGAACTTTCAGGTCTACAGTAGTGAATGTTAGGATCTGAGCTGCAGCGCCTGCACACCACACGGCTGAGGGCTCGACAGAGTGCAGGCGGCGGCGGGATGCGGAGGCACAGTTCTGTCGGCAGGGGCGGAAGCCTGTTGGCCGCCACTGGGCTCACGTGAGTTCAGTCTTGCCCAGCTGGCATGCAAAAGCGGTCAAGCCCAGCTGCCGACAGCCTGTAATCGAGCCTGCAGGAGAAGGGCGGGAACCCTGGAAGGGGTGGAGACCAGCCCTTGAGCAAGGGTGCAGTAGCACAGCCTTGCCCCACCCGTGGAACTCAGGCTTGTGGCCTGACTTTGGAGCTGGCTCCTCCCACAGGGGTGCAGCCAAAACCCCAGAACAAGCGGAGTTTTGCTGTTGAGCTGAGCGAGGACACGCAGTCCTGCCCGGCCAGTAGAGCCAAGGCTAGCAGCCGTTCCACAAGCGGGCTCCTCCTGCAAGAGTGGGGTGAAAGCACAGAAACAGGCAGAGACCCATAGCTGAGCAAAGGTGCTGGCCAGTGCTCTCAGGGCCGAGCATAACGCCACCCACGGGGGCAGGGCAAAGGCCAAGGCCACCAAGCTTGTGCACTTGAGCACGTGATCACAGCCACTCCCGTGAAGGAGAGGTGGAAACCACAGCAACAGCCCCAGTGGGCAGGCACCGGCAATGCCCCAACCCAAAAGCCCTAGGCAGCAACAAAAGAGAGGGTGGTGAGCCTGCAGACAGACCATACCTAGGGAACAGAGCCCATACTCAGTGGACTCCAGGGGCCAAAACCTTCTTTTACACAGAGAAAATGCGAAGGCATAGAAATGCAACACAAATGAACCAAGAGAAATCCCCAAAAAACGACCTGAATGAGTCAGATATAACCAAATTACCAGATGCAGAGTTTAAAATAACGATTGTTAGGATGTTCAAAGATATTAGAACAACAATAGATAGTCATTACAAACACCTAAATAAAGAGATAGCAAATATAAAAAAAGGACATTGATATAATAAAAAAGAATCAGAAATGACAAATACAATATCTGAAATAACACAATGGAAGGAATTAAAAGCAGGATGAATGAAGCGGAGAATCGAATCAGCGAGTTAGAGGACATGATAAATTAAGGCACGGAAACAGAGCAGAAAAAAGAAAAGAGACTCAAAAAGTCTGAGGAAACTCTTAAGAGCTCTGTGACAACATGAAGAGAAATAACATCCGCATCATAGGGGTTCCTGAAGAAGAAGGGATAGAGACTTTGTTTAAGCATGTCATACCTGAAAACTTCCCTCAATTAAGGCAGGAAAACATCTCACATGTTCAGGAAGCACAGAGAACTCCATTAAGGAGAAACCCAAAGAAATCAACATCAAGACACATCATAATTAAAATACCAAAGCTAAGTGATAAGGAGAAAATATTAAAAGCTGCTAGAGGAGAAAAGACTATCACCTGCAAAGGAGCCCCCATAAGGATGACTTCTGACCTCTCAAAAGAAACACTTGAGGCAAGAAGGGAATGTAAAGAAATATTCAAAGTAATGCAGAACAAGAACCTACAACCTAGACTACTTTATCCAGCAAGGCTATCATTTAAAATTGATGGATAAATAAAAAGCTTTCCAGACAAAAAAAAAAAACTCAAGGAATTCACTAAAACCAAACCAAGGCTGCAAGAAATGCAAAGGGATCTGTTGTAAACAGATCAAAGGAGAAAAAGAATATAGCAAAAGAGGAATACAGTTTTAAAAAATAAAATGGCAATAAACAATTACATATCAATAATAACCTTAAATGTAAATGGATTAAATGATCTGATCAAAAGACAGAGGGTAGCTTCGTGAATAAGAAAACAGGACCCATACATATGCTGTCTACAAGGGACACAGCTTAAATCAAAAGATGCACATAGACTGAAGATAAAAGGATGGAAAAAATATTTCACGCAAATGGAAATTTAAAAAAAGCTGGGGTAGTAATACTTATATCAGACAAAATGGACTTTAAAACAAAGACTGTAGTTAGAGATAAAGGAGGTCACTACATAATGATAAAGGGAGCAATCCAAAAGGAAGTTATAACCATTATAAATATCTACGCACCTAATATAGGAGGACCTAAATATATAAAGCAGACTTTGATGGTATTAAAGGGCGAGATCAACAGCAATACTATAGTAGTAGGGGATTTCAATACCCAATTAACATCATTAGATAGATCCTTAAAAAAGAAAATAAAGAAACAGCAGACTTAAAGGACATATTAGATCAACTCGATTTAATAGATATTTTCAGAACCTTTCACCCTAAAACAGCAGAATATACATTCTTTTCAAGCGCTCATGGTACATTCTCTAAAGTAGACCACATGTTAGGGCACAAAAGTGGTCTCAACAAATTTAAGAAGATTGAAATCATATCGAGCACTTTCTCTGATCACAATGGCATGAAACTAGAAATCAACCACAACAGAAAAACTCAAAAATACACAAACACTTGGAAATGAAATAGCATGTTATTAAATAACGAATGGGTAAACAATGAGATCAAAGAAGAAATAAAAAAATTTCTACAAACAAACGATAATGAGCATATATCAATTCAAAATTTATGGGACACAGCAAAAGCACTCCTGAGAGGGAAGTTTATAGCATTACAGGCATACCTCAAGAAGCTAGAAAAAGCTGAAATAACTTGACCCTACATCTAAAAGAACTAGAAAAAGAACAGCAAGTAAAGCCCAGAGCTAGTAGAAGGAAGGAAATAATAAAGATCAGAGCAGAAATAAATGACATAGAGGCTAAAGAAGCAATACAGAGGATCAATGAAACCAGGAACTGGTTATTTGAAAAGGTAAACAAGATTGATGAACCTTTAACCAGACTCACCAAGAAAAAAAGAGAGGACTCAAATAAATAAAATTAGAAACGAGAGGAGAAATAACAACTGACACAACAGAAATACAAAATATTGTAAGAAAATACTATGAAGAACTGTACGCAAAAAACTAGACAACCTAGATGAAATGGACAAATTCCTTTGAACATATAATCTTTCTAAAATCAATCTGGAAGAATCAGAAAAACTAAACAGACCAATTACAACAAATGAGATTGAAACAGTGATCAAAAAGCTCCCAAAAAAGAAAAGTCCTGGGCCTGATGGCTTCACAAGTGAATTCTACCAAATATTCAAAGAAGAATTAACTCCTATCCTTCTCAAGCCATTTCAAGAAATTCAAGAGGAAGGAAGACTTCCAAGCTCCTTTTACGAGGCGAGAATAATTCTGATTCCAAAACCAGGCAAAGACAACACAAAGAAAGAAAATTATAGGCCAATATCCCTGATGAATGTAGATGCTAAAATCCTCAACAAAATATTAGCAAACCGGATCCAGCAATATATGAAAAAAATCATACACCAGGATCAAGTGGGATTGATTCTTGGGAGGCAAGGCTGGTACAATATTCACAAATCAATCAATGTGATTCATCACATAAACAAAAGGAAGGAGAAAAACCACATGATAATTTCAATACATGCAGAAAAAGCATTTGATAAAATTCAGCACCCATTCATGATCAAAACTCTCAGCAAAGTGGGAATACAGGGAACATACGTCAACATGATAAAGGCCATCTATGACAAATCCACAGCCAACATTATACTCAATGGGCAAAAATTAAAAGCAATCCCCTTAAGATCAGGAACAAGTGTTGTATGAAAGGAGAGAAGGTTAGCACTCCCCTTGACAAGGACGAAAGAGGCTCTCGGCCTAACAGCACACATATGGTTAAGGCATTGCCACGTACTTCGTGGCATCTAACCACTGTTTTTAAGATGTGGCACATATACACCATGGTACACTATTCAGCCATAAGAAATGACATCGGATCACTTAAAACAAAATGGTGGGATCTAGGTAACATACGGAGTGAAATAAGTAAATCAGAAAAAAAATAAGAACTGCAGGGTTCCATTCATTGGTGGGACATAAAAATGAGACTAAGAGACATGGACAAGAGTGTGGTGGTTACGGGGGGCGGGGGAGGGAAGGAGGGAAGGGGAAGGGGTGGGGGAGGGGCACAACGGAAACTAGAGAGAAGGTGACGGAGGACAATTTGACTTTGGGTGATGGGTATGCAACAGAATTGAATGACAAGACAACCTGGACAGGTTTTCTTTGAATATATGTACCCTGATTTATTGAAGACACCCCATTAAAATAAAACTTTTTTATTAAAAAAAGTCAAAAACAAGGCAGGGGTGCCCCCTTTCACTACTCTTATTCAACATAGTTCTGGAAGTCCTAGCCACAGCAATCAGTTAAGAAAAAAAAATAAAAGGCTTATCCAAACTCGAAAAGAAGTAAAACTATCATTATTTGCAGATGATATGATATTGTATATAGAAAACCCTAAAGTCACAGTAAAAAACTACTAGACCTGATAAATGAATTCAGCAAGGTGGCAGGATATAAAATTAATACTCAGAAATCAGAGGCATTTTTATACACTAACAATAAACTGTCAGAAAGAGAAAATAAGGAATCAATCCCCTTTACCACTGCAACCAAAAAAATAAAGTAGCTAGGAATAAATTTAACCAGGGTGATTAAAGACTTGTACTCAGAAAATTATAAAACATTGATAAAACGAAATCAGGGAAGATACAAACAAGTGGAAGCATATACCATGCTCATAGTTAGGAAGAATAAACATCATTAAAATGTCTATATTACCGAAAGCAATTTATAAATTCAATGCAATACCGATTAAAATACCAATGACTTACATCAAAGATATAGAACACATATTCCAAAAATTTATATGGAACCAAAAGGAACACGAATAGCTTCAGCAATCCTGAAAAGGAAGAATAAAGTGGGAGGTATCACACTTTCGGATATCAAGTTATACTGTAAGACCGTTGTACTCAAAACAGCCTGCCCTGGCTGGTTGGCTCAGCGGTAGAGCGTTGGCCTAGCGTGCGGAGGACCCGGGTTCAATTCCCGGCCAGGGCACACAGGAGAAGCGCCCATTTGCTTCTCCACCCCTCCGCCGCGCTTTCCTCTCTGTCTCTCTCTTCCCCTCCCGCAGCCAAGGCTCCATTGGAGCAAAGATGGCCTGGGCGCTGGGGATGGCTCCTTGGCCTCTGCCCCAGGCGCTAGAGTGGCTCTGGTCGCAACATGGCGATGCCCAGGATGGGCAGAGCATCGCCCCCTGGTGGGCAGAGCGTCGCCCCATGGTGGGCGTGCCGGGTGGACCCCGGTCGGGCACATGCGGGAGTCTGTCTGACTGTCTCTCCCTGTTTCCAGCTTCAGAAAAATGAAAAAAACAAAAACAAAAACAAAAAAACAGCCTGGTACTGGCATAAGAACAGGCATATAGATCAATGGAACAGAACTGAGAACCCAGAAATAATCCCACACCTTTATGGACAACTGATATTTGACAAAGGAGGTAAGAGCATACATTGGAGTAAAGACAGGCTCTTCAACAAATGGTGTTGGGAAAATTGGACAGCTACCTGCAAAAAAATGAAACTAGACCACCAACTTGCACCATTCAGAAAAATCAACTCAAAATGGATAAAAGACTTAAATGTAAGCTGTGAAACCATAATAAGCATCTTAGAAGAAAACATAGGCAATAAGCTCTCTGACATTTCTCACATCAATATATTTGCCAAATTGTCTCCATAGGTAAGTGAAATATAAAACAGGATAAACAAATGGGACTATATCAAACTAAAAAGCTTCTGCACAGCTAAAGACAGTAAGAACAGAATAAAAAGACAAACTGCACAATGGGAGAATATATTTGACAATGCATCTGATAAGGGGTTAATAACCAAAATTTATAAAGACATTGTAAAACTTAATACCTGGAAGACAAACAATCCAATCCAAAAATGGGCAAAAAAAATGAATAAACACTTCTCCAAAGAGGACATACAGATGGCCAATGGGCAGATGAAAAAATGCTCAACATCACTAATCATTAGAGAAATGCAAATTAAAACCACAATGAGATATCACCTCACACCAGTCAGAATGGTGCTCATCAACAAAACAACACAGAATAAGTGCTGGCGAGAATGTGGAGAAAAGGGAACCCTCCTGCACTGCTGTTGGGAATGCAGATTGGTGCAGACACTGTGGAAAACAGTATGGAGGTTCCTCAAAAAATTAAAAGTCAAACTGCCTTTTGACCCAGCTATAACAGTGTTAGGAATATACCCCAAGAACACCATAGCACTGTTTGAAAAGAAGAAATGCACCCCCATGTTTATGGCAGCATTGCTCACAATAGCAAAGATCTGAAAACAGCCCAAGAGTCCGTCAGAGGACCAGTGGATTAAGAAGCTTTGGTGCATATATACTATGGAATACTACTCAGCCATAGAAATGATGACATCGGATCATTTACAACAACATGGATAAACCTTGATAACATTATACTGATCGAAATAAGTAAATCAGAAAAAACTCTGGGGGTGAGGCCAGGGAGACGGGACGGGGGAAGGAAGGGGTACAAAGAAAACCAGTTAGAAGGTGACGAAAGACAATTGGACTTTGGGTGATGGGAATGCAGCATAAGCAAATGGCAAAATAACCTAGAGCTGTTTTCTCTGAACATATGTACCCTGATTTATCAATGTCACCCCATTAAAATTAATCAAAAAAAATTTAACCAAGGATGTGAAAGACCTGTAGTTGAAAAATTATACAACACTGACGAAACTGAAGATATAAATAAATGGATGCGTATACTGTACCAATAATTGAACAAATTAACATTCTTAAAATGTCTATACTACCCAAAGCAATCTGTAGAATCAATGCAGTTTCTATTATAATACTAATGGTGTATTTCATAGAACTAGAACAATAATAAAAAAATTATGTGGAACCCCCCCCCCCCCAAAAAAAAAAGAGAGAGAGAAAGAAAGAAAAGACAGAGGAGTGGAGAAGCAGATGGTCGCTTCTCCTGTGTGCTCTGAGAATTGGACCTGGGACATCCACACACCTGCTGACACTCTACCACTGAGCCAACCAGAAGTCTAGCAATATTTTATAAGTACAAAATGACACTGCACTGGGCACTTCCGTATATAGGGTGAAACAGAAACAGACGTCCTTACCCCCATGGAGCTTACTGTTTCTTGGAGGAGAGAGAAAGATTTCCTGATGTGAAAGGAAGGGTGAAAATTTTGAGAAACTGAAAGAAGATAGGTACTCCTAGAGCATAATGGACGGCATGAGCACTCAGTAGGGTGTACTCACCCGTTCTGTGGTCTGTCCACTGGGCCGCCGCTGCTGTTGCTGTCCGGGGTGTTTGGGTTCAGGTGCTGCTGGTGCCAGCCCACCTCTGTGGCCACCGCGGCCACCGCTGCCCCAGGAGGGCTGCACACACTCACGTGCCCGCTTGGACCGCTTCCAAGACCGCCCCAGCCTCGGCTGCCACTGAGGGCTGGTCTGTGCCCTGGGCAAGTTTGAGCAAGGGCTTGGGCCTCCACAGCGTCTGCCACGGCTTCCGCCTCTGCGGGTGGGCCTGCACATGCCTGCTCAGACTGCTTCTGGGGCTGCTTCAACCTCCACTGCTGCAGTGGACGGGTCCGCGTCGCTGGGGGTTGGTGCACCAGCTCAGACATGCTCAGCAGCGACCACGGCTCCCACCTCCACGGCCAGACCCACACGCGCTCACTCAGACCACCGCCAAGGTCTCCTGGCTTCCACTGCCACTGAGGGCATGCCCATGCCACCGGCAGGTTTGGGCGCTGGCCCGGATCTCCGCAGTGGCCGCTGTGTCTTCTAACCTTGCTGGCGGGATCACACGTGCCCACACGGACCCCCTCTGCTGTTGCTCAGACCTCTGCCCTGTCAAGGACGGGCCCTATGCCGCAGGCAAGACTGTGTGCGAGCCCAGACCTTCGCAGCGGCTGCAGCGGTTCCCACCTTCGCAGCTTCGCAGGCTGGCCCACGCTGGCTTACTCCAACCGCCCTGGCCTCCACAGCTGTGTCCTGGGTGTTACAGCCGCCCCCTGCCGCCTCCAGTCTGCCCGCCCTCTGCAAGCATTCAGCCCGCTGGGGGGAGGGGGGATATACGGTGTGTTGCTGTGAACCATAACTGGCAGAAAGCCTTTGTAGATTTGAGGCTAGGCAAAGCGCTGAGTTCTGCCCCCTCCACCTCCATATTGGCTGTGAGGCTCAGTATTGGCACCCACTTCACTTGCTTCCTTGACTTGCTGGAAGCAATTTACATGCCCTTCCACTGACTCCTTGTTTTAAGAGGTTGGTAGATTTCACTAATGCATCCTGTTTATGCCTTGGGAGAGTTTCTGTTTTAGCCTTGGATGTGTTACTTTGTATCAAGGACTTCCTTGGTTTGCATAGGGCTATATAATAAAGCAAGCTGGGGCTATGGGGCACTAAAATAATTGCCATCAGCATTTGAAGAGTCCTCCCTGTCCCATTTTTTCTTGATGAGAAAAAAAATAATAATAAATAAATAGAACAAAAGGATTGTGGGAGCCAGGCAGGGACTCTCTTAGCAGAGACTGCATTTAGAATGAGCAAGGTGACTTAGGGGCAAAGAGGACCACTTTGCCTGGAGACACAGAGATGAGCTTACAAAACAGTAACAAGAGCAGAATGGTAGGTTGGAGCAACACTGAGGAGGGCCTAGGGCACGAAGATTATGATCTGGAATTTTGTTTCCGTATTTGACCAGGGGCAACATGCACAAAACAATGATTTGGGAAGTGTATCTGGCCACCCTATGCTAGATGGTTAGTAGCAGAGGAGGTCTGAGGTTAGGAGACTCCTGGAGACTTCAGCAGGAGTCCAGCAATGAGGCCGAGAGGCCCAAGCTAGGTCTGTGGCTTGAAAAGTGGAAGAAGAGAGACAGATATTAAAGCTTTATTCTTCAGTCAGTCTTGCCTGGACACAACTTTGACATTGTCCACACAAGTGACAATTATCTTGGGTTTTATTATTTTGGGTTTTACAGGTGTATAATATTGCTGCTTGTGCAAGGACATGGAGGCCAAAATGACAACCTCGTTCAGTTGTGTCTCTGACTGTCCACAGACTGTTATTGACTGAAAACTGGTGTGAAACATGCTTCCATCACATTGTGGTGCGCCCAGCCTGCTGCTGTGCCCACGGAGAAGTCATGAACGTAAATCCACTTTCTGAAAGCAGAGGCTAGAGGATAAAAGTGGTTCTTAAAAGTTATTTCTCTAGTATTGATAGAACTTCTATGGATGGTTTCATTTTAAAAAAGGGGGCTTACTGGCCTGGCCAGTTGGCTCAGTGGTAGAGCATAGGCCTGGTGTGCAAGAGTCCCAGGTTCGATTCCCGGCCAGGGCACACAGGAGAAGCGCCCGTCTGCTTCTCCACCCCTCCCATCTCCTTCCTCTATATATGTATAGACTCTTCTATAATAACTAGTTTATTCTTCTTAATCCCTTCTCCTTTTTCACTCATCCTCTCAGCTCCCCTCTCATCTGGCAACCATCGAAATGCTCTCTGTGTCTATCAGTTCATTTCTATTCTGCTTGTTTGCTTACTTTGTTTTTTAGATTTACCCATTGATATGTGTTGCTACTTTGTTGTTCATATTTTTTATCTTTCTTTTTCTTCTTAAAAAAGACCCTTTAATATTTCATATAATTCCGGTGATGAACTCTTAGCTTTTTCTTATCTAGGAAACTCTTTATCTGTCCTTTGATTCTACATTATAGCTTTGCTGAATTAAGTAGTCTTGGTTATACATCCTTGCTTTTCATCACTTTGAATATTTCTTGCCAATACCTTCTAGTTGCAAAGTTTCTGTTGAGATATCAACTCACAGACTTATGGAAGCTCCCTTGTAGATAATTGCTTTTCTCTTGATGCTTTTAAGATTCTCTGTCTCTAACCTTGTGCATGTTAATTATGTGTCTTGGTGTGGGCTTCCTTAGATTCATCTTGTTTGGAACTTGCTATGCTTCCTGGACTTGTCTATTTACTTCCACAAGTTATGGGAGTTTTCTGTCATTATTTTTTCAAGTAGGTTTTCAGTTTCTTTCTTTTCTCCTTCCAGCACCCCCATGATGCTAATGTTGGTACACTTGAAGTTGTCTCAGAGACTCCTTACACTATCTTCATTTATTTGGATTATATTTGCTGTTCTGATAGGTTAATTTTGCTTCCTTATATTCCAAATCTCAAATTAGAATCTCAGCTTCATCTACTTTGATTCTCTGTAAGTTATTCTTAATTTCAGTTAGTGTATACTTCATTTCAAAATAGTCCTTTTTATGTTTGAAGTTCTAAGTTCATTGAGCATACACTAATGACCAATGTTTTGTACTCTGTATCTAGCAGATTGCTTCTCAACATTTTGTTTAGTTCTTTTTCTGGAGTTTTGTTCTGAACTTTGATTAGGAACATGTTTCTTTGTCTCATCATTTTGGCAGCCTCCCTGTTTGTTCTTTTGTATTAAGTAGAGCGGCGACATCTTTCAGGATTGGTAGAGTAGCCTAATGGGGTAGGTATTCTGTAGGGTCCAGATGCAGAGATTCCCTGATCACCCAAGCTGGGCACTTAGGTGCACCTCCCCCTCCTGTATGGCTATGTACAGTTTCCTCTTATACAGTGTGTCCGTAAAGTCATGGTGCACTTTTGACCGGTCACAGGAAGGCAACAAAAGAAGACAGAAATGTGAAATCTGCACCAAATGAAAGGAAAACACTCCCAGTTTCATACCTATTCAGTGCAGTTCGATGTGGGCTCATGCACAGATTTTTTAGGGCTCCTTAGGTAGCTATCCCGTATAGCCTCTACAGACTCGTCACTGACTGATGGCCTACCAGAACGGGGTTTCTCCACCAAACTGCCGGTTTCCTTCAACTGCTTATCCCACTGGTTAATGTTATTCCTATGGGGTGGCGCTTTGTTATAAACGAGCCAAGATTCACGTTGCACTTTGGTCACGGATTCAAATTTAGCGAGCCACAGAACACAACACACTGAATTTTCTTCTGTACCGTCCACATCTCAACTGGCATGGCTGTGGGCTGCTTCGCTGTATACACGGTGTTACGTCATCATCTGTGCATGAGCACATGTTGCCACATCATCCTACAAAAACTGGAAGGGTTTTCCTTTTATTTGGTGCAGATTTCACATTTCTATCATCTTTTGTTGCTTTCTTGTGACCAGTCAAAAGTGCACCATGACTTTACGGACACACTGTATATAATATCAGCTTCCTCAAGTTAAACAGTAACCTCCTTGTGTCAATAGAGTCACAAAATCCTGAGGAAAACAGCTGTTAACCCCAAATTTAAAGGTAACTTCAATCATCTAGCTAACATGAGCAGCAAGTCCATCTTAACTGCACATGTACAGGAAACGTTACAAGGGCACTAAAGTGAAAACTAGAGATATTTTCTACATTACACAGAGTACTTGGCTCAAGATACATGCATAATCAAAGAGCCATTGTTAAACAACCTGTCTATGTTCTGTCATGATATCCCCAGCCTTTACAAAATTCCAGATAGCTAATTCATATAGATGAACCCAGAAGTATCCTAGAACTGAAATGAAATGTTTCTCTGTACTTTCTGTTATTCTGCTCTTAATATTAAACTGTGTATCATACTAAGCTCCAGAAGATATTCTAACATTAATTTGAACTCAATTAGCCTTTCTCTATCTTTCCCTATCAGAAGTGTCAGAACACCATTTAGGTCATTTAGAAAGCATTATGTTTTCACTGCGTACATCACTAAACATACTTTGTCAGATGTCCAGCAATTTCCTGAAAAATATTACACTGTAAACAAGTATGATATGTTTTCAGTGACATGTATAATGAATTGCTGAAATGCATTGTCAACATTCATCACATTGTTTCCTTCACGTTTTACAGACACAATTAAAAACGTTCAGCTCCTGTCCTATCAGAAACAGACAGTGTCGTGATCGCATTTGGATTCCAACTGAAACGTAAAACCCATAGTAGATTTTGCTCCTTAGTAAAGGAACAGCATTTCGAAAAGAACATTGCAGGTAAGACATGCGTCTGTATTAGTACTAGAAGAAAGTTCATCAGTGTACCTTCTTCCTTTAAAGCAGACAGCAGACATAAAATATCTTTAAAGCCTTCTGTAGACTTTAGAACTCTCTGTAACAACCACAGCATACAAATGTTCAAAAGTTACCACAGATATCAACCCTTTCTTTCCACTTTTTACAAACACCACCGGAATTAGTAGTCAGAGTTACTGCAGTATTTAATAGAGTTACCCAGTTGTCTGTCTGCTCTTCAGGAGAAGCAGTGCTTGGCAATTTTTGATACTCATTAGGACTTGAGGTAGTACTCAGTTTTGTTACACAGTAATGTGCGTACACCAACTGTGCTTAGACTCTCAAACTGATTGGAACCCTGTGGTTTCAAATTACGGTTACTGTACTTTTCGTAAGAACTTGTACAAAAATCATTCATACTTCCAAAGATATTCTATTCTTCCAGGAACCCCGTTAATGCTTTCTTACACGTCAGGTTTACCTTTTCGTTTATCTGGGTTTTTGCTAAATCCAGTTTCAAGTGTTCTGAGTTAGCTTTGCTCATGTTCACGTTATTTTCTACTGGAAAATTATCTTCAGGCTTTCATGATTACAAAATCTGTATTTCCTGCTCAGAGAGATCCTCAAAGATTAGGTTACAGAAAGTCTTCTTTTACCTAACAGTGCTTCACTTATGTACTGCACTTTTACCAACACACAGAGTTCTATGTACAGTGTGTCCGTAAAGTCATGGTGCAGTTTTGAGCAGTCACAGGAAAGCAACAAAAGACATAGAAATGTGAAATCTTCACCAAATAAAAGAAAATCTCTCCCAGTTTTATTCCTATTCAATGCAGTTCGATGTGGGCTCAGATTCTTTAGGGTTCCTTAGGTAGGTATCCGGTATAGTGTCTACAGACTCGTCACTGACTGATGGCCTACCAGAACAGGGTTTCTCCACCAAACTGATGGTTTCCTTCAACTGCTTATCCCACTGAGTAATGTTATTCCTATGTGGTGGTGCTTCGGTATAAATGCGCCCATATTCATGGTGCACTTTGTTCACGGATTCAAATTAAGTGAGCCACAGAACACACTGAACTTTCCTCTTTACTGTCCACATCTTGACTGGCATGGCCGTGGGCTGCTCCTCTGTGTACACGGTGTTACATCATCATCTGCGCATGCGCACATGCTGCCACATCATCCTACAGAAACTGGGAGGGTTTTCCTTTTATTTGGTGCAGATTTCACATTTCTGTCATCTTTTGTTGCTTTCCTGTGACCGGTCAAAAGTGCACCATGACTTTATGGACACACTGTATATATATATTCTACTTTGTCTTCCTGGCTGGCCTATCACTCATGCATATTACAGCATTTTTACCTACAAATCTATCTTTGTGTATATATATATATATATATATATATATATATATATATATATATATATATATATTTGTACAAATATTTTACATATACTGAAAAAGTTGAGATCTAGCCACTGATGTGAATATGAATCAATTCGAAGAATTCCTGAGACTGCCACTGCTCAATGCTCAATTTCAGGCCAAAAGCCTGAAATTCTTATTAAAGCAGTTCTACTTCACCTTCTTGTGGTTTAATGGGAACATTGTAGCATCAGGACAAAAGGCTGGATGCTTTCTAGGGGGTAGCTGCTTGCTGTGCCATCTGGTGGTGTATGAGCAACATTGCAGCACAGCAGCTCCCTGTGTTATGCTGGCCTGCTGCTTCTCTACTTGGCTGTGTTCTGGCATCAATAATTTTACCCGAGAGTAAAAATTTATGTAAAGTGTTGTTCAGACAAAATCAAAGCCAGCCTGGGAGACTGGTTACAAAACTTTATTAACCTTACAAAGAATTTCGGCTGACCATTACATTGTAGCATCTACAGAAGTAGCTGAGCATTTGACTAGAACAGTGATTTGCAACCTTTTGACTCTCGTGGAATACAAAATAATTATTAAAATTATGCAGAATACTGTTCTGACAAGAATAGGTATAATTTTGATTTATTCACACCAAATGACTATTGTTGTGTTGGTTTTGTTATCATATTTAACTTGACTATATAAAGGAAAAGAGGTCAGTCCCCCTCACTAGTCAAGTATTGCAAATTTTAAGAATTATTGTGGCACAGTGTTTGGAAATCATTGGTCTAGAAGAATTTTTTTTGTTCATTCCCAAGAGCATGCTCATGGGTCATTTCTCTAACCACAGAAAGGACCATCAAGGAGACACTGTAACATGATTTTGAAAGTGATATTGTGGAATGACCCATAACCCTAGGCCAGAGAAACTCGTAAGTGGAGATAAGAAGGCAATAACTCAGTTCAAAAGAATGAGAAATATAGAGTCACGGGCTATGGGTCAGGACTGTGCCACACTCTTCTCATAGGTCTCCCTAAAATTTTTTTTTTCTGTATTTTTCTGAAGCCGGAAACGAGGAGAGACAGTCAGACAGACTCCCGCATGCACCCGACCGGGATCCACCCGGCACACCCACCAGGGGGCGATGCTCTGCCCACCAGGGGGCGATGCTCTGCCCCTCCGGGGGGTCGCTCTGCCGAGACCAGAGCCACTCTAGCGCCTGGGGCAGAGGCCACAGAGCCATCTCCAGCGCCCAGGCCATCATTGCTCCAATGGAGCCTTGGCTGCGGGAGGGGAAGGGAGAGACAGAAAGGAAGGAGAGGGGAAGGGGTGGAGAAGCAGATGGGCGTTTCTCCTGTGTGCCCTGGCCGGGAATCGAACCCGGGACTCCTGCACGCCAGGCCAATGCTCTACCACTGAGCCAACCGGCCAGGGCCGGTCTCCCTAAATTTTTGGAAGCACTCAACCTCATTCAGGCTACAAGACCCATTTGCAGTACAAATTTAATAGGGCTCACTTCAAAACCTGGAGAGAAAGAGAGAGTGGCTTGCTGGTGTCAATATTTTGTAAGGTGTCTCGTAATATTCAAGAAGGCCTCATATAGATGTTATATCACAGTGCAATTATGTGGTTTCCTAGCATTTTGCATTCAACTTCTGGAGGTCCCGTAAGACAGGAAGACAACCCCCCTGTAGAACCAAGACACCTACGAGGTCTTTTCACAGATGATGCCACATGGTTTTTAGAGGGTCTGGGGTGTGAATATCAATAGACTAAAAGCAAACATTCTTTCACCTAAGAGACACCCCAAAGAGCTTCTTAATTTTTCCAAGGACAAGCCTTTGTATACTTCTGTCTGTGAGTCTTTTAAAACAGTGGTCAGAATTGTTACTTCATTTGCAAACACCCTGTTGCATGCCAGGTTCTAGGTTGCATGTGAATAATGCAGAGACAGAAGGCGCAAGGTATGGTGGCCTGTGCAGCCATTTCTGGAGCAAGTGACTATCACCACAGTTCTTTCCAATAAATGGTGTGCCTGAAAATTGCAGTCTTCTCTTATGTCCTTCAGCCACTGAAGCTTCTGTCTTACATCTCAAGCTCACCCAATCACATGCTATTGTAAATCTTTTTTCCCCCAATATTTTTTCTAATGGCTTCATGCTATGCTTCCTGCTGGTCTCAAGTCAAATGTAATCTTGTCCTCGGGGAGGCATCCAGGACACCCTACCTAAAACTACTCTCCTGCCCCTCCTGACTGTTTTTCTTTATAGCCTCCTCAGTTCGTGGAATAAAACATAATTCCTTGTGTACTTTTTTCTGTCTCTAAGCGAAATGGAGAGTCTTGGTGTGTGTAGTGACTCACAGGACACCTGGCACACAGAACTTTCTTAACAACACATGCTCATTGAATAAGCGCAGCCTGGTGTGTGGCTTCACCTCACTGGACACAGTCTGAACCCATAACCGTGGGCCACAGAAACTCATAAGTAGAAAGAAGGGAAGGAACAGCCCTGGCAGGTTAAGTCAGTTAGAGAGTCATCAGAAAACACCAAGGTTGTGAGTTTAATCCCCAGCCAGGGCACATAAGTTATAGGAGAGTAAATTGTGGAAAAAAACAAAGCATTGTGAGAAAGATAAGGATTACACCTGCTATGGGAAATTATGGGTACATTGTATATTGTGGGAATGAGCAAAGTGTGTTAGAGACAGGGTCATAGGTGAGAATGGAGAACTGTGGGCCATTAGAAGCATATGGGTCATGAGAAAAAAATTGTACAGAAAATAGAATGGTGGGATTAACTAGGAATTGTGGGAGACAGAAAACATGGTGGAAGAATTAGACGCAGGATGACCACTTCAGTCAACTATGTTCTGAATAAGATATGATGCTTGGAAGTGTTTCCATGACAGCTTCTGTCCCCTACACACTTATGCCCCCGACTCCACCCACTTATGTGCTGTAACAAAGGTTGTGTACAGCTGAGCCCGCATCTTCATGGCCAGCTCCTCTCCTTGGCAACTGCAGGGAAGGGCTGCTGTCTTCAAAGCATCTTCCACCCTTTTGGCTCCACCCACAACTCTGCCTGTATCTGCCCTTCTTCCACAAAGCACAGTGTTAAACCAGCCCTTCTGCGCCCTGCTGTGCAATGGAGCATTGCAGTGCTACACTGGGACCAAAGTCAGATTTTGTGATCCATTCAGCCTTTTGGCACCCACTCACGGTGCATGAAGTACACTGCAGCTCAGCCTCCCTTGTGCCCTGTTTCTCTGCTGCTTCTCCCCTCTGCTACCTTCTGACATTATCAATAGCAGTACCTGAGAGTATTTTTCTAAAAGTGGTCAATTGACACATCTGTCTTCAGTGACTGCAAAAAATAATATTCTGCTTTGTCTTCCTGGCTGGTCTGTAAGTAAAGTGCATATTACATTATTAAGTTCAACCAACACATATAGACACACACAGAAACAATTTTTATTTTACCAACTGACGGGATGGTGGAGACATAACAGAGACAGATGTGATTATGACTCCCATTCCAAGGGATCCTGAGACTTTCACTGCCTAACAGAGCCTGAGGGACCTAAGGCTGAGTCTCTGATCACAGCCGCCTTGCGGCAGCCTCTCGCAGAACACACAGAACACTGCAGTGCAGCCGCGCCCTGTGCCCACTCACCTGCTGCTGCCCATTCTGCCACCTTCTGACATCATCAGTAACTACAGCCAGGAGCATTTGCTATAAAGCTGCCACCCAGCAGAGCTGTGTGCCGTGCCCTCAGAAAATGGCATTCTGCTACTCTGCGTGATGGGTCTGCTGGGTAGAGCTTCATCCCAAGGCACAGACCTTTCTGGTTCTATCCTCAGTCAGGGCACAGGGACCTGTATCACTTTCTCTCTCCAGCTTCTTCTCTTTCTGAAGTTCCTTTTCTTAAAAAATATCTTTAAAATAAAATAATATTTTACTTTTCTACAGATGCCTGGCTGGCCTGCATCACCAGTAATTATTACAGTATTTCTGCCTACATACACATACACACACACACACACACAATTTTTATTTTGCCAACTGATGAGAAGTTGGACACCTAGGCACAAATGAGAGCATAAATAAGTTCACAGAATTCCAAAAACTTTCATTGCTCAAAAGAGCAAAAAATCAAAGGCTAAATTCTCATCAAACCTGCCATTCTCTACCTTCTAGTGGGACAATGAAAACATTGCAGCACCTCTCAGAGACCAAATGCTGAATTCATTTTAATGCGAGCTGCTTCTTGTGCAATCTTGCGGTGTATGAACATTGCAGAACAGCAGCTCCCTGTGCCCTGCTAGCCTGCTGATTCTGCACTTGGCCGTCTTCTGGCCTCATCAGTAACTTTACTGGGAAGCATACGCTATAAAGGCTGTCACATGGCAGAACCGTCTTTAGTGTTTGCTGAAGAAAATTGTCTTCTGCATTGCTGCAGATACCTCACTACTTGTAACTGCAGTGCATTTTACAATATTTCTGCCTACAAATATATTTATATGTATTTTTTAAATGTTGGAAAGGTTCAGAACTAGGAAGTGATGTGAGCATGAATCAATTCCAAGGATACCTTAGTCTGTCAAGTTTTCACACATGATGGGGCTACAGGATAAATTCTTGTCCAAGCTGCTCTTCGGTGCCTTACTTTGGCGCCATGGGCACATGGCAGCATCTCCTCAGGACCAAGACCTAAACTCTCACCATCGGCAGTTGCTTCCCTCGCCACCTGGCAGTGAGTGAGCAACGTGGCCCCACAGCAGTCCCCGTGTCCGGTCGCTGCTGCTGCTTCACTCTGCCACCTCAGACACCAGTAACTTTACCCAATGTGAAAATTTGCAGGATGTGTTATACAGATATAATCCAAGCTGGACCGGGAGACCGGTTACAACAAATGTATTAATTTTACAATGGATTTGCAATTGGCTTTACATTGCAGCATCTACAGAAGTTGCAGAGCATGTGATTAGGACAGCAATTTTCACCCTTTTGTTGCTTGCAGCACATAAACTGATTATTAAAATTATACAGAACACTAATTTGACAAAAATGATCGTTAAATTTTTATTTATTCACACCAATTGGCTATTGTTATTTTGGCTGTTGTCATTTTATTAGTTTGACTATCTAAAAGAAAAAAAGTTCAGTACCCTTCACTAAATAGACAAGTATTGAATACTTTAAAAATTCTTGAGGCACACTGTTCAAAAATCACCGGTCTAGAAGGAATTCGTCCACCCCAAGACTGTGCTCATGGGCCAATTCCCTATCACAGTCAAGACTCTCAGGGAGACGCTGTAACATGATGATGACAGCGAGCCTCTAAAATGCTCTGTCTTAACAGAGAAGAGATGCAAAGGCAAGACTGTGATTCTAAAGCATGAGGAAAGTAGTGTCTGGGTATAAGGGTCAGGATGTGGCCACACCCCTCTCATAAATCTCCCTGAATTTCTGGAAAATATCCGACCTCGTTCAGGCTGCGGAATTGTTACAGTATGGATTTTGATGGTGCTGGCATCGGACTCTGGAGAGGAAGAGAGAAAGTATTGTGAGAGTATCAGTGTCCTGGGAGGTGTCTGCTAGCTTCAGAAAGGTCGCACTTAATAACAAGGTCACAGTGAATTTCTAGTTGCCTAGCCACCTATATTCATGTCCAGGAGGTCCCAAACAGGAAAAGATCACTTCCCTGTCAAACAAAACACCTCCAAATTTTCTTTTCACAGATAATGTCACATGATTTCCAGGAGGTCGTGGGAGTAGGTTATCAATAAAATAAAAGCAAATGTTCTTTCTGCTAAGAGACATTCTGAAGGGCTGCATAAACTTTCCAATTACACATCTTTGAACAGAACCGTGTGTGAGTTTTTAAAACAGGTGTTCAAATCACTCCTTATTTGCAAACACCCTGCTAGGTTCCAGGTTCCAGGTTGCATGTGAAGAATTCAGAAATGGACGCCAAAAACCACGGTGGCCTTTGCAGGCATGCATGCCTCAAGTGAGTGCCCTCCACAGTAACCATCAGCACCCCTGCTCCCTTCATTAAGGGGCTTGGCTGAAAAGTGCATCCTCCCCTCGTGTGCCCAGGCCACCCTGGCCTCTTTCTGACTTACACACTAAGTTCACCCCTCCACATGACACTGTACGTTTCTACTTCTCCAGATTATTTTCATGGCACTGTGCTATATACTTCCTGTAGTTCTCAATTCAAGTGTGACCTCGTCTTCATGGAGGCATCCAGGACACCCTACCTAAAACCACCCTCCTTCACTCTCCTGACCTTTTTCTTCATAGCCTCAGAACATGGAGAAGAACAGAATTCCTGGTGGTTTTTTCTCTGTCTCTCAGCAGAACGGAGAGTCTTGGTGTGTGTAGTGACTCACAGAATACCTCTCACACAGAAAATGCTGAAGAACACATGCTGAGTGGGTAAGTACAGCCCAATGAATGGCTTCACACTCAGTGAACACAGCCTGAACCCATAAATGTGGGCCACAGAGACAGGTGAGTAGAAAGAAGAGCAGGAAAAAAAGGAAGAAGAAGCAGAAAACAAATGTAATTGAAACCATTACGAGTGCTTGAGTCAATACAAAATCTAAAAGCAAGTGTAGGTTTCCAAAAATTCTCCACTGAGTTAAACATCCAACATTTTTGCTTTTTTATTTGATTGCATCATATCAAAGAAATTTGGTTTTAAATGGCTAGAAGCTGATGTAATGGTGGCTCATCTTGCCAACCAGAAAATGTCTTCACTGCATGAAGAGGGTGGGTGAACGTTACTCTGAGCGCCCAACACAAGCTACAAGTTAATGAGTTGGTAAGCTCGGGTGAGTTAGTATTTCATTACCAACACACTCGGGCATGAACTCTTTTTCTCAGATTTTTGAATGCAGTTTAGAAAGGGATTTGAATCATTTCCTAAGGGCCTGAAAATCCACAATAGAGTTAGGGCACAACGTAAATATCACAGCACTGTTCTTCCAATGAAAAGAAAACATTAAAAGAGTCAATATGGGCTGACTGGGTTCTCATCTTAAATGTCTTTGAGCGACCTGGAAAAACCACAGTGTAATCTCTCAGTCTCTCTCTCCATCTCTTTTTCTCTCTCTCCCATGTGCGTGCAGACACACGCACACACATACACACTTAAATCTTTTTTACCAACTGATGAAAAGATGGAGACCTAGCCAGTGATGTGAGCATAAATCAGGTTCCAGAAATATCTGAGACTGTCACAGCTCAAAATAGCGTGAAGACCAAAGGCCGAATATCAGGTAAAGCTGCCGTTCTGCGCCTTCCTGTGGTGTAATAGGATCATTGCAGCACTGTGTCTGTACCACAGGCTGAATTCCTCATTTAAGCTACTCTTTGGCGCCCTCTCATGGTGAAGCAGAATCATTGCAGCACTGCCACTCCATGGGCTCTACTCACCCGCTTGTCTTCCAACTTTGCTGCCTTCTGGTATCATCGATAACTTTATTGGAAAGCATTTCCTCTACAATCTGTCACACTGAAGAGATGTCTTTAGTGTCTTCTGAAAATAGCATCCTGCAGCCCTGGCCAGAAGGCTGGGTTGGTTAGAGTTGTATCTCATTGCACAGAGACTGCTGATTTTATCCATGGTCAAAGCACATTCAGGAACAGTTATATGTTCCAGTCCCACTTTCTCTCTACACGTCCCTGTCTTTATAAAATCAATATTTAAAATATTTTAAAAATATAGTATTCTGCTTTGCTTCAGACACTTGTCTGAACTGCAATTCAAAGGCATATTACTATATTTCTGTCAACACACACACAAAATTTTATTTTAAAAACTGAAGAGATGGTGGAAGTCTAGGCAGTGATGTGAGCATGAATTGATTTCACGGATTTCTGACAGTTTCACTGCTCAACACAACATGGGAACTAAAGGCTAAATTCCAATAGAAGCTGCCATTCTGCGCCTTTCAGTGGTACAATGGAAACATTGCAACTCCCCTTGGGCACAAATGACTGAATTCTTCTTAATGGTAGCTGCTACTTTCGCCATGTTCTGAGCAACATCAGCTGCTTGTGCCATACTAGCTTGCGACCTCTGCACTAGTCTGCCTACTGGCATAATCAGTACCTTCACTGGGGAGCATTTGCTGTAAAAGCTGTCACAAGGCAGAGCCATCTCAGTGTCCGCTGAAAATACTATCCTGCTTTGCTGCAGACACCTGACTAACCTGCAACTCCAGTGTGTATTAAAGTACAGTGAGTATTCTCTGTACAAATATACATGGATTATTTTCCAAATGATGAAATGGTTGAGATCCAGGCAGTGATATGAACATGTATCAATTTCAAGGATTTCTTAGACTGTCGCTACTCAACACAACATGGAGGCTAAATGTTGAAATTCCTATCAAAGCTGCTCTACTGTGCTGTCATGTGGTGTAATGGGAACTAAACATAAACCGATAGGTAACAGTGAGAAAAACAAGTAACATCATGACCAAGAGTACCAAAAGTAGGGTCATTGCAAAAGTTTAATTAAGGTTCATCTACTGAAGAATATGGTGAAGAATCTACATGACAAAGAAAAAGACAGACAAGTTAGGGGAGTTGTACAGTGATACTAATGACCAAGCACAAAGGATAAATGGGAAAGCATTGCAAAGCTTTAAAAAAATGAAAATCTTCATTGTTTGTTAAATAAATTTTTATTCACCAAAGAGTGTACATATGCCATTAACTGGTTTTTTGGCTTTCAAACCCACTAGGAGGTACTTTAAAGAACTGTACGTTAACATTAAGTGTGAACATTCAGAATATCAGCTGCAGAAAACGTGTCTCCTAGTGCATAAAATATCTGAATCAAAGGTGAAAGGGGGTCTGTTGATTGTAAGAGTTACTGAAAACCTTAGCCCTGAATAAATTAACAGGAGGTCTTATGAAAGCCAACAACATGGTGACATGCTAGTGCCCAGACAGCAGTAAGAAAAACACATGGCAATAACAGATAAAAGCCAACATCCAAAATGCTACACATGGCTCTAACCTGAAAACATTGTGCTAAGGAAAGAGACCAGTCACAGAATGCCACACATTATAGGAACCCATTGATATAAAATGTCCCGCATAGGCAAATCTATAGACACAGAAAGCAGGACAGTGGCAGTGGCTGCCAGAGGCCAAGGGAAGAGAGAATGAGACTGACTGCTAATGGGTGCATGGTCTCATTTGGGGATAAAGGAAATGTTCTGATATTAGATATGGCTATAGTTGCCAATCTCGGAGAATGCACTAAAAACTACCAAACAATTTAAACTGTCTTTGGATGGTATATGGATATCTTAATAATGCTGTTAAAAGAAAAATATATAGGTTATTGGAGAAATTTTTCCTGATGAAGAATTTACCTGGAAGATGAATAAGGAGGAGAAAGCAGCATGGCAGTCCTTTGTGGCAGTTACAAAGAACTTCCTTGGCAACAAAAAAGCATTAAACTATGAACTTCTGGTTCAAAGGATGCTGTTGGCTTTCCGCAACATTGGATGAAACATGAGCGTTAAGATTCACTTTCTGAACAGTCACCTTGATAAGTTTCCTGAAAATCTTGGAGCTGTTAATGATGAGCAGACTACTGCTGGAGCATCAAACGAGATTGCCCTCAACAAGTACACAAACGCAAGAGCTACAAACACAAATTTTTGCTGAATAGAACTTAAATAAGTTTTGTGCAAATTTTATGATTAAAATAAATGTTTGAATATGTTCTATTTTGAAATTGTAGACAAATTCTGACACAATCATATCTTTTAGTGTATTAGTGTTTTTACTGCATTATATAAATTATTATATTTTCACAAAAATGATGCCCAAGAAGACATTCTACTTCATTATGTTAAACTAAATGTTGAAAATTTGACAATAAGATGAAAGCCTAAAATATTGAATTGCAAAAAAACTGTAGCTTACAGAGAAAAACTAATGTCAGATTTGAGATCAGCACACTCAAATTAGGTAAGAACAAGTGTTTTTGTGGATGCAACAAAAATTTTGTGTTATTTATGTGGGGCCAGGGTAAACATAAGAGTCTACATGAGCCCTGGCTAGTTGGCTCAGTGAATAGAGCATTGGCCCGGCATATGGACATCCTGGGTTCATTCCTGGTTAGGGTACACAGAAAAGCAACCATCTTCTTCTCTCCCCTTTTCTCTCTTCCTTCTCTCCCTCTTACCCTCGCCACAGTCAGTGGCTCAATTGCTTTGAGCATCAGCGTCAGGCGCTGAGGATACCTCGGTTGGTTCGAACATTGGCCCCAGACAAGGGTTGCTCGGTGGATCCTGGTGGGGGTGTATGTGGGAGTCTATCTCAAACTCCCCTCCTGTAAACATTTGTGATTCTTTTATTAAAAACAGTTTTCTTTTACCTCTCTGATCACCAGTTCATTCTAGATATGCCTCCCTCTACGAATATATTTTAATGGGCTTGACTTCTATCTTTGGAAGTTAATTCTGTAATATGTACACACTACATTTTGCTTATCCATTCCCCTTGAGTGGAAAATAACTAAACTAAAATTCTAACTCCCTGTTGCTTTAAACAATGCTGTAGGGATTATCCTTATACAGATACCTTTAAGGAATAAGATGATATGGTCATAGATTATATGCTTAATTAATTTGCAACATGTTAGTACTTCTTCAACATCAACAACTGTTCACTTACATAGGTCAAAATTTCATCTTAGGTCAAGAAGATTTCTTTTATTCATATCCTTACAATCATTTGTATAGTTTGATCTAATTTTTATGAATTTGCTATAGGAAAACTCTTGTCTAATTTTTGTTTATCTTTTCCTGATAGCTAACAAGTTAAAATTCCTCGAAAAATGTGTCTACCACATAGTGGCTAAAAGAAGTTGAGCCCAGGGTAAGGGGGTAACAACCAGAGGCAGGGCCTGCTGGCGGTAAAGAAGACTGAAGAGGCTTAGTCACGGCCGGGTTGTCATGTAACCACTAAGGTTTGGAAGTAAACACATGTAGCCCCTGTGGAAGGAGGCGTATTCAGGGGGTGCGGGGGATGTACGATAGAGCTGACTGTACAGAGTCCACACCCTGTACAGAGCCCCGATATTTCCAGAAGATGGAGGCTGGGGCTGAGAAGCCTGGAAATTGAGACCATCCAACCTGACAAGAACAGGATTCACAACAAGGGTTAGGGGCTTCCATTTTCCCATGCTTCTGTGGAAGTGATAAGGATAGCAAGAGAGATAATGGCTTCTGCTAAAAACTATAGGAGACTATTCCCAACAGTAGAGCGGGGGGAGGGCGGGAGCATATTTGATAAATGTTAGAATTATACGGAATTATGTTTTCAAATAAACAAATATATTCCTCACATATAAGTTATGTTTGTACATAAGTTAAATAGTACTCCCAATAAGATACATATAAAATTTACAATTTTCACCACATAGGGATGGTTCTAAGCCTAGTTTTCTCAGGTAATGCTTAGCCTCCCCACTGAGATTTAGCAGTGTGGTTACCCTAGATGCATAAAATAATTTCCCTGGTTGAGTCCAAGTAATCTATCCTCTAGTTTTAATATCAAGGAAAAGATTTTTAAAAATTCAAGTTCACGGCCTGGCCTATGGTGGCGCAGTGGATAGAGCCTCAGCCTGGAACACTGAGGTCATGTGGTTCAATACCCTAGGCTTGCTCAGCCAAGGCACACACAACAAGCAAGCAATGAACAACTACAATGAAACAATTATACTCCTCACCCCCACATCACCCTGCCATAAAAGCAAGAAATAACATCTTTCTAAAAAAATAAAAGTAAATAATAAAAATAATTAAAAGTAAAAAATTCAAGCTCATGGTAGAGTTTTCTATTGGATATTGGATAAAACGAATCACTCTAGTCAGTGGGTGTGACAGTGGTGTATACTCCTATGAATATTAGCTGGGTCCTTGCAGTGCATGATGTAAACCCAGGTTGTAGAATACTGCTGATGCCTTACTGATGTTATAGTGAGGTCACGGAATTCTGCAGTTGCCTTAGCGATAACAGTCCTGGTCATGTGCTAAGCACTGGTCAGAACAGTGACTTGGGGAGGAGATAAGTCTCTCTAGTGACTTGTTATTGATTTGAATTTGTTTCTATTGATTTCATTTGTAGTATTTTAACTCATTGTCATCATCAACGGACACTCTGAGAGTAGAGTTAGGGTTAGAAGTACACCTGCTCTGACTCTTTCAAGAGTTGAACCATGAAGCGTAAACATAAAAGGAGACATCTGGACAGCAGCTATTCCATCAAACCTGCAGAAGTGTCAAGAGGTATGTGTTAAGTACAATCTCTGAGCATGGGGTAACCAGGTACTGTTTTCTAAAGAGAGTGAGAGAATTCCTAGTAGTCATGACAGAGCAACAGAGAGGGGGAGCAATGGAGAGAGGGGTGACAGGGAGAGAGGGCGGGAGAAAGGGAGAGAGGGAAAGAAAGGGAGAGAGGGAGGGAAAAGGGAGAGAGGAAGAGAGAGAAGTTGCTGGTATATATACATATATTTTTTTGAGGGCCTAGATAGTCTGAGAACAGAAAACTCAGATGGCTAGGTCCTTGTCACTGTGGCTTAGGACTTGTGTTACCTATACTGTGTCACTCTGGATCACTGTTATAGACATAGTGGTTGATTAGTATGATATTTCTTAGAAAAGGTATTTCCCTTCATTTGATTTCTATTTAAGGGTATTGATTAAATAACTGATTTTGTTACTAGTTTCCAATAGGACTTTCTCCTGTTAAAAAAAAAATCTGGCTCGCCTGATGAGGGGTTGCACAGTGGATAGAGTACTGGACTGGGACACAGAGGACCCAGGTTTGAAACACCAAGGTCAATCACTTGAGTGCGGGCTCATCTAGTTTGAGCACAGCTTACCAGCTTGAACCCAAGGTCACTGGCTTGAGCAAGGGTTCACTCGCCCTACTGTAGTCTCCCCCCTCCCCAGTCAAGGAACACATGAGAAAGCAGTCAATGAACAACTAAGGTGCCTCAACAAAGAATTGATACTTCTTATCTGTCTCCCTTCCTGTCCGTCTGTCTTTATCTGTCCCTCTCTCTGTCTCTCTCTCTGTGACAAAAGAGAGAGAGAGAGAGAGAGAGAGAGAGAAGAAAGTCTGGCTAATAGAGGTAATGAGAAAATTGGGGTGCAGGGAAGAACTTTGAACACTAAATCTGGTTGTATGAGGAAGAGGGTAATGATATAAAGAATTTTTTTAATCAGGATTAAAAATGAATTGTTTTGTTGTTGATCATGAGGATGTAAACGTGGGGTTTCTGTGTGAAATGCAAGGAAAAAATAAGATACACACACACACGTATGTACAAACACAAAACACCCCTCAAATGAGAAACTGGAACAGTTTGTTTACTCTGGAGATTAAAAGTAAACAAGTAACTGCTATGAGGAAGTTTCTCAGTGCTGGGAGGGGGGACAGAATGGAGCCAACCCCAAGGTTCCAGTGGTGGCTAACATTGCTAAAGAGACCGCTATTTCCAACAGGTTTGGGATTTCTGCACCCTCCAGTGGACCTCCGTAAAGGCTATCTTCATTTCACTTAAAAAATTGTGTATATTTATAGAAGTTATTGAGTATAAACTATGAGACATGTAAAAACACATTCACACGTATTGACATATACATATATTTAAAACATTAAATAAGCAAGGGAAAGACATGTTAATATTTAATATAACTGGCCACCAATAATTATGTACCAGGTCCAATTACTTGCATCTCAAAAACACATTATACCCCTAGCTCATTAAAATAGATTAGGCTGTAGTGACAAATACACAAGTGACTCCATCTACTAACTACATTACAAATCAGCAGATATGCAGAGACAACTAGGGCAAGTCCCCTCCAGGAGATAATTTATGTGCCTGGGTAGATGGAAACTTTATCATTAACATGCACCTTTCAAATAGACCCTGGTATCAGTATCCCAGATATCTAGGAAAGAGAGGAGCTGAGGGACACATAAAGGTTTGTATGGACATGTGTGAAAGTCAAACATGGCATTTCCATTCATTTTTCAACATGGAAATGTAATCACATGGTCATTATCTTCAAGGAAAGGTGATAATACATATACTTGTATGTCCAGGAAGAAAGGAGACAGCAGTCTCTGTTGTATTTACAAAGAACTTTGTGCAACCCCATCATCCATTATAGATATATATATATATGTATGTATCTATATGTGTGTGTGTGTGTGTGTGCATATAGATAGATAGATAGATAGATAGATAGATAGATAGATAGATGATAGATAGATAGATTACTACACACTTAAAAGTTTCATAGAAAACATATTTCACTATCCATGAAGATGAAGGCCAACTATATTCACTAAACATGTCACATAGTAATCTCTTATTGTTTAATGAACAGATAAAATATAAAACTAAGAAACACTGCCTGACATGTGGTGGCACAGTGGATAAGGAATCAACCTGGGATGCTTGGGTCTCCTATTTGAAAGTCAAGGCTTGTCCAGTCAAGGCAATATGAGAAGCAACTACTACAGGTTGCTGCTTCCCCTTTCTCCTTTCCTCTCTAAAAATTCAATAAAATCTATATTAAAAAAAAAATTAACAGAGAACACACCTCTAATTATTATTATCTTTTTGTTTTATATTAGTGAGAGGAGGGGAGGCAGAGAGACAGACTCCTCTACATGTTCCCCGATGGGGATCCACATGGCAAGCCCACTAAGGGGCGATGCTCAGCCCATCTGGTGTGTTGCTCCATTGCTCAGCAACCAAGCTCTTCTTATTGCCTGAGGCAGAGGCCATGGAGCAATCCTCAGCGCCCCAGGCCAACTCACTGAAGCCAATCAAGACATGACTGCAGGAGAGGAAGAGAGAGAGAGAGAAGGGAAAGAGGAAAGGGAGTGAGGGAAGAAGAAGAGGGAGAGGAGGAAGAGGAAGAGAAAAAGGAGGGGTGGAGAAGCATAGTTGCTTCTCCTGTGTGCCTTGACCAGGAATCAAACCCAGGATATCTACACACCAGACTGACACTCTATCACTAAGCCAACTGTCCAGGACCTCTATTATTTCTATTTAATTTCTCAAGATCTTTATAAGAAGATGATTTACAGTCTACATATAGAACCGTGGCTCTAACTCAAGGTTAGGAAGGCTGGGAGGCTGCTTCTTAGTCATTAGATGACTTAATTAGCATCTCTTCTAAAGACACACTAACTGGTGATGGTAAAGAAGAACTATAGAACAGGTTGTAAAGGGAGGTTGGAATTTGAAGAGGCCAAAGACGAGCTGAGTGAGTCTGCCCATCAATTGATACAAAAGAAAACCCCCAAACAAACAAACAAAAAACCTCAAAATGCTTCTGCATGTTCTTTAATGTGATTCACCAGTAGAAGCAATAAATTCCAAGGAAAAAACAAATAAAAAAAACTGGAGGTTACCTGACCTGTCATGACACAGTGGATAAAGTGTCAATCTGGAATGCTGAGGTCTCCAGTATGAAATCCCAGGCTTGCCTGATCAAGACACATACAAGAAGCAATTATTATAAGTTGATGCTTCCTGTTCTTCCTCCTCCTTTCTCTCTCTCTCTCTCTCTCTCTTTCTCTCTTTCCTCTCTCTCTCTTTCTCTCTCTCCGTTCTCCCTCTCTCTCTTTTTCTCTCTCCTCTCTCTAAAATCAATATATAAAATGTTAAAAAAAATGGAGGACCCTCAAGGATCAGTTTACAACAGTGTTATATTTGAGGAAATAATGGGAGAAAGACTAAGGGATGAGAGTTATTTGAGAGAAACAAGAAAGATTATATTACTATGAGTCAAAAAAGGGTATGTTATATTACTAAGAAGGTATGAAAACAATAATAAATTGAAACAGGCCTAAAGTGGTGGGATCCTGAAGAAAAGAACTCAAGGTAGGGTTCAGAAATGCCCAGTTGAAAACCCCACCACATCCCTATGTTTTCATAGCCCAGGTGTTCACATTCATAGTCACTCTCATCAGAACCATCAGTGCTCACTATCCTCATCATTCGTTTCCTTATAATCCTCTAGGTGCATCTAAATTTTCTATGCCATACTTTTCTCTGACCATACAAAAAAATAATGTCTCTCATTCCTAAAATCCTAGTTTAAATTTTATAGAAATAGAAGGGCACAATATATATAATATATACCTTGTGTCTGGTTCCTTTCACTCATTGTTATAATTGTGTAATTTATCCAAGTTGCATGTAGAATTAGTGTGTTCATACTTTATATATGCATAATGATACATAAATATAATGGTTATATTGATTACACCTTTCTTATTTTGGGGTGGCTTTAAGTCTGGAACTACTAGGAAAGGAGATGTTAACATTCTATTACATCAATTCAAATTGTGGACACATTTTGTTTGATGAATGCTTGAGAGTTATACTGCTAGACCATAGTTTCTGTACTGTATATATTACTGGTCAGAACTCAGATCTCCATATTTTTATTCTAATCACATGTTCCTGCACACTTGAATTGACATACTCATTTCTGCACTCTCATTACTTTGGCTTCTCACACAGTGTCGTTTTGTTTAAAGTCCTTATATTCTTTCTCTTACTCTCCTTGATTATCACATCCTCACCTTCCTTAATTATTCCCAACTTTTAAAGGTAAACTAATTCCACTGATCTCAAAAAGCATATGCTCAGTAATAGCATGCCATACATAAAACATAGAATATACAAAACACAAAAAAATCCCTATTTATACGAAATTCACTTTACACACATAAATATATCCTGACTAACAAATAGAAACATATACATTCCATCCTCAGTCACACAAAATTCATCAATATTCAAGATCACACATACCAAACCAATCACGCATTAAAAACTGACCCAGTAAAACCAACATGTTATGCATTTAAACACGAAGCACATTACATTCAACATTCCATTTGGCGACAAATGTGAATTATATATACACCAGAAATATTCATGAGACATAGAAATATTCATGAGACACATTTCAATAATGACTAGTGTGCATGGTTAACACGGAAACAGAAACAATGACATCATAATAATGCAGTTAATTTTTGCAAAAAAAAATGTGTCTTTACATCTTTGTATATATATCTACAACACAGATATCAATATAAGTAGATATATGTGCAGAATTCTACATAAAAATTTCTCCAAATATCATCAAATTGTACCATTTTTCATGAGAAAATTGAGTTGATATCCAATGTTTAGTTCCTGCATACTATTAATACCTTTCAGGCATGTTTCTAAGTTTTTATAATCTTTATAGATCTATGGAAACTTCATATACAAGGTAACTAATCCCACAGACATCCCTCTTTCCCAATATTTTAATAACTGTTTACTTATATTTTGGTGTACACAGAATTTTAAATGGGAATGTCACTTTAATTACTATGAGACCAATGTCACAGGTGGTAATGATGTCTGAAAAATAATGTCCACTCAACATGTATTTTTTGAATTGACACGGATCATAGCAAATACCTCATCTCAATTTTCTTTTTTCTTTTTTTATTCAATTCTCCAGACTGTGAATTAGTTGTGGAGGTCCCACCACCTGGACCGACAGCAGATGAAGACTCATCCTCAACAGAATGTTTCTCTTCTGTCTCCTCTGTATCCAAGCGTCCCCGTCCTGCTGAGGATGGTAAGTAATATACAGGTGGGATCTGAGCTTGGACAACAGACAAAGCTGAGCTGCTTGACCCAGTATCTACCGATTCCACTGTCCCCTCAGAAACATGAAAGGGCTACAGGGCAGACAGATTAGTTCTAAACTTTGGCAGAGGTAAAAAGAAAAAGGAGTGTGCCTTCAATGACAGGGCAAGGAGCCTCAGTACAAACTATCAGCAGCATAACAACACTGGGACACCTGTGGGTGACACAGTGGACTGAGCTGACATGTGAGTGGGAGAGTCATCACAACCTGCCCCCTCAGATGAGCACTGACTCGTGTCCTCACACACACTCACACATCTCTACCCTTCACACAGGTATGGCACTGCTTCCCTTTTTTCCACATCTTCTCACAAATACACAAGCCCCCATTCCCCATTGATCCTTCCCTTTTCTTTACTAGCATCGTATAGTTATACCTTCACCTTCATTTCTTCACATAATCATTTCAGACTCACATATATACAACTAATTCCACAAAAGATTTCACACTCCCTCACATAGATAACCTGTAGAAATCCCTCATTCTCGGCCAAACTCTAGAAAACGCACATGCCCCACTGTGCATGACCTTTTTTCTACTGTCTTTCTTATGTGTTGTCCCTCCACCACCAAGACTCCAACCTGCATAAAGATGCTCATTCTGGCCCTGGCCAGTTGGCTCATTGGTGGAGCGTCGGCCTGGCGTGCAGGAGTCCTGGGTTCAATTCCTGGCCAGGGCACACAGGAGAAGCACCCATCTGCTTCTCCACCCCTCCCCCTCTCCTTCCTCTCTGTCTCTCTCTTCCCCTCCCACAGCCAAGGCTCCATTGCAGCAAAGTTGGCCTGGGCACTGAGGATGGCTCTATGGCCTCTGCCTCAGGCGCTGAAATCCCTCTGGTCACAACAGAGCGATGCCCCGGATGGGCAGAGCATCACCCCCTCTGGTCACAACAGAGCAACACCCCAGCTGGGTAGAGCATCGCCCCCTGGTGGGCATGCCTTGTGGATCCCGGTGGGGCACATGCGGGAGTCTGTCTGACTGCCTCCCCATTTCCAACTTAAGAAAAATACAAAAAGAAAAAATCAAACAAAAAAAAACCAAACAAAAATAAAGATGCTCATTCTGAGAGCTACACTCATGTCCTGACACTGCATCTTACAATCTCACTCTGAGAACAGGGCCTTCTCCTGCACTGAGCACATGTGCTCTCACACCACTAACAAACGTGCACATCCATTCGCCATGCCCTTTTACCAACATCAACAACGCTCACCAGAAATGTACCAGAACATACACACACAACTCCACTAGAACATACATCCAATACTTCATCCTCATTCTACAGAGTTACATCATGTAAGTCACTCAAAATAGACATAACATACGGAGAATTCTGAAATATCATGTGATGAACTTTCACTCGACATGCTCACACAGGGCATGGCCATCATTACCACTGCAGACTTCACACATAATCTACTTGTCTTCTGTTTGAAATTTTTATTCCTAGGAATCCTAGGATTATACCAACATGTTTCATATATAATTAGAACTTTCAAAATGCCTGTATCCCACTCATCTAGTAAAGGCAATAGACCAGAGGGGCACAAACAAGGTCTGTATGGCAATGCCTAGATATGGCTCATGACAATCCAATCATTTCCATTGTGCCATAGGGTGAAATACTGAATAGGAAGCAAAGGGAGGTTGGGATCCAGATAAAGCCCAGAGATGAGTGGAGTGATTCTGTTCTTTGTAGATAAAAGGCTGCCCAGTACATAAAAAAAAAAATTCAAAAGTTTTCTGCATGTTTTTTATTTTTTTTATTTTTATTTTTTGTACTTTTCTGAAGCTGGAAATGGGGAGAGACAGTCAGACAGACTCCTGCATGTGCCCGACCGGGATCCACCCGGCACGCCCACCAGGGGTGACGCTCTGCCCACCAGGGGGCGATGCTCTGCCCCTCCAGGGTGTCGCTCTGCCGCGACCAGAGCCACTCTAGCACCTGGGGCAGAGGCCAAGGAGCCATCCCCAGCGCCCGGGCCATCTTTGCTCCAATGGAGCCTCGGCTGCGGGAGGGGAAGAGAGAGACAGAGAGGAAGGAGGGGGTGGGGGTGGAGAAGCAAATGGGCGCTTCTCCTATGTGCCCTGGCCGGGAATCGAACCCGGGTCCCCCGCACGCCAGGCTGACGACGCTCTACTGCTGAGCCAACCGGCCAGGGCCTTCTGCATGTTTTTTAATGGGGGCCCCAGTAGAAACAATATTTTTCCAAGAACAAAAAAAACACTTTATAGGACTGATGAAGGCCAAAATAAATAGAGGACACTACTGGTATATTTGAAGAAATACTAGTAAAAGGGACTAAGGGGATGAGAGTTTTCTCAGAATAACTTGAAAGAATATGTTAATATAAGCCAGACAAGGACATGTTCTATTACATGGAGGGTGTGCAAGTACTAAAAACTAAAAACAGGACCAAAGTGGTAGGATCCTCCAAAAGTGAGATTAAAATACAGATGCCCACTTGAAGACCCTTCCACATCCACATGTTTGCACAGCCCACGTGTACACATTCATGCTCACCCTCAGCAGACCCATCGGCACTCAGATCCCATCGTTTGTTTCCTTACACTCTACCACATGCACCGAAATTCTCTGCACTCTAATTTTGTCTTTACTGTACAAAGATTAATAATTTCTTAACTTTTAAGACCGTAGATTAGTTATACCTGCTAAAAATTTTATGGCAATGGAAGAGCACAATATATACTTTTCTTATCTAATTTATCCCTGTTGCATGTGGCATGACTATAATATCTTTACAGATTACACTCTTCTAAGCTTTGGGTTGCTTTCGGTATGGGACTACTTGACAAGATATTCTTAACATTCTGTTACATTGATTTGCAATATGGACACATTTCTACTTCATGAATGCATAAGAGTTAGATTGCTTGGCCTCAGTATCCAGATTATGTCCTATGCACTTTAGAACTTGGACCCTCCATACTTTTTTTTTTTGGTGTTTTTTTTTTTTTCTTTCATTTTTCTGAAGCTGGAAACAGGGAAAGACAGTCAGACAGACTCCCGCACGCGCCCGACCAGGATCCACCCGGCACGCCCACCAGGGGCGACACTCTGCCCACCAGGGGGCGATGCTCTGCCCATCCTGGGCGTCGCCATGTTGCGACCAGAGCCACTCTAGCGCCTGAGGCAGAGGCCACAGAGCCATCCCCAGCGCCCGGGCCATCTTTGCTCCAATGGAGCCTCGGCTGCGGGAGGGGAAGAGAGAGACAGAGAGGAAAGCACGGCGGAGGGGTGGAGAAGCAAATGGGCGCTTCTCCTGTGTGCCCTGGCCGGGAATCGAACCCGGGTCCTCCGCATGCTAGGCTGACGCTCTACCACTGAGCCAACCGGCCAGGGCCCCATACTTTTATTTTCTAATGCAATCACATGTTACTGCATACATAACCTTACACACTCCTCTCTATACTCTCATTTAATCTGCCTCCTCACTCAGCGCCTTTTGCAATGCCCAAGTATTTTTTCTTATACTCCTGGATTTTCACATCCTCTCATTCTTTAATTTTACCTCATATTTTACAAATATTCTGATCCCACCAGTTTCATAAGAATATGCTCAGTAAGACATTCTATACCTAAATCACCGAATATATAAAGCACACAGTCTACCGTTACAGGAAATGCAATGCACACACATAAATAAGTGCAGAACAAACACACAAACACCCAGCACACATCTATCCTAAATCACACAAAATTCATCACATTTTCAGATTTGCAAACACCAATATTCATCCACTAAACCATGAGCCAGCGTTAATCAACACCTCATAAACTTAAACACAAAACACATTACATTCATCATACCGTGTTGCTACGAATGTGAATAATATATACGTACACCAGACACATAAATGAGAGATAATAATCTTAAACATTTCAATAATGACAAGTGAGCATATTTTATTTTATTTTATTATTATTATTTTTTTGTATTTTTCTGAAGCTGGAAACGGGGAGAGACAGTCAGACAGACTGCCGCATGCGCCCGACCGGGATCCACCCAGCACGCCCATCAGGGGCAACGCTCTGCCCACCAGGGGGCGATGCTCTGCCCCTCCGGGGCATCGCTCTGCCATGACCAGAGCCACTCTAGCGCCTGGGGCAGAGGCCAAGGAGCCATTCCCAGCGCCTGGGGCCATCTTTGCTCCAATGGAGCCTTGGCTGCGGGAGGGGAAGAGAGAGACAGAGAGAAAGGAGGAGGGGTGGAGAAGCAAATGGGCACTTCTCCTATGTGCCCTGGCAGGGAATCGAACCCGGGTCCCCCGCACGCCAGGCTGACGCTCTACTGCTGAGCCAACCAGCCAGGGCCAAGCATATTTAACATTGACACAAGAAATGTGATATAGTACTAATTGATAATTTCAACAAAATTAAATTGTATCTATACATTGTTCTCTATATCTATATTAACACAGATTTCAATATAATTATATAATATATATAGATGTATGTCTGGGTGTGAGCAGAATTCTTTATAAAATATACACCACATATCCCCAAATTGTATAATTTTTCCTGCGGGAATTGAGTTGACATCCAACTTCTACTTTCTGAATGCTGTCTTTCAGGCATGATTTTAAGTTTTTGATGCTCAGTATAAATCTTCAGATTTATCACATACAAAATTTCTAATCCCAATGATATCCATCAAGCTCAATTTTTTTTTTTTTTTTGTATTTTTCTGAAGCTGGAAACGGGGAGGCAGTCAGACAGACTCCCGCATGCGCCCGATTGGGATCCACCCGGCATGCCCACCAGGGGACAACGCTCTGCCCGCCAGGGGGCGATGCTCTGCCCCTCCGGGTTGTCGCTCTGTTGCGACCAGAGCCACTCTAGCGCCTGGGGCAGAGGCCAAGGAGCCATCCCCAGTGCCCGGAGCCATCTTTTGCTCCAATGGAGCCTTGGCTGCGGGAGGGAAGAGAGAGACAGAGAGGAAGGAGAGGGGGAGGGGTGGAGAAGCAGATGGGCACTTCTCCTATGTGCTCTGGCCGAGAATCGAACCCGGGACTCCTGCACGCCAGGCCGACGCTCTATCACCGAGCCAACCAGCCAGGGCAAGCTCAATATTTTAATAAATGCTTAGTTATATTTCTGAGTAATATATATATATATATATATATATATATATATATATATATATATATTCTTTTAGTGAAGGGAGGGGAGG
The DNA here is from genome assembly GCF_036850995.1 of Saccopteryx leptura. Classification (NCBI taxonomy): domain Eukaryota; kingdom Metazoa; phylum Chordata; class Mammalia; order Chiroptera; family Emballonuridae; genus Saccopteryx; species Saccopteryx leptura. Next base: position 250,461,694 of record NC_089503.1, on the reverse strand, counting down.
CAGCGAGACAGACTCCAGCATGCTCCCGCAACTGAATCAACCTGGCAGCCCACTACTGGGCAATGCTCTACCCATCGGAAGCCATTGCTCTGTTGCTAAGCAACTGAGCCTTTTTTTGGGGGGGGGTGCCTGAGGTGGAAGCCACAAAGATACCCCCAGTGCCTGAGGCCAACTCGAGGCCCACTTGCTCAAACCAATCAAACCATGGCTGCTGGAGGGGAAGACAGAGAAAAGGGACAGCGGAAGGGGTGAAGAAGTAGACGCTTCCCTCACTTCTGTGCCCTGACAGGAAATCAAACTTGGGACATCCACACACCCAGCCAACGCTTTACCACAGACCAAACTGACCAGGGCTGCAAAAAAAATTTTAAATTAAAAAGTCACCTTAATTTCTATGCAAGCAAATGTGATATGTGCTACAGATGCCTGACATATAATGGCCACTTAGCATATATTTTTTGAATTGACACAAACTTCAGAAAATATCACATCTTAGTTTTTTTAAATAATTCAATTTTTCAGACCTTGCATCAGCTTGGGAGTTACCACCATCTGGACAAACAGCAGGAGAAAATCATTCATCCTCAAGAAATGTCATGGGGAACCAGCATCCCTGTCCCATGGAGGACGGTAAGAGATAGAAACAGGTGGGCTCTGAGCTTGGACAAGAGAAGGTCTGAGTTTCTCAGCCCAGTATCTACTGATTTCACTGTCCCCACAAAAACAGAAACGATCTACGAGGCAGACGCACTAGCACTGAGGCTTTTGCACAGGGACACACAGGAGTGTACCTTCAATGACAGGGCACAGGGCTTCATGACACATTTCTAACACAGGATCACTGGGACAGCTGTGAGTGATGAAGTCAACAGTGCATATGTAAGAGAGACGGCCATCATGAACTGTGCCCTCAGATGAGCACTAACTCATATCCTCACACACACACATCTCTGCCCCTTAACACAGTTAGTGCCTATTTCTCCTTTATTCAGTTTTTCCCTCAACTACACAAGCCTTCTTTAACCATCTATCTTTCTCCTTCTCTAGCAGAAATACATAGATATGCCCTTAATTTCATTGCTTAACACAATCATTTAGATTCACATATTTAAAACTAATTTCATAACTAATTTACATCCCCGCACACAGATAACCTGTTTGAAATCTCTTTCTCAAACTCTAGAAAACAGATTCCCTTAATGAAATTGAACTCTCCTCTGTTGCATTTCTAATCCATATTTCACTTCAGTTACAAAGCCTCAGATCGTCATAGGGATGCTCATTGTGCATCATACACTCATGTCCTCTAACACTCTAATACTTATAGTCTCACTCTGGTAACAAGTCACATACCTTCATTGTTCACACGTACTGTCACACCACTAACACACATGCACATGCTCATTCTCCATCTCCTTCTACCTCCATCAAAACAACACACCAGATATGATCCAGAAGGTACACACAACACCACCAGGACATAAATTCAATGCTACATTTTCATTTCCACAATATGATACCAGGTAACCAACTCAAATTACTTAAATTACTCATCACACAAAGGGAATTCTGAAATATCACATACACGTGAACTTTCAAACACATGCTCACACGTGCATGGTCTTCCTTACAATACAGAATTCACACATTCTGCTTGTCATCTGTTCACAGATTTCGTTCCTAGAAAGCCATTAATAACATCAAAATGTGTCCTGTGTCGGAATCCCCAAAATACCTTTATCCCAGGCAGCTAGGAAAGCAAGAGCCCAGAGGGGCACACAAGGTGTTTGAATGGCAATGCCTAGAACGGGCTCATGTCATTTCCAATCATTTCCACTGTAGAAACGCATTCACATGGCCAGACTATCTTCGAGGGAAACTGGAATTGTACTTTAGTTCAATCTCTACGTAGAAAAGAGACAGCATTTTGTTCCATTTACTAACAAGGTTATTTGTGCAAACTCAGTCACCCACGGTATTCACTGACACAATATAACTGTGCAATTACAGGTTCCATTCTAACCATGCTATACTATTTACAACATGGAGGCTGTGTGTGCTCACTAACAACCCATAGCAGTCTTATTTTGGTTGATCGCACGGAAGTAAAACAAATATTAAAATTATTTAGTCCTTATTTCTATTGTTTTTATTTAACTTCTCAGCAGACGAGAATATACATCCTTTGCAGCGAAGACAAAACACTGTTGCCCGAAATCAAACACAGGATGATGCCTCTACTTCAGATGAATTCATCTACATTTCTTCGGAAGATGAGCTCTCAGGTGCTATAACAGGGAATTACTGAATAGGAAGCAAAGGGAGGTTGGGATCTACACAGAGCCCAGAGATGAGCAGAGTGATTCTATTCCCAGTGAAGAAAAAAGGGTGCCCAGTACACACTCACACACAAAAAGCCTCAAAATGCTTTTGCATATTTGACAATAGGATCTCCAGAGGAAGCAATATTTTACCAAGAAAAACAAGAACTCTTTATAGGACTGTAGAAGGCCAAGGTGAAGAGAGGACACTAGTGTTATATTTGAGAAATACTAGTTAAAGGAACTAAGGATATGAAAGAGTTTTCTCAGAATAACATGAAAGTACATGTTAATATCAGCCAGACAAGAGCATGTTACACTCTGTGGAGGGTATGAAAGCACTAAAAACTTAAAACAGGACCAAAGTGGTAGTTGAACTGAAATTAAAATACAGATGCCAACTGGAAAACCCTTCCACATCCACATGTTTTCACAGCCCAAGTGCTCACATTCATGCTCAGCCCTCATCAGACCCATCGGCACTCATATCCCCGTTTGTTTCCTTACACTCTACCACATGCATCGAAATTCTCTGCACTCTAATTTTCTCCTAACCATACAAAGACTAGTAAATCTCAAACTTTTATGACTGTAGATTAGTTATATCTGCTTAAATTGTATGGCAATGGCAGGTAAATATATACTTTTGTTCTGGTTCCTTTCACTCATCATCATATTTCTGTAATTTATTTATGCTGCATTGGCATGACTTTAATTCCTTTAGTTACTATACTCTTTTAAGCTTTGTACTGCTTTCATTTTTGAGTACTTGACAAGATATTCTTAACATTTTATTGCATTAGTTTGCAATATGGACACATTTCTTTTTGTTGAATGCTTAAGAGTTAGATTCCTAGGCCTCAGTGTACAGATTCTTTCCTATGTCCTTCAGAACTCAAACATCCATACCTTATTCTCTAATGCAGTACTGTGCTACTGCACACATAACTTTGCACATATAACTGAACACATAACTTTGTCCTCACTCTCATGTCCTCTGCCTCCTCACGCAGTGCCTCTTCCAAGGCCCAGGTATATTTTCTCATATAAACCTTCATTTTCACATTATCACATCTCTTTATATTTCACGATATTTTACAAATTCACTAATTGCCCCGTCCCAAAAGAATATGCTCAGTACACATTTCAAATAGAAACCACACAATATTTAAAGCTCACAATCCATAGTTTAGAAAAAGCAATCCACACACTTAAAAATGTGTGAGCTAACACACAAACACCAAGCACACACTCTGTCCTCAGTCACACAAAACTCATCACATTTTAAAATTTGCAAACTCAATCAGACATTAAACCCTGACCCAGTGATAACCAACACTTTATGGACATAAACAAAAAACAGATTACATTCACCATGAGCTTTTCCTACAAATGTGAATAATATATGCACCGGACACATTCGATAGAGATGGTGATAATCATAAAATTTCAATAATGACCAGTGAGCATGTTTAACATTGAAACATGGAAAGACATAACAGTTCATAACAGGAAAAATAAAATTTTATTTATACATTGTTTTCTATATCTATTTTTACATAAACTCTAATTTAAATCTATATTTATTTATGTGTATGTGTGTAAGCAGAATTCTTTATAAAATTTCTAACACATATCACCATATTGTATAATTTTTCATGAGGGAATAGAGTTGACATCCAACTTTTAGTTTTTGAAGACTGTCTTTCAGAGAAGATTAAAGTTTCTGATGCTCTATATAAATCTCGAGAATTATCACATACAAAATTTCTGTTCCCGGTAACATCCATCAAGCTCAATATTTTAATAAGTGTTTAGTTATATCATATTACCGGGTAAATTAACTTTTTTTTTTAGTCAGAGACGGGAAGGCAGGGAGACAGACTCCTGCATAAACCTTGAGCTGGACCCACCTGGCTGCCAACTAGGCAGTGATGCTCAGCCCATCCGCTGTCTGTAGTTCCTCTGCTAAGCAACAGAGCCAAAAAATGTGTATGTGTGTATATATATGTTTTGTTTCTTTCTTTTTTTTTAGTGCCTGAGGTGGATGCCACAAATCTATCCTCAGTTTTCGAGGCCAAATGGCTTGAATGAAACAAGCTATGGCTGTGAGAGAAGAATGAGACAAAGAAAGATAGAGAGACAGAGGGAGACACGGGGGGGATGGGTGAAGAAGCAGAAGGTTGCCGTTCCTGTGTGCTCTGACCAGAAATCAACAGCAGGACATCCACATGCCTGGCTGACACTCTACCACTTATTAAAATGGTTATAACTGTAAATTAAATTTTAAATAAGAGAGTCACTTTAATTTCTATGCAAGCAAGCATCATGTGAGGTAATGATGCCTGACATAAAGTGACCACTCAGTGCATACTTATTGAATTCACACTACTTTCAGAAAATGACTCATCCTAATTTCTTTTTTTTTATCTTATTTTTTCATATAATTCAATACCTCAGATGTTGAATCAGCTATGGAGGTCGCATCATCTGGGCAGGCAACTGGAGAAGATGATTCATGCTCAGGAGATTTTACGGGGAACTCTTCTACATCCCAGCATCCCTGTCCCATGGAGGAGGGTAAGGAATATACACAGGTGGGATCTCAGCTTGGACAAGAGATGGTTCTAAGCTGCTCAACCCAGTATCTACTGATTTCACTGTCCCCTCAACAACAGGAAAAAGCTGCAGGGCAGAGCAACTACTACTGAAACTCCTGCACAGGGACACATAGGGAGTGTACACTCACTGACAGGGCACAGAGGCTCACTACACATTTACAGCACAGGATCACGGGGACAGCTGTGGGGACATGGTAGACAGTGCAGATATGTGAGCTAGAGTGTCATCACAACCTGTCCCCTTAGATGAGCACTAACTCAGCCTCACAGACACACACACACATCTGAAACCTTCACACAACATATGCCCCTTTCTCCTTCATTCCCTTTTTCCCTCATATACACAAGCATTCCTTCCATCTCTTCTTCCCCTTCTCCAGTAGTATTACGTACATGCACCCTTAATTTTATTCCTTCATAGAATCATTTCAGACTCAACATTTACAACCAATTCCTTAAATGTGATCATTTCATCCCCTCACACAGATAACCTCTTTCAAATCTGTCATTCTCAATCTCTAGAAAACTGATTCCCTCAATGGAATAGAATTCTCCTCTGTTGCCTTTCTAATCCATATATCCCTTTAGGTACAAAGTCTCATAGATGCTCATTGTGAGACATACACTCATGTCCTCTAACATTCTAATACTTACAGTCTCACTGAGATAACAGGTCATATTCCTGCACTGTCCACATGTGCTGTCACACCGCTATCAAACATGAACATTTCTCATTTACCATCTCCTTCTACCTACATCAAAAAAATAAAATAAAAATCACCAGATATATTCCAGAACGTATACAAAACACCATCAGGATATAAACTCAATGTTTCATTCTCATTCCCACAATATGGTACCATGTGAACAACTCAAATTATGCATAACATACAGGGAATTCTGAAATATTGCATAGACATGAATTGTTTCCCACATGCACACATGTGCATGGTCATCTTTACAACTACAAATTACACAGATATATTGCTTGTCATCTGTTCACAGATTTGGTTCCTTGAAAAACATCAATAACATCAAAATGATATCTCTCTTGAAATCCCCAAAATACCTTTATCCCAGGCAGCTAGGAAAGGCAAGAGCCTGTAGAGGCACACAAGGTGTTTGTATGGCGATGCCTAGAAGTGGCTCATGTCATTTCCAATCATTTCCATGTAGAATCGCATTTACATGGCCAGACTATCTGCAAGAGAAACTGGAATTGTACTTTAGTTCTATCTCTATGTAGAAAGAGACAGCATTCTGTTCCATTTACTAACAAGCTTATTTGTGCAAACTCAGTCACCCATGACATTCACTGACACAATCAATATCACTGTGCATTTATAGGTTCTATACTAACCATGCTACACAATTTACAAGATGGAGGCTGTGTGTGCTCACTCGACAATCCATAGCAGACTCTTATTTTTGTTCATCGCACAGAAGAAAAACAAATATTAAAATCATGGTCCTTATTTCTATTGTTTTTATTTAACTTCTCAGCAGACGAGAATATACAAGAACATGCTTTGCAGCGAAGACAAAACACTGTTGCCCGAAATCAAACACAGGATGATGCCTCTACTTCAGATGAATTCATCTACATTTCTTCGGAAGATGAGCTCTCAGGTGCTATAACAGGGAATTACTGAATAGGAAGCAAAGGGAGGTTGGGATCTACACAGAGCCCAGAGATGAGCAGAGTGATTCTGTTCCCAGTGAAGAAAAGGGTGCCCAGTACACACACACACACACACACAAAAAGCCTCGAAAATGCTTTTCCATATTCGTCAATAGGAGCTCCACAGAAAGCAATATTTTTCCAAGAAAAACAAGAACTCATTATAGGACTGTAGAAGACCAAAGTGGACAGAGAACACTAATGTTATATTTGAGAAATACTAGTTAAAGGAACTAAGGATATGAAAGTGTTTCCTCAAAATAATATTGAAGAACATGTTAATATCAGCCAGACAAGAGCATGTTACACTCTGTGGAGGGTATGAAAGCACTAAACACTTAAAACAGGACCAAAGTGGTAGTTGAAGTGAAATTAAAATACAGATGCCAACTGGAAGACCCTTCCACATCCACATGTTTTCACAGTGCAAGTGCTCACATTCATGCCCATCTGTCATCAGACCCGTCAGCACTCATATGCCTGTTTGTTTCCTTACACTCTACCACATGCATCAAAATTCTCTGCACTCTAATTTTCTCCTAACCATACAAAGACTAATAATTTCTCAAACTTTTATAACTGTAGATTAGTTATATCTGCTTAAATTTTATGGCAATGGCAGAAAACAATATATACTTTTGTTCTGGTTCCTTTCACTCATCATCATATTTCTGTAATTTATTTATGCTGCATTGGCATGACTTTAATTTCTTTACTTACTATACTCTTCTAAGTTTAGTATTGGTTTCATTTGTGAGTACTTGACAAGTTGTTCTTAACATTTTATTGCATTTATTTACAATATGGACACATTTCTATTTGTTGAATGCTTAAGAATTAGATTCCTAGGCCTCAGTGTACAGATTCTGTCCTATGTCCTTCAGAACTCAAACCTCCATACCTTTATTTTCTAATGCAATCCTGTGCTACTGCACACATAACTTTGCACATATAACTGAACACATAACTTTGTCCTCACTCTCATGTCCTCTGCCTCCTCACGCAGTGCCTCTTCCAATGCCCAGGTATATTTTCTCATATACTCCTTCATTTTCACATTATCACATTGCTTTATTTTTCTGCCATATTTTAAAAATTCACTAATTGCCTCTGTCCCGAAAGAATGTGGTCAGAACACATTCCATTTCTAAAGCACACAGTACATAAAGCCCAGAATCCAATAGTTTAGAAAAAGCAATCCACACACTTAAAAATGTACGGAGCTAACACACAAACACCAAGCACACACTCTGTCCTCAGTCGCACAAAACTAATCACATTTTCAGATTGGCAAACTCAGTCACACATTAAACCTGAACCAGTATTAACCAACACTTTATGAACATAAACACAAAACACATTACATTCACCATGAGCTTTTGCTACAAATGTGAATAATATATGCACCGGACACATTCAATAGAGATGTTGATAATCATAAAATTTCAATAATGACCAGAAGCATGTTTGCAATGAAACACGAAAACTGATATAAGAGTTCATTTCAGCAAAGATAAAATTTTATTTATACATTGTTTTCTATATCTATATTAACATAAACTCTAATATAAATCTATATTTATTTATTTATGTATGTGTATAAGCAGAATTCTTTATAAAATTTTTAACACATATCACCAAATTGTATAATTTTTCATGAGGGAATAGAGTTGACATCCAACTTTTAGTTTTTAAACACTGTCTTTCAGATAAGATTATAAGTTTCTGATGCTCTGTATAAATCTCCAGAATTATCACATACGAAATTTTTGTTCCCACTAACATCCATCAAGCCCAATATTTTAATAAGTGCTTAGTTATATTACTGGGTAAATGAAGTAATTTTTTCTTTTTTTTTTTTTTTTTTTTCTGAAATTGGAAACAGGGAGAGACAGTCAGACAGACTCCCGCATGCGCCGGACCAGGATCCACCCGGCACGCCCACCAGAGGCGACGCTCTGCCCACCAGGGGGCGATGCTCTGCCCATTCTGGGCGTCGCCATGTTGCGACCAGAGCCACTCTAGCGCCTGAGGCAGAGGCCACAGAGCCATCCCCAGCGCCCGGGCCATCTTTGCTCCAATGGAGCCTTGGCTGCGGGAGGGGAAGAGAGAGACAGAGAGGAAAGCGCGGCGGAGGGGTGGAGAAGCAAATGGGCGCTTCTCCTGTGTGCCCTGGCCAGGAATCGAACCCGGGTCCTCCGCACGCTAGGCCTGAAGTTATTTTTTCAGTGAGAGAAGGGAAGGCAGGGAAACAGACTCCTGAATACACCCTGAGCTGGACCCACCTGGCTGCCAACTAGGCAGTGATGCTCAGCCCATCTGCTATCTGCTGTTCCTCTGCTATGCAACATAGAAACAACAATATGTTTATATATATGTTTAAATATATATATATACATGTGGTTATATATACATATATATTTATAATGTATAAATAAATATATAGATAAAATATATATATATATTATAAATATGTATATTTACTGCTTGAGCTGGAGGTCACAGAGGCATCCACATTGCTTGAGGCCAACTTGCTTGAACCAAACAAGCTATGGCTGTGGGAGAAGAATGAGACAGAGAGAAAGAGAGATAGAGAGACTAATAGAGCGGGATGGGTGAACAAATAGAAGGTCACCTTTCCTGTGTGCTCTGACCAGAAATCAACAGCAGGACATCCACATGCCTGGCCGACACTCTAACACGTACAAAAATGGTCATAAGTGTAAATGAAATTTTAAATAAGAAAGTCACTTTAATTTCTATGCAAGCGTCATGTGAGGTAATGATGCCTGACATAAAGTGACCACTCAACACATACTTTTGAATTCAAACAACTTCCAGAAAATGCCTCATCCTAATTTTTTCTTTATTTTTTTCTTCTTTTTAAATATAATTCAATTTCCCAAACTTTGAATCAGCCATGGAGATTTCATCAACTGGGCAGGCAGCTGGAGAAGATCATTCATCCTCAGGAGATTTTACGGGGTATTCTTCCACATCCCAGCATACCTGTCCCATGGAGGAGGGTAAGGAATATACACAGGTGGGATCTCAGCTTGGACAAGAGATGGTTCTAAGCTATTCAATTCAGTATCTACCGAATTCACTGTCTACTCAACAACAGGAAAAAGCATCAGGACAGAGCAACTAGTACTGAGGCTTCTGCACAGAGACACGTAGAAAGTGTACGTTCACTGACATGGCACAGACGCTCACCACACATTTACAACACAGGATCACTGGGACAGCCGAGGATGACTTAGTAGACAGTTCTGAGATGTGAGCTAGAGCAGTGGTCCCCACCCCCCTGGCCACGACCCTTACCGGTCCGTGGACCATTTGGTTCCGATCAGCACAGAAAGAATAAGTAACTTACATTATTTCCTTTTTATTTATATTTAAGTCTGAACAATGTTTTATTTTTTAAAAATGACCTTATTACCTCTGTTACGTTTGTCTAAGACTCACTCTTGATGCTTGTCTCGGTCACATGATAAATTTATCCGTCCCGCACTAAAGGTCGATCCGTGAAAATATTTTCTGACATTAAACCAGTCCATGGTCCAAAAAGGTTGGAAACCATTGAGTAAGAGGAGTATCACAACCTGTACCTTCAGATGAGAACTAACTCAGCCTCTCTCCTTCTCTCTCTTTCTCACACACACACACACATACACACACACAGACACACGCGTGCACACACACATCTAAACCCCTTCTTACAAGGTGTGGCCCAATTCACATTTACTCACATTTTCAGTCAAATACACAACCCTTTTTACCCCATCTAACCTTTTCTTTCTCTAGTACCCTTATGCAGATACGCTCTTAATTTCATTCCTTCACACATTCATTTCAGACTCATACATATACAAATCATTTCATAAATAATTCACATTCTTCACTCAGATAACCTAATTGAAATCTCTCATTCTCAACCAAACTCTAGAAAACAGATTCCCTTAGTGAATTTGAACACTCTTCTGTAGACTTTCTACTCCATATTTCATTTCAGTTAGAAACTCTCAGATCTCCATACAGATGCTCATTCTGAGACCTACACTCATGTCCTCTAACACACTAATACTTACAGTCTCACTCTAAAAACAGGTTACATTCCTGCACTGTTCACATGTGCTGTCAACGCTAACAAACATGCACATGCTCATTCTCCATCCCCTGTGACCGACATCAATAAAATCACCAGATGATCCAGAAGGTACACACACACCACCAGGACATAAATTCAATGCTAGATTCACATTCCCACAATATGATACCATGTTAACAAATCAAATTATGTATAACATAAAGGAAATTTTGAAATATCACATACACATGAACTTTCACCCACATGCTCACACGTGCATGGTCATTTTTAGAACTACACACTGCACACATATTCTGCTTGTCCTCTGTTCACAAATTTCTTTCCTAGAAAACCATCAATTACATCAAAATGTGTCCTGTATAGGACTCCCCAAAATACCTTTATCCCAGGCAGCTAAGAAAGGCAAGAAAAACCTGGAGGGGCACACAAGGTGTTTGTATGGCAATGCCTAGAACTGGCTCATGTCATTTCCAATCATTTCCATTGTAGAATCACATTCACATGGCCAGACTATCTGCAAGGAAATCTAGAATTGTACTTCAGTTCTATCTCTACTTAGAAAGAGACAGCATTGTTTCATTTACTAACAAGCTTATTTGTGCAAACTCAGTCACCCATGGTATTCACTGTCACAATCAATATAACTGTGCAATTACTGGTTCTATACTAACCATGCTTCACTATTTACAACATGGAGGCTGTGTGTGCTCACTCGACAATCCATAGAAAACTCTTATGTTTATTCATCACACAGAAGACAAACACATATTAATATCATGTTCCTTATTTCTATTGTTTTTATTTAACTTTTCAGCAGATGAAAATTTACAAGAACATGCTTTGCAGCGAAGACAACACACTGTTGCCCGAAATCAAACACAGGATGATGCCTCTACTTCTGATGAATTCATCTACATTTCTTCCGAAGATGAGCTCTCAGGTGCTATAACAGGGAATTACTGAATAGGAAGCAAAGGGAGGTTGGGATCTACACAGAGCCCAGAGATGAGCAGAGTGATTCCGTTCCTGTGGAAAAAAGGGTGCCCAGTACACACACACACACACACACACACACACACACACACACACAAGCCTCAAAATGCTTTTGCATATTTGACAATAGGAGCTCCAGAAGAAGCAATATTTTCCCAAGAAAAACAAGAACTCTTTATAGGACTGTAGAAGGCCAAGGTGAACAGAGCACACTAGTGCTATATTAGAGAAATACTAGTTAAAGGAACTAAGGATATGAAAGAGTTTTCTCAGAATAACATGAAAGAACATGTTAATATCAGCCAGACAAGAGCATGTTACACTCTGTGGAGGGTATGAAAGCACTAAACACTTAAAACAGGACCACAGTGGTAGTAGAAGTGAAATTATAATACAGATGCCAACTGGAAGACCCTTCCACATCCACATGTTTTCACAGCCCAAGTGCTCACATTCATGCTCAGCCCTCATCAGACCCATCGGCACTCATATCCCCGTTTGTTTCCTTACACTCTACCACATGCATCGAAATTCTCTGCACTCCAATTTTCTCCTAACCATACAAAGACTAATAAATCTCAAACTTTTATGACCATAGATTAGTTATATCTGCTTAAATTATATAGCAATGGCAGAAAAGAATATATACTTTTGTTCTGGTTCCTTTCACTCATCATCATATTTCTGTAATTTATTTATGCTGCATTGGCATGACTTCAATTCCTTTACTTACTATACTCTTCTAAGTTTTGTACTGTTTTCATTTGTGAGTACTTGACAAGATATTCTTAAAATTTATTGCATTAGTTTGCAATATGGACACATTTCTATTTGTTGAATGCTTAAGAGTTAGATTCCTAGGTCTCAGTGTCCAGATTCTGTCCTATGTCCTTCAGAACTCGAAGGTCCATACCTTATTCTCTAATGCAATCCTGTGCTACTGCACACATAACTTTGCACATACTTGTCCTCACTCTCATGTCCTCTGCCTCCTCACACAGTGCCTCTTCCAATGCCCAGGTATATTTTCTCATATAATCCTTCATTTTCACATTATCACATTCTTTATTTTTCATCATATTATACAAATTCACTAATTGCCTCTGTCCCGAAAGAGTATACTCAGTACACATTTTATATCTAAACCACACAATATATAAAGCTCACAATCTAGTAGTTTAGAAAAAGCAATCCACACACTTAAAAATGTACGGAGCTAACACACAAACACCAAGCACACACTCTGTCCTCAGTCACACAAAACTCATCACATTTTCAGATTTGCAAACTCAACCACACATTAAACCCTGACCCAGTGATAACCAACACTTTATGAACATAAACACAAAACACATTACATTCACCATGAGCTTTTGCTACAAATGTGTATAATATATACAGCAGACACATTCAGTAGAGATGTTGATGATCATAAAATTTCAATAATGACCAGCAAGCATGTTTAGCAATGAAGCACAGAAATTGACATAAGAGTTCATTTCGGCAAAGATAAAACTTTATTTATACTTTCTTTTCTATATCTATACTAACATAAACTCTAATATAAATCTATATTTATTTATGTGTATATGTGTGTAAGCAGAATTCTTTATAAACTTTCTAACTCATATCACCAAATTGTATAATTTTTCATGAGGAAATAGAGATTATCCAACTTTTAGTTTTTAAACACTGTCTTTCAGATAAGATTAAAAGTTTCTGATGCTTTGTATAAATCTACAGAATTATCACACACAAAATTTCTGTTCCCACTAACATCCATCAAGCCCAATATTTTAATAAGTGCTTAGTTATATTACTGGGTAAATGAAGTTTTTTTTTAAGTGAGAGAAGGGAAGGCAGGGAGTCAGACTCCTGCATACACCCTGAGCTGGACCCACCTGGCTGCCAACTAGGCAGTGATGCTCAGCCCATCTGCTGTCTGTTGTTCCTCTGCTATGCAACAGAGGAACAACAATATGTTTATATATATATGTTTAAATATATATATATATACTCATGGTTATATATACATATATATTTATAATATATAAATAGATAGATAGATAGATAAAATATATATATATTATAAATATATATAATTTACTGCCTGAGGTGGCGGCCACATAGACATCCTCCGTTATCAAGGATAACTTGCTTGAACCAAACAAGCTATGGCTGTGGGAGGAGAATGAGACAAAGAGAGACAAAGAGAGATAGAGAGACTAAGGATGGGTGAACAAGTAGAAGGTCGCCTTTCCTGTGTGCTCTGACCAGAAATCAACAGCAGGACATCCACATGCCTGGCCGACACTCTAACACTTACTAAAATGGTCATAACTGTAAGTGAAATTTTAAATAAGAGAGGCACTTTAATTTCTATGCAAGCGTCATGTGAGGTAATGATGCCTCACATAAAGTGACCACTCAACACATACTTTTTGAATTCAAACAACTTCCAGAAAATGCCTCATCCTAATTTTTTCGTTATTTTTTCTTTTTTTTTTTCATATAATTCAATTTCCCAGACCTTGAATCAGCTATGGAGATTTCATTATCTGGGCAGGCAGCTGGAGAAGATCATTCATCCTCAGGAGATTTTACGGGGAACTCTTCTACATCCCAGCATCCCTGTCCCATGGAGGAGGGTAAGGAATATATACACAGGTGGGATCTCAGCTTGGACAAGAGATGGTTCTAAGCTATTCAATTCAGTATCTACAGATTTCACTGTGCACTCAACAAGAGGAGAAAGCATCAGGACAGAGCAACTAGTACTGGGGCTTCTGCACAGGGACACATAGAAAGTGTACGTTCACTGACATGGCACAGACACTCACCACACATTTACAACACAGGATCACTGGGACAACCATGGATGACATAGTAGACAGTTCAGATATGTGAGCTAGAGCAGTGGTCCCCAACCCCCGGGCCACGACCCTTACCGGTCCGTGGGCCATTTGGTACCGGTCAGCACAGAAAGAATAACTAACTTACATTATTTCCTTTTTATTTATATTTAAGTCTGAACGATGTTTTATTTTTAAAAAAATGAACAGATTCCCTCTGTTACATCCCTCTAAGACTCACTCTTGATGCTTATCTCGGTCACGTGATAAATTTATCGTCCCATATTTAAGACCGGTCCATGAAAATATTTTCTGACATTAAACCGGTCCATGGTCCAAAAATGTTGGGGACTAATGAGCTAGAGGATCATCACAACCTGTACCTTCAGATGAGAACTAACTCAGCCTCTCTCTCTCTCTCTCTCTCTCTCTCTCTCTTTCACACACAAGCACACACACACACACACACACACACACACATACAGATACGCGCACACACACATCTCTACTCATTCATACAAGGTATAAACCCATTTCTCCTTTTTTTCATTTCTTCTCTCAAACACACAAGACTTCATCCCCCACCCACCCTCTCGTTCCTTTACTGAATTCACACAGTTACACAGTCACCTTCATTCTTTCACACAATTATTTGAGATTCACTCACTTACAAACTAATTCCATAAATCATTCACATTCCCCTCTTTCTCAGCCAAATTCTACAAAACGCACTTGCCCTGATGGAAACGAACTTCCATCTGTTGTCTTTCAAATCCCTATCCCACTAAAGCCACAAAGCCTCAGCTCTACACACAAATGCTCATTCTCAGGCCACACTCACGTTCTCTAACACCGTCTTACCATCTCACAGTGTGAACAGGTCCTATTCCTTCACTGAGAATTCTAAACTATCTCATGGACATGATCTTTCACGCCACATGCTCACACAGGCCATGGCCATTTTAACTCCTACAGACTGCATGCCCATATCCTAGTTTTCTCATGTTGGAAATTTTCTTTCCTAGGTATCCTTCAGATGCCTGTATCCCAGGACTTGGAGCAATCAGAGGTTCCCCCACCCCTTTCACCTGCCTCCTCTCCATTCTATCCAGTTAATCAGAATAAGCCCTTTACATCTTCAGCACAAGGCCCAGAGGAAAGGGTCATGACAATTTACTACATGCCTGTCCCATTGGGGAGGGTTTTTACTATGTCAGGGGATACACAGGAAGGACCGGTGCCTCCTTCAAAAGAGATGAAAATGGAGGAAATGACCTATATTGAAAAGGTCCATAAAAACGTCCCCCTCTCTCACATGTCTCGAAAGAGACACCTAACTGACAGTGACCCCAGCTTAGACAGCACAGCCCAAGGGAAAAGGAAGAAGGCCGACAGTCTAGCCGAGCCCCCAGCTGGGGAGGAGTATCCCAGGGCCAAGACGCCTGAGAGGCTGGTGACCCCGGAAAGTGGCTACAAGTGCTTGGCCTGCTGCCGGGTCTTCCCCAGCTTAGAGGCCCTGCAGGAGCACGTGGAGCACGGGGTCACTGAGGGCTTCAGCTGCCGTGTTTTCCATCGTACTCTGGCCCGTCTCAACCACAAAAAACATAGAGAAGAGAACAAGAACATCAAGATGGCAACATTCACATGCCAGAAGGAAAAACATTCTGGCATGAAGACAACTCAGTATAAGTAAACAGCCCCTAAAAGAGGACGTGAAGCACGTTAGACTCTATGAAGAGGCTTCACTATTTTTAGCAGCCATAGAACCCTCCTTTTTATGTATATTTGCCCCCTCCACCATTAGTACCATAGCACAAATACGAGTAGACAACCCCTGCTAGTGAAATCCATCACTTTCCTGAGGGAGAAGGCAGATCACAGCCCCTAAAAGAGAGGAAGTGAATCACCTTAGACTCTACTAAAGGTGCTTCACTATTTTTAGCTGCCACAGAACCCACCTTTTTATGCGTATCTACAACCATCATCTCCACTAATATACTGTCATTTGAGCAGACAACCCCTTTTTTAAATACACCCCACCAGTCTCCTGAGGGAGATGGCAGACCACACCATCCCTGATATTGCATGTTCTCTGTCCAAGTGTAACTCCCGTCCGAAGAACATCCATGGATACATGCTTCAGCGAGAGTGCAGAGTCTACAGAGTTTTTAATGCTACAGATTTTAATTCCCCAGCCCTGTACTCACCCCCACATTTCTCTGAAATGTGGTCTTTGTTGACAATTTTGCACATTTTTCTATATCCTTTTCTTTAAAAAAATATCCCTTTTTCCCATGTCCCTCTATATATTTACTTGGCTGGAGGACAGACATTCTTACTATTGAGAGAGAAGCAGGGATGATAACAAAAGCAACTATACTTAGCTCTTCAGTTCTCTGACCTTGTGGACACAGCAGTGCATATCCACTTCTGCACATACACATCCATAGGGAAGGATGGCACACAAAATGAATTGATTCATAATTATCTAATATATACAGTTATCCACAATACCATAATGAAGTTTTAATCTTAGTAACTTTAGAAGGGTGAAAGCTACCAAATTTTGAAAAACGTAATTTGTGTGTTTGCTTACTTGCCTGTTTTTTATACTTGTTTAACTTTGCACATTTCAAAGATAAATTTTAATTTTTGTCACTGTGCCATCTTCAGGGGCTCAGAAACAAAAAGTGAAAATTTAAAAAGTATTATTTATACTTCGCTAAACAGGAGAAGGGAAATAAACATAGTCCCATTTTAAATGATCATTAAAATTTTTATTTCCCTTCTGTATAGTTTTGTGAATTGTGCAGTATAGTTGCTGTCAGTTTTATCTGACTAGTATGTTTTACACCTTCCATTGAAAAGAGGGTCTAGATTCTGGCCAAATATGTGGGCAAGTGGAAAGACTAGCCAATTAAAGCCATTATTCACAAATTGGCTTTCATGATCGACCTGGGGGTAAACACATATCCGTGCTGGACCAATATGCACTAATAGCTGGGGAATTAGAAGAGACAGAGATTGTAGGAATAGTGCTGAGTTAGCCTTTGTCTGCAACTCATATTAAGGTTCATACATTGCTGAACTTCCTTAAAGTCTACTTTTTGAAAGACATGGCTGTTTTAACTGCTACTGTAATTCACTAACCCTATGCAATAATATCTCAATAAAGTTTTTCTTTTTTTCCTCAATTTGCCTGTGTCTTTTATTGCCATTGGTAACACAATGTGCCTTCACTGATGCAGTTTAGCTCCAACATGATAATTTCTCCCATTTTAATAGTTGAAATGATCTAATCTAGAAAGGAGTAACACATATACCTCTGACTTCATATTGAAACTAAAGGGATAATCTTGTACTTAGATTGTATGCTATATTCTTGATTAATTAGGAAGGTCCATTAAAAATGTTAGGGTGTATAAACAAAATAACTTCAATGAACAAAATCGACTTCCATAAAGTAGACCTGGGTTTAAATTCTTTACTACTGCTCAGTAGCTCTATATACTCTGAGGCATCACTCTCATCCTGAAAATGAAGATCATAATACCTAAAATAAGAGTGATTGTGAGAGGAAGAGACACAGATAAAAGCACCTAATTGAGGGTCTGTCATAGTTCACAGGAAACAGGTTTTTTTTTTTTCATTCATTTTTGAGATTTTTTTTTTTTACCTTTTATTATTAGCAGTTTGATTATCATGTATCTAAGTAGAATTTAGTTTTAGTTTATATAGTTTTCAATCCATTGAGCTTTAAAATTTTTTAATTTTTGAGATCCTGGTCAGTGGCTCAGTGGTGGAGGGTCAGCCAGCATGTGGATGTCCCGAGTTCCATTCCCAGGCAGGGCACACAAGAGAAGCGATCATTTGCTTCTCCCCCTTTTGCTCTCTCCCTTTTCTCTCTCTTCCCCTCCCGCAGCCAGTGGCTCGATTGGTTCAAGTGTGGCCCAGGACCCTGAGGATAGCTCGGTTGGTCGGAGTACATCAGCCTCACATGCTAAAAATAGCTCAGTACTTGAGAATCGGCCCAAGATGGGCATGCCAGGTGGATTACAGTCAGAGCGCATGCGGAGTGTGCCTCACTATCTCCCCTCTCACCTAAAAAAAAAAAAAAAGTAATTTAATTTTTGAAATAATCATAAATTCACATGACGTGGAAGAAATAGTCCAGAGAGGTCTCATGTACCCATCACCCAGCTTCTACCAACAGAAGCACAGTATTATCAAAACCAGGACATCAACTGGAGCACTACACTCAACCTGAATGCAGACCCTACTCAGATTTACTACTTTTCATGCATGCATTTCTGTATGTTTTTATGGATACTTAGGGCATTTTATCCCTGGTATAGATGTGTATAGTCATCACTGCAGTCAGACAGGAAGGGTTCTGTCACCACAGCAGTTTTCTCATGTTCCCTTTATTGTCACATCCGTCCTCCCTTTCTAACGCCTGGCATGTCTGCTTTGCTGAACTGTCTACAAAAACAACAAACAGAAAAATATATTTACTCGTATCAGAAATGAATGCTAATTTCTAATTTCCTTAATGTACAAAAAGGTCCATAAAAGTAATACCTCAAAAAAAAAACAAACACCTTGAACAGTTTCACTTTAAAAATACAAATAATCTATAAGTAAAAGTACATAATGCTACACTTTAAAGTTACAATTATCTATTAAATTGTGTTGAAAAGTATGTAGGAAAATGAAAACATTCTCTATTATTGATGGAAATATTAAAAATATTAAATGTACTTATTCCCTCTTAACTTTACTTTTATAAGTATATTTTATATTTAAATACATATATATACACATATACACACAAAATATGTTCATTGTGGCATTTTATAAAAATATTTTAAGCAAATCATCACAAATAAGCTATTTATCATCACATTACTGAGTAAATATATATATTTTTTACAGTGGAATACTAAAAAGCTACTTTAAAAATGAAACAGTGGCCCTGGTCAGTTTGATCAGTGGTTAGAGCATCAGCCTGGCGTATGAATGTCCCAGGTTCAATCCCTGGTCAGGGCACAAATAAGAAGCAACCATCTGCTTCTCTTCACTTCTCTCCCCCTTTTCTCTCTCACTCTCTCTCATAGCCAGTGGCTTGATTAGTTCAAGTGTCAACTCCACGTGCTAAGAATAGCTCAGTTGATTCCAGCATCGGCCATAGATGAGCGTTGCCAGGTGGATCCTGGTCCGGGTGCATGTGGGAGTCTGTCTATCTCCCCTCCTCTCACTTATAATTAAACAAACAAATAAATAAGAAATAGGGAAAAAGCTCCAAATAGTTTAAGTGAAAATTATCTTATATATACTATATTCCCATTTATGTAAAAATTTCATACAAACCTTGGATATATCTATCCATCCATTTTTATTTATTCTTTAAACGCTCTGCTCATTGGATTTCAAGTTTTAAAAAGCCCACAATAAATGTGGAGGTTTGGATATCTGATTTTCTGTTTCTGTGATTTTAATTAGCAACTGACTCTAGCCTAAATTTTATTAGTTTTCTATCCTTTGGTTGGACTGCTAACATTAAACATCTCTGACTGTTGTATTGATGTAATGAACATATCGGCTAACTGAATTGTTTTCGAGGACATTTATGCCAAGTTGTGAAGGTTAATGTCCAGTTGCCATTCAGATAGAATTTCTCTCCAAAATTAAAATAAGCATATGCCCCACATCAATGAAAATATGTTTTGCTTTAGTAAAATTAGATTTAGATTTGAGGGACAGGATTTCAATTTTTTTATCAATGATAATAACACGAAATGAATACTAAAAGGCATACTTGCTCAAATCATAATATTTAACAAATGGGACTATGAATTAGATCACTTTATTGTTGCAAGTATTTGACAAATAAAAACACATTTTTAAATAGACTGTTAACAAATAAATAGAAGATGAAACCTGAGTGTTTTTCAGTCAAGCATGTTTTACTCTTTCATTTGAGGTTTTAAGTTAGTAAAATGAAACTTCAATCACATTAAATCATAT
Source organism: Saccopteryx leptura (assembly GCF_036850995.1). Classification (NCBI taxonomy): domain Eukaryota; kingdom Metazoa; phylum Chordata; class Mammalia; order Chiroptera; family Emballonuridae; genus Saccopteryx; species Saccopteryx leptura. Next base: position 250,441,088 of record NC_089503.1, on the reverse strand, counting down.
ACTAGTCAATAATCTGATTTGTTATTATTCGTAAAGGCAAATAAATGCAGTATCATAGACACTGATTAAAGCTATTTTATGAAATGACTTCATGCATGGCATTCGTGTTAATTCAAAAAAAAGAGAAAGTAGCTTCAAAGCATATTTCTCATTTAATCTTGTATTTTAAAAGCTATATTTAATAGTGGTTTGAAGAAATAGCACATGTGTGGGGATTAATCGTAGTTGTCTTACTTGGAGGGCTAGAAATGCATAACAGCCTGCATGAGTTCCTAGGGAAAGTCTTGTTCAGACACATGAAACTAAGGTAGATCTGCCTGTTCTCTTCTTCAATGGAGGTAAATGTGGTTCATCTCTACTAAAGGAACTTCCATGAAGCCTCCTGCTAGACCCCTTCACATCTGATGTAACCTTTAATATCTATATACAGTATATAGGTATGAATTTAATGCCAAAGTAGTTTCTGATAAGTAAAAACTATGTGCATTATAATCTCTCATCATTAGATAAACATACTGAATGAAAATTAATATATAAATAAATAACTACTATTTTCAGAATTATTTCATTTGTGAGCACAATAGAGATCATGCTGTTCTGAAATAATTACTTTAAAGGCAATGAAATAGATGTTCATTACAGATTATAGAACAGTGTTCACAAAAGTAGAATCCCAGAGTTCTTATGAATTAATGTACATAAAAACATTTCATTTACTATATACTATATTAATATTACCCAGTTGTTGTAATACTTTAATTTACTGTCCATATTTTATCAAATGGATTTTCTACATTTTTTCTAGAAAACAAATAAAACCGCAAACTAATAAAGTATGCATAAATGAAGAATGAACAAAAAATCTACTTAAGATAGCATTATATTTTTTAGAAATAATATTCTCATTCCATGCTTAACTGAAACAGATCTTGGTGAAGTCAACACTGTTCACAATTTAATTAAATCTCCAAGTATTCATTTTATTCAAATATTCAGAATTATCAACAATATGGACCAATTATTTGTGTGTCTGTGTGTGTGTGTGTGTGTGTGTGTGTGTGTGTGTGTGTGTGTGTCAGAGACAGAGAGAGAGGCAGAGGGACAGATAGGGACAGACAGGCAGGAAGGGAGAGAGATGAGAAGCATCAATTCTTCATTGTGGTTCCTTAGTTCTTCATTGATTGCTTTCTTATTTGTGCCTTGACTAGGGGCTGCAGCAGAGCAAGTGACCCTTTGCTCAAGCCAGCGACCTTGGGCTCAAGCCAGTGACCCCATGCACAAGCTGATGAGTCTTCATTCAAGACAGATGATCCCTTTCTCAAGTTGGTGACCTCAGGGTTTCAAACCCGGGTCCTCCGTGTCCCAGTTCCACACTCTATCCTCTGTGCCACCAACTGGTCAGGCAGGACCAATTCTTAAAACACTTTCTTTCCTTCGCTTTTACTCTGCAATATTTCCCGGATTTTTACTTCTATTTCTCTTTTCCATCACTCCTTTGATATCTACTTTGTAAGCATTTGGCCTGGGTAATAAACATTAATATTCTTCACATTTATTCCTAAAAACATTTTTTTTCTCATCCATTATTTCTCCTTCCACCATCTTATTCATGCACATGACTTATTCCATATACAGATAATTCACAAGCGTGTAACTAAGTTCAGACTTCTCCTTTGCTGGCCACACTCTCCTATCTAATTAGCATCTTAACATCTGCCCTTTGATGTCTCAGAGGTGACTCAAAGTCAGCCTGTCCACAGTGAACTTAGTATCTTCATTCAAAGCACTGCTTTGCTGTCAATGTTCCTTCTCTTAGTGAAAGGCATTGCAATCACTCCAGGCATACAATGAGAAACCTGGGGGGTCAAGCTGGATACTTAACTCACTTCATGCCCTACATTCAGTCTATTACCAAGCTCTGTCAATTTTACTTGATATATATGTACCTTAAATCTAAAGCACTGGCAGAGATAACTTCAGAATATGAATTAAACAAAATTCTGGTTTAACTCTCTCAAGAAGAACTAAGTCATTCTAAAAGACCCAAGATAACTAAAATTACATCGCCCGGCTAATAGATGGGCTGTTTAACACTGAGGTTCTGCCTAACATTTAAATTCTCAAATAGATTACAATTTTGGGACCACAGTGTCTTCATTTGTTAATATATATGTGTGTGTGTGTGTGTGTGTGTGTGTGTGTGTGTGTGTGTGTGTATGTGTATTTTTTTTTTTTTTAATAAAAACTGTTCTTTTACCCATTTCAGTATAGGCTAGATTGTGATTGATCAAACAACTCTAAAGTATTAGTGGTTCAAAATGATGAAGATTATTTCCAATTTTTGTTACATGTACATCTTCGGTGATCATGATTCTATTATGTATCATTCCTGTCATAGAGCCAAGCAGATGAAGAGTAAGACATTAGAAGGAAAAGTGTGGATCAACATCAAAAGAAAACTCTGGATCAGCCATCAAATATTCGGGAAGTAACACACATATCTCCTGCTCATAACTCATTAGCCAGAGCTACTCAAATGTTCATTCTTCTCATAAAAGGGCCAGAAACAATGTCCCTAAGAAACAAAGAGACTAAAGTATTTACTGAACAGTAGCAATAACTTCTTCACTAACCAAAAGAATTGTTTTCATAAGGAAGAGCTGAAACTTTAAATTTGGGCTGTGTATATACATTCTGGGCTAATCTTACTGACAAACATTTTTTGTGCCAGGAATATTATAAGGAAGCCAGTAACTTTTCATAACTTCAATTAAATTATATTTTTAATGACATTTATTTTCTTAGCTCTTCAAATACTAAGCTTTTAATTAATTATGAACTCGTCTACCTTTCAGACATATACTTATGGTTTCTGAGGTCTGAATTACCATGGCCCACTCCTTGTAAGAATTTATGGAAAGCAGAGTTTGTCCAGAAAGAAACACGTCTTCCTTGGGCTCTGATCATTAATTTGCTACTTCAGAAAGGAGAACAGAAAGGAGAACCTTCAGGGCTAAGGTCCAATGAAAAGTCTTTAATCCATACCAATCCCTGTTAGAATAGTCTCACCGGGTAAGTGTTGGAAAGACAGATAAGAGCTTTGAAATACTCATGGAGTTCTCTAGTTCCAATTATTCTGCTTTTTATCCATTCTTTTTTCTTTATTGGAAAATCATTTGCCCTTTTAGTGAGGGTCTAGAAGTGGAAGAATTACATTTTCTCAGTAAAATATTTTTATACAAATATAACAAGTCTAAGGGAAAAAATGATGCATTAGGCCTTGGCCAGTTGGCTCAGTGGTAGAGTGTCTGCCCGGTGTGTGGAAGTCTTGGGTTTGATTCCCGGCCAGGGTACACAGGAGAAGCACCCATCTGCTTCTCCACCTTTCCCCCTCTCTTTTCTCTGTATCTCTCTCTTCCTCTCCCACAGACAAGGCTCCATTTGAACAAAGTTGGCCTGGGTGCTGAGGATGGCTCCATGGCCTCCACCTCAGATACTAAATGGCTCCAACGGCACGAAGCAATGCCTCAGAGGGGCCCAGCATCACCCCCTGGTGGGCATGCCGGGTGGATCCTGGTTGGGCGAATGCGGGAGTCTGTCTGACTCACCCCCCCCCCCACTCAACCCCGCTTTTCACTTTGGAAAACTACTAAAAAAAAGAAAAGAAAAAAGAAATGATGCATAGAATGTCAAAGTAGTTTAGCTTTAGTCAAATATCCAAACTCCTCAGGATCACATGGAGTAACAACATCAAGTATGTATTGGTTCTGGGAAACTCTTACTGAGAGACTGTGATTATAGTCATCTACAATTTGGTTACCAAACTGTGTCAGAAAAGTTTCCTTTCCATTCATCATCAGAGAGCCTTCTTGCCATCCATGTGAAAGTTTCCTGACAAGATTTTTAATGCTGTCCTTATGTGGAACAGTGAGTGACTGCAATTCTATACTGCTCACAAAAATTAGGGGATGTTTCAAAAATGAATATGAAGCAATAAAAAATCCCCTAATTTTTTTTTCATTTTTTTAAAATTCATTTTAGAGAGGAGAGAGAAAGGGAGAGAGAGAGAGAGAGAAGAGAGAGAGAGAGACAGAGAGAGAAGGTGGGGAGGAGCTGGAAGCATCAACTCCCATATGTGCCTTGACCAGGCAAGCCCAGGGTTTCGAACCGGCAACCTCAGCATTTCCAGGTCGACGCTTTATCCACTGCGCCACCACAGGTCAGGCTAAAATCCCCTAATTTTTGTGAGCAGTATATTATCAGAGTATATGCCCAATTGGCCAAGGACACAGAGACGTTATATTCTGCACCAAGAAACAAGAGGCACCCATGCCTTTTGCCCATAGCTGTAGCGAAATCATATACTATGACCTGGAAAGTGTAGATGACATCTCATCATAGTATTTCTGCATTGCAATTGCCAAAAGAAACAGCTGTGAGCCCTCATGTCAATCTGAAGACAGTGCCTTTTTCACAGTGTTCTTTTTAATGAAAGGAAGTATGTAATTGTAATTCCAAGTACACAATAATATTTACTCAACTTTGTGAACCATATAGTATCATGTGTAGCCTTATAAAAAGCACTCACCCATTTCCCAAGGCCCACTGGTAACTATCACTGACATCATCAGGAGGTTTTCTAAACTGAATCTGGATATACTTCTTTTCAGGTTCCATATTCTAAGGGTGTGTTATGCACATAACTACTATGTGTTGACTGATAAGCCTAACAGACAAGGTAACATTTTCCCCACAGAGTATCCCAAATAAAGTATTGGAATATAAAATGACAGCCAGAACTAATGGGTTAACAACTTAGAAGTAAGGTTATAGTCAATTATCAATAATTAGTCTTTAATTAATATACAGAGACTTTATGTATAGTGTCTGGGATCTTGCTCTCCTCCTGTTTTTCACAAGTTTAAAATAGCTTGGAAATCAGTTGAGAAGGGGTTTGGTTCTAAAATAGTGATATGTAGAGAAAAGTATCAAAACAGGCTTCTCTTTTACATGGTAGTAACTAATCAATCTAGTATTTGGTATTGAACACTGTAATTGTTATTTTGTTTACATAGGTTCTAATTTAAAAGATTACACTACTTACTCTGGTAAGATAATAAAAAGCAGAGAGGGGAAATCACATAGGTTAGGTCAAAAATAGGTTATAATTGTAAGTATGTGAAACACAGAGTTTATTCTTACATTATTATTTATAAATTATGGTGCTATTTTCCAATACTGCAAACAGCATAAACCTACTTTGCCCCACCACGAATATTTGAAATCTCATGTCTCTAGTTGTGTTCATAAAGTGTTACAACTCTGAAAATCCTGAGTGCTCACAAAGATTCTGAAGCAGCCTTGTTACAATTCACTGCTATTCTCTGTTCAATCGGAGGATAAAGGCAGAGTCATTTGTACCTTTAGGCAAAGTTCTCCTTAGCCACACTACTTCTGGTTCCATTTGCAGTGGTTTGGTGCACTACCCTGGTTTCTGATTTCTTAAGGATTGACAATCTCAAACAAAAACTCATCTTGTAGGGGCCTCCATCAGCTAATAAGTGGGATTTATTACAGAGAGGTAAGGCTGATACAATATTTGTAAATCAACAAACATGATTCATCACATAAGTAAATAGAGATTAAAAATCACATGATCATCTCAATAGATGTAGAAAAAGTATTTGATAAAATCTAGCACCCATTTATGTTCAAACTCTCTGCAAAGTGGAAATACAGGAAACATACCTCAATAAAATAAAGGCTATATGTGACAAACTGACAGCCAGCATTATACTCAAAGGACAAAAATTAAAAGCCATCCCCTTAAGATTAGGAACAGGACAGGGGTGTCCCATTTCACCACTCCTATTCAACATGGTACTGGAACTCCTAGCCACAGCAATCAGACAAGAATAAAAGGTGGGGGCGGCTGATAGCAATGGAGTAGGTGGAAATTTCAACTTCTACCTCCCAGAATCAAAGTGGATTACAACTTAACTTTAAGAACAATCATCTGGAAAAACCAACTTTGGGGTAAACCAAGAGGAATATATAACCAAAGATCACCAAAGAAGCCACACTGAGACTGGTAGGAAAAGCAGGAAATGCAGAGTAGGCTGCCCAGCTCCTGGGAGTGAGCAGCAGCCCAGAGGGATTTGCGAGGCATGAGGGGAGTTTCCCAGAGAGGGTAGAGTCCTTGGCCCCAGGACAAAGCTCCAGACTGCAGCCCTGGAGCCTAGAAGAGGCATATGGACAGTATTTAGCTGCAAAACAAGCCAGGATACTGTTTAGAAGAAAGAGGCAGATTTCTCAGACCCAGGAGTCTTGAAGGGGCCACGCAGCAAACCTCTTTCACAACCACTCTCCCGGGACTCCAGGGTATGGGGAGAGATGAGAGGAGTAGCAGGAACAGAGTGTAATCTAGGAGACACAGGCAGAAACACTTTGAGTGACAGCCAGCATAACCTCAGGGTTGAGTCACTCCCCATATCTACAGTGAATATTTTCCCTGGAACCAGCAATACCAACAAACAGAAGCAGGTCATCAGCCAAACAGAAGCTCCCCTGCTGCAGTCAGAGCAAAGACTTGCTAGAAGAAGGGAGCCATGAGGGTTACAGTATTGAGTGCTGAGGTCTGAGCTACATCGCCACCCCCCACACTGCTGAGTGCTTGCTGGAGATCTGGTGGTGGCAGGATGTTGGAGCGTGGTCCCACCAGTGGAGGTGGAAGCTGGAGGTCTGGCTGTGACTGCGGCCTGGGCGCACAAGCGCAGTCCCACCCACGGGCTGAGAGCTGGGGGCCGGTGGTGTTTCCAGCCAGGCAGGAGTGAAGTCCCGCCCGCTGGGGCCAAGGCTGGGGGCCTGCTGCAGCTGCGGATGGAGTGCAAGAAAGTGGTCTGACACACAGCTTGGGGCAGGTGCACAAGAGTGGTCCCGCCTGCAGTCCCACTAGCAGGGGCAATGCAGAAGCAGGGGAACTGGCTGAGTCATGTAGCTGGGTGTGCAAGCACAGTCATGCCCTCAGGGCTGAGGCTTGCGTCCATGACGCACAAGCACAGTCCAGCCCATTGGGGCGGGGCGAAGCCCGGGTGACAGCCAGGGTTATGGTTCAGACGCGTGAGCACAGTCCTGCCCGTGAGGCCAGGCTGAAGACAGGGGCCGGCCAGGGCTTGCAGCCCAGGTGCATGAGCACAGCACAGCCTGCAGAGGCGGTGCTTAGGCCAGGGTTGATGAAGGCTTGCAGCCCACGCACGCAAACACAGTCCCGCCTGTGGAGGCAAGGCAGAAGCTGAAGCAAATGCAGCACTAGGCCAGCACAGGTAACACCCGTGTCCGAACGGCACCAGAGAGGGTGGCGGGCCTGCACAGACATCACACCTAGGGAACACAGAGGCCACACTCATTGGACTCCTGAGGCCACACCCTTCTTATCACAGACAAAATGGGAAGGCAGAGAAATGCAACCCAAATAAATCAACAAGAAAAATCCCCAGAAAAGGACCCGAATGAGCTGGAAATGACAAGATTACTGGATGCAGAGTTTAAAATAATGATTGTTAGGATGCTCAAACATCTTAGAGTAACAATGGATGGACATAACCAGCATATAAATAGAGACAGCAAGTATCAAGAAGGACATTGAAATAAAAAAAAAAGTCAGAAATGACAAATACAATATTAGAAATGAAGAAGTTCAGCTGCATGTCAACTAGGTCTGCTTTTGTATTCTCTTGTCTTCCATTTATTCCTCACAAAGTTTTCCCAAATGAGTGAATCACTGATACTGCTGAAGCACTAGCATTTAGGATTCTCAGTCAGAGTTTGACAGTATTCCGTGATAGCTCAGTGTAGTGTAACAAAATACATTGTATGTGCTGTTTTCTTGGCCTTTGACATTTTCTGATCTGCTATGATTACACGACTACTTAAAAGTAATGTAATCCCTGGTCAGGGCACATACAGGAATACTGTAGTTCAATGCTTCTGTCTCTCTTTCTCTCTTTTTCTCCCCCCCCACTACCTTTCTCACTGAAATCAATAAATAAAAGTAAAAAGACTAAGTTTCTTTAAAAAAGAAAGTAGTGTAGAATTCACTTCAGAGGGTCTGTCATATAAAATATAGACATGAATGAGCAAAGCACTTATGAACTGGAAAGTGATAAAGAAATGTTGAATCTAATTGAAGATCACCTCCCAGAATGTAATGATTCATAGGATGCTAACTAACATCGAGGACATTTTAGTATGTGTATTTACTTAAACCCCACTTTTTAGAAAAAGCTAAGGTAGTTTTCTTAGAGAACATAGTTCACCTTCATTAGAAGAAATTGTTCGGCCCTGGCCGGTTGGCTCAGTGGTAGAGCGTCGGCCTGGCATGCGGAAGTCCTGGGTTCGATTCCCGGCCAGGGCACACAGGAAAGGCGCCCATCTGCTTCTCCACCCCTCCCCCTCTCCTTCCTCTCTGTCTCTCTCTTCCCCTCCTGCAGCCGAGGCTCCATTGGAGCAAAGATGGCCCGGGCGCTGGGGATGGCTCCTTGGCCTCTGCCCTAGGCACTAGAGTGGCTCTGGTCGCAACAGAGCGACGCCCCAGATGGGCAGAGCATCACCCCCTGGTGGGCGTGCCAGGTGGATCCCGGTCGGGCGCATGCGGGAGTCTGTCTGACTGCCTCCCCGTTTCCAACTTCAGAAAAATACAAAAAAAAAAAAAAAAGACATTGTTCAAAGTAACTGTAAAAGAAAAAGGGGGTTACAAACAATTACTAAAGTACTATATATTGATTGTAACAAAGGTGAGCAATCCAGTAATTGAAAAAGTAAAAAGAATTGTTCCTACTTTACCCTGCATCCCACATTCCAGAGGCATTAACAATTACATGATTCCGGGATTATATTTACACATATATAATCAATCTCTCCCCCTCAACCAAAAGTTTATTTTTCCTTGAGCAAAAATGATATCTTTTTACATATAAAAAATATCCTCAATAAATGTTTTAGGGCACTTCTAAGATGCCTATAACTGAAGTAAAAGTATGCTTGTGCTAATTTCTTTGACTCTGAGGATATCAAGAGCGAAAAACTGGTCCTACCCAATTTTTCTAAGTATCATGGAAATGTACACCTGTTTTCATGTCTCTGAAACTCTGTGTTTCCCCAGGGGAATAAAGCTTTTTTACTCAGGGGATTTCTGGTTGGGGGGAAAGGGTCTGCAGCACAGTCTCACCCTAAGCGATTATTATCACAGTGGGAAGTTTCCCCTGTGGCTGCTGGGTACAGGCTCTGAACACATTTGAAGTCAGCAGGGGACCGTTAGAAACCTCCCCTTCGCTGAGAGGAGCTGTAGAAAACTTGGCTTCTCTGAAGCTTACTTGCATCCTGTGGTCAGTCACTTCTTTTTTCATGCAGTGCTGTTTTAAACTGTCTTTTACCCCACAGAGCAAAAATACACCCAACAAAAAACAGTACAAACAATTCCCATGAGTGTTTTCTAAATTTTCCTCTGCTAATCTCACTGTTAATGATATGAGGTCTTGCCAGGAGCCATTTGTGGTTTACACACACTAAATAACATCACATTCACATACTTAAGAACAATATCAAGCATCAAGTCAAAGTCAAGTTGATGCAAAAACTTGGACTAATTGGCTTTTCTACTTGTCTTATGGAAAAAAAATATCTCATCTTCTTTACAAGTGGTTGAATGCTATAAAAGGAGGCATATTTAGTAATCAGCAGAAGATATAGGACGCTATATTTAATAAGGATATAATTACATAAATTGCGCACTGTGAAGTTTGCATTTTATATTATCAGCAAAAGATTATCTCTTTAAAATAAAAATGCTTTCCAGTAGTTAGTGGAAAGTAATTCAAATCTACATGCCCTTATCTGTTTCTCTTTAGCTGGCATTGAACTTGGCAGCACTTCAATTCCTACTGGTATGCAGTGAAATGACGCTATCCTTGATTAAAAGCATCGATTTCTCTACCAAATGGAATATAGGTAGAATTATCATTTATAGTATGAATTTCAGGAGAAATTAAAAAGTCATATGAATGAAAGGACCCTGCAACCATTATCCTCATACCACCCAGGAGTGCCAATCTTCAATGAAAAATTTGTAAATTCTCATTGTATGCAAAACATGGTATTAAATTTGCATCATAACACAAGGTCTCATTCTTCTCAAGTACTTCAAAAACTAAGGATGGAAACAAATTAAATGCCACCACAAATGTCTACTGAAACAACAGTATATCACGGTGATGAGGTATTTCCAGAGGCTCTTTATAAATTTCTTGTCCTACTAATAAATCACAATAGTATCCTGCTCACAAAAATTAGGAAATATTTTATAGCTTCATATTCAATTTGAAATATCCCCTAATTTTTGTGAGCAGTATATTATAAAACATAAACCTTGTAAAAAGTATTGAGATAAAAAATAATAGAGGTAATAATGGTGATGAACTTTATCAATTTCATTGGCTCAAAAGTACCAGAGCACTACTGAAGTAAAAGAAAAAAAACTTTTGAAAAAAAATTATATAAAATGTAATTTTTTCAACTTATTGGTCATTGATGTTGCCCTTTAATTTTATCTTTGGCATTTGTATTTAAAAGCAATGACTTCATTATTTGGAGCACTAAGTTTGATTATAGGGTTCAGAATTTCATTATCACTTTAATGTGATGTTGGGCCAATTATTTAGCTTTCTGAGTTTTGTTGGCTTCCCTCTAAAATTGATACAATAATTTTTATCTCATTTCTTTGTGGTAAGAATAAGGGAAGCTTCTGGGCAAGAGAGGAGAGCCCTGTACCTTTTTTCTTCCTACGGAAAAGCTGTCTCTGTCTCTCTTTATCCCCAAGGAGGAGGGACAGTGCTCTGACTGTGCTGCACTCTTTTGTAAATTTATTCTTAATATTCTTGGTTCTTATGGTCCAAGTGCTCTTCCTCTCTCTTCCCTTCTTAGACTGCTGTAACTCTTGTGCTCTGGCCCTTTGGGTTACTGTGAGCTCAGCCTTCCAGATTGTTTTAAACATGGAAGACCTGATGCAAGAATAGGAGACAACTTTGACAATCTCAGGAGGCCATTTGTGAATGACCCGGTACTCACAGGTCAAGGGTCCCATGTTTCCACTGTGGGAGGTTCTTGGAGACAGAACGTAGTGAGTGGGGAGAAAGCAGTCTCCATGTGCGCTGGCCGCACTCCACCACTTCTCAGTTGATTTCATTCACACTGTAGTGAGGAGGAATTCCTTCAAGAAGGACTCAGCTGCTGGGACTTCTTAGTTTTCTCTGTGTTGAGAAATGATATTGTTCGTTGTGTTTCCATGGATATTTCATTGGGAAATATTTCATTGGAAAGGCCGAACAGACTGAATCACATACGGTTAATTAACTGCCAGAATGAACCAAAGTCTCTTGAATTGAATTAAAAATATTTCCCACACAACTATCACATGTTTACTGTAGAAAAGTTAGAAAGCAAGGAAATGATTAAAAGTCATGAGTGCATTTGCAACATCTTATATGGCTATTGTCAAAGTGTTATTGTATATTCTTCTAGAATATGTGGTTTATAGACCAATAGATAATATACCTCTATTATATATTACTTTACTATTATATGATGTAATATTAGTTATTATATATTATATTATACAATATTAGGTATAAAAATGTTTCATATCCTGCTTTTTAATTTAACAAAACATATACATGTCAATAAATGCATTTTTACAATATTTTTGTTATAAGATATTCCAATTTATCATTGCTTTTGTTTTTCCCTATCTTACCATATATTTTTCAATTTACTTATTATTGATGCTGCCATTTGATTTAGCAATAATAATTAAAGTCTTAAAGCAAAAGATACTATTTTTAACATCTAAATTCTGTCCAATAAGTGCATCTCATTTTCAGTATACTATTACTACTTTCGCTAGTGTTTTTTTTAAGTGGTATAAATATGTGCCTTTCCAATTTAAGTCAAGTGTAAGGTTTAGCTACTTTATCACCATAGATCTGCATGTTTCTATCTCTTTACATTTGCAGCTAACCCTCTCTGACTTACAGATTTCTGGTCTGAGAAGTTCAAGTCATGTTTGTTTTGTGTTCAACTGGAAGAGACATGAAAATGATAACATATGAACTCTTTAATGTACAACAGAATAAAGAGAAAACATGGAGTTTATTATAATTAAATATTTTTGTGCAGATAATTGCTAAAGTATAAGTAATTAGATAGAAAAATTTTTTTCTGGCTCATGCTGTTATGAATATTGATATATACTTTGTTTTGAATCTCTTAAGTTTACAGGTTTTAGTCTTTAAGATGAAACTATCAATAAGTAAATATCACACAATGAGTGATATTTAAACAGTATTTCTTGCTGCAATTTGAGATACCCAAAGAAAGGGCTCTATCTCCATGAAGTGCACCATCTTGATTTATTCTCATTCTGTTCAGTTTACCTCCCTCATGGCTCAGGGAACCACAAGAGAATGAATTTCCTGAAATGGTAACTTTGGCTTTCAGGAAATCACTTTGTGTCAAATCATGCATTATCCTGAGACAACTTCTGGTCATATTCTGCTATTTCCCAGTACTGTTGCATGACCCAAACTCCAAGATTATATTAATAGGGACAATTTTGAGTAACCACAAAATTGGTAGAGTAAGTAGGTCTTTTCTTTTTGGAATAAGCAAATGCTTTTAGTACCTAAATTCATATAAAGGGAGGGATGTTAACTTGAGGAAAATACAGCAAATGTCTTTTTTGGGGAGTCATCAAATGAATTGCTTTTTTCATGTGTGGAAGGTAGCACCATTCTCTCTCTTTCTCTTTTTAATGAAGGAGTGAGAGAGGCCAGAGGGTATCATTTGGACACATATGATAATAGATTCAAGGGTTCAGATGGTTCTCCCAGCTTTGTGGTTAGGCATCTAAATGTGAAAATAAATTAATGAACACACAAATGCCTTTTGTTTCCTGAATTAATCTAGTTCTACTAGTGAAGAGACTTTTAAATGCATTGTAATTCCTTTCACAAGCTGATTATTATACTGTAATATTTTAATATTCTCTTTTTTAATAAGGGGAAATAGTGCCTCACTTAAACCTGTGATATGAGGAGCTCTGAAATGAGTCAAACAGCTGTGGAAATATTTCTGCCCCTCTCTGATGAAGAAGTAATCTAGTTTGATGGATGTCTTTATTTCCATCTTAATTACAGCACGTTAGATTAGCAATACTTGTGTTTCACTTCAGTAAATTATTTGGAAACACATGCACAATACAGGGCTCTACTTCAATATATTACTTTGAATTTGGAGAGACCATACCAAAAGTATCCGTTAGAGTTCTTAGATAAATCTAATGAATGTTAAAAAATCTTTGTGTAACCACCTCCTCCAGGCCTAGATTTTCTGCTATCATAGTGAAAAATCTGAAAATATAAACATGTGGAACACAGAACAATAAATCACATAATGGGATGACCTAATATCCTGTCTTTAGCAACAGTCATTACCTAAGGGTTCAAAGAACAGTGAAAAACTATTAGATTAACTGTGCCATAGTTATAGGGAAAAAGGAAATGTGTGTGTTCTTACTCATACATTGATCCACCATTTATGACTCTAAACATAAATTTTATTTGTGACTATTCTGTTGTGATGGTCTTGGAAAGTTTGTAATTTTAAAATGAGAATTTTTGCTTGTTTTTATTGTATGTGCTAAAAAACATGTTCTAAACAATGTCTGATTACATGATACCATGTAAATAAACAATTAGTGTTCTTTTATAGCTAGAAACTAGAAATAGTCCTTTGACCTTGGGATATAAGAAAAACTTCAAAATTGAGAAATATAATAATAATAACAAGTGAACACTAAAGAAATAGTCTCAAAGTAAAATAAAAGGCAGTTTAAGCCTCAGGTTTATCAGTGATGGAGTATTCCTTGGAGGGACAACAGAGCACTAGTATGGATGCTGGAGCTTACAATGTACCTTGTAGAAACATAAAATTAAAAGTAACATAATTATGTGAAAGTAAAAATTCATTAAAAATAACAGTTGCTAGGCAAAAAAAAATGTGATTGGAAAGGCAATAGTAAGAGTATATAAAATTAGGTAAAAAAATCTATTAAAAATTAAATTAATGGCCAGTTGGCTCAGCGGTAGAGCGTCGGCCTGGCGTGCAGGAGTGCTGGGTTCGATTTCCGGCCAGGGCACACAGGAGAAGCACCCATCTGCTTCTCCACCCCTCCCCCTCTCCTTCCTCTCTGTCTCTCTCTTCCCCTCCTGCAGCCGAGGCTCCATTGGAGCAAAGATGGCCTGGGCGCTGGGGATGGCTCTGTGGCCTCTGCCTCAGGCGCTAGAATGGCTCTGGATGCAACAGAGCAACTCCCCAGAGGGGCAGAACATCGCCCCCTGGTGGGCATGCCGGGTGGATCCCGGTCGGGCGCATGCGGGAGTCTGTCTGACTGTCTCCCCGTTTCCAGCTTCGGAAAAATGGAAAAAAAAAATTAAATTAAAAAATGACTGAACAAGGTCCTGGCTTGTTGGCTAATGACATAACAAGGGCCTGGCTGGTTGGCTTAGCAGTAGATCATTGGCCTGGTATGTGGAAGTCCCAGGTTCAATTCCTGGTCAGGGCACACAGGAGAAGTGTCCATTTGCTTTTCCACCCATCCCTTTCCCCCTTCTCTTTCTCCCTTTCTCCTCCCCTCCCTCAGCCATGGCTTGAATGTTTTGAGCAAGTTGACCCTTGGCAGTGAGGATGGCTCCATGCCCTTGCCTCAGGCACTGAAATAGCTCAGTTGCCCAGCAATGGAGTAGTGGCTCCAGATGGGCAGAGCATTGTTCTGTAGGGGGCTTGCTGGGTGGATCTTGATCAGGGCGCATGTGGAAGTCTGTCTCTCTGTCTTTCTGCCTCCTCACCTCTCATTTAATTAAAAATTAATAAATAAGGCCCTGGCCGGTTGGCTCAGTGGTAGAGCGTCGGCCAGGCGTGCGGAAGTTCCAGGTTCGATTCCCGGCCAGGGCACACAGGAGAGGCGCCCATCTGCTTCTCCACCCCTCCCCCTCTCCTTCTTCTCTATCTCTCTCTTCCCCTCCTGCAGCCGAGGCTCCATTGGAGCAAAAGATGGCCCTGGTGCTGGGGATGGCTCCTTTGCCTCTGCCGCAGGCGCTAGAGTGGTTCTGGTCGCGGCAGAGCAACGCCCCGGAGGGGCAGAGCATCGCCCCCTGGTGGGCGTGCCAGGTGGATCCCAGTCGGGTGCATGCGGGAGTCTGTCTGACTGCCTCCCTGTTTCCAGCTTCAGAAAAATACAAAAAAATAAAAAATAAATAAATAAATAGATAAATAAGCAAAAAAAAATACAATGACAGAAGAAATAATTTTGTTTTTGGGACACTGTTAATGCACTATAACAGTTAAAATTGAGAACTGTGCAAATACATGTAATAAAAATGTGTGTGTACCAGTTTGATAGTGTTCCATGAGTAGCATTATAGAGGTCTCTATGAAAGAAGGAAGATAATGTTTACATATATATGTATATGTGCATGTGTGTTGTATGTGTATGTGTATAGAGCTATATATTGTATGTATGTGTATTGTCTATAGATATAGATATAGATGATATAGATTATAAATAGATATAGATATAGATCAGGGGTCCCCAAACTACGGCCCGCGGGCCGCAAGCGGCCCCCTGAAGCCATTTATCCGGCCCCCGCCGCACTTCCGGAAGGGGCACCTCTTTCATTGGTGGTCAGTGAGAGGAGCATAGTTCCCAATGAAATACTGGTCAGTTTGTTGATTTAAATTTACTTGTTCTTTATTTTAAATATTATATTTGTTCCCGTTTTGTTTTTTTACTTTAAAATAAGATATGTGCAGTGTGCATAGGAATTTGTTCATAGTTTTTTTTTTATAGTCCGGCCCTCCAACGGTCTGGGGACAGTGAACTGGCCCCCTGTGTAAAAAGTTTGGGGACCCCTGAAATAGATGATATAGATAGATATAGATATAGATGATATAGATAGATACAGATATAGATATAGATATAGATATAGATATAGATATAGATATAGATATAGATATAGATATAGATATATTTAGGGCCTTAGCACCATCTTAGCACCTATCCTCAATGAATTTAGCTTAACTTCAGCACTTAGATAGAAGATGTACCTTAACTCCATTTATTCCTGCTTCAAGGCAAAATTATTTATACAACAGAGTAATGGTCACAGGAATCTTGTGTGGAAAACATTGTCAAATACTTGCTTTCCTAGTTCCACTTTGACTTATTTGATAAATAGACATGTAAAAGCTATTTATAGGCCCTGGCCAGTTGGTTCAGTGGTAGAATATTGGCCCAACATGTGGATGTCCTGGGTTCAATTCCTAGTCAGGGAACACAGGAGAAGCTACCATCACCCTTCTCTCTCTCTCTCTCTCTCTTCCCCTCCCACAGCCATGACTTGGTTAGAGCAAATTGGCCCCAGGCACTGAGGATGGCTCCATTGCCTCTCCACAAGCACTAAAATAGCTTGGTTGCTAAGCAATGGAGCAACAGTGCCAGATGGTCATACCATCACCAGGTAGGGGGCTTGCAGGGTAGATCCTGGTTGAGGTGCATGCGGGAGTCTGTCTCTCTGCCTCCTTGCTTCTCACTTAAAGAGAAAAGGAGGCCCTGGCCAGTTGGCTCAGCGGTAGAGCGTCGGCCTAGCGTGCGGAGGACCCGGGTTCGATTCCCAGCCAGGGCACACAGGAGAAGCGCCCATTTGCTTCTCCACGCCTCCGCTGCGCCTTCCTCTCTGTCTCTCTCTTCCCCTCCCGCAGCCAAGGCTCCATTGGAGCAAAGATGGCCCAGGCGCTGGGGATGGCTCTGTGGCCTCTGCCTCAGGCGCTAGAGTGGCTCTGGTCGCCACATGGCGATGCCCAGGATGGGCAGAGCATCACCCCCTGGTGGGCAGAGCATCGCCCCTGGTGGGTGTGCCGGGTGGATCCCGGTCGGGCGCATGCGGGAGTCTATCTGACTGTCTCTCCCTGTTTCCAGCTTCAGAAAAATGAAAAAAAAAAAAAAAAAAGAGAGAAAAGGAAAAAGGAAAAAAGATATTTATAAAGAAAGCAAAAAAAAAACAATCTAAAAGTCCCAAATGCCTTTATAAAAACTCCAGTAAGAAATACACACAACTCTACTGACAATAAATGGGGGAAACATCAGTTTGTTTTATAGGCCAAGTTTACAATATAACACAAATTCAAGAGCCAGTTCTAAAAAAAAACAGCAGATGAAAATACTTTATGAATTGCTGGTTGTTTTTTGTTTTGTCTTGTTTTGCTTTAGAGAAAGGATAGTTCAGTCAAAAGAACAGTTGCTTTCTGACTTTTGTTGGGAAATCTAAATTCCAATATAGTTGTTAGATGAAACTATACAATCCAAATCTCCTCTTATTGACAATGGAATTTGGCTTTGGGTGAGTGACTACATTGCTCATCTGTTAGTTATTTTTTGAATAAAAGCACTTTTGTTGTTCAACCTAGAATCTGAACAGATAAACATCTAACACTGAGGCTTGGAGTGGTACCAAAGCCATCTCCAGAGTTCAAGGGTTAGTGCCACAATATAAAAGAATCAGCATGTGAGATTTAAACATCGAACGTTCATGAGCTGCAAAATATACAAATAATTACTTCCCCTGAGATAACTTAATTTTAAACTTTTTTATGGTTACCAAACTGGAAAGTACACTTTATCTAAAACCAAAATGTCATGTGCCCTACTGACACACAAGAACATTAGAAATAACTCACATTATAAATATAGCAATCATTCCAGAATATTCTGGAATGAAAAAATGTAATGGGTCATTTTTATCCCCAAATTATAATGAAATACCTAGACAACAGAAATGTGAGGCATTTTGTTTTTAGTGCACACTGGTAGGTAAATGAGAAACAGTTGGAAACACCATGTCCTCCTTGACGGTACAAAAACAAGATGAATTTCCCACACTCTATCTTTTTTTTTTTTTTTTTTTTTTTTTTTTTTGTATTTTTCTGAAGCTAGAAACGGGGAGAAACAGTCAGACAGACTCCGCATGCGCCCCACCAGGGGGGCGACGCTCTGCCCACCAGGGGGCGATGCTCTGCCCCTCTGGGGCGTCGCTCTCCTGCGACCAAAGCCACTCTAGAGCCTGGGGCAGAGGCCAAGAAGCCATCCCCAGCACCCAGGCCATCTTTGCTCCAATGGAGCCTCGGCTGCAGGAGGGGAAGAGAGAGACAGAGAGGAAGGAGAGGGGGAGGGGTGGAGAAGCAAATGGGCACCTCTCCTGTGTGCCCTGGCCGGGAATCGAACCCGGGACTTCTGCACACCAGGCTGACGCTCTACCACTGAGCCAACTGGCCAGGGCCCCACACTGTATCTTTTCATATCAGAACAATGATAGTGGCTGCTATCCTTGGTTTTGATTTTAAAATATACTTAAAATTGAATAAAAAAGACAAAGATTATTATTTAGTTGTTGATTCCATTTTTCTATGACTTTAATGTTAAAAATGTTTTAAAAAATACCAAGCAAAATAAGTAAATGTTTGAAACTCAAACTACCTTTCCTTTGAGAGAGTGTTGTTAAACCTACTACCTATATTTTGGAGAAAATTTCTACTTTAAAACAGTTATTTTTGTAAATCTCCTTGTATACACTGTAGAGAATATGAAGATATGCTTTGAGACACCATAAAATAATTATAATTAGAGAAAATTTTTGTGAAGTGAAAATCAATAAACATTTAAAAATGAAATACCTATCAATCTATATCTATTTGTATACCCATATACCCATACACACATCTAAAAATATACATTTAAATAAAGCACCCATTAACACAAGGAAGATTAGAAATAGTAAGTATTTTCATTTGATTCTGTTTTCACCTTATTTTTGTCTGAAGAACGTTTTATTGAATAATAATGGCTATCTAATAAATATAATATTTATTGAATTTGTACAGTTATTTGTTTTACATAGTTAAAATAATGCTCAATATTCAAGAGCATTATTTTCAGATATGAAAGATTAATTTTGGAAAGTATACTGCCTTTATTCTAAAACCATTGTGCCTATGTGGTTCAGTCTACCCATCATAGAAAGAAAACAACATGTAAATAAAAGATGATCTGTATTTTTAGATATAAATAACAACACTTACTGGATGTCCAACTTTTGGGTATCTCCAGAACAGAAAGAAAAGAAAGCTTAGTTAAAGCTAGGTAATGTAAGCTGACACAGTAAGTTGTCTACCTTATTTTTTAAAAATCTTTCTGCAACTAGTAATGATATTTCCTGGGGATAACTTAGGTCAAGGGTAGCAAGTCAAATTCCTGAGGGTCAAGCATGTAAGTGCCTTCTCGATTTGCTGAGTTGGTATTAGATTTGAAATGCGATGTTAGCGTACCCTCAGTCTGTATTTTTTTTTTTAAAAACTGTACTTATCAAACAAAACCATTTGCTTCCTTAATATTTTTGGCAGAGTGACTGAATTAAAATGTATACACAACATTGGCTTTTCTGGAAAGGTAGCACCATAATGACTTGATTAGTTAGTTAATCAAATTCTAGTTCACACTTGGAAATTCTAATTCTGTGGACCCAGGGACCCAATTTTTATGCACAGACAAGTGCATATTTCTCAGAATTTATTGTTACAACTATACAAATGAACAAAAATTCCTATGCACATTTTAAAAATAAGTCATCAGAAATGATAGTGACTGACTAAAAAAGCAGTGTTAGCTAAAATGATAGGTACCAGCAGGGAGGCAGTCCTGATGTTTAGATGTTGGCTTGCTATACACATTTTTATCTATTACATGTGTTGCATCAGAGATTTTGCTTTTGTAACATATAGGCGCAGTGTGCAACAGAGATCAAGGAAAGGAAGTAATTGGAGCCAAGTTGATTAATACAAATGAATTCTCAATGGTCAGGGCTGAAATTTGTTTCTGTTCTTGATTTCAGTATTTTCCCACTTATTTAAATGAAGCTTCCCAGAAAAGATAATGCTTAGAAATGTTGACACTTAACCGAGAAACAGAAGTTGACTTAAGGATGAAAACAGAAGCTTCACTGTGTCATGATCTCACTGATATCAGCCAGCAGTTTGTCTAAACTACGATGGTTTTCTTAATTTACTACTTTTCATGACAGTTACATACAGTAAAGATTCTACTGAAGGGATGTGACATTTTCATCTTCCTCTCATTTCTTTTTTCTTTTTTTTAATCAACTTACCCGTTTTGCCTCGCTGCTGCAGACGTGTCTTCGGTGTGTCACCCTCAGACCGCCATCCTATGACTCGTCCCCGCTACTTCAGGTGAATGTTAGGTCAACATCTGCGCTGTTATCACAGGCTCTGAGTGGGTCCCTGCACACTGCTGGGTCATCAGGAGTGGCCTGGCAGCAGATGAAGCCCAGGGAGATGAAGCAATCTCAAAGTCCAGAGGCTTTCAGCAAGAATCCTTTACTGGAAGTGTAGGTAGTCTAGTAGTCAAAGCGAGGAAGCAAGTTAAGGGCATGGGGACTTAGAGAAAGTCCTAAGTATTAGGAAAGTGTTTTGGGGGGAATAGGTTCTGCATTTCAGTCCTAAAGCAACAACCGTCCTGGATAGAAACTTTGCAGAAGCATGACCAGCAAGGGAGCAATGGGTCATGCTTTCTAACTTCTCAGCTTCTTGAGCCAAGAAACTCCTGTTTAGGAAATGGGTTTAAGATCAGAATGAGATTAGATTTCAAGCTGACTCTTTGGAGTCTTAAAATATTCCTGTTGAGCATCAAAGATTTGTTCCAAAAGTCAGATACCAGAAGTCAGAATTTAGTTGATCTGGTCAAGATCAATTAATCAATTTTGGGCTGGAGCCAAAAATTCCATCCTGGTAGTTCAATTCTCAAACTGTGCTCTTAGAAATGCTGATAGCCCTGGCCGGTTGGCTCAGCGGTAGAGCGTCGGCCTAGCGTGCGGAGGACCCGGGTTCGATTCCCGGCCAGGGCACACAGGAGAAGCGCCCATTTGCTTCTCCACCCCTCCGCCGCGCTTTCCTCTCTGTCTCTCTCTTCCCCTCCCGCAGCCAAGGCTCCATTGGAGCAAAGATGGCCCGGGCGCTGGGGATGGCTCTGTGGCCTCTGCCTCAGGCGCTAGAGTGGCTCTGGTCGCAATATGGCGACGCCCAGGATGGGCAGAGCGTCGCCCCTGGTGGGCGTGCCGGGTGGATCCCGGTCGGGCACATGCGGGAGTCTGTCCGACTGTCTCTCCCCGTTTCCAGTTTCAGAAAAATGAAAAAAAAAAGAAAAAAGAAAAAAAGAAATGCTGATAGAGCCCTGGCCGGTTGGCTCAGTGGTAGAGCGTCGGCCTAGCGGGCGGAGGACCCGGGTTCGATTCCCGGCCAGGGCACACAGGAGAAGCGCCCATTTGCTTCTCCACCCCTCCGCCGCGCCTTCCTCTCTGTCTCTCTCTTCCCCTCCCGCAGCCAAGGCTCCATTGGAGCAAAGATGGCCCGGGCGCTGGGGATGGCTCTGTAGCCTCTGCCTCAGGCGCTAGAGTGGCTCTGGTCGCAACATGGCGACGCCCAGGATGGGCAGAGCATCGCCCCCTGGTGGGCAGAGCGTCGCCCCATGGTGGGCGTGCCGGGTGGATCCCGGTCGGGCGCATGCGGGAGTCTGTCTGACTGTCTCTCCCTGTTTCCAGCTTCAGAAAAATGCAAAAAAAAAAAAAAAAAAAAAAGAAATGCTGATAGAAATACTTGTTTTTGACATGTTCTCTCATCACTGTTTTCTCCTTATTATAAAGAGAGTTAGTAATTAGAGTCAGATTACTAGAGATATAAAAAGAAGCAGTTCACAGACACATCTAATAAAATTATACACAAAGTTGTCTTGAATTTTCAGAAAGCCTCAGGTTTGACTGATATTTCTGATTATAACTTATACATCTCTGTGAGTTGACTATACATAAATTCATTTTAGAATGTTAACAATCGTAAGATTTTCAATTTGGAAAATTTCATTATAAACAAATTGCTGTATAATGTATAACATCCATTTTTCTGTTAATTTTTTCTTTACGTTTATTCTCCAAAGCAGTGGTCCCCAACCTTTTTTGGGCCACAGACCGGTTTAATGTCAGAAAATATTTTCACGGACCGGCCTTTAGGGTGTGATGAATAAATGCACAAAATAAAATTATGCGACCGGCGTAAAAACTGTGGTATTTTTAAATATAATTGTCGAACTTACGAGACAAGCGTCAAGAGTGAGTCTTAGACAGATATAACAGAAAACATCTGGTCATTTTTTAAAATTTTTAAAATTTTTTTTTTTTTTTTGTATTTTTCTGAAGCTAAAAACAGTCAGACTCCCGCATGCGTCCGACTGGGATCCACCCGGCACGCCCACCAGGGGCGGACGCTCTGCCCACCAGATGGTGATGCTCTGCCGCTCCTGGGCGTCGCTCTGCTGCGACTAGAGCCACTCTAGAGCCTGGGGCAGAGGCCAAGAAGCCATCCCCAGCACCCAGGCCATCTTTGCTCCAATGGAGCCTCGGCTGCGGGAGGGGAAGAGACAGACAGAGAGGAAGGAGAGGGGGAGGGGTGGAGAAGCAAATGGGCGCCTCTCCTGTGTGCCCTGGCCGGGAATCAAACCCAGGACTTCTGCACGCCAGGCTGACGCTCTACCACTGAGCCAACCGGCCAGGGCCCCACACTGTATCTTTTCATATCAGAACAATGATAGTGGCTGCTATCCTTGGTTTTGATTTAAAAATATACTTAAAATTGAATAAAAAAGACAAAGATTATTATTTAGTTGTTGAT
The DNA here is from genome assembly GCF_036850995.1 of Saccopteryx leptura. NCBI lineage: Eukaryota > Metazoa > Chordata > Mammalia > Chiroptera > Emballonuridae > Saccopteryx > Saccopteryx leptura. Next base: position 250,418,192 of record NC_089503.1, on the reverse strand, counting down.
TCCATTTTTATATGACTTTAATGTTAAAAATGTTTTAAAAAATACCAAGCAAAATAAGTAAATGTTTGAAACTCAAACTACCTTTCCTTTGAGAGAGTGTTGTTAAACCTACTACCTATATTTTGGAGAAAATTTCTACTTTAAAACAGTTACTTTTGTAAATCTCCTTGTATACACTGTAGAGAATATGAAGATATGCTTTGAGACACCATAAAATAATTATAATTAGAGAAAATTTTTGTGAAGTGAAAATCAATAAACATTTAAAAATGAAATACCTATCAATCTATATCTATTTGTATACACATATACCCATACACACATCTAAAAATATACATTTAAATAAAGCACCCATTAACACAAGGAAGATTAGAAATAGTAAGTATTTTCATTTGATTCTGTTTTCACCTTATTTTTGTCTGAAGAACATTTTATTGAATAATAATGGTTTATTATTTAGTTGTTGATTATTCCATTTTTCTATGACTTTAATGTTAAAAATGTTTTAAAAAATACCAAGCAAAATAAGTAAATGTTTGAAACTCAAACTACCTTTCCTTTGAGAGAGTATTGTTAAACCTACTACCTATATTTTGGAGAAAATCTCTACTTTAAAACAGTTATTTTTGTAAATCTCCTTGTATACACTGTAGAGAATATGTTTTGGAAAGTATACTGCCTTTATTCTAAAACCATTGTGCCTATGTGGTTCAGTCTACCCATCATAGAAAGAAGCTTACATTACCTAAGCTTACATTACCTAGCTTTAACTAAGCTTTCTTTTCTTTCTGTTCTGGAGATACCCAAAAGTTGGACATCCAGTAAGTGTTGTTATTTATATCTAAAAATACAGATCATCTGTATTTTGCTTTTGTAACATATAGGCACAGTGTGCAACAGAGATCAAGGAAAGGAAGTAATTGGAGCCAAGTTGATTAATACAAATGAATTCTCAATGGTCAGGGCTGAAATTTGTTTCTGTTCTTGATTTCAGTATTTTCCCACTTATTTAAATGAAGCTTCCCAGAAAAGATAATGCTTAGAAATGTTGACACTTAACCGAGAAACAGAAGTTGACTTAAGGATGAAAACAGAAGCTTCACTGTGTCATGATCTCACTGATATCAGCCAGCAGTTGTCTAAACTACGATGGTTTTCTTAATTTACTACTTTTCATGACAGTTACATACAGTAAAGATTCTACTGAAGGGATGTGACATTTTCATCTTCCTCTCATTTCTTTCTTTTTTCTTTTTTTTAATCAACTTACCCGTTTTGCCTCGCTGCTGCAGACGTGTCTTCGGTGTGTCACCCTCAGACCGCCATCCCATGACTAGTCCCCGCTACTTCAGGTGAATGTTAGGTCAACATCTGCGCTGTTATCACAGGCTCTGAGTGGGTCCCTGCACACTGCTGGGTCATCAGGAGTGGCCTGGCAGCAGATGAAGCCCAGGGAGATGAAGCAATCTCAAAGTCCAGAGGCTTTCAGCAAGAATCCTTTACTGGAAGTGTAGGCAGTCTAGGAGTCAAAGCGAGGAAGCAAGTTAAGGGCATGGGGACTTAGAGAAAGTCCTAAGTATTAGGAAAGTGTTTGGGGGGAATAGGTTCTGCATTTCAGTCCTAAAGCAACAACCATCCTAGATAAAAACTTTGCAGAAGCATGACCAGCAAGGGAGCAATGGGTCATGCTTCCTAACTTCTCAGCTTCTTGAGCCAAGAAACTCCTGTTTAGGAAATGGGTTTAAGATCAGAATGAGATTAGATTTCAAGCTGACTCTTTGGAGTCTTAAAATATTCCTGTTGAGCATCAAAGATTTGTTCCAAAAGTCAGATACCAGAAGTCAGAATTTAGTTGATCTGGTCAAGATCAATTAATCAATTTTGGGCTGGAGCCAAAAATTCCATCCTGGTAGTTCAATTCTCAAACTGTGCTCTCAGAAATGCTGATAGAAATACTTGTTTTTGACATGTTCTCTCATCACCGTTTTCTCCTTATTATAAAGAGAGTTAGTAATTAGAGTCAGATTACTAGAGATATAAAAAGAAGCAATTCACAGACACATCTAATAAAATTATACACAAAGTTGTCTTGAATTTTCAGAAAGCCTCAGGTTTGACTGATATTCCTGATTATTATTTATACATCTCTGTGAGTTGACTATACATAAATTCATTTTAGAATGTTAACAATCGTAAGACTTTCAATTTGGAAAATTTTATTATAAACAAATTGCTGTATAATGTATAACATATCCATTTTTCTGTTAATTTTTTCTTTACTTTTATTCTCCAAAGCAGTGGTCCCCAAACTTTTTTGGGCCACAAACTGGTTTAATGTCAGAAAATATTTTCACGGACCGGCCTTTAGGGTGTGATGAATAAATGCACAAAATAAAATTATGCGACCGGCGTAAAAACTGTAGTATTTTTAAATATAATTGTCGAACTTACGAGACAAGCATCAAGGGTGAGTCTTAGACAGATGTAACAGAGAACATCTGGTCATTTTTTTTAATTTTTATTTTTTATTTTTCTGAAGCTAGAAACAGGGAGAGACAGTCAGACTCCTGCATGCGCCTGACCGGGATCCACCCGGCACGCCCACCAGGAGGTGACGCTCTGCCCACCAGGGGGCGATGCTCTGCCCCTCCGGGGTGTCGCTCTGCCGCGACCAGAGCCACTCTAGCTCCTGGGGCAGAGGCCAAGGAGCCATCCCCAGCGCCCGGGCCATCTTTGCTCCAATGGAGCCTTGGCTGCGGGAGGGGAAGAGAGAGACAGAGAGGAAGGAGAGGGGGAGGGGTGGAGAAGCAAATGGGCGATTCTCCTGTGTGCCCTGGCCGGGAATGGAACCGGGGACCTCTACACGCCAGGCCGACGCTCTACCACTGAATCAACCGGCCAGGGCCTAAATTTTTTTATTTATTCATTTTAGAGAGGAGAGGGAGAGAGAGAGAGGAGAGACAGAGAGAGAGAGAAGGGGAGGAGGAGCTGGAAGCATCAACTCCCATATGTGCCTTGACCAGGCAAGCCCAGGGTTTCAAACCAGTGACCTCAGCACTTCCAGGTCGACACTTTATCCCACTGCGCCACCACAGGTCAGGCAATCTGCTCATTTTTTAAAAATAAAACATCGTTTAGACTTAAATATAAATAAAACTGAAATAATGTAAATTATTTATTCTTTCTCTGTGGACCAGTACCAAATGGCCCACGGCCTGGTACTGGTCCGTGGCCTGGGGGTTAGCAACCACTGCTCCAAAGTAATTGGCATTAAAGAAATTTCTTGAGATTTTATTTTATCATGGTTAAAACTTTTCTCTCTGCCTGACCAGACGGTGGCGCAGTGGATAGAGCGTTGGACTGGGATGCAGAGGACCCAGGTTCCAGACCTCGAGGTCGCCGGCTTGAGCGCGGGCTCATCTGGTTTGAGCAAAAAGCCCACCAGCCTGAGCCCAACGTCGCTGGCTCCAGCAAGGGGTTACTCGGTCTTCTGAAGGCCCGCGGTCAAGGCACATATGAGAAAGCAATCAATGAACAACTAAGGTGTTGCAACGTGCAATGAAAAACTAATGATTGATGCTTCTCATCTCTCTCTGTTCCTGCCTGTCTGTCCCTGTCTATCCCTCTCTCTGACTCACTCTCTGTCTCTGTAAAAAATAAATTAATTAATTAAAAAAACAAACACATTAAAAACAAATTTTTTCTCTGCTATTATTATCCTAATTACAAATTTTTGAATTAAACGTTTATACAGAACTGATTTCTGTGCTCCCAGCCACGTAGTTCATTTGGTTGTTGTCCTGATATGCTAAGGTTGCAGGTTTGAGTCCTGGTTAGGGCACATACAAGAATCAGCCAAGGAATGCATAAATAAATGAAACAACAAATTGAGGTTTCTCTCTCTCTCTTGCTCATCAATAATTTAAAAAGTAATAGATTTCTGTATTACTTGAAAATTCAACAATTAGTTCAAAGCTATTAATATCCTAGTCCAGTTATAATTGTATTTATAATTCTATGTTCTTTTTTCTTGCTTTATAACCTTTAAAGTTAGACCCCTCCTTTTATACCTAAAGTCATCATTCCACCTCAATCTTGCAGACTTGATATAAAAGTAGCTAATTTTTATATTAACCAAAACATAAAAACAAGCATTAATTCACAATTTAGCAGGTGATGGCACTTTGGAGGTAAATTGCTATATTAGAGCACAATCCCCTTAGCTCTCTCGGGGTTTGTTTGTTATTAGAGCACAGTCCCCTTAGCCTTCTTGGGGATTTGTTTGTTTTTAAACACAATTGATTTTTTTAAACAGCAGAATCATGGAGCTTTTTGACCTTCATGGGCCCAAGACATTGCTATCACAGTTTCAGTTTACTGCCCAGAGTCACACTGAAGAATGAAAGTGGGCCTTACGCTGAGCTAGAGACTACAGTAAGCTCCGACATCGGGGAGCCTGGGGGAGCTGCAGGTTTGGGAAATGAGAGGAGAATAGGTCAAGGTGGAGAGGGTGGTGAGAAAATTTCTGCCACCGCGAATATGAAGTCAGGGAATCCACCATAACATGAGATTTTTATTTATTCACTTTTGCCAGCCAGAAAAGAAATAAATGTAAAACATAAATGGTATGTCTGGAGTTTGGGAAAAGTATCTGAAAGAGCTGGAAAGAAGAGCAGAAAATGTTATGGGAGAATATTTATAAAAAGTTCAAGTCTATACCAGCTGCTGAAAACATTGTTGCACAAACAGCACCTGAGAACCAACTGGGAGCTCCTTAGCAATGCAGACTCTGAACCAGGATTTGCATTTTAATAATAACCCCAGGTAGGTGGTACTGGAGCTAATGTCTGAAATTAAACTTAGGGGAGACTTTTTTGTTGTTGTTGTTGTTTTTACTTTAATGTGAATAAAAACATACACTCAAACATTATCAAAATTCCTGAAAGGTTTCTTTTACAGTTTGAATTTTACATTTTAATACCCTGGGGAAGTATTAGAGACCTTTCCAAAATCTGTTTCTTACTTACTTCTTGTTCTCTCTCATTCTCATGGAGTAGCTAATTAACAAGGTATTTATTAACTATGCTTGGTCAAAGGACCCCATTAAGTGTTCTATTATAATATTAAACATTTCATTTTTAATGAATTAAAATGAACTATGAGCTTGCTTTTAAAATTACAGTTGTGCTCCTTCCCAATTTTTTGTTGTTAGATGGCAAATTTTTCTGTTATATTATTTATTTATTTTTCATTTCCCATTGATTTGAGGGAAAGAAAGAGAGAGACAGAGAGAGAAAGGGGAAGAGAGAGAGAGAGAAAAGCAGCAACTCCTTGTTCCACTTAGCTCTATTTAGTCGTGTACTCATTGACTTCTTCTCATATGTGCCCTGTGCCCTGACCGGGGGTTGAATCTGTGAACTCAGATGCATGGGGTTGATGCTTTATCCATCGAGCAACCCGGCCAGGGCCTCTGTTACATTATTTTTAAGAAATATGTGAATATAAAGCATCGATTGATTTACAACTGCCACCCTGTCTCCATTGTTAACTAGATTATAATACCACACACCTTATATTAAGTGTCTCATTACTAACCTTATGACTTGTAGTCTGGACTGCAAAGGCCTTGTAATGCTGCTCAGAAAGTCAAACCCACCACCCAAAGCAAAGTTCTGACATAGAAATTGATGTCTACAATATGTGTTACCAGCATAAAAAGCAGTTTCCAAAGATAAGTTCCAAAGACTATTTTTAGCAAGGGTGGCATCAAATGGGGTGAATGTTACTTTTCCCAGGCACCTGCTTGCAAGGAGTTTACATGCAGACATGTACACAATTCTGATACGTTTGCTAAAATATTCCTTTCATTGCCTTGAAAATGTTATAGCTGAAAAAAGGAAAAAAAAGCTAAAATTCAAATTGTACCTTTTTGCCTTAATTATAGATGAAAACTTGAGTCACAGGTAGAAACGTGGTAAAGCAGTTCACTATAAAAATGATAGGAGGTTCTAGGTCAATTTGACTATTGGAAATAAAGCCACTATGATGTTTCATCAAATACTAGGATTCAGTGCCAAGGGTTTTCATTATACACAGGGCACACGGTACTTTATAAATCACCATATCTGCTGATAATCAATTATATTCAGCCTTATTTGCGGTAGACTGTAAATGGCAAAAAGCCTTTGTAAATTCGAGGCTTAGCAAAAGGCTGAGTTCTTCTCCCACCCCACCCCCCACCTCTACATTGGCTATGAAGCTGAGTATATGCACTCAGCCATAGCCCCACTTCACTCTTGCTTAAGTTGTTGAAAGCAATTTACATGCCCTTCCTCTCACCCTTTGTTTGTTCAGATGTTGGTTGATTTCACTTATGCATGGTGGGGGGATTCCTGTCTATGCCTTAAGAAAGTTCCTGTTTTGCATCAGATGTGTGACTTTGTATCAAAGACTTATTTGCATATGACTATAGAATAAAGCAAACTGGGGGCTATGGTTCTCTCTCAGATACTGCCATCAGCATTGAAGAGGCCTCCAGATCCCATCCTCTTTTCTCGATGAGTCTATTTTCTTAATTCCGCACCATTCTCCCTCAAGACCCAGAATTTCTAGCTGCACTGGTCTGCAGCATGTGCCCCTAGGTTACAGTGTTTTGATAAATAAGCTTTAGAAATTACTGTCCAATTAAAGTGCAAGACCTAGTGGCTTAAAAATGTCATGATCTGCCATTAATATCTGTCAATGCTTTCTTAGCACTATTGAAGTTAATTAGCTATTGAAGCTGGTATAAGACTGCATAAGGTGATCACAGCTGTTGATTCGAATTTCTGAAGATATATTAAAAATCAAAAACCTGCTACTACGGGGGGACAGAGAAACCGGGCAGGTGGAAAGCAAAACTAGAAGACTTTTTTTTCCTTTTGAAACATTTTTCACTGTATATCTTTTTATACTTAACACTTTTCAAACCATATAAATGTACAGTATTAACTATTCCAAACATAAATAAAAACTTACATTGTTCAACATCATAATAAAGTGATGATGGAGTCATTATAATAAAGCATTTCTATGAAGATTTCTTTTGAAAACGGCTCTGCTCTTCAATTTTTTTTATTATCACTTTTTAAAGAAAACACTCTTTGCTACACATCCTTAGCCCAAAGGCTTGGCTGAGTGGGCGCTTCAGGCTGAGACCTCCCACGCAGCAGTTGGCGCTGCATGCACCGTTAGCACTTCCCCTCAACACCCTTTCTTAGCAATGGCGGGTGACGGTATGGGGCCTCTTTCTAGTGGTGGCCATGCTGAATCCTGAACCCAGGTGCGGATGATTCTCCTAACCCCGTGGAAGCTCTGACCTCGAGAAGGGTTAGAGAATAAAATGGAGTTCTCTGTGCATTCTTCCGCGTGAGCTGGGGTGGCAGCGCGGAAGACGTAGGCTGGGGGAAAACTCGTGTCGGGCGGCAGGCCGGGCGGTGGACAGCCCCGGGAGGATGGGGTCCTGGACGAGACGTGAGCCCGCGGCCCCCAGACGGCGACAGACTGAGCAGCACACCCGGGCAGGATCTCGGGCCGCTTGATTCTGATGGCCTGTCTGATAATTCCAATTAGGGTCCCCAGTGGGGACACCTGTTGTGCCCATTGGGTTAGTGTTATTCCGTGTGTGTGTGTGTGTGTGTGTGTGTGTGTGTGTGTGTGTGCCTCATCTGCAGTTTTTTGGGCAGTGGTCAGTGGTTGTGTGTGTGTGTGTGTGTCTCATCTGCAATTTTTTGGGCAGTGGTCAGTGGTTGTGTGTGTGTGTGTGTGTGTGTGTGTGCGCGCGTGCCTCATCTGCAATTTTTTGGGCAGTGGTCAGTGGTTGTGTGTGTGTGTGTGTGTGTGTGCGCGCGTGCCTCATCTGCAATTTTTTGGGCAGTGGTCCAGACTCTGCCTTTGTCAGCGGGAGACATGGAAGAGATGAGGATAATGCTCAGGTCGTGCCAGGTGAGGTCGTATGATAAGGTGAGTTATTTGAATTTCCTTATGTAATTATCAGGGTCTGAGGAGAAGGAAACCAAGACAGCGGTCAATTTGAGATAAGTCGGAAAGTGAGAGAGACAGCAACTTGGACTATGCCCTCGGCTCCCGCCACCTCCCGGAGGGGGTATATACCGGGTTGGGTGGGAATAGGAGGATTTCGAGGGCAGGGATGAAGATGGGGAGGGGAAATAGGAGTGGAAGGCACAGGTGCATTCTCCGAGGAGGAGGAAGGGGGCGAGGAGGAAAGAGGCACAGTCGCAGTTTGTAATGAGGGAGGAGGGGTCGGAGAAGACACAGGCACCGCCTATGAGGGGAGTTGGGGCGAAGGAGAGACAGGCACCGCCGGAGCCGGTGGGGGGGAGGAGCGGATGAATTATAGGGAGGAGGCCAGGCGAGAGGCTCTGGGGCTCGAGGGGCAGAGTGGTCTGTGGGATCAAATGAGTCAGGAGAGAAAGTAAGGGAAAGGGGGTCGGCTGTTTTAGGGGGGGCGATTTGGTGGGTATCAGATGCTTTAGCGAGAAGAACCTGATAGGTAGAGCAAGAAACACAGTGAAGGACAAGAGCGGAGGTAGAAGAAAGCCTGCACGTAAGGAATTCCTGAGACCTTCCCAGTCCAGTGGCAAAAATTGTCTAGGTCCCGGAGGATGTTAATATCAAAAGTTCCATTTTCGGGCCAGTGGGAGCCATTATCTAGTCTGTACTGAGGCCATGCCGTGTTACAGAAGAAGAGTAATTTTTTTGGTTTGAGATCTGAGAGACTGAGTTTGGTGAGGTTTTTTAAGAGGCATCTCAAAGGAGTAGTCTCTGAGATCTGAGATTGGGAGGAGCCCGTGTTAGGCTGAGAATAAAGAGAAGAGCGTCCTCAAACACTTTCAATTATTCTGAGTAGAGTAGTGTGTGTGGGAAGTGAGGAAACCGATCATCACCGGAGACCTTAGTTCCAAAGTAGTAGAAAGCAACCTGGCTGGGCGCCTAGACTTTTGAGAAAGTCCGTAGAAGCAGGCTGCTCAGAGTAGAAGCCTCCCAAACTGTGAACCTCAGAGAGCAGAGTGAGGGTGAGGGAAGGAGAGGAGCCTACCGGAGATTGGGAAAGAGCAGAAATTCCTTACCTTCTGGTCCAGCAAGGGTTCGAGACAGGGTCGGGTAGCCGGCCAGTCAACCTACATTCACACAGCCAAACAGAATGAGGGAGTTAGCCCTGGACAAGCTGCCGCTGCCCACTGCTTCCCCGGTAGTAAGTTTGGCTGGTGAAGGGGATCGTCCAGGTGTCCGGGTTTCGGCACTAAATGTTAGAATTAATCGGAGTCCAAAAAGACTAACAGGCTTTAAGTGTAACAGGCTTTGTTGAAAGAGAACCTGCTGGGCTGGCTCCCGGGAGTCGTGCGCCAGGCACAGCCTAGGACTGGATTTTTGGGGAGGGGGAGTGGGAAGGGTCGTGGAGCTTTCAATCATCCAGGACTTCTTGGCTTGTGACGTCAGACATTCCTTTGCTGTTGGTCGTTTGCTGCAAGCCCTGAAACAGACTTACTGGCAGGTTAAAGAAATGAAACCTAAGACAATGAAATCAATGAACAACTAAGGTGCAGCAATGAAGAATTGATGCTTCTCATCTCTTGCCCTTCCTTTCTCTGTCCCTGTCTGTTCCTCTCTGTCTCTCTCCCTGTCTTTTCTCTCTCACTATATATATATATATATATAGTATATAATATATATATACTATATATATATAATATATAATGATAGGGTTGCAGGTGGGGACCATTACCCCCTCCTTCCTTAAGTGGACGGACAAAGGGACATTGACAAACTAGGTTCCAGAACACCTTCCCCCAGGCATCCGGGTGACTAACCTGGATGTGGAAGGTCCCCTAGCTTTTTTACGGTTAATCTTACATAGGTCACTGAAAGCTACATTTTTCCTTACCAGCCCCCACCCTCAAATCCCCTATTTAATCCTACCTATTAGAGAACTGGGGGGGCTGTTCTCCCTTACGAGACAGCCCACAGATTTCCTTTCAATAAAGCCTGTTACACTGGTCTTTTGGACTCCGATTGATCCTATCTATCTATCTATCTCCACTGAATACTGTTTTATATATATGTGTGTGTGTGTGTGTTAAATTTTAAAAATATTTAATTGATGATCCCCAGATATACTTCAATTCTTTTGGTCTTTTGGAAGAGGTGATCTAAAGAGAAGACTGTGGTTCTGGCTCACAAATCACATAATGAACCCACCTGTACTCTATTGGACCCCGAGTCTCCTCCACGCCTCTTCAGATACCACACGGGTTTTAGGTACCTGTTTAGGAAGTTCTTTGAGTGACACGACATTCCTGTATTCGTGCTCATGGAAGTATTTGTCTGATTACTAGGTCTGCTCAAGGACCGTTCTCTCGGCAGGTGAGAGCGATTGAGGAGTGGGGCAGGAAGATTGGGCTCAGACACCAAGTGTGCCCCTTGTGCTGAGCAAGGGGTTGGACTGTGACACAGTGACATTTGCTTTTTTTTTTTGAAACCCAGCTTCTCTCTCTCTCTGTCTCTTTTAGATTTTATTTATTCATTTGAGAGAGAGAGAGGGGAAAGAGAGAGAACAGGGGGAGGAGCAGAAAGCGTCAACTCCCATATGTGCCTTGACCAGGCAAGCCCAGGGTTTCGAACGGTGACCTCAGCATTCCATGTCCACGGTTTATCCACTGAGCCACCACAGGTCCGGCAACGTTTGCTTTTAAACAAAACTTCTTCCTGGTTCGTCAGGGATAGTGGTGTCTTCCTGCAGCTTATTCTGAATGGAGACACAGATGCACATAGGGAATGCCAGATGTTGCTACTCCTATGTCCTCAGCAAAAGGGTCGCCCGGGCCAAGCCAGACTGAGACCAGGGTTAGAGGTCCTCCCAGGGTCAGGGTTTGGCAAACACTTAAAAATTGTTTACAAACACACTTATAAATAACCCCCCATGGCTCCATTTTGATGTTTGTTGACAGGGATGACTTCCACCATCCCTTCTCTACCTCCATACATGTGGACTCAGCTAGAGTCCCATGGTTTTCCAAACATTTGGATCTGGTGGCAAATTTGAACCCAGCAAGGCAACTTGGGCACAGAGACTCTTCTGTCGACAATCATAAGTTTCAGCTTTGTTCAATAAAACTCGCAGCCTGTTTTCCTAAGTGGCTACTGCATCATTTTATATACCCACCAGCAGTGGATAAGGGTTCCAATTTCTCCATATTCTTCACAGAACAAATGATCATCTCCCTCTTTGATTCCAGCCAGCCAAGATTGTTGTGATGTATTTCTTTGGGGCATTGACTTGGATTTCCTTGATAACAGGGATTTCTAGCATCTTTTTGTGTGCTCTTGCCCATTCCTACATCTTCCTTGGCAAAAATGTCTATTTACCTCCTTTGACATTTGAAAGTAAGTTATTTGACTTTTTTATTGAGTTATGAGTTCTTTATATATATTTTATACAAATCCCTTACAAAACATGATTTGCCAAATTTTCTTGCATTTTCCAGGTTGTGATTTTGCTCTCCTGCTTTAACACTTTTACTTTTCATTATGGTAATATTCACATACTGTAACATTTACATAGTAAATGCACAATTCATTAGTGAGAAGCACATTGACATTAGGAAACCATCCTAAGAACTATTTTCATCTCTGAAAGCTGAAAAACCTATACACCTCAAAAATCTACACACTGCCCTAGGCAGTGGCAACTACCATTCTATTTTCACCATCATTTCACTGTTTTAGGTACCTCATGCACATGGATTCATTCAGCAATTGTCCTTTTGTGAATGACTTATTTTACCTAGCATAATATCTACCAGGTTCACCCACGTTTCAGCATATGTCACAGTTTCCTTTGTTTCTAAATCTTAGTAATATTCTACTGTATGTATGTATATACTAATATTTGGTGATTTGTTTATTCACTTATGGTCACCGGTTGCTTACACATTTTTTTAATTTACTGATTTTAGAGAGGAAGTGGAAGGGGAGGGAAAGAGAAAAAGAGAAGCATTTATTTGTTGTTCCACTTAGTTATGCATTCATTAGTTGCTTCCTATATATGCCCTGACTGGAGATCGAATCTGCAACCTTGCTGTTTCAGAATAATGCTAACGGACTAAGCTAACTGCCCAAGGCCGGTTGCTTCCACCTTTTGACTCTCATGAATAAGTCTTTGGGGTTATACAGGAGGTCCTTGAGTTAAGACAGCCTCGACATACAATGTTTTAAGTTCATGACGCTCACTCCCATAAAACTTTAAAAAATTGAGATGTGGGTGTTTCGGCTGTTATAGATGCTTTGCAATATTATAAGCAGATTTTGGAAGAGAAGAAGTCATCAACCTTCCAGACTATCCTGGAACAATTCTTTAAGAAGGTGGAGAGGCCTGAAACAGATCCTGTATCCTCTATATCAGCTGCTTCTCAAGATGAAACACCTATAGTACAGGTAGAATCATCTCCAGTCTCTCCTGCATGTTCCTTAGGCAATCCTGATTCTCCTGACCCAGTATCTCCAGCACCTTCTGCAGGTTCTGCCTTTTCAGCTTCCTCCTCCCAATAGGTCACTCTTGCCCACCTTGCAATGCCCCTTCCAGTGTGCAAGCCAACCATAGGAATAAAGGTAAGGAATTTTTTTACACTCATTTTTTTTTTTTTTTTTCATTTTTCTGAAGCTGGAAACAGGGAGAGACAGTCAGACAGACTCCCGCATGCGCCTGACCGGGATCCACCCGGCACGCCCACCATGGGGCGACGCTCTGCCCATCCTGGGCGTCGCCATGTTGCGACCAGAGCTACTCTAGCGCCTGAGGCAGAGGCCACAGAGCCATCCCCAGCGCCCGGGCCATCCTCGCTCCAATGGAGCCTCGGCTGCGGGAGGGGAAGAGAGAGACAGAGAGGAAAGCGCGGCGGAGGGGTGGAGAAGCAAATGGGCGCTTCTCCTGTGTGCCCTGGCCAGGAATCGAACCCGGGTCCTCCGCACGCTAGGCCAACGCTCTACCGCTGAGCCAACCGGCCAGGGCCCTACACTCATTTTTTGGTCATTTTTTCTGTTACTACATTACAGTGTACAGTACAGTATATTTATGTCCTTTTCCTTTTTCTGTGGCTTAGTTGTGTTTTTGTGTTCTAGATCAGTGGTCCCCAACCTTTTTTGGGCCACAGACCGGTTTAATGTCAGAAAATATTTTCACGGACCGGCCTTTAGGGTGGGACGGATAAATATCACGTGACCAAGACAAGCATCAAGAGTGAGTCTAGACAAATGTAACAGAGGGAATCTGGTCATTTTTTAAAAATAAAACATTGTTCAGACTTAAATATAAATAAGACAAATAATGTAAGTTAGTTATTCTTTCTCTGTGGACCGGTACCAAATGGTCCACGGACTGGGGGCTAGAGACCACTGTTCTAGATTATGATTTTACAACTGTGTTAGGATAGGTAAATGACTTAGGCTAGGGTGTGTTTCGACTTACACCAAAATTCGGGTTACATTACTGTTGTAGGAAAAAAACTTATGTCATTCTTTTTTCTTACTTTGGAGAAAGTATTTATGGAATGTGTAGTATACTTATATCTAATGATACTTAGGTATTTAAAATGTATGCTTTTAGGCTCTGGCTGGGTAGCTCAGTTGGTTAGAGCATTGTCCCAATACCCCAAAGTTATGGATTTGATCCCAGGTGAGGACACATACATGAAGCAATGAGTGAGTGCATAAATAAATGGAACAACAAATCGATGTTTCTCTCTTCCTCTCTCTTTAAAATTAATAAATAAAATGTGTGCTTTTACATAACTCCACACAGTGATGGGATTCAGCCAGTTCAATACCTAATTTTTTGTTGAGTTCAGTAAACTGGTTGTTAAAATGGCACTTGTAATCAGGGTTCTCTCTAAGGTGGGTGCCTGAGCAGTTGCTCAGTGTAGAAATCACAAATTTACATTCCTTATTCTTTTTTAATGTTCATCTTTGTAACAGCATATTCTAAGTGCCTGTAGTAATGTTCATTCTGTCTGTCCATAGGTTAAAAAAAAATTGCAAGTGAGGACACCAATCAAGAAGCAATATGGCCCTGGCTGGTTGGCTCAGTGGTAGAGCGTCGGCCTGGCGTGCAGGAGTCCCGGGTTCAATTCCCAGCCAGGGCACACAGGAGAAGCGCCCATCTGCTTCTCCACCCCTCCCCCTCTCCTTCCTCTCTGTGTCTCTCTTCCTCTCCCACAGCCGAGGAGGCTCCATTGGAGCAAAGATGGCCCAGGCGCTGGGGTTGGCTCTGTGGCCTTTGACTTAGGCGCTAGAATGGCTCTGGATACAACAGAGCTACGACCCAGAAGGGCAGAACATTGCCCCCTGGTGGGCATGCCGGGTGGATACCGGTCGGGCGCATGCGGGAGTCTGTCTGACTGCCTCCCCGATTCCAGCTTCAGAAAAATGGGGGGGGGAGAAGCAGCAATATGAAAATATCTTAAATAACAGTTTTATTGGTTTTTGTCAGGTATTAGTTAATATTTTTCATATATATATAGATATATATATATTGGCAAGAGAGAGAAGGGGACAAACAGGGACAGACAGACAGGAAGGGAGAGAGATAAGCATTAATTCTTCGTTGCAGCGTCTTAGTTGTTCATTGATTGCTTTCTCATATGTGCCTTGATGGGGGGGGCTACAACAGAGCCAGTGACCCCTTGCTCAAACCAGCGACCCTGGGCTTCAAGCCAGCAACCTTTAGGCTCAAGCCAGTGACCATGGGGTCATGTCTATGATCCCACACTGAAGCCAGTGACCTCACACTCAAGCTGGTGAGCCTGCACTCAAGCTGAATGAACCCAAGCTCAAGCCGGCAACTTCAGGGCTTCGAACCTGGTCCTCAGCATCCCAGGTTGATGCTCTATCCACTGTGCCACTGCCTGGTCAGGCTTCATTAATATTTTAAAATTCTTTCTTATAATCTAGTTTTGTGTACCTCTTTTATTGTTCTTATTTAAGTATTAAATGCATGAAATAATAAGCTACCTTTCAGTATGCCTTTTTTTTAATACTTAAATCAGTCATTAGGGCAGAGAACCGGTTAAATTATTTGAATCCTACCACTGACTCTACACCTCAGGGAACTAGAAAAATAACAAACGGAACCCAGAGTTAGTAGAGAAAAGAAGTAACAAAACTCAGAGCATGTGCAGGGACTGAAACAGTGGTGTACCTATTTCACAATCACACAGAAGTCGTTAATCCTCAGCAAAGGAATTCCAAATGTTGAAGTCCCGATCTCCAGGGAAGAAAGGCTTCTAAGTGGTAGCTGAGTTGACAGGTGTCACAAGTTCTAGGCTGCCGTCTCTGCAGTGGAGTCTTCCCCAATGTGAGCTGGGAGGAGCCATGGAGGGACTGCTCTGGGTTAACATACTACAGACTCTCATGTTTCTTGAACAACTTCATTCTTTTTTTTTATTTTATTTTACTTGCTGATACAGGTTTGATTTTAATTACTTAAAATAGAACAATGTTTTGATCTGGTTCACTAATGATGATGGACTAATCTTTGGAAGAGGAGAGGTACAGATAAGTAACATGTTTATGCTGCCTGCCTCCATTTTGCTCAGTTGGTACTGTATTTCCCCATGTATAAGACGCTCCCATGTATAAGACACACTTTAATTTGGGGGCCTGAAATTTGAAAAAAAATGTATTACATAAAGTTATTGAACTCAAGTTTTAGTCATCATAAAATTCATACAACTCCTCATCACTGACAAAACTCCCATCCATTAGCTTGTCCTCATCTGTGTCTGATGACAAATCAGTCTTCAACAATGGGCGCAAAAATAAGCACGAAGCAGGAAATGCAAGTTAAAAAACTATAACCACCATATAAGATGCACCCAGTTTTTAGACCCCAAATTTTTCAAAGAAAGGTGTGTCTTATACAAGGGGGAATAAAGTATATTTTAATTTCTGAGAGTGCCTATTTTATAAAAAATCATTACATCAAATTTTGACTTGGCTATGTTACTCATAGACAAGTTACGAATTGAATTCCTTTTGCTTCTACCTTAAACTTTCAGTAAAGATATGTGCAGATCTTTGACTCACCCTAAATTCAGATATTCTAAAATAAGCATTTTCTTATACAGAAATCAGTGGCTTTATGATTGACATCAAACTAATTTTTAAAAAAATTTTAAGAGTAGAAGGACATGGTGGAATTTCCTTTTTTAAAAAATTTATTGTTTACATAGATTCTACTGTCCCCTGAATGCATACCCCTCCCCCATGTTCCCCACAACATCCCCCTTTCCCCCCTCCCTGCTGTACCCTCCCCCTAAATTTTTTTAATTAATTTTTAACTGAGAGGAAGGGTGCCAGAGAGGAAAGAGGGAAAGAAACATTGATTTGTTTTTTCACTTATTTATGCATTCATTGGTTGACTCTTGTATGTGTCCTGACCAGGGACCAAACCCACAACCTTGGCATATGGGGACAATGCTCTAACCAGCTGAGCTACCAGGCCATGGCTCAAATTAATTTCAACACCATTTATGTTTGTTTTTCTTTTCTTTTTTTGTCTTATCGTTGTGCTGTTTTCAGATTTTATAGTGTTAATTATTTGGTAATGCTGACAGCTAGTGGAGCTAGATATTTATTATGCTAAAAATAATTGCCAGATGGAAGTCAGCATCAACCCGTCAGCTATGAAATATGGTAGACTGCTCTTTATGAACATCATCACTGGAGCAGGAGTAATGTCTTTAGTAGCTGAGTAATTCTAAGACCCTGCTGAGTTTATACAGTAACTACAGAAGAAACAGTGGCACAAGGGCAGAGCACAGAACATTCTGAGCTCCAGAGAACAGGGTAGCCCTGTTGAGGAGCTCAGGTACTTAGAGCATCGTCCCTGGCGTACACCAAGGTTGTGGGATTGAAATGAATGGATAGATAGATAGATGATAGAGATTTTTATGTATATAACCAGTTAAAATTTTTAATGTGTAGCATTTTAAAGAGGGAACATGGTGGTTTGGGGCACCACTGTGTATACATCTAGCACCTAGCTGGCCTGGGACCCAGAGGACCCAGATTCAAAACCCTGAGGTTGCCAGCTTGAGTGCAGACTCATCCGGCTTGAGTGCAGGGTCACTGGCTTGAGTGTGGGATTGTAGACATGACCCCATGGTCTCTGGCTTGAGCCCAAAGGGCAGTGGCTTGAAGCCCAAGGTCGCTGGCTTGAGCAAGGGGTCACTCACTCTGTTGGAGCCCCCCAGTCAAGGCACATATGAGAAAGTAATCAATGAACAACTAAGGTGCCGCAACGAAGAATTGATGCTTCTCATCTCTCTCTCTTCCTGTCTGTTTGTCTCTGTCCTCTTTCTTTCTGTCTGTGTCCCTGTCTCTCTCACAAAAAAAAAAAAAAAAAAAAGCTCAATGCATGTTAACTACTGTATTATAAGTAGGCACTTCATAAATACTTGTTGAATGTGAAGTGGGTTAAAAAATAAAAGACCAGTGTGGGGGAGAGAGTGGAAAGGCCATAATAAAACTGTAAATTGCTGTTGTCTCAAATTTCCTCCTTCTTTGCCACACTTCCTGAACAGGACCAAGAACATTAAGTAGGACTAACATTATACAAGCTCATCTTAACAATATATTCAAACAATATAATAATAGTGAATGTATTTTAAGAAGGCTAGTCTTATATAAGCCATTTTGTATTTCAGCTTTTGTAGCAGTAATATCAGTTCCTACTTCCATCACTTTCCAGCATGTTCATACCAGTAAGCTCTTTATGTGTTTTCATTTCCCAAACTGTGTACACCATTTACCATAACCTTGAATTCTTTAACATTACAATAAATTATCCTCTCAAAGTACATCCCAGGACTAAATGGAAAACAGGTAATATTTCTCTCTTCTTCTTCGCAGGAATCCTGAAAAAAAGAATTTCTTGGCCCTGGCCGATTGGCTCAGTAGTAGAGCATTGGCCTGGCATGTGGAAGTCCCAGGTTTATTTCCCAGTTCAGGGCATACAGGAGAAGTGACCATCTGCTTCTCCATCCCCCAACTTTCCCTCCCACAGCCATAGCTCTAATGGTTCCAGCAAAGTTGACCCCACGTGCTGAGGACGGCTCCATGGCATTGCCTTAGGCACTAAAACAGCTTGGTTCCTGAGTAACAGAGGATTGGCCCCAGATGGGAATTGCCCAGTGGAACCCAAATCAGGGCACATGTGGGGTCTAGACGTCTTTCTATCTCCCCTCCTCTCACTTGGGAAAAAAAAATGAACTTTCTGACAACTTAGCTTTTTTTGTCCTATCACAGATCTCTCTCTTCTTCACATCTATTTACCATATGCCAGTCAAGAGAAAAAGCTAAAGTTTAAAAATAAAAATAACACATGAAACTTAATTTTCATATACTTGACAAACATAAAATGTACTCCAACTTTTCATAAGAATGGGAAAAGGAGGCTCTTTTACCCATCTCTCTCGCTCTCTCACTAAAAAAAAAAAAAAAAAAAAAAAAAATCCAGTGTACAATGATGCATTAGACAGAAAAGAAAGAAGCTTGGTAAATATAATTTATAATTTTATTATCAGCTCTTTGATGTTGAAAATTTTCTAGATTATATATGAATTTTCATCAAGGCTTATTACATTACTTACATTTTTATATTTTGGGTGAAATTTTTACATGTAAGGATGTGGGCCAATTGAAGTACTTCCCACACTATTTACATTCCAGAGGTTTGATCCATTGCATCCTTTCATGCCTTCAGAACAGAAATGACTGAAGGCTATCCCACATGCCGCACATTTACATGGTATCTGCTATGTACACTCTCATCCTGTGATCTTAAAGGCTTTTGTAAAAAAAAAAAAAAGGGCTTTTCCACATACCTGACATTCAGATTTTTCCCAGTATCAGTTCTTTCATATTATAAGGAATTCTGTTCTAGGTAGGCTTTACCTACATGTTTTTATTCAGTGTTTCTCTCCAGTGTGAATTCTTGTATATCCTTGATACAAATTAAGGCAAGTGAATGCTTTCCCACATTCCTTACATTGATGAGGTGTATTTCAAGTGTGCAGTTTCATGTGTCTTTGAAGGGATTTTCAAGAAATGAAGACCTTACCACGATGTTTACATTCATAGGTTTTCTCCTGTGTGAGTCCTTTTAGGTGTTTGTAAAGAACTGTGAAATAGGAAGGCTTTTCCACATTCCTTACATTTATAGGGTCTCTCTCCACTGTGAATTCTTCCATATATTTGAAGGTTACTGGGATATCTGAACGCTTTATTATATTTTTTACATTCATAGAGTTCCTCTCTTTTGAGTCCTTTTGTGCATTTGTAAAGAAATGGAGTATCTGAAGGATTTCACACATTCCTTACATTTTTAGGATTTCCTATGTGAGTTCTTTCATGTGGTTGTAAGGAATAAGAAAATTTAAAGGCTTTTCCACATTCCTTCCACTTACACATTTTTTCTGCAATATGCATTCTTTCATATTTTGGAAGATAATTAGGAGCACTGAAGGCTTTACCATAATGTTTACACTCATAGGGTTTCTCTCCTATGTGAATCCTTTTATGTATTTGTAAGGACCAATAATTACTGAAGGCTTTCCCACAGTCTACATTCATAGTTTCTCTTCAGAGTGAGTGTAAGATTGGCCAAAGGAGGACACCTGAGTTAGGCAAGAAAAGTTTATTAGGGGGTCATCTGCCAGGCTGACTCCTAAGGCGGAGGTCAGGAACCAGTTCTCTAACAGGTAGGGTTAAATAGGGGATTCGGGGGTGGGGGCTGGTAGTCATTACAGAGGAAAGAAAAGATTAACCATAAGTAAGCTAGGGCAGTGGTCCCAAACCTTTTTTGGGCCACGGACCGGTTTAATGTCAGAAAATATTTTCACGGACCGGCCTTTAGGGTGGGATGGATAAATATCACGTGACTAAGACGTGTCAAGAGTGAGTCTTAGGTGGATTTAACAGGGAATCTGGTCATTTTTAAAAAATAAAACATCATTCAGACTTAAATATAAATAAAACGGAAATAATGTAAGTTATTCATTCTTTCTCTGTGGACCAGTACCAAATGGCCTATGGACTGGTACCGTGGGACCACTGAGCTAGGGCACCTTCCACACTCGGGTGAGTCAATCTGGATGTTTGGGGGGAAGTGATCTGGAATATCCAGTTTTTAAATGTCCCTTCATCTACTTAAGGGAGGAGGGGGTCGTGGCCCCCGCCTGCAACCCTATCAGTGAGTACTTTCATGTATTCGAAGATAACTGGGATATATATTGCTTTACTACATTTTTTCCACTGATAGGGTTTTTCTTCAGTGTGATTTCTTTCATGTCTTTGAAAACTTTGATAGCATCTGGAGGCTTTTCCACAGTGTTTACATTGATTGGGCTTCTCTCCTGTATGGGTTCTTTCACATATTTTTGGTGAAGTTGAAGAACTAAAAGTTTTCCCAAATGCCTTACATTTATAAGGAGCATCTGCAGTGTGTGTGATCATGTGTCTTTGAAGGGCTTTAAATCCCATGAAGGTTTTCCCACATTCCTCACATTTATAGGGTTTCTCAACATTGTGATTATGTTCACATTTTTCAAAACAGTGAAGATAACTGAACGTTCTCCCACATATGTTAAATTTATATGGCTTCCCTTAATATTTTTGATACACGGCTTGTGTCCAGTGTGACATCTGACATGCCTACTATGGGATGAATGATTCATGAAGTCTTTCCCATACATACTGTATTTCCATGGTTCTAATGCAGAAAAAGTTTTCTTCTTCACACTGAGATTTGGAATCAAGCTGAGGTGTTCTCCACATTGACTACTTTTTTCCCCTTTACAGAGTCTCTCTACCATGACTTCTGTAAAAAACAAGAAGCACATTATTAATGGTTTATTTATTAGTAATTTTATATTTATTAGTAGAGTATTTGAATTATATTTTTATAATTTATAGCAAAATTATAGATATTTGGCTTTATCAATATTGTTTGAAATAGAATTCATTGAAAATTCTAACAGACAAACTTTACCTTGCAATTATCAAAATAGTGACATTCATATATAGAGCTTATTAATGCTGTTTCCATGTGGACTAATTTTCAAAAGAGAACATCTGTGTCATCAGAGGCAGATTTAACAGCAGGCATACCAGGCTCATGCCCTGGGCCCTGACTTCTGAAGGGTCCTGCAAAACCCAACTTGACACTTTTTTCTAATGACACCAAGTTTGGTTTCACGTGTACAATTTTAACATTAATAGTACATAAGATTTTATTTAAAAATATGGTTAACATGTATTTTTATTTTCCCTATCTCTCTTTTTTAAGGGGCTCAATACTTTCGTCTGCGCCCAGGGCTTCAACTGACCTTAAGCCACCTGCCTCTGTGTGTCATATATAAGTAATTTGGTGGAAATTTTCTGAGAAGTATGTAATTATTTTGAAGCAGGGGTTGTTTTGTTTGCTTATTTTTAAAATTTTGCAGCATAACAGGTTTTCATGTGAGACCCTACTTTCTATTGTGTGACTCACCTGTTTTCTCCACTGGTTTTTACGCTGATCTTCCATATCAACATCTCCCCATTTTTTACCTAAAATGCAGACCCAGAGACTACTCCATAGTCTTAGGAATTATAGAAAAATTATTAGATTTTAGTTCTATATATATAAGCTATGACCATGCCTAGTTTATATACCAATGTCCTCCCTTTCCATATTACACATCTTAAAACAACACTGATGGGTAAGGAATATTTGTCCTCTGATTGAGGAAGTAAAGGGAACTTGTCATTCTCACCTACTGAGGCTAGGCTCCTGAAGCTTTTCCATATCACATCTCTTGTAGAGTTTCTTCTGTGCAGGATCCAGTAAAGCCCACTCCTCCAGAATGAAGTTCACAGCCACGTCCTCAAAGGCCACTAAGTCCTAAAACCCCAAATTTGTGATTTGTGGGACTAGGAGCACTGGACATCTATACTACATTTATAGCAGGGGCTGGGAACCTATGGCTTGCGAGCCAAATGTGGCTCTTTTGATGGCTGCATCTGGCTCACAGACAAATCTTTTAATAAAAAAAAACGTTAAAAATATAAAACATTCTCATGTATTACAATCCATTCATTTCCTACCGCTCATGTTCATGGTTGCGGGTGCTGGAGCCAATCACAGCTGTCCTCCGGGACAACACCAAATTTTTATTGGATAACGCATAATGTACACGGGTCGTTGTATAGCTCACAGAATTACATTTTTAAAAATTATTTTTATTTTAGTTATTCATTTCAGAGAAGAGAAAGAGAGAGAGAGAGAAAGAAACTGGGAAGGAACAGAAAGCATCAACTCCCATATGTGCCTTGACCAGGCAAGCCCAGGGTTTCAAACTGGTGACCTCAGCATTCCAGGTCAAGGCTTTATCCACTGTGCCACCACAAGTCAGGCTCTCACGGAATTACATTTTAAAATATGTGGCGTTCATGGCTCTCTCAGCAAAAAAGGTTCCAAGTCCCTGATTTATAGGAAGGGTACATGTGATTCTACCATCTCTAAACATTTGTACTACTAGTTAGTCATCAAAAGTTTACTCTCTATCAACACTTAATTCTTTATATAATTAACACCTTCAAAAGCAAGTAGAAATTATAATATTTTTACTGTGATCACATTACATCATATTTTTTCCTAATGGTAGGGTTCAGAGCATGCTGGGAAATGACAGGCTACACAAAACAAGTTTTGGGGGGTGTTGTGTGTGAAAGAGAGAGGGACAGACAGACACGAAGGGAGAGAGATGATAAACATCAATTATTCGTGTGGCACCTTAGTTCATCAATATTCTCATATGTGCCTTCACTGGGGGAGCTACAACAGTGAGCGACCCCTTGCTCAAGCCAGTGACCTTGGGCTTCAAGCCAGCAACCTTTGGGCTCAAGCCAGCGACCATGGGGTCATGTCTATGATCCTATGCTCAAGCCAGCAACCTCGCGCTCAATCTGGTGAGCTTGCGCTCAAGCTGGCGACATCAGGGTTTTGAACCTGGGTCTTCTGCGTCCCAGTCCGATACTCGATCACTGCACCACTGCCTGGTCAGGCAAAACAAGTATTTTTTAAAAATATCAATTCTTTGTGAAAAATTTTTTTTCATCTTTCTCCTCATTACCTATTTAAAGCACCCCAAAACCTCATCTGCAGGAGCTTTAAGTAAATGAAAACAGTGAAACACTGGAAGCTTTTTCTTCTATCCCTATTACCAAAAATGAAGAGTCCAGGCAGCTTGTGGAGGTCCAAATTTAACAAAGCTTAGCTGATCATACTGTCTTAAAGTTTTTAGCTCTGTGGTAGAGCAACCCAGTAGATGGACGTGACAGGTTCAATTCCCAGTCAGGACACACAGGAGAAGCGATTGCCTGCTTTTCCACCCTTCTCTCTCTCTCTCTCTCTCTCTCTCTCTTCCCCTTCTGTAACCATGGCTCAAATTGTTTGAGCAATGATACTGGCTCCGTGGCTTTGCCTCAGGCACTAAAATAGCGTGGTTGCTGAGCAACAGAGCAGCAGCCCCAGATGACCAGAGCATGCCCCGGTAGGGGGCATGCCTGGTGGATGCTAGTCGGAGTGCATGCAGGAGCCTATCTGTCTGCCTCACCGCCTCTCACTTAATAAAAGGGAAAGGAAGAAATGTTCTCCAGATCATTAGAAGTATAGATACCTTGTTTATTAAGTTTCAATTTACTGCACTTGGCAGATATTGCATTTTCATCAATATGTTGATAAGATCCTCCATCAGTAATAAGATTACAACTCTCTGAAGGCTCAGATGATGGTGAGCAGTTTTTAGCAACAAAGATTTGAATATTTTTTAATTACGGCATGTACACTGACATTATAGACATGGTATTGCACACTTAACAGACTAAAGTATTATGTAAACAAAACTTCTTTATACACTGGGAACCCAAAAAATTTGTAGAGTTGATTATTGACTCATGCACTTTATTGTGATGGTCTGGAACTGAATCTGCAATACCTCCAATGTAGCCTGAAATCTAAGGCAGCTGGCTGTATAAAAATATTTGTGTGGGGAAACACTGTTTTTTCCTTATGTGGTATTTATCACAGACTCAGTTCTTCTTTCCTCTCCCTGTACAATTTCATGGTCTAGGAAGCTATTTGGAACTTACAGCTCAGATATAAGGAAGAAGGCAGGACAACTTAGACCAAAAAACCCTGTACTCAGGTCTCAGGGCTGCTTCCAGCCAATTATTGACACACACAGGCACACACACTGAGATACTAATAAACCCGAGTGCTCTTTATAACAGTCAGATTTGGGACCTGCAGAACAGGTTAAAAGCTGCACATTGCAAGAGAGTTCATTGACGTCCACAATGGTTTGATGATGAATCTGCCCATGATTAGAAACTACACAAAAACGTCAGCAGTGCTTTTCTTCAAAAGAACATAAAAATCTCCATTCCCAAATGAGAAGGAAGTTTTTCCTGACCAGCCACTCTAAAGAATACCCTTCCTTCTTCTGTCATTTTCAAACCCATCCCCAAGCCATGGAGGAAAGGAGCATGACAACTCAACCTGAGCATAGGAAGTCCTCAGCTGGTGACAGTGCACACAGCCAGTAGGGTACAAAAAGACCAATTACTTCCACAACTGAGATATCTGAAGAGAGAAAGCAAAAATTTTATGGACACATTTTTTTTTTGAGGTTACAAATGCGCTAGGTGAGATTGGGAGGCAGCAAGATGGCGATGGAGTTGGCAGACGTACCAACTTCCCCCTCCCAGAACCAAAGTGGATTACAACTTAATTTTAAGAACCATAATCTAGAAAAACCAACTTTGGACTAAACTAAGAGGACTCTAACCAAGGAACACTTAAGAAGCCACACTGAGACTGGTAGGAAAAGTGGAAATGCGGAGAGGGATGCCCAGCTCCCCAGAGCCAATGGCAGCCTGGAGAGACTTGCATGGTGGGAAGTGACTTTAGCAGACAGGAGTGGGTCCTGGGCCCCAGGAACAAAGTCCCAGAGCCTAGAAGAGGCATTGGGACAGTATTTAGCTGAAAAACAAGACAGGATACTGTTTGTGAGAACGAGACAGATTTCTCAGACCCAGGATTCTTCTTAAAGGGACCACGCAGAAAACCTCTTTCCCAACCACTCACCCAGGACTCTTGGGGACAGGGAGAGATGAGAGGACCAGAGTAGCAGGAAGAGAATGTAACCTAGGAGGCACAGGGAGAAACACTTTGAGGGACAGGCACCCTAACCCCTGGGCTGAGTCACTCCCCAAATCTAAAGTAAATATTTCCCCTAGAACAAGCAATACCAGCAAAGGGAAGCAGGACACCAACCAAACAAGCTCTCCCGCGGAACTCAGAGCAGAGTCACTTAGAAGGAAGGAGACTTCAGGAATACGCTATTGAGTACTAAGGTCTGAGCTGCATCGCCCCCACCCACACTGCTGAGGGCTCACTGGAGGGCTGGCGGCAGTGGAATGTGAAAACATAGTCCCGTTGGTGGGAGCGGAAGCCAGGCTGGCCATGACAGGCCGGGCATGAGCTCAGTCCAGCCAAGCGCATGAAAGCGGTTTGACCTGGCTGCGGGCTGGGTGAGCAAGAGCAGTCACGCCTGCAGTCCTGCCCACAGGGGCAGGGCGAAAGCCAGGGAATCCCAGAGACGCGCGGCTGAGTGCGGTTGCGCAGTCTCACCACTAGAGCCAGGGTTTGCGGCCCTGTGTGCGAATGCAACCCCGCCCATGGCAGCAGGGCAAAAGCCAGGGAACAGGAGGAGACCTACAGCTTGGCATAGGTGCACAGTCCCACTTGCGGTGCTGAGGCTTGCAGCCCCTGTGCAGCACAAAGTCCCATCTGTGGGGGCAGGGTGAAGGCCGAGGCTGTAGAGGCTTGTAAGCCCAGCACGTGGAGGAGAGGCAGACACTGCAGCAACTGCCGCAGTGGACTAACGCCGGCAACGCCCATACCTGAGCACCCCAGGCAGCGGCAGAGGGGGTGGCGGACCTGCAGACAGACCACACCTAGGGAACACAGAGGTCACACCTATTGGACTCCTGTGGCTGCACCCTTCTTATACACAGAAAAAATGGGAAGGGAGAGAAATGCAACCCAATTGAATCAAGAGAAATCCCCAGAAAAGGACTTGAATGAGTCAGATATAACCAAATTACCAGATTCAGAGTTTAAAGTAATGATTGTTAAGATGCTCAAAGATCTTAGAACAACAATAGATGATCATAATGAACAATTAAATAGATAGCAAGTATAAAAAAAGACATTGAAATAATAAAAAAGAATCAGTCAGAAATGACAAATACATTATCAGAAATAAAGACCACAATGGAAGGAATTAAAAGCAAGATAGATGAAGCTGAGGATTGAATCAGCAAGTTAGAGGACAAGATAAATGAAGGCACGAAACAGAGCAAAAAGAAGAAAAGAGACTCAAAAAGTCAGAGGAAACTCTAAGAGAGCTCTGTGACACATGAAGAAAAATAACATCCACATCATAGGGGTTCCTGAAGAAGAAGAGAAAGAACAAAAGATAAAGACCTTCTTTGCAGAAATCATAGCTGAAAACTTCCCTAAATTGATGCAGGATAAAGTCACACCGGTTCAAGAAGCAAAGAGAATTCCGTTAAAGAGAAACACAAAGAAATCTACACAAGACAGATCATAATTAAAATAACAACGCTAAGAGATAAGGACAGAATACGAAAAGCTGTAAGAGAAAAGCAATGTATTATCTACAGAGGATGACATGTATTATCCCCAATAAGGATGACATGACTTCTCAACAGAAAACACTTGAGGCCAGAAAGGAATGGCAAATAATATTCTAATAATGCAGAACAAGAGCCGACAACCAAGATTTATTTATCCAGCAAGGCTATCATTTAAAATTGAAGGAGAAATAAAAAGCTTTCCAGACAAAACAAAAACAAAACTCAAGGAATTCATTACAACCAAACCAATAGTGCAAGAAATGATAAGGGGCCTGTTGTAAACAGAACAAAGGGAGAAAAGAATATGGTAAAAGATGAATGTAGCTTTAAAGAACAAAATGGCAATATACAACTACATATCAATAATAACCTTAAATGTAAATGGATTAAATGATCCAATCAAAGACATAGGTTAGCTGTATAGATAAGAAAACAGTACCTGCCTGACCAGGTGGTGGCGCAGTGAATAGGTCACTGGCTCAAGCAAGGGGTTACTTGGTCTATTGAAGGCCATGGTCAAGGCACATATGAGAAAGCAATCAATGAACAACTAAGGTGTCGCAATGAAAAACTGATCATTGATTATTCTCATCTCTCTCCATTCCTGTCTATCTGTCCCTACCTATTCCTCTCTCTGACTCTCTGTCCCTGTAAAAAGAAAAGAAAACAGGACCCATACATATGCTGTCTATAAGAGACACACCTCAAAACAAAAGATACACATAGACTGAGAGTAAAAGGTTGGAAAAAAATATTTCATGCTAATGGAAATGAAAAAAAGCTGGGGTAGCAATACTTATATCAGACAAAACAGACTTTAAAACAAAGGCTACAGTAAGAGATAAATAAGGTCACTACATGATGATAAAGGGAGCAATCCAAAAGGAAGATATAGCCATTATATATATATATATATATATATATATATATATATATATATATGCACCTAATATAGGAGCACCTAAATATATAAAGCAGACTTTGACAGTTATAATGGGCGAGATCAATAGCAATACTATAATAGTTGGGGATTTTAATAACCCACTAACAACACTAGATAGATCCTCAAGAAAGAAAATTAACAAAAAAACAGCAAAATTAAAGGACACATTAGATCAACTGGATTTAATAGATATCTCTAAAACCTTTCACAGTAAAGCAGCAGAATATACATTCTTTTCAAGTGCTCATGGTACAATGTCTAGGATAGCCCACGTGTTAAGGCACAAAAGGGGTCTTAACAAATTTAAGAAGATTGAAATCATATCAAGCAACTTCTCTGATCACAATGGCATGAAACTAGAAATGAACCACCTCAGAAAAACTGAAAACTACTCAAATACTTGGAAACTAAATAGCATGTTATATTAAATAACAAATGGGTTAACAATGAGATCAAAGAAATAAAAAAATTCCTAGAAATGAATGATAATGAGTATACAAGAACTCAAAATTTATGGGACACAGAAAAAGCAGTACTGAGAGGGAAGTTCATAGCCTTATAGGCATACGTTAAAAAGCTAGAAAGGCCTTGGCCGGTTGGCTTAGCGGTAGAGTGTCAACCTAGCGTGCAGAGGACCCGGGTTCGATTCCCGGCCAGGGCACACAGGAGAAGCACCCATTTGCTTCACCCCTCCGCCGCGCTTTCCTCTCTGTCTCTCTCTTCCCCTCCCGCAGCCAAGGCTCCATTGGAGCAAAGATGGCCCGGGCGCTGGGGATGGCTCTGTGGCCTCTGCCTCAGGTGCTAGAGTCGCTCTGGTCGCAACATGATGGGGAGAGCATCGCCCCCTGGTGGGCAGAGCGTCGCCCCTGGTGAGCGTGCCGGGTGGATCCCAGTCGGGCGAATGTGGGAGTCTGTCTGACTGTCTCTCCCTGTTTCCAGCTTCAGAAAAATGGGAAAAAAAAAAGAAAAAAGCTAGAAAAAGCTCAAATAAATAACCCTGCATCTAAAAGAATTAGAAAAAGAACAGCAAGTAAAGCCCAGAGGTAGTAGAAGGAAGGAAATAATAAACATCAGAGCAGAAATAAATGACATAGAGGCTAAAAAAAATACAGAGGATCAATAAAACCAAGAGCTGGTTCTTTAAAAAGGTAAACAAAATCAATGAACCTTTAACCCAGCCGTTCTCAACAAGTGGGTTGCGACCCTGGTGGGGGTCGAACGACCAAAATACAGGGGTCGCGACCCACAGGTTGAGAACCACTGCTTTAAGTGGACCAAGAAAAAGAGAGAGGACTCAAATAAATAAAATTAGAAATGAGAGTGAAGAAATAACAACTGACACAACAGAAATACAAAGGATTGTAAGAAAGTACTATGAAGAACTGTATGCCAAAAAATTAGACAACCTAGGTCAGGGGTAGTTGACCTTTTTATACC
Source organism: Saccopteryx leptura (assembly GCF_036850995.1). Lineage (NCBI taxonomy): Eukaryota > Metazoa > Chordata > Mammalia > Chiroptera > Emballonuridae > Saccopteryx > Saccopteryx leptura. Next base: position 250,388,992 of record NC_089503.1, on the reverse strand, counting down.
TACCGCCCACTTTTGTATCTATGTTAGTATAATTTTCTAACCACCTACCAGTTCCACAGTAATAGTGATTTATAAAGTAGGGAAGTAACATTACTTTATAAAATTTATAAAGCAGAGTTACAGAAAGTTAAAGCATATAATAATAATTACTTACCAAGTTCTTTATATCGGATTTTGCTAAGATTGGCAGAGTAAATCCTGATAAAACAACTTACTATAGTTAAATCTTTTTATTTATACTTTGGTTGCTCCACTACCACCCACCATGAAAGCTGGAACGCCCACTAGTGGGAGGTAGGGACCAGGTTGACTACCAGGTTGATCTAGGTGAAATGGACAAATTCCTTGAAACATAATTTTTCAAAAATCAATCTGGAAGAATCAGAAAACCAAAACAGACCGATTACAACCAATGACACCGAAAGTTATCAAAAAACTCCCAACAAACAAAAGTCCTGGGCCAGATGGCTTCACAAGTGAATCTACCAAATATTCAAAGAACTAATTCCTATCCTTCTCAAGCTATTTCAAAAAAATTCAAGAGGAAGGAAGACTTCCAAGCTCCTTTTATGAGGCGAGCATAATTCTGGTTCCAAAACCAGGCAAAGACAACACAAAGAAAGAAAATTATAGGCCAATATCCCTGATGAATTTAGATGCTAAAATCCTCAACAAAATATTAGCCAACTGGATCCAGCAATATATGAAAAAAATCATGTAATAATCAACTGAGATTTATTCTGGGGAGGCAAGGCTGGTACAATATTTGCAAATCAATCAATGTGATTTATCACATAAACAAAAGAAAGGACAAAAACCACATAATAATATCAATAAGTGCAAAAAAAGCATTTCATAAAATTCAACATCCATTCATGATCAAAACTCTCAGCAAAGTGGTAATACAGAGAACATACCTCAATATGATAACGGCCATCTATGACAAAACCACAGCCAACATCATACTCAATGGGCAAATATTAAAAGCAATCCCCTTAAAGTCAGGAACAAGGCAGGGGTGCGCCCTTTCACCACTCTTATTCAATATAGTTCTGGAAGTCCTAGCCATAGCAATTAGACAAGAAGAAGAAATAAAAGGCATCCAAATAGGAAAAGAAGTAAAACTATTATTATTTGCAGATGATATGATATTGTATATAGGAAACCCTAAAGTCTCAGTCAAAAAACTACTGGACCTGATAAATGAATTCAGCAAGGTGGCAGGATATAAAATTAATATTCAAAAATTAGAGGCATTTTTATACAACAATAAACTGTCAGAGAAATTAAGGTAACAATCTCCTTCACTATTGCAACAAAAAAAAATTAAGTACCTAGGAGTAAATTTAACCAAGGAGATTAAAGACTTGCACTTGGAAAATTATAAAACATTGATAAAAGAAATCAAGGAAGATACAAACAAGTAGAAGCATATACCGTGTTCATGGATAGGAAGAATAAACATCATTAAAATGTCTATATTACCCAAAGCAATTTATAAATTCAATGCAATACTAATTAAAATACCAATGACATACTTCAAAGATATAGAACACATATTCCTAAAATTTATATGGCACCAATAAAGAACACGAATAGGCTCAGTAATCTTGAAACGGAAGAATAAAGTGGGAGGTATCACACTTCCTGATTCCAAGTTATACTACAAGGCCATTGTACTCAAAACAGCTTGGTACTGGCATAGGAACAGGCCTATATAGATCAATGGAACAGAACAGAGAACCCAGAAATAAACCCACGCCTTTATGGTCAACTGATATTTGACAAAGGAGGTAAGAGCATACAATGGAGTAAAGACAGCCTCTTTAACAAATGGTGTTTGGAAAATTGGACAGCTACCTGCAAAAAAATGAAACTAGACCACCAACTTACACCATTCACAAAATTAAACTCAAAGTGGATAAAAAACAATATGTCTGATAAGGGGTTAATAACCAAATTTATAAAGAACCTGTTAAACTCAACACCAGGAAGATAAACAATCCAATTAAAAAACGGGCCAAAAATGAATAGACACTTCTCCAAAGAGGACATACATATGGTCAATAGGCAGATGAAAAAATGCTCAACATCACTAATCATTAGAGAAATGCAAATTAAAACCACAATGAGATATCACCTCACACCAGTCAGAATGGTGCTCATCAACAAAACAACACAGAATAAGTGCTGGCGAGGATGTGGAGAAAAGGGGACCCTCCTGCACTGCTGATGGGAATGCAGACTGGTGCAGCCACTGTGTAAAACAGTATAGAGATTCCTCAAAAAATAAGAAATGGAACTGCCTTTTGACCCAGCTATACCACTGTTAGGAATATACCCCAAGAACACCATAGCACTGTTTCAAAAGGAGAAATGCACCCCCATGTTTATGCAGCATTGTTCACAATAGCGAAGATCTGGAAACAGCCCAAGAGTCTGTCAGTGGACAAGTAGATTTAAAAGCTATGATACATATATACAATGGAATACTATGGGGCCATGAGAAAGGAGGAAATCTTATCTTTTGCGACAACATGGATGGACCTGAAAACTATCATGTTAAGTGAAATAAGCCAGGCAGAAAAAGAAAAATATCATATGACCTCACTCATTTGAGGAAACCAATGAACAATGTCAACTGAGGAGCAGAATTTAGACAGAGGAGGGATCAAAGGGACCAGAGGAAAAGAGGACAGAGGGATAGTGGATGACAGGATGGGATAAACCTGAAGGGAATGGGGGAGGGCACTGTGGGGAGGGGGGCAAGGGTGATGTTGAGGGGAATACAGGGGAGTGGGGGATGCAATAAGGGTGACACTAGAATCTATCTAAACACAATAAATTAAAATTAATAAAAAAAAGTGCACTAGGTGAGAGTTTAGATACAAGTGCCAGGCTTGCTTGGATTTGATCTCTTGCGACCACAAAGAAGGAGCAGTAAAGTCTTCTTATCACCTTGTACCAATAGGGCACAGGGGGAAGTAAGAGGAATGTGGTTGAAAAGACCAAAAAATAATCAGTGAAATAATCACTGAGATTTTCCTAAAAGTATGATATACAGCAGACTGTTGACCCAGGGTGCTCACATCCACTAAATACTACAACCAAATAGCTCATATTCTGATTAGGCAAAAATCAAAGACAAACAGAATATATTGAAGAAAAAGCTAGAGGGGAAAACACCTTGGTTACAGTGAAATAAAGATAGAAATTAGCCTGACCAGGCATTGGTGCAGTGGATAGAGTGTTGGCCTGGGATGCAGACGACCCAGGTTTGAAATCCTGAGGTTGCTGGCTGTAGCACAGGCTCAACAGCTTGAGCACAGGGTCATTAGCTTGAGCGTGCAATCACTGACATGACCCCATGGGATCACTGGCTTGGCTATAGCCCCCGGATCAATGGCACATATGAGAAAGCAATCAATGAACAACTAAATTGCCACAATGAAGAACTGATGCTTCTCATCTCTCTCCCTTCCTGTCTCTCTCTTGCTAAAAAAAACTTTTTTAAATGCAGTCGAGAGCTTCAAGAGCTTGACTTGATGAGTCAGAAAAAAGAATCTATAAACTTGAAGACAAATCATTTACAATTATCTAGCTATAGGAGAAATAAAAGGAGAAATGAAGAATCCTTATGGAATTTATGGAACACCATCAAGAGATATAATATATACATATAAAATCTCAGAAGAGAAAGATAAAATGGGGTAGAAATCTTATTTTAAAAATACCAACTTCCCCCAGGCCCAGCACAGAGCAGTAAGCCCTCTGAAAGAATCACTGCCTAGGGAAGGAGGGTTTGCCAGACCAGAGATGGCAGGGAGGACCCTGAACCATCCTGGTCTGAGCTGTGGGCTGAAGCTCTCAGTTTAGGGTGGCCTGACAGGCAGAGATGGGTTCTTTCTTTAACCAGCCAGACACCTAACTGGCTGGGTCCTACCTCAGCATTGCTTCCCTCTTGTCCCCAACCCTTCCCCTTTTCTTCTGCTCCTGGACTGCTGGTCCCTTCACCTCCACTTCTTTCAATTCTTCCTAGTAACCACTGACCTATTGCCATGGATTGACCAGCACACAGAATGAAAGCTTGTTAATTTCTTTTTTCTTTATTCTTTTTTTTTTTTAGAGAGGAGAGAGAGAGGGAGAGACAGAGACAGAGAGAGAAGGGGGGAGGAGCTAGAAGCATCAACTCCCATATGTGCCTTGACCAGGCAAGCCCAGGGTTTCGAATCGCCGACTTCAGCATTTCCAGGTCGACACGTTATGCACTGCGCCACCACAGGTCAGTCGAAAGCTTGTTAATTTTTTTTAAAAGAAATACAAGCTAACCACTTCCAAAATTTTGGGAGAGATATGGACATTCAGGTTCATGAAGCTCAAAGATCCCTAAACAGTTTGAACCCAAAGAAGACTTCACCAAAATCCATGATAATCAAATTATCAAAATTCAAAGACAAAGAGAGAACTTTACAAGTAACAAGAGGAAAGTGACACATCTCATTAAAGGGGACCCCCATTTCTGAGATTTCTCAGCAGAAACCTTGAGGACATGAGAGTCGCATGCTATATGCAACCTGATGGAAAAAGAAAGTACCAGTAAAGAATGCTTTAACAGGCCCTGGTCAGTTGACTCAGCGGTAGAGCATCGGCCTGGCGTGCGGGGGACCCGGGTTCGATTCCCGGCCAGGGCACATAGGAGAAGCGCCCATTTGCTTCTCCACCTCCCCCTCCTTCCTCTCTGTCTCTCTCTTCCCCTCCCGCAGCCGAGGCTCCATTGGAGCAAGGATGGCCCGGGCGCTGGGGATGGCTCCTTGGCCTCTGCCCCAGGCACTAGAGTGGCTCTGATCGCGGCAGAGCAATGCCCCGGAGTGGCAGAGCATCACCCCCTGGTGGACAGAGCGTCGCCCCTGGTAGCCGTGCCGGGTGGATCCCTGTCGGGCGCATGCGGGAGTCTGTCTGACTGTCTCTCCCCGTTTCCAGCTTCAGAAAAATATAAAAATACAAAAAAAAAAAAAAAAAGAATGCTTTAACAGCAAATTTGTTTTCCAGAAATAAAGAAAAGTCTTCTGCAAACAAAGGTTGAGGGAGTTCCTCACCACATTTCTTGCCTTACAAGATATGAATTCTTTAAAATAAAATAAAAGGACACTAATTAACAACATGAAAACATCTGAAAGTATAAAACTAAGTGGTCAAAGAAACTAAGAGTTGAATTTTTAAAGAGATAAACCAAGTTAACAAATGTTTAACAAAACAAAGAAAATATTCAAACACTGAAAACAAACAGAAGAGAATATCAAAACTCACTTTCTTATCCATTTATAAGATCTGACTTGGGGAAATGAATCAATAATTTTTGCACATATTCCAACCTGGTGGCAACCTAGCACAACTACCTCTGGTTCAATGTGAATGTTATTTTATTCTTTGCCTGAGTGGGATGAGCTAAGGGCAATTCAAATAAAATGTACAATTCTGCACCAGAAAAAGAAAAGGACACAGAAGAGGAGAAATTATAACTGTTACCACAGATTATAAAAGATCATAAGGGACTACTATGAAAAAATATGCCAACCAATTCAATAACCTAAAAGAACCAGATAAATTTTCATAAATATAGAACCGACCAGACTGAATCATGAAAACAGGAAATCCATATAGCCCAATAATGAGTAACAAGGTTAAATCAGTAATCAAAAATCTTCCGGCCCTGGCCGGTTGGCTCAGCAGTAGAGCGTCGGCCTGGCGTGTGGGGGACCCGGGTTCGATTCCCGGCCAGGGCACATAGGAGAAGCGCCCATTTGCTTCTCCACCCCCTCCCCCTCCTTCCTCTCTGTCTCTCTCTTCCCCTCCTGCAGCCAAGGCTCCATTGGAGCAAAGATGGCCCGGGCGCTGGGAATGGCTCCTTGGCCTCTGCCCCAGGCGCTGGAGTGGCTCTGGTCGTGGCAGAGCGACGCCCCAGAGGGGCAGAGCATCGCCCCCTGGTGGGCAGAGCGTCGCCTCTGGTGGGCGTGCCGGGTGGATCCCGGTAGGGCGCATGCGGGAGTCTGTCTGACTGTCTCTCCCCGTTTCCAGCTTCAGAAAAATACCAAAAAAAAAAAAAAAAAATCTTCCAACACAGAAAAGCCCAGGACCAGATGGCTTCACTGGTGAATGCTACAGAACATTTAAAGAATTAACACCAAATCCTACTCAAACTTTTGCAAACAATTGGAAGAGAAACCTCTTCCAAACTCATTTTATGAGGTTAGCGTCGCCCTAATGCCAATGCCATATAAGAATGCTGCAAGAAAATTACAGGCCAGTATCTCTGATAAACATAAATGTAAATATCCTCTACAAAATACTAGGAAAATTAACTAAACAGCACATTAAAAGACTTTACAACATAATTATCAGATTTATCCCCAAGACTCAAGATAGTTCAAAATATGCAAATCACTAAGTGTGTTACTAAATTAACAAAACAAAGGATACAGATATTTATCTCAACAGATGCAGAAAGAACATTTGACAAAATTCAACATTCTTTAATGATAATATTCTGAACAAATTTAGTATAGAAAAAATGCACCTCGCCCTGGCTGAATAACTCAGTTGTTAAGAGTGTCATCCCAGAATGCAAAGGTTGCTAGTTCGATCCGCAGTCAGGCCACATACAGTAACAAATAGATGTTTATGTCTCTCTCTCTCCCTCTCTCTCTAAAACCAATAAATAAATTTTTTTAAAAAGAATGCACCTCAACATAATAAAAGCCACATGTGACAAGGCTACAGCTAACATCATGCTGGATGGTGACCCCTTCAAGAACCTGGCACCTGTCATCAAATAAGTGAGGAGATGGCCGGACACACCCTCCCCTGGGTAGGGTTTACCAAAGAGCTCAGGTTTGGCTCCATTGTGTCTCAAGAAGGCCTTGGTAGTTGTAATGAACTTGTAGATGCTGTTTCCAGCATAAGAGGCAGCTGGGTGGAGGGTCACGTGCTCAAGGCCCAGGAGAGCCTTTATTTTCAGCAGAGGCCAGTACAGGTGGTAATTACAGTTCTCACGACATATATTTTGGGGTGAGGAGGGCATGTTCATGCATCAGAAGCCTATGGACAACTTAAGGCCATCATGGGTAACTCTCGCAGGCACGACAAGAGGTCACTAAACCGTCTATAGTGAAGAAGACTAAGGATACTAATGAGAAAGCCTGTTGAATGGCAATGTGGACACAGTGTACAGCCTTCTGTGGTAAAGATGCCTATTCAAGGTGAGCCAGTTTTCAAGAACAGTACAAATGGGCTCAAGTAAAATTTGTAAACAAGAAATTGGTTGCCTCCAGAACACCAAAACAGCCTACATATGTGTGTGCTGAGAGGAACAATCATTATTTCCTCACAGTGTCATGGAGGAAGAAGTCCTTGTTCACCAAATAACTTTCAGGACTTGAACCCAGGTGTCAGGGCCTTACATTATCTTCAAGCCAGTGGAACTTTGTGCTTTGTGCTGCTTTTCTTCAATGGTTTTATGTTCTGAATGAATGTCAAATGAACACCCTCAGAGGAGGATGTCATTAGTGTCATGTCATACCTGTGCTCCTGCAGCAAGGTGGGTACAGTGCAGATCCTGCCTGCAGGGACTGTGGGTGCTGACAATGGTGCTGAGGTTCCCTGAGGACAATCAGGTAAAAGTGTATCATGTCCCTTTAGAGTTGAAGGCCAACAGCAGCTGGGAAGAGGCTGTTGACACAGGTACTGAGCAGAAAAAAACACAAATTTGTGAAAGCAGGATATTTACCAGCTGCTGAGTGGGTGGAGTAAATAATTTCCATAATTATTGGGCATGAAGAAATCAAACTTATTTGATGTGACCACAGCCTCAAGGCTGAAGCAAGCCAGTGTGAGGTGTCATCCATTCTTTCTGGCTTAGCTTCAGACCAAATGGGACAGTTAAAGGAGAAGCATTGGACATAATCACTTCTTCCTGATTACGTTTTTCGTAAGTCTGCAATCCTTCCAGGCCCTGGTTACATTAAATTGTGTTATACTAAGTCACTGGGGGTGAGATCCTTGGTGTCCCTTCTTGTGAAGCCAATTTGAAAGTTGCAACAACTTAAAGTAATGTCAGTTTATGACTCATTGGTCCAGAGCCTGCTGTGTATAAAATATTTTAGGATAACGGATATAAATTCCCACGAGGAATTTATGTATGATTATAGTGCGCATGGTTAGAGTGGAAAAGGCCTATCTGTCCTTATATTAACTCCCCTAGATTACCAGGGTAACATGACTACACTTATTGGAATCCCAGGTATAACTGCAATTTGAGTTCTAGCATTGGCTCCTTGCATGAAGGTTTGTGAATAAGTGTATTAGAGCAGATGGCAAAATTGATGCAGAACCTCTGTTGTGAGGCCCAAAGCCCAAGCACTGCCCTTTTATTTTCTTTCTTGTATAAACTTCTTTAGTACACTGTGGATTTCTAGTTAGCGAAATTGTAGGTCTTAGTTTAGGTTCTGTTTATTTTTTCTTGTGTTTCCTTTCTCCCGTCCTTCCCTATTTGTTGAGGGGAGGAGGGCTACATGTACTTCAGCAGAGGGGCCTCTCTACCCTAGTATTTATCACTTTTTTTCTCCAAAGGGCCCCTAACCAGTGCCATCTGGCTTAGGAGCCTCCCCCAAGGCAACTGCTTGTTTTATAGAGTTTAAGGACCTAAACCGAAGGCCTGCTTGAACTAATCCCTTGGCTGTACCACTGTAGGCTCTGGGTGCTGCTTCCTTGACCCCAAGGGTCAGGATCTGCATTGCAGTAGAGCAGGGGCAGCAGCAGCAGAGAGTATAAAGGGTCCTGGGGAGCCCTCTTGTACTAGGGGTATGAATTCAGCTGGTCACCTACTAGCTGCATTTCCCCCATCTTCTCTTTTTAAATAACTTCTCTTTTAAAAGCAACCATTAAATGGGCCTCACCAGGGCATGTTGGTGTCAATTCAGCTTCTGCCACAGTTTCACACTAATACACAGGTAAATCCTGGCAAAAATGTCAACCAGGACCACTCTAAGGAGCATCCGATCCCACACTCCTGTTCCTAAATGCCTAGAAATTCTCGAAACTGCCCACTCTGGTTGGCTGCACATAGAAAGAACTGAGGTTTGGCAAGCTCAGCAATGCCCCCCCCCTCCCCAAGCAGCACAGCTCACAGCCCAGCTCCCCTGCCCCAGCAGCCACGGTGCCACCGCCATCAGGCAGCAGGGCAGGTGAGCAAGACAGAGCGAGAGAAGACACCCACAGTGGTGGTCATGTCGGGACATGCTGTTTACATAGCCAACTGTCATGGTCACCTGCAAGGCAGCACACACACACACACGCAGATCTATGAGTCACATAATTGAGGTCTCTGGGGAGAACAGAATGGCCTCTTAAGCTGTTCTGAAATGGCATAAGAGTTAAAAAAGAAAAAAATTGTTCAGATCCACTGAGATCAGTATAGAGACCACTGATATGGAATTTTAGAGTGGATGAGAAGGCCTCTTTCAAAGACTGAAGTCCACTCTGAGTACAGCATGGGCAAGTGGGAATTCATGGCTAGAAAGCAGGGTGGGGTCACTAAATGGAAAATTCCTAAGAGAAAAATCAGAGATGAGGGGCTTCCTGCTAAACGGATCAAACAGGATGTTTACTGCAGATGGGCCGGGTGATCAGACATCCCCTGATGGTGCAGGAGGAGGAACCTGACCACATATGGAGGCTGTCAGATAGGAGGGTGGGGATTATGAATCACCCGACTTAGCAAGGTTCCTACTAAAATGTTACAAGGAAGTGCAAAGATAGGACTAGGAGAAGGTTCAGGAGCCTGACAACGTTTGGCCAAGCAAAGAATCCCTGTCCACGGGGAGCCAGGACAAGAGTTCTGCACACAGATAGAACTGTGTGGGGCCTGTGTGGTTGGAATCTGAAGCCAGTGCCAGAGGAGGGACCCTGGCTTTCTCATCAGCCTGTCCAGTGTGGACACAAGGGAAGAGGGAGGGGGAGACCTAAGCTGTCAGCAAATACCAGACAATGTGAAGTCTGACTGCTCATTGTTATATAAACATGGGTAAGAACAACGGGCATTTGCAATGGCTTGTTTTGAAATTAAAAACAAACAAACAAAACGCTAACAGGAGGCTCAAGAAATGATGAAAACTGTATTTGGGGGTGGCTGGAGTATCAATACTGGAGTGAATCTTCCTACATTAGATTTTTCTACCTTATAGACTTAAGATAAACACAGAAATTTATATACACCATGTTTTATTATCAACTAGTATTTCTTTATAACATTTTTACACAGGAAACCATTCTAAGACAATTCCTTTAAATACTAGTAATTACAGAGGAGTAAATCATACAAGTGAAACAATGTAAATCTCTTGCTAAGTAAAAGGAAAAATTACATTCTAGTTTGTCCTCTCCCTTAATCTCACATGGAGGTATTTTCAGAAATACGTAGCATATCTTGATAAAATTTGGATTTGGGTTTAGAAGCTTAAACTTAGTAGAATTTGCCTGACCAGGCAGTGGCGCAGTGAATAGAGCAGGAGTTGGGAACGTTTTTGGCTGAGAGAGCCATGAACGCCACACATTTTAAAATGTAATTCCGTGAGAGCCATACAATATGTTTAACACTAAATACAAGTAAATGTGTGCATTTTATGTAAGACCAACACTTTTAAAGTACAGTAAGTCTCTAAATTCTTTTTAATAACGTTGTTATGCTGTTGCTAACCAATGATGAATAAAGCACTTCTTACCATTAATGCGACTTCTGGTGCTGCCTGGTTTTGCTGATGGCTTTGTAGTCTGGTTGATACGTGGTGAGGTTAAGCTTCATGCAGACGTTGAGACTTCCATCCGTTAAACGTGTTCGTAGGTTGGTCTTAATGTTCTTTAGATGTGAGAATGCTCACATGCATACGTAGAGCCAAACATTGTCAGTACAGCAATACTCACATGTTGCAGTGTGTGGTATGTGACGGGAAGCCCGTTCCATGTTTTGACAATCAGCTGGTCCACAGGTTGAAGTTTTTTCATTCCTCCCCAGTTGTGTTTGCTCGCCAACTCTGCTTGCTGTCGTGCAAGTCTTTCCAAATCTTCATTCAGTGACTTGAACTTATTCACCCACATGTCTGAGGCCTTCAGGTCAGAAGCCTGTAGCTCAAAATCTCTGACGGAGACACCGGGGATGTAACTCAGGTTGGCGCTGTCCACTGCACACTCGTGTGGATGGGTGATGAACTTAAAAAGATGAGTGCACTCACGAAATTCTCCAAAGCGTGCTTTGAATGACTGCAGATTAGATGTGAAGCCTGCTAGCTGCTGGAGATCAAGATGTTGAGCAGGGTCACTTGCTGTGCATGCATCTTTCAACTCTCGGTTTTTCAAAGTGTAATAAACGACCTGTTTCAATGTTGGTGATGAAGTTTCAGCTTGTTTTCAAATGCAAACACTGCTTGTTGAAGGGATAAGACAGTGGGTGGGCCCGTGTTCGGCAATGGACCACACTGGGTAGTGACCAGCTTGGCCGCTGCTAGCTGCTTCTTGAGCCAGGACAGCTGTGTAAAGGCCATCTTTGGGTCACGAGGCCTCTGTGGCTGCTGGATGAGGAAGTCATCTGAGTTGCCACACATTGTCACTGTGTCCAGCATGAAGATGGCTACGGTCACATTGGACCGTGGGATCTTGAAACGCAGATGGTAATAAGGGCTGGGGAAGTTCCTGTGGGGGGAATAGAGATGGTGGGCACCATGTTGGGCAGAGAGGCCCTAGGGTTCAGCTCAGGCCAATGGGCCCCTCTATCTACCTGAGCAAGGACTGGGGATGGGTGGGGTGCTGGCTCACCAGTGCTTAGAGATCCTGGAGTAGGCAATCTGAGCTGACAGGTTGCCTAGATGGTCATGGTTGCCACCCAGCACGTACCATGGCACGTTGCGGAGGGAGGGGTCAGAGAACACATCTTCAAATGTCTCCTGCAGCAGACAGAAAGAGCACCCGCACCCCGAGGTCAAGCAGCCACCAGGACAAGAGAGATGCTGAGTGCTCTAGGTCCCCACAAGTGAGTGTCAGTTTCTCTCTGCCTTCTTCAGTCAAAAGGTTGAATGGTTTCTCCACATGTCCCCCACCCCCACTCCAGCTGCACACACCTGGAACCTTTTGTCGTTGGCATCTTGCACACCAGTGAAGTAGAAATTATCCCCCAGTGACAGGATGAAGTCTGTGCCTAAGATTTTTGCAGTTCTGGCAATCTTCTTGGCGTTGCCTGTTTCCCGGGCTGTGTAGAATGGGGCACTGGGGACTCCTCCCCAGTCACCCACAGCCACAAAGCGCAGAACGGAGGCAGTGCAATCAGCCAGGGGGAGCACCAGTGAGGTTTGCAAGAAGAGCAGCACTGTCCTTGTGAACATCTGGGAGGGGAGAGAGAAGCATCTGGGGGCCTGGGGCTGAGGTGTGGGCAGCAGGCTCTTGAGACACCCAGTTGCCCTGCTCTGGCCCAGTGGGAAATCCCAGGGGTGCCCTAGTTTCCAGGACTTCAGGGCAAAGTCGGCTGGGAGGGTGAGTGGGTGGGTGGGGTCCAGTCAGGGACCAGGAAGGGTGACCATGCAGGTTCATTCTGCCCTCCCACATCCTGAACCCAGCACTTACCCTGGTGGAGGCACAAGCCAGTCAGCTGGGTGCTCCAAGCGGCAGGTGAGTTACAGGGCAGAACTGGCAAGGGTCCCCGAGCCTTTATTCTCTGGGGTGGAAATGGATCATTAGTGAGGATGATGCAGTTTCTCCAGGGACTGTTCCAGAAGCCCTCCCCTTGGGTCATGTGAACCTTGGAGTTCCCCAGCCATGGACAATGGACTGGGGGCAGGAAGGGGGTCTGGAATACAAGTGTAGCCCCACCTACTACACAGCCTCTGTCCCATGAGCTTGTTTGTGTGGTGCTGGGGTGCCGTCATCTGCATGTGCTGGTTGTGCCCCAGCCAGACACGTCGTGTATGTCTGTATTCTCTCAGGACGTGTTTGTTTGCCTGTGTGGGTGTGTCTGAGCTGCTTTCCTTGTGTGGCCAAGCATGCCTATCTGGGTCACATGTCTGCTGTGTGCCTGGTGTCCCCATAGAGTGTACACTGAGCCAGCGAGGCCCATGTGTCTGTGATGTGGGCCTGAATTCTCTGCTGAAATTGTGTGGGATGGTGACTTGGGTTTCCTTGTTTTGTTCCTGGTTATGTTGTGTGTCTATACTGTGTCTCTAATGTGAGTTGTACGTATGGTGTGTGTGGTGTGTTTGACAACATCTGAGTAGGTGTCCAAGGGTCACCCCTCCCCCAAACAGGGTCCAGGAAGTCCTGCCCACATCTTCCTCTCCTCCCCACCCCCATTCCTGCAGGAGGAACCCAGGCAGAAGGCAGCTGATGACACTAGCATGTGACCACAGACTTTTGACCCTCACACCGACAGCAGCAGCCTTTGCACTCTCAAAGTAACCGCAGCCTCTGAGGGTACGGGAGCAGTTGCCTGGGCTCTGGGGCCCCTGCGCGACCTGCCCCTCACCTCCCGGCCTCCCTCTTCCCGCCTGACTAGTCCCCTGCACACTCACGCTGGTCCCTGCATTCCATGCCAGGGTGGACAGGGAACCCTCATTCAACGCCTAGGTCACCCAGCACGGGCTTGGCCGTCCCTCGTCGCAGCCCCAGTAAAACAGGAAGTGGGTCACGAGAACGGGGGAGACCCCCTCCCATGGGAGGCGGCCATAGCGTCTACCCTCGCAGGGCCGGTCTCACCTGCGGCTGGCGGAGGCCCGGAGTCAGGTCAACCCCTTGGACCGGGGGAGTCGGGCTGCAGAAGTGCGCGGCGCTCGCAGTTGGGGGCTGCCCCACTTTCAGGAGGCAGCGCCCCCCTCGCCTGCTGACGGACCCCGGGCCAGCCCAGGTGGGTGACCTCTGGGGCCCGGCCCTTCCCACCTGGCCCGGCTGGCCACGCCCCGGAGTCCTGCTCCGCCCCCCGCGCCCCCGCGCCTCCCGGCCTTCAGGCGCCCGCGGAGCAGCGGTAAAACTCATAAGCACCTCAGAGGGCGGCCCCTACTCGACACCTGGGGCCCGGGTCGGGCAGCTTGGGGCACCCGACTGCCTTCCCTTTCCCTCACGGAGGCCCGGAGTCACCACCTCCCTTTACACTCGGGGCGGCCCAGCGCTGATCCGGCTGTAGGTGGGCCTCACCCTATAGTGAGGAAGTCTCGTCTTCAGCCTCAGTCTACTGGTCTTTAAAATGGGTGTGAAGGCAAAAGAGATCTTTCGTACAGAGAATTCCAAATCATGTAAGTTGAATGTGCCCTCCAGGAGCTAGAACTCAACCCTTCCAGCAGCCCCTTTTGAGTGTGGGCAGGGCCCAAAGAGTTATCAATGATCAGCCAATGAGTAAAGTACTGAAAAGCAAAAGCTGAAAACTTTACAGTGGAGACACCTGGCAGACCCCTCTTAACCAGGTGGTCCTGGCTCACATCATAGCGTAAATCTGCTTGATATCTCGTGGCCCTGATATAATGTAGTGCGAAGGGAACTCAACTCTGTGGGCTTCTTCCAGCAACTGGCAACCACGGGCTAATGATGAGAACAATACTAGATATACCCGAATTGAGGGATATCCTACAGAAGACCTGACCAGTACTCTGCAAAAATGTCCCAATTGTGAAAAAAAAATTTGAGGACCTGTCACAGAGTGGATGCCACTGGCAGATATGAGGACACCATGAAATGTGAGATCCTGGGCCTAAAAGGGGGCCTTGGTGCAAAAACTGGCGACATCCAAATAAAGCTTGTAGTTTCGTGGTTTGTAACACAACTGAGAAACGTAATTTCTTAGTACAGTGTAGTTACAGGTGGATCACAGTTCTAGAAGATACTAGATATAGAAGAAACAGTAAGGAGTATACTGTAGCTCTTTGCACGACATTTTATGCAGCTTTTCTGTAAATCTGAAACATTCCAAATTGAAACAATTTACTTGGAAAATGGGTGTAATCCAAGAAACTGAAAGATGTTTTCAACAAGTATTGAGCACCCACGGTTTGCCCAGTGCTGGCTGACACTGCAGTGAGGAAGACAGACAGGAAAACCCACCCTGCTGGGCTGCCATGCTAGAGAAATGTACATGCTAGCTGTTAATTACTCTCCTTTCTTTGAGGGTGAGGTGGGGCATTCCCCTTCCATTTTATAATTTATGTACTGTTTGGAGTTTAGCTTAAAAAGCCCTGTTGGTTATTTTGCCAGCAGAACAAATATAGACTTCCCTTTAACATATCTGTAGTCAAAGGTAAACACAGGAACCAGACCTCCCTCCAGACTCAAGGCAGTGGGTTGTTTTTGGGGAGACAGGTAGGAGAATAGAATTGGGGCTCAGAACAAAGGGGGCTGGGAAAGGGGCTTCAACTTCATCCTTATTGTTTTCTTTCACAAAAAAGGGAAAAATAGATGATCAGAACCAGTTAGGACCAAATGTTAACATCTGCTTCTTCATGTGGCTGTTACAGGAGTGTTTTAGGGGTAATCTATACTTTGTGGATTTTTTTTTTTAATTTTAGAGTGAGAGGGAGGGAGAGAGACAGAGAGACATCAATTTATTGTACCACTTATTTATGCATATGTTGGTTGAGTCTTGTATGTGCCCTGCCTGGGGATCAAACCAGCAACCTTGGCATACTGGGATGATGCTAATAACCAACTGAGCTACCCAGCCAGGGCCTGTTTTTTTGGATTTATTTATTTATTTATTTATTTATTTATTTTCCTGAAGTTAGATGTGGGGAGGCAGTCAGACTCCCGCATGCACCCGACCGGGATCCACCAGGCATGTCCACCAGGGGGCGATGCTCAGTCCCTCTGGGGTGTTTCTCTGCTGCAATTGTAGCCATTCTAGCACCTGAGGTGGAGGCCATGGAGCCATTCTCAGCACCTGGGCCAACTTGGCTCCAATGGAGCCTTGGCTGTGGGAGAGGAGAAGAGAGAGAGGAAGGAGAGGGTTAAGGGTGGAGAAGCAGATGGGTGCTTCTCTTATGTGCCCTGACCCGGGAATTGACCTGGGACCTCCACACACTGGGCCGACGCTCTACCAGTGAGCCAACCGGCCAGGGCTGTTTTGTTTTTTAATCACACAAAATTATATTTATTATTTTATTGTAATACATAGTCTTTATAGAAAAGTTGGAAAATGCTGAAAAGCACAAAGAAAATAATTACACTCTCCAGTAATACCTCTGCCTAAAGAGTCACAACCATTACGTTTTCTTTTCTGTTGATTTTTCTATGCTTACATTTGTCTTCAGGAAAATGGAATGCTAGTAATACCATTTTATAAAGTCTTAAAGTGTTAGCATTTAGTATACTTTCTAAATTAAAAAGTATACAAAACTCTGAGTGCATGACTAAAATAAATCAAACTTTGTGCAGAGCGTACAGTGAAACCTGTGGATTCTTGGCTTTATCTCTCTGCTCATCCCCGGAATTCTGAATAAGCTGTTCTCCTTCTGTCTGCCCAGGGGAGCCTTGTTCTGCTGATCCTCTCTGAGGGTGGATCAGGATTTGTCTCAGAGCCTCCCTACCCCTCCAGTCCTTTCTTGCTTCCCAACAGCAAGCCAATCATGTGGTTGAGTTCCTCCTTTGCACCTATGTGGCCTGCTCACTTCTCCCCTCTTGCCTTCCTCTTACCACTGCTCTGGCCTCTTTACCCTTCCTGGAATAGGTGCTCTGACCTCAGGGCCTTGGCACTTGCTGTTTCACTTGCCTAGAAGGCTTTACCTTCTCCAGATTAACCTTCCTCAACCCTGTGGCTTGCTTCCCATTGTATTCAAAAAAATTTTTTTTGAATTAAGAAATTTCCAACTTTTATTCATAAAATTAATCAATATAGTAACAACAGATTTACAGAGCCACACATCAATAAGAAAGGAGTAAGGAAACAAAATATTCCAGAAACATCTTCAAAAGTTTCAAAGGAGTATGCACCAGGCTAAAAATCTACAGCTAAACCATTGTCACACAACAGGTTATATTTATTCCTGCATTTTCTCAACACGTTCTTCCTTGTATTTGCCTTTCTCTTTTCCAACTTGTCGAGATTTGGCTTTGCGTTTGAGAATTTTTTCCTGATTTCTGTCCAGTTTTAGCCTGGGGATAACCACCTTGCTCGGGTGAGTGCCCACATGGACAGCTGTGCCGTTAGCCTTCTCAAGCTGCATGTATTTCTTTCTGTATATCTCTACTACCTTGCCGATTTGCTGACCTTTGTACTATCCTCAAACCACCTGGATCCCATCGTCCTTGCTGGTGGGCATGATGCGGACCTCATACTTCTGCTGCAGCTCCTTGGACAGCGGGGAAGACATGATCTTCTGGCGGGCAGGCACGAGGGCACTGAAGTGGTGTTTGTGGTTTTTGCTGTGGTCTGAGGTCACGAAGGGGTTGAACTTCATGGTGACCGTCTCTACTCACCAACTTGCCACCAGGAGTGCCTCAGATTTCTTTATCTAAAATGCACCACTCCATCCTCATCTTACTCTGTCATGCTTTTCATTGTTCTTTGTCACCCTTATCATGACCTGACAAACCACACGTTTTATTTTTGGTCTGTCTTCCCACTAGAGTGATCTTCAAGGGGACAAGAACTTTTTTAGTCTGGTTTCCTGTTGTGTTTCTCTGGCATCTAGAATCCAGGCAGGCAAAGCAGTTGCTCAGGAGTTATTTGGGGGTGATGGAGCGAAGTTGGGAGCCCTCCTCCCGCTGGTCTGAACGTGCAGCCTTCCCTGCCCCCTCTTGGCTTCATCCCTTGAATAAATTCCACCAACTCCTTTACAGCTGGCCTGAGTTCTGACGCTGGTGATGTTGTGGTAGATAATCTGCCCTGGACACAACTCTTGACCCTTGATTAGATTCTGCATCACTCTCATATTCTGGTCACAATGCCCAAGCCACACTAAGGACAGCTTATTCCCACCTCAAGATCTTTGAACTTGCTGTTCTCTCCACTGGACCATGCTCCCCCCATCTTCCTGTCATTGTGTACTTGGCTTAAATGCCACCTCCTCAGACCACCCTGACACAAGTAGCACCCCATCATCCTCTTCTTGGTCTCTACCATTTTCGTGCACCCCTTCCCCATCCTCTGCACCAAGAGTTCCCATACAAGCAGGTCTGAGTGGACAACCAACATACTCTCAACAGGGGCAGGCGTGGCATGGGGCTAACTTCACTGCTGACAAGCACAGGTCAGTGACGGTGGGTGGGCACCAGGCTGGTCCTTGTGTTGTGATGAGAGCCTGAGGGCAGAGGCCAGTGGAAGTTATAGGGAGAACAGAGGCTAAGGGGGCCACAGGATCAATGGCCTGGAGCTACTGAGTGGGGACTTGATCTGGAAGGTGACAGGTTTGGAGGATGGGGTCCAAGCTGTGTTTTTAAAAGATCAGTCTGGAAAAAAGCAAGTGAAAACTAATGTATACCATCTGTCTGTCTATAGCTATTTATATCTAAATTTTAAAAAAATGTCCCCGGCCAGTTGACTTAGAGTTGAATGGCCCCCACCCCATAATTTCAATTCAAAAAATCCCAAATTATTTACAGTGAGAAGCCTCCCTCCCACTCTTCCCCCAGCTTACCCCTGCCACCACTTTGGAGGGAATAAGCTTACCAGATTTTTGTGCCTCCTTCCAGAGACAATTACAGATTTCAGGCTGGTAAAACTTTAAGTTGAAAAGTATACGATAATTTGGCTGAGTTTTGAAGCAGTACCAGATTGTTTAAGAGAGCACATTACCCCCTATTTATGTTTAATTTCCAAATTTATAATAACTGCTAAGGACCTCCGAAGGGTTTGCTTGCTGGGAGCATTTAAGGGATTGAAGAATAAAAAAATATACCACTGTAAGAAATGCCATATACCATGGTTAAGCGATTTCAATCCACTACATTTCTGAATGGACACAAATATGGATCCAATGGCCTCTTGGAAAGTGATGGTTCAGTTCGCCAGGTGTAAAAGTAACACAGGAGCTGTAATTGGAACTACAGGCTGAAGGGAAACCGTGTTTTTCAAGGTATAATTTAAATGGACTATATACACTTATAAAGTAACTACAAAGATGAATTTTTCTAGGCACCAAAAGTGCCCACAAATCAACACTGTAGCCTGACCAGGCAGTGGCGCAGTGGGTAGAGCGTCTTACTGGGATGCAGAGGACCCAGGTTCGAGACCCTGAGGTTGCCAGCTTGAGCGCAGGCTCATCTGGTTTGAGCAAAAGCTCACCAGCTTGGACCCAAGGTCGCTGGCTTGAGCAAGTGGTTATTCCGTCTGCTGAAGGCCGGTGGTCAAAACACATATGAGAAAGCAATCAATGAACAACTAAGGTGTTGCAACAAAAAACAGATGATTGATGCTTCTAATCTCTCTCCCTTCCTGTCTGTCTGTCCCTATCTATCCCTCTCTCTGACTCTCTCTCTGTTTCCGTAAAACAAACAAACAAAAAACAAAACAAAAAAAACCCTACACTGTAATGAGTTTGTTTGATTTGAGGAACCGAAAGGCTAGTGTGGCCGGAGCAGAGGTAGCGAGGGGGAAAGTGGGAGGACAGGAAGGCAGAAGGGAGGGGTGTGTGTGAGGGGAAGGTCGCGTGGGGCTTTAGGGGCCACGTGGAAGGGAGCTTTTATCCCCAGTGAGGTAGACTCAACGGAGAATTCAGCGTAGAGGAGGGACTGATCTAATTTAAGTTTTTCATAACTTCCACTTGTTGCGCTGTGGGCACCGCCACTGGGTGGCTGGAGAAGACGAGAAAAACTGGGTCATGGAGGGTTCCTCACTCTTGCGCATTAACCGACCAACCGACCAACCAACCCACCCAGTCACTCACCCGGGAGCAGAACGCTTTCGGACCCTTGACGTGCTCATTGCTGCCTCCGCGGCAACAGCCTGAGCCACAGCGTGAACTGCAGCAACAACCTGCAGAGCGCGCTTCCCTTTTGGTGAGCAAAGGCTTCTTCCCAGCCCCACTGTGCGCGGGGCCAGGGTCCTGCAATTCATCCAGCCAAGGACTGGCCTAGAGAAAGTCACAGAGGAGGGATGAGTGAGATATGCGGGAAGTCAGATATTCGCAGGAAAAACTGATGAGCCGCGGTCTTCTCTGGAAATTGCAAATTGTATTGTCACCAGAGGAATTTTCGGGGCGGGGGGCGGGGGCTTTGCGCAGCGCCTTCAAGGACCACTAGGAGTTCTTCAGGAAGGCACAATAAGAAGAGTCATCGTAGGTAGAAGGAAGGGCATGTACAAAACAAGGTCGAAATTGAACTGGTTTACCCCTGTCCCCTAAACTGCTCCTCCCAACCTGGGTCATGGGATTGCCAATTGAGTACCACACCTAGGACTACTCATCCTGAACGCCTCTCTTCCTCTCACTCCTGCCATCCCCATGGCCACCACCCATGGGCACCACCTGAGTGGTGCATGCCTGTCCCAGCCTTCAATTCCTTGTCATCCACCCCTGTCCCAAAGGAATCTTTCCTTGTCTCTCCCCTGCTGCCATATCTCCCATGGCTCCCCAGTGCTTTGGAAAGGAAGTCCAATCCTGTCAGCTGACACCTGAAGTTGTGGAAGACCCAGCCCTGCCTGTCCACTGTATCAGTGCATGAACAACTACACAAAGAATAACAATAGCACTGACCCCTACTACTGAGGGACTCCATGACACCAGTCCATGTGTCATGCAGTTTAAAGGTAGTGTCACAACAGCCTATCACTCAATTTACAGAAGGGCAAACTGAGGTTCAGAAACCTCAAGGAACTTGTCCAAGGTCACCGCTTGCATGTGAACTCAACTCCTTCCAACTCCAAAGCTCAGGCTCACCCCCAGCACTCCATCCCCTCCATGACACATTTTTGGTGTGATGGGTTGAACTCTTGGCTATTGTTCTGTCTTAGCTCAGGCTTCTATAATACACTGCTCACAAAAATTAGGGGATATTTCAAAATTAATATGAAGCAATAAAATATCGCCTAAATTTTGTGAGCAGTATAGAATCCCAGAGACAAGGTGGCTTGAATAACAGATTTATTTCTTACAGTTCTGGAGACTGGGAAGTCTAAGATCAAGGTGCCAGTCAATTCAATTCCTGGGGCGTGCTCTCTTCCTGGCTTGCAGACAGCCCCCTTCTTGTTGTGTCCTCACACGGTGGGGGTAGGGGGTGGGTACAGATATCTCCGGCATTTCTTATAAGAACACTATCCCTTCATGAGGGCCCACCTTCAGACCTCATCTAACCCTAGTTACCTCTCAAAGGGCCCCATCTCTAATACCATCACAGTGGGGTAAGACTTCAATATATGAATTAGGGGAGATACAAACATTGTTTATAACATGTTCCATTCAAATACTTGAGCCTAATTCCTTTCTCCTTGAGTGTGGGTCAAACTTTAGTGACACTTTTTTTTTTTTTTTTTTTTTTTTGCATTTTTCTGAAGCTGGAAACAGGGAGAGACAGTCAGACAGACTCCCGCATGCGCCCGACAGGGATCCACCCGGCACGCCCACCATGGGGCGATGCTCTGCCCACCAGGGGGCGATGCTCTGCCCATCCTGGGCGTCGCCATGTGGCGACCAGAGCCACTCTAGCGCCTGAGGCAGAGGCCACAGAGCCATCCCCAGCGCCCGGGCCATCTTTGCTCCAATGGAGCCTCGGCTGCGGGAGGGGAAGAGAGAGACAGAGAGGAAGGCGTGGCGGAGGGGTGGAGAAGCAAATGGGCGCTTCTCCTGTGTGCCCTGGCCGGGAATCAAACCCGGGTCCTCCGCACGCTAGGCCGACGCTGTACCGCTGAGCCAACCGGCCAGGGCAGTGACACTTTTTAAAAACTTATTTTCATATTATTGTAGATTTCCATGCAGTTGTAGGAAATAATAAAGAAAGATCCAGTATCACCTATTTTCTTCCAATGGTGACACCTTGAATAACATTAATACGCTATCCCAAGTAGGAAATTGATACAATCACTGACCTTATTCAGATTTTACCAGATTTGCATGCACCTATGTGTGTTTAGTTCTTTGCAGGTTTTTTTTTTTTAATTAAGTGAGAGCAGGGGAGACAGAGAGACAGAATTCCACGTGTGCCGGAGGGAATCCACCTGGCAAGCCCCCTATGGGGTGATGCTCTGCCCATCTGAGGCTTGCTCTGTTGATTGGCAACCAAGCTATTTTAGCACCTGAGGTGGAGGCGATGGAGTAATTCTCAGCACAGGGGCCAACTTGCTGGAACCAATCGAGCCATGGCTGTGGGAGAAGGGAGAGAGAGAGAGAAAAAAACAAAAAGAGAGGGGGGAGGGGGTGGGGAGGAGAAGCAGATGGTTGCTTCTCCTGTGTGCTCTGACCAAAATCGAACCTGGGACATCCACACCCTGGGCTCACACTATACCATTGAGCCAACTGGCCAGGACAATTCTTTGTAGTTTTATCATATTAGTAGATTTGTGTGACTACAACCACAATCAAGATACATAACAGTTTGACTACAGTGGTCCCTTGTGTACCCTTTCATAGCCAGTCACCTCCAACACCTGGGAACCACTCATCTATTATCCATGTCTATAATTTTGTCATTTTAAGAATGTCACATAGTACATCCACACAATGAAATATTACTCAGCAATAAAAAGAAATGAAGAGTTCATTTCTTTTTAGCGGCTCTATCCACTGAGCCACTGGCCAGTTGGCTCAGTGGATAGAGCGTCCGCTGGGCATGGGGACGTCCCAGGTTCAGTCCCGGGTTGCCGGGTAGATCCTGCCTTAGGCACATGCGGGAGTCTGTCTCTCTATCTCCTCTCCTTGCACTTAAAAAAAGAGAAAGAAATGAAGTACTGATACATGCCACAACACAGATGAACCTTGAAAATATTATTCTAAGTGAAAGAAACCAATCACAAAGGACCACATATTGTAGGATTCCCTTTATATGGAATACCCTGAATAGGCAAATTTATTGAGACAGAAGTATTTTAGTGATGCTTAGGGCTGTTGGGTGGGTGAGGGGAGAGAGGTAATAGGGACTAATAGCTAAGACATGTGAACATTTTTTTTGGGGGGGGATGATTTTAGTTTTGCTTTAATTTCTTGAAGTTTTGAATAATTCAAGCATTCTATTATAGCTTCTTGACTGTGTTCATAAGATATATTTTGTATATTTTTTTCCATTTTATCTAGGATTTTCTAATTTATTGATATGTTTGTTATCATACCCTTGTAATTTTAATACTGTTCTCTTTTTCATTCATGCTATTATTTGTTTGTGGTTTCTAGTTTTTCCTTGATGAATTTCATCAGAGGTTTGACTTCTTGAAAAAATTTTTCATTGACTATATTGGGGTGACATTGGTTCACAAAATCATACAGGTTTCAAGTGTACAACTGAACAAAACATCATCTGCGCACTGCATCATGTGCCCGTTGCCCAAAGCAGCCTCTTTCCTCCCCCGTTTATTCCCCTCTGCCTGCCTCCACCTACATCCACCTGCTTCCCTCTGGCCATCGCCCCCCTGTTGTCTGTGTCTACATGTACCACAACTTCTTTATCCATCATCAGTGAATGGACATTTAGGTTGTTTTCATGTCTTTGCTATTATGAATAATGCTGCTCTGAACGTGGGGGTGCATATATTTCTTTAAAACAGTGTTTTTGTTTCCTTTGGATACATTCCCAGAAGTGGAATTCCTAAATCATATGGTAGTTCTATTTTCAGTTTTTTGAGGAACTTCTAAGCTGCCTTCCTTAGTGGCTGCACTAATTTACATTCCCGACAGTGCATGTTTCTCCCTTTTTCACCAGCATTTTTTTTTAAGCAAGAGAGACAGACAGACAGGAAGGGAGAGAGATGAGAAACATCAACTCATAGTAGTGGCACCTTAATTGTTCATTGATTCCTTCTCAAATGTGCCTTGACGTGGGGTGGGGTGAGGCAGCTACAGCTGACCCAGTGACCCCTTGCTCAAGCCAGAGACCTTGGGCTCAAACCATGTGGTAATTTCTATGATCCCACGCTCATGCCAGCAACCCCTTGCTCAAGCTGGTGGGCCTACTCTTAAGCTGGTGACCTCAGGGTTTCGAACAGGCCAATGCTCTACCCATTGCGCCACCACCTGGACAAGCAGTAATAGAGTATTCTGAATTTGACTATATACTTACCTTTACCATTGGGTAGTATATTCATAGGTTTTCATGTTACTAATTAGAATTCTTTCATTTCAGCTTGAAGACTACTTTCAGCATTTCTTGTAAGGCAGGTCTAGGGGTGATATACTTTTGCAGATTTTGTTTCTCTGGAAAAAATCTTTGTTTCTCCTTCATTTCTGAAGGACAGCTTTTACTTGGTAATGTGTTTCTTCTTTTTTTTGGGGGGTGGTTAGCAAGAAAGAGAGAGAAGAGAGGAATAGACAGGGGCAGGTAGACAGGAAGAGAGAGAAATGAGAAGTATTAGCTCATAGTTGCGGCACCTTAGTTGTTCATTGATTGCTTTCTCACATGTACCTTGACCAGGAGGCTCCAGCCAAGCCAGTGACTTTGGGCTCAAGCCAGCGACCATAGAGTCATGCCTATGATCCCATGCTTAAGCTGGCGAACCTGCACTCAAGCTGGTGAGCCTGTGCTCAAGCCAGATGAGCCCACACTCAAGCTGACGACCTCAGAGTTTCAAACCTGGGTCCTCAGCATCTCAGGCTGATGCTCTATCCACTGCGTCACCACCTGGTCAGGTGCTTTTGTAAAAAAGATTTTATTTATTGATTTTACAGAGAGAGGAGAGAGAGGGGCAGGGGGAGCAAGTATCAACTTATAGCTGAGCTGCTTTACTTATAGCTGAGTTGTTTATAGATTGTTCATTATGTGCCTTGACTGGGCAAGCCTAGAGCTTATTACCAGTGACCTCAGCATTCCTGGTTGACCTTTATCCACAGTGCCACTGCAGGCCAGGCAGGGTAATGTATTCTTGATTGGCAGTTTTTTCTGTCAGAACTTTGAATATATCATCCCATTCTCACCTGGCCTGTAAGGTTTCAGCTGAAAAATCCTTTAGTAGCCTTATGGAGTTTCTCTTGTAAGTTACAAGCTTTTCCTCCCCTCTTTCTGCTTTTAAGACTCCCCCTTTGTCTTTGATCTGTGATAGTTCCACTATATATGTCCTGGAGAAGATCTCTTTAAGTTTAGTTGGTTTGGTGATCTGTGAACTTTACTTGAATATCCAAATCTCCAGATTTGGGAAGTTTTCAGTCATTATTTTTTTTAAATAAGCTCTCTTCCCCCTTCTTTCTCTCTTTCCTCGGCAACTCTAAGAATTTGCAAATTTGGTCTTTTGATGGTATCCCTGTAAATCAGTGGTTTTCAAACTTTCTATAATTGGGGATTGGTGACAATTGAGAATTATTTTGGTGACTGCTAAGGCAGAAATCACCTTGAGCATAAGGAAACTTTACTAAGAACATCAGGTCCATAATCTTCATACAACATCAGGGAGGTTAACTCTTTTGTGGGCTGGCACAACCATGGACCAGTGGTTGGTAAACATTGCTGCAGATCATGTAGTCTTTCTTCATTCTTTTTCTTTGTTCTGTGGAAAGTTTCAAAGTTCTTGTCTTTAATCTCACAGATTTTGTTTTTCTTCTTGATCAAATCTGCTGTACAGGCTCTTCATCGCATTCTTTAATTTTATTTATTTATTTATTTATTTACCTTGGTTTTCTTCAGTTCCAGAATTGCTGCTTGGTTCTTTTTAATGATTTCTATCTCTTTGCTAAACTTCTCATTTTGTTTGTGAATTCTTTTCCTGATTTCATTAAATTGTCTTTCTGAATTTTCTTATAGCTCATTGTTTCCTTCGAATAGCTATTTTGAATTTGTTATCTAGTAAAGTGCAGATTTCCCTGTCTTCAGGTTTGGTTAATAGAAGATTATTGTGATTCATGATAGTGTCACATTATTTTAATTTTTATGTTTTTGACATTTTCATTACTGCCTTTGCATTTGAAGTAGCAGTCAACTACTCTAGTCTTATTTTTCTTTTTATTTTAAAAACAGGAGAGTGAGAAAGGGAGAGAGGAGTGGGAAGTATCCACTTGTAGTATTTGCTTCTTGTATATGTCTTTTCTAAAATATTTTAATTTTTAAAAAAATTTTCTGAAGTGAGAAACGGGGAGGCAATCAGACAGATTCCTGCATGCGCCCGACCGGGATCCACCTGCCATGCCCGCTAAGGGGCAATGCTGTGCCTATCTAGGGCATTGCTTCATTGCAATCAGAGCTATTCTAGCACCTGAGGTGGAGGCCATGGAGCTATCCTCAGCGCCCGGGCCAACTTTGCTCCAATAGAGCCTTGACTGCGGGAGGGGAAGAGAGAGATAGAGAGATAGAGAGAAAGGAGAGGGGGAAGGGTGGGGAAGCAGATGGGCATTTTTCTGGTGTGCCCTGGCTGGGAATTGAACCCGGGACTTCCACACAATGGGCCAACGCTCTACCACTGAGCCAACCAGCCAGGGCCCCTTGTATATGTCTTGACTGGGCAAGCCCAGCGTTTTGAACCAGTGACCTCAGCATTCCAGGTTGATCCTTTATTCACTGTGCCACCATAGATCAGGCAACTCCTTCAGTCTTTACTAACTTCCTTCAGGAGAGAGAGATCTTCCATCAGCCCTGCTAGAGATTCTGAGGCTATCTCAGACCTATGAGAACACCTGCTCTATGCTTCTTGCTCCCTCTTGTGGCAAAATTCTTGTTTGTAAGCCTCTGGATCATGTAAACACTAGGTTGTGTGGAGAGCCTCTTTTGTTTTACAAAGGTAGCACTAAAGCTCAAGTTTGTGGTCTCTCCCTGGCCCATGGATTTATCTGATTTTTGCATGTGCTCACTAGCCATCTGTAGGTGGTGTACACAGAGAGCTGGCCACAGGGTGTGAGTGACATATGCAGAACCCTGGAGGTGTCTCCATGGGTCAGTTTTGGGGATCCATTGATGAAGAGTTCCCAGTGGCTTGTTGGCAGGTTTCTTGATGGTAACTGTGATACAGAAAGTAGGATCCATGTCCCTTTAATGTCCTCTGAGTGTTTTATCTGCCACCCTCTCATCTTCTCCCCTCCCATGCCCCAGTCATGTAGCTCACAATGCAGTACTCTCAGGATCTCTCTTGACCCTAGGTTTTTCCACCTTAGTGTAGAGATGATGCAAGTAAAGTCAAACTGCTTCTCTTACTCTCTTCAGTGCATCCAAACTCATTCAAAGTTATTTATTTATTTATTTATTTAGATAGAGACAGAGCGTCAGAGAGAGGGAAAGATAGAGACAGTCAGACAGGAAGGGAGAGAGATGAGTAGCATCAATTCTTCGTTGCGGCACCTTAGTAGTTATTGGATTGCTTTCTCATATGTGCCTTGACCCGGGCGGGGGGGGGAGGCTACAGCAGAGCGAGTGACCCCTTACTCAAGCCAGTGACCTTGGGCTTCAAACCAGCAACCTTTGGGCTCAAGCCAGCGACATGGAGTCATGTCTATGATCCAATCAATGCTCAAGCCAGCAACCTGACGCTCAAGCTGGTGAGCCTGTGCTCAAGCTGGTGAGCCTTTGCTCAAGCTGGAGACCTCAGGGTTTCGAACCTGGGTCCTCTGTGTCCCAGTCTGACACTCTACATACTGTGCCACTGCCTGTTCAGGCTCAAACTAGTGTTTTAAGTTTCTTTGGCTATATACCCAGAAGTGGAATTGCTGGGTCGAATGGCAGTTTCATTTTTAATTTTTAAGGAGCCTCCTAGGTATTGTATAATTATCTGCTCTACTAGCTTAGTCACAATGGAAAATTGACCAACTTTGAATGAAGAACAAGTGGCTCTAGAATCTGACCAGATAAAGGGCTCTTAATTAGTGTCTTCCTGCCCAGACTCCCAGCCACAGATGCTATTTAGCAGCCTCCTCTCATGCCTCCCAGAGCCTCCAAACCACCTGTGATGGCCATTGGGTTGAGGTGTAAGTAACTATTCCCAGCCTAGTACCAAGCACAATATCTAGGATTGTTATAGCTAAGGGGCAAGTGTCCCATTGTATGATTTCTTCTACTGGTTTTTCCACTTTACCTCATAGAGCCCTAGTGTTGCCAGATAAAATTTTCAGTGTAGAACAGATTTCTAAAGATGCTTACCAGTAAGAAGGCACAGAACAGGCTTGAGATGGAACATGGAGAGCTATAAATTGCCTCAAGATGGCCATGGAAAGACATGATGCTGATGCCCATGATCTAGTATGTCCCTAGGCAGATCACTCTTGGGGAGAATTATGATACTCCTTTCACAACCACATATTTTAGAACAAAAGTATTTCCAAAGATCTGTGCAAGGAACCTGATTTAAATTAAAAGAGACCCTGGTTGGTTGGCTCAGTGGTAGAGCATTGGCCTGGTGTGTGGAAGTCCCAGGTTTGTTTCCTGGTCAGGAAACACTGGAGAAGCAACCATATGCTTCTCCACCCATCCCTCTCCCCCTCCTGCAGCCATGGCTCAATTGATTCCAGCAAGCTGGCCCCAGCCACTGAGCATGGTTCCATGGCCTCTACCTCAGGAGCTAAAAATAGCTCAGATGCTGAGCAATGGAGCAACGCCCCAGATGGGCAGAGCATTGCCCCATAGGGGGCTTGCTGGGTAGATCCTGGTAGAAGTACAGACAGGAGTCTGTCTCTCTGCCTCCCCTCCTCTCACTTAATAAAAATAAAAAAAAATTCAAAGGTCCCTGGCCAGGGTTCTCAGTTGGCTACAGCATCATCCCTATACACCAAGGTTGCAGGTTTGCTCCAACATCAGGGCACATAAAAGAACCAACGAATGCATAGATAAGTGGAACAACAAATCTTTTTCTCTCTAAAATAAATAAATAAAATTTAAACTCAATGATTCTAAGAGGCCTCTCACTTCTCTCCAGTTATGAGACGAGGGAAGGTGCCGCTCTAGAGTGTGTCTTCTAAATGGACAGGGGGTTTCAAGGACTGTCTGAGAACAAGTGCTCCTCGCCTAGTCCTTCCGTCTCCCTCAGACACACCCAAAGGTAGTGGAAAGGAGTGTTGCATGTAAAAAACCAAGGTTCAGCCAAGTTTAACATTTGCTTAGCATATGAAAGCATTTTTGTTGTTTTCCAGTAATCATTTTGAGTATACACACATACTATTTTAACTGTGGTTGTGAGTTTTCACAAGTATACAGTGACTGTCAGACGTGAAGAACACGTCATTGCTCCAAAAGAACACTCTTGTGATGCCCCTTTGTACTAAAGCTGGTTTTAGGTCCCTTTTCCAGACTGTAATAGAACTCGAACAACATATTGCCATGAATCATTTGTGAAATTTGATACCTTATTTGTGAAAGTGCATACTTTCTTGCAATGGTCTTCTGAGTTTAACATCCTGACAGTGCTCATTTAAGTAGGTGGCATACATTAGGTTTTTTTTTTAATAAATAAATTTTTATTAATTTTAATGGGGTGACATCAATAAATCAGGGTACATATATTCAAAGAAAACATGTCCAGGTTATCTTGTCATTCAATTCTGTTGCATACCCATCACCCAAACTCAGATTGTCCTCCGTCACCTTCTATCTAGTTTTCTTTGTGCCCCTCCCCCTCCCCCTCCCTCTCCTTCCCTCCCCCTACCCCCCGTAACCACCACACTCTTGTCCATGTCTCTTAGTCTTGTTTTTATGTCCCACCAATGTGTGGAATCCTGCAGTTCTTGTTTTTTTTCTGATTTACTTATTTCACTCCATATAATGTTATCAAGCTCCCACCATTTTGTTGTAAGTGATCCAATGTCATCATTTCTTATGGCTGAATAGTATACTATGGTGTATATGTGCCACATCTTCTTTACCCAGTCTTCTATTTTATTTTTTACAGTGATTAAAGGCTTTAAGCAAACTCTTGGCCAATATAGCAAGAATCCATAAAAGAGTAGTGTAGTGTCCTTAACATGTTCACCAAGTCCAAGTTGGCCCCAACACCATACCAAATCCCCCCAAAATGCAACCCAACCCCAGTTCAGTCTGTTAGGAATTGTCACAAGGAGCAGGAGTCCAGGAAAAGTCCACATCCAGGAAAAATCCGCATGGCACTGGAATTGTCACAATTCTATACTTTGAAGTTCATGTCCAAGTCCCAATGACCACTGCTTCTAGCTGGTAATGATTCAGGTAGACTGGAAAAGCCATCTGCAGCATGTGTGGAGATGGAGCTTCTGTTCGCCTCTGCCTGGAGAGATTAGACCACGGTGCTTTTCCCTGGAGCTCTGTGACTGTGGCTTGGTAAAGAGAGCCTTGGGATACACTAAGCTGGGTGGCAAAGGTAGATTCACAATAGAAGTTGGCAAAAGGGGGAAAGAGAGCTCTAAATTAGGAGTAGGTCCCAGCCTGAACTATGAGTGGGGCATTGAGGTAGGAGGAATAAAGGAAACACTATATATTAAACAAAGCAGCAGAAAATAGGACTATCAACACCCACAACAGAGATCTTTGAGGGAAGAATAAAAAACCTGACTATTCAGGCAAGACATAGTTAAGTGGCCCTTGTGCAAATGAGATCAGTTTACCTGCTTCTTGGAAGAAATACCCTAGGCTCGTCCACAGTGTCGTAGATGGGGCCGACGGCCCTGGGCACCTTCAGCTCCAGCATTCTGGCCAAGGTTAGGTCATAGGTGGCTGGAGCAGGGCTGGAAGAGACTGAACCCTCCCTTACAGGAGCGAGGGGGAAGCCTACCTTTCAGTGTCCCTGTTTCCTCACAGCAGAGGCATGTAAGCCTGGCAGGCTTTAGCTCAATGACCATCCTTTCCACTATTGAAGCAGGACCCAGATGGCATCCTAAGAGACCCCTTTGGGGCGTTGGAGCCTTTAAGGGTGTATCCTAAAAGCTGGCAGTTCCCCTGATCTCTATTGGGATTTTTCTGCCTCTTGGTATCTTATAGGCCATGCTCAGAAGATCTCACTGAGGGATTTGAGGATCCCCATCTGCCCATATAAATCTTTTCCATATATCTGGAGCTATTTGGAAAAAGACAAAACAGTGTTATTAGCTGGATCTAATAAAGAAGGTAGTAGTTTGCAGGAGAAAAAGATTTGGCATCTCCTGTTCATCAGCATTCAAAAGAAATTTAAAGTTTTTAAAGTAAAAAGCATGATATGGTACACCCGTAGGAGTTCCAGGATATGACTCTCTACTTTTAAATGTTTTAAAATTGACCTTAAAATATTTGCTGGGTACACTTTAATAATACCTTGACTTTAAAGATTGTAAGAAATACACATAATTCGAAAGGTTTGACAAAATACAGTAAATGCTTTTGCTCCATATGAAGGAGCATTCTCAGTTTAACCAGTTTAGGAAATCCAATAATAGAACAATGCATACAGATAATGAGCTATAACATGCTTAGCAGCCTCTCCTGTTTTGACAGAGGTTACTATAAATCCAGAATATGTATCCACTGTATCGTGGACATAGGACTGTTTGCCAAATGAAGGTATATGAGTAACATCCATTTGCCAAAGTTGTCCTGGTAGGGGTCCTTGAGGGTTAACTCCAAATGAAGGGACAGATTGTAGTATAGGACCCCTTGGACAGGATTTCCCAATCTGCTGTGCTGCTTCCCGAGAAAATTGAAACTGTTTACACAGGGCTGCAGCGTTCTGGTGATGGATAGTATGAGACTGAATTGCTTGATCTGTCATGGTTGCTCCAAATAATTTTCTTTTGGGTAGCTTGATCAACAAGGGCATTCCCTTGTGCTAAAGCTCCAGGGAGCATGGAATGAGCTCGAGTATGTCCTATAAAACATGGAGCTCTATGTTGACATACAAGTCTTTGAAGAAGGAGGAAGTGCTGAAATAGTTCATCAGCATTTGTCCTTAAGACAGCAGTCTTTATAGTGGAAACACCATAAGTAAATATTTGCTGTCTGTATATAGATTAAAGGGGGAATATGGCAAATGCTGAAAAGCCATGATAATGGTATATATATAATTCTAGTCTTTGAGCTGATTTTAAGTTGACAGTTTCAGTATAAAGTTGTCTATTGATTTGCAAGAGAGAGTTGCCATTTAGTGGAAGTTTCCCAGAGCCATTGTTGTTGATCCTTTGAAAAAGGGAACAACAATAATTTTGAGGCTCAAAATCTATAAGCTGTAAGGGTCGCCTATGCCCCTTGATAATCCAGGAGGCAACAATATCAAAATGTGGAAGTGTATTCCACGGGCTATTAGATGGTTCAATGTGCCCAAGCTGTAGCTGCTCTTGTACCAATTGAGCAGCTGCCCCAAGTTTCTCCTGAGAAAGGGGCCATTGGTTTACCCATACAGGATTATCTGATTTCCAAATAATTGGGTCTGCACAATGCATTATTGAGGTAGCAGGAGCTACCACGGCCCCTATGCTAAATTTTGATATCCTAATCCACACCTTCTGGTATTGGGTGCCACTTCTATGAGGGTGAGAATTCCTCGCTGTTCTTTCCCTAGTCCCTTGGTGGGCAAAAATCCCCGATCAAGCATCTGAGTACTGAATAAACCCTTAGGACTGACAAGCAATGCTCCCATATTTTTCAAAACATCTCTACACCACAAATTAACTGGCCATCCAGGGAGCACATAAGGCTTAAAAAATCCTATGTAGCTTAGCAATAACAGATACATCAGCTCCAGTATCTAAAAGTCCTTTAAATTTATGCTCATGTATTGTTAGTTCCATTTCAGGGCATTCCTGGCCTATTTATTTTAAATCCAATTGGCAAAATCAGAGGAGCCAAATCACCAATTTGCTTGGGGCCCTTTTGCAGGATGTGGCCTGAGAAGCAGAATTAGCATCCTTATACTATTTTTCTAACTGCCTGAATTAGCCGTGAGACACATTCTTTTTTCTTTTTTTTTTTTGATTAATTTTAATGGGGTGACATTGATAAAAGTCTTCTCTCACCTTCTAACTGGTTTTCTTTGTGCCCCTCCCCTCCCCCAACCCCCTTCTCTCCTTCCCCCCACCCCATAAACCCCACACTCTTGTCCGTGTCTCTGAGTCTCATTTCTATTTCCCACCTATGTATGGAATCATATAGTTGTTAGTTTTTTTTTATTTACTTATTTCGCTCAGTATAATGTTATCAAGGTCCATCCATGTTGTTGTAAAAGATCCAATGTCATCATTTCTTTCTTTTTTTTTTAATTTTTAAATTCATTTTAGAGAGGAGAGAGAAAGGGAGAGAGAGGGGGGGGGAGAGAGAGAGGAGAGAGAGAGAGAGAGAGAGAGAGAGAGAGAGAGAGAAGGTGGGGAAGAGCTGGAAGCATCAACTCCCATATGTGCCTTGAGTAGACAAGCCCAGGGTTTTGAACCAGCAACCTCAGCATTTCCAGGTCAACACTTTATCCACTGCGCCACCACAGGTCAGGCCGATATCATCATTTCTTATGGCTGAGTAGTATTGCATAGTAGATATATACCAAAGCTTTTTAATCCACTCGTCCTCTGACGGACACTTGGGCTGTTTCCAGATCTTTGCTATTGTGAACAATGCTGCCATAAACATGGGGGTGCATTTCTTCTTTTCAAACAGTGCTATGGTGTTCTTGGGGTATATTCCTAACACTGGTATAGCTATGTTAAAAGGCAGTTCGATTTTTAATTTCTTGAGGAATCTCCATATTGTTTTCCACAGTGGCTGCACCAGTCTGCATTCCCGCCAGCAGTGCAGGAGGGTTCCCTTTTCTCCACATCCTCGCCAGCACTTATTCTGTGTTGTTTTTTGATGAGCGCCATTCTGACTGGTGTGAGGTGATATCTCATTGTGGTTTTAATTTGCATTTCTCTAATAATTAGTGATGTTGAGCATTTTTTCATATGCCTATTGGCCATCTGTATGTCCTCTTTGGAGAAGTGTCTATTCATTTCTTTGGCCCATTTTTGGATTGGAATTTTTGTCTTTCTGGTATTAAGTTTTACAAGTTCTTTATAAATTTTGGTTATTACCCCTTATCAGACACATTGTCAAATATATTCTCCCATTGTGTAGTTTGTCTTTTAATTCTGTTCTCATTGTCTTTAGCTGTGCAGCTTTTTAGTTTGATAAAGTCCCATTTGTTTATCCTGTCTTTTATTTCACTTGCCTGTGGAGAAAAGTTGGCAAATATATTGCTGCGAGAGATGTCAGAGAGCTTACTGCCTATGTTTTCTTCTAAGATGCTTATGGTTTTACAGCTTACATTTAAGTCTTTTATCCATTTTGAGATTACTTTTGTGAGTGGTGTAAGTTGGTGGTCTAGTTTCATTTTTTTGCAGGTAGCTGTCCAATTTTCCCAACACCATTTGTTGAAGAGGCTGTCTTTACTCCAATGTATGCTCTCACCTCCTTTGTCAAATATCAGTTGTCCATAAAAGTGTGGGTTTATTTCTGGGTTCTCAGTTCTGTTCCATTGATCTATATGCCTGTTCTTATGCCAGTACCAGGCTGTTTTGAATACAATGGCCTTATAATATAACTTGATATCCAGAAGTGTGATACCTCCTGCTTTATTCTTCCTTTTCAAGATTGCTGAGGCTATTCGTGTTCTCTTTTGGTTCCATATAAATTTTTGGAATATGTGTTCTATATCTTTGAAGTAAGTCATTGGTATTTTAATCGGTATTGCATTGAATTTATAAATTGCTTTGGGTAATATAGACATTTTAATGATGTTTATGCTTCCTAACCATGAGCACAGTATATACCGCCACTTGTTTGCATCTTCCCTGATTTCTTTTATCAATGTTTTATAATTTTCTGAGTACAAGTCTTTAATCTCCCTGGTTAAATTTATTCCTAGCTACTTTATTTTTTTGGTTGCAATGGTAAAGGGGATTGATTCCTTAATTTTCTTTCTGACAGTTCATGTTAGTGTATAAAAATGCCTCTGATTTCTGAGTATTGATTTTATATCCTGCCACCTTGCTGAAATCATTTATCAGGTCTAGTAGTTTTTTGACTGTGACTTAGGGTTTTCTATATACAATATCATATCATCTGCAAATAATGATAGTTTTACTTCTTCTTTTCCAATTTGGATGCCTTTTATTTCTTTTTCTTGTCTGATTGCTGTGGCTAGGACTTCCAGAACTATGTTGAATACGAGTGGTGAAAGGGGGCACCCCTGCCTTGTTCCTGATCTTAAGGGGATTGCTTTTAATTTTTTCCCATTGAGTATGATATTGGCTGTGGGTTTCTCATAGATGGCCTTTATCATGTTGAGGTATGTTCCCTGTATTCCCACTTTGCTGAGAGTTTTGAACATGAAGTTACCTTTAAATTTGGGGTTAACAGCTGTTTTCCTCAGGATTTTGTGACTCTATTGACACAAGGAGGTTACTGTTTAACTTGAGGAAGCTGATATTATATACAGTGTGTCCGTAAAGTCATCGTGCACTTTTGACTGGTCACAAGAAAGCAACAAAAGATGATAGAAATGTGAAATCTGCACCAAATAAAAGGAAAACCCTTCCAGTTTCTGTAGGATGATGTGGCAACATGTGCTCATGCACAGATGATGGCGTAACACCGTGTATACAGCGGAGCAGCCCACAGCCATGCCAGTTGAGATGTGGACGGTACAGAAGAAAATTCAGTGTGTTGTGTTCTGTGGCTCGCTAAATTTGAATCCGTGACCAAAGTGCAACGTGAATCTTGGCTCATTTATAACAAAGCACCACCCCATAGGAATAACATTACTCAGTGGGATAAGCAGTTGAAGGAAACCGGCAGTTTGGTGGAGAAACCCCGTTCTGGTAGGCCATCAGTCAGTGACGAGTCTGTAGAGGCTATACGGGATAGCTACCTAAGGAGCCCTAAAAAATCTGTTCGTGAGCCCACATCGAACTGCACTGAATAGGTATGAAACTGGGAGTGTTTTCCTTTCATTTGGTGCAGATTTCACATTTCTGTATTCTTTTGTTGCCTTCCTGTGACCGGTCAAAAGTGCATCATGACTTTCTGGACACACTGTATAAGAGGAAACTGTACATAGCCCATACAGGAGGGGGAGGTGCACCTAAGTGCCCAGCTTGGGTGATCAGGGAATCTCTGCATCTGGACCCTACAGAATACCTACCCCATTAGGCTACTCTACCAATCCTGAAAGATGTAGCAGCTCTACCTAATACAAAGGAACAAACAGGGAGGCTGCCAAAATGATGAGACAAAGAAACATGTTCCTAATCAAAGTTCAGAACAAAACTCCAGAAAAAGAACTAAACAAAATGGAGAGGAGCAATCTACTAGATACAGAGTACAAAACATTGGTCATTAGTATGCTCAATGAACTTAGAACTTCAAACATAAAAAGGACTATTTTGAAATGAAGTATACACTAACTGAAATTAAGAATAACTTACAGAGAATCAAAGTAGATGAAGCTGAGATTCTAATTTGAGATTTGGAATATAAGGAAGCAAAATTAACCTATTAGAACAGCAAATATAATCCAAATAAATGAAGATAGTGTAAGGAGTCTCTGAGACAACTTCAAATGTACCAACATTAGCATCATGGGGGTGCTGGAAGGAGAAGAGAAAGAAACTGAAAACCTACTTGAAAAAATAATGACAGAAAACTCCCATAACTTGTGGAAGTAAATAGACAAGTCCAGGAAGCATAGCAAGTTCCAAACAAGATGAATCTAAGGAAGCCCACACCAAGACACATAATTAACATGCACAAGGTTAGAGACAGAGAATCTTAAAAGCATCAAGAGAAAAGCAATTATCTACAAGGGAGCTTCCATAAGTCTGTGAGTTGATTTCTCAACAGAAACTTTGCAACCAGAAGGTATTGGCAAGAAATATTCAAAGTGATGAAAAGCAAGGATGTATAACCAAGACTACTTAATTCAGCAAAGCTATAATGTAGAATCAAAGGACAGATAAAGAGTTTCCTAGATAAGAAAAAGCTAAGAGTTCATCTCCGGTATTATATGAAATACTAAAGGGTCTTTTTTAAGAAGAAAAAGAAAGATAAAAAATATGAACAACAAAGTAGCAATACATATCAATGGGTAAATCTAAAAAACAAAGTAAGCAAACAAGCAGAATAGAAATGAACTGATAGACACAGACAGCATTTCGATGGTTGCCAGATGAGAGGGGAGCTGAGAGGATGAGTGAAAAAGGAGAAGGGATTAAGAAGAATAAACTAGTTATTATAGAAGAGTCTATACGGGATATATATAGAGGAAGGAGATGGGGAGGGGTGGAGAAGCAGACGGGCGCTTCTCCTGTGTGCCCTGGCCGGGAATCGAACCTGGGACTCTTGCACACCAGGCCTATGCTCTACCACTGAGCCAACTGGCCAGGCCAATAAGCCCCCCTTTTTAAAATGAAACCATCCATTGAAGTTCTATCAATACTAGAGAAATAACTTTTAAGAACCACTTTTATCATCTAGCCTTTGCTTTCAGAAAGTGGATTTACGTTCATGACTTCTCCGTGGGCACAGCAGCAGGCTGGGCGCACCACAATGTGATGGAAGCATGTTTCACACCAGTTTTCAGTCAATAACAGTCTGTGGACAAACAGCCAGAGACACAACTGAACGAGGTTGTCATTTTGGCCTCCATGTCCTTGCACAAGCAGCAATATTATATACGTGTAAAACCCAAAATAATAAAACCCAAGATAATCGTCACTTGTGTGGACAATGTCAAAGTTGTGTCCAGGCAAGACTGACTGAAGAATAAAGCTTTAATATCTGTCTCTCTTCTTCCACTTTTCAAGCCACAGACCTAGCTTGGGCCTCTCGGCCTCATTGCTGGACTCCTGCTGAAGTCTCCAGGAGTCTCCTAACCTCAGACCTCCTCTGCTAATAACCACCTAGCATAGGGTGGCCAGATACACTTCCCAAATCATTGTTTTGTGCATGTTGCCCCTGGTCAAATACGGAAACAAAATTCCAGATCATAATCTTCGTGCCCTAGGCCCTCCTCAGTGTTGCTCCAACCTACCCTTCTGCTCTTGTTACTGAGTGTTTTGTAAGCTCACCTCTGTGTCTCCAGGCAAAGTGGTCCTCTCTGCCCCTAAGTCACCTTGCTCATTCTAAATGCAGTCTCTGCTAAGAGAGTCCCTGCCTGGCTCCCACAATCCTTTTGTTCTATTTATTTATTATTATTATTTTTTTCATCAAGAAAAAATGGGACAGGGAGGACTCTTCAAATGCTGATGGCAATATCTGAGTGCCCCATAGCCCCAGCTTGCTTTATTATATAGCCCTATGCAAACCAAGGAAGTCCTTGATACAAAGTAACACATCCAAGGCTAAAACAGAAACTCTCGCAAGGCATAAACAGGATGCATTAGTGAAATCTACCAACCTCTTAAAACAATCAAGGAGTCAGTGGAAGGGCATGTAAATTGCTTCCAGCAAGTCAAGGAAGTGAAGTGGGTGCCAGAACTGAGCCTCACAGCCAATATGGAGGTGGAGGGGGCAGAACTCAGCGCTTTGCCTAGCCTCAAATCTACAATGGCTTTCTGCCAGTTATGGTTCACAGCAACACACCGTATACCCCCCCACCCCCCAGCGGGCTGAATGCTTGCAGAGGGTGGGCAGACTGGAGGCGGCAGGGGGCGGCTGTAACACCCAGGACACAGCTGTGGAGGCCAGGGCGGTTGGAGCAAGCCAGCGTGGGCCGGCCTGCGAAGCTGCGAAGGTGGGAACCGCTGCAGCCGCTGCGAAGGTCTGGGCTCGCACACAGTCCTGCCTGCGGCATAGGGCCCGTCCTTGACAGGGCAGAGGCCTGAGCAACAGCAGAGGGGGTCCGTGTGGGCACGTGTGATCCCGCCAGCAACGGTAGAAGTCACAGCGGCCACTGCGGAGATCCGAGCCAGTGCCCAAACATGCCGGTGGCATGGGCATGCCCTCAGTGGCAGCGGAAGCCAGGAGACCTTGGGGGTGATCTGAGTGAGCGCGTGTGGGTCTGGCTGTGGAGGTGGGAGCCGTGGTCGCTGCTGAGCATGTCTGAGCTGGTGCACCAACCCCCAGCGACGCGGACCCGTCCACCGCAGCAGTGGAGGTTGAAGCAGCCCCAGAAGCAGTCTGAGCAGGCATGTGCAGGCCCACCCGCAGAGGCGGAAGCTGTGGCAGACGCTGTGGAGGCCCAAGCCCTTGCGCAAACTTGCCCAAGGCACAGACCAGCCCTCAGTGGCAACCGAGGCTGGGGCGGTCTTGGAAGCGGTCCAAGCGGGCACGCGAGTGTGTGCAGCCCTCCGGGGGCAGCGGTGGCCGCGGTGGCCACAGAGGTGGGCTGGCACCAGCAGCACCTGAACCCAAACACCCCGGACAGCAACAGCAGCGGCAGCCCAGTGGACAGACCACAGAACGGGTGAGTACACCCTACTGAGTGCTCATGCCGTCCATTATGCTCTAGGAGTACCTATCTTCTTTCAGTTTCTCAAAATTTTCAACCTTCCTTCCACATCAGGAAATCTTTCTCTTTCCCCCAAGAAACTGTAAGCTCCGTGAGGGTAAGGACGTCTGTTTCTGTTTCACCCTATATACGGAAGTGCCTAGTGCAGTGTCATTTTGTACTTATAAAATATTGCTAGACTTCGGGTTGGCTCAGTGGTAGAGTGTCAGCAGGTGTGTGGATGTCCCAGGTCCAATTCTCAGAGCACAGAGGAGAAGCGACCATCTGCTTCTCCACTCACTCCTCTGTCTTTTCTTTTTTTCTCTCTCTCTCTCTTTTTTTTTTTTTTGTGGTTCCACATAATTTTTTTATTATTGTTCTAGTTCTATGAAGTACACCATTAGTATTATAATAGAAACTGCATTGATTCTATAGATTGCTTTGGGTAGTATAGACATTTTAAGAATGTTAATTTGTTCAATTATTGGTACAGTATACGCTTCCATTTATTTATATCTTCAGTTTCGTCAGTGTTGTATAATTTTTCAATTACAGGTCTTTCACATCCTTGGTTAAATTTTTTTTGATTAATTTTAATGGGGTGACATTGATAAATCAGGGTACATATGTTCAGAGAAAACAGCTCTAGGTTATTTTGCCATTTGCTTACCACACACTGCAACATGTGAGTATTGCTGTACTGACAATGTTTGGCTCTACGTATGCATGTGAGCAGTCTTACTCACATCTAAAGAACATTAAGACCAACCTACGAACACGTTTAACGGATGGAAGTCTCAATGTCTGCATGAAGCTTAACCTCACCACGTATCAACCAGACTACAAAGCCATCAGCAAAACCAGGCAGCACCAGAAGTCGCATTAATGGTAAGAAGTGCTTTATTCATCATTGGTTAGCAACAGCATAACAACGTTATTAAAAAGAATTTAGAGACTTAACTGTACTTTAAAAGTGTTGGTCTTACATAAAATGCACACATTTACTTGTATTTAGTGTTAAACATATTGTATGGCTCTCACGGAATTACATTTTAAAATGTGTGGCGTTCATGGCTCTCTCAGCCAAAAACGTTCCCAACCCCTGCTCTATTCACTGCGCCACTGCCTGGTCAGGCAAATTCTACTAAGTTTAAGCTTCTAAACCCAAATCCAAATTTTATCAAGATATGCTACGTATTTCTGAAAATACCTCCATGTGAGATTAAGGGAGAGGACAAACTAGAATGTAATTTTTCCTTTTACTTAGCAAGAGATTTACATTGTTTCACTTGTATGATTTACTCCTCTGTAATTATTAGTATTTAAAGGAATTGTCTTAGAATGGTTTCCTGTGTAAAAATGTTATAAAGAAATACTAGTTGATAATAAAACATGGTGTATATAAATTTCTGTGTTTATCTTAAGTCTATAAGGTAGAAAAATCTAATGTAGGAAGATTCACTCCAGTATTGTTACTCCAGCCACCCCCAAATACAGTTTTTATCATTTCTTGAGCCTCCTGTTAGCGTTTTGTTTGTTTGTTTGTTTTTAATTTCAAAACAAGCCATTGCAAATGCCCGTTGTTCTTACCCATGTTTATATAACAATGAGCAGTGAGACTCTGCATTGTCTGGTATTTGCTGACAGCTTAGGTCTCCCCCTCCCTCTTCCCTTGTGTCCACACTGGACAGGCTGATGAGAAAGCCAGGGTCCCTCCTCTGGCACTGGCTTCAGATTCCAACCACACAGGCCCCACACAGTTCTATCTGTGTGCAGAACTCTTGTCCTGGCTCCCCGTGGACAAGGATTCTTTGCTTGGCCAAACGTTGTCAGGCTCCTGAACCTTCTCCTAGTCCTATCTTTGCACTTCCTTGTAACATTTTAGTAGGAACCTTGCTAAGTCGGGTGATTCATAATCCCCACCCTCCTATCTGACAGCCTCCATATGTGGTTAGGTTCCTCCTCCTGCACCATCAGGGGATGTCTGATCACCCGGCCCATCTGCAGCAAACGTCCGGTTAGATCCATTTAGCAGGAAGCCCCTCACCTCTGATTTTTCTCTTAGGAATTTTCCATGTAGTGACCCCACCCTGTTTTCTAGCCATAAAT
Organism: Saccopteryx leptura; assembly: GCF_036850995.1. Taxonomy (NCBI): domain Eukaryota; kingdom Metazoa; phylum Chordata; class Mammalia; order Chiroptera; family Emballonuridae; genus Saccopteryx; species Saccopteryx leptura. The sequence continues at coordinate 250,347,435 of NC_089503.1, read as the reverse complement.
TCCCACTTACCCATGCTGTACTCAGAGTGGACTTCAGTCTTTGAAAGAGGCCTTCTCATCCACTCTAAAATTCCATATCAGTGGTCTCTATACTGATCTCAGTGGATCTGAACAATTTTTTTCTTTTTTAACTCTTATGCCATTTCAGAACAGCTTAAGAGGCCATTCTGTTCTCCCCAGAGACCTCAATTATGTGACTCATAGATCTGCGTGTGTGTGTGTGTGTGTGTGCTGCCTTGCAGGTGACCATGACAGTTGGCTATGTAAGCAGCATGTCCCGACATGACCACCACTGTGGGTGTCTTCTCTTGCTCTGTCTTGCTCACCTGCCCTGCTGCCTGATGGCGGTGGCACCGTGGCTGCTGGGGCTGGGGAGCTGGGCTGTGAGCTGTGCTGCTTGGGGAGGGGGGGCATTGCTGAGCTTGCCAAACCTCAGTTCTTTCTATGTGCAGCCAACCAGAGTGGGCAGTTTCGAGAATTTCTAGGCATTTAGGAACAGGAGTGTGGGATCGGATGCTCCTTAGAGTGGTCCTGGTTGACATTTTTGCCAGGATTTACCTGTGTATTAGTGTGAAACTGTGGCAGAAGCTGAATTGACACCAACATGCCCTGGTGAGGCCCATTTAATGGTTGCTTTTAAAAGAGGAGTTATGGCCCTGGCCGGTTGGCTCAGTGGTAGAGCGTTGGCCTAGTGTGTGGAGGACCCGGGTTCGATTCCCGGCCAGGGCACACAGGAGAAGCACCCATTTGCTTCTCCACTCCTCCACCGCGCTTTCCTCTCTGTCTCTCTCTTCCCCTCCCGCAGCCAAGGCTCCATTGGAGCAAAGATGGCCCGGGCGCTGGGGATGGCTCTGTGGCCTCTGCCTCAGGCGCTAGAGTGGCTCTGGTCGCAACATGGCGACGCCCAGGATGGGCAGAGCATCGCCCCTGGTGGGCGTGCTGGGTGGATCTGGGTGGTCGGGAGCATGCGGGAGTCTGTCTGACTGTCTCTCCCTGTTTCCAGCTTCAGAAAAATGAAAAAATAAAAAATAAAAAATAAAATAAAATAAAAGAGGAGTTATTTAAAAAGAGAAGATGGGGGAAATGCAGCTAGTAGGTGACCAGCTGAATTCATACCCCTAGTACAAGAGGGCTCCCCAGGACCCTTTATACTCTCTGCTGCTGCTGCCCCTGCTCTACTGCAATGCAGATCCTGACCCTTGGGGTCAAGGAAGCAGCACCCAGAGCCCTACAGTGGTACAGCCAAGGGATTAGTTCAAGCAGGCCTTCGGTTTAGGTCCTTAAACTCTATAAAACAAGCAGTTGCCTTGGGGGAGGCTCCTAAGCCAGATGGCACTGGTTAGGGGCCCTTTGGAGAAAAAAGTGATAAATACTAGGGTAGAGAGGCCCCTCTGCTGAAGTACATGTAGCCCTCCTCCCCTCAACAAACAGGGAAGGACGGGAGAAAGGAAACACAAGAAAAAATAAACAGAACCTAAACTAAGACCTACAATTTCACTAACTAGAAATCCACAGTGTACTAAAGAAGTTTATACAAGAAAGAAAATAAAAGGGCAGTGCTTGGGCTTTGGGCCTCACAACAGAGGTTCTGCATCAATTTTGCCATCTGCTCTAATACACTTATTCACAAACCTTCATGCAAGGAGCCAATGCTAGAACTCAAATTGCAGTTATACCTGGGATTCCAATAAGTGTGTCATGTTACCTTGGTAATCTAGGGGAGTTAATATAAGGACAGATAGGCCTTTTCCACTCTAACCATGCGCACTATAATCATACATAAATTCCTCGTGGGAATTTATACCCGTTATCCTAAAATATTTTATACACAGCAGGCTCTGGACCAATGAGTCATAAACTGACATTACTTTAAGTTGTTGCAACTTTCAAATTGGCTTCACAAGAAGGGACACCAAGGATCTCACCCCCAGTGACTTAGTATAACACAATTTAATGTAACCAGGGCCTGGAAGGATTGCAGACTTACGAAAAACGTAATCAGGAAGAAGTGATTATGTCCAATGCTTCTCCTTTAACTGTCCCATTTGGTCTGAAGCTAAGCCAGAAAGAATGGATGACACCTCACACTGGCTTGCTTCAGCCTTGAGGCTGTGGTCACATCAAATAAGTTTGATTTCTTCATGCCCAATAATTATGGAAATTATTTACTCCACCCACTCAGCAGCTGGTAAATATCCTGCTTTCACAAATTTGTGTTTTTTTCTGCTCAGTACCTGTGTCAACAGCCTCTTCCCAGCTGCTGTTGGCCTTCAACTCTAAAGGGACATGATACACTTTTACCTGATTGTCCTCAGGGAACCTCAGCACCATTGTCAGCACCCACAGTCCCTGCAGGCAGGATCTGCACTGTACCCACCTTGCTGCAGGAGCACAGGTATGACATGACACTAATGACATCCTCCTCTGAGGGTGTTCATTTGACATTCAGAACGTAAAATTATTGAAGAAAAGCAGCACAAAGCACAAAGTTCCATTGGCTTGCACATAATGTAAGGCCCCGACACCTGGGTTCAAGTCCTGAAAGTTATTTGGTGAACAAGGACTTCTTCCTCCATGACACTGTGAGGAAATAATGATTGTTCCTCTCAGCACACACATATGTAGGCTGTTTTGGTGTTCTGGAGGCAACCAATTTCTTGTTTACAAATTTTACTTGAGCTCATTTGTACTGTTCTTGAAAACTGGCTCACCTTGAATAGGCATCTTTACCACAGAAGGCTGTACACTGTGTCCACATTGCCATTCAACAGGCTTTCTCATTAGTATCCTTAGTCTTCTTCACTATAGACGGTTTAGTGACCTCTTGTCGTGCCTGCGAGAGTTACCCATGATGGCCTTAAGTTGTCCATAGGCTTCTGATGCATGAACATGCCCTCCTCACCCCAAAATATATGTCGTGAGAACTGTAATTACCACCTGTACTGGCCTCTGCTGAAAATAAAGGCTCTCCTGGGCCTTGAGCACGTGACCCTCCACCCAGCTGCCTCTTATGCTGGAAACAGCATCTACAAGTTCATTACAACTACCAAGGCCTTCTTGAGACACAATGGAGCCAAACCTGAGCTCTTTGGTAAACCCTACCCAGGGGAGGGTGTGTCCTGCCATCTCCTCACTTATTTGATGACAGGTGCCAGGTTCTTGAAGGGGTCACCATCCAGCATGATGTTAGCTGTAGCCTTGTCACATGTGGCTTTTATTATGTTGAGGTGCATTCTTTTTAAAAAAATTTATTTATTGGTTTTAGAGAGAGAGGGAGAGAGAGAGACATAAACATCTATTTGTTACTGTATGTGGCCTGACTGGGGATCAAACTAGCAACCTTTGCATTCTGGGATGACACTCTTAACAACTGAGTTATTCAGCCAGGGCGAGGTGCATTTTTTCTATACTAAATTTGTTCAGAATATTATCATTAAAGAATGTTGAATTTTGTCAAATGTTCTTTCTGCATCTGTTGAGATAAATATCTTTATCCTTTGTTTTGTTAATTTAGTAACACACTTAGTGATTTGCATATTTTGAACTATCTTGAGTCTTGGGGATAAATCTGATAATTATGTTGTAAAGTCTTTTAATGTGCTGTTTAGTTAATTTTCCTAGTATTTTGTAGAGGATATTTACATTTATGTTTATCAGAGATACTGGCCTGTAATTTTCTTGCAGCATTCTTATATGGCATTGGCATTAGGGTGACGCTAACCTCATAAAATGAGTTTGGAAGAGGTTTCTCTTCCAATTGTTTGAAAAAGTTTGAGTAGGATTTGGTGTTAATTCTTTAAATGTTCTGTAGCATTCACCAGTGAAGCCATCTGGTCCTGGGCTTTTCTGTGTTGGAAGATTTTTTTTTTTTTTTTTTTGGTATTTTTCTGAAGCTGGAAACGGGGAGAGACAGTCAGACAGACTCCCGCATGCGCCCTACCGGGATCCACCCGGCACGCCCACCAGAGGCGACGCTCTGCCCACCAGGGGGCGATGCTCTGCCCCTCTGGGGCGTCGCTCTGCCACGACCAGAGCCACTCCAGCGCCTGGGGCAGAGGCCAAGGAGCCATTCCCAGCGCCCGGGCCATCTTTGCTCCAATGGAGCCTTGGCTGCAGGAGGGGAAGAGAGAGACAGAGAGGAAGGAGGGGGAGGGGGTGGAGAAGCAAATGGGCGCTTCTCCTATGTGCCCTGGCCGGGAATCAAACCCGGGTCCCCCACACGCCAGGCCGACGGTCTACTGCTGAGCCAACCGGCCAGGGCCGGAAGATTTTTGATTACTGATTCAACCTTGTTACTCATTATTGGGCTATATGGATTTCCTGTTTTCATGATTCAGTCTGGTCGGTTCTATATTTATGAAAATTTATCTGGTTCTTTTAGGTTATTGAATTTGTTGGCATATTTTTTCATAGTAGTCCCTTATGGTCTTTTATAATCTGTGGTAACAGTTATAATTTCTCCTCTTCTGTGTCCTTTCTTTTTCTGGTGCAGAATTGTACATTTTAATTGAATTGCCCTTAGCTTATCCCACTCAGGCAAAGAATAAAATAACATTCACATTGAACCAGAGGTAGTTGTGCTAGGTTGCCACCAGCTTGGAATATGTGCAAAAATTATTGATTCATTTCCCCAAGTCAGATCTTATAAATGGATAAGAAAGTGAGTTTTGATATTCTCTTCTGTTTGTTTTCAGTGTTTGAATATTTTCTTTGTTTTGTTAAACATTTGTTAACTTGGTTTATCTCTTTAAAAATTCAACTCTTAGTTTCTTTGACCACTTAGTTTTATACTTTCAGATGTTTTCATGTTGTTAATTAGTGTCCTTTTATTTTATTTTAAAGAATTCATATCTTGTAAGGCAAGAAATGTGGTGAGGAACTCCCTCAACCTTTGTTTGCAGAAGACTTTTCTTTATTTCTGGAAAACAAATTTGCTGTTAAAGCATTCTTTTTTTTTTTTTTTTTTTTGTATTTTTGTATTTTTCTGAAGCTGGAAACGGGGAGAGACAGTCAGACAGACTCCCGCATGCGCCCGACAGGGATCCACCCGGCACGGCTACCAGGGGCGACGCTCTGCCCACCAGGGGGTGATGCTCTGCCACTCTGGGGCATTGCTCTGCCGCGATCAGAGCCACTCTAGTGCCTGGGGCAGAGGCCAAGGAGCCATCCCCAGCGCCCGGGCCATCCTTGCTCCAATGGAGCCTCGGCTGCGGGAGGGGAAGAGAGAGACAGAGAGGAAGGAGGGGGAGGTGGAGAAGCAAATGGGCGCTTCTCCTATGTGCCCTGGCCGGGAATCGAACCCGGGTCCCCCGCACGCCAGGCCGATGCTCTACCGCTGAGTCAACTGACCAGGGCCTGTTAAAGCATTCTTTACTGGTACTTTCTTTTTCCATCAGGTTGCATATAGCATGCGACTCTCATGTCCTCAAGGTTTCTGCTGAGAAATCTCAGAAATGGGGGTCCCCTTTAATGAGATGTGTCACTTTCCTCTTGTTACTTGTAAAGTTCTCTCTTTGTCTTTGAATTTTGATAATTTGATTATGGATTTTGGTGAAGTCTTCTTTGGGTTCAAACTGTTTAGGGATCTTTGAGCTTCATGAACCTGAATGTCCATATCTCACCCAAAATTTTGGAAGTGGTTAGCTTGTATTTCTTGTAAAAAAAATTAACAAGCTTTCGACTGACCTGTGGTGGCGCAGTGCATAACGTGTCGACCTGGAAATGCTGAAGTCGCCGATTCGAAACCCTGGGCTTGCCTGGTCAAGGCACATATGGGAGTTGATGCTTCTAGCTCCTCCCCCCTTCTCTCTCTGTCTCTGTCTCTCCCTCTCTCTCTCCTCTCTAAAAAAAAAAAAAGAATAAAGAAAAAAGAAATTAACAAGCTTTCATTCTGTGTGCTGGTCAATCCATGGCAATAGGTCAGTGGTTACTAGGAAGAATTGAAAGAAGTGGAGGTGAAGGGACCAGCAGTCCAGGAGCAGAAGAAAAGGGGAAGGGTTGGGGACAAGAGGGAAGCAATGCTGAGGTAGGACCCAGCCAGTTAGGTGTCTGGCTGGTTAAAGAAAGAACCCATCTCTGCCTGTCAGGCCACCCTAAACTGAGAGCTTCAGCCCACAGCTCAGACCAGGATGGTTCAGGGTCCTCCCTGCCATCTCTGGTCTGGCAAACCCTCCTTCCCTAGGCAGTGATTCTTCCAGAGGGCTTACTGCTCTGTGCTGGGCCTGGGGGAAGTTGGTTTTTTTTTTTTTTTTTTTTAATTTTTTTTTTTTTTTTTTCATTTTTCTGAAGCTGGAAACGGGGAGAGACAGTCAGACAGACTCCCGCATGCGCCCGACCGGGATCCACCCGGCACGCCCACCAGGGGCGACGCTCTGCCCACCAGGGGGCGATGCTCTGCCCATCCTGGGCGTCGCCATGTTGCGACCAGAGCCACTCTAGCGCCTGAGGCAGAGGCCACAGAGCCATCCCCAGCGCCCGGGCCATTTTTGCTCCAATGGAGCCTTGGCTGCGGGAGGGGAAGAGAGAGACAGAGAGGAAAGCGCGGCGGAGGGGTGGAGAAGCAAATGGGCGCTTCTCCTGTGTGCCCTGGCCGGGAATCGAACCCGGGTCCTCCGCACGCTAGAAGTTGGTATTTTTAAAATAAGATTTCTACCCCATTTTATCTTTCTCTTCTGAGATTTTATATGTATATATTATATCTCTTGATGGTGTTCCATAAATTCCATAAGGATTCTTCATTTCTCCTTTTATTTCTCCTATAGCTAGATAATTGTAAATGATTTGTCTTCAAGTTTATAGATTCTTTTTTCTGACTCATCAAGTCAAGCTCTTGAAGCTCTTGACTGCATTTAAAAAAGTTTTTTTTTTAGCAAGAGAGAGACAGGAAGGGAGAGAGATGAGAAGCATCAGTTCTTCATTGTGGCAATTTAGTTGTTCATTGATTGCTTTCTCATATGTGCCATTGATCCCGGGGCTATAGCCAAGCCAGTGATCCCATGGGGTCATGTCAGTGATTGCACGCTCAAGCTAATGACCCTGTGCTCAAGCTGTTGAGCCTGTGCTACAGCCAGCAACCTCAGGATTTCAAACCTGGGTCTTCTGCATCCCAGGCCAACACTCTATCCACTGCACCAATGCCTGGTCAGGCTAATTTCTATCTTTATTTCACTGTAACCAAGGTGTTTTCCCCTCTAGCTTTTTCTTCAATATATTCTGTTTGTCTTTGATTTTTGCCTAATCAGAATATGAGCTATTTGGTTGTAGTATTTAGTGGATGTGAGCACCCTGGGTCAACAGTCTGCTATATATCATACTTTTAGGAAAATCTCAGTGATTGTTATTTCACTGATTATTTTTTGGTCTTTTCAACCACATTCCTCTTACTTCCCCCTGTGCCCCATTGGTACAAGGTGATAAGAAGACTTTACTGCTCCTTCTTTGTGGTCGCAAGAGATCAAATCCAAGCAAGCCTGGCACTTGTATCTAAACTCTCACCTAGTGCACTTTTTTTTATTAATTTTAATTTATTGTGTTTAGATTCTAGTGTCACCCTGATTGCATCCCCCACTCCCCTGTATTCCCCTCAACATCACCCTTGCCCCCCTCCCCACAGTGCCCTCCCCCATTCCCTTCAGGTTTATCCCATCCTGTCATCCACTATCCCTCTGTCCTCTTTTCCTCTGGTCCCTTTGATCCCTCCTCTGTCTAAATTCTGCTCCTCAGTTGACATTGTTCATTGGTTTCCTCAAATGAGTGAGGTCATATGATATTTTTCTTTTTCTGCCTGGCTTATTTCACTTAACATGATAGTTTTCAGGTCCATCCATGTTGTCGCAAAAGATAAGATTTCCTCCTTTCTCATGGCCCCATAGTATTCCATTGTATATATGTATCATAGCTTTTAAATCTACTCGTTCACTGACAGACTCTTGGGCTGTTTCCAGATCTTCGCTATTGTGAACAATGCTGCATAAACATGGGGGTGCATTTCTCCTTTTGAAACAGTGCTATGGTGTTCTTGGAGTATATTCCTAACAGTGGTATAGCTGGGTCAAAAGGCAGTTCCATTTCTAATTTTTTGAGGAATCTCTATACTGTTTTCCACAGTGGCTGCACCAGTCTGCATTCCCATCAGCAGTGCAGGAGGGTCCCCTTTTCTCCACATCCTCGCCAGCACTTATTCTGTGTTGTTTTGTTGATGAGCACCATTCTGACTGGTGTGAGGTGATATCTCATAGTGGTTTTAATTTGCATTTCTCTAATGATTAGTGATGTTGAGCATTTTTTCATCTGCCTATTGACCATATGTATGTCCTCTTTGGAGAAGTGTCTATTCATTTTTGGCCCGTTTTTTAATTGGATTGTTTATCTTCCTGGTGTTGAGTTTAACAGGTTCTTTATAAATTTGGTTATTAACCCCTTATCAGACATATTGTTTTTTATCCACTTTGAGTTTAATTTTGTGAATGGTGTAAGTTGGTGGTCTAGTTTCATTTTTTTGCAGGTAGCTGTCCAATTTTCCAAACACCATTTGTTAAAGAGGCTGTCTTTACTCCATTGTATGCTCTTACCTCCTTTGTCAAATATCAGTTGACCATAAAGGCGTGGGTTTATTTCTGGGTTCTCTGTTCTGTTCCATTGATCTATATAGGCCTGTTCCTATGCCAGCACCAAGCTGTTTTGAGTACAATGGCCTTGTAGTATAACTTGGAATCAGGAAGTGTGATACCTCCCACTTTATTCTTCCGTTTCAAGATTGCTGAGCCTATTCGTGTTCTTTATTGGTGCCATATAAATTTTAGGAATATGTGTTCTATATCTTTGAAGTATGTCATTGGTATTTTAATTAGTATTGCATTGAATTTATAAATTGCTTTGGGTAATATAGACATTTTAATGATGTTTATTCTTCCTATCCATGAACACGGTATATGCTTCTACTTGTTTGTATCTTCCTTGATTTCTTTTATCAATGTTTTATAATTTTCCAAGTGCAAGTCTTTAATCTCCTTGGTTAAATTTACTCCTAGGTACTTAATTTTTTTTTGTTGCAATAGTGAAGGAGATTGTTACCTTAATTTCTCTGACAGTTTATTGTTGTATAAAAATGCCTCTAATTTCTGAGTATTAATTTTATATCCTGCCACCTTGCTGAATTCATTTATCAGGTCCAGTAGTTTTTTGACTGAGACTTTAGGGTTTCCTATATACAATATCATATCATCTGCAAATAATAATAGTTTTACTTCTTTTCCTATTTGGATGCCTTTTATTTCTTCTTCTTGTCTAATTGCTATGGCTAGGACTTCCAGAACTATATTGAATAAGAGTGGTGAAAGGGCGCACCCCTGCCTTGTTCCTGACCTTAAGGGGATTGCTTTTAATATTTGCCCATTGAGTATGATGTTGGCTGTGGTTTTGTCATAGATGGCCTTTATCATATTGAGGTATGTTCTCTGTATTACCAGTTTGCTGAGAGTTTTGATCATGAATGGATGTTGAATTTTATGAAATGCTTTTTTTGCACTTATTGATATTATTATGTGGTTTTTGTCCTTTCTTTTGTTTATGTGATGAATCACATTGATTGATTTGCAAATATTGTACCAGCCTTGCCTCCCCAGAATAAATCTCAGTTGATTATTACATGATTTTTTTCATATATTGCTGGATCCAGTTGGCTAATATTTTGTTGAGGATTTTAGCATCTAAATTCATCAGGGATATTGGCCTATAATTTTCTTTCTTTGTGTTGTCTTTGCCTGGTTTTGGAACCAGAATTATGCTCGCCTCATAAAAGGAGCTTGGAAGTCTTCCTTCCTCTTGAATTTTTTTGAAATAGCTTGAGAAGGATAGGAATTAGTTCTTTGAATATTTGGTAGATTCACTTGTGAAGCCATCTGGCCCAGGACTTTTGTTTGTTGGGAGTTTTTTGATAACTTTCGGTGTCATTGGTTGTAATCGGTCTGTTTTGGTTTTCTGATCCTTCCAGATTGATTTTTGAAAAATTATGTTTCAAGGAATTTGTCCATTTCACCTAGATCAACCTGGTAGTCAACCTGGTCCCTACCTCCCACTAGTGGGCGTTCCAGCTTTCATGGTGGGTGGTAGTGGAGCAACCAAAGTATAAATAAAAAGATTTAACTATAGTAAGTTGTTTTATCAGGATTTACTCTGCCAATCTTAGCAAAATCCGATATAACGTACTTGGTAAGTAATTATTATTATATGCTTTAACTTTCTGTAACTCTGCTTTATAAATTTTATAAAGTAATGTTACTTCCCTACTTTATAAATCACTATTACTGTGGAACTGGTAGGTGGTTAGAAAATTATACTAACATAGATACAAAAGTGGGCGGTAGGTATAAAAAGGTCAACTACCCCTGACCTAGGTTGTCTAATTTTTTGGCATACAGTTCTTCATAGTATTTTCTTACAATCCTTTGTATTTCTGTTGTGTCAGTTGTTATTTCTTCACTCTCATTTCTAATTTTATTTATTTGAGTCCTCTCTCTTTTTCTTGGTCCACTTAAAGCAGTGGTTCTCAACCTGTGGGTCGCGACCCCTGTATTTTGGTCGTTCGACCCCCACCAGGGTCGCAACCCACTTGTTGAGAACGGCTGGGTTAAAGGTTCATTGATTTTGTTTACCTTTTTAAAGAACCAGCTCTTGGTTTTATTGATCCTCTGTATTTTTTTTAGCCTCTATGTCATTTATTTCTGCTCTGATGTTTATTATTTCCTTCCTTCTACTACCTCTGGGCTTTACTTGCTGTTCTTTTTCTAATTCTTTTAGATGCAGGGTTATTTATTTGAGCTTTTTCTAGCCTTTTTCTTTTTTTTTTTCCCATTTTTCTGAAGCTGGAAACAGGGAGAGACAGTCAGACAGACTCCCACATTCGCCCGACCGGGATCCACCCGGCACGCTCACCAGGGGCGACGCTCTGCCCACCAGGGGGCGATGCTCTCCCCATCATGTTGCGACCAGAGCGACTCTAGCACCTGAGGCAGAGGCCACAGAGCCATCCCCAGCGCCCGGGCCATCTTTGCTCCAATGGAGCCTTGGCTGCGGGAGGGGAAGAGAGAGACAGAGAGGAAAGCGCGGCGGAGGGATGAAGCAAATGGGTGCTTCTCCTGTGTGCCCTGGCCGGGAATCGAACCCGGGTCCTCTGCACGCTAGGTTGACGCTCTACCGCTAAGCCAACCGGCCAAGGCCTTTCTAGCTTTTTAACGTATGCCTATAAGGCTATGAACTTCCCTCTCAGTACTGCTTTTTCTGTGTCCCATAAATTTTGAGTTCTTGTATACTCATTATCATTCATTTCTAGGAATTTTTTTATTTCTTCTTTGATCTCATTGTTAACCCATTTGTTATTTAATATAACATGCTATTTAGTTTCCAAGTATTTGAGTATTTTTCAGTTTTTCTGAGGTGGTTCATTTCTAGTTTCATGCCATTGTGATCAGAGAAGTTGCTTGATATGATTTCAATCTTCTTAAATTTGTTAAGACCCCTTTTGTGCCTTAACACGTGGGCTATCCTAGACAATGTACCATGAGCACTTGAAAAGAATGTATATTCTGCTGCTTTACTGTGAAAGGTTTTAGAGATATCTATTAAATCCAGTTGATCTAATGTGTCCTTTAATTTTGCTGTTTTTTTGTTAATTTTCTTTCTTGAGGATCTATCTAGTGTTGTTAGTGGGTTATTAAAATCCCCTACTATTATAGTATTGCTATTGATCTCGCCCATTATATCTGTCAAAGTCTGCTTTATATATTTAGGTGCTCCTATATTAGGTGCATATATATATATATATATATATATATATATATATATAATGGCTATATCTTCCTTTTGGATTGCTCCCTTTATCATCATGTAGTGACCTTATTTATCTCTTACTGTAGCCTTTGTTTTAAAGTCTGTTTTGTCTGATATAAGTATTGCTACCCCAGCTTTTTTTCATTTCCATTAGCATGAAATATTTTTTTCCAACCTTTTACTCTCAGTCTATGTGTATCTTTTGTTTTGAGGTGTGTCTCTTATAGACAGCATATGTATGGGTCCTGTTTTCTTTTCTTTTTACAAGGACAGAGAGTCAGAGAGAGGAATAGGTAGGGACAGATAGACAGGAATGGAGAGAGATGAGAATAATCAATGATCAGTTTTTCATTGCGACACCTTAGTTGTTCATTGATTGCTTTCTCATATGTGCCTTGACCATGGCCTTCAATAGACCAAGTAACCCCTTGCTTGAGCCAGTGACCTATTCACTGCGCCACCACCTGGTCAGGCAGGTACTGTTTTCTTATCTATACAGCTAACCTATGTCTTTGATTGGATCATTTAATCCATTTACATTTAAGGTTATTATTGATATGTAGTTGTATATTGCCATTTTGTTCTTTAAAGCTACATTCATCTTTTACCATATTCTTTTCTCCCTTTGTTCTGTTTACAACAGGCCCCTTATCATTTCTTGCACTATTGGTTTGGTTGTAATGAATTCCTTGAGTTTTGTTTTTGTTTTGTCTGGGAAGCTTTTTATTTCTCCTTCAATTTTAAATGATAGCCTTGCTGGATAAATAAATCTTGGTTGTCGGCTCTTGTTCTGCATTGTTAGAATATTATTTGCCATTCCTTTCTGGCCTCAAGTGTTTTCTGTTGAGAAGTCATGTCATCCTTATTGGGGATAATACATGTCATCCTCTGTAGATAATACATTGCTTTTCTCTTACAGCTTTTCGTATTCTGTCCTTATCTCTTAGCGTTGTTATTTTAATTATGATGTGTCTTGTGTAGATTTCTTTGTGTTTCTCTTTAACGGAATTCTCTTTGCTTCTTGAACCGGTGTGACTTTATCCTGCATCAATTTAGGGAAGTTTTCAGCTATGATTTCTGCAAAGAAGGTCTTTATCTTTTGTTCTTTCTCTTCTTCTTCAGGAACCCCTATGATGTGGATGTTATTTTTCTTCATGTGTCACAGAGCTCTCTTAGAGTTTCCTCTGACTTTTTGAGTCTCTTTTCTTCTTTTTGCTCTGTTTCGTGCCTTCATTTATCTTGTCCTCTAACTTGCTGATTCAATCCTCAGCTTCATCTATCTTGCTTTTAATTCCTTCCATGTGGTCTTTATTTCTGATAATGTATTTGTCATTTCTGACTGATTCTTTTTTATTATTTCAATGTCTTTTTTTATACTTGCTATCTATTTAATTGTTCATTATGATCATCTATTGTTGTTCTAAGATCTTTGAGCATCTTAACAATCATTACTTTAAACTCTGAATCTGGTAATTTGGTTATATCTGACTCATTCCAGTCCTTTTCTGGGGATTTCTCTTGATTCAATTGGGTTGCATTTCTCTCCCTTCCCATTTTTTCTGTGTATAAGAAGGGTTTGGCCACAGGAGTCCAATAGGTGTGACCTCTGTGTTCCCTAGGTGTGGTCTGTCTGCAGGTCCGCCACCCCCTCTGCCGCTGCCTGGGGTGCTCAGGTATGGGCGTTGCCGGCGTTAGTCCACTGCGGCAGTTGCTGCAGTGTCTGCCTCTCCTCCACGTGCTGGGCTTACAAGCCTCTACAGCCTCGGCCTTCACCCTGCCCCCACAGATGGGACTTTGTGCTGCACAGGGGCTGCAAGCCTCAGCACCGCAAGTGGGACTGTGCACCTATGCCAAGCTGTAGGTCTCCTCCTGTTCCCTGGCTTTTGCCCTGCTGCCATGGGCGGGGTTGCATTCGCACACAGGGCCGCAAACCCTGGCTCTAGTGGTGAGACTGCGCAACCGCACTCAGCCGCGCGTCTCTGGGATTCCCTGGCTTTCGCCCTGCCCCTGTGGGCAGGACTGCAGGCGTGACTGCTCTTGCTCACCCAGCCCGCAGCCAGGTCAAACCGCTTTCATGCGCTTGGCTGGACTGAGCTCATGCCCGGCCTGTCATGGCCAGCCTGGCTTCCGCTCCCACCAACGGGACTATGCTTTCACATTCCACTGCCGCCAGCCCTCCAGTGAGCCCTCAGCAGTGTGGGTGGGGGCGATGCAGCTCAGACCTTAGTACTCAATAGTGTATTCCTGAAGTCTCCTTCCTTCTAAGTGACTCTGCTCTGAGTTCCGCGGGAGAGCTTGTTTGGTTGGTGTCCTGCTTCCCTTTGCTGGTATTGCTTGTTCTAGGGGAAATATTTACTTTAGATTTGGGGAGTGACTCAGCCCAGGGGTTAGGGTGCCTGTCCCTCAAAGTGTTTCTCCCTGTGCCTCCTAGGTTACATTCTCTTCCTGCTACTCTGGTCCTCTCATCTCTCCCTGTCCCCAAGAGTCCTGGGTGAGTGGTTGGGAAAGAGGTTTTCTGCGTGGTCCCTTTAAGAAGAATCCTGGGTCTGAGAAATCTGTCTCGTTCTCACAAACAGTATCCTGTCTTGTTTTTCAGCTAAATACTGTCCCAATGCCTCTTCTAGGCTCTGGGACTTTGTTCCTGGGGCCCAGGACCCACTCCTGTCTGCTAAAGTCACTTCCCACCATGCAAGTCTCTCCAGGCTGCCATTGGCTCTGGGGAGCTGGGCATCCCTCTCCGCATTTCCACTTTTCCTACCAGTCTCAGTGTGGCTTCTTAAGTGTTCCTTGGTTAGAGTCCTCTTAGTTTAGTCCAAAGTTGGTTTTTCTAGATTATGGTTCTTAAAATTAAGTTGTAATCCACTTTGGTTCTGGGAGGGGGAAGTTGGTACGTCTGCCAACTCCATCGCCATCTTGCTGCCCCCCAATCTCACCTAGCGCATTTGTAACCTCAAAAAAAAAATGTGTCCATAAAATTTTTGCTTTCTCTCTTCAGATATCTCAGTTGTGGAAGTAATTGGTCTTTTTGTACCCTACTGGCTGTGTGCACTGTCACCAGCTGAGGACTTCCTATGCTCAGGTTGAGTTGTCATGCTCCTTTCCTCCATGGCTTGGGGATGGGTTTGAAAATGACAGAAGAAGGAAGGGTATTCTTTAGAGTGGCTGGTCAGGAAAAACTTCCTTCTCATTTGGGAATGGAGATTTTTATGTTCTTTTGAAGAAAAGCACTGCTGACGTTTTTGTGTAGTTTCTAATCATGGGCAGATTCATCATCAAACCATTGTGGACGTCAATGAACTCTCTTGCAATGTGCAGCTTTTAACCTGTTCTGCAGGTCCCAAATCTGACTGTTATAAAGAGCACTCGGGTTTATTAGTATCTCAGTGTGTGTGCCTGTGTGTGTCAATAATTGGCTGGAAGCAGCCCTGAGACCTGAGTACAGGGTTTTTTGGTCTAAGTTGTCCTGCCTTCTTCCTTATATCTGAGCTGTAAGTTCCAAATAGCTTCCTAGACCATGAAATTGTACAGGGAGAGGAAAGAAGAACTGAGTCTGTGATAAATACCACATAAGGAAAAAACAGTGTTTCCCCACACAAATATTTTTATACAGCCAGCTGCCTTAGATTTCAGGCTACATTGGAGGTATTGCAGATTCAGTTCCAGACCATCACAATAAAGTGCATGAGTCAATAATCAACTCTACAAATTTTTTGGGTTCCCAGTGTATAAAGAAGTTTTGTTTACATAATACTTTAGTCTGTTAAGTGTGCAATACCATGTCTATAATGTCAGTGTACATGCCGTAATTAAAAAATATTCAAATCTTTGTTGCTAAAAACTGCTCACCATCATCTGAGCCTTCAGAGAGTTGTAATCTTATTGCTGATGGAGGATCTTATCAACATATTGATGAAAATGCAATATCTGCCAAGTGCAGTAAATTGAAACTTAATAAACAAGGTATCTATACTTCTAATGATCTGGAGAACATTTCTTCCTTTCCCTTTTATTAAGTGAGAGGCGGTGAGGCAGACAGATAGGCTCCTGCATGCACTCCGACTAGCATCCACCAGGCATGCCCCCTACCGGGGCATGCTCTGGTCATCTGGGGCTGCTGCTCTGTTGCTCAGCAACCACGCTATTTTAGTGCCTGAGGCAAAGCCACGGAGCCAGTATCATTGCTCAAACAATTTGAGCCATGGTTACAGAAGGGGAAGAGAGAGAGAGAGAGAGAGAAGGGGGAAGGGTGGAAAAGCAGGCAATCGCTTCTCCTGTGTGTCAGGACTGGGAATTGAACCTGGCACTTCCATCTACTGGGTTGCTCTACCACAGAGCTAAAAACTTTAAGACAGTATGATCAGCTAAGCTTGTTAATTTTGGAACTCCACAAGCTGCCTGGACTCTTCATTTTTGGTAATGGGGATAGAAGAAAAAGCTTCCAGTGTTTCACTGTTTTCATTTACTTAAAGCTCCTGCAGATGAGGTTTTGGGGTGCTTTAAATAGGTAATGAGGAGAAAGATGAAAAAAAATTTTTCACAAAGAATTGATATTTTTAAAAAATACTTGTTTTGCCTGACCAGGCAGTGGTGCAGTGATCGAGTATCGGACTGGGACGCAGAAGACCCAGGTTCAAAACCCTGATGTCGCCAGCTTGAGCGCAAGCTCACCAGATTGAGCGCGAGGTTGCTGGCTTGAGCATAGGATCATAGACATGACCCCATGGTCGCTGGCTTGAGCCCAAAGGTTGCTGGCTTGAAGCCCAAGGTCACTGGCTTGAGCAAGGGGTCGCTCACTGTTGTAGCTCCCCCAGTGAAGGCACATATGAGAATATTGATGAACTAAGGTGCCACACGAATAATTGATGTTTATCATCTCTCTCCCTTCGTGTCTGTCTGTCCCTCTCTCTTTCACACACAACACCCCCCAAAACTTGTTTTGTGTAGCCTGTCATTTCCCAGCATGCTCTGAACCCTACCATTAGGAAAAAATATGATGTAATGTGATCACAGTAAAAATATTATAATTTCTACTTGCTTTTGAAGGTGTTAATTATATAAAGAATTAAGTGTTGATAGAGAGTAAACTTTTGATGACTAACTAGTAGTACAAATGTTTAGAGATGGTAGAATCACATGTACCCTTCCTATAAATCAGGGACTTGGAACCTTTTTTGCTGAGAGAGCCATGAACGCCACATATTTTAAAATGTAATTCCGTGAGAGCCTGACTTGTGGTGGCACAGTGGATAAAGCCTTGACCTGGAATGCTGAGGTCACCAGTTTGAAACCCTGGGCTTGCCTGGTCAAGGCACATATGGGAGTTGATGCTTTCTGTTCCTTCCCAGTTTCTTTCTCTCTCTCTCTCTTTCTCTTCTCTGAAATGAATAACTAAAATAAAAATAATTTTTAAAAATGTAATTCTGTGAGCTATACAACGACCCGTGTACATTATGCGTTATCCAATAAAAATTTGGTGTTGTCCCGGAGGACAGCTGTGATTGGCTCCAGCACCCGCAACCATGAACATGAGCGGTAGGAAATGAATGGATTGTAATACATGAGAATGTTTTATATTTTTAACGTTTTTTTTTATTAAAAGATTTGTCTGTGAGCCAGATGCAGCCATCAAAAGAGCCACATTTGGCTCGCAAGCCATAGGTTCCCAGCCCCTGCTATAAATGTAGTATAGATGTCCAGTGCTCCTAGTCCCACAAATCACAAATTTGGGGTTTTAGGACTTAGTGGCCTTTGAGGACGTGGCTGTGAACTTCATTCTGGAGGAGTGGGCTTTACTGGATCCTGCACAGAAGAAACTCTACAAGAGATGTGATATGGAAAAGCTTCAGGAGCCTAGCCTCAGTAGGTGAGAATGACAAGTTCCCTTTACTTCCTCAATCAGAGGACAAATATTCCTTACCCATCAGTGTTGTTTTAAGATGTGTAATATGGAAAGGGAGGACATTGGTATATAAACTAGGCATGGTCATAGCTTATATATATAGAACTAAAATCTAATAATTTTTCTATAATTCCTAAGACTATGGAGTAGTCTCTGGGTCTGCATTTTAGGTAAAAAATGGGAAGATGTTGATATGGAAGATCAGCATAAAAACCAGTGGAGAAAACAGGTGAGTCACACAATAGAAAGTAGGGTCTCACATAAAAACCTGTTATGCTGCAAAATTTTAAAAATAAGCAAACAAAACAACCCCTGCTTCAAAATAATTACATACTTCTCAGAAAATTTCCACCAAATTACTTATATATGACACACAGAGGCAGGTGGCTTAAGGTCAGTTGAAGCCCTGGGCGCAGACGAAAGTATTGGGCCCTTAAAAAAGAGAGATAGGGAAAATAAAAATACATGTTAACCATATTTTTAAATAAAATCTTATGTACTATTAATGTTAAAATTGTACACGTGAAACCAAACTTGGTGACATTAGAAAAAAGTGTCAAGTTGGGTTTTGCAGGACCCTTCAGAAGTCAGGGCCCAGGGCATGAGCCTGGTATGCCTGCTGTTAAATCTGCCTCTGATGACACAGATGTTCTCTTTTGAAAATTAGTCCACATGGAAACAGCATTAATAAGCTCTATATATGAATGTCACTATTTTGATAATTGCAAGGTAAAGTTTGTCTGTTAGAATTTTCAATGAATTCTATTTCAAACAATATTGATAAAGCCAAATATCTATAATTTTGCTATAAATTATAAAAATATAATTCAAATACTCTACTAATAAATATAAAATTACTAATAAATAAACCATTAATAATGTGCTTCTTGTTTTTTACAGAAGTCATGGTAGAGAGACTCTGTAAAGGGGAAAAAAGTAGTCAATGTGGAGAACACCTCAGCTTGATTCCAAATCTCAGTGTGAAGAAAACTTTTTCTGCATTAGAACCATGGAAATACAGTATGTATGGGAAAGACTTCATGAATCATTCATCCTATAGTAGGCATGTCAGATGTCACACTGGACACAAGCCGTGTATCAAAAATATTAAGGGAAGCCATATAAATTTAACATATGTGGGAGAACGTTCAGTTATCTTCAGCGTTTTGAAAAACGTGAACATAATCACAATGTTGAGAAACCCTATAAATGTGAGGAATGTGGGAAAACCTTCATGGGATTTAAAGCCCTTCAAAGACACATGATCACACACACTGCAGATGCTCCTTATAAATGTAAGGCATTTGGGAAAACTTTTAGTTCTTCAACTTCACCAAAAATATGTGAAAGAACCCATACAGGAGAGAAGCCCAATCAATGTAAACACTGTGGAAAAGCCTCCAGATGCTATCAAAGTTTTCAAAGACATGAAAGAAATCACACTGAAGAAAAACCCTATCAGTGGAAAAAATGTAGTAAAGCAATATATATCCCAGTTATCTTCGAATACATGAAAGTACTCACTGATAGGGTTGCAGGCGGGGGCCACGACCCCCTCCTCCCTTAAGTAGATGAAGGGACATTTAAAAACTGGATATTCCAGATCACTTCCCCCCAACATCCAGATTGACTCACCCGGGTGTGGAAGGTGCCCTAGCTCAGTGGTCCCACGGTACCAGTCCATAGGCCATTTGGTACTGGTCCACAGAGAAAGAATGAATAACTTACATTATTTCCGTTTTATTTATATTTAAGTCTGAATGATGTTTTATTTTTTAAAAATGACCAGATTCCCTGTTAAATCCACCTAAGACTCACTCTTGACACGTCTTAGTCACGTGATATTTATCCATCCCACCCTAAAGGCCGGTCCGTGAAAATATTTTCTGACATTAAACCGGTCCGTGGCCCAAAAAAGGTTTGGGACCACTGCCCTAGCTTACTTATGGTTAATCTTTTCTTTCCTCTGTAATGACTACCAGCCCCCACCCCCGAATCCCCTATTTAACCCTACCTGTTAGAGAACTGGTTCCTGACCTCCGCCTTAGGAGTCAGCCTGGCAGATAACCCCTAATAAACTTTTCTTGCCTAACTCAGGTGTCCTCCTTTGGCCAATCTTACACTCACTCTGAAGAGAAACTATGAATGTAGACTGTGGGAAAGCCTTCAGTAATTATTGGTCCTTACAAATACATAAAAGGATTCACATAGGAGAGAAACCCTATGAGTGTAAACATTATGGTAAAGCCTTCAGTGCTCCTAATTATCTTCCAAAATATGAAAGAATGCATATTGCAGAAAAAATGTGTAAGTGGAAGGAATGTGGAAAAGCCTTTACATTTTCTTATTCCTTACAACCACATGAAAGAACTCACATAGGAAATCCTAAAAATGTAAGGAATGTGTGAAATCCTTCAGATACTCCATTTCTTTACAAATGCACAAAAGGACTCAAAAGAGAGGAACTCTATGAATGTAAAAAATATAATAAAGCGTTCAGATATCCCAGTAACCTTCAAATATATGGAAGAATTCACAGTGGAGAGAGACCCTATAAATGTAAGGAATGTGGAAAAGCCTTCCTATCTTACAGTTCTTTACAAACACCTAAAAGGACTCACACAGGAGAAAACCTATGAATGTAAACATCGTGGTAAGGTCTTCATTTCTTGAAAATCCCTTCAAAGACACATGAAACTGCACACTTGAAATACACCTCATCAATGTAAGGAATGTGGGAAAGCATTCACTTGCCTTAATTTGTATCAAGGATATACAAGAATTCACACTGGAGAGAAACACTGAATAAAAACATGTAGGTAAAGCCTACATAGAACAGAATTCCTTATAATATGAAAGAACTGATACTGGGAAAAAAACTGAATGTCAGGTATGTGGAAAAGCCCTTATTTTTTTTTTTTACAAAAGCCTTTAAGATCACAGGATGAGAGTGTACATAGCAGATACCATGTAAATGTGCGGCATGTGGGATAGCCTTCAGTCATTTCTGTTCTGAAGGCATGAAAGGATGCAATGGATCAAACCTCTGGAATGTAAATAGTGTGGGAAGTACTTCAATTGGCCCACATCCTTACATGTAAAAATTTCACCCAAAATATAAAAATGTAAGTAATGTAAGTAAGAAGCCTTGATGAAAATTCATATATAATCTAGAAAATTTTCAACATCAAAGAGCTGATAATAAAATTGTAAACTATATTTACCAAGCTTCTTTCTTTTCTTACTGTCTAATAATGCATCATTGTACACTGGATTTTTTTTTTTTTTAGTGAGAGAGCGAGAGAGATGGGTAAAAGAGCCTCCTTTTCCCATTCTTATGAAAAGTTGGAGTAAATTTTATGTTTGTCAAGTATATGAAAATTAAGTTTCATGTGTTATTTTTATTTTTAAACTTTAGCTTTTTCTCTTGACTGGCATATGGTAAATAGATGTGAAGAAGAGAGAGATCTGTGATAGGACAAAAAAAGCTAAGTTGTCAGAAAGTTCATTTTTTTTTCCCAAGTGAGAGGAGGGGAGATAGAAAGACGTCTAGACCCCACATGTGCCCTGATTTGGGTTCCACTGGGCAATTCCCATCTGGGGCCAATCCTCTGTTACTCAGGAACCAAGCTGTTTTAGTGCCTAAGGCAATGCCATGGAGCCGTCCTCAGCACGTGGGGTCAACTTTGCTGGAACCATTAGAGCTATGGCTGTGGGAGGGAAAGTTGGGGGATGGAGAAGCAGATGGTCACTTCTCCTGTATGCCCTGAACTGGGAAATAAACCTGGGACTTCCACATGCCAGGCCAATGCTCTACTACTGAGCCAATCGGCCAGGGCCAAGAAATTCTTTTTTTCAGGATTCCTGCGAAGAAGAAGAGAGAAATATTACCTGTTTTCCATTTAGTCCTAGGATGTACTTTGAGAGGATAATTTATTGTAATGTTAAAGAATTCAAGGTTATGGTAAATGGTGTACACAGTTTGGGAAATGAAAACACATAAAGAGCTTACTGGTATGAACATGCTGGAAAGTGATGGAAGTAGGAACTGATATTACTGCTACAAAAGCTGAAATACAAAATGGCTTATATAAGACTAGCCTTCTTAAAATACATTCACTATTATTATATTGTTTGAATATATTGTTAAGATGAGCTTGTATAATGTTAGTCCTACTTAATGTTCTTGGTCCTGTTCAGGAAGTGTGGCAAAGAAGGAGGAAATTTGAGACAACAGCAATTTACAGTTTTATTATGGCCTTTCCACTCTCTCTCCCACACTGGTCTTTTATTTTTTAACCCACTTCACATTCAACAAGTATTTATGAAGTGCCTACTTATAATACAGTAGTTAACATGCATTGAGCTTTTTTTTTTTTTTTTTTTGTGAGAGAGACAGGGACACAGACAGAAAGAAAGAGGACAGAGACAAACAGACAGGAAGAGAGAGAGATGAGAAGCATCAATTCTTCGTTGCGGCACCTTAGTTGTTCATTGATTACTTTCTCATATGTGCCTTGACTGGGGGGCTCCAACAGAGTGAGTGACCCCTTGCTCAAGCCAGCGACCTTGGGCTTCAAGCCACTGCCCTTTGGGCTCAAGCCAGAGACCATGGGGTCATGTCTACAATCCCACACTCAAGCCAGTGACCCTGCACTCAAGCCGGATGAGTCTGCACTCAAGCTGGCAACCTCAGGGTTTTGAATCTGGGTCCTCTGGGTCCCAGGCCAGCTAGGTGCTAGATGTATACACAGTGGTGCCCCAAACCACCATGTTCCCTCTTTAAAATGCTACACATTAAAAATTTTAACTGGTTATATACATAAAAATCTCTATCATCTATCTATCTATCCATTCATTTCAATCCCACAACCTTGGTGTACGCTGGGGACGATGCTCTAAGTACCTGAGCTCCTCAACAGGGCTACCCTGTTCTCTGGAGCTCAGAATGTTCTGTGCTCTGCCCTTGTGCCACTGTTTCTTCTGTAGTTACTGTATAAACTCAGCAGGGTCTTAGAATTACTCAGCTACTAAAGACATTACTCCTGCTCCAGTGATGATGTTCATAAAGAGCAGTCTACCATATTTCATAGCTGACGGGTTGATGCTGACTTCCATCTGGCAATTATTTTTAGCATAATAAATATCTAGCTCCACTAGCTGTCAGCATTACCAAATAATTAACACTATAAAATCTGAAAACAGCACAACGATAAGACAAAAAAAGAAAAGAAAAACAAACATAAATGGTGTTGAAATTAATTTGAGCCATGGCCTGGTAGCTCAGCTGGTTAGAGCATTGTCCCCATATGCCAAGGTTGTGGGTTTGGTCCCTGGTCAGGACACATACAAGAGTCAACCAATGAATGCATAAATAAGTGAAAAAACAAATCAATGTTTCTTTCCCTCTTTCCTCTCTGGCACCCTTCCTCTCAGTAAAAAATTAATTAAAAAAATTTAGGGGGAGGGTACAGCAGGGAGGGGGGAAAGGGGGATGTTGTGGGGAACATGGGGGAGGGGTATGCATTCAGGGGACAGTAGAATCTATGTAAACAATAAATTTTTTAAAAAAGGAAATTCCACCATGTCCTTCTACTCTTAAAATTTTTTTAAAAATTAGTTTGATGTCAATCATAAAGCCACTGATTTCTGTATAAGAAAATGCTTATTTTAGAATATTTGAATTTAGGGTGAGTCAAAGATCTGCACATATCTTTACTGAAAGTTTAAGGTAGAAGCAAAAGGAATTCAATTCGTAACTTGTCTATGAGTAACATAGCCAAGTCAAAATTTGATGTAATGATTTTTTATAAAATAGGCACTCTCAGAAATTAAAATATACTTTATTCCCCCTTGTATAAGACACACCTTTCTTTGAAAAATTTGGGGTCTAAAAACTGGGTGCATCTTATATGGTGGTTATAGTTTTTTAACTTGCATTTCCTGCTTCGTGCTTATTTTTGCGCCCATTGTTGAAGACTGATTTGTCATCAGACACAGATGAGGACAAGCTAATGGATGGGAGTTTTGTCAGTGATGAGGAGTTGTATGAATTTTATGATGACTAAAACTTGAGTTCAATAACTTTATGTAATACATTTTTTTTCAAATTTCAGGCCCCCAAATTAAAGTGTGTCTTATACATGGGAGCGTCTTATACATGGGGAAATACAGTACCAACTGAGCAAAATGGAGGCAGGCAGCATAAACATCTGTTACTTATCTGTACCTCTCCTCTTCCAAAGATTAGTCCATCATCATTAGTGAACCAGATCAAAACATTGTTCTATTTTAAGTAATTAAAATCAAACCTGTATCAGCAAGTAAAATAAAATAAAAAAAAAGAATGAAGTTGTTCAAGAAACATGAGAGTCTATAGTATGTTAACCCAGAGCAGTCCCTCCATGGCTCCTCCCAGCTCACATTGGGGAAGACTCCACTGCAGAGACGGCAGCCTAGAACTTGTGACACCTGTCAACTCAGCTACCACTTAGAAGCCTTTCTTCCCTGGAGATCGGGACTTCAACATTTGGAATTCCTTTGCTGAGGATTAACGACTTCTGTGTGATTGTGAAATAGGTACACCACTGTTTCAGTCCCTGCACATGCTCTGAGTTTTGTTACTTCTTTTCTCTACTAACTCTGGGTTCCGTTTGTTATTTTTCTAGTTCCCTGAGGTGTAGAGTCAGTGGTAGGATTCAAATAATTTAACCGGTTCTCTGCCCTAATGACTGATTTAAGTATTAAAAAAAGGCATACTGAAAGGTAGCTTATTATTTCATGCATTTAATACTTAAATAAGAACAATAAAAGAGGTACACAAAACTAGATTATAAGAAAGAATTTTAAAATATTAATGAAGCCTGACCAGGCAGTGGCACAGTGGATAGAGCATCAACCTGGGATGCTGAGGACCAGGTTCGAAGCCCTGAAGTTGCCGGCTTGAGCTTAGGTTCATTCAGCTTGAGTGCAGGCTCACCAGCTTGAGTGTGAGGTCACTGGCTTCAGTGTGGGATCATAGACATGACCCCATGGTCACTGGCTTGAGCCTAAAGGTTGCTGGCTTGAAGCCCAGGGTCGCTGGTTTGAGCAAGGGGTCACTGGCTCTGTTGTAGCCCCCCCCCCCATCAAGGCACATATGAGAAAGCAATCAATGAACAACTAAGACGCTGCAACGAAGAATTAATGCTTCTTATCTCTCTCCCTTCCTGTCTGTCTGTCCCTGTTTGTCCCCTTCTCTCTCTTGCTAATATATATATATCTATATATATATGAAAAATATTAACTAATACCTGACAAAAACCAATAAAACTGTTATTTAAGATATTTTCATATTGCTGCTTCTCCCCCCCCCATTTTTCTGAAGCTGGAATCGGGGAGGCAGTCAGACAGACTCCCGCATGCGCCTGACCGGTATCCACCCGGCATGCCCACCAGGGGGCAATGTTCTGCCCTTCTGGGGCGTAGCTCTGTTGCATCCAGAGCCATTCTAGCGCCTGAGTCAAAGGCCACAGAGCCAACCCCAGCGCCTGGGCCATCTTTGCTCCAATGGAGCCTCCTCGGCTGTGGGAGAGGAAGAGAGACACAGAGAGGAAGGAGAGGGGGAGGGGTGGAGAAGCAGATGGGCGCTTCTCCTGTGTGCCCTGGCTGGGAATTGAACCCTGGACTCCTGCACGCCAGGCCGACGCTCTACCACTGAGCCAACCAGCCAGGGTCATATTGCTTCTTGATTGGTGTCCTCACTTGCAATTTTTTTTCACCTATGGACAGACAGAATGAACATTACTACAGGCACTTAGAATATGCTGTTACAAAGATGAACATTAAAAAAGAATAAGGAATGTAAATTTGTGATTTCTACACTGAGCAACTGCTCAGGCACCCACCTTAGAGAGAACCCTGATTACAAGTGCCATTTTAACAATCAGTTTACTGAACTCAACAAAAAATTAGGTATTGAACTGGCTGAATCCCATCACTGTGTGGAGTTATGTAAAAGCACACATTTTATTTATTAATTTTAAAGAGAGAGGAAGAGAGAAACATCGATTTGTTGTTCCATTTATTTATGCACTCACTCATTGCTTCATGTATGTGTCCTCACCTGGGATCAAATCCATAACTTTGGGGTATTGGGACAATGCTCTAACCAACTGAGCTACCCAGCCAGAGCCTAAAAGCATACATTTTAAATACCTAAGTATCATTAGATATAAGTATACTACACATTCCATAAATACTTTCTCCAAAGTAAGAAAAAAGAATGACATAAGTTTTTTTCCTACAACAGTAATGTAACCCGAATTTTGGTGTAAGTCGAAACACACCCTAGCCTAAGTCATTTACCTATCCTAACACAGTTGTAAAATCATAATCTAGAACAGTGGTCCCTAGCCCCCAGTCCGTGGACCATTTGGTACCGGTCCACAGAGAAAGAATAACTAACTTACATTATTTGTCTTATTTATATTTAAGTCTGAACAATGTTTTATTTTTAAAAAATGACCAGATTCCCTCTGTTACATTTGTCTAGAGTCACTCTTGATGCTTGTCTTGGTCACGTGATATTTATCCGTCCCACCCTAAAGGCCGGTCCGTGAAAATATTTTCTGACATTAAACCGGTCTGTGGCCCAAAAAAGGTTGGGGACCACTGATCTAGAACACAAAAACACAACTAAGCCACAGAAAAAGGAAAAGGACATAAATATACTGTACTGTACACTGTAATGTAGTAACAGAAAAAATGACCAAAAAATGAGTGTAGGGCCCTGGCCGGTTGGCTCAGCGGTAGAGCGTTGGCCTAGCGTGCGGAGGACCCGGGTTCGATTCCTGGCCAGGGCACACAGGAGAAGCGCCCATTTGCTTCTCCACCCCTCCGCCGCGCTTTCCTCTCTGTCTCTCTCTTCCCCTCCCGCAGCCGAGGCTCCATTGGAGCGAGGATGGCCCGGGCGCTGGGGATGGCTCTGTGGCCTCTGCCTCAGGCGCTAGAGTAGCTCTGGTCGCAACATGGCGACGCCCAGGATGGGCAGAGCGTCGCCCCATGGTGGGCGTGCCGGGTGGATCCCGGTCGGGCGCATGCGGGAGTCTGTCTGACTGTCTCTCCCTGTTTCCAGCTTCAGAAAAATGAAAAAAAAAAAAAAAAAAATGAGTGTAAAAAAATTCCTTACCTTTATTCCTATGGTTGGCTTGCACACTGGAAGGGGCATTGCAAGGTGGGCAAGAGTGACCTATTGGGAGGAGGAAGCTGTAGAGGCAGAACCTGCAGAAGGTGCTGGAGATACTGGGTCAGGAGAATCAGGATTGCCTAAGGAACATGCAGGAGAGACTGGAGATGATTCTACCTGTACTATAGGTGTTTCATCTTGAGAAGCAGCTGATATAGAGGATACAGGATCTGTTTCAGGCCTCTCCACCTTCTTAAAGAATTGTTCCAGGATAGTCTGGAAGGTTGATGACTTCTTCTCTTCCAAAATCTGCTTATAATATTGCAAAGCATCTATAACAGCCGAAACACCCACATCTGAATTTTTTAAAGTTTTATGGGAGTGAGCGTCATGAACTTAAAACATTGTATGTCGAGGCTGTCTTAACTCAAGGACCTCCTGTATAACCCCAAAGACTTATTCATGAGAGTCAAAAGGTGGAAGCAACCGGCCTTGGGCAGTTAGCTTAGTCCGTTAGCATTATTCTGAAACAGCAAGGTTGCAGGTTCGATCTCGTCAGGGCATATATAGGAAGCAACTAATGAATGCATAACTAAGTGGAACAACAAATAAATGCTTCTCTTCTTCTCTTTCCCTCCCCTTCCACTTCCTCTCTAAAATCAGTAAATTAAAAAAATGTGTAAGCAACCGGTGACCATAAGTGAATAAACAAATCACCAAATATTAGTATATACATACATACAGTAGAATATTACTAAGATTTAGAAACAAAGGAAACTGTGACATATGCTGAAACGTGGGTGAACCTGGTAGATATTATGCTAGGTAAAATAAGTCATTCACAAAAGGACAATTGCTGAATGAATCCATGTGCATGAGGTACCTAAAACAGTTAAATGATGGTGAAAATAGAATGGTAGTTGCCACTGCCTAGGGCAGTGTGTAGATTTTTGAGGTGTATAGGTTTTTCAGCTTTCAGAGATGAAAATAGTTCTTAGGATGGTTTCCTAATGTCAATGTGCTTCTCACTAATGAATTGTGCATTTATTATGTAAATGTTACAGTATGTGAATATTACCATAATGAAAAGTAAGTGTTAAAGCAGGAGTGCAAAATCACAACCTGGAAAATGCAAGAAAATTTGGCAAATCATGTTTTGTAAGGGATTTGTATAAAATATATATAAAGAACTCATAACTCAATAAAAAAGTCAAATAACTTACTTTCAAATGTCAAAGGAGGTAAATAGACATTTTTGCCAAGGAAGATGTAGGAATGGGCAAGAGCACACAAAAAGATGCTAGAAATCCCTGTTATCAAGGAAATCCAAGTCAATGCCCCAAAGAAATACATCACAACAATCCTGGCTGGCTGGAATCAAAGAGGGAGATGATCATTTGTTTTGTGAAGAATATGGAGAAATTGGAACCCTTATCCACTGCTGGTGGGAATATAAAATGATGCAGTAGCCACTTAGGAAAACAGGCTGCGAGTTTTATTGAACAAAACTGAAACCTATGATTGTCGACAGAAGAGTCTCTGTGCCCAAGTCGCCTTGCTGGGTTCAAATTTGCCACCAGATCCAAATGTTTGGGAAACCATGGGACTCTAGCTGAGTCCACATGTATGGAGGTAGAGAAGGGATGGTGGAAGTCATCCCTGTCAACAAACATCAAAATGGAGCCATGGGGGGTTATTTATAAGTGTGTTTGTAAACAATTTTTAAGTGTTTGCCAAACCCTGACCCTGGGAGGACCTCTAACCCTGGTCTCAGTCTGGCTTGGCCCGGGCGACCCTTTTGCTGAGGACATAGGAGTAGCAACATCTGGCATTCCCTATGTGCATCTGTGTCTCCATTCAGAATAAGCTGCAGGAAGACACCACTATCCCTGAAGAACCAGGAAGAAGTTTTGTTTAAAAGCAAACGTTGCCGGACCTGTGGTGGCTCAGTGGATAAACCGTGGACATGGAATGCTGAGGTCACCGTTCGAAACCCTGGGCTTGCCTGGTCAAGGCACATATGGGAGTTGACGCTTTCTGCTCCACTCCCTGTTCTCTCTCTTTCCCCTCTCTCTCTCTCAAATGAATAAATAAAATCTAAAAGAGACAGAGAGAGAGAGAAGCTGGGTTTCAAAAAAAAAAAAGCAAATGTCACTGTGTCACAGTCCAACCCCTTGCCCAGCACAAGGGGCACACTTGGTGTCTGAGCCCAATCTTCCTGCCCCACTCCTCAATCGCTCTCACCTGCCGAGAGAACGGTCCTTGAGCAGACCTAGTAATCAGACAAATACTTCCATGAGCACGAATACAGGAATGTCGTGTCACTCAAAGAACTTCCTAAACAGGTACCTAAAACCCGTGTGGTATCTGAAGAGGCGTGGAGGAGACTCGCGGTCCAATAGAGTACAGGTGGGTTCATTATGTGATTTGTGAGCCAGAACCACAGTCTTCTCTTTAGATCACCTCTTCCAAAAGACCAAAAGAATTGAAGTATATCTGGGGATCATCAATTAAATATTTTTAAAATTTAACACACACACACACACATATATATAAAACAGTATTCAGTGGAGATAGATAGATAGATAGGATCAATCGGAGTCCAAAAGACCAGTGTAACAGGCTTTATTGAAAGGAAATCTGTGGGCTGTCTCGTAAGGGAGAACAGCCCCCCCAGTTCTCTAATAGGTAGGATTAAATAGGGGATTTGAGGGTGAGGGCTGGTAAGGAAAAATGTAGCTTTCAGTGACCTATGTAAGATTAACCGTAAAAAAGCTAGGGGACCTTCCACATCCAGGTTAGTCACCCGGATGCCTGGGGGAAGGTGTTCTGGAACCTAGTTTGTCAATGTCCCTTTGTCCGTCCACTTAAGGAAGGAGGGGGTAATGGTCCCCACCTGCAACCCTATCATTATATATTATATATATATATTATATATATATTATATACTATATATATATATATATATATATAGTGAGAGAGAAAAGACAGGGAGAGAGACAGAGAGGAACAGACAGGGACAGAGAAAGGAAGGGCAAGAGATGAGAAGCATCAATTCTTCATTGCTGCACCTTAGTTGTTCATTGATTTCATTGTCTTAGGTTTCATTTCTTTAACCTGCCAGTAAGTCTGTTTCAGGGCTTGCAGCAAACGACCAACAGCAAAGGAATGTCTGACGTCACAAGCCAAGAAGTCCTGGATGATTGAAAGCTCCACGACCCTTCCCACTCCCCCTCCCCAAAAATCCAGTCCTAGGCTGTGCCTGGCGCACGACTCCCGGGAGCCAGCCCGGCAGGTTCTCTTTCAACAAAGCCTGTTACACTTAAAGCCTGTTAGTCTTTTTGGACTCCGATTAATTCTAACATTTAGTGCCGAAACCCGGACACCTGGACGATCCCCTTCACCAGCCAAACTTACTACCGGGGAAGCAGTGGGCAGCGGCAGCTTGTCCAGGGCTAACTCCCTCATTCTGTTTGGCTGTGTGAATGTAGGTTGATTGGCCGGCTACCCGACCCTGTCTCGAACCCTTGCTGGACCAGAAGGTAAGGAATTTCTGCTCTTTCCCAATCTCCGGTAGGCTCCTCTCCTTCCCTCACCCTCACTCTGCTCTCTGAGGTTCACAGTTTGGGAGGCTTCTACTCTGAGCAGCCTGCTTCTACGGACTTTCTCAAAAGTCTAGGCGCCCAGCCAGGTTGCTTTCTACTACTTTGGAACTAAGGTCTCCGGTGATGATCGGTTTCCTCACTTCCCACACACTCTACTCTACTCAGAATAATTGAAAGTGTTTGAGGACGCTCTTCTCTTTATTCTCAGCCTAACACGGGCTCCTCCCAATCTCAGATCTCAGAGACTACTCCTTTGAGATGCCTCTTAAAAAACCTCACCAAACTCAGTCTCTCAGATCTCAAACCAAAAAAATTACTCTTCTTCTGTAACACGGCATGGCCTCAGTACAGACTAGATAATGGCTCCCACTGGCCCGAAAATGGAACTTTTGATATTAACATCCTCTGGAACCTAGACAATTTTTGCCACTGGACTGGGAAGGTCTCAGAAATTCCTTACGTGCAGGCTTTCTTCTACCTCCGCTCTTGTCCTTCACTGTGTTTCTTGCTCTACCTATCAGGTTCTTCTCGCTAAAGCATCTGATACCCACCAAATCGCCCCCCCTAAAACAGCCGACCCCCTTTCCCTTACTTTCTCTCCTGACTCATTTGATCCCACAGACCACTCTGCCCCTCGAGCCCCAGAGCCTCTCGCCTGGCCTCCTCCCTATAATTCATCCGCTCCTCCCCCCCACCGGCTCCGGCGGTGCCTGTCTCTCCTTCGCCCCAACTCCCCTCATAGGCGGTGCCTGTGTCTTCTCCGACCCCTCCTCCCTCTTTACAAACTGCGACTGTGCCTCTTTCCTCCTCGCCCCCTTCCTCCTCCTCGGAGAATGCACCTGTGCCTTCCACTCCTATTTCCCCTCCCCATCTTCATCCCTGCCCTCGAAATCCTCCTGTTCCCACCCAACCCGGTATATACCCCCTCCGGGAGGTGGCGGGAGCCGAGGGCATAGTCCGAGTTGCTGTCTCTCTCACTTTCCGACTTATCTCAAATTGACCGCTGTCTTGGTTCCTTCTCCTCAGACCCTGATAATTACATAAGGAAATTCAAATAACTCACCTTATCATACGACCTCACCTGGCATGACCTGAGCATTATCCTCACCTCTTCCATGTCTCCCGCTGACAAAGGCAGAGTCTGGACCACTGCCTAAAAAATTGCAGATGAGGCACGCACGCACGCGCACA
The DNA here is from genome assembly GCF_036850995.1 of Saccopteryx leptura. NCBI lineage: Eukaryota > Metazoa > Chordata > Mammalia > Chiroptera > Emballonuridae > Saccopteryx > Saccopteryx leptura. Next base: position 250,315,748 of record NC_089503.1, on the reverse strand, counting down.
CACACACACACACACACACACACACACACACACACACACACACACGGAATAACACTAACCCAATGGGCACAACAGGTGTCCCCACTGGGGACCCTGATTGGAATTATCAGACAGGCCATCAGAATCAAGCGGCCCGAGATCCTGCCCGGGTGTGCTGCTCAGTCAGTCGCCGTCTGGGGGCCGCGGGCTCACGTCTCGTCCAGGACCCCATCCTCCCGGGGCTGTCCACCGCCCGGCCTGCCGCCCGACACGAGTTTTCCCCCAGCCTACGTCTTCCGCGCTGCCACCCCAGCTCACGCGGAAGAATGCACAGAGAACTCCATTTTATTCTCTAACCCTTCTCGAGGTCAGAGCTTCCACGGGGTTAGGAGAATCATCCGCACCTGGGTTCAGGATTCAGCATGGCCACCACTAGAAAGAGGCCCCATACCGTCACCCGCCATTGCTAAGAAAGGGTGTTGAGGGGAAGTGCTAACGGTGCATGCAGCGCCAACTGCTGCGTGGGAGGTCTCACTGAAGCGCCCACTCAGCCAAGCCTTTGGGCTAAGGATGTGTAGCAAAGAGTGTTTTCTTTAAAAAGTGATAATAAAAAAAATTGAAGAGCAGAGCCGTTTTCAAAAGAAATCTTCATAGAAATGCTTTATTATAATGACTCCATCATCACTTTATTATGATGTTGAACAATGTAAGTTTTTATTTATGTTTGGAATAGTTAATACTGTACATTTATATGGTTTGAAAAGTGTTAAGTATAAAAAGATATACAGTGAAAAATGTTTCAAAAGGAAAAAAAAAGTCTTCTAGTTTTGCTTTCCACCTGCCCGGTTTCTCTGTCCCCCCGTAGTAGCAGGTTTTTGATTTTTAATATATCTTCAGAAATTCGAATCAACAGCTGTGATCACCTTATGCAGTCTTATACCAGCTTCAATAGCTAATTAACTTCAATAGTGCTAAGAAAGCATTGACAGATATTAATGGCAGATCATGACATTTTTAAGCCACTAGGTCTTGCACTTTAATTGGACAGTAATTTCTAAAGCTTATTTATCAAAACACTGTAACCTAGGGGCACATGCTGCAGACCAGTGCAGCTAGAAATTCTGGGTCTTGAGGGAGAATGGTGTGGAATTAAGAAAATAGACTCATCGAGAAAAGAGGATGGGATCTGGAGGCCTCTTCAATGCTGATGGCAGTATCTGAGAGAGAACCATAGCCCCCAGTTTGCTTTATTCTATAATCATATGCAAATAAGTCTTTGATACAAAGTCACACATCTGATGCAAAACAGGAACTTTCTTAAGGCATAGACAGGAATCCCCCCACCATGCATAAGTGAAATCAACCAACATCTGAACAAACAAAGGGTGAGAGGAAGGGCATGTAAATTGCTTTCAACAACTTAAGCAAGAGTGAAGTGGGGCTATGGCTGAGTGCATATACTCAGCTTCACAGCCAATGCAGAGGTGGGGGGTGGGGTGGGAGAAGAACTCAGCCTTTTGCTAAGCCTCGAATTTACAAAGGCTTTTTGCCATTTACAGTCTACCGCAAATAAGGCTGAATATAATTGATTATCAGCAGATATGGTGATTTATAATGTACCGTGTGCCCTGTGTATAATGAAAACCCTTGGCACTGAATCCTAGTATTTGATGAAACATCATAGTGGCTTTATTTCCAATAGTCAAATTGACCTAGAACCTCCTATCATTTTTATAGTGAACTGCTTTACCACGTTTCTACCTGTGACTCAAGTTTTCATCTATAATTAAGGCAAAAAGGTACAATTTGAATTTTAGCTTTTTTTCCCTTTTTTCAGCTATAACATTTTCAAGGCAACGAAAGGAATATTTTAGCAAACGTATCAGAATTGTGTACATGTCTGGATGTAAACTCCTTGCAAGCAGGTGCCTGGGAAAAGTAACATTCACCCCACTTGATGCCACCCTTGCTAAAAATAGTCTTTGGAATTTATCTTTGGAAACTGCTTTTTATGCTGGTAACACATATTTTAGACATCAATTTCTATGTCAGAACTTTGCTTTGGGTGGTGGGTTTGACTTTCTGAGCAGCGTTACAAGGCCTTTGCAGTCCAGACTACAAGTCATAAGGTTAGTAATGAGACACTTAATATAAGGTGTGTGGTATTATAATCTAGTTAACAATGGAAACAGGGTGGCAGTTGTAAATCAATCTTGACGCTTTATATTCACATATTTCTTAAAAATAATGTAACAGAGGCCCTGGCCGGGTTGCTCGATGGATAAAGCATCAACCCCATGCATCTGAGTTCACAGATTCAACCCCCGGTCAGGGCACAGGGCACATATGAGAAGCAGTCAATGAGTACACGACTAAATAGAGCTAAGTGGAACGAGTTGCTGCTTTTCTCTCTCTCTCTCTTCCCCTTTCTCTCTCTGTCTCTCTCTTTCTTTCCCTCAAATCAATGGGAAATGAAAAATAAATAAATAAAATAACAGAAAAATTTGCCATCTAACAACAAAAAATTGGGAAGGAGCACAACTGTAATTTTAAAAGCAAGCTCATAGTTCATTTTAATTCATTAAAAATGAAATGTTTAATATTATAATAGAACACTTAATGGGGTCCTTTGACCAAGCATAGTTAATAAATACCTTGTTAATTAGCTACTCCATGAGAATGAGAGAGAACAAGAAGTAAGTAAGAAACAGATTTTGGAAAGGTCTCTAATACTTCCCCAGGGTATTAAAATGTAAAATTCAAACTGTAAAAGAAACCTTTCAGGAATTTTGATAATGTTTGAGTGTATGTTTTTATTCACATTAAAGTAAAAACAACAACAACAACAAAAAAGTCTCCCCTAAGTTTAATTTCAGACATTAGCTCCAGTACCACCTACCTGGGGTTATTATTAAAATGCAAATCCTGGTTCAGAGTCTGCATTGCTAAGGAGCTCCCAGTTGGTTCTCAGGTGCTGTTTGTGCAACAATGTTTTCAGCAGCTGGTATAGACTTGAACTTTTTATAAATATTCTCCCATAACATTTTCTGCTCTTCTTTCCAGCTCTTTCAGATACTTTTCCCAAACTCCAGACATGCCATTTATGTTTTACATTTATTTCTTTTCTGGCTGGCAAAAGTGAATAAATAAAAATCTCATGTTATGGTGGATTCCCTGACTTCATATTCGCGGTGGCAGAAATTTTCTCACCACCCTCTCCACCTTGACCTATTCTCTCATTTCCCAAACCTGCAGCTCCCCCAGGCTCCCCGATGTCGGAGCTTACTGTAGTCTCTAGCTCAGCGTAAGGCCCACTTTCATTCTTCAGTGTGACTCTGGGCAGTAAACTGAAACTGTGATAGCAATGTCTTGGGCCCATGAAGGTCAAAAAGCTCCATGATTCTGCTGTTTAAAAAAATCAATTCTGTTTACAAACAAACAAATCCCCAAGAAGGCTAAGGGGACTGTGCTCTAATAACAAACAAACCCCGAGAGAGCTAAGGGGATTGTGCTCTAATATAGCAATTTACCTCCAAAGTGCCATCACCTGCTAAATTGTGAATTAATGCTTGTTTTTATGTTTTGGTTAATATAAAAATTAGCTACTTTTATATCAAGTCTGCAAGATTGAGGTGGAATGATGACTTTAGGTATAAAAGGAGGGGTCTAACTTTAAAGGTTAAAAAGCAAGAAAAAAGAACATAGAATTATAAATACAATTATAACTGGACTAGGATATTAATAGCTTTGAACTAATTGTTGAATTTTCAAGTAATACAGAAATCTATTACTTTTTAAATTATTGATGAGCAAGAGAGAGAGAGAAACCTCAATTTGTTGTTTCATTTATTTATGCATTCCTTGGCTGATTCTTGTATGTGCCCTAACCAGGACTCAAACCTGCAACCTTAGCATATCAGGACAACAACCAAATGAACTACGTGGCTGGGAGCACAGAAATCAGTTCTGTATAAACGTTTAATTCAAAAATTTGTAATTAGGATAATAATAGCAGAGAAAAGTTTTTTTTTAATGTGTTTGTTTGTTTTTTTAATTTTTTTTATTTATTTCTTTTTACAGAGACAGAGAGTGAGTCAGAGAGAGGGATAATCAGGGACAGACAGGCAGGAACGGAGAGAGATGAGAAGCATCAATCATTAGTTTTTCATTGCACGTTGCAACACCTTAGTTGTTCATTGATTGCTTTCTCATATGTGCCTTGACCGCGGGCCTTCAGAAGACCGAGTAACCCCTTGCTGGAGCCAGCGACCTTGGGCTCAGGCTGGTGGGCGTTTTGCTCAAACCAGATGAGCCCGCGCTCAAGCCGGCGACCTCGAGGTCTGGAACCTGGGTCCTCTGCATCCCAGTCCAACGCTCTATCCACTGCGCCACCGTCTGGTCAGGCAGAGAGAAAAGTTTTAACCATGATAAAATAAAATCTCAAGAAATTTCTTTAATGCCAATTACTTTGGAGCAGTGGTTGCTAACCCCCAGGCCATGGACCAGTACCAGGCTGTGGGCCATTTGGTACTGGTCCACAGAGAAAGAATAAATAATTTACATTATTTCAGTTTTATTTATATTTAAGTCTAAACGATGTTTTATTTTTAAAAAATGACCAGATTGCCTGACCTGTGGTGGCGCAGTGGGATAAAGTGTCGACCTGGAAGTGCTGAGGTCACTGGTTTGAAACCCTGGGCTTGCCTGGTCAAGGCACATATGGGAGTTGATGCTTCCAGCTCCTCCTCCCCTTCTCTCTCTCTCTGTCTCTCCTCTCTCTCTCTCCCTCTCCTCTCTAAAATGAATAAAGAAAAAAATTTAGGCCTTGGCCGGTTGGCTCAGTGGTAGAGCGTCGCCCTGGCGTGGAGAGGTCCCTGGTTCGATTCCCGGCCAGGGCACACAGGAGAATCGCCCATTTGCTTCTCCACCCCTCCCCCTCTCCTTCCTCTCTGTCTCTCTCTTCCCCTCCCGCAGCCAAGGCTCCATTGGAGCAAAGATGGCCCGGGCGCTGGGGATGGCTCCTTGGCCTCTGCCCCAGGAGCTAGAGTGGCTCTGGTAGCGGCAGAGTGACACCCCCGGACGGGCAGAGCATCGCCCCCTGGTGGGCAGAGCGTCACCTCCTGGTGGGCGTGCCGGGTGGATCCCGGTCAGGCGCATGCAGGAGTCTGACTGTCTCTCCCTGTTTCTAGCTTCAGAAAAATAAAAAAAAAAATTTAAAAAAATGACCAGATGTTCTCTGTTACATCTGTCTAAGACTCACCCTTGATGCTTGTCTCGTAAGTTCGACAATTATATTTAAAAATACTACAGTTTTTACGCCGGTCGCATAATTTTATTTTGTGCATTTATTCATCACACCCTAAAGGCCGGTCCGTGAAAATATTTTCTGACATTAAACCAGTTTGTGGCCCAAAAAAGTTTGGGGACCACTGCTTTGGAGAATAAAAGTAAAGAAAAAATTAACAGAAAAATGGATATGTTATACATTATACAGCAATTTGTTTATAATGAAATTTTCCAAATTGAAAGTCTTATGATTGTTAACATTCTAAAATGAATTTATGTATAGTCAACTCACAGAGATGTATAAATAATAATCAGGAATATCAGTCAAACCTGAGGCTTTCTGAAAATTCAAGACAACTTTGTGTATAATTTTATTAGATGTGTCTGTGAATTGCTTCTTTTTATAGCTCTAGTAATCTGACTCTAATTACTAACTCTCTTTATAATAAGGAGAAAACAGTGATGAGAGAACATGTCAAAAACAAGTATTTCTATCAGCATTTCTGAGAGCACAGTTTGAGAATTGAACTACCAGGATGGAATTTTTGGCTCCAGCCCAAAATTGATTAATTGATCTTGACCAGATCAACTAAATTCTGACTTCTGGTATCTGACTTTTGGAACAAATCTTTGATGCTCAACAGGAATATTTTAAGACTCCAAAGAGTCAGCTTGAAATCTAATCTCATTCTGATCTTAAACCCATTTCCTAAACAGGAGTTTCTTGGCTCAAGAAGCTGAGAAGTTAGAAAGCATGACCCATTGCTCCCTTGCTGGTCATGCTTCTGCAAAGTTTTTATCCAGGACGGTTGTTGCTTTAGGACTGAAATGCAGAACCTATTCCCCCCAAAACACTTTCCTAATACTTAGGACTTTCTCTAAGTCCCCATGCCCTTAACTTGCTTCCTCGCTTTGACTCCTAGACTGCCTACACTTCCAGTAAAGGATTCTTGCTGAAAGCCTCTGGACTTTGAGATTGCTTCATCTCCCTGGGCTTCATCTGCTGCCAGGCCACTCCTGATGACCCAGCAGTGTGCAGGGACCCACTCAGAGCCTGTGATAACAGCGCAGATGTTGACCTAACATTCACCTGAAGTAGCGGGGACGAGTCATGGGATGGCGGTCTGAGGGTGACACACCGAAGACACGTCTGCAGCAGCGAGGCAAAACGGGTAAGTTGATTAAAAAAAAGAAAAAAGAAAGAAATGAGAGGAAGATGAAAATGTCACATCCCTTCAGTAGAATCTTTACTGTATGTAACTGTCATGAAAAGTAGTAAATTAAGAAAACCATCGTAGTTTAGACAACTGCTGGCTGATATCAGTGAGATCATGACACAGTGAAGCTTCTGTTTTCATCCTTAAGTCAACTTCTGTTTCTCGGTTAAGTGTCAAC